>NW_027202471.1:1790000-2990000 GCF_024711535.1 Dipodomys merriami | reverse complement strand
TGAGGGTGAGCTTTAGGGTTAGGGTTAGACTGAGGTTGAGGGTGAGGGTTAGGGTTAGGATTTGGGTGAGGGTTAGGATGAGGGTTAGGGTTAGGAATATTGTTAGGGTTAGGGTGAAGGTGAGGGTTATGTTTATCTTTAGGGTTAGGGTTATGGTTAGGCTGAGGGTGAGCGTGAGGGTTAGTATTTGTGTGAGGGTTAGGGTTAGAATTAAGGTTAAGGTGAGGGTTAGGTTTAGAATTAGGGATAGTATGAGGTTTAGGGTAAAGGGTAAGGTTGGGTTTAAGGTTAGGGTTAGGGTTAGTGTCAGGGTTAGGTTAAGGGTTAGGTTTAGAGTTAGGTTGAGGTTAAGGGTTAGGGTGAGAGTTAGGGTGAGGGTAAAGGTTAGGTTTAGGGTTAGGGTTAGGGTGAGGGTTAGGGTGAGGGTTATAGTGTTAGGGTTAGGATTAGGGTGAGTGTTAGGGAGAGGGTTAGGGATAGGGATAGGGTGAGGGTTAGGTTGAGGGTAAGAGTTCAGGTGAGGATTAGGGTGAGGGTGAGAGTTAGGGTTAGGGTTAGGGTGAGGGGTAGGGTGAGTTGTCGGATTAGTGTTAGGGTTAGGGTAAGATTTAGGCTGCGGGTTTTGCTTAGTGGTATGGTTAGGTTTAGGGTCAGGATTAGGTTGAGGGTGAGGGTTTGGGTTAGGGTAAGTGTAAGGATTAGGTTGAGGGTTGGGGTTAGGTTGAGGGTTATGGTGAGGGCTAGGGTGAGGGTGAGGGTTAGGTTAGGGTTAGGGATAAGGTGATGATTAGGATTAGGTTTAGGTTTAGGGTTAGGGTAAGGGTTAAGGTGAGGTTTAGTGTTAGGGGAATGGAGAATGTTAGGTTTAGTGTTAGGGTGAGATGTAGGTTTAGTGTGAGGGGTAGGGTTAGGTTTAGGGTTAGAGTTAAGGTGAGGGTAAGTGTTCGGGTGAGGGTTAGGGTGATGGTGAGGGTTAGTTTGAGCATTAGGGTTAGGGTCAGGGTAGGTTTAGCTTTAGGTTTAGGGTGAGTATTAGGGTTAGTGTGAGGGCTAGGGTGAGGTTGAGGGTAAGGGTTAAGGTGAGGGTTAGGTTGAGGTTGAGGGTTACGGTAAGGGTGAGCTTTAGGGTCAGGGTTAGGGTTAGGATTAGGTTGAGTGATAGGCAGAGGGTTAGAGTTAATATTAGGATTAGGGTGAGGGTGAGGGTTAGGGTTAAATTAGGGTGAGGTTAAGGGTTATTGTGAATATTAGGATTAGGTTGAGGGTTAGGGTGAGTGTGAGGGTTAGGGTTAGGCTGAAGGTGAAGATGAGATTTAGGGTTAGGGTTTGGGTTAGGGTTAGGATGAGGGTTAGGGTGAGGAGTACGGTTAGGGTTAGGGTGAGGGTGAGGGTTACGTTTAGCTTTAGGGTTAGGGTTAGGGATAGGCTGAGGGTGAGGTTGAGGGTTAAGGTTAGGGTTAGGATGAGGGTGAGGGTTAGGGTTAGGGTGAGGGTGAGGGTGAGTTTTAGGGTTAGGGTTTTTTTTAGGCTGGGGGTGAGGGTGAGGGAGAGTGTTAGGGTTGGGGTTATGTTGAGGGTTAAGGTTAGGGTGATTGTTAGGGTGAGGGTGACTATAATGGTTAGGGTGATGATTAGGGTGAAGTGAGGGTTAGAGTTAGGGATATGGTTAGGGTGAGGGTTTGTGTTAGGGTGAGGGTTAGGTTGCATGTGAGGGTTAGGGTTAGGGTTAGGATTAGGATGAGGGTTAGGGTTGGTGAGAGGGTTAGGGTGAGGATGAGGGTTAGGGTTAGCATTAGGGTTAGGATGAGGGTGAGGGATAGGGTTAGTTTAGGCTGAGGGTGAGGGTGAGGGTGAGTGTGAAGGTTAGGGTTGGTGTTAGTTTTAGTGTTAGGGTTAGGGTGAGGGTTAGGGTGAGGGTTAGGTTGTGGGTAAGTGTTAGAGTGAGGGTTAGAATGACGGTGAGGGTTAGGGTTAGGGTGAGTGTAAGGGTTAGTGTGAGGGTTAGGGTGAGTTTGAGGGTTAGGTTTAGCATTAGGGTTAGGGTGAGGGTGAGGGTTACGGTTAGCATTAGGGTTAGGGTGAGCGATAGGGATAGGTTTAGGGTTAGTGTTAGGGTGAGGGTGAGGGTTAGGGTGAGGCTGAGTGTGAGGTTGAGGGTTAGGATTATGGTTAGGGTGAGGGTGAGGGTGTAGGTGAGGGTTAGCGTTAGGATTAGTGTTATCGTTAGGGTTAAGCTGAGGGTGAGGGTGAGGGTTTGGTTTACGTTTAAGGTGATGGTTAGGGTTAGTGTGAGGGTTAGGGTGAGGGGGAGGGTTAATGTTATGGTTAGGGTGAGTGTTAGTGTGAGGGTTAGGGTTAGGGTTAGGGTTAGGATTATTTTTATGTTTAGGGTTAGGGTTAGGTTTAGGTTGTGGATAAGTGTTAGAGTGATGGTTAGGATGAGGGTTAGGGTTAGTTTGAGGGTTAGAGTTAGGGTTAGGGTTAGGGTGAGGGTTAGGGTTAGTGTGAGCGTTAGAGTTAGGGTTAGGGCTAGGATGAGGGTAAGGCTTAGGTTAGGTTTAGGGTGAAGGTGAGGGTTAGTGTGAGGGTTATTGTTTGGTTTATGGTAAGGATTATGGTGAGGTCTAATGTGAGGTTGAGGGTTAGGGTGAGGCTGAGGGTGAGGGTGAGCGTTTCGGTTAGGTAAGGGTTAAGATTAGGGTTAGGGTGAGGATTAGGGTGAGGGTCAGGGATAGGATGAAGTTTAGGGTTAGAGTGATGGTTAGGGTTAGTGTGAGGTTTAGGGTTATTGTTAGGGTTAGGGTGAGGTTTAGGGTTCGGGTTTGCATTAGGGTTAGGGTGAGGGTTAGGGTGTTTTTGAGGGTTAGGGGTAGGCTTAGGGTTAGTGTTAGGGTGAGGGTGAGGGTTAGAGTTAGGGTTAGGATGAGGGTTAGGATAAGGTGTAGGGTTAGGATTAGGGTGAATGTTAGGATTAGGGTGACGGTTAGGTTAATGGTAAGGGTTAGGGTTAGGGTGACGTTAAGGATTAGGGTGAGGCTTAGGGTTAGTGTTAGGTTTAGGGTGATGGTGAGGGTTAAGGTTGAGGGTGAGGCTGAGGGTGAGTGTTAGGGTTAGGGTAATGATTAGTGTTAGGGTTAGTTTGAGGATTAGGGTGAGGTTTTGGGTTAGGGTGACTGTTAGGGTTAGGCTGAGTGTTAGGTTTAGGGTTAGGGTGAGGGTTAGGTTTAGTGTGATGTTTAGGGTGAGGGTTAGGGTGAGGTTGAAGGTTAGGGTGAACATGAGAGTTAGGGTTACGGTTTGGGTGAGGTTTAGGTTTAAGGTTAGTGTTAGGTGAGGGTTACAGGGAGGGATAGGGTTAGGGTTAGGGTGAGAGTTAGGATTACTGTGTGGGTTAGGGTTATGGTTAGGGTGAGGGTAAGGTTAGGGTTAGGTTTAGGGTGAGGTTGAGGATTAGGGTTAGGGTTATGGTGAGGGTTAGGGTTAGGTTTAGGGTTATGTTTAGGGTGAGGGTTTCAGTGAGGGTTAGGGTTAGGGCTAGGTTGAGGGTAAGGTTTAAAGTGAGGGTTAGAGTAAGGGTGATGGTTAGGGTTAGGTTTAGGGTGAGGGGTAGGGTGAGGGTTAGGGTTAGGGTGATTGAGAGGCTTAGGGTGAGGCTTTTGGTTAGTGTTAGGGTTAGTGTTAGGGTTAGGGTGAGGGTGATAGTTAGGGTTAGTGTTAGTGTTAGGGTGCGGTCTAGGGTGAGGGTGAGTGTTAGGGTTAGGGTTAGAGTTAGGGATAAGGAGAGGATTGGTGAGGGTAAAGGTTAGGGTGAGGGTTTGGGTGAGGGTGAATGTTAGGGTTAGCATTAGGGATAGGGGGAGGGTTAGAGTGTGGGTAAGGGTTTGGGTAAGTGTTTGGGTGAGGGTGAGGGTGAGGTTTAGGGTTAGGGTTTTTGTTAGGCTGAGGGTGAGGGTGAGGGTGAGTGTTAGGGTTGGGGTTAAGGTGAGGGTTACGGTTAGTGTGATTGTTAAGGTGAGGGTGAGTCTTACGGTTAGGGTGATGGTTAGGGTGAAGTGAGGTTTAGGGTTAGAGATAGGGTTAGGGTGAGGGTTTGTGTTAGGGTGAGGGTTAGGTTGCATGTGAGTGTTAGGGTTAAGGTTAGGTTTAGGATGAGGATTAGGGTTGGTGAGGTGTTTTGGGTTACGGTGAGGGATAGGGTTAGCCTTAGGGTAAGGATGAGGTTGAGGGTTAGGGTTAGGTTAGGCTGAGGGTGAGGGTGAGGGTGAGGGTTAGGGTTGGTGTTAGTGTTAGAGTTAGGGTTAGGGTGAGTGATAGGGTGAGGGTTAGGTTGTGGGTAAGTGTTAGAGTGAGGGTTAGAATGAGGGTGAGGGTTAGGGTTAGGGTGAGGGTAAGGGTTAGTGTGAGGGTTAGGGTGAGGCTGAGGGTTAGGGTTAGCATTAGGGATAGGTTGAGTGATAGGAATAGGGTTATGGTTAGGGTTAGTGTAATGGTGAGTTTTAGGGTGAGGCTGAGGTTGAGGTTGAGGGTTAGGATTAGGGTTAGGGTGAGGGTGAGGGTTTGGGTGAGGATAGGGTTAGGATTAGTGTTAGAGTTAGGGTTAGGCTGAGAGTGAGCTTGAGGTTTAGAGTGAGGGGTAGGGTTAGGGTTAGGATGAGGGTAAGGATTAGGATGAGGTTTAGGGTGAGGGTGAGGGTTAGGGTTAGGATGAGGGTAATGGTTAGTGTGAGGGTAAGAGTTAGGGTTAGGTTTAGGGTGAGTGTAAGGCTTAGGGTTAGGTTTATGGTGAAGGTGATTGTTAGTGTGAGGGTTATTGTTAGGTTTAGGGTAAGGTTTATGGTGAGGTCTAATGTGAGGTTGAGGGATAGGGTGAGGGTGAGGGTGAGCGTTTCGGTTAGGTAAGGGTTAAGAGGGTTAGGGTGAAGATTAGGGTGAGGGTCAGGGATAGGATGAAGTTTATGGTTAGAGTGATGGATAGGGTTATGGTGAGGTTTAGGGTTTGGGTTTGCATTAGGGTTAGGGTGAGGGTTAGGGTGTTTTTGAGGGTTAGTGGTAGGGTTAGGGTTAGTGTTAGGGTGAGGGTTAGGGTTAGGGTTTGGGTTAGGATGAGGGTTAGGGTAAGGGGTAGGGTTAGGGTTAGGGTGAATGTTAGGATTTGGGTGAAGGTTAGCTTAAGGGTAAGGATTAGGGTTAGGGTGAGATTAAGGATTAGGGTGTGGGTGAGGGTTAGTGTTAGGTTTAGGGTGACGGTGAGGGTGAGGGTTAGGGCTAGGTTTAGGCTTAGTTTGAGGGTTAGGATGAGGGTTTTGTTTAGTGTTCGTGTTAGGGTTAGCATGAGGTTTAGGGTTAGTGTGAGTGTTAGGGTGAGGGTGAAGGTGAGGGTAAGTGTTAGGGTGAGGGTGATGGTGAGGGTTAAAGTTCGGGCTAGGGCTAGGATGATGGTTAGGGTTAATGTTATGTTTAGGGTGAGGGCGAGGGTGGGGGTGAGTATTAGGGTGAAAATGAGGGGTAGGGTGATGGTTTTGGTTAGGTAAGGATTAGGGTTAGGGTTAGGGTGAGTATTAGGGTGAGGGTTAGGGTTAGGATGAATGTTAGGGTTAGGGTGAGCATTAGGGTTAGGATTAGAGATAGGGTGAGGCTTAGGGTGAGGGTGAGGGTTAGGGTGAGAGTGAGCGTGAGGGTTCGGGTAAGGTTCAGGATTCGAGTTTGGGCTAGTGTTAAGTTTAGGGTGAGGGTTAGGGTGACGGTGAGGGTTAGGATTAGGGTTAGGTTGAGGGTTAGGTTTAGGGTGAGGGTTAGGGTCAGGTGTAGGTTTAGGTTTAGGGAGAGGGTTAGGGTTAGTGTGAAGGTTAGGGTTAGTTTGAGGGTTAGGGTGAAGGTGAGTTTGAGGTTGAGGATTAGGGTGAGGGTGATGGTGATGGTGAGGGATAGGGTTAGGTTTCGGGTTAGGTTTAGGGTGAGGGTTAGGGTTAGGGTTAGGGTTAGGGTGAGGGTGAGGGTGAGGGTTAGGGTTAGGGTTAGGGTGAGGGTGAGGGTTAGGTTGTGGGGTAGGGTTAGGGAGAGCATAAGGTTTAGGGTTAGGGTGAGTGTTAGGGTTAGGTTAGGGTTAGGGTAAGGGTGAGGGTGAGGGTTAGGGTTAGGGTTAGGGTTAGGGTGAGTGTGATGCTGAGGATTAACGTTAGGGTTATTGTGAGGTTAAGTGTTAGGGTGAGGATTAGGGTGAGGGTTAGGATTAGCATAAGGTTTAGAGTGAGGTTTAGGGTTGGGGTTAGGGTTACGGTAAGAGTTAGGGTTAGGGTAAGAGTTAGGTTTAGGCTTAGCGTTAGGGTTAGGGTTAGGCTTAGGCTTAGGGTTAGGGTTAGGGTAAGGGTTAGGTTTAAGGTTAGGTTAAGTTTAGGGTTAGCGTGAGGGTTAGGGTTAGGGTGATGTTTAGGGTGACGGTGAGGGTTAGGGTGAGGGTGAGGTTGAGTGGGAGGGTGATGGTGAGGGTTAGGGTTAGGGTTAGGTTTAGTGTGAGGATTAGGGTGAGGGTGAGTGTGAGTGTTAGGCGTAGGTTGAGGATTAGGGTTAGGGTTAGGTTTAAGGTGAAGTTTAGGGTGAGAGGTAGCGTTAGGGTTAGGATGAGAGTTAGGCTTATTGTGAGGGTTACGGTTAGGGTTTGGGTTAGTGTGAGGATAAGGTTTAGGGTGAGGGTTAGGTTGAGACTGAGGGTTAGGGTTAGCTTTACGGTAGGGTGAAGATTAGGTTGGGGGTTAGGGTGAGGGTTGGTGTTCGGGTTAGGGTTGGGTGAGTGTTAGGGTGACCGTAAGGGTTAGGGTGAGGGCTAGGTTGAGGGTGAGGGATAGGGTTATGGTGAGGGTAAGGGTTAGGTTTAGGGTGAGAGTGAGGGTTAGGGTAAGGTTAAGGGTTAGGGTCAGGGTTAAGTTGAGGGTGAGGGTTAGGGTTAGCATTAGGGTTAGGGTTAGGGTTAGGTTGAGTGTTAGGGTTAGGGTTAGGGTTATGGTGCAGATTAGGGTGAGGCTGAGGGTGAGGGTGAGGGTGAGGGTTAAGGTTAGTGTTAGGTTTAGGGTGAGGGCAAGGGTGAGGGTGATGTTTTTGTTTAGGAAACGTTTAGGGTTAGGTTTAGTGTGAGGATTAGTGTGGGGGTGAGGTTTAAGGTGAGGGTTAGGGTTAGGGAGAGGGTTAGGGTTAGGGTTAGGGTGAGGGTTAAGGTTAGGGTGATGTTTAGTTTGAGGGTGAATGTGAGAGTGAGGGTTTTGGTGAGGGTTTGGGTTAGGTTGAGGGTTAGGGTTAGGGTTACGTTTTGGGTTAGTGTGAGGGTAAGGGTTATATTGACAGTTAGCTTGAGGGTGAGTGTTAGGGTTAGGTTTAGGCTTAGGGTGAGGGTGAGGGTTAGGGTTAGGATGAGGTTTAAGGTGAGGGCTAGGGTGAAGTTTAGGGTTAGGGTTAGGGTTTGGGTTAGGGTGAGGAGAAGGGGTAGGGTGAGGATTAGGGAGAGGGTGAGGGATAGGATTATGGTGAGGGTAAGTATTTGGCTGAGTCTTAGGTTGAGAAGGATCATTTGTCTTAGCACAGGGTTGGGTTGAGGGTGAGGGTTAGGGTTAGGCTGATGGGAAGTTTTAGGGTTAGGGTGAGGTTAAGGGTTAGGGTGTGAGTGAGCTTGAGGGTTAGGGTTAGGGTGAGGCTTAAGGTTAGGGTTAGGGATAGGGATAGGGTGAGGTTTGGATGAGTGCTAGGGTGAGTGTGAGGGTTAGGTTTAGGGTTAGGGATAGGGTGAGGATTAGGTTTAGGGTTAGGGTTAGGGTTTGGGGTAGGGTTATGGTGAGGTTTAGGGTGAGTGTGAGGGTTAGGGATAGGTTTAGGGATAGGGTGAGGATTAGGGTTAGGGTTCTGGTTAGGGTGAGGTTTAGGCTGATGGGTAGGGTTATAGTTAGGGTGAGGGTTTGGTTTAGTGGAAGTGTTAGGGTAAGGTTTAGGGTGAGGTTTCGGGTGAGGGCTCGGGTTAAGGTGTGGGTGAGGGTTAGGGTTAGTGTGAGGACTAGGTTTAGGGTTAGGGGTACTGTTACGGTTAGGGTTAGGGTGAGGGAAAGGTAAGATTTAGGGTGATTGTGAGGGTAAGGGTTAGGGTTAGTGTTAAGGTTAAAGGTGAGGTTTCAGGTTAGTGTGAGGTTTAGGGTTAGGGTTAGGATTAGGTGAATGTGAGGGTAAGGGTTAGTGTGAGGGTTAGGGTGAGGGTGAGGGTTATGATTAGAGTTAGGGTTAGGATTAGGGTTAGGGTGATGTTGAGGTTTAGTGTTAGGGTGAGGGTTAGGCTTATTGTTAGGGTTAGGATTCGGTTGAGGGTGAGGGTGAGGGTGAGTGTTAGGTTTAGGCTTAGGCTGAAGGTGAGGGTGAGGGTGAGGTTGATGATTAGTGTTAGGGTTAGGGTGAGTGTGACGTCTAGGGTGAGGGTGAGGGCTAGGGTGAGGGTGAGGTTGAGGGTTTCGTTTACTTCAGGGTTAGGATTAAGCTGAGGTTAGGGTTAGAGTGATGGTTAGGGTTAGGGTGTGGGTGTGGGTTAAGGTTAGGGTGATGTTTAGGGTGAGGTTAAGGGTGAGAGTGAGGGTGAGGTTTAGGGTTAGTGTTAGGATTAGGGTTAATGTGAGGGTGAGGTTTACGGTTAGAGTTAGGGTTGTGGGGAGGGTTAAATTGAGGGTCAGGTTTAGGGTTAGTGTTAGGGTTAGGGTTAGCATGAGGGTTAGGTTGAGGTTTAGGTTTAGGGTTAGGGTTAGGATGAGCGTTAGGCTGAGGGTTAGGGTTAGGGTTAGTGTGTGGGTTAGGGTTATAGTTAGGTTATAGTTAGTGTTAGGGTTCGGTTAGTGTGAAGGTTAGTTTTAGGTTTAGGGTTAGGATGAGGTTTAGGGTGAGGGTTAGGGTTAGGGTTCGTGTGAGGGTTAGGTTTAGGGTTAGGGTTAGGGTGTGGACTATGGTGAGGGTGAGGGTTAGGGTGAGGGTTAGGGTTATGGTTAGGGTTAGGGTCAGGGGTAGGTTGAGGGTTAGGATTAGGGTAAGGAGTAGGGTTATGCTGAGGGTGAGGGTAAGGTTGTGGGTGAGTGTTAGTGTTAGAGTGAGAATTAGAGTGAGGGGGAGGGGGAGGGGGAGAGTTTGGTTTAGGGTTAGAGTTAGTATGAGGGTGAGGGTTAGGTTTAGGCTGAGGCTGAGGGTGAGGTTGAGGTTGAAGTTTAGGGTTAGGGTGAGGGTTAGGTTTAGGGATACGTTTAGGGTGAGAGTTAGCATTAGGCTTAGGGTTAGGTTTAAGTGTAATGTCAGGGTTAGTGTGAGGGTTGGGTTTAGGGTTAGGGTTAGGGTGTGGGCTAGGGTTTAGGGTGAGGGTTTAGTTTAGGTAAGGGTTAAGGTAAGGTTAGGATGAGGATTAGGGTGAGGTTGAGATTTAAGGTGAGGTTTAGAGTTAGGGTGAGTGTTAGGGTTACTGTGAGGTTTAGGGTTATGCTTAGGGTGAGGGTAAGTGTTAGGGTGAGGGTTATGGTGAGGGTGAGGGTTAGGATTAGAGTTAGGGTTAGGGTTAGGGTGAGGGTTAGTGTTAGGGTGAAGGTTAGGTTTGGGGTGAGGGTTAGGTTTAGGTTTAGGGTTGGGGTGAGGGTGAGGGTTAGGGATATGGTTAGGTTTAGGGTTAGTTTTAGGCTGAGGTTGAGAGTGAGGGTGAGGGTGGGTTTGAGGGTTAGAGTTAGGGTTAGGGTGAGGGTGAGGGCTAGGGTGAGAGTGAGGGTTAGTCTGAGGGTGAGGGTGAGGGTTTCGTTTATGTCAGGGTTAGGGTTAAGTTGAGGTTAGGGTTAGGGTAAGGGTTATGTTTAGGGTTAGGCTGAGGTTTATGGTTTGGGTGATGTTTAGGGTGAGGGTGAAGGTTAGGGTGAGGGTGAAGGTTAGGGTGAGGGTGAGAGTTAGGGTAAGGGTGAGGGTGAGGGTTAGTATTGGGAATAAGGTTAGGGTTAGGGTTAGGCTGAAGGTGAGGGTGAGGCTGAAGGTTAGGGTTAGGGTTAGCGTTAGGGTTATGTTAGGGTGAAGGTTATGGTTACTCTGAGGGTTATGATTATGGTTAGGGTTAGGGTGAGGGTGAGGGTAAGGGTTAGAGTGAGGTTTCGGGTGAGGGTGAGGGTTAGGATTAGGGTGAGTGGTAGGGTGAGGGTGAGGGTTAGTGTGAGTTGAAGGTTGAGGGTTTCTTTTAGCCAAGGGTTAGGGTTATGGTGAGGATTCGGGTGAGGTTGAGGATTAGGTTTTGGGTTCAGGTTACGGTGTGGGTTAGGGCTAGGGTTAGGGTGATGGTTAGGGTTTGGGTGATGTTTAGTGTGAGGGTTAGGGTTAAGGTGAGGGTGAGGGTTAGGGTGTGGTTGAGGATTAGGGTTAGTTTGAGTGTTAGTGTTAGGTTTAGGATTAGTGTGAGGGTGAAGGTTAGGGGTAGTGTTAGGGTTAGATTGAGGGTTTAGATTAGGGTTAGGTTTAGAGTGAGGGTTAGCGGGAAGGGTAGGGTTAGGGTTAGGGTGTGGGTTAGGGTGAGGGTGAGGTTTAGGGTGAGGGTGTGGGTGAGGGTTAGGGTTAGGTGTAGGGTTAGTGTGAGTTTAAGGGTGAGGCTTAGGTTTAGGAATACTCTTAGGGTTAGGGTTAGGGTGAGTGTTAGTGTGTGGGTGAGGGTTCCGGTGAGGGTCAGGTTTAGGGTGTGGGTGAGGGTCAGGTTTAGGGTGAGGATTAGTGTTAGAGTTAGGTTTATGGTGAGGGTAAGTTTTAGGGTGAGGTTTAGTGTGAGGGTTAGGGTTAGTGTTAATGCTAGGGTGACGGTTAGGGTTAGGTTTAGGGTTAGATTTAGGGTGAGGGTGAGGGTTAGGGTTAGTATTAGAGTTAGTTAACATGAGCGTGAGGGTTAGGGTTAGGGTTACTTTTATGGGTAGGGTTACAGTTAGGGTGAGGGTTAGGTTTAGGGTTAGGGTTAGGATGAGTGTTAGGCTGAGGGTTAGGGTTAGGATCAGGGTAAAGGTTAGGTTGAGGGTTATTGTGAGGGTAAGGGTAAAGGTAAAGGGCGAGGGTGAGGGTTAGGGTTAGGGTGAGGGTTAGGGTTAAAGTAAGGGTTAAGGTGAGGGTTATGGTTAGGGTTAGGGTTAGGGTGAGTGTCAGGGTGAGGGTTAGGTTTAGGTTGAGGGTTAGGTTTAGGGTGAGGGTTTAGGGTTAGGATGAGCACTAGGGTGATGGTGAGGGTTAGGGTCAGGGTGAGGGTTAGGGTGAGGGTGAGGGTTAGGTTGAGAGTTAGGGTTAGGGTGAGTGTTAGGGTTAGGGTTAGGGTTAGGGTGAGACGTGAGGTGTCGGGATACGGTTAGGGTGAGTGTTAGGGTTAGTGTGAAGGTTAGGGTTAGGGTTAGTGTGAGGATAATGTTTAGGGTGAGGGTTAGTTTGAGGGTGAGGGTTAGGGAGAGCGTTATGGTTAGGTTCAATGTGAGGGTTAGGGATAAGGTGATGTTTAGGGTGAGGTTGAGGGTTAGTGTGAGGGTGAGGGTGAGGTTGAGGGTTAGGGTTAGGGTGAGGGTGAGGGTGAGGTTAGTTTAGAGTTTAGTTAGAGTTAGGGTGAGGCTGAGGGTGAGGGGGAAAGTGAGGATGAGGGTTAGGGTTAGGGCTAGGGTGAGGGTTAGTTTGATAGTGAGGGTTATTGTGATGGTGAGGGTCAGCGTGAGGGTGAGGGTTAGAATGAGGGTGAGGGTGAGGTTGAGGGTTAGGGTTAGGATTAGGGTTAGGGTGAGTTTAAGGTTCAGAGTTAGGGTTAGAGTTATTGTTAGGGTTACTGTTAGGGTTAGGATGTGGGTGAGGGTTATTTTAGGGTTAGGGTTAGGTTTAGGGTAAGGGTGGGGTTGAGGGTTAGGGTTAGGATTAGGGTTATGGTTAGGGTAAGGCTGATGGGGAAGGGGAGGTGGAGGGTGAGGGTTACGGTTAAGTTTAGGGTTAGGGTGAGGGCTTGGGTGAGGGTGAGGGTTAGGCTGAGGTTGAGGGTGATGGTTTCGGTTAGGTAAAGTTTAGGGTTAGGGTGAGCATTAGGGTGAGGGTGAGGATTAAGCTGAGGTTAGGTTCATGATGAGGGTTATTGTTAGGGTGGGGGTGAGGGTTAATTTTTGGGTAAGGGTTAGGGTTAGGGTGATGTTTAGGGTGTGGGTTAGGTTTAGGGTGAGGGTGAGGGTTAGGATTAGGAATAGGATGAAGCTTAGGGTTAAGCTGAGGGTGAGCAACAGGGTGAGGGTGAAGGTTTGTGTCAGGTTTAGGGTTAGGGTTAGAGTGAGGGTTACAGTTAGTGTGAGGTTTATTGTTAGGGTTAGGGTGAAGGTAAGTTTTATGGTTAGGGTAAGGGTTAGGTTGAGGGTTAGGGTGAGTGTGAGGGTTTGTAATAGGTTTGTGTTAGGGTTAGGGTGAGGGTTAAGTTTTGGGTGATGATTAGAATGAGGGTGAGAGTTATGGTGAGGATTAGGGTTAGGGTGAGGGTTAGTGTTAGGGGTAGGGTAAGGGATAGGTTGAGGGTTAGGGTTAGCGTTAGGGTTAGGGTGAGGGGTAGGGAGAAGGGAAGGGTTAGGTTTAGGATGAAGTTTAGGGTGAGTGTGAAGGTTAGGTTGAGAGTGAGGGTAGGGTTAGGGTTAGGGTTTGGGTTAGAGTTAGCGTGAGTTTGAGGGTGAGGGTTAGGTTTAGGATTAGGGTGAGGGTTAAGGTTAAGTTGAGGGTTAGGGATAGTGTTAGGGTTAGGGTAAGGGTTAGTGTGAGTGTTAGGGTTAGGTTTAGGGTTAGAGTTAGGGTGAGTGTGAGCGGAAGGATTAGGTTAGGATTAGGGTTAGGCTGAGGGTGATGGGGAGGGTGAGGGTGAGGGTTAGGTTTAGGGTGAGGTTTAGGTTAGTGTTAGGGTTAGGGTTAGGGTGAGGGTTAAGATTAGGGTGAGGGTTAGGATGAGGGTTAGGCTGAGGGTTAGGGTTAGGGTTAGGGTGAGGTTTAGGGCTAGGTTTAGGGTTAGAATAAGTGTTAGGCTGAGGGTTAGGGTTAGGGTGAATGTGAGGGTTAGGTTTAGGTTTAGGGTGAGGGTAAAGTTTAAGGTGACGTTTAGGGTGAGTGTGAGGGTTAGGGTTAGGTTGACGGTTAGTTTGAAGTTTAGGTTTAGGGTTCGGCTTAGGGTGAAGGTTAGGGTGTGGGTAAGTGTTAGGGTGAGGATTAGGTTTAGGGTTAGGTTTAGGGTGAGTGTTAGGCGGAAGGGTGGCCTTAGGGTTAGGGTGAGGGTTAGGTTTAGTGTGAGGGTTAGAGTTAGGGTTAGAGTGACGGTAACAGTTAGGGTGAGGTTTTGGGTGAGTGTGAGGATTAGGGTTAGCATTAGGTTTAGCCTTAGGTTGAGGATGAGTGTTAGGGTTAGGTTTAGGGTTAGGGTGAAGGTGAGGGTGAAGGTTAGTATTAGGGTGAGGTTTAGGGTTAGGGTTAGGGTGAGGGTGAGGTTTAGGTTGAGGGTAAGTGTTACGGTGAGGGTTACGTTGAGGCTGAGGTTTAGGGTTAGCATTAGGTTGAGGGTGAGGGTGAGGGTTAGGGTGAAGTTTTGGTTTAAGGTTAAGGATAGGGTGAGGATTAGGATTAGGGTTAGGTTGAGGGTGAGGGTTAGGGTGAGGGGTAACATTAGAATTTGGGTGAGGGTTAGGTTTAGTGTGAGGGTTAGGGTTAGGGTTAGGGTGACGGTAAGGGTTAGGGTGATGGTTAGGGTGAGGGCGCGGTAGGGTGAGGGTTAGGGTTATGGTTAGGATTAGAGTTAGGGTGAGGGTAAGGCTTATGGTGAGGGTTAGGGTGAGGTTGAGGGTGAGGGTTAGGGTAAGGGTGAGGGTGAGGGTAAGTGTTATTGTGAGGACTAGGGTTAGGGTTAGCGTTAGGGTGAGTGTTAGGGTTATGGTGAGGGTGAGGGTTAGGGTTAGGTTCAGTATTAGGGTTAGGATTAATGTGAGGGTTAGTGATAGGGTTATGGTTATTGTGATGGTTAGAGTTAGGGTTAAGGTAAGGGTTAGTCTGAGAGGTAGGGTTAGGGTTAGGGTGAGGGTTAGGCTTAGTGTGAGGATTATGGTTAAGGTGAGCCTTAGGGTTAGGTTCAGGGTTAGGGTGAGGGTGAGTGTGAGGGGAAGGGCTAGGATGAGGTTTTGGGTAAGGGTGAGGGTGAGGTTTTCGGTTAGGTAAGGTTTAGGGTTAGGTTTAGGGTGAGGATTATGGTGAGTTTGTGGGTTAGGGTTAGGGTGAGGGTGAGGGAGAGGGTTAGTGTTAGGATGAGGGTTAGGGTTAGGGTTAGGGTGAGGGTGAGGGTGAGGGTTAGGCATAGGGTTAATGTGAGGGTTAGGGTTACGGTGAGGGTTATGGTTAGGGTGAGGGTTAGGATTAGGTTTATGGTGAGGATTAGGTTTAGGGTGATGTTTAGTGTGAGGGTGAGGGTTAGGTTGAGGGTGAGTATTTGGGTGAGAGTTAGGGTTAGGGTTAGCATTATGGATAGGGTTAGGGTGAGGGTAAGGTTTAGTGTGAGAATTAGGGTGAGGGTAAGAGTGAGGTTGAGGGTGAGGTTTAGGGTTAGCGAGAGGGTTAGGCTTAGGTTTAGGTTTAGGGTAGTGTGAGGGTTCAGGTTAGGGTGAGGGTTAGGGTTAGGTTTAGGGTTAGTATAAAGGATAGGGTGATGGTTAGGGTTACGGTTAGTGTGATTGTTAGGTTTATGGTTAGCATTTGGGTTAGGTTGAGGGTAAATGTTAGGGTGAGGTTTAGGGTGAGGCTGAGGATTAGGGTTAGGGTGAGGGTTAGGTTCAGGGTTAGGATTAGGGTTACGGTTAGTGTAAGGTTGAGGGGGAAGGGGAGGTTGAGGGTGAAAGTTAGAGTTAAAGTTAGGGATAGGGTGAGGATTTGGGTTACAGTTAGATTTAGGTTTAGGGTTAGGCTGAAGGGTAGGGTTAGGGTTAGGGTTGAGTGTTAGTTTTAGTGTGAGGTTTAGGGTTAGGGTTAGGGTGAGGGTAAGGGTTAGGGTGAGGGTGAGGTTTAGGGTTAGCATTACGTATAAGGTTAGGGATAGGATGAGGTTTAGGGTTATGGAGAGGGTGAGGGCGAGGTTTAGGGTTAGGATGAGGGTTAGGGTTAGTGTGAGGGTGAGGGTTAGGTTTAGGGTGAGGGTTAGGTTTAGGGTAAGGGTTAGGCTCAGGGTGAGGTTGAGGGTGAGGGCGAGGGTTAGGATTAATGTGAGGGTTAGGGTTAGAGTTAAGGTTAGGGTGAGGGTTAGGGTTAGGTTTAGGTTTAGGATGAGGGTTTGGCTGAGGGTGAGGGTTAGGGTTCGTGTGAGGGTAAGTTTAGGGTGAGGGTGAGGGTTAGGGTGAGGGTGTAGGTGAGTGTTAGTGTTAGGGTGAGGGTTAGGGTGAAGGTTAGTGTTAAGGTTAGGGTGAGGGTTAGGGTGAGGGGAAGTGTTAGGGTGAGGGTTAGTGTGTGGGTGAGGGATAGGTTAAGGTGAGTGTAAGGGTTAGGGCGAGGTTTAGTGTGAGGTTGAGGATTAATGTTAGCATTTGGGTTACGGTGAGGGAGAGGTTTAGTGTGAGTGTTAGTGTTAGGGTGAAGGTTAGGGTAAGGGTTAGAGTGACGGTTAGGGTTAGGGTTAGGGTTTCGTTTAGGCTTAGGCTTAGGGTTAGGCTTATGGTGAGGGTGGGGATGAGGATAAGGTTTAGAATGATGGATAGGGTTATGGTTACATTGAGTGTTAAGATGAGGGATTGTGTTAGGATTAGGGTTAAGGTGACTGCTAAGTTGAGGGTGAGGTTTCGGGTTAGGGTTAGGTTTAGGATTAGGGTTGGGCTGAGGCTGAGGCTGAGGGTGAGGGTTAGGTTTAGAGTGATGGTTAGGGTTAACTTTAGGGTGAGGACTAGGATCAAGGTTAGGGTTAGGGTGAGGGTTTGGGTGAGTGTTAGGATTAGGGTTAGGGTGAGTGTTAGGGTTAGGGTTAGGGTGAGGGTGAGGGTTAGATTGAGGGTTAGGGTTATGTTGAGTGTTATATTTAGGGTAAGGGTTAAGTTTAGGTTTAGGGTTATTGTTAGCGTTAGGGTTAGGGTTACGGTTAAGGTGAGGGTGAGGGTGAGGGTTATGGTGAGGGTTAGGGTGAAGTTTAGGTTTAGGGTTAGGGTTAGAGTTAGGGTTAGGGTGAGGGTGAGGTTTAGGCTTAGAGTTAGGGTTAGTGTTAGGGTTAGGGTTACGGTGAGGGTTAGGGTGAGGGTTAGAGTTCAGGTTTGGCTTAGGCTTAGGCCGAGCATGAGGGTGAGGGTTAGGGTTAGGTTTAGGGTGAGGGTTAGGATGAGGTTTAGGGTTAGGTTTAGGGTTAGTGTTAGGGTTAGGTTTAGGTTTAGGGTTAAGTTTAGGAATAGGGTTAGGGATAGGTTGAGGGTTAGGGTTAGGGTTTGGGTTAGGGTGAGGGTGAGGTTGAGGATTATGGTTAGGGTCAGTGTTAGGGTTAGGGTTAGATTTAGGGTTAGGGTTAGGGTTAGGGTTACAGTGAGGGTTAGGGTTAGGTTTAGGGTTATTTTTAGTGTTATGGTTAGGGTTAAGTTTGGGGTGAGGTTGAGGCTCAGGTTGAGGGTTATGGTTAGTGTTAGTGTTAGGGTTAGGGTTAGGTTTAGCATTATTGTTGGGTTAGGATTAGAGTTACGGTCAGGGTGAGAGTGAGGGTGAGGTTTAGGGTTAGTGTGAGGTTTAGCGTGATGTTTAGGGTTAGGGTTAAGGTTAGGGTGCTGGTGAGGTTTAGGTTTAGAGTTAGGGATGGGGGAGGGTTAGGGAAAGAGTTAGGGTTAGGTTTAGTGTTAGCACTAGGGCGAGGGTGAGGGTTAGGTTGAGGTTTAGGGATAGGGTTAAGGTTAGGATTAGGGTTAGTGTGATAGTGAGGGTGAGGGTTAGTGTTAGGGTTAGGGTTGGGTTTAGGGTTAGGCTTAGTGTTAGTTGGAGGGTGAGGGTGAGAGTTAGGGTTAGGGTTAGGGGTAGGGTTAGGGTGAGTGTTAGGGTTCAGGTTACGGTGAAGGTGTGGGTTAGTTTTGAGCTGAGGGTTAGGGTGAGGACTAAAGTGAGGGTGAGGGTTAGGGTTAGGGTGAGGGTTAGGTTGGGGTTTAGATTTAGGTTCAGAGTTACGGTTAGGATTAGTGTTAGGGTGAGGGCTAGGGTGAGTGTGAGGTTTTGGGTTAGGTTTAGGTTTAGGCTTAGGGTTAGCCTGAGGCTGAAGGTCAGGGTGAGAGTTAGGGTTAGGGTGATGGTTAGGGTTACGGTTAGGGTGAGGGTTAGGATGAGGGTTGGGTTTAAGCTGAGAGTTAGGATGAGGGTGACAGTAATAGTAAAGATGAGGGTTAGGGTGAGGGTGAGGGTTATTGTAAGCGTGAGGGTTCGGGTTAGGGTTAGGGTGAGGGTGAGGGTGAGGGTTAGATTGAGGATTAGTGTTAGCATTAGTGTGAGATTTAGGGTGAGGATGAGTGTTAGGTTTAGGTGGGGCTAGGGTGAAGTTGAGGGTTAGGGTTAGGATTAGGGTGAGGTTTAGGTTTAGGGTGAGGTTTAGGATTAGGGTTAGTGTTAGGGTTAGGGTTAGTGTTAGTGTTAGGGTTAGAGTTAGGGTTAGGGTGTGGTTTCGGGTTTGGGTTAGGGTTAGGTTTATTGTTAGCATTAGGGTTAGGCTGAGGTTTAGTGTAGGGGTGAGGGTTAGTGTTAGGTTTATGATTAGTGTTAGGGTTAAGGTGAGGGTGAGTATGATGGTTACATTAGGGTTAGGGTTAGGATTAGAGTTAACGTGAGGGTGAGTGTGAAGGTTACGGTTAGGGTGAGTGTTGGGGTTAGGGTTAGAGTGAGGGTTAAGGTGAGGGTTAGGCTTAGGCTTAGGGTTTGGGTATGGGCTAGGGTGAGGGTGAGGGTGAGGGTTAGGGTTGGGGTGAGGGGTAGGATGAGGGTTAGGGTTAGTGTTAGTGTTAGGGTTGGGGTTAGTGTAAGGCTTAATATTAGGTGGAGGGTGAGGCTGAGTGTGAGGGTTAGGGTTAGGGTGAGAGTGAGGTTTAGGGTTAGATTTAGCATTAGGGTGAGGGTTAGTCTGAGGGTTAGGGTTAGGGTTAGTGTTATGGTTAGGGTTAAGGTGAGGGTGAGTGTGAGTGTCAGGGTTAATCTTAGGCTTAGGCTTAGGCTTAGGCTGAGTGTAAGGGTGAGGGTGGGGGTTAAGGTTAGGGTTTTAGGGTTAGGGTGAGTGTTAGGATAAAGTTTAGGTTTAGCATTAGGGTGAGGGTGAGGGTTAGAGTTAGGGTGAGGGTTAGGGTTAGCGTTAGGGTGAGGTTTATGGTTAGGGTTAAGGTTACAGTGAGGGTGAGGGTTAGGGTGAGGTTGAGGGTTAGGATTAGGGTTAGGGTGAGGGTTTGGTTAGCGTTAGAGTTACGGTGAGGGTCAGGGTTTGGGTTAGGGTTAGGGTTAGTGTTACAGTTAAGGTTAGGGTTAGAGTAACACTGAGGGTAACGTTGAGGGTGAGGTTTAGGATCAGGGTTAGGGTGAGGTTTAGTATTAGGGTTATGGTTAGGGTGAGGGTGAGGTTTAGGGTTAGAGTTAGGGTTAGGGGGAGGGTTTGGCGGATGTTTAGGGTTAGGGTTAGAGTTAGAATTAGGGTGAGGTTGAGGTTGAGGTTTAATATTAGGGTTAGGGTTAGGTTTAGGATTAGGTTTGCATTGAGGGTGAGTGTGAGGGTTAGGATTAGGGTTTGGCTTAGGCTTAGGGTTAGGCTTAGGGTATGGGTGGGGATGAGGATTAGGTTTAGAATGATGGTTAGGTTTAGGTTTAGGTTGAGGGCTAGGTTGAGTGTGAGGGTTAGGGTTAGGGTGAGGTTTAGGGTTAGGGTTATGGTTAGGGTTAGTGTGAGGGTGGGTGTTAGGGTGAGGGTTAGGTTTAGGGTGAAGGTTATGGTTAGGATGAGGGTTTTTGTTAGGGTTAGGGTTAGGGTTAGGGTTATGGTGAGGGTGAGGGTGAAGGTTACGTTTAGGCTTAGGTTCAGGTTTCTGGTTAAGGTTAGAGTTAGGGAGTTAGGGTTAGGGTGACTGTGAGGTTTAGGGTTAGAATTACGGTTAGTGTTAGTATTAGGGTTATGGTGAGGGTTAGGGTTAGGTTTAGGCTTATGCTTATGCTTAGGCTTAGGCTGAACATGAGGGTGATTGCTAGGGTTAGGGTTAGGGTGGGGTTTAGGTTTAGGGTTAGGGTGAGTGTGAGGGTCAGGTTGAGGGTTAGATATAGGGTTAGAAGGAGGGTTAGGGTGAAGGTTAGTTTTGGGGTTACAGTTAGTGTTAGGGTGAGAGTAAGTGTTAGGGTGAGGGTTTGGTTTTGGGTGAGGGTTATGGTTAGTGTGAGGGTTAGGAAAAGGGTTAGGGTTATTGTTAGGGTTAGGTTTAGAATTACGGTTAGGGTGAGGGTGAGGGTAAGGATGCGGTTTAGGATTAGGGTTAGGTTGAGGGTGAGATTTAGGGTTAGAGTAGGGTTAGGATGAGGGTTAGTTTGAGGGTTAGGGTTAGTGATAGCGTTAGGGTTAGGGTGAGAGTTAGGGGGAGGGTTAGGGTTAGGGTTAGCATTAGGATTAGGGTTAGGGTGAGGGTGAGTGTGTGTATTAGGGTTAGGTTTAGGGTTCGGTTTAGGGTTAGGCTGAGGGTGAGGTTGAAGGTGAGGGTGAGGGTTAGGGTTAGTGTTAGGTTTAGGGTTAGTGTGAGGGTTAGGTTTAGGGTTAGGATTAGGCTTAGGGTAAGGCTGAGGGTGAGAGTGAGGATGAGGGTTAGGGTTAGTGTGAGGGTTAGTGTTAGGGTTAGGGTGAAGTTTAGTGTTAGGGTTAGGGTTAGAGTTAGGGTTAGGGTGAGGGTGATGTTTATGGGTAGAGTTAGGTTTAGGGTGAGGGTTAGGGGTAGGGTGAGGGTTAGATTGAGGATTAGTGTTAGGATTAGGGTGAGGTTTACGGTGAGGATGAGGGTTAGGGTTTAAGGTAAGGGCTTGGGTGAGGGTGAGGGTTAGTGTTAGGGTTAGGGTGAGTTTTAGGGTTAGGGTGATGGTTAGGGTTAGTTTGAGAGTTAGTGTGAGGGTTAGGATTAGTGTTAGGGTGAGGGTTATGGTTAGGGTGAGGGTTACTGTTAGGGTTAGGGGTACTGTTAGGGGTAGGGTTAGGGTTATGGTTCAGGTTAGGTTGAGGGTGAGGGTTAGGATAAGGTTTAGGGTTAAGGTTAGAGTTAGGGTTAGCGTGAGAGTGAGGTTTAGGGTTAGAGTTCGGGTTATTGGTAGCTTTAGGGTTCTGGTGAGGTTTAGGTTTAGGGTTAGGCTTAGGCCGAGCATGAGGGTGAGTGTTAGGGTTAGGGTTAGGATGAGAGTTAAGATGAGGTTTAGGGTTAGGATTAGGGTTAGGGTGAGGGCTAGGGTGAGGGTTACAGTGAGGGTTAGGTTTAGGGATAAGGTTAGGTTTAGGATTAGGGTTAGGGTAGAGTTTCTTTGAAGGTTAGGATTAGGGTTAGCGTTAGGCTTAGGGTTAGGGTAAGGGTTCGGATTAGGGTTTGCATTAGGGTGAGGGTGAAGCTGAGGATTAGGGTTAGGTTTAGGGTCAGGGTTAGGTTTAGTGTTAAGGTTAGGTATAGGGTTAGGGTTAGGGTTAGGGTTATGGTGAGGGTTAGGGTTAGGGTTAGGCTTAGGGTTAGGCTGAGGATGAGGCTGAGGGTGAGGTTTATGGTTACCCTTAGGTTTACTGTTACGGTTAGGGTTAGTGTTACTGTTAGGGTTAGTGTTATTGTTAGGATTAGGGTTAGAGTTACGTTGAGGTGGAGGGTGAGGGTGAGGGTTAGTGTTAGAGTGAGGTTTAGGGTGAGGTTTAGGGTTAGGGTGAGGGTGAGGTTTAGGGTTAGAGTTAGTGTTAGGGGAAGGATTAGGGTTAGGGTGAGGGTTAAGATTAGGCTTAGGGTTAGGCTGAGGGTGAGGGTGGGGGTGAGGATTAGGGTTAGGGTGATAGTTAGGGTTAGGGTTAATGCTATTCTTATGGTTAGGGTTAGAGTTACAGTGAGCAAGATGGTGCGGGTGAGGGTTAGGGTTAGGGTTAGGGTGGGGTTTAGGGTCAGGTTTAGAGTGAGGGTGAGGGTGAGGTTTACGGTTAGATATAGTGTTAGGGGGAGGGGGAGGGTGAGCTTTAGGGATAGGGTTAGTGTTAGGATTAGGGTGAGGGTGAGGGTTACGTTCTAGTTTAGGGTTAGGGTTAGGGTTAGAGTTAGTGTGAGGGTTAGTTTTAGGGTTAGGGTTAATGTTAGTGTGAGTGTAAGTGTTAGGGTGAGGGTTTGGGTTAGGGTGATGGTTATGGTTAGGGTGAGGGTTAGGATTAGGGTTAGGGTTATTGTTAGGGTTAGGTTTAGGGTTTGGGTTAGGGTTAGAGTTAGGTTTATGGTGAGGGTGAAGTTTAGGGTTACAGTTAGCGTTAAGGTGAGGGTCAGGGTTAGGGTTAGTGTTAGGGTTAAGGTTAGTATTAGGGTGAGAGTTAGGGGGAGGGTTAGGGTAAGGGTTAGGTTTAGGGTTATGATTATGGTAAGGGTGAAGGTGAGTGCGAAATTTAGAGTTAGCTTTAGGGATAGGGTTATTGTTAGTGTTAGGGTTAGAGTGAAGTTGAGGGTAAGGGTGAGGGTGAGGATTAGGTTTAGGGTTAGGGTGAGGGTTAGGGTTAGGGTTAGGGTGAGGGTTAGAATGAGGATTAGGGTTAGGATTCGGGTTAGGGTGAAGGCTAGGGTGAGTGTGAGGTTTAGGGTTAGGATGAGGTTGAGTGTTTGGATTAGGTTTAGGTTTAGGGTTAGGGCTAGGATTAGTGTTTTTGTTAGGGTTAGGGTTAGAGTTACTGTGAGGGTGAAGGTGAGGGTGAGGGTGAGGGTTAGGGTTAGCTTTAGGGTGAGGTTTGGGGCTAGGGTTAGGATTAGGCTAATGGTGAGGGTGAGGTTTAGGATTAGATTTAGGGTTGGGGGAGGGTTAGGTCGAGGGTTAGGGTTATGGATAGTGTTAGAGTTAAGGTTAGGGTGAGGTTTAGGTTGAGGTTTAGGGTTAGAGTTATGGTTATGGTTAGGATTAGGGTTAGGGTGAGGGTGAGTTTGAGGTTTAGGGTTAGGGTAAGGCTTAGGCTTAGGGTTAGGCTGAGGGTGATTGTGGGGGTGAGGATTAGAGTTATGGTTAGGGTTAGGCTTAGGGTTAGGGTTATTGTTAGTGTTATGGTTAGGCTTAAGTTTGTGGTGAGGGTGAGGCTGAGGGTGAGGGTGAGGGTTAGGGTTAGGGTTAGTGTTAGTGTTATTGTTAGGGTTAGGGCTAGAGTTAGGTTGAGGTTGTGGGTGAGGGTGAAGGTTAGGGATAGTTGAGTTTTAGGGTTAGGGTTAGTGTTAGGGTGAGGGTGAGGTTTAGGGTTAGAGTTAGGGTTAGCGTTAGGGTTAGGATGAGGTTTCGGGTTAGGGTTAGAGTTGGGGTTATGGTGAGTGTGAGGTTTAGCTTTAGAGTTAGGGTTAGGATGAGGCTGAAGGTGAAGATTAGCGTTAAGTTTAGTGTTAGTTTTTGGGTTAGGGTTAGGGTGAGCGTTAGGTTGAGGGTGTGGGTTAGGGTTAAAGTTAGGATTAGGGTTAAGGTTAGGGTGACTGTGAGGGTTAGGGTTAGGGTTAGTCTTAGGCTTAGGATTAGGCTGAGGGAGAGGGTGAGGGTGAGGGTTAGCTTTAGGTTGAGGGTTAGGGTTAACTTTAGCTTGACAGTTAGCGTTCAGTTTAAGTTTAGGGTTAGGGTGATGGTTAGCATAAGGGTTACGGTGAGCGTGAGGGTTAGGGTTAGATTGAGTGTTAGGGTTAGGTTTAGGGTGAGGGTTACAATTAGGGTTAGATTGAGGGCTAAAGTGAGGGTGAGGATTAGGGTTAGTGTTAGGGTAAGGTTTAAGGTTAGGGTTAGGTTTAGGGTGAGAGTTAGTATGAGGGTTAGGGTTACTGTGAGGGTGAGGGTTAGGGTTAGGAATAGGGTTAGGGTGAGGGTGAGTGTTAGCATTAGGGTTAGGGTTAGGGTTAGGTTTAGGGTTAGGATTAGTGTTATTGTCAGTGTTAGGGTTAGAGTTATGGTGAGAGTGAGGGTGAGGGTGAGGGTTAGGTTTAGGGTTAGGTTGAGGTTTAGTTTTTGGGTTAGGATTAGGGTGAGTCTGAGGGTGAGGTTTAGGGTTAGGTTTAGGGTTAGTTTGAGGGTTAGGTTGAGGGTTAAGTTTAGGGTTAGATATAGGGTTAAGTTTAGGGTGAGGGTTAGGTTGAAGTTTAGGGTTAGTGTTAGAGTTAGGGCGAGGATTAGGGTTAGGGTTAGTGTGAGTGTGAGGGTTAGGGTTAGGCTTAGGGTTAGGCTGAAGGTTAGGGTGGGGTTGAGGATTAGAGATAGGGTGATGGTTAGGGTTAGGGTTAGGATGAGGATTAGGATGAGGGTTAGAGTTAGGATTAGGGTTAGGGTGAGGGCTAGGGTAAGGGTGTGGGTTAGTGTAAGTGTTAGGCTTAGGCTTAGGGTTAGGCTGAGCATTTGGTTGAGGATAAGGTTTAGGGTTAGGGTTAGGGTGAGGTTTAGTGTTAGGGTTAGGGTTGGAGTTAGGGTTAGGGTGAGAGTGAGGTTTAGGCGTAGATTTAGGGTTAGGTTGAGGGTTAGGGTTAGGGTGAGGGTTATGGTGGGTTTGACGGTAAGGGTAAAGTTGAGGGTAGGCTGAGGTTGAGGGTTATGTTAAGGGTGAGGGTTAGGGTTAGGGTGAGGGTTAGGGTTAGGGTTAGAGAGAGGGTGAGGGTTAGATTGAGGATACGTGTTAGGGTTAGTGTGAGGTTTAGGGTGAGGATGAGGGTTAGGGTTATGGTGAGGGCTAAGGAGAGGGTGAGGTTTAGGGTTAGTGTTAGGGTGAGGTTTAGGTTTCGGGTGATGGTTAGGGTTAGTGTGAGGTTATGTGTTAGGGTTAGTGTTAGGGTGAGTGTGTTAGGGTGAGCTGAGGGTTATGGTTAGGGTGAGAGTTAGTGTTAGGTTTAGGGTTATTGTTAGCGTTAAGATTAGGGTTAGGCTGAGGGTGAGGGTGAGGGTGAGGGTTAGGGTTAGTGTTAGGATTAGGATTAAGGTTAGTGTTAGGGTGAGGATAAGTGTTAGGATGAGGGTTAGGGTTAGTGTGCGGGTTATGGTTATGGTTAGGGTTACATTGAGCGTGAGGGTTAGGGTTAGGTTGAGGTTTAGTTTTAGGATTAGGGTTAGGGTGAGGTTAGGTTTAGGGTTAGTGTGAGGGTTGGTGTTGGGGTTAGTTTTAGTGTTAGGGTTAGGATAAGTGTTAGGGTCTGGGTTTGGTTTAGAGTGAGGATTATGGTTAGGTTGAGGGTTAAGATTAATGTTAGGGTTATTGTTAGGGTTAGGTTTAGGGTTAAGGTTATGGTGAGGGTGAGGGTGGGGGTTATGGTGAGGGTTACGGTGAGGTTTAGTGTTTGCATTAGGGTTATAGTTAGGTTTTGGGTGAGGGTGAGGTTTAGCATTAGTTAGGGTTAGGGTGAGGGTTAAGTTGAGGGTTAGATTTAGGGTTAAGTTTAGGTTTAGGATTACAGTTAGGGTGAGGGTGAGTGTGTGTGTTAGGGTTAGGTTTAGGCTTAGGCTTAGGGTTAGGCTGAGGGTGATCTTGAGGTTGAGGGTTTGCGTTAGGGTGAGGGTTAGGGTAAGGGTTAGGTGGAGGGTTAGGATTAGTGTTA
Organism: Dipodomys merriami; assembly: GCF_024711535.1. Lineage (NCBI taxonomy): Eukaryota > Metazoa > Chordata > Mammalia > Rodentia > Heteromyidae > Dipodomys > Dipodomys merriami. Next base: position 2,965,236 of record NW_027202471.1, on the reverse strand, counting down.
GGGTTAGGATTAAGGTTAGGGTGAGGGCTAGGGCGAGGGTGAGTTTTAGGGTTAGGGTTAGGGTGAGAGTTAGGTTTAGGGTTAGGGTGAGTGTTAGAGTTCGTGTTAAGTTTAGTGTTAGGTTGAGGGTTAGGTTAAGGGTTATGTTGAGGGTGAGGGTTAGGGTTAGGTTGAGGGTTAGGGTTAGGGGAAGGGTTAGGGTGACGGTGAGGGTGAGGGTGAGGGTTAGGTTTAGTGTTAAGGTGAGGATTAGGATGAGGGTTCCGGTTAGGATTAGGGTTAGGGTGCGGGCCAGGGTGAGGTTGAGGTTTAGAGTTAGGGTTAGGGTTAGGTTTCGGGTTAGGGTTAGGGTTAGAGTGAGTGTGAGGGTTAGGGTTAGGGTTAGGGTTAGGGTAAGGTTTATGCTGAAGGTGATAGTGAGGGTTACGTTTAGGGTTAGGGTAAGTGTTAGGGGTAGGGTTAGGGTAAAAGTTAGGGTTCAAGTTATGTTTAGGGTTAGGTTGAGGGTTAGGGTTATGGTTACGTAGAGTGTGAGGGTTATGGTTAGGTTGAGGGTTAGGCTTAGGCTTAGGTTTAGGATTAGGGTGAGGGTTAGGGTTAGGGTGAGGATTAGGATGAGGATTAGGGTTAGGGTTAGGATTAGGTTTAGGGTGAGGACTAGACTGAGGGTGAGGTTTAGGGTTAGTTTTTGGGTGAGGTTTAGGGTTCGCGTTAGGTTTAGGATGAGGGTTAGGGTTACGGTGAGGGTGAGGGTTAGTGTTAGGGTGAGGGTTAGGGTTAGGATTTGGGTTAGGGTTAGGGTGAGTTTTAGGGTTACATTTAGGTATAGGGGGAGGGTTAGGTCGAGGGTTAGATTTAGGTTTAGTGTTAGGGTTAAGGTTAGGGTGAGGGTTAGCTTGAGGTTTAGGGTTCGTTTTAGGATTAGGGTTAGCATGAGGGTGAGTGTGAGGGTTAGGGTTAGGGTTAGGCTTAGGCTTAAGGTTAGGCTGAGGGTGAGGGTGGGGGTGAGGATTAGGGTTAGGGTGATGTTTAGGTTTAGGGTTAGGGTGAGGGTTAGGATGAGTATTACGTTTAGGATTAGGGTTAGGCTGAGGGCTAGGGTAAGGGTGAGGTTTAGGATTAGGGTTAGGGTGAGGGTTAGGATGAGTGTGAGATTGAGGGTGAGAGTTAGGGTTAGGGTGATGGTTAGGTTTAAGGTTAGGGTGACGGTTAGGATGAGTTTTAGGGCTAGGGTCAGGATGATGGTAAGGGTAAAGGTGAGGTTTAGGCTGAGGGTGAGGGTTAAGATAAAGGTGAGTTCTAGGGTTAGGTTTAGGGTTAGGGTTAGGGTTAGGGTAAGGGTTAGATTGAGGATTAGTGTTAGGGTTAGGGTTAGTGTGAGATTTAGGGTGAGGATGAGGGTTAGGGTTAGGGTGAGCGTGAGGGTTAGACTTAGTGTTAGGTTTAGGGTGAGGTTTAGGATTAGGCTGAGGGTTAGTGTTAGTGTGAGTGTTATTGTTAGGTTTAGGGTTAGTGTTAGGGTGAGGGTAAGTGTTAGGGTGAGGGTTATGGTTAGGGTGAGGGTTAGGGTTAGCGTTATTGTTAGGGTTAGGGTTAGGGTTAAGGTTACGGTGAGGGTGATGGTGAGGGTTAGGTTTAGTGTTAGGGTGAGTTTTACTGTTAGGGTTAGTGTTAGAGTTAGGGTTAGGGTGAGGGTGAGGTTTAGGGTTAGAATTAGGTTTAGGGTGAGGGTTAGGGTGAGGGTTAGTGTTAGGGTGATGGTAAGGGTGGGGGTGATGGTAAGGGTAAAGATGAGGGATAGGCTGAGTGTGAGCGTTAAGGTAAAGATGAGGTTTAGGGTTAGGGTGAGGGTTAGGTTTAGGGTTAGGGTGAGGTTGAAGGTTAGATTGAGGATTAGTGTTAGGGTTAGTGTGAGTTTCAGTGTGAGGATGAGGGGTAGGCTTAAGGTGAGAGCTAGGGTGAGGCTGAGGTTTAGGGTTAGTGTTAGGGTGAAGTTTAGGGTTAGGGTGATGGTTCGCGTTAGTGTGAGCGATAGTGTTAGCGTCAGGGTTAGTTTTCGGGTGAGGGCAAGTGTTAGGGTGAGTGTTAGGGTTAGGCAGAGGGTTATGTTTAGGGTGAGGGTTAGGGTTATTTTTAGGGTTAGGGTTAGGGTTAGAGTTAGGGTTCGCATGAGGGTGAGATTTAGGGTTAGATTTAGGGTTAGGGTTAGGGTTACAGAGGGTTAGGCTTAGGCTTAGGCTTAGGCTTAGGCTGAGCATGAGTGTGAGGATTAGGTTTTGGTTTAGGCTGAGGGTTAGGTTTAGGTTTAGGGTCAGGGTTAGGATGAAGTTTAGGGTTAGGATTAGGGTTTGGGTGAAGTCTAGGGTGAGGGTTAGGGTTAGGGATAGGGTTAGGTTTAGGATTAGGGCTAGGGTTAGAGTGAGTGTGAGGGTTAGGGTTAAGGTTAGGGTTAGACTTAGAGCTCAGGTGAGGGTTAGGGTTTGGGTTAGGTTGAGGGTGAGGCTGAGGATTAGGTTTAGGTTTATGGTAAGATTTAGGGCTAGGTTTAGGGTTAGTGTTTGTGTTAGGGTTAGGGTTACGGTGAGGGTTAGGGTTAGGGTTAGGCTTGGAGTTAGGCTTAGGGTTAGGCTGAGAGTAAGGGTGGGGGTTAGGATTAGGGTTAAGTTTAGGGTTAGGCTTAGGGTTAGGGTTATTGTTAGTGTTATGTTTAGGGTAAAGTTTGTGGTGAGGGTAAGGCTGAGGGTGAGGTTTGGGGTTAGGGTTAGTGTTATTGTTAGTGTTAGGGTTAGAGTTACTGTGAGGTTGAGGGTCATGGTGAAGTTTAGGGTTAGGGTGGGGTTTAGGGTAAAGTTTAGGGTTAGGTTTAGGGTTAGGCTGTGGGTGAGACTGTGGGTTCTGGTTAGGGTTAGGGTGATGGTTCGGGTTAAGGTTAGTGTAATTGTTTGTGTTAGGGTTATACTTACAGTGAGGTTGAGGGTGCGGGTGAGGGTTAGATTTAGGGTTAGGGTGGGGTTTAGGGTAAAGTTTAGGGTTAGGCTTAGGGTTAGGCTGTGGGTGAGACTGTGGGTTCTGGTTAGGGTTAGGGTGATGGTTCGGGTTAAGGTTAGTGTAATTGTTTGTGTTAGGGTTATACTTACAGTGAGGTTGAGGGTGCGGGTGAGGGTTAGATTTAGGGTTAGGGTGGGGTTTAGGGTTAAGGTTAGGGTTAGGGTGAGGGTGAGCTTTAGAATTGGGGTTAAGGTGAGGGCTAGGGTGAGGTTGAGGGTTGGGGTTAGGGTTAGGGTGAGATTTAGGTTTAAGGTGAGGGTTAGGGTTAGTGTGAGGTTTAGTGTTAGGATTAGGATTAGTGTTAGGGTGAGGGTAAGTGTTAGGGGGAGGGTATGGGTTAGGGTGAGGGTTATGGTTAGGGTGAGGTTTAGGATTAGGTTTAGCGTTATTGTTAGGATTAGGTTTAGGGTTAAGGTAGGTTGAGAATGAGGGTGAGGGTTAGGGTTAGGGTTAGGGTGAGGTTTAGGTTTAGGGTTAGAGTAAAGGTTAGGGTGAGGGTTAGGTTGAGGGTTAGGGTTAGGGTTATTGGTAGGGTTAAGGTTAGGGTGAGAGATATGGGGTGGGTTAGGGTTAGGGATAAGATTAGGTTTAGGGTGAGGGTTAGGTTGTGTTTTAGGGTTAGGTTTAGATTTAGGCTTAGGGTTAGGCTGAGGGTGAGGTTGAGGGTGAGGGTTAGGTTTAGGGGAAGGGTTATGATGAGGGTTAGGGTTAGGATTAGGTTTAGAGTAAGGGCTAGCGTGAGATTTAGGGTTAGCATTAGGGTGAAGTTTAGGGCTAGTTTAGGGTTAGGGGGAGGGTGAGGGTGAGGTTTAGGGTTAGAGTTAGGGTTAGGGTGAGGCTGAGGGTGAGGGTTAGGGTTAGGGTTAGTGTTAGGTTTAGGTTTAGGGTTAGGGTGAGGGTTAGGCTGTGGGTGAGGGTAGGGTTAGGGTTAGGATTAGGATTAGGGTTAGGGTTAGGGTGAGTGTGAGGGTTAGGGTTAGGTTTAGGCTTAGGCTTAGGGTTAGGCTGAGGGTTAGGGTGAGGGTGAGGGTTAGGGTTTGGGTCAGGGATAGTGTTAGGGTTATGGGGAGGTTTAGGGTGAGGATTAGGGTTAGGATTAGAGTTATGGTGAGGGCTAGGGTGAGGGTGAGGTTTAGGTTTAGGTTTAGGGTGAGGTTTAGGGTTAGGGTTAGGTTTAGGGGTAGGGTGAGGGTGAGGTTTAGGGTTAGAGTTAGGGTTAAGGTGAGGCTGAGGGTGAGGGTTAGGGTTAGTGTTAGGATTAGGATTAGGGTCAGGTTTAGGGGGAGTCTTAGGATGAGGGTTAGGGTTAGTATTAGGGTTATGGTGAGCATGAGAGTGAGGGTGAGGGTTAGATTGAGGATTAGTGTTAGGGTTAGTGTGAGGTTTACCGGGAGGATGAGTGTTAGGGTTAGGTTTAGGGCTAGGGTTAGGCTGAGGTTGAGGATTAGTGTTAGAGTGAGGTTTAGGGTTAGGGTGATGGATAGGGTTAGTTTGAGGTTTAGTGTTCTGGTTATGGTTATTGTTAAGGTGAGGGTAAGTGTTAGGGTGAGGATTAGGTTTAGGGTTAGGGTAATGGTTAGGGTGAGGGTTAGGGTTAGGTTTAGTGTTTTTGTTAGGTTTAGGGTTAGGGTTACAATTACTGTGAGGGTGAGGGTTAGGTTTAGGGTTAGGGTTAGGATTAGGGTTAGTGTTAGGGTGAGAGTGTTAGGGTGAAGGTTAGGGTTATGGTGAGGGTTATGGATAGGTTGAAGGTCAGGTTTAGGGTTAGGGTTATGTTGAGCATGAGGGTTAGGCTTAAGTTGAGGGTTAGGCTTAGGGTTCGGGTTAAGGTGAGGTTAGGGTTAGGGTTAATGTGAGGGTTAGTGTTAGGGTTAGGGTTAGTGTTAGGGTGAGGTTAAGTTTTAGGGTGAGGTTTAGGGTTAGGGTGAGGATTATGGTTAGGGTGAGTGTTAGAGTTATTGTTAGGGTTAGGTTTAGGTTTAGAGTTAGGGTTAGGGTTATTTTGAGATTTAGGGTTAGTGTTAGATTTAGTGTTAGGGTTAGTGTTAGGGTGAGGGTTAGGGTTAAGCTTAGGCTTAGGTTTAGGCTTAGACGGAACATGAGGGTTAGGGTTAGGGTTTGTGTTAGGGTGAGGGTTAGGGTTATTGGTATGGTGAGGGTGATGTTTAGGGTTAGGTTGAGAATTTGCATTAGGGTTAGGGTGAGGGTGTCGGTTAGGGTAAATGTTCGGCTTAGGCTTAGGTTTAGGCTGAGGATTTGGTTGAGGATAAGGGTTAGGGTTAGTGTTAGGGTGAGTTTTAGTGTTATTGTTAGTGTTCGAGTTAGGGTTAGAGTGAGGGTGAGGTTTAGGGGTAGAGTTAGGGTTATGGTGAGTGTTAGGGTTAGGGTCAGGGTTAGGGTGGGGGTTACAGTAAGGGTAAAGGTGAGGGTTAGACTGAGGGTGAGGGTTAATGTAAGGTTGAGGGTTAGGGTCAGGGTGAGGGTTAGGGTTAGGGTTAGAGTGAGGGTGAGGGTTTGATTGAGGATAAGTGTTAGGGTTAGTGTTAGGGTGAGCTTAGGGTTAGGGTGAGGGTTATGGTGAGAGTGAGGGTGAGGGTTAGGGTTATTGTTAGCGTTAGGGTTAGGGTTATGGTGAGGGTAAGTGTTAGGATGAGGGTTAGGGTTAGGGTGAGGATTATGGTTAGGGTTAGGGTTAGGATTATTGTTAGGGTTAGAATTACAGTTAGAGTTAGGATTAGGGTGAGGGTGAGGGTGAGATTTAGGGTTAGAGTTAATGTTAGTGTTAGGGAAGGGTTAGGGTTCGGGTTAGTGTGCGGGTTAGGGTTATGATTAGTGTCAGGTTTAGGATGAAGTTTAGGGTTAGGGTGAGGTTGAGGGTGAGGGGTAGGGTTAGGGTAAGGGTTAGGGTTAGGGATAGGGTTAGGTTTAGGTTTAGGGTTAGGGTGAGGATGAGTGTGAGGCTTAGGGTTAGGGTTAGTGTTAGGCTTAGAGTTAGGGTGAGGGTTAGGTTTTGGTTTAGGGTGCAGGTGAGGTTGAGGATTAGGGTTAGTTTTAGGGTTAGATTCAGGGTTAGGTTTAGGGTTGGGGTTAGTGTTAGTGTTAGGGTTAGGGTTAGGGTTATGTTTAGGCTGAGGGTGATTTTGGGGGTGAGGATTAGAGTTAGGGTTAGGTTTAGGTTTATGGTTAGTGTTAATGTTATTGTTATGTTTAGGGTTAAGTTTGCGGTGAGGGTGAGGCTGAGGGTGAGGGTTAGGGTTTGGGATAGGGTTAGTATTATTGTTACGGTTAGGGCTAGAGTTACAGTGAGGTTGAGGGTGAGGGTGAAGTTTAGGGTTACAGTAAGTTTTAGGGTTAGGGTTAGGGTTAGGGTGAGGGTGAGGTTTAGGGTTAGAGTTAGGGTTAGGTTCAGGTTTAGGGTGAGATTTCGGGTTAGGGTTAAGTTTGGGGTTATGGTGAGGGTGAGGTTTAGGGTTAGAGTTAGGGTTTGGGTGAGGCTGAGGGTGAGGGTGAGGGTAAGGGTTAAGGTTAGGATTAGGATTAGGGATAGGGTTAGGTTGAGTGTGAGGGTTAGGGTTAGGGTGAGTATTAGGGTTAGGCTTAGGGTTTGGCTGAGGTTGAGGTTGAGTGTGAGGAAAAGGGTTAGCGTGAGGGTTAGGTTTAGGATTATGGGGATGGTTAGGATGATTGTTAGAGTTAGGATTAGGTTTAGGGTGAAGGCTAGGGTGAGGGTGAGTTTTAGGGTTAGGGTTAGGGTAAGGGTGAGGGTGAGTTTTAGGTTTAGAGTTAGGCTTAAGGTGAGGCTGATGTTGAGGGTGAGGGTTAGGGTTAGGATTAGGATTAGGGTAAGGGTTAGGGTGAGTGTGAGTGTTAGGGTTAGGGTTAGGATTAGGCTTAGGGTTACACTGAGGGTGAGGGTGAGGGTGAGGGTAAGGGTTAGGTTTAGGGTTAGGGTGAGGGTGAGAATTATGGTAAGGGTTAGGGGGAGGGTTAGGATGAGGGTTAGGGTTAGGATTAGGGTTAGGGTGAGGTCTAGGGTGAGGGTGAGGTTTAGGGTTAGGGTTAGGGTGAGGGTTAGGTTTAGGGTTAGGTTAGGGTGATAGTTAGGATTCGGGTTAAGTTTATGTTTGGGGTGAGAGTTAGGTAAGATTTACGGTGAGGGGAGGGTGAAGGTTAAGGTTAGGTTGAGGGTTAGGGTTAGGATTAGGGTTTGGGTGAGGGGTAGGGTTATTGTTAGGGTGAGGGTTATGATGAGGGTTAGGATTAGACTTAGGGTGACGCCTAGGCTGAGGGTGAGGTTTAGGGTTAAGGTTAGGGTGAGGTTTAGGTTTAGGGTTAGGGTGAGGGTGAGGTTTAGTTTTACAGTTAGGGTAAGGGTGAGGCTGAGGTTGAGGGTTAGGGTTAGGGTTAGTGTTAGAGTTAGTTTTAGGGTGAGGGTTAAGGAGAGTGTGAGGGTTAGGCTTAGGGTTATGTTTAGGATTAGGTTAATGTTTAGGGTGAGTGTGAGGTTTAGGGTTAGGGTTAGGCTTAGGCTTAGGGTTAGGCTGAGGGATAGGGTGAGGGTTAGCTTTAGGTTGACGGTTAGGGTTAGTGTTAGCTTGAGAGTTAGGTTTCAGGTTAAGTTTAGGGGTAGGGGTAGGGTTAGGGTTAGGGTTATGGTGAGGGTGATATTTAGGTTTAGGTTGAGAGTTTGCATTAGGGTTAGGGTGAGGGTTAGGTTTAGGGTTAGGGTGAGGGTTAGGATGAGGATTAGGTTTACGATTAGGGTTAGGTTGAGGGCTAGGGTGAGGGTGAGGCTTAGGGTTAGAGTTAGGGTAAGGTTTAAGGTTAGGCGTAGGTTTAGGGTGAGGGTTAGGATGAGTGTTTGGGTTACGGTGAGGGTGAGGGTTAGGGTTAGGATTAGGGTTAGGGTGAGGGTGAGTTTTAGCATTAGGGTTAGGGTTAGGGTTAGGTTTAGGTTTAGGGTTAGTGTTATTGTTAGGGTTAGAGTTTGAGTTATGGTGAGGGTGGGGGTGAGGGTGAGGGTGAGTGTTAGGTTTAGGGTTAGGGTGAGGTTTAGGTTTAGTGTTAGGATTAGGATTAGGGTGAGAGTGAGGTTTAGGGTTAGGTTTAGGGTTAGTTGGAGGCTTAGGTCGAGAGTTAGGGTTAGGGTTAATTTTAGGGTTAATTTAGGGTGAGGGATAGGTTGAAGTTTAGGGTTACTGTTAGAGTTAGGGTTAGGATTAGGTTTAGGCTGAGGGTGAGGGTGGGGGTGAGGATTAGCATTAGGGTGATGGTTAGGGTTAGGGTTAGTTTGATAATTAGGATGAGGGTTAGGGTTAGGATTAGGGTTAGGGTGAGGGCTAGGGTGAGGGTGTGGGTTAGCGTAAGTGTTAGGCTTAGGCTTACGGTTAGGCTGAGCATTTGTTTGAGGATAAGGGTTAGGGTTAGGTTAGGGTGAGGTTTAGTGTTAGGGTTAGAGTGAGGATGAGGTTTAGGGGTAGAGTTAGGGTTAGGGTGAGGGTTAGGGTTAGGGTTAGGCTTAGGCTTAGGGTTAGGATGAGGTTGAGGGTGAGGTTTAGCTTTAGGTTGACAGTTAGGGTTAGGGTTAGCTTGACAGTTAGGGTTCAGGTTAAGTTTAGGGTTAGTGTGAGGGTTAGGGTTCGGGTTACGGTGAGGGTGCTGTTTAGGGTAGGGTTGAGGGTTAGGATTAGGGTTAGGGTTAGGGTTAGGATTAGAGTTAGGGTGAGGGTTAGGATGAAGATTAGGGTTAAGATGAGGGTTAGGTTGTGGGCTAGGGTGAGGGTGAGGATTAGGGTTAGTGTTAGGGTAAGGTTTAAGGTTAAGGTTAGGTTTAGGGTGAGGGTTAGTATGAGGGTTAGGGTTATGGTGAGGGTGAGGGTTAGGGTTAGGGTGAGGGTCAGTGTTAGGATTAGGGTTAGGGTGAGGGTGAGTGTTAGCATTAGGGTTAGGTTTAGGGTTAGGTTTAAGGTTAGGATTAGTGTTATTGTTAGGGTTAGGTTTAGATTTATGGTGAGGGTGAGGGTGAGGGTGAGGGTGAGGGTTAGGTTTAGGGTTAGGGTGAGGTTTAGGTTTAGGGTTAGGATTAGGGTTAGGGTGAGGGTGAGGTTTAGGGTTAGGTTTACGGTTAGTTGGAGGTTAGGTCGAGGGTTAGGCTTAGGGTTAATTTTAGGGTTAAGGTTAGGGTGAGGGTTAGGTTGAGGTTTAGGGTTAGTGTTAGAATTAGAGTTAGGTTTAGGGTTAGGGTGAGGGTGAGGGTGAGGGTTAGGCTTAGGCTTAGGTTTAGGCTTAGGGTTAGGCTGAAGTTGAGAGTGGGGCTGAGGATTAGATTTAGGGTGATGGTTAGGGTTAGGGTTAGGGTGAGGGTTATGATTAGGATTAGGGTTAGGGTGAGGGCTAGGGTGAGGGTCTGTGTTAGGGTAAGTGTTAGCTTTAGGCTTAGGGTTAGGCTGAGAGTTTGGTTGAGGATAAGGTTTAGGGTTAGGTTTAGGGTGAGGTTAAGTGTTATGGTTAGGGTTAGAGTGAGGGTGAGGTTTAGGGGTAGAGTTAGGGATAGGGTGAGGGTTAGGGTTAGGGTCAGGATTAGGGTGGGGGTTACGGTAATGGTAAAGGTGAAGGTTAGACTGAGGTTGAGGGTTATGGTAAGGGTGAGGGTTAGGGTTAGGGTTAGAGTGAGGGTGAGGGTTAGATTGAGCATAAGTGTTAGGGTTAGTTTGAGGTTTAGGGTGAGGATGAGTGTTAGGGTTAGGGTGAGGGCTAAGGTGAGTGTTAGGTTTAGGGTTAGTGTTAGGGGGAGGTTTAGGGTTAGGGGGATGGTTAGGGTTAGTTTGAGGGTTAGTGTTAGGGTTAGGGTTAGTGTTAGGGTGAGGGTAAGTGTTAGGCTGAGGGTTAGTTTTAGGTTGAGGCTTGTGGTTAGGGTGCGGCTTAGGCTTAGGTTTAGGTTTATTGTTTGCGTTATTGTTACGGTTATGATTACGGTGTGGGTGAGGGTGAGGTTGAGGTTGAGGGTTAATGTTAGGGGAAGTGTTAGTATGAGGGTTAGGGTTAGGATTAGGGTTAGGTAAGGGCTAGGGTGAGGGTGAGTTTTAGGGTTAGCGTTAGGGTGAAGTTTAGGGTTAGGGTTAGATTTAGGGTGAGGGTGAGGTTTAGAGTTAGAGTTAGGTTTAGGGTGAGGCTGAGGGTGAGGTTTAGGGTTTGGGTTAGTGTTAGGTTTAGGGTTAGGGTTAGGGTGAGGTTTAGGCTGAGTGTGAGGGTTAGGGTTAGGATTAGGATTAGGATTAGGGGTAGGGGTAGGGTGAATGTGAGGGTTAGGGGTAGGGTTAGGGTTAGGGTTAGGCTTAGCGTTAGGCTGAGGGTTAGGTTGAGGGTGAGGGTTAGGGTTAGGGTGAGGGTTAGGTTTATGGTTATGGGGAGGGTTAGGATGAGGGTTAGGGTTAGTATTAGGGTTAGGGTGAGGGCTAGGGTGAGGGTCAGGTTTAGGGTTAGGGTTAGGGTGAGGTTTCGGGTTAGGGTTAGGTTTAGGGTTAGGGTGAGGGTGAGGTTAGGGTTAGAGTTAGTGTTAATGTGAGGCTGAGTTTGAGGGTTAGGGTTAGGGTTAGGATTAGGATTAAGGTGAGGTTTAGGGTAATTGTTAGCCTTAGGGTTAGGGTTCTGGTTTGGCTTAGGGTTACACTGATGGTGAGGGTGAGGTTAAGGATTAGGGTTCAGGTGAGGGTGAGTGTGTGTTTTAGGGTTAGGTTTAGTGTTAGGTTCAGGGTTAGTCTGATGGTGAGGTTGAGGTTGATGTTTAGGGTTAGTTTAAGGGATAAGTTAAGGGTTAGGGGGAGGTTTAGGATGAGGGTTAGGGTTAGGATTAGGGTTAGGGTGATGGCTAGGGTTAGGTTGAGGTTTAATGTTAGGGTTAGGGTGAGAGTTAGGGTTAGGGTTAGTGTGAGGTTTAGTGTTAGTTTTAGGGTTACAGATAGGATTAGGATGAGGGTGAGGTTTAGGGGTAGAGTGAGTGTAAGGGTGAGGGTTAGGGTTAGGATGAGTGTTAGGGTGGGGGTTTCAGTAAGGGTAAAGTGAGGGTTAGGCTGAGGGTGAGGGTTACGATAAGGGTGAGGTTTAGGTTTAGAGTGAGGGTTGGGGTTAGTTTTAGGGTGAGGGTGTGGGTTAGATTGAGGATTAGTGTTAGGGTTAGTGTGAGGTTTACCATGAGGATGAGTGTTAGGGTTAGGGTTAGGGCTAGGGTTAGGTTGAGGTTTAGGGAAAGTGTTAGGGTGAGGTTTAGGGTTAGGGTGAAGGTTAGGGTTAGTGTGAGGCTTAGTGTTCGGGTTACGGTTAGTGTTAAGGTGAGGGTAATTGTTAGGGTGAGGGTTAGGTTTAGGGTAAGGGTAATGTTTAGGGTGAGGGTTAGGGTTAAGTTTAGGGTTTTTGTTAGGATTATGGTTTGGGTTACTGTTACTGTGAGGGTGAGTGTTAGCGATAGGGTTAGGATTAGTATTAGGGTTAGTGTTAGGGTGAGGGTAAGTGTTAGGGTGAGGGTTAAGGTGAGGGTAAGGGTTATGGTTAGGGTGAGGGTCAGGGTTAGGGTTAGGGTTACATTGAGCGTGAGGGTTAGGTTTAAGTTGAGGGTTAGGTTTAGGGTTAGCGTTAGGGTGAGTTTAGGGTTAGCCTTAGTGTGAGGGTTAGTGTTAGGGTTAGGGTTAGTGGTAGGTGAGGGTAAGTGTTAGTGTGAGGTTTAGGATTAGGGTGAGGATTATGGTTAGGGTGAGGGTTAGGGTTATTGTTAGGGTTAGGATTAGGGTTAGAGTTAGGGTTAGGGTGAGGATAAGATTTAGGGTTAGAGTTAGGATTAGGGTGAGTGTTAGGGTTAGGGTTAGGCTTAGGCTTAGGCTTAGGCCAAGCATGAGGGTGAGGGTTAGGGTGCGGGTTAGGGTGAGGGTGAGGGTTATGGTTAGTGTCAGTTTAAGGATGAGGTTTCGGCTTAGGGTTAGGGTTAGGGTGAGGGCTAGTGTTAGGGTTAGGGTGAGGGTTAGGGTTAGGGATAGGGTTAGGTTTAGGATTAGGGTTAGAGTGAGGGTGAGTGTGAGGCTTAGGGTTAGGGTTAAGTTTAGGCTTAGAGTTAGGGTGAGGGTTAGGATTAGAGTTTGGGTTAGGGTGCAGGTGAGGCTGAGGATTAGGTTTAGGTTTAGGGTTAGATTTAGGGTTAGGTTTAGGGTTAGGTTTAGTGTTAGATTTAGGGTTACGGTGAGGGGTAGGGTAAGGGTGAGTGTTAGTGGTAGGGTTAGGATTACTATTAGGGTTAGTGTTAGGATGAGGGTAAGTGTTAGGGTAAGGGTTAGGTTGAGGCTGAGGGTTATGGTTAGGGTGAGGGTCAGGGTTAGGGTTAGGGTTATATTGAGCCTGAGGGTTAGGGTTAGGTTGAGGGTTAGGTTTAGGTTTAGGGTTAGGGTGAGTTTAGGGTTAGGCTTAGTGTGAGGGTTAGTGTTAGGGTTAGGGTTAGTGGTAGGTGAGGGTAAGTGTTAGTGTGAGGTTTAGGGTTAGGGTGAGGATTGTGGTTAGGGTGAGGGCTAGGGTTATTGTTAAGGTTAGGTTTAGGGTTAGAATTAGGGTTAGGGTGAGGATAAGATTTAGGGTTAGAGTTAGGGTTAGGCTAAGGCTTAGGCTTAGGCTTAGGCTTAGGCTTAGGCCAAGCATGTGGGTGAGGGTTAGGCTGCGGGTTAGGGTGAGGGTTAGGGTTATGGTTAGTGTCAGTTTAAGGATGAGGTTTCGGCTTAGGGTTAGGGTTAGGGTGAGGGCTAGTGTTAGGGTTAGGGTGAGGGTTAGGGTTAGGGATAGGGTTAGGTTTAGGTTTAGGGTTAGGGTGAGGGTGAGTGTGAGGCTTAGGGTTAGGGTTAGGATTAGGATTAGAGTTAGGGTGAGGGTTAGTGTGAGAGTTTGGGTTAGGGTGCAGGTGAGGCTGAGGATTAGGTTTGGGTTTAGGGTTAGATTTAGGGTCAGGTTTAGGGTTAGGTTTAGTGTTAGGTTTTGGATTAAGGTGAGGGTTAGGGTGAGGGTTAAGGTTAGGGATAGTGTTAGGTTTAGGATTAGGGTTAGGGTTAAGGTTAGGGTGAGTGTGAGGGATTAGGGTTAGGGTTAGGGTTAGGGTTAGGTTTTGGCTGAGGGTGAGGGTGAGTGTGAGGATTAGGGTTAGAGTGAGGGTTAGGGTTAGGATTATGGGGAGGGTTAGGATGATTGTTAGATTTAGGATTAGGGTTAGGGTGAGGGCTATGTTGAAGATGAGGTTTAGGGTTAGGGTTAGGGTTAGGGTGAGGGTGAGTTTTTGGGTTAGAGTTAGGCTTAAGGTGAAGCTGAGGGTGAGGGTGAGGGTTAGGGTTAGGATTAGGATTAGGGTAAGGGTTAGGATGAGTTTGAGTGTTAGGGTTAGGGTTAGGATAAGGCTTAGGGTTACACTGAGGGTGAGGGTGAGGGTAAGAGTAAGGGTTAGGTTTAGGGTTAGGTTGAGGGTGAGTGTGTGTGTTAGGGTTAGGTTTAGGTTTAGGCTTAGGCTTAGGGTGAGGGCTAGGATGAGGATGAGGTTGAGAGTTAGGGTAAGGGTGAGGCTGAGGTTGAGGGTTAGCGTTAGGGTTAGTGTTAGGGTTAGGGTTAAGGTGAGGGTGAGGGTTAGGCTTAGGTTTAGGTTTAGGATTGGGGTAACGGTTGAGTGTGAGGTTTAGGGTTAGGGTTATGCTTAGGCTTAGGTTTAGGCTGAGGGAAAGGGTGAGGGTTAGTTTAGGTTGATGGTTAGTGTTAGGGTTAGCTTGAGAGTTAGGGTTCAGGTTAAGTTTAGGGTTAGGGTGAGGGTTAGGGTTAGGGTGAGGGTTAGGGTTAGGATTAGGTTTAGGGTGAGGGTGAGTTTTAGCATTAGGTTTAGGCTTAGGGTTAGATTTAGGGTTAGGATTAGTGTTATTGTTATGGTTAGAGTTATGTTGAGGGTGAGGGTGAGGGTGAGGATTAGGTTTAGGGTTAGGGTGAGGTTTAGGTTTAGGGTTAGGATTAGGATTAAGGTGAGGGTGAGGTTTAGGTTTAGGTTTAGGGTTAGTTGTAGGCTTAGGTCGAGGGGTAGGGTTAGGGTTAGTTTTAGGGTTAAGGTTAGGGTGAGTGTGAGTGTGAGGGTTAGGGTTAGGCTTAGGCTTATCCTTAGGGTTAGGCTGAGGGTGAGGGTGGGGGTGAGGATTACAATTAGGGTGATGGTTAGGGTTAGGGATAGGATGAGGATTAGGATGAGGGTTAGGGTTAGGATTAGGGTTAGGGTGAGGGCTAGGGTGAGGGTCTGGCTTAGTGTAAGTTTTAGGCTTAGGCTTAGGGTTAGGGTGAGCATTTGGTTGAGGATAACGGTTAGGATTATTGTTAGGTTGAGGTTTAGTGTTAGGATTAGTGTTAGGGTTAGAGTGAGGGTGAGGTTTAGGGGTAGAGTTAGGTTTAGGGTGAGGGTTAGGGTTAGGGTTAGGCTTAGGCTTAGGTTAGGATGAGGGAGAGGGTGAGGGTTAGCTTTAGGTTGTCGGTTAGGGTTAGGGTTAGCTTGACAGGGTTCAAGTTAAGTTTAGGGTTAGGGTGAGGGTTAGGGTTAGGGTTGCGGTGAGGGTGATGTTAAGGTTAGGTTGAGGGTAAGGGTTTGGGTTACGGTGAGGGTTAGGATTAGGGTTAGGGTTAGGGTTAGGATGAAGATTAGGGTTACGATTAGGGTTAGGTTGAGGGCTAGGGTGAGGGTGAGGATTAGGGTTAGTGTTAGGGTAAAGTTTAAGGTTAGGGTTAGGTTTAGGGTGAGGGTTAGTATGAGGGTTAGGGTTACAGTGAGGGTGAGGGTTAGGTTTAGGGTGAGGGTTAGGGTTAGGATTAGGGTTAGGGTGAGGGTGAGTGTTAGCATTTGGGTTAGGGTTAGGTTTAGGGTTAGGATTAGTGTTATTTTTAGGGTTAGTGTTAGAGTTATGGTGAGGATGAGGGTGAGGGTGAGGGTGATGGTTAGGGTGAGGTTTAGATTTAGGGTTAGGATTAGGTTGAGGGTGAGGGTGAGGTTTAGGGTTAGGTTTAGGCTTAGTTGGAGAGTTAGGTCGAGGGTTAGGCTTAGGGTTAATTTTAGGGTTAAGGTTAGGGTGAGGGTTCGGTTGAGGTTTAGGGTTAGTGTTAGAATTAGTGTTAGGATTAGGGTTAGGATGAGAGTGAGTGTAAGGGTTAGCGTTAGGCTTTGGCTTAGGCTTAGTGTTAGGCTGAAGGTGAGGGTGGGGCTGAGGATTAGATTTAGGGTGATGGTTAGGGTTAGGGTTTGGGTGAGGGTTAAGATTAGGATTAGGGTTAGGGTGAGGGCTAGGGTGAGGGTGTGTGTTAGGGTAAGTGTTAGGCCTAGGCTTAGGGTTAGGCTGAGAGTTTGGTTGAGGATAAGGTTTAGGGTTAGGGTTAGGGTGAGGTTTAGTGTTAGGGTTAGGGTTAGAGTGAGGGTGAGTTTTAGGGGTAGAGTTAGGGTTAGGGTGAGGGTTAGGGTTAGGGTCAGGATTAGGGTCGGGATTACGGTAATGGTAAAGGTGAAGTTTAGACTGAGGGTGAGGGTTATGATAAGGGTGAGGGTTAGGGTTAGGGTTAGATTGAGGGTGAGATTTAGGAGTAGAATTAGGTTTAGGGTGAGGGTTAGGGTTAGGGTCAGGGTTTGGGTGGGGGTTACGGTAAGGGTAAAGATGTAGTTTAAACTGAGGGTGAGGGTTATGGTAAGGGCGAGGGTTAGGGTTAGGGTGAGGGTTAGGGTTAGTGTTAGAGTGAGGGTGAGGGTTAGATTGAGGATAAGTGTTAGGGTTAGTGTGAGGTTTAAGGTGAGGACGAGGGTTAGGGTTAGGGTGAGGGCTAAGGTGAGGGTTAGGTTTAGGGTAAGTGTTAGGGTGAGGTTTAGGGTTAGGGTGATGGTTAGGGTTAGTGTTAGGGTTAGGGTTAGTGTTAGGGCAAGGGTAAGTGTTAAGGTGAGGGTTAGTTTTAGGGTGAGGTTTATGGTCAGGGTGTAGGTCAGGGTTAGGTTTAGGGTTACATTGATCGTTAGGTTAGGGTTAGGTTGAGGGTTATGTTTAGGGTTAGGGTTAGGGTGAGTTTAGGGTTAGGCTTAGTGTGAGGGTTATTGTTAGGGTTAGGGTTAGTGGTCAGCGAGGGTTAGTGTTAGTGTGAGGTTTAGGGTTAGGGTGAGGATTATGGTTAGGGTGAGGGTTAGGGTTATTGTTTGGGTTAGGCTTAGGTTTAGAGTTAGGGTTAGGGTGAGGATAAGATTTAGGGTTAGAGTTAGGGTTACTGTTAGGGTTAGGGTGAGGTTTAGGCTTAGGTTTAGTTTTTGGATTAGGGTAATGGTTAGGGTGAGTTCGAGGTTTAGGGTTAGGGTTAGGCTTAGGCTTAGGCTTAGGCTGAGGGAAAGTGTGAGGGTTAGCTTTAGGTTGATGGTTAGGGTTAGGGTTAGCTTGAGAGTTAGGGTTCAGGTTAAGTTTAGTGTTAGGGTGAGGGTTAGGGTTAAGGTGAGGGTTAGGGTTAGGATTAGGGTTAGGGTTAGGGTGAGGGTGAGTTTTAGCATTAGGGTCAGGGTTAGGTTTAGGGTTAGGATTAGTGTTACGGTTAGGGTTTGGGTTAGAGTTATCATGAGGGTGAGGGTGAGGGTTAGGTTTAGGGTTAGGGTAAGGTTTATGTTTAGGGTTAGGATTAGGATTAGGATGAAGTTGAGGTTTAGGGTTAGGTTAAGGGTTAGTTGGATGCTTAGGTCGAGGGGTAGGTTTAGGAATAATTTTACGGTAATGTTAGGGTGAGGGTTAGGTTGCGGTTTAGGGTTCAGGTTAAGTTTAGTGTTAGGGTGAGGGTTAGGGTTAGGGTGAGGCTTAGGCTTAGGTTTAGGCTGAGCATTTGGTTGAGGATAAGGGTTAGGGATAGGTTAGGGTGAGGTTTAGTGTTAGGGTTAGAGTTAGGGTTAGAGTAAGGGTGAGGTTTAAGGGTACAGTTAGGGTTGGGTGAGGGTTAGGGTTAGGGTTAGGCTTAGGCTTAGGGTTAGGATGAGGGAGAGGTTGAGGGTTAGCTTTAGGTTTACGGTTAGGGTTAGGGTTAGCTTGAGAGTTAGGGTTCAGGTTAAGTTTAGGGTTAGGGTGAGGTTTAGGCTTAGGGTTATGCTGAGGGTTAGGATTAGGGTTAGGGTGAGGGTTAGGATGAGGATTAGGGTTACGATTAGTGTTAGGTTGAGGAATAGGGTGAGGGTGAGGATTAGGGTTAATGTTAGGGTAAGGTTTAAGGTTAGGGTTAGGTTTAGGGTGAGAGTTAGTATGAGGGTTAGGGTTACTGTGAGGGTGAGGGTTAGGGTTAGGATTACGGTTAGGTTGAGGGTGAGTGTTAGCATTAGGGTTAGGGTTAGGGTTAGGTTTAGGGTTAGGATTAGTGTTATCGTTAGGGTTAGGGTTAGAGTTATGGTGAGGGTGAGGGTGAGGGTGAGGGTGAGGGATAGGTTTAGGGTTAGGGTGAGGTTTAGGTTTAGGGTTAGGATTAGGGTTATGGTGAAGGTGAGGTTTAGGGTTAGGTTAAGGTTAGTTGAAGGGTTAGGTCGAGGGTTAGGGTTAGGTTTAATTTTAGGGTTAAGGTTAGGGTGAGGGTTAGGTTGAGCTTTCTGGTTAGTGTTAGAGGTAGGGTTAGGATTAGGGTTAGGGTGAGGGTGAGTGTGAGGGTTAGGGTTAGGGTTAGGCTTACGTTTAGGGTTAGACTGAGGGTGAGGGTGGGGTTGAGGGGTTAGAGTTAGGGTGATGGTTAGGGTTAGTGTTAGGGTGAGGGTTAGGATGATTGTTAGGATTAGGATTAGGGTTACGTTGAGGTTTAGGGTGAGGGTGCGGGTTAGGCTTAGGTTTAGGGTTAGTCTGAGCGTTTGGTTGAGGATAAGGGTTAGGGTTAGGCATAGGGTGAGGTTAGTGTTAGGGTTAGAGTTAGAGTTAGGGTTAGAGTGAGGGTGAGGTTTAGGGGTAGAGTTAGGGTTAGGGTGAGGGTTAGGGTTAGGGTCAGGGTTAGGGTGGGGGTTACAGTAAGGGTAAAGGTGAAGGTTAGACTGAGGGTGAGGGTTATGGTAAGGGTGAGGGTTAGGGTTAGGGTGAGGGTTAGGGTTAGGGTTAAAGTGAGGGTGAGTGTTAGATTGAGGATAAGTGTTAGGGTGAGTGTGAGGTTTAGGGTCAGGATGAGGGTTAGGGTTAGGTTGAGTGCTAAGTTGAGGGTTAGGTTTAGGGTTAGTGTTAGGGTGAGGTTTAGGGTTAGGGTGAGGGTTAGGGTTATTGTTAGCGTTATTTTTAGGGTTATGGTTACGGTGAGGATTAGGGTGAGGTTGAGGGTGAGGGTTAGTGTTAGGGGAAGTTTTAGGATGATGATTACAGTTAGGATTAGGGTTAGGGTAAAGGCTAGGGTGAGGGTGAGCTTTAGTGTTAGTGTTAGGGTGAAGTTTAGGGTTAGGGTTAGGTTTAGGGTGAGGGTGAGGTTTAGAGTTAGAGTTAGGTTTTGGGTGAGGCTGAGGGTGAGTGTTAGGGTTAGGGTTAGTATTAGTTTTAGTGTTAGGGTTAGGGTGAGGGTTAGGCTGAGGGTGAGGTTTAGGGTTAGGTTTAGGATTAGGATTAGGGATAGGGTTAGGGTGGATGTGAGGGTTAGGGTTAGGGTTAGGGTTAGGCTTAGCGTTAGGCTGAGGGTTAGGTTGAGGGTGAGGGTTAGGGTTAGGGTGAGGGTTAGGTTTATGGTTATGGGGAGGGTTAGGATGAGGGTTAGGGTTAGTATTAGGGTTAGGGTGAGGGCTAGGGTGAGGGTCAGGTTTAGGGTTAGGGTTAGGGTGAGGTTTAGAGTTAGAGTTAGGGTTAAGGTGAGGCTGAGGGTGAGGGTTAGGGTTAGAGTTAGGATTAGGATTAAGGTGAGGTTTAGGGTGATTTTGAGGCTTAGGGTTAGGGTTCGGGTTTGGCTTAGGTTTACACTGAGGGTGAGGGTGAAGTTTAGGGTTAGGATTAGGGTTCAAGTGAGGGTGAGTTTTTCTTTTAGGGTTAGGTTTAGGGTTAGGTTCAGGGTTAGGCTGATGGTGAGGTTGAGGGTGATGTTTAGGGTTAGTTTAAGGGTTAGGTTAAGGGTTAGGGGGAGGTTTAGGATGAGGGTTAGGGTTAGGATTAGGGTTAGGGTGAGGGCTAGGATGAGGTTGAGGTTTAATGTTAGGGTTAGTGTGAGAGTTATGGTTAGGGTTACTGTGAGAGTAGGATTCGGGTTAAGTTTAGGGTTAGGGTGAGGGTTAGGGTAATGGTTACGGTGAGGTTGAGGGTTAGGTTAGGTTGAGGTTTAGGGGTTAGGGTTAGGGTAAGAGTTACGGTGAGGGTGAGGGTTAGGGTTAGGTTGAGGGTTAGGGTTGGATTTGTGTTAGGGTGAGGGATAGGGTGAGGGTGATTGTTAGAGTAAGGGTTTGACTTAGGGTTAAGCTGAGCATGAGGTTGAGGGAGAGGGTTAGTGTTAGGGTTACTGTGAGGTTTAGTGTTAGTTTTAGGGTTACCGTTAGGATTAGGGTGAGGGTGAGGTTTAGGGGTAGAGTTAGTGTTAGGGTGAAGGTTAGCGTTAGGGTGAGGGTTAGTCTGGGGGTGACAGTAAGGGTAAGGTGAGGGTTAGGCTGAGGGTGAGGGTTATGGTAAGGGTGAGGTTTAGGTTTAGGGTGAGGGTTAGGGTTAGGGTGAGGGTGAGGGTGTGGGTTAGAATGAGGATTAGTGTTAGGGTTAGTGTGAGGTTTACCGTGAGTATGAGTGTTAGGGTTAAGGTTAGGGCTAGGGTTTAGTTGAGGTTTAGGGTTAGTGTTAGGATGAGATTTAGGGTTAGGGTGATGGTTAGGGTTAGTGTGAGTCTTAGTGTTCAGGTTAAGTTTAGTGTTAAGGTGTGGGTAAGTGTTAGGGTGAGGGTTTGGTTTAGAGTGAGGTTAAGGGTTAGGGTGAGGGTTAGGGTTAATGTTAGGGTTTTTGTTAAGATTATGGTTAGCATTACTGTTACTGTGAGGGTGAGTGTTAGGGATAGCGTTAGGATTAGTTTTAGGGTTAGTGTTAGGTTGAGGGTAAGTGTTAGGGTGAGGGTTAGGGTTAGGGTGAGGTTTATGGTTAGGGTGAAGGTCAGGGTGAGGGTTAGGGTTACATTGAGCGTGAGTGTTAGGGTTAGGTTGAGGGTTAGGTTTAGGGTTAGGGTGAGTTTAGGGTTAGGGTTAGTGTGAGGGTTAGTGTTAGGGTTAGTGTTACTGGTAGGGTGAGGGTAAGTGTTAGGGTGATGTTTAATGTTAGGGTGAGGATTATGGTTAGGGTGAGGGTTAGGGTTATAGTTAGGGTTAGGGTTAGGTTTAGAGTTAGGGTTAGGGTGAGTGTGATATTTAGGGTTAGAGTTAGGGTGAGGTTTAGGGTTAGGGTGAGGGTTAGGGTTAGGCTTAGGCTTAGGCTTAGGCCGAGCATGAGGGTGAGGATTAGGGTGCGGGTTAGGGTGAGGGTTAGGGTTATGGTTAGTGTCAGGTTTAGGATGAGGATTAGGGTTAGGGTGAGGGTTAGGGTGAGGGTTAAGGTTAGGGATAGGGTTAGGTTTAGGATTAGGTTTAGGGTGAGGGTGAGTGTGAGGCTTAGGTTTAGGGTTAGGATTAGGCTTAGAGTTAGGGTGAGGGTTAGGGTTAGAGTTTGGGTTAGGGTGCAGGTGAGGCTGAGGATTAGGGTTAGATTTAGGGTTAGGTTTAGCGTTAGGGTTAGTGATAGGTTTAGGGTTACGGTGAGGGTTAGGGTAAGGGTTATGGTTAGGCTTAGGGTTAGGCTGAGGGTGTCTGTGGGGGTGAGAATTAGAGTTAGGGTTAGGGTTAGGCTTAGGGTTAGGTTTATTGTTAGTGCTATGGTTAGGGTTACGTTTGCAGTGAGGGTGAGGTTGAGGGGAAGGGTGAGGGTTAGTGTTAGGGTTAGTGTTATTGTAAGGGTTAGGGCTAGAGTTATGGTGAGGTTGAGGGTGAGGGTGAAGGATAGGGTTAGGGTGGGTTTTAGGGTTCGGGATAGGGTTAGGGTGAGGGTGAGTTTTAGGGTGAGGGTGAGGTTTAATGTTAGGGTTAGGGTGAGAGTTAGGGTTAGGGTTAGGGTGAGAGTAGGATTCAGGTTAAGTTTAGGGTTAGAGTGTGGGTTAGTGTAAGGGTTACGGTGAGGTTGAGGGTTAGGGTTAGGTTGAGGTTTAGGGATAAGATTAGGTTTAATGGTGGGTGAGGGTTAGGGTTAGGGTAAGGTTTACGGTGAGGGTGAGGGTTAGGATTAGGTTTAGAGTTAGGATTTGTGTTAGGGTGAGGGCTAGGGTGAGGGTGAGGGTTAGGGTAAGGTTTTGGTTTAGGCTTAGGTTTAAGCTGAGCGTGAGGTTGAGGGTGATCTTTAGGGTTAGTGTGAGGTTTAGTGTTAGGGTTAGGGTTAGAGTTAGGATTAGGGTGAGGTTTAGGGGAAGAGTTAGTGTTAGGGTGAATTTAGGCTTAGGGTGAGGGTTAGGTTGTGGGTGACTCTAAGGGTAAGGTGAGGGTTAGGCTGAGGGTGAGGGTCACGGTAAGGGTGAGAGTTAGGGTTAGGTCGAGGGTTAGGGTTAGGGTTAGGGTTAGGGTTAGTGTTAGGGTGAGGGTAAGTGTTAGGGTGAGTTTTAGGGTTAGGGTGAGGGTTATGGTTAGGATGAGGGTCAAGGTTAGGGTTAGGGTTACTTTGAGCGTGAGGGTTAGGGTTAGGGTGAGGTTAGGGTTCGGGTTATTGTGAGGGTTAGTGTTAGGGTTAAGGTTAGGGGTAGGGTGAGGGTAAGTGTTAGGGTGAGGTTTAGGGTTAGGGTGAGGATTATGGTTAGGGTGAGGGTTAGGGTTATTGTTAGGGTTATGGTTAGGTTTAGATTTAGGGTTAGAGTGAGGGTGAGATTTAGGGTTAGAGTTAGGGTTAGTGTTAGGGTTATTGTTAGGGTGAGGGTTAGGGTTAGGTTTTGGCTTAGGCTTAGGCTTAGGCCGAGCATGAGGGTGAGGGTTAGGGTGAGGGTTAGTGTTAGGGTTATTGTTAGGGTGAGGGTTAGGGTTAGGTTTTGTCTTAGGCTTAGGCTTAGGCCGAGCATGAAGGTGAGGGTTAGGGTGAGGGTTAGGGTTTGGTTTGTATCAGGTTTAGGATGAGGTTTAGGGTTAAGGTTTGGGTTAGGGTGAGGGCTAGGCTGAGGGTTAGGGTTAGGGATTGGGTTAGGTTTAGGATTACGGTTAGGGTGAGGGTGAGTGTGAGGCTTAGGGTTAGGGTTAGGGTTAGGCTTAGAGTTAGGGTGAGGGTTATGGTTAGGGTTTGGTTTAGGGTTAGGGTTAGGGTTATGGTGAGGGTTAGGCTTAGGGTTAGGGTTAGGCTTAGGGTTAGGCTTATTGTTAGTGTTATGGTTAGGATTAGTGTTATTCTTAGGGTTAGGTTTAGAGTTATGGTGAGTGTGAGGTTGAGGGTGAGGGTGAGGATTAGTGTTAGGGTTAGGGTCAGGTTTAGGGTTAGGGTTAGGATTAGGACAAGGGTGAGGGCGAGGTTTAGTTTTAGATATAGGGTTAGGGGGAGGGTTACTTTGAGGGTTAGGGTTAGGGTTAGTGTCAGGGTTAGGGTAAGGTTGAGGGTTAGGTTGAAGTTTAGGGTAAGGGTGAGTGTTAGGGTTAGAGTTAGGCTTAGGCTTAGGGTTAAGCTGAGTGTGAGGTTGGGGTGAGGATTAGGGTTAGGGTGATGGTTAGGGTAGGTTAGGGTGAGGGTTAGGAGGAGGTTTAGGGTTAGGATTAGGGTTAGGCTGAGGGTGAGGATGAGGTTATTGTTACGGTGAGGGTTAGGGTTAGGGTTATTGTTAGTGTAATGTTTAGGGTGAAGTTTGCGGTGAGGGTGAGGCTGTAGGTGAGGGTCATGGTTATGGTTATGGTTAGGGTTAGGGTTAGGGTTAGAGTTAAGGTTAGGTTGTGGGTGAGGTTGAGTGTTAGGGTTAGGGTGAGTTTTAGGGGGAGGTTTAGGGTTAGGGTTTGGGTTAGGTTTAGGGTGAGGGTGAGGTTTAGGGTTAGAGTTAGGATTGAGGGGAGGGTTAGGGTGAGGTTTAGGTTTAGGGTTATGATGAGGGTGAGGGTTAGGTTGAGGTTTAGGGATAGGGTTAGGTTTAGGATTAGGGTTAGGATGAGGGTGAGTGTGAGGGTTAGGGTGAGGGTTAGGCTTAGGCTTAGGGTTTGTCTGAGGGTGATGGTGGGGGTGAGGATTAAGGTTAGGGTGATGGTAAGGGTTAGGGTTAGTGTAATAGTTAGGATTAGTTTTAGGGTTAGGATTAGGGTGAGGGTGAGTTTTAGGGTTAGAGATAGGGTTAGGGTGAGTGTTAGGCTTAGGGTGAGTGTTAGAGTGGGGGTGACGTTAAGGGTAAAGGTGAGGTTTAGGCTGAGGGTGAGGGTTACGGTAAGGGTTAGGTTTAGGGTCAGGGGGAGGGATAGGGTTAGGGTTAGGGTGAGGGTGAGGGTTAGGGTTAGATTGGGGATTAGTGTTAGGGTTAGTGTGAGGTTTAGGGTGAGGATGCGGTTTAGGGTTAGGGTGAGGTCTAGGGTGAGGATGAGGGTTAGGGTTAGTGTTAGGGTGAGGTTTAGTGTTAGGGTTAGGGTTAGGATTAATGTGACGGTTAAGCTTAAGGTGAGGGTTAGGGTGAGGGTGAGGTTTAGGGTTAGGGTTTGGATTAGGAATAGGGTTAGGGTTAGGGTGAGTGTGAGGTTTAGGTTTAGCGTTAGTGTTAGGCTTAGGGTTAGGCTGAGGGTGAGGGTGAGGGTGAGGGTTATTGTTAGAGTGAGGGTTATGGTTAGGGTTAGGGTGAGAGTTAGGGTTCGGGTTAAGTTTAGGGTTAGAGTGAGGATTAGGGTAAGTGTTACAGTAAGGGTGAGGGTTAGTTTTAGGTTGAGGGTTAGGGTTAGGGTTAGGGTGAGGGTTAGGATGAGGGTTAGGGTTTGGATTAGGTTTAGGGTGAGGGCTAGGGTGAGGGAGAGGTTTAGGGTTAGGGTTAGGGTGAGGTTTAGGTTTAGGTTTAGGGTTACGGATAGGGTGAGGGTGAGGTTTAGGGTTAGAGTTAGGGTTAGGTTGAGGCTGAGGGTGAGGTTTAGGGTTAGAGTTAGGGTTAGGTTGAGGCTGAGGGTGAGGGTTAGGGTTAGGGTTAGTTTACGGTGAGGGTTAGGGTGAGAATGAGGGTTAGGCTTAGTGTTAGGATTAGGATTAGTGTAAGGGTTAGCATGAGGGTGAGGGTGAGGGTGAGGGTGAGGGTTAGGGATAGGGTAAGGTTTAGGGATAGGGTTAGTTTGAGATTTAGGGTTCGGGTTAAGTTTAGGGTTAGGGTGAGGGTTAGGGTTAGGGTTATGGTGAGCGTGAGGGTTAGGGTTAGGTTGAGGGTTAGGGTTAGATTTAGGATTAGGGTGAGGGTTAGGTTTAGGGTTTGGGTGAGGTTTAGGGTGAGGTTTTGGGTTAGAGTTAGGTTTAGAGGCAGGGTTAGGGTGAGGTTTAGGGTTAGGGTTTGTGTTAAGGTTAGGGTGATTGTTAGGGTTAGGGTTAGGATTAGGGTTATTGTTAGTGTTATGGTTAGGGTGAAGTTTGCGGTGAGGGTGAGGCTGAGGGTGAGGTTTATGGTTATGGTTATGGTTAGGGTTAGGGTTAGTGTTATTGTTAGGGTTAGGTTTAGAATTAAAGTTACATTGAGGTTGAGGGTGAGGGTGAGTGTTAGGGTTAGAGTGAGTTGTAGGGTGAGGTTTTGGTTTAGGGTTAGGGTTAGGGTTAGGGTGAGGGTGAGATTTAGGGTTAGAGTTAAGGTTGAGGGGAGGGTTAGGGTTAGGTTTAGGGTTTGGGTTAGGATAGGGTGAGGGTTAGGTTGAGGTTTAGGCATAGTGTTAGGTTTAGGATTAGGGTTAGGTTGAGGGTGAATATGAGGGTTAGGGTGAAGCTTAGGGTTAGGCTGAGGGTGATGTGGGTGAGGATTAATGTTAGGGTGATGGTAAGGGTTAGGGTTAGTGTTATTGTTAGGGTTAGGGTTAGAGTTAGGATTAGGGTGAGGGTGAGGTTTAGCGGTAGATATAGAGTTAGGGTGAGTGTTAGGCTTAGGGTGAGGGTTAGGGTGGGTGTGAGGGTAAGTGTAAAGGTGAGGGTTAGGCTGAGGGTGAGGGTTACCGTAAGGGTTAGGGTTAGGTTTAGGGGGAGGGATATTGTTAGGTTTAGGGTGAGGGTGAGGGTTAGATTGAGGATTAGTGTTAGGGTTAGTGTGAGGTTTAGGGTGAGGATGCGGGTTAGGATTAGGGTGAGGTCTAGAGTGAGGATGAGGTTTAGGGTTAGTGTTAGGGTGAGGTTTAGTGTTAGGGTGATGGTTAGGGTTAGTGTTATGGTGAGGTTTAGTGTTAGGTTTAGGGTTAGCATTAATGTTAGGGTTAGGCTTAAGGTGAGGGTTAGGGTGAAGGTGAGGTTTAGGTTGAGGGTTAGGATGAGGGTTAAGGTGAGAATTAGGGTTAGTGTGAGGGCTAGGGTGAGGGTGAGGTTTAGGGTTAGGGTTAGGGTGATGTTTAGGGTTAGGGTTAGGGTTACTGATTGGGTGACGGTGAGGTTAAGGGTTATTGTTAGGGTTAGGGTGAGGCTGAGGTTGAGTGTTAGGTTTAGTGTTAGTGTTAGAGATAGGGTTACAGTGAGGATAAGGGTGAGGGTGAGGGTTATGCTTAGTGTTAGGATTAGGTTTAGGGTAAGGGTTAGGGTGAGTGTGAGGGTTAGGGTTACAGTGAGCATGATTGTTAGGGTTAGGTTGAGGGTGAGGGTTAGGCTTAGGATTAGGGTGAGGGTGAGGGTGAGGCTTAGGGTTATGGTAAAGGATAGGGGTAGGGTTAGGGTGAAAGTTAGGTTTCAGGTTAAGTTTAGGGTTAGGGTGAGGATTAGGTTTAGGATTAGGGTGAGCCTGAGGGTTAGGGTTAGGTTGAGGTTAGGGTTAGGCTTAGGATTATTGTGAGGGTTAGGGTTAGGGTTAGGGTGAGGTTTAAGGTGAGATTTTGGATTAGGGTTAGGGTTAGGTTTAGGGTGAGGGTGAGGTTTAGTGTTAGCGTTAGGTTTAGGGGCAGGTTTAGGGTGAGGTTTAGGTTTAGGATTACCGTGAACGTGCGGTTTAGGGTTAGGTTGAGTGTTAGGGTGAGGCTTAGGATTAAGGTGAGGGTTAGGTTTAGGGTTAGGGTGAGATTTAGGGTTAGGTTTTGGATTAGGGTTAGGGTTAGGGTTAGGGTGAGGGTGAGGTTTAGGGATAGAATTAGGTTTAGGGGCAGGTTTAGGGTGAGGTTTAGGGTTAGGGTTAGTGTTAGGGTTAGGGTGAGGTTTAGGGTTAGGGTTATTGTTTGGGTTATGGTTATTGTTAGTGGTATGGTTAGGGTTAAGTTTGTGGTGAGGGTGAGGCTGAGGGTGAGGTTTATGGTTAGGGTTAGGGTTAGGGTTAGAGTTAAGGGTAAGTTGAGGGTTAGGGTGAGGGGAGGGTTAGGGTGAGGTTTAGATTGAGGTTTAGGGTTAATGTTAGGATTAGGGTAAGCGTGAGGGTGAGGTTTAGGGGTACAGTTAGGGTTAGGGGAGGGTTAGGGTGAGGTTTAGGTTTAGGGTTAGGTTGAGGATGAGGGTTCCCATGAGGTTCAGGGATAGGGTTAGGTTTAGGATTAGGGTTCAGGTGAGGGTGAGTGTGAAGATTAGGGTGAGGGTTAGGCTTAGGCTGAGGTTTAGTCTGAGGGTGAGGGTGGAGGTGAGGATTAGGGTTAGGGGGATGGTAAGGGTTAGTGTTAGTGATATTTTTAGGGTTAGGGTTAGAGTTACTCTTAGTGTGAGCGTGGGGGTGATGGTTAGTGTTAGGGTTAGTGTGAGTTTTAGGTTTAGGGATATTTTTAGGGTTATTGTGAGGGTGAGGTTTAGCGTTAGTTATAGGGTTAGGGGGAGGGTTAGGGTGAGGGTGACGGTTAGGGTTAGTGTTAGGGTTATGGTGAGGTTGAGGGTTAGGTTGAGGTTTAGGGTTAGAGTTAGGGTTAGGGTTAGTGTGAGGGTTAGTGTTCGGATTAGGGTTATTTTTAGGGTGAGGGTTTGGGTTAGGGTGAGGGTTATGGTTAGGGTGAGGGTTAGGGTTAGGATTATTGTTAGGGTTAGGTTTAGGGTTATTCTGAGGGTGAGGGTGAGGATGAGGGTTAGGGTTAGGGTGAGGTTTATGGTTAGGGTTAGGGTTAGGGTTAGTGTTATTGTTAGGGTTATGGTTAGAATTAAGTTTAGGTAGAGGGTGAATGTGAGTGTTAGGGTTAGGGTGATTTTTAGGGTGAGTTTTAGGGTTAGGGTTAGGGTTAGGGTTAGGGTGAGTGTGAGGTTTAGGGTTAGAGTTTGGGTTGAAGAGAAGGTTAGGGTGAGATTTAGGGTTAGGGTTAGGATGAGGGTGAGGGTTAGGTTGAGGTTTAGGGATAGGGTTAGGTTTAGGATTAGGGTTAGGGTGAGGGGGAGTGTGAGGGTTAGGGTGAGGGTTCGGCTTAGGCTTAGGGTTAGGCTGAGGTTGATGGTGGGTGTACGGATTAAGGTTAGGATGATGGTAAGGGTTAGGGTGGGTGGGACAGTAAGGGTAAAGGTGAGGTTTAGCCTGAGGGTGAGGGTTACTCTAAGGGTTAGGGTTAGGGTTAGGGGGAGGGATAGGGTTTGGTTTAGGGTGAGGGTGAGGGTTAGATTGAGGATTAGTTTTAGGGTTAGTGTGAGGTTTAGGGTGAGGATGAGGATTAGGATTAGGGTGAGGTCTAGGGTGAGGATGAGAGTTAGGGTTAGTGTTAGGGTGAGGCTTAGGGTTAGAGTGATGGTTAGGGTTAGTGTTAGGGTGAGGTTTAGTGTTAGGGTTAGGGTTAGGATTAATGTGAGGGTTAAGCTTTAGGTGAGGGTTAGGGTGAGGGTGAGGTTTAGGGTTAGGTTTAGGATTAGGAATAGGGTTAGGGTTAGGGTAAATGTGAGGTTTAGGGTTAGCGTTAGTGTTAGGCTTAGGGTTAGGCTGAGGGTGAGGGTGAGGGTGAGGGTTATTGTTAGGTTGAGGGTTAGGTTTAGGGTTAGGGTGAGAGTTAGGGTTCGGGTTAAGTTTAGGGTTAGAGTGAGGATTAGGGTAAGGGTTACCTGGAGGGTGAGGGTTAGGGTTAGGTTGTGGGTTAGGGTTAGGGTGATTGTTAGGGTGAGGGTGAGGGTGAGGGTTAGGGTTAGTGTTAGGGTGAGGATTAGGATGAGGGTTAGGGTTCGGATTAGGGTTAGGGCGAAGGCAAGGGTGACGGTGAGGTTTAGGTTTAGGGTTAGGGTGAGGTTTTGGTTTAGGTTTAGTGTTAGGGAAAGGGTGAGGTTTAGGGTTAGAGTTAGGGTTAGGTTGAGGCTGAGTGTGGGGGTTAGGGTTAGGGTTAGTGTTAGAGTTAGTGTTAGAGTTAGGGATATGGTGAGGTTTAGGGTCAAAGTGAAGTTTAGGCTTAATGTTAGGATTAGGATTAGGGTAAGGGTTAGGGTGAGGGTGAGGGTGAGGGTTAGGGTTAGGGTAAAGGTTAGGGGTAGAGTTAGGGTGAGATTTAGGGTTCTGGTTAAGTTTAGGGATAGGGTGAGTGTTAGGGTTAGGGTTACGGTGAGCGTGAGGTTTAGGATTAGCTTGAGGGTGAGGGTTAGGCTTAAGATTTGGGTTAGTGTTAGGGTTAGGGTTAGGGTGAGGTTTAGGGTGAGGTTTTGGGTTAGAGTTAGGTTTAGGGGCAGGGTTAGGGTGATGTTTATTGTTACGGTTAGTGTTAAGGTTAGGGGGAGGGTTACGGTTAGGGTTAGGGTTATGGTTACTGTTAGTGTTATGGTTAGGTTGAAGTTTGCGGTGAGGGTGAGGGTTATGGTTATGGTTATGGTTATAGTTAGTGTTAGTGTTATTGTTTGGGTTAGGGTTAGAGTTAAGTTTAGGTTGAGGGTGAGGTTGAGTGTTAAGGTTAGGGTGAGGTTTAGGGTTAGGGTTAGGGTGAGGGTGAGGTTTAGGGTTAGAGTTAAGGTTGAGGGGAGGGTTAGGGTTAGGTTTAAGGTTAGGGTTAGGATGAGGGTGAGGGTTAGGTTGAGGTTTAGGCATAGGGTTAGGTTTAGGATTAGGGTTAGGGTGAGGGTGAGTATGAGGGTTAGTGTGAGGGTTAGGGTGAGGCTTAGGGTTAGGCTGAGGGTGATGTTGGGGGTGAGGATTAAGGTTAGGGTGATGGTAAGTGTTAGGGTTAGTGTTATTGTTAGGGTTAGGGTTAGAGTCAGGATTAGGGTGAGGGTGACGTTTAGGGGTAGAGATAGGGTTAGGGTGAGTGTTAGGCTTAGGGTGAGGGTTAGGGAGGGTGTGAGGGTAAGGTTAAAGGTGAGGGTTAGGCTGAGGGTGAGGGTTACGGTAAGGGTCAGTGTTAGGTTTACAATTAGGGTTACGGTGATTGTGAGTGTGAGGGTTATGGTGAGGGTTACCCTTAGGCTTAGGTTTAGGCTGAGGCTGAGGTTGAGGGTGAGGGTTAGCTTTAGGGTGAGGGTTAGGGTAAGGTTTAGAGGGAGGGTTAGGATGAGAGTTAGGGGTAGGATTAGGGTTAGGGTGAGGGCTAGGGTTAGGGTGAGGTTTAGGGTTAGGGTTTATGTTAGGATTAATGTTAGGGTTAGGCTTAAGGTGAGGGTAAGGGTTATGGTTAGAGTTATGGTGAGGGTGAGGTTTAGGGTTAGGGTTATGGTTACATTGAGCGTAAGGTTTACGGTTAGGTTGAAGGTTAGGTTTAGTGTTAGGGTGAGGTTAGGGTTAGTGTGAGGGTTAGAGTTGGGGTTATGGTTAGTGTTATGGTGAGGGTAAGTGTTAGGGTCAGGGTTTGGGTTAGGGTGAGGGTAATGGTTAGGTTAGGGTTAGGATTAGGGTTAGGGTTATTGTTAGGGTTAGGGTGAGGTTTAGGTTTAGGGTTAGGGTTAGGGTTAGGGAGAGGGTGAGGTTTAGGATTAGTAGGAAGGTTAGTTTGAGGGTTAGGGTTAGGGTTAGTTTTAGGGTTAAGGTTAGGGTGATGGTTAGGTTGAGGTTTAGGGTTATTGTTAGAGTTAGGGTTAGGATTAGGGTTAGGGTGAGGGTGAGTGTGAGGTTTAGGGTTAGGCATATGCTTAGGCTTAGGGTTAAGCTGAGGGTGAGGGTGGGAGTGAGGATTAGAGTTAGGGTGATTGTTAGTGTTAGTGTTAGGGTGAGGGTTAGGATGAGGGTTAGCGTTAGGATTAGGGTTAGGGTGAGGGTGAGGGTTACTGTGAGAGTTAGTGTGAGGGTTAGGGTTAGTTTTAGGGTTAGGCTTAGTGTTAGGCTGAGGGTTTGGTTGAGGATGAGGATTAGGGTTAGGTTAGGGTGAGCTTTAGTGTTAGGGTTAGGTTATATTTACGGTTAGGGGGAGTGTGAGGATTAGGGGTAGAATTAGGGTTAGGGTGAGGGTTAAGTTTAGGGTGAGGTTTAGGGTGGGGGTGATGGTAAGGGTAAAGGTGAGGTTTAGGATGAGAATGAGAGTTATGATAAGGGTGAGGGTTAGTGTTAGGGTGAGTGTAAGGGTTAGATTGAAGATAAGTGTTAGGGTTAGTGTGAGGTTTAGGGTGAGGATGAGGGTTAGGGTTAAGGTGAGGGTAAGTGTTAGGGTGGGGGTTAGGGTTAGGGGGAGGGTTATGGTTAGGGTGAGGGTGAGGGTTAGGATTAGGGTTAGGGTTAGTGTTAGGCTGAGGGTAAGTTTTAGGATGAGGGTTAGGGTTAGTGTGAGGGTTATGGTTAGGGTGAGGTTTAGGGTTAGGGTTATGGTTACATTGAGTGTAAGGGTTAGGGTTAGGTTGAAGGTTAGGTTTTGTGTTAGGGTGAGGTTAGAGTTAGTGTGAGGGTTAGAGTTGGGGTTATGGTTAGTGTTACGGTGAGGGTAAGTGTTAGGGTCAGGGTTTGGGTTAGGGTGAGGGTAATGGTTAGGTTAGGGTTAGGATTAGGGTTAGGGTTATTGTTAGGGTTCGGTTTAGTTTTAAGGTTACAGTGAGGGTGAGGATTAGGGTTAGGGTTAGGGTGAGGTTTAGGGTTAAAATTAGGGTTAGGGTGAGGGTTAGGTTGAGGGTTAGGGTTAGGGTTAGTGTTAGGGTTAGGGTTAGGGTGAGAGTTAGTAGGAGGGTTTGGGTTAGGATTAGGGTTAGGATTAGGTTAGGGTTAAGTTGAGGGTGTGTGTTAGGGTTAGGTTTAGGCTTAGGCTTAGGTTTAGGATGAGGGTGAAGTTCACGGTGAGGGGTAGGGTTAGGCTGAGGTTAAGGGTAAGGGTTAGTTGGAGGCTTAGGATGAGTGTTAAGGTTAGGATTAGGGTTAGGGTGAGGGCTACGGTGAGGGTGAGGTTTAGTTTTAGGGTTAGGGTGAGGTTTAGGGTTAGGGTTAGGGTGAGAGTTAAGGTTCGGGTTAAGTTTACGGTTAGGTTGAGGGTTAGGGTAAGGGTTATTTTCAGGGTAAGGGTTAGGGTTAGGTTGCGGGTTAAGGTTAGGATTAGGGTTAGGGTGAGGGTGAGTGTGAGGGTTAGGGTTAGTGTTAGGGTAAGGATTAGGATGAGAGTTAGGGTTAGGATTAGGGTTAGGGTGAGGGCCAGGGTGAGGTTGAGTTTTCGGGTTAGGGTTAAGGTGAGATTTAGGGTTAGGGTTAGTGTTAGGGTGAGTGTGAGATTTAAGGTTAGAGTTAGGGTTAGGGTGAGGCTGAGCGTGAGGGTTAGGTTTAGGGTTAGTGGTAGAGTTAGGGTTAGGGTGAGGGTTAGGTCGAGGTTTAGGGTTAGAGTTAGTGTTATATTTAAGTTTAAGGTGAGGGTTAGCTTGAGGTTTAGGTTTAAGGTTAGGGTTAGGGTTAAGATTAGGGTTAGGGTGAAGGTTAGGGTGAGTGTGAGGGTTAGGGTTAGGGTTAGGGTTAGACAGGTTTAGGCTGAGGGTGAGGGTGAGGGTTAGGGTTAGTTTGAGGGTTAGGTGTATGGTTAGGGTGAAATTTAGGGTTCAGGTTAAGTTTAGGGATAGGGTGAGGATTAGGGTTAGGGTTATGGTGAGGGTTAGGATGAAGATTAGGGTTAGGATTAGGCTTAGTGTGAGGGCTAGGGTGAGGGTGAAGCCTAGGGTTAGTGTTTCGGTGAGGTTTAGGTTTAGGGTTAGGAGTAGGATGAGGGTTAGAGTTACGGTTTGGGTGAGTTTTAGGGTTAGGCTGAGGGTTAGGGTTAGGATTTGGGCTAGGGTAAGGGTGAGTTTTAGGGTTACAGTTAGGGTTAGGGGGAGTGTTAGGTAGAGGATTAGGGATAGGTGTAATGTTAGGGTTAAGGTTAGGGTTAGGGTTAGGGTCAGGGTTAGGGTTAGGATAAGGGTTAGGGTTAGGGTGAGGATTAGGTTGAGGTTTAGGGTTAGGGTTAGGTTTTGCTTTAGGGTTAAGGTGAGTGTGAGGGTTAGGGTTAGGGTTACGCTTAGGCTTAGGGTTAGGCTGAGGGTGAGGGTGTGGGTGAGGATTAGGGTTAGGGTAATGGTTAGGTTTATGGTTAGCGTGAGGGTTAGGATGAGGATTAGGGTTAGGGTGAGCGTTAGGTTGAGGGTGATAGTAAGTGTAAAGGTGAGGGTTAGGCTGAGGGTGAGGGTTAAGATAAGGGTGAGGGTTAGGATTAGGGTGAGGGTGTGGGTAAGGGTTCGGTTTAGGTTTAGGGTGAGGGTTAAATTGAGGAATAGGGTTAGGGTTAGTGTGAGATTTAGGGTGAGGATGAGGAATAGGGTTAGCGTGAGGGTGAGGGTTAGAATTAGGTTTAGCATGAGGGATACCGTGATGGTGAGGGTTAGGGTTAGGGTTAGGCTTAGGGTTAGGGTGAGGTTTAGGATTAGATTGAGAGTTAGGGTTAGTGTGAGGGTTAGTGTGAGGGTTAGGGTTAGTGTTAGGGGAGGGTAATTGTTAGGTTGAGGGTTAGGTTTAGGGTGAGGGTTACGGTTAGGGTTAGGTTTGGGGTTACATTTACGTTGAGGGTGAATGTGAGGGTTAGGGTTAGGCTTAGGTTTAGTGTTAGGGTATGGGTTAGATTTAGGGTTAGGGTGAGGGTGAGGTTTAGGGGTAGAGTTAGAATTAGTGTGGGGGTTAGGGTGAGGTTAGGGTTAGGGTGGGGGTGACGGTAAGGGTAAAAGTGAGGGTTAGGCCGAGGATGATAGTTAGGGTTAGGGTCAGGGCTAGGGTGAGGGTGAGGGATAGGGTTAGTTTTAGGGTGAGTTTTAGGGTTAGGTTGATGGTTAGGGTTGGTGTGAGGGTTAATGTTAGGGTTAGGTTAATGTTAGGGTGAGGGTTAGTCTTAGGGTGAGGATTATGGTTAGGGTGAGGTTCAGGGTTAGTGTTAGGGTTAGAGTTAGGGTTAGTGTGAGGGTTAGGGTTATGGTGAGGGTAAGGTTGAGGGTTAGGGTTGGGGTTAGGATGAGGTTTAGGTTTAGGTTTAGGGTTAGAGTTAGGTTTATGGTGAGGGTGATTTTTAGGGTTAGAGTTAGGTTTAGTGTTAGGGTTAAGGTTAGGGTGAGGGTGAGGGTGAGGGTTAGGCTTAGGCTTAGGCCTAGGCTTAGGCTTAGCCCGAGCATGAGGGTTAGGGTTAGTGTTAGGGTGAGTGTTATTGTTAGGGTGAGGGTTAGGGTTAGGGTTAGGTTTAGAGTTAGGTTTAGTGTTAGCGTTAGGGTTACGGTGAGGGTAAGTGTGAGGCTTACGGTTGGGGTTAGGATGAGGTTTAGGGTTAGAGTTAGGTTTGGGGTGAGTGTAAGGTTTAGGGTTAGAGTTAGGGTTAGGGTTAGTGTTAGGGTTAGGGTTAGGATGAGTGTTAAGTTTAGGATGAGGTTTAGGGTGAGGGCTATTGTGAGGGTGAGGTTTAGGGTTAGGGTTAGGGTGAGGTTTAGGGTTAGGGTTAGGTATAGGGTGAGGGTTAGGTTTAGGGTTAGAGTTAGGGTTAGAGTGAGGCTGAGGCTGAGGGTTAGGTTTAGGGTTAGTGTTAGATTTAGGGTTAGGGTGAGGGTTAGGTTGAGGTTGAGGGTTAGGCTTAGAGTTAGGATTAGGATTATGGTAAGTGTTAGGGTGAGTGTGAGGGTTAGGGTTAGGGTTAGGGTTAGGCTTAGGGTTAGGTTGAGGGTGAGGGTGAGCGTGAGGGTTAGGGTGAGGGTTAGGGTTAGGGTTAGGGTGAGTGTTAGGGTTCAGGTTAAGTTTAGGGTTAGGGTGAGGGTTAGGGTTAGGGTTAGGTTGAGGGCTAGGATTAGAGTTAGGGTTACGGTGACGTGAGGGTTAGGGTTAGGGTGAGGGTTAGGTTTAGAATTAGGGTTAGGGTGAGCGTGAGTGTTAGGATTAGGTTTAGGGTTAGGGTTAGGGTTAGGTTTAGGGTTAGGAGTAGTGTTATTGTTAGGGTTAGGGTTAGAGTTACAGTGAGTGTGAGGGTGAGGTTGAGGTTTAGGGTGAGGTTTAGGGTTAAGGTAAGGATTAGGGTTAGGGTGAGGTTGAGGTTTAGGGTTAGATTTACGGTTATGGGGAAGGTTAGGTAGAGGGTTTGGGTTAGGGTTGGTGTTAGGGTTAATGTTAGGGTGAGGGTTAGGTTGAGGTTTAGGGTTAGGGTTAAGTTTAGGATTAGGTTTAGGCTGAGGGTGAGGGTGCGCGTTACAGTTAGGCTTAGGCTTAGGGTTAGGCTGAGGGTGAGGGTGGGTGTGAGGATTAGGGTTATGGTGATGGTTAGGTTTAGGGTTAGGTGACGGGTAGGGTGAGGGTGAGGGTTAGGGTAAGGCATAGACTTAGGCTTAAGTTTAGTTTGATCTTGAGGTTGATGGTGAAGGTTAGGCTTAGGGTGATGTTTAGGTTTAAGATTAGGGTGAGTGTTAGGATGAGGTTTAAGGTTAGGGTGCGGGTAAGGGTGAGGATGATGGTAAGGGTAATGGTGACCTTTATGCTGAGGGTGAGGGTTAAGATAAGGGTGATGGTTAGGGTTAGGTTTAGGGTTAGGGTTAGGGTTAGGGTGAGGTTTAGATTGATTATTAGGGTTAGGGTTAGTGTGAGGTTTACAGTGAGGCTGAGGGTCAGGGTTAGGTTGAGGGTGAGCGTTAGAATTAGGGATAGTGTGAGGGCTAGTGTGAGGATGAGAGTTAGTATTAGGGTTAGGGTTAGGGTGATGTTTAGGGTGAGGGTGAGGTTTAGGGTGAGGGTTAGGGTTCAGGGAATGGGTAGGGTTAGGGTGTAGGTGAGGGTTAGTGTAAGGGTGAGGCTTAGGGTGACCATGAGGGTTAGGGTTCAGGGGAGGTTTAGGGTTAGGGTTAGTGTTCGGGTTCAGGTTAGGGTGAGTGTTAGGGTTAGGTTTAGGATGAGGGTTAGGCTTTTTGGGAGGATTAGAGTTAGGGTTCGGTTTAGGGTTAATGTGAGGATAAGGGTTAGGGTAAGGGTTAGGGTGAGACTGAGGGTTAGGGTTAGCCTTAGGGTTAGGGTTAAGGTTAGGGTGGGGGTTAGGGTGAGGGTTAGTATGAGGGTTAGGGTTGGGTGAGGGTTAGGGTGATTGTAAGGTTTAGGGTGAGGGTTAGGTTGAGGTTGAGGAATAGGGTTTGTTTTTTTTTGTCTTTTTTTTTTTAATTGTATTTTATTTTATTTGAGAACATACTGTACAGAGGGGCTACAATTACATGGGCAGGATAATGCATACATTTCTTACCAAGCATTGCAGCCTCCTCCTTTGTTTACCCTTCACTTCCCTTCCCCACCTCCCCCCTCCCCCCACCCAATTTTACCCCCCTCCCCCCACCCAATTATACCCCCTCCCCCCCCCACACCGACATTGTAAAGCTTGCTTTGACATGACATTTTGTACTTCTCATTGTTGCAACAGGTCCACCTGAATCCTTAAACGACTTGTTTGTCCCCATCTCCTCCACATGTTATACTGACATCAAATATAGTGAAAGCGGGGGTTACACTGTGGGGGAGGGACATACAAAGCAACAAAGAAATAATCTTATAAATGCGTTAGAAACACATGCATGAAAGAAACGAAAACATTAAAATACATATTTAAGGGTTCATTTTCCTAACATCACATTATCTGACCTTTTCCGCTTGACTCATACCTATACTAGATATTGCAAATAAGGGAAACCATGGGACCTATGCTTCTTTGGGCCTGGCTTACTTCACTTAATATAATTTTTTCCAAACCTTTCCATTTCCTAACAAATGGGGAAATGTCATTCTTTCTGATGGAGGCATAGAATTCCATTGTGTATATATACCACATTTTCTTGATCCATTCATCTACTGAGGGGCATCTGGGTTGGTTCCATATCTTAGCTATGGTAAATAATGCTGCAATAAACATAGTTGTGCTGGTAGCTTTAGTGTGGTCTTGTTTGTAAACATTTGGGTAAATGCCCAAAAGTGGGATTGCTGGATCATAGGGGAGATCTATGTGAAGTCTTTTGAGGAACCTCCATACTGCTTTCCAAAGTGGTTGAACAAGTTTACATTCCCACCAACAATGAAGTAAGGTTCCTTTCTGTCCACATCACCTCCAGCATCTGTTGTTGTTAGAGTTCTTGATTTTTGCTGTTCTAACTGGAGTGAAGTGATATCTCAATGTTGTTTTGATTTGCATTTCTTTTATGGCTAGGGATGTTGAACATTTCTTCATGTGTCTATTGGCCATCCTTGTTTCTTCTTCAGAGAAGCTTCTCTTTAAGTCTTTCGCCCATTTATTTATTGGGCAGTTGTTTCTTTGAGGATTTGTTGTTGGGTGGTTTAATTTTTTGAGTTCCAAGTATATTTTAGATATGAGTCCCTTGTCCGTTGTATGGCTAGTAAAGATCTTCTCCCAATCGGTGGGCTTTCTATTGATCTTGCTAGCTATGTCATTTGCCCTGCAGAAGCTCTGCAATCTTATGCAATCCCATTTGTCCAACCTTTCTTTGATTTGTTGTGCTTCCGGGTCTCTATTCAGAAATTTTCGACCTGAGCCAAGGAGACCTAGGGTTTCTCCTATTCCATCCTGTAATGTTTTCAGAGTGTCTGCTTTGAGTTCAAGGTCTTTGATCCATTTGGAGTTGATTCTGTTGCAGGGTGATATATAAGGATCTAGCTTTAGTTTTCTACATGTAGTTAACCAATTTTGCCAGCACCATTTACTGAAGAGGCTGTCTTTCTTCCATTCTATTGTTTTAGCTTCCTTATCGAAGATTAGATGGCTATAGGTCTGTAGGTTCATTTCTGGGTTTTCAATTCTATTCCATTGGTCCTGAGGTCTGTTCTTATGCCAATACCAAGCTGTTTTGATTACTATGGCTTTATAGTAGAGTTTGAAATTTGGTATTGATATTCCTCCAGCAGTGTTCTTTCCGTTGAGGAGCGTTTTTGCTATTCGGGGTCTTTTATTGTTCCATATGAATTTTTGGATTGCCTCCTCTATTTCCTTGAAGAATGAGGGTGGAATTTTGATAGGTATCGCGTTGAATTTGTAGATAGCCTTGGGAAGCATTGCCATTTTCAGGATGTTAATCTTGCCAATCCAGGAGCATGGGAGGTTTTGCCATTTTTTAAGTTCTGTGTTGATTTCCTTTTTCAAGATTTTAAAGTTTTCATCATAGAGGTCCTTCACTTCTTTGGTTAAGTTAATTCCTAGGTATTTTATTTTTTGTGGGGCTATTACAAATGGAGTTGCTTTCCTAATTTCAGCCACACTTTTCTCATTGTTGGCATATAGAAAAGCCATTGATTTTTGGGGGTTAATTTTATAACCTGCTACTTTGCCAAAGTTTTGAATCAGCTTGAGTAATTTGGGAGTGGAGTCTATGGGATTCTTTAAATACAAGATCATGTCATCTGCAAAGAGGGAGAGTTTTATCTCTTCTTTCCCTATTTGGATCCCCTTTATGTCTGCATCTTGTCTTATTGCTGTAGCTAGGCATTCTAATACTAGATTGAAGAGAAGTGGAGAGAGTGGGCATCCTTGTCTTGTTCCTGAGTTAAAAGGAAATGGCTTTAGTTTTTCACCATTGAGTATAATGCTGGCTGTAGGTTTGTCATATACAGCCTTTATTGTATTGAGGAATGTTCCATGGATTCCTAATTTTTCCAGAACCTTCATCATAAAGGGGTGTTGGATCTTGTCAAATGCTTTTTCTGCATCTATTGAGATAACCATGTGGTTCTTATTCTTGTTCCTGTTGATGTGATGAATAATATTAATTGATTTACGTATATTGAACCAGCTTTGCATCCCTGAAATGAATCCTGTTTGATCATGGTGTATGATTTTTTGGATGAATTGTTGAAGTCGATTGGCCAAAATTTTGTTGAGAAGTTTTAGGGTTATGTTTAGCATTAAGGGTAGTGTGAGGTATAGGGTTAGAGTTCGGGTGTTGGTTAGGTTGAGGGTGAGAGTTAGAGTTAGGGTTAGGGTGAGGGTTAGGGTTGGGGTGAGTGTTAGTGTTACGGTTAGGGTGATGGTTTGGTTTCGGGTGAGGGTTAGGGTGTGGGTTAGGGTTAAGGTTGTGGTGAGGGTAAGGGTTAGGGTGAGATTTAGGGTGAGGGTTAGGGTTAGGTTGAGGGTTCGGGTGACGTCGAGGGTTAGGGTGACAGTGATGATTAGGGTCAGGGTTAGGCTTAGTGTGAGGGTTAAAGTGAGGGTTAGGGTTAGGGTTGGGGTTAGTTTTAAGTTTATAGTGAGGGTAAGGGTTAAGGTGAGGTTTAGGCTGATGGGTAGGTTTAGGGTAAGGGTGAGGGAGAGGGTGAGGGTAAGGATTAGAGTGAGAGTTAGGGTGAGGTTGAGGGTTAGGGTTAGCATTAGGGTTAGGGTTTGGGTTAGGGTGAGGGGTAGGGTTAGGGTTAGGGTGAGGATGAAGTTTAGGGTTAGCATTAGGTTTAGGGTTAGGTTGAGGGTGAGGGTTAGGGTTAGGTTTAGGGTGAGTGTTAGGTTCAGGTTTAGGGTCAGGGGTAGAGTGAGGGTTAAGGTTAAGGTGTGGGTTCCAATTAGGGTGAGGGTGAGGCTAAGGATTCGGGTGAGGTTTAGGGTATGGGTGAGGGTTAGGGTTTGAATTAGAGATAGGGTTAGGGTGAAGGTGAGGGTGAGGGTTAGGGTTAGAGTTAGGGTTTAAGTGAGGGTCAGGGTGAGGGTGAGGGTTAGGTTTAGGGTTAGGATTAGTGTAAGGTTGAGGGCTAGATGAGGGTGAGGGTTAGGGTTTGGGTTAGGGTGAGGGTAAGTATTAGGGTGACGGTTAGGGTTAGGGTTGGGATGAGGTTGGGGGTTAGGTTTAGTGTGAGGGTGTGGGTTAGGGTTAGGGTAAGGTTAAGGTTTAGAGTGAGGGTTAGGTTGAGAGTGAGTGTTAGGGTTAGCGTGAGTGTGAGGGTGAGGGTTAGGGTGATGTTTAGGGTGACAGTGAGGGTTAGGATGAGGGTTAGGTTTAGGTTTAGTGTTAGCGTTACAGTGAGGGTTAGGGTCAGGGTTAGGATTAAGATGAGGGTTAAAATGAGGGTGAGGGTTAGGTTTCGGTTTAAGGTGTGGGTTATGGTTAGGGTTAGGATTAGGGTGAGGTTTAGGGTGAGGGGTTGGGTCAGGGTTAGTGTGAGGTTTAGAGTTAGTGTGAGGTTTTGGGTTAGGTTTAGGGTAAGTATGAGGATAAGGGTTAGAGTGAGGGATAGGGTTATTTTTAGGGTTAGGGTGAGGGTGAGGTTGAGGGTGAGGGTTCGGTTAGGGTGAGGGTTAGGGTGAGGGTTAGGGTTAGGGTAAGGCATAGGGTTGGGGTTAGGGTAAGGGTGCGTGTGAGAGTGATGGTTAGTGTTAGGTTTATGGTGAAGGTGAGCGTTTGGTTTAGGATTAGGGTTAGGGTTAGTTTTAGGGTGAGGGTGAGGGTTAGGTTTAGGATTAGGGTTAGGGTTAGGCTTAAGGTGAGGGTGAGGGTGTGGGTGAGGGTTAGGGAGAGGATTAGGGTTAGGTTTAGGGTTAGGGTGAGAGTGAGGGTTAGGTTGAGGTGAGGGTTCGGGTTTGGGTGAGGGTGAGGGTTAGGGTTAGAGTTAGGGTGAGGTTAGGGTTAATGTGAGGGGTAGGGTTGGGGTTAGGGTGAAGGTGAGGTTTAGGTTTAGTATGAGGGTTAGGGTTAGTATTAGGGTTATGGTAAGGTTAAGGGTTAGGGTGTGGTTTAGGGTAAGAGTGAGGGTTAGGGTTAGCGTGAGTTGGAGGGTGAGGGTTAGGGTTAGGGTGAGGGTTAGGGTGAGGGAGAGGCTTATGTTTATGGTTAAGGTGAGGGTTAGGATGAGGATGAGGTTTAGGGTGAGGTTGAAGGTTAGGGTGAGGGTGAGGTTTAGGGTTAGGGTTAGGTTTAGGGTGTGGGTTAGGTTTAGGGTTAGTGTTAGGCTGATGGTTAGGTTTGGGGTTAGGGTAAGGGTGAGGGTTACGGTGAGGGTTAGGTCTAGGTTTAGGGTGAGTGTGAGGGTTAGGTTTAAGATTAGTTTTAGTATGATGGTGAGGGTGAAGTTTACAGTTAGTGTTAGCTTTGCGGCGAGGTTGAGCCTGAGGGTGAGGTTTAGGGTGTGGGTGACAGGTTTAGGGTGAGGGTTAGGGTGATGGTGAGGGTTAGATGAGGGTGAGATGTAGGTTTAATGTTAGAGTTAGGCTGAGGGTTAAGATCAGGGTCAGGATTAAGGTGAAGGTTAAGGTGAGGTTTAGGGTTAGGGTTAGGTTTAGGGTTAGTGTGAGGATTAGGTTTAGGGTGAGGGTAAGCTTTAGGGTGAGGGTTAGACTGAGGGTGAGGGATAGGTTTAGTGTTAGTGTTAGTGTGAGCATTTGGGTGAGGGTTAGGTTCAGGGTTAGGGTTAGGGTGAGTGTTAAGGTGAGGGCAAGTGTTAGGGTTAGGTTTAGGTGGACGGTGAGGGATAGGGTTATGGTGAGGTGAGGGTGAGAGTGAAGGTAAGGATTAGGGTTAGCGTTAGGTTGAGGGGAAGGTATAGGTTGAGGGTAAGTACTAGAGTTAGGCTGAGGGTGAGGGTGATGTTGAGGTTTAGGGTTAGGGTAAGGGTTAGGTTTAGTGTGAGTGTTAGTGTTAGTGTTAGGGTTAGGGTTAGTGTGAGGGTAAGTATTAGGGTGAGGGTTTGGGTTAGGGTGAGTGTTATGGTTAGGGTGAGGGTTAGGGTTAGGTTTATTTTTAGGGTTAGTGTTATGGTAATGGTGAGGGTGAAGGTGAGGGTTAATGTTAGGGTTAGGATGAGATTTAGGTTTAGGGTTAGGTTTAGCGTTATGCTGAGGGTTAGGTTTAGGGTTAAATGTGAGGGTTAGGGTTAAGGTTAGGGTGAGGGGGAGGATTCGGGTTAGGGTTAGCTTGAGGTTAGGGTTAGAGTTAGGGTGAGCGTGAGGGTTAGGGTGAGGCATAGGGTTAGGGTTAGGGTGAGGGTGAGGGTTAGGTTTAGGGTGAGGGTTACGGTTAGGTTTAGGGTGAGGGTCAGGGTTAGGTTTAGGGTGAGGGTTAGGGTTAGGGTTAGGGTGAGGGTAAGGGTTATGGTTAGGGTAAGGGTAAGGGTGAGGATGAGGGTGATTGTTAGGGTTAGGTTTAGGGTGAGGGTGAGCGTTAGATTTAGGATGAGGGTTAGGGTGAGCGTGAGGGTGAGGGTTCCGGTTAGGATTAGGTTTAGGGTGAGGCTTGGGATTCGGTTTAGGATCAGGGTTAGGGTTAGGCTTAGGGTGAGGGTCAGGGTGAGGGTGAGGTTGACGGTGAGGGTTAGGGTAAGGGTTAGGGTTACGGTAAGGGTGAGGGTGAGGGTTAGGGTTAAGGTGAGTGTGAGGTTTAGGGTTAGAGTTAGGGTTAGCGTGAGGGTTTTGATTAGGGTTAGGGTTAGGGTAATGGAGAGGGTTAGGGTGAGTGTGAGGTTGAGGTTTAGGGTGAGGGTGAGGGTTAGGGTGTGGGTTAGGGTTAGGGTTAAGGTGAGTGTTAGGGTTAAGGTGAGTGTGAGGGTTAGGTTTAGAGTTAGGGTTAGCATGAGGGTTATGGTTAGGGTTAGGTTTAGGGTGATGGTGAGGTTGAGGGTGAGGTTGAGGGTGAGGGTGAGGACGAGGGTTAGGGTGAGGGTGAGCGTTAGGGTGAGAGTGTGGGTTCCGGTGAGAGTGAGGCGGAGGGTTATGGTTAGTGTTCGGTTTAGAGTTAGGTTGAGGGTGTGGGTGAGGGTTAGGTTTAGGATTAGGGTTAGGTTTAGGGTTAGGCTGAGGGTGAGTGTGAGGGTGAGGTTAGGGTTCGGATTAGGGGGAGGGTTAGGTTAATGTTAGCGTTAGGGTTAGGGTGAGGGATAGGGTTAGGGTTAGGGTTAGGGTTAGGATGAGGGTTAGGCTGTGGGGTAGGTTTAGGGTTAGGGTGAGGGTTAGGTTTAGTGTGAGTTTTAGGGTTAAGGTTAGGTTCAGGGTTAGGTTTATGGTGAGGAGAAGGGTTAGGGTGAGGGTTAGGTTTAGTGTGAGGTTTAGGTTTTGGGATAGGGTTAGGGTATGTTTAGGGTGAGGGCTAGGGGGGGTGTGAGTGTTAGGGTTAGGGTTAGGGATAGGGTGAGAATTAGGTTTAGGGTTAGGGTTAGAGTTCGGGTGAGTCTTAGGCTGAGGGGTAGGTTTACGGATAGGGTGAGGGTTAGGTTTAGTGTGAGGTTTAGGGTTAGTGTTAGGATTAGGGTTAAGGGGAGGGTTAGATTGAGGGTCAGGGTTAGGGTTAGTGTTAGGGTTATGGTGAGGGTGATGTTTAGGGTGAGGGTGAGGGTTAAGGGGACGGTTAGATTGTGGGTCAGGGTTAGGGTTAGTGTTAGGGTTAGGGTTAGGATGAGGGTTAGGTTGACGTTTAGGGTTAAGGTTATTGTTAGAGTTAGGGTGAGGGTTAGGCTTAGGTTTATGGTTAGGTTGAGGGTTAGGGTTAGGGTTAGGATTATGGTAAGGGTTAGGGTTAGAGTGAGAGTTAGGTTTAGGGTGATGTTAAGGGTGACTTTGAGGGTTACAGTTAGGGTGAGGTAGAGCGTGAGGATTAGGGTGCGGGTGAGGGTGAGTGAGAGGGTGATGGTGAGGATTAGGGTTAGGGTTAGGTTTAGGTTGAGGGTAAGAGTTAGGGTTTGGATTAGGGTTAGTGTAAGCGATAAGCTGAGGTTGAGGGCGAGGGTGAGGTTAAGGGTGAGGCTTTCGGTTTGGTAAGGGTTAGGGTTAGGTTCAGGGTGAGGATTAGGGTGAGGGTGAGGGTTAGGGTTAGGGTTAGGGATAGGGTTAGGGTGAGGGTTTGGGTGAGAGGTAGGGTTAGGGTTAGGATGAGGGTTAGGCTTTGTTTGACCATTACGGTAAGGGTTAGGGTTATTGTGAGGATAAGGTTTAGGGTGAGGGTTAGGTTGAGACTGAGGGTTAGGGTTAGCGTTAGGGTTATGGTGAAGTGTTAGGTGGGGTTTAGGGTGAGAGTTAGGGTTTGGGT
This sequence comes from Dipodomys merriami, assembly GCF_024711535.1. Taxonomy (NCBI): domain Eukaryota; kingdom Metazoa; phylum Chordata; class Mammalia; order Rodentia; family Heteromyidae; genus Dipodomys; species Dipodomys merriami. Next base: position 2,921,749 of record NW_027202471.1, on the reverse strand, counting down.
TATGGTTGGGTGAGGGTTACGGTGAGCGTAAGAGTTAGGGTGTGGGTTAGGTTGAGGGTTAGGGATAGGGTTATGGTGAGGGTTAGGGTTAGGGTGAGAGTAAGGGTGAGGTTTAGGGTGAGGCTGAGGGTGATTCTAAGGGTGAGGGTGAGGATTAAGTTTAGGGTTAGGTTTATGGTGAGGGCTAGGGTGAGGGTGATATTTTTGGTTAGGAAAGGTTTAGGGATAGGTTTAGTGTGAGGTTTAGGGTGAGGGTGAAGTTTAAGGTGAGGGTTAGGTTTAGGGTGAGGGTTAAGGTTAGGGTTAGGGTGAGGTTAAGGGTTCGGATGACAGTTAGGTTGAGGGTGAGGGTTAGGCTTAGGTTTAGTGTTAGGGTGAGGGTTAGGGTTAGGGTTAAGGTGAGGGTTAGGTGGAAGTTTAGGGTTAGGGTTAGGGTTCAGGTTAGGGTGAGGGATAGGGTGAGGGGAAGGGGTAGGGTGAGGGTTAGGGAGAGGGTGAGGGATAGGGTTATGGTGAGGGTAAGGGTTAGGCTGAGGCTTAGGTTGAGAGTGAACATTTGTGTTAGCATCAGTGTTGGGTTTAGGGTGAGCGTTAGGGTTAGGCTGAGGGGTAGTTTTAGGGTTAGTGTGAGGGTTAGGGTTAGGGTTAAGGTTAGTGTTAGGGTGAGGTTAAGGGTTAGGGTGAGTGTGAGGGTGAGGGTTGGTTAGGGTTAGCCTTAGTGTGAGGATGAGGGTTAGGGTTAGGTTTAGGGTGAGTGCGAGTGTGAGGGTTAGGTTTAGGATTAGGGTTAGGGTTAGGGTTAGGCTGAGGTTGAGGGTATGAGTGAGGCTCACGCTAGCCCTCATGGCTAGGGTTAGGGTGAGGGGTAGATTTAGGGTTAGAGTTAGGGTGAGGCTTTTATTTAGTGTGAGGGTTAGGGTTTGGGTAAGGGTTAGGGTGATGGTAAATATTAGGGTGAGAGTGAAGGTTAAGTTTAGCCTAAGTGTCACGTTGTGTGTTAGGGTAAGGGTTAGGGTTAGGGTTAGGGTTAGGGTGAGGGTGAGGGTTATGGTTAGGGTTAGGGTGAGTGTTAGGGTTAGGGTGATGTTTAAGGTGAAAATGAAAATTAAGGAGAGTGAGAGGGTTCGGGTGAGGGTGAGGGTTAGGTTGTGGGTGAGATTGAGGGTTTGCGTTTGGGTGAGGGTGAGGGTTAGGGTGATGTTTAGGTTGAGGGTGAGGTTTAGGGTGAGAGTTAGGCTTCAGGGAATGGAAAGGGATAGGGTGTAGGTGAGGGTGAGGCTTAGGGTAACCATGAGTTTTAGGGTTCGGGGGAGGATTAGGGTTAATGTTATGGTTCGGGTTAGGGTTAAGGTTAGGGTTAGGGTGAGTATTAGGGTGAGAGGTAGGGTTAGGTTTAGGATGAGGTTTAGGCTTAGTGTGAGGGTTACGGTTAGAGTTAGTGTGAGAATAAGAGTTAGGGTGAGGGTTAGGGTGAGACTGATGTGTAGGGTTAGCCTTAGGGTTAGGGTGAATGTTAGGGTGGGGGTTAGGGTGAGGTTTAGGGTTAGGGTTACGGTTGGGTGAGGGTTAGGGTGAGTGTAAGGTTTAGGGTGAGGGTTAGGTTGAGGTTGAGGGATAGGGTTATGGTGAGGGTAAGGGTTAGGGCAACGGTTAGGATGAGGTTGATGTTTAGGCTTATCATTAATGTTAGGGAGATGGTGAGGGTTAGGGTGAGGATGAGGGTTAAGCTGAGGGGTAGGATTAGGGTTAGGGTAATAGTTAGGGTTAGGGTGAGTGTTAGGGTTACGGATAGGATGAGGGTGAGGGTTTGGGAAAGGTTTAGGGTCAGGGTTAGGATGAGGGAGAGGGTTAGGGTTACCATTAGGGTTAGGGTTAGGTTTAGGTTGAGTGTTAGGGTTAGGGTTAGGGTGAGGTTGAAGGTTAGGGTTAGCATTACTGTTAGGGTTAGGCTTATGTTGCAGGTTAGGGTTAGGTTTAGAGTGAGGTTGAAGGTCAGGGTTAGGATTAGTATTAGGTTGAGTGTTAGGGTGACGCTGAGGGTGAGGGTGAGCGTGAGGGTGAGGGTGAGGGTTAAGTTTAGCGTTAGGTTTAGGGTGAGGGCTAGGGTGAGGGTCAGGGCTAAGGTGAGGGTTAGGGTGAAGGTGAGGTTTTCGGTTAGGAAAGGTTTACATTTAGGTTTAGGGTGAGTAATAGGGTGAGGGTGAGGTTTAAGTTTAGGGTTAGGGTTATGGGGAGGGTTAGGGTTAGGGTTAAGTTGAGGGTTAGGGTTAGGGTGATGTTTAGGGTGAGGGTGAGGGTGAGAGTGAGGATTCGTTTGAGGGTGTGGCTAAGGGTGTTGGTGAAGGTTAGGGTGAGAGTGAGGGTTCGGGTGAGGGTGAGAGTTAGGGTGTTGGTGAGGGGTAGGGTTAGGGTGAGGTTTAGGGTGAAGGTGAGGGTTACGGTCAGGTTGAGGGTTAGGATAAGTGTAAGAGTGAGGGTTAGGTTTAGGCTGAGGAGTAGGGTGACGGGTAGGGTTAGGGTTAGGGAGAGGGTTAGGTTTAGGGTTAGGATTATGGTGAGTGTTATGGTTAGAGTTAGGGTGACGGTTGGGGTGAGTGTTATGTTTAGGTTTAGGGTGAGGATTAGGTTTAGTGTAAGGGTTAGTGTTAGGGTTAGTGTAAGGATCAGGGTTAGGTTGAGGATTAGGGTGAGAGTGAGGGTGAGGGTTAGATTAAGGTTTAGGGTGAGGGTTAAAGTTAGGGTTAGCATGAGGATTAGGGTTGGGGTGAGGGTTAGGGTTAAGGTGAGGGTGAGGTTTAGGGTGAGGGTGAGGGTTAGGGTTAGAGTGAGCGATAGGGTGAAGTTTAGGGTTAGGGTGAGTGTGAGAATTAGGGTTAGGGTTACTCTTAGGGCTATGGTGAGGGTTTGGTTTACGGTGAAATTTAGGGTGAGGGTGAGGTTTAGGGTTAGCGTTAGGGTTAAGGTGAGAGTTAGGGTGAGAGTTAGGGTTAGGGTGAGGTTAAGGGTTAGGGTTAGGGTTAGGTTTAGGGTAATGTTTAGGGTTAGGGTGTGCATTAGGGATAGGTTTATGGTTAGGGTGAGGGTTAGGTTTACGGTTAGGGTTCAAGTTAAGGTGAGTGTGAGGGTGAGGGTTAGGGTTAGGATTAGGGTTCGGGTTAGTGTTAGGCTGAGGGTGAGTGTGAGAGTTAGGGTTAGGGTAATGTTTTGGGTTAGGGTTAGTTTGAGGGTTAGGTTTAGGGTTAGGATAAGGTTTAGGGTGAGCATTATGGTTAGGGTTAGGGTGAGGGTTAGGTTTAGTGTGAGGGTTATGGTTAGGTTTAGGGTGAGGGTGTGGGTAAAGGTTAGGGTGAGGGTCAGGGTGAGGGTGAGGTTTAGGGTAAAGTTTAGGGTGAGTGTTTGGGTGAGTTTTAGGTTTAGGGTTAGGGTTAGGGTGAGGGTTAGGATGAGGGTAAGGGTTTGGGTGAGGTTTAGGTTGTGGTTGAGTATTAGGGTTAGCATTAGTCTTAGGGTGAGGGTTAGGGTTGGGTATAGCATTAGGGTTAGGGTTAGGGTTAGGGTGAGGTTAGAATTAGGGTTAAGGTGAGGGTGAGGTTTAGGGTTAGCATTAGGTTTACAGTTAGGGTTAGAGTGAGGGTGAGGCTGAGGTTTAGGGTTAGGAATATGTTTAGGGTTAGGGTGAGGCTGAGGTTGAGGATGAGGTTGAGTTTGAGGGTTAGGGTTAGGGTTTGGCTTAGTGTGAGGGCTAGAGTGAGGGCGACGGTTAGGGTGAGGGTGTGGTTTTTTGTTAGGAAAGGGTTAGGTTTAAGTTTAGGGTGAGGATTAGGCTGAGGGTGTGGTTGAAGGTGAGGGTTAGGGTTAAGGTAAGGTTTAGGGTTAGGGTTAGGCTGAGGGTTAGGGTTAAGGTGATGTTTAAGGTGAGGATGAGGTTGGGGGTGAGGGAGAGGGTTAGGGTGTAGGTGAGGGTTAGGGTTAGGTTGATGCTGAGGGTTAGGTTGAGGGTTAGGGTTAGTGTGAGGGTTAGGATTAGGGTTAGTGTGAGGAAAGGGTTCGGGTGAGGATGAGGATGAAAGTAAGAGTTAGGGTTAGGTTTAGCCTTAAGGTTAGGGTGAGGTATAGGGTTAGAGTTCGGGTTAGGCTTAGGTTGAGGGTGAGGGTTAGACTTAGGTTTAGGGTGAGGGTTAGGGTTGGGGTGAGTCTTAGGCATACAGTTAGGGTGAGGGTGAGGGTGACGGTGAGGATTCTGTTGAGGTGTAGGCTGTGGGTTAGGGTTAAGTTTATGGTTAGGGTAAGGGTTAGGGTGAGGTTTAGGGTGAGTGTTAGGGTTAGGGTGACATTGAGGGTTAGGGTGACAGTGGGGGTTAGGGTGAGGGTGAGGTTTAGGTTTAGTGTTAGTGTTACAGTGAGGGTGAGGGTCAGGGTTAGGATTAGGGTGAGGGTTAAAGTGAGGTTTAGGGTTAGGCTTAGGTTTAGGGTTAGTGTGAGGATTAGGGTTAGTGTTAGGTTTATAGTGATGGTAAGGGTTAAGGTGAGGGTTAGGCTCATGTGTATGTTTAAGGTAAGGTTAGGGAGAGGGTGAGGGTAAGGGTTAGGGTGAGGATTAGGGTGAGGGTGAGGGTTAGGTTTAGCATTAGGGTTAGCTTTTGGGTTAGGATAAGGGGTAGGGTTAATGTTAGGATGAGGATGAGGGTTAGGGTTAGCATTAGGTTTAGGGTTAGGGTGAGGGTGAGGGTTAAGGTTAGGGTTAGGGTGAGTGTGAGATTGAGGGTTAGGGTTAGGGGTAGGGTGAGGGTTAAGGTTAAGGTGTGGGTTCCGTTTAGGGTAAGGGTGAGGCTAAGGATTAGGGTGAGGTTTAGGGTCTGGGTGAGTGTTAGGGTTTGAATTAGCGTTAGGGTTAGGGTTAGGGTTAGGGTGAGGGTGAGGGTTAGGGTTAGGGTTAGGTTTAGGGTTAGGGTGAGGTTCAAGGTGAGGGTTAGGGTGAGGGTTAGTTTTAGGGTTAGGGTTAGGGTTAGGATTAGTGTTAGGGTGAGGGCTAGGTTGAGGGTGAGGGTTAGGGTTTGTGTTAGGGTGAGGGTAAGTGTTAGGGTGAGGGATAGTGTGAGGGGTAGGGTTATGGTTAGGGTTAGGGTGAGGGTTAGGGTTAGCGTGAGTGTGAGGGTCAGGGTTAGGGTGAGGGTTCGTGTTAGGTTTAGGATTAGGGTTGGGTTGAGGGTGAGGGTTATGTTTAGGGTTAGGGTGAGGGTTAGGTTTAGGGTGATGTTTAGGGTGAGGTTGAGGGTTAGGGTGACAGTGATGTTTCGGGTGAGGGTGAGGATTAGGGTGTGGATGAGGTTTAGGGTGAGGGTGAGGGTTAGGGTTAGATTTAGGGTGTAGGTTAGGGTTAGGGTTAGGATTAGGGTGAGGGGTATGGTCAGGATTAGGGTGAGTTTTGGGGTTAGTGTGAGGTTTAGGGTAAGTGTGAGGATAACGGTTAGGGTGAGGGATAGGGTTATTTTTAGGGTTAGGGAGAGGATTAAGGTTAGGATTAGGGTTAGGGTGAGAGTGAGGGTTAGGTTGAGGTGATGGTTCGGGTTTGGGTGAGGTTTAGGGTGATGGTGAGGGTTAGCGTAAATGTGAGGGTGAGGATCAGAGTAATGGTTAGTGTTAGGTTTAGGGTGAGGGTGATGTTTAGGTTTTGGATTAGGGTTAGGGTTAAGCTTAGTGTGAGTGTGAGGGTGAGGATGAGGGTCAGGGTTAGGATTAGGGTGAGGGTTAGGGTTATGGTTAGGGTTAGGGTGAGGATTATGGGTATGGCTAGGGTTAGGATTAGCGTTATGCTGAGGGTTAGGGTTAGGGTTAGTGTGCAGGTTAGGTTTAGGGTTAAGGTTAGGGTGAGGCTGAGGGTTTATTTTAAGTAAAGTTTAGGGTAAGATTAGGGTGACCTTTAGGATGAGGTTGAGGGTTAAGGTGAGGGTTTCGGTTAGGGTGAGCGTTAGGGTTAGGATTAGGGTGAGGGTTATTGTTAGGGTGATGTTTATGGTGAGGGTGAGGGTGAAGGTTTGGGTGAGGGGGAGGGTTAGGGTTAGGGTAAGGGTTAGAGTGAGGGTGAGCGTTACGGTGAGAGTGAGGTTTCGGGGAGGGTTCGAAGGAGGGGGAGGGTTATGGTTAGGGTTCTGTTTAGAGTTAGGGTGAGGGTGTGGGTGAGGGTTAGGTTTAGGATTAGGGTTAGGGTTATGGTAAGGCTGAGGGTGAGTGTGAGGGTGAGGGTGAGGGTGAGGGTTAGGGTGAGGGTTAGGGTTAGGGTTAGGGTTAGGTTGAGGGATAGGGTTAGGGTTAGGGTTAGGATGAGGGTTAGGCTGTGGGGTAGGGTTAGGTTTAGAGTAAGGGTTAGGTTTAGTGTCAGTTTTAGGGTAAAGGTTAGGGTCGAGTTAGGATTAGTGTGAGGAGAAGGGTTAGGGTGAGGGTTAGGATGAGGGTGAGGTTTAGGGTTAGTAATAGGGTTAGGGTGAGGTTAGGTTGAGGGCTAGGGTGAGTGTGAGGGTTAGGGTTAGGGTTAGGGATAGGGTGAGGTTTAGGTTTAGGGTTAGGGTGAGTCATAGGCGGAGTTTTAGGGTTAGGGATAGGGTGAGGGTTATGTTTAGTGTGAGGTTTAGGGTTTGGGGTAGGGTTAGGGTGAGGGCTAGGGTGAGTGTGAGGGTTAGGGTTAGGTTTAGGGATAGGGTGAGGTTTAGATTTAGGGTTAGGCTTCGGGTGAGGTTTAGGCTGATGGGTAGGGTTACAGTTAGGGTGAGTGTTAGGTTTAGTGGGAGTGTTAGGGTTAGTTTTAGCGTTAGGGTTAGGGTTCGGGTTCAGGTGAAAGTTTGGTTTAAGGTGTGGATGAGGGTTAGGGTTAGTGTGAGGACTAGTTTTAGGGTTAGGGTTACTGTTAGGGTTTGGGTTAGGGTGAGGGTAAGGGTTAGAGTTAGGGTGATTGTGAGGGTAAGGGTTAGGATTAGTGTTACGTTAGGGTGATGGTTCGGGTTAGTGTGAGGGTTAGGGTTAGGGTTAGGTGAAGGTGAGGGTAAGGGTTAGGGTGAGGGTTAGGGTGAGGGTGAGGGTTCGGATTAGAGTTAGGGTTAGAATTAGGGTTAGGGTGAGGTTGAGGTTTAGTGTTAGGGCGAAGGATAAGGTTATTGTTAGGGTTAGGGTTCAGGGGAGGATGAGGGTTAGGGTTAGGGTAGGGTTAGGTTTAGGCTGAGGGTGAGGGTGAGGGTGAGGTTGATGGTTAGGGTTAGGGTTAGGGTGAGGTTGAGGCCTCGGATGAGGGTGAGGTTTAGTGTGAGATTGAGGACGATGCTTTCTTTTTCGTTAGGGTTAGGGTTAGGGTGAGGATTAGGGTGAGGGTGAGGGTGAGGGTTTCGTTTACATCAGGGTTAGGATTAAGCTGAGGTTAGTGTTAGTGTGAGGGTTAGGGTTAGGGTTAGGGTATGGGTTAAGTTTAGAATGATGTTTAGGTTGAGGGGGAGGGTTAGGGTCAGAGTTAGGATGAAGTTTAGGGTTAGTGTTAGGATTAGGGTTAGGTTGAGGGTGAGGTTTAGGGTTAGAGTTAGGGTTATGGGGAGGGTTAAATTGAGGGTCAGGGTTAAGGTTAGTGTTAGGGTTAGGGTTAGCATGAGGGTTAGGCTGAGGATTAGGGTTAGGGTTAGTGAGAGGGTTAGGGTTTGGTTAGGGTTAGGGTTAAGGTTTGGTTAGGGTGAAGGTTAGTTTTAGGTTTAGGGTTAGGATAAGGTTTAGGCTGAGGGTTAGGTTTAGGTTTAGTGTGAGGGTTAGGTTTTGGGTTAGGGTGTGGACTATGGTGATGGTGAGGGTTAGGGTGAGGGTTAGGGTTAGGGCTGGGGTTAGCGTCAGGGGTAGGCTGAGGGTTAGGATTAGAGTATAGACTAGGGTTAGGGTGAAGTTGAGGGTGAGGTTAAGGTTGAGCGTTACTGTTAGAGTGAGGGTTAGAGTGAGGGTGAGGGGGAGTTGGAGTGATTTCTTTAGGGTTAGAGTTAGGTTGACGGTGAGTGTTAGGATTAGGGTTAGCACTAGGTTTAGGCTGAGGGTTAGGGTGAGTTTGAGGGTGAGGTTTTCGGTTAGGGTGAGGGTTAGGGTTAGGGTTAGTTTTAAGGTAAGGTTTAGGGTTAGGGTTAGGGTTAGGATGAGCATTAGACTGAGGGTTAGGGTTAGGGTTAGGGTTAGGGTTTGGTGGGTGAAGGTTGCTTTTAGGTTTAGGGTTAGGATAAGGTTTAGGATAAGGTGAGGGTGAGGGGTTAGGGTGAGGTTGTGGGTTTGGGTTATGGTTAGGTTTAGGGTTAGGGTTAGGGTGAGGGGAAGGGTTAGAGTGAGCTTTAGGCTTAGGGTAAGTTTTAGGGTTAGGTTTAGGATTAGGGTGAGGGCTAGGGTGACGATGAAGGTTAGTGTGAGGGTTAGGGTGAGGGTTTCTTTTAGCCAAGGTTTAGTGTTATGGTGAGGATTAGAGTGAGGGTGAGGTTTAGGGTTAGGATTAAGGTTATGGTGAGAGTTATGGCAAGGGTTAAGGTGAGAGTTAGGGTTTGGGTGATGTTTAGTGTGAGGGTGAGGGTTAGGGTGAGGATGAGGGTTCGAGTGAGGGTAAGGGTTCGAGTGATGGTGAGAGTTAGGGAGTGGGTGAGTATTAGTGTTAGGTTGAGTGTTAGGGTTAGGTTTAGGATTAGTGTTAGGGTGAGGTTTAGGGCTAGGGTCAGGGTTAGGTTGACGGTTAGGATTAGGGTTAGGCTTAGTATGAGGGTTAGGGTGAAGGGTAGGGTTAGGGTGAGGGTGAGGGTTAGGGTGAGGGTGAAGTTTAGGGTGAGGGTGTGGGTGAGGTTTAGGTTTAGGTGTAGGGTTAGGGTGAATTTGAGGTTGAAGCTTAGGTTTAGGATTAGTATTATGGTTAGGGTTAGGAAGAGAGTTTGGGTGTCGGTGAGGGTTCGGGTGAGGGTCAAAGTTAAGATGTGGGTGAGGGTTAGGTTTAGGGTGAGCATTAATGTTAGAGTTAGGTTTATGGTGAGGATAAGGGTTAGGGTGAGTTTTAGTGTGAAAGTTAGGGTTAAGTTTAGGCTGATTGTGAGGGTGAGGTATAGGGTTTGGGTTATGGTTAGGGTGAGGGTTAGGGTTAGGTTTAGGGTGAGGGAGAGGGTGAGGGTGAGGGTTAGGGTTAGGTTTTGTGTTAGAGTTAGGGTGAGGGTGAGGGTTAGTATTAGGGTTAGTATTAGAGTTAGCCTGAGCGTGAGGGTAAGGTTTAGGTTTAGGGTGAGTGTTAGGGTTAGGGGTACGGTTAGGGTGAGGGTTAGGATTAGGGTTAGGGTTAGGATGAGCATTAGGCTGAGGTTTAGTGTTTGAGTTAGTGTGAGGTTTAGGGTTAGGGTTAGGGTGAGGGTTAGGGTTAGGTTTAGGTTTAGGATAAGGGTTAGGTTGAGGGTTATGTTTAGGGTTAGTGTGAGGGTTAGGTTTAGGTTTAGGGTTAGGGTTAGGGTCATGGTAAAGGTTAGGGTGAGGGTTAGGGTTAGGGTGAGAGTAAAGATTACTGTGAGGCTTGGGGTCAGGGTGAGGATTAGGGTGAGTGTGAGGGTGAGTGTGAGGGTTTGGTTTAGGGTTAGAGGTAGGGTGAGTGTGAGGGTTAGGATTAGGGTTAGCACTAGGTTTTGGGTGAAGGTGAGGGTGAGGTTGAGGGTGAGGTTTAGGGTTAGTGTGAGGGTTAGGGTTAAGATTAGGTTTAGGGTGAGGGTTAGTGTTAGGATTAGGATGAGCATTAGGCTGAGGGTTAGGGTTAGGGTTAGTGTGAGGGTGAGAGTAAGGGTTAGGGTGAGGGTTATGGTGAGGTTGAGGGTTAGGATTAGAGTTAGGGTTAGGATTAGGGTGAGGGTGAGGTGAGGGTTAGTGTTAGGGTGAGGTTTAGTGTTGGGGTGAGGGTTAGGGTTGGGGTGAGGGTGAGGGTGAGGTTTAGGGTTAGGGTTAGGATTAGGTTTAGGCTGAGGTTGAGGGTGAGGTTGAGGGTTATAGTTAGGGTTAGGGTGAGGGTGATGGCTCGGGTGAAGGTGATCGTTAGGGTGAAGGTGAGGATAAAGGTTAGTGTGAGGTTTAGGGCGAGGCTGAGGGTTAGGTTTAGGGTGAGGGTTATTGTGAGGGTTAGGGTGAGGGTAAGGGTTAGGGTGATGTTAAGATTGAGTTTGAGGGATAGCATTATGTTGTGGGTAAGGGTTAGGGTGAGGGTTATGGTGAGGGTTTGGGTTAGAGTGGGGGTTAGGGTTAGGATTAGGTTGAGGGTTAGGGTTTAGGTGATGTTTAGTGTGAGAGTATGGTTTAGGGTGAGGGTGAGTGCTCGGGTGAGCATGAGGTTTAGGATGAGGGTGAGCGTTAGGGTTATAGTTAGGGTTAGGGAGAGGGGTAGGGTGAGCATTAGGGTTAGGATTAGGGTTAGGATTTGGGTTAGAGTGAGGATTAGTGTGAGATTTAGTGTGTGGGTAAGTGTTATGGTTAGGGTTAGTGTTTGGGCTAGGGTGAGGGTGAGTGTTAGTTTGTGGGTGAGGGTTTTGTTTAAGTTACGGTTAGGGATAGGGTGAGGATTAGGTTGAGGGTGAGGGTTAAGCTGAGGTTAGGTTTAGGGTGAGGGTTAGTGTTAGGGTGATATTTAGGGTGAGGGTGAGTGTTCCGTGAGGTTGAGGGTGAGGGTTAGTGTTAGCGTTAGGTTTAGGTTGAGGGTGATTGTGAGGGTTAGGATTAGGAATAGGGTTAGGTTTTGGGTGAGGGTAAGTGTGAGGGTGAAGCTTAGGGTTAGGGTTAGGGTTATGGTTATTTTGAAGGTTACGGTTAGTGTGAGGGTTATGATTAGGGTTAAGTTTAGGGTTACAGTAAGCGTAAGGGTTAGGGTGAAAGTTAGGGTGAAGGTGAGGATTAGGGTTGGGTTAGGGTTAGGGTGAGGGTGATGTTTAGGCTGAGGGTGAGGGTTAGGGTGAGAGTGAGGGCTAGGGTTAGGGTTAGGGTTAAGCTTAGTGTGAGGATCAGGGTGAGGGTGAACGTTAGGGTCAGGTTTAGGGTTAGGGTTAGAGTGAGGGTTACGGTTAGGGTTAGGGTCAGGGTAAGGGTTAGGGTGAGGGTAAGGTTTAGGGTGAGGGTTAGGGTGAGTGTGAGGGTTTGGACTAGGGTATGTGTTAGGGTTGGGGTGAGGGTTAGTGTTTGGGTGATGTCTTGAGTGAGGGTGAGGGTTAGGGTGAGGATGAGGGTTTGGGTGAGGGTGAGGGCTTGGTTGATTGTGAGGGTTAGGGTGTGGGTGAGGATTAGGCTTAGGGTGAGGGTAAGGGTTAGGGGTAGGGTTAGGGTAGGTTTAGGGTTAGGGTAAGAGTTAGGGTGAGGGTAAAGGTAAGGGTGAGAGTCAGGGGAAGGGTGAGGGTTAGGGTTAGGGTGAGGGTTAGGATAAGGGTGTGGGTAAGTGTTAGGGTAAGGTTTATGGTGATGGTGCGGGTTAGAATCAAGGTTAGGTTTAGGGTTCGGGTTAGGGTGAGGGTTAAGTTTTGGGTAAGTGTTAGAGTGAGGTTTAGGGTGAGGGTGAGGGTTAGGGTTAGGGTGAGGGTAAGTGTTAGGGTTAGGGTTAGGGTGAGTCTTAGTGTTAGGGTTAGCATTAGGGTGAGGGTGAGGGTGAGAGTTAGGGTTAGGATTAGAGTTAGGGTGAGGGCAAGGCTTAGGGTGAGGGTTAGGGTGAGGTTGAGGGTTATGATTAGGGTGAGGGTGAGGGTAAGTGTTAGGGTGAGGACTACGGTTAGGGTTAGGATTAGGATGAGTGTTAGGGTTAGGGTGAGGGTGTAGGTAAGTGTTAGGGTGAGGGTTAGGGCGAGGTTGTGGGTTAGGTTTAGGGTATGGGTAAGGGTTAGGGTGAGGGTAAGGGTTAGATTGAGGGTTAGGTTGAGGGTGAGGGTTAGGGTTAGCATTAGGGTTAGGGTGAGGTTGAGGGTTAGGGTGTGGTTTAGTTTTAGTGTGAGGTTTAGGTTTAGGGTTAGGCTTAGGATGACTGTTAGGGTTAGGTTGAGGGTGAGGGTGAGGGTGAGGGCTAGGGTTAGTGTTAGTTTGAGGGTTAGTGTTAGGGTGAGTGTTAGGTTTAAGGTGAGAGTTAGGGTTAAAGTAAAGTTTAGGGTGAGGGTTAGCGTTAGGGATAGGTTTAGGGTGAGGATTAGGGTGATTGTTAGGTTTAGGTTGAGGGTTAGGTTTAGGGTGAGGGTTAGGGTTAGGGTGAGCGTTAGGGTGATGTTGAGGGTTAGGGTGAGTGTTAGGGTTAGGGTTAGGTTTAGGGTGAGAGTTAGGGTGAGGTGTCAGGATACGGTTAGTTTGAGGGTTAGGGATAGTGTGAAGGTTAGGGTTAGGGTTAGTGTGAGGATAATGTTTAGGGTTAGGGTTAGTTTTAGGGTGAGAGTTAGATTGACCATTAGGGTTAGGTTAGGTGATGTTTAGGGTGAGGTTGAGGGTTAGTGTGAGGGTGACAGTGAGGTTGAGGTTTAGGGTTAGGATTAGGGTTAGGGTGAGTTTTAGGGTTAGGATTAGGGTTAGAGTTATTGTTAGGGTTAGGGTTTGGGTTAGGATGAGGGTGAGGGTTATTGTTAGGGTTAGGGTTAGGGTGAGGGTGGGGTTGAGGGTTAGTGTTAGGATTAGGGTTATTGTTAGGGTAAGGCTGAGGGGGAATGGGAATTTGAATGTGAGTGTTAGGGTTAAGGTTAGGGTTAGGGTGAGGGCTTGGGTGAGGGTGAGTGTTAGGCTGAGGGTGACGGTGAGGGTTTCGGTTAGTTAAAGGTTAGGGTTATGGTGAGGATTAGGGTGAGGGTGAGGATTAAGCTTAGGTTAGCTTCAGGGTGAGGGTTCGGGTTAGGGTTAGGGTGAGGGTTAGGGTTAGGGTGATGTTTAGGGTGAAGGTGAAGGTTAGAGTGAGGGTGAGGGTTAGGGTTAGGGTTAGGTTTAATGTGAGGCTGAGTGTTAGGAATAGGAATAGGATTAGGGTTAGGGTTCAGCTGAGGGTGAGGATCAGGGTGTGGGTGAAGGTCAGGGTCAGGGGTACGTTTAGGGCTAGAGTGAGGGTTACGGTTATTTTGAGGTTATGGTTAGGGGTAGGGTGAGGGTAAGGGTTAGGGTGAGGGTAAGGGTTAGGGTGAGGGTTAGGGCGAGTGTGAGGGTTTGGAATAGGGTTTGGGTTAGGGTTAGGGTGAGGGTTAGGTTTTGGGTGATGTTTAGAGTGAGGGTGATGGTTAGGGTGAGGATGAGGGTTTGGTTGAGGGTGAGGGTTCGGTTGAAGGTGAGGGTTAGGGTGTGGGTGAAGATTAGGGTTAGGGTGAGGGTACGGTTGAGAGTGAGGGTGAGGGTTAGTGTTAGGGTTTGAGTTAGAGATAGTGTGAGTTTGAGAGTGAGGGTTAGGTTTAGGATTAGGGTGAGGGTTAGGGTTAGGTTGAGGATTAGTTATATTGTTAGGGTTAAGGTAAGGGTGAGGGTGGGTGTTATGGTTAGGTTTAGGGTTAGAGTTAGGTTGAGGGTGAGGGTAAGGGTTATGATTAGGTTAGGATTAGGGTTAGGCTGGAGGTGAAGGAGAGGGTGAGGGTGAGTGTTAGGTTTAGGGTGAGGTTTAGGTTTACGGTTAGGTTTAGGGTGAGGGTAAGGATTAGGGCTATGGTTAGGATGAGGGTTAGGCTGAGGGTTAGGGTTAGGATTAGGGTGAGGTTTAGGGCTAGGTTTAGGGTTAGGATAAGGGTTAGACTGAGGGTTAGGGTTAGGGTTAGTGTGAGGGATAGGCTTAGGTTTAGGGTAAGAGTTAGGGTGAGGGTAAAGGTTAGGGTGAGAGTTAGAGTGAGGGTGAGGTTTAGGGTTAGGGTAAAATTTAGGTTTAGGGTTAGGGTTAGGGTGAGGTTAAGGGTGTGAGTAAGTGTTAGGGTGAGGTTTAGGGTGAGGATGAGGGTTAGCGTCAAGGTTAGGTTTAAGGTGATGGTTAGGGTTTGGGTAAGTGTTAGGGTGAGGTTTAGGGTGAGGGTGAGGGTTAGGGTTAGGGTGAGGTTAAGTGTTAGGTTGCGGGTTAGTGTGAGTCTGAGCGTTAGGGTTAGCATTAGGGTGAAGGTGAGGGTTAGGGTTAGGATTAGAGTTAGGGTGAGAGTAAAGCTTAGTGTGAGGGTTAGGGTGAGGTTGAGGTTTAGTGTTAGGGTTAGTGGGAGGGTAAGTTTTAGTTTGAGGACTAATTTTAGGGTTCAGATTAGGGTGAGTGTTAGGGTTATTGTGAGAGTGAGGGTGAGGGTTAAGTTCAGTTTTAGGTTTAGGGTTAGTGTGAGGGTTAGTGATAGGGTTAGGGTTAGGGTGAGGGTCATAGTTAGGGTTAAGGTGAGGGTTAGTCTGAGAGATAGGGTTAGGGTTAGGGTGAGGGTTAGGCTTAGTGTGAGGGTTAGGGTTAGGTTTAGGGTTAGGGTGAGGGTGAGTTTGAAGGTGAGGGTTTGGGTTAGGGTGAGGGTTAGTGTTAGGGGGAGGGCTAGGTTGGGGGTTAGGGTTTGGGTGAGGGTGAGGTTTTCGGTTAGGTAAGGTTTAGGGTTAGGGTTAGGGTGAGGATTAGGGTGAGGTTGTGGGTTAGGTTTAGGGTGAGGGTGAGGGTCAGGCTTAGTGTTAGGATGAAGGTTAGCTTTAGGCTTAGGGTGAGTGTGAGGGTTCGGGTTCGGGTGAGGGTGAGGGTTAGGGTGTGGGTTAAGTTTCGGTTTAGGGTGAGGCTTAGGGTGACGGTGAGTGTTACGGTGAGGGTGAGGGTTAGGATTTGGTTTAGGGATAGGATTAGGGTTAGGTTTAGGGTAAGGGTTAGGGTTAGGTTGAGGGTTAGGTTTAGGGTTAGGGTGAGCGTTAGGGTTTGGTTTAGGTTTAGGGTAATGGTTAGGGTTAGGATTAGGGTGAGCCTGAGGGTTAGGTTGAGGGGTAGGTTTAGGGATAGGGTAAGGTTTAGGGTTAGGGTGAGGGTTAGGTTTAGGGTTAGGGTTAAGATGAGGGTGAGGGTGAGGATTAGGGTTAGGGCTAGGGTTAGGGTGAGGGATAGTGTGAGGGTTAGGTTTAGGTTTAGGGTAAGGGCTAGGTTTATGGTGAGGTTTAGTTTCAGGTTTAGGGTTAGGGTGAGGTTGATGCTGAGGGATAGGGTTCGAGTTAGTGTGAGGATAAGGGTTAGGGTGAGGATTAGGGTGAGGGTGAGTTTTAGGTTTAGCATAAGGTTTAGGGTGAGGGTTAGGGTTAGGGTTAGGGTTAGGGTAAAGGTTAAGGTTAGGGTAAGGGTTAGGGTTAGGCTTATGGTTATGGTTAGTGTTAGGGTTAGGGTGAGGGTTAGGCTTAGGGTTAGGTTTAGGGTGAGGGTTAGGCTGAGGGGTAGGGTTAGGGATAGAGTGAATCTTAGGTTTAGTGTGAGGATTAGGGTTAGGGTGAGGTTTAGGTTGAGGGTGAGGTTGAGGGTGAGGGCTATTGTTAGGGTTCGTTTGAACGTTAGTGTTAGGGTGAGCGTTAGGTTTAAGGTGAGTGTTAGGGTTAAAGTAAGGTTTAGGGTGCGGGTTAGCGTTAGGGTTAGCGTTAGGGTGAGGGTCAGGGAGAGGGTTATGTTTAGGTTGAGGGTTAGGTTTAGGGTGAGGGTTAGGGTTAGGGTGAATATTAGGATTATGGTGAGGCTTAGGTTTAGGGTGAGAGTAAATATTAGGGTTAGGGTTAGGATGAGGCTTAGGCTGAGGCTTAGGGTTAGGGTTAGGGTGAGGTTTAGGGGTAGGATAAGGGTTGGGCTGAGGGTTAGGGTTAGGGTTAGTGTGAGTGTTAGGTTTAGAGTTAGGGTAAGTGTTAGGGTGAGGGTAAATGTTAGGGTGAGAGTTAGGGTGAGGGTGAGGTTTAGGGTTAGGGTGAGGGTTAGGGTCAATTTCAGGTTTAGGGTTAGGGTTAGCGTGAGTGTAAAGTTGTTGGTAAGTGTTAGGGTGAAGTTTAACATGAGGGTGAGGGTTAGTGTCAAGGTTGGGTTTAGGGTTAGGGTTAGGGTGAGGGTTAGGGTTTGGGAAAGTTTTAGGGTGAGGTTTAGGTGAGGGTGAGGGTTAGGGTTAGGGTGAGGGTAAGTGTTAGTGTGAGGGTTAGGGTGAGTCTGAGGCTTATGGTTAGCATTAGGGTGAGGGTGAGGGTGAGGGTTAGGGTTAGGATTAGAGTTTGGGTGAGGGTATAGCTTAGGGTGAGGGTTAGGGTGAGGTTGAGGGTGAGGGTAAGTGTTAGGGTGAGGACTACGGAAAGGGTTTGGATTAGGGTGAGTGTTAGGGTTATGGTGAGGGTAAGGGTTAGGTTCAGTATTAGGTTTAGGGTTAGTGTGAGTGTTAGTGATTGGGTTACGGTTAGGGTGAGGGTTAGTCTGAGAGGTAGGGTTAGATTTAGCATTAGGGTTAGGGTTAGGTTTAGGTTTAGGGTGAGGGTGAGTGTGAGGGTGAGGGTTAGGGTTAGTGTTGGGGGGGCTAGGTTGAGGGTTAGGGTTTGGGTGAGGGTGAGGTTTTCGGTTAGGTAAGGTTTAGGGTTAGGTTTAGGGTGAGGTTTTTGGTTAGGGTTAGGGTGAGGGTGAAGGTGAGGGTTAGTGTTAGGATGAGGGTTAGGTTTAGGGTTAGGGTGAGGGTGAGGGTGAGGGTGAGGGTGAGGGTTAGGGTGTGGGTTAAAGTTCGGTTTTGGGTGAGGGTTAAGGTGACGGTGATGCTTAGAGTGAGGGTGAGGATTAGGATAAGATTTAGGGTGAGGGTTAGGGTTAGGGTGAGGGTTAGGGCGAGGAGTAGGGTTAAGGTTAGGAAGAGGGTTAGGGTTTGTCTGAAGGTTAGGGTTAGGGTTAGAGTTAGGTTTAGTATGAGAATAAAGGTTAGGGTGAGGGTTAGGGTGAGGGTTAGGCTTAGTGTGAGGGTTAGGGTTAGGGTTAGGTTTAGGGTTAGGTTTAGGGTAAGTGTTAGAGTTAGGGTGAGGGTTAGGTTTAGGGTTAGCGTTAAGGTTAAAGTTAGGGTTAGGTTTAGGGTGAGGGTCAGGGTTAGGGTTTGGGTGAGTGTGAGGTTTAGGTTGAGGGGTAGGGTTAGGGTTAGGGTAAGGGACAGGGTTAGGGTAATGGTTATGTTTAGGGTCAGGTTTAGGGTGAGGGTGAGGGTTAGGGTTAGGTTTACGATTAGGGTGAGGGTTAAGGTTAGGTTCAGGCTTAGAGTCAGGGTTAGGGTTAGAGTGAGGGTTATGTTTATGGTTAGGGTTAGAGTGAGGGGGAGGCCGAGGTTTAGGGTTGGAGTTACTTTGAGGATAAGGATTAGGGTGAGGTTTAGGGTGAGGTTGAGGGTTAGGGTTAGCATTATCGTTAGGGTGATTTTTAGGGTGATGGTGAGGGTTAGGGTGAGGGTGAGATTGAGCATGAGGGTTAGGGTGAGTGTGAGGGTGACGGTTAGGGTTAGGTTTAGGGTGAGGATAAGGGTTAGGGTTAGGATTAGGGTTAGTGTAAGGGTTACGCTGAGGTTGAGGGTGAGGTTTAGGGTGAGGGCTATGGTGAGAATGAGGGTTAGTGAGAGGATGAGAGTGAGGTTGATTGTTTCGGTTAGGTAAGATTTAGGGTTATGGTTAGCATGAGGATTAGGGTGGGGTATGAGGTTTAGGCTGAGGGTTAGGGTTAGGGTGAGGGTTAGGGTGAGGCTGAGGTTTAGTGTGAGGGTTAGGGTTACAGTGAGGGTTAGGGTTAGGGTTAGGTTGAGGATGAGGTTTAGGTATAGGTTAAGGGTTCGGTTACAATGAGGGTTAGGGTTAGGGCAAGTGTTAGGGTGAGGATGAGCGTTAGGTTTAGGGTTAGGTTGAGGTTTAGGGTTAGGCTTAGGGTTTGTGTAAGAGTTAGAGTTAGGGTAAAGGTTAGGGTTAGGGTTAGGATTAGGGTTAGGGTTAGGGTTAGGGTGAGGGTTAGTGTTAGGGTTAAGGTTGGGGTTAGGTTGAGGGTACGTGTTAGGGTGAGGGTTAATGGTAGGGTGAGGATATTGTTAGGGTGAGGGTTAGGATTACAGTTATTGTTAGGGTGAGAGTTTGGTTTAGGGTTACGGTTAGGGTAGGGGTTAGGGTTAGCGTGAGGGTTAGGTTTAGAGTGATGTTTAGGATGACGGTGAGCATTAGGGTGAGGGTGAGGGTGAAGGTGAGGGTTAGGGTGAAGGTTAGGGTTAGGGTTAGGGTTAGGGTTAGGATTAGGGTTAGTGTTAGGGTTAGGGTAAGGTTTAGGCTGAGGGTGAGGGAGAGGATGAGGTTGCGGGTGAGTGTTTCGGTTAGGTAAGGGTTAGGTTTAGGTTTAGGGTGAGGATTATGTTGCGGGGCAGGGTTAGCTTGTGGGTGAGGTTGAGTTTTAGGTTGAGGGTAAGTGTTAGGGTGATGTTTAGGGTGAGGGTGAGTTTTAGGGTGAGAGTTAGGGTTCAGGGAAGGGGAAGGGTTAGGGTGTAGGTGAGGGTTCGGGATCGGGGGCAAATTAGGGTTAGGGTTAGAGTTCAGGTTAGGGTTCAGTTTAGGGTTAGGGTGATTGTTAGTGTGAGAGGTAGCGTTAGGGTTAGGATGAGGGTTAGTCTTAGTGTGAGTGTTACGGTTAGGGTGATTGTTAGGGTTAGTGTGAGGATAAGAGTTAAGGTGAGGGTTAGGGTGAGACTGAGGGTTAGGGTTAGCCTTAGGGTTAGGGTGAAGGTTAGGGTGGGGGTTAGGGTGAGGTTTAGTGTTAGGGTTAGGGTTGGGTGAGGGTTTGGGTGAGTGTAAGGGTTAGGGTGAGGGTTAGGTTGAGGTTGAGGGATAGGGTTATGGTGAGGGTAAGGTTTAGGGTGACGGTTAGGGTGAGGTTGATATTTAGGGTTAGCATTAATGTTAGGAAGAGGGTGAGGGTTAGGGTGAGGGTAAGGGTTAGGCTGAGTGGTAGGATTAGGGTTAGGATTAGAGTTAGGGTTAGGGTGAGTGTTAGTGTTACAGATAGGGTGAGGGTGAGGGTTAGGGTAAGGGTTAGGTTCAGGGTTAGAGTTAGGGTGAGGGTTAGGGTTAACATTAGGGTTAGGGTTAGGTTTAGGTTGAATGTTAGGGTAAGGTTTAGGGTGAGGTTGAGGGTTAGGGTTAGCATTAGGGTTAGTGTTATGCTTATGGTGCAGGTTAGGATTAGGTTTAGAGTGAGGGTGAGGGTCAGGTTTACGGATAGGATTACGTTTAGGGTTAGGGCTAGAGTTTGGTTTAGGGTTAGGGTGAGGGTGAGGTATAGAGTGAGTGTTAGTGTTAGGGTGAGGGTTAGGTATATGGTTAGGGTGAGTTCCATTGTTAGGTTTAGAGTTAGGGTGAGGGTGAGTGTTAGGATTAGGGTTAGGGTTAAGGTTAAGGATAGGGTGAGGATTAGGGTTAGGGTTAGGTTTAGGGTGAGTGTTAGGCTGAGGGGTAGGGTTAGGGATAGTGTGACTGTTAGGTTTAGTTTGAGGATTAGGGTTAGGGTGAAGTTTAAGTTTAGTGTGAGGTTTTGGTTTAGGGTTACGGTTAGGATGAGTTAGGGTTAGGTTGAGGGTGAGTGTGAGGTTGAGGGCTAGGGTTAGGGTTAGTGTGAGGGTTATGTTAGGGTAAGCATTAGGTTTAGGGTGAGGGTTAGGGTTAAAGTAAGGGTTAGGGTCAGGGTTAGAGGTAGGGTTAGGGTTAGGGCGAGGGTCAGGGTGAGGGTTATGTTTAGGTTGAGTGTTAGGTTTAGGGGGAGGGTGAGGGTTAGTGTAAGCGTTAGGGTGATGGTGAGGGTTAGGGTGAGGGTGAGGGTGAGGTTTAGAGTTAGGGTTAGGGTGAGAGTTAGGGTGAGGTGTCGGGATACGGTTAGCTTGAGGGATAGGGTTAGTGTGAAGGTTAGGGTTAGGGTTTGGTTTAGTGTGAGGATAATGTTTAGGGTGAGGGTTAGTTTGTGGGTGAGAGTTAGGGTGAGCGTTAGGGTTAGGTTCATTGTGAATGTTAGGGTTAATGTGATATTTAGGGTGAGGTTGAGGGTGAGTGTGAGGGTGAGTGTGAGGTTGAGAGTTAGGGTTAGGATTAGGGTTAGGATGAGTTTTAGGGTTAGGGTTAGGGTTAGAGTTATTGTTAGGGTTAGGGTTAGGGTTAGGATGAGGATGAGGGTTATTGTTAGGGTTAGGGTTAGGGTTAGGGTGAGGTTGGGGTTGAGCGTAAGTGTTGCGATTAGGGTTATGGTTAGGGTAAGGCTGAGGGTGTAGGGGAGTTTGAGGGTGAGAGTTAGGGTTAAGGTTAGGGTTAGGGTGAGGTCTTCGGTGAGGGTGAGGGTTAGGCTAAGGGTGAGGGTAAGGGTTTCGGTTCGGTAAAGGTTAGGGTTAGGTTGAGGATTATGCTGAGTTTAGGTTCAGGGTGAAGGTTCGGGTTAGGGTTAGGGTGAGGGTTAGGGTTAGGGTGATGTTTAGGGTGAGGGTTAGGGTTAGGGTGAGGGTGAGGGTGAGGATTAGGGTTAGGGTTAGGTTTAGTTTTTAGGGTTAGGGTTAGGGTTAGGGTTAGGGTTAAGCTGAGTGTGATGATCAGGGTGTGGATGAAGGTTAGGGTGAGGGTTAGGGTTAGGGTTAGAGTGAGGGTTACGGTTATTGTGAGGGTTATGGTTAGGGTTAGGGTGAGGTAAGGGTTAGGGTGAGTGTACAGGTGAGGGTGAGGGTTTGGATTAGTGTGTGGGTTAGGGTTAGGTTGAGGGTTAGTGTTTGGGTGACATTTAGAGTCTGTGTGAGGGTTAGGGTGAGGATGATTGTTTGGGTGAGGGTGAGGGTTTGGTTGAGGGTGAGGGTTAGGTTGTGGGTGAGGATTAGGTTAGGGTGAAGATTAGCGTTAGGGATAGGGTTAGGGTTAGGTTGAGGGTTAGTTAGGGTTAGCATTAGGGTTAGGGTGAGGGGTAGGGAGAGGGGTGGGCTTAGGGTAAGGGTGAGGGTGAGTGTTAGGGTTAGGTTTAGGGTTAGAGTTAGGGTGAGGGTGAGGGTGAGTGTTAGGTTTAATATTAGGATGAGCGTTAGTGTTAGGTTGAGGGTTAGTGATAGTGTTAGGATTAGGGTAAGGGTGAGGGTGAGTGTTACGGTTAGGTTTAGGGTTAGAGTTAGGTTGATGGTGAGGGTGAGACTTATGATTAGGTTAGGATTAGGGTTAGGCTGAGGGTGATGGGGAGGGTGAGGGTGAGGGTTAGGGTTAGGGTGAGGTTTAGGTTTACGGTTAGGTTTAGGATGAGGGTTAGGATTAGGGTTAGGGTTAGGATGAGTGTTAGGCTGAGGGTTAGGGTTAGGGTTAAGGTGAGGTTTAGGGCTAGGTTTAGTGTTAGGATAAGTGTTAGGCTGAGGGTTAGGGTTAGGGTTAGTGTGAGGGTTAGGTTTAGGGTTAGGGTAAGAGTTAGGGAGAAGGTAAACGTTAGGGTGAGAGTTAGGGTGAGGGTTAGGGTCAAGTTTAGGTTTAGGGTTAGGTTTAGGGTGAGGGTAAGGGTGTGGGTAAGTGTTAGGGTGAGGTTTAGGGTGAGGGTGAGGGTTAGCGTTAAGATTAGGTTTAAGGTTAAGGTTAGGGTGAGTGTTAGGGTTTGGGTAAGTGTTAGGGTGAGGTTTAGGTTGAGAGTAAGGGTTAGGGTTAGGGTGAGGGTAAGTGTTAGGGTGAGGGTTAGGGTGAGTCTGCTGGTTAGGGTTAGCATTAGGGTGAGGGTGAGGGTTAGGGTTAGGATTAGAGTTAGGGTGAGGGTAAGGCTTAGGGTGAGTGTTAGGGTGAGGTTGAGGGTTAGGGTTAGGGTGTGTTTGAGGGTAAGTGTTAGCGTGAGGACTACGGTTAGGGTTAGGAGTAGGGTGAGTGTTAGTGTTATGGTGAGGGTGAGGGTGAGGGTTAGGTTCAGTATTAGGGTTAGGGTTAGTGTGAGGGTTAGTGATATGCTTAGGCTTAGGGTGAGGGTTAGAGGTAGGGTTAAGGTGAGGGTTAGTCTGAGAGGTAGGGTTAGGGTTAGTGTAAGGGTTAAGCTCAGTGTGAGGGTTAGGGTTAAGGTGAGAGGGTTAGGTTTAGGGTTAGGGTGAGAGTGAGTGTGAGGGTTAGGGTTAGGGTGAGCATTAGTGTTAGAGGGAGGGCTAGGTAGAGGGTTAGGGTTAGGGTGAGGGTTACTGTTAGGTTTAGGCTTAGTATATGGGTTAGGCTGAGGGTAAGCCTTAGGGTTAGTTTGAGTGTTAGGTTTAGGGTTAGGGTTTGGCTTTTGTTGAGGGTAAAGGTTAGGGTCAGGGTTAGGGAAAGGGTGAGGATTAGATTTATGGTGAGGGTTCGGGTTATGGTTAGGATTAGGGTTATTTTTAGGGTTAGCGTGTGGGTAAGCGGAAGGTTAGGTTTATTTATAGGGTTAGGGTGATGGTTAGGGTGTCAGTAAGAGTTAGAGTGAGGGTTAGGGTGAGGTTAGTGTTAGGGGGAGGGGGAGGTTTAGTGTTAGCATTAGGGTTAGGGTGAGGGTGAGGGTTAGGTTGAGGATTAGGGTTGAGTTTAGGGATAGGGTGTGGATTAGGGTTAGGGTTATATATAGGGTGAGGGTTAGGGTTAGGATTATGGTGAGGGTAAGGGTTAGGTTGAGGTTTAGGGTGAGCGTGAGGTTTAGGGTTAGCATTAGGTTTAGGTTTAAGGTTAGGATGAGGGTTAGGTTTAGGGTGAGGCTGGGTGTTAGAGTTAGAGTGAGGGTGAGGGTGAGGGTGAAGGTTAGGATTAGGGTTAGGGTTAGGGATAGGATCAGGTTGAGGATGAGGATTAGGGTGTTTTTGAGGGTTAGGGTTAGGGTGAGGGTGAGGGTTAGGGTTATGGTTAGGATGAGTGTTAGGGAAAGGGGTAGGGTTAGGGTTAGGCTGAATGTTAGGATTAGGGTGAGGGTTAGGGGCAAGGTAAGGGTTAGGGTTAGGGTGAGGTTAAGGATTAGTGTGAGGGTGAGGGTTAGGGTTAGGGTTAGGGTGAGGGTTATGTTGAGGGTGAGGGTGAGGGTGAGGGTGAGGGTGAGGGTGATGGTGAGGGTTAGGGTGTTGTTTAGTGTTCAGTTTAGGGTGAGGGTTAGGGTGACGGTGAGCGTTAGGGTGAGGGTGAGGGTTAGGATACAGGTTAGGGTGAGGGTTAGAGTGAGGGGTAGGGTTAAGTTTAGTGAGAGAGTTAGGGTTTGTGTGAGGGTTAGGGTTAGGGTTAGAGTTAGGGTGACTATGAGGATAAAGTTTAGGATGAGGGTTAGTGTGAGGGTTAGGGTTCAGATTAACGTTTGGGTTAGGGTTAGGGTTACGTTTAGGGTAAGTGTTAGGGTTACGGTGAGGGTTAGTTTTAGGGTTAGCATTAGGGTTAGAGTTAGGTTTAGGGTGAGGGTCAGGGTTAGGTTTTGGGTGAGGGTGATGTTTAGGTTGAGGGGTAGGTTTAGGGTTACGGTAAGTGTTAGGGTTAGGGTGAGGGTTATATTTAAGCTTAGGTTTATGATGAGGGTGAGGATGATGGTTAGTGTTAGGGTTACGGTTAGGGTGAGGATTAGGATTAGGTTTGGGTTAGGGTAAGGGTTAGGGTTAGAGTAAGGTTTAGGTTTAGGGTTAGGGTTAGGGTGAGGGTGAGGCTGAGGGTGAGGTTTAGGGTTAGTGTGAGGATAAGGTTTACGGTGAGGTTTAGGTTGAGGTGGAGGGTAAGAATTAGCATTAGGGTTAGGGTGAGAGTTAGGGTTATGGTTAGGGTAAGGGTTAAGTTTAGGGTGAGGTTTAGGGTTAGGGTGATTTTTAGGGTGACGTTGAGGGTTAGGGTGAGGGTGAGGCTGAGCGTGAGGGTTAGGGTGAGGGTGAGTTTGAGTGTGAGTTTGACGGTTAGGGTTAGGTTTAGGGTGAGGATAAGAATTAGGGTTAGGTTTAGGGTTAGTGTTAGGGTTAGGGTTAGGGTGAGGGTGAGGGTGATGGTTAGGGTTAGACTTAGTTTTATTGTTAATGTTATGTTTAGGGTGAGAGTGAGGGTGAGGGTTAACATGTGGGTTAGGGTTAGGGTTATGGTTAGAGTGAGGGTGAGGGTGAGGGTTAGGGTTAGGATTAGTGTTAGGGATAGGTTTAGGATGAGGGTTAGACTGAGTGTTAGAGTTAGGGTTAGTGTGAGGCTTAGGGTTAGGTTTACAGTTAGGTTGAGGGCAAGGGTTAGGGTAAGGTTTAGGGTGGGTTTGAGGGTTAGGGTTAGGGTGAGGTTTATGGTGAGGGTTTGGGTGAGGGTTAGAGTTAGGGTGAGAGTTAGGGTTAGCATTAGTGTTAAGATGAGAGTTAGGTTGAGAGTTACGGTTAGGGTGAGTGTGAGGGTTAGGGTTAGGGTTAGGGTGATGTTTAGGGTTAGGGTGTAGGTTAGGGATAGGTTTATGGTTAGGGTGATGGTTAGGGTTAGAATTAGTGTGAGTGTGAGGGTGAGTGTTAGGTTTAGGATTAGGGTTAGGCTTAGTGTTAGGCTGAGGTTGAGGGTGAGGGTGAGGGTGGGGGTTAGGGTTTGGGTAATGTTTATGTTTAGGTTTAAGTTGAGGGTTATGTTTAGGGTTAGGATGAGGGATACTGTGAGGATTATGGTTATGGTTCAGGTGAGGGTTAGATTTAGTGTGAGGGTTAGGGTTAGGGTGAGGGTAAGTGTTAGGGTGAGGGTTAGGGTGAGGGTGAGCGATAGGGTGATTGTTAAGGTTAGGTTGAGCGTATGGATGAGGGCTAGGGTGAGGGTGAGGATTAGGGTTGGGGTTAGGGTTAGGGTAAGTGTTATTGTGAGGGGTAGGGTTAGGGTAATGGTTAGGGTGAAGGTTAGGATGAGAGTGAGGGTTAGGGTTAGTGTGAGTGTGAGGGTGAGGGTTATGGTGAGGTTTCGTGTTAGAGTTAGGATTAGGGTTGGGGTGAGGGTGAGGGTTATGTTTAGGGTTAGGGTGTGGGTTAGGGTTAGGGTGATTTTCAGGGTGAGGTGAGTGTTAGGGTGACTGTGAGGGTTCGGGTTTGGGTTCAGATTAGGGTGTGGATGAGGGTTAGGGTGAGGGTGAGGGTTAGGGTTAGGTTTAGGGTGTGGGTTAGGGTTAGGGTTAGGATTAGGGTGAGGTTTAGGGTGAGGGGTAGGTTCAGGGTTAGGGTGAGGTTTAGGGTTAGTGTGAGGTTTAGGGTTAGGTTTAGGGTAAGTGTGAGGATAATGGTTAGGGTGAGGGATAGGGTTATTGTTAGGGTTAGGGTGAGAATGAGGGTGAGGGTTATGGTTAGGGTAAGGGTTAGGGTGAGGGTTAGGGTTAGGGTAAGGCTTAGGGTTAGGGTTAGGGTAAGGGTGCGTGTGAGGGTGATGGTTACTGTTAGGTTATGGTGAAGGTGAGGGTTCGGTTTAGGATTAGGGTTAGGGTTAGGTTTATGGTGAGAGTGAGGGTTAGGATTAGGATTAGGTTTAGGGTTAGTCTTTAGGTGAGGTGAGGGTGAGGGTGAGGGTTAGGGAGAGGATTAGGGTTAGGTTTATGGTTAGGGTGAGAGTGAAGGTTAGGTTGAGGTGAGGGTTCAGGTTTGAGAGAGGGTTAGGGTGACGGTGACGGTTAGGGTGAGGGTGAGGTTTAGGTTTAGTGTTAGCTTTAGGGTGATGGTTAGGATCAGGTTTAGGATTAGGGGGAGGGTTAAGATGAGGGTTAGGGTTAGGGTTAGGGTGAGGGTGAGGGTTAGGTTTATGGTTAGGGTTAGGGTAAGTGTTAGGATTAGGGTAAGGGTGAGGGCTAGGGTGAAAGTGAGGGTTAGGGTTAGGGTTAGCGTGAGGGTTAGGGTTAGGCTGAGGTTTAGGGTGAGAGGTAGGGTTAGGGTTAGTGTGAGGGTGAGGGTTAGGTTTAGTGTGAGTGTCATGGTTAGTGTTAGGGTTATGGTAAGTTTAAGGGTTAGGGTGAGGTTTATGGTAAGAGTGAGGTTTAGGGTTAGCATGAGTTTGAGGGGGAGGCTTAGGTTTAGGGTTAGTGTTTGGGTGAGGGTGTGAGTTATGTTTAGGGTTAGGGTGAGAGTTAGGGTTAGGGTGATGTTTAGGGTGAGGGTGAGGGTTAGGATGAGGGTGAGGTTTCGTGTGAGGGTGAAGGTAAGTGTGAGGGTGAGGTTTAGGGTAGGGTTAGGGTTAGGGTTAGGTTTAGGGGGAGGTTTAGGGTGAGGGTTAGGGTTATCATTAGGGTTAGGGTGAGGGGGAGTTTGAGGGTTATGGTGAGGGTTAGGGTTAGGCTGAGGGTTAGGTTTGGGTTTAGGGTAAGGGTGAGGGTGAGAGTGAGGGTGAGGTTTATCGTGTGGGTGAGGGTTAGGTTTAGGGTGAGGGTTAGGGTGACGGTGAGGGTTAGGTGTGGGTGAGGTTTAGGTTTAGTGTTAGAGTTAGTTTGACAGTTAGGGTCAGGGTTAATATTAAGGTGAGTGTTAAGTTGAGGGTTAGGGTTAGGTTTAGGTTTAGGGTTAGTGTGAGGATTAGTTTTAGTGTGAGGGTAAGCATTAGTGTGAGGGTTAGACTGAGGGTGAGGGTTAGGTTTAGTGTTAGGGTTAGGGTGAGCATTTGGGTGACTGTTAGGTTCATGGTTATGGTTAGGGTGAGGGTTAGGGTGAGGGCAAGTGATAGGGTCAGGTTTAGATTGAGGGTGACGGATAGAGTTATGGTGAGGTGAGTGTGAGGGTGAGGGTGAGGGTTAGGGTTAGGGTTAGGGTTAGTTTGAGGGTGAGGTACAGGGTGAGGGTTAGGACAAGGATTAGGCTGAATTTGAGGGTGAGGTTTAGGGTGAGGTTTAGGGTTAGGGTGAGGGTTAGGGTGAGTGGGAGTCAGAGGGTGAGCGTTAGGTTTAGGGTTAGAGTAAGGGTTAGGTTGAGGGTTAGGATTAGGTTAGGACTAGGTTTAGGCTGAGGGTGAGGTTGAGGTTGAGGTTGAGGGTTAGGATTAGGGTGAGGTTTAGGGTTAGGGTTAGGGTTAGGGTTTGTTTAGGGTGAAGGTTAGTTTTAGGTTTAGGGTTAGGATAAGGTTTAGGCTGACGGTTAGGGTTAGGGTTAGTGTGAGGGTTATGTTTAGCGTTAGGGTAAGGGTGTGGGCTAGTGTGAGGATGAAGGTTAGGTTGAGGGTTTAGTTTAGGTAAGGGTAAAGGTTATGTTAGGGTGAGGATTAGCGTGAGGTTGAGGGTTAAGGTGAGGGTTAGGGTTAGGGTGAGCGTTAGGGTTATGATTATGGTTAGGTTTAGTGTTAGGGTGCTGTTTAGGGTGAGGGTGAGTGTGAAGGTTCGGGTGAGAGGGAGGGTTAGGGTTAGGGTTAGAGTTAGGGTGAGCGTGAGGGTTAGGGTGAGGGGTAGGTTTAGGGTTAAGGTGAGGATGAGGGTTAGGTTTAGTGTTTGGGTTAGGGTTAGGGTGAGGGTCAGGGTGAGGGTTAGTGTGAGGATTATGGTTAGGGTGAGCATGCGCGTGAGATTGAGGGTGATGGTTAGGGTTAGGTTTAGGGTGAGGGTGAGCATTAGGGTGAGAGTGAGGGTTCAGTTGAGGGTGAGGGGTAGGGGGAGGGTTATGGTTTGGGTTCGGGTTAGAGTTAGGGTGAGTGTGAGGGTGAGGGTGAGGATTAGGGTTAGGTTGAGGGTTATGGTTAATGTCAGGGTTAGGGTTAAGTTGAGGGATAGGGTTAGGGTTAGGTTTAGGATGAGGGTTAGGCTGTGGGGTAGGGTTAGGGTTAGGGTGTGGGTTAGGTTTAGTGTGAATTTTAGGGTTAAGGTTAGGGTCAGGGTTAGGATTAGGGTGTAGGTAAGGGTTAGCTTGAGGGTTACATTGAGGGTGAGGTTTAGGGTTAGGGATAGGGTTAGGGTGAGGTTAAGGTGAGAGCTAGGGTGAGGGTGAGGGTTAGGGTTAGGGTTAGGGATAGGGCTAGGATTAGGTTTAGGGTTAGGGTTAGGGTTAGGGTGAGTCTTAAGCTGAGGGGTAGGGTTAGGTATAGGGTTAGGGTTAGGTTTAGTGTGAGGGTTAGGGTTTGGTGTAGGGTTAGGGTGAGGGCTAGGGTGAGTGTGAGGGTGAGGGTTAGGTTTAGGGATAGGGTGAGGATTAGGATTAGGTTTACGGTTAGGGTGAGGTTTAGGGTGATGGGTAGGGATACAGTTAGTGTGAGGGATAGGTTTAGTGGGAGGTTTAGGGTTAGGTTTAGGGTTAGTGTTAGGGTGAGGGTTCGGGTGAGGGTTCGGGTTAAGGTGTGGTTGAGGATTAGGGTTATTGTGAGGACTAGTTTTAGAGTTAGGGTTACTGTTAGGGTTAGGGTTAGGCTGAGGGTAAGGGTTAGAGTTAGGGTGATTGTGAGGGTAAGGTTTAGGGTTAGTGTTACGGTTAGGGTGAGGGTTAGGGTTAGTGTGAGAGTTAGGGTTAGGGTTAGGTGAAGTTGATGTAAGGGTTAGGCTTAGGGTTAGGGTGAGGGTGAGGGTTAGGATTAGAATTAGGGTTAGGATTAGGGTTAGGGTGAGGTTGAGGTTTAGTGTTAGGGTGAGGGTTAGGGTTATTGTTAGGGTTAGGGTGCGAGTGAGGGTGCGGGTGAGGGTAAGGTTTAGGGTTAGGGTAGGGTTAGGTTTAGGCTGAGGGTGAGGTTGATGGATAGTGTTCGTGTAAGGGTGAGGGCTAGGGTGAGGGTGAGGGTTAATGTGAGGGTGTGGGTGAGGGTTTCGTTTATGTCAGGTTTCGGGTTAAGGTGAGGATTAGGGTGAGGGTGTGGGTTTCTTTTACATCAGGTTAGGGTTAAGCTGAGGTTAGGGTTACAGTGAGGGTTAGGGTTAGGGTTAAGGTGTGGGTTAAGGTTAGGGTGATTTTTAGGGTGAGGGTCAGGGTTAGGGTGAGAGTTAGGGTGAGGTTTAGGGTTAGTGTTAGGATTAGGGTTTGGGTGAGTGTGAGGTTTAGGGTTAGAGTTAGGGTTATGGGGAGGGTTAAATTGAGCGTCAGTGTTAGGGTAGTTTTAGGGTTAGGGTTAGGATGAGGGTTAGGTTGAGGTTTAGGGTTAGGGTTAGGTTTAGGGTTAGGATGAGCGTTAGGCTGAGGGTTAAGTTTAAGGTTAGTGTGAGGTTTAGGTTTAGGTTAGGGTTAGGGTTAGGGTTTGGTTAGGGTGAAGGTTAGTTTTAGGTTTAGGGTTAGCATTAGGTTTAGGCTTAGCGTTAGGGTACGGGTTAGTGTGAGGGATAGGTTTAGGGTTAGGTTTAGGGTGTGGACTATGGTGAGGGTGAGGGTGAGGGTTAGGGTTAGTGTTAGGGTTAGGGTTAGGTTCAGGGGTAGGTTAAGGGTTAGGATTAGGTTAAGGACTAGGGGTTAGGCTGAGGGTGAGGGTGAGGTTGAGGGTGAGGGTTAGGGTTAGAGTGAGGGTTAGATTAAGGATGAGAAAGAGGGGGAGATTTTGGTTTAGGGTTAGAGTTAGGTTGAGGGTAAGGGTTAGGATTAGGGTTAGCACTAAGTTTAGGCGGAGGGTGAGGGTGAGGCTGAGGGTGAGGTTTAGGTTTAGGGTGAGGGTTAGGGTTAGGGTTAGTTTTAGGGTGAGGGTTAGGGTTAGGGTTAGGGTTAGGTTTTGGTTAGGGTGAAGGTTAATTTTAGGTTTAGGCTTAGATTAAGGTTTAGTCTGAGGGTTAGGGTTAGGGTTAGTATGAGGGTTAGGTTTAGCGTTAGAGTTAGGGTGTGGGCTAGGCTGACGGTGAGGGTTAGGGTGAGGATGAGGGTGAAGGATTAGTTTAGGTAAGTGTTAAGGTTAGGTTAGGGTGAGGATTATGGTGAGGTTGAGGGTTAAGGTGAGGGTTAGGGTTAGGGTGTGGGGTAGGGTTACTGTAAGGGTTAGGATTAGGGTTAGGGTGAGGGTGAGGGTAAGGGTTAGTGTGAGGGTTAGGGTGAGGGTGCGGTTAGGGTTAGAGTTATGGTTAGGATTAGGGTGAGGGTGAGGATTAGGATAAGTGTTAGGGTGAGGGTTAGGGTTGGGGTGCAGTTTAGGGTTAGGGTTTGTGTTAGGGTGAGTGTGAGGGTTAGGGTTAGGTTTAGTGTTAGGAATAGGCTGAGGGTGAGGGTTAGGGTGACGTTGAGCGTTAGGGTTATGGTTAGAGTGATGGTGAGGGATAGGGTGAGGGCGATGGTTATTGTGAGGGTGAGGGTGAGGTTTTCATTTACATCAAGGATAGGGTTAATCTGAGGTTAGTTTTAGGGTGAGGGTTAGGTTTAGAGGTAAGTTGAGGTTTAGTGTTAGGTGATGTTTAGGGTGAGGGTGAGGGTTAGGGTGAGGGTGAGGATTACGGTATGGGCGAGGGTGAGGGTTAAGATTGGGAATACGGTTAGGGTTAGGGTTAGACTGGAGTTGATGGTGAGGGTGAGGGTGAGGGTTTGGTTTAGGTTAGGTTTAGGGTTAGGGTGAGGGTTACGGTTTCTGTGAGGGTTATGGTTAGGGTTAAGGTTAGGGTTAGGGTGAGGGGAAGGGTTCGAGTGAGGTTTAGGGTGAGGGTGAGGTTTAGGGTTAGGGTTAGATTTAGGGTGAGGGCTTGTGGGAGGGTGAGGGTTAGTGTGAAGGTAAGGGTGAGGGGTTCTTTTAGCCAGGGTTTAGTGTTATGGTGAAGATTAGGGTGAGGGTGAGGGTTAGGTTGAGGGTTAGGTTTAGGGTGAGGGTTAGGGCAAGGGTTAGAGTGAGGGTTATGGTTTGGATGATGTTTAGCATGAGGGTGAGGGTTATGGTGAGGATGAATTTTCGGGTGAGGGTCAGGGTTCAAGTGAGGGTAAGAGTTAGGGTGTGGTTGAGGATTAGTGTTAGGTTGAGTATTATCATTAGATTTAGGGTTAGTGTGAGGGTGAGGGTTAGGGCTAGGATTAGGTTTAGGTTGACGGCTAGGATTAGGGTTAGGTTTAGTAGGATTGTTAGGGTGAAGGGTAGGGTTAGGGTTAGGGTTAGGAAGAGTGTTATGGTGTCAGTGAGTGTTGGGGTGAGGGTCAGGGTAAGGGTATGGGTGAGGGTTAGGTTTAGGGTGAGGATTAGGGTTAGAGTTAGGTTAATGGTGAGGGTAAGGGTTAGGGTGAGGTTTAGTGTGAGGCTTAGGCTTAGGGTTAGTGTTAGGGTTAGGTTGAGGGTGAGGGTGAGGTATAGGGTTTGGGTTAGGGTTAGGGTGAGGGTTAGTGATAGGTTTACGGTTAGGGTGAGAGTGAGGGTGAGGGTTAGGGTAAGGTTTAAGGTTAGAGTTAGGGTGAGGGTGAGGGTTAGTATTAGGGTTAATATTTGAGTTAGCCTGAGGGTGAGGGTGAGGGTTAGGTTTAGTGTAAGTGTTAGGGTTAGGGTTACGTTTAGGGTGAGTGTGAGTGTTAGGGTTAGGGTTAGGATGAGCCTTAGGCTGAGGTTTAGGGTTAGGGTTAGTGTGAGGGTTAAGAATTAGGGTTAGGGTTAGGGTTAGGGTGAGGGTTGGGGTTAGGTTTAGGATTAGGATAAGGGTTAGGTTCACGGTTAGGCATAGTGTTAGTGTGAGGGTTAGGTTTAGGGTTAGAGTTAGGTTTAGGGTCAGGGTAAATGTTAGGGTGAGGGTTGGGGTGAGGGTGAGGGATAGGGTTAGGGTGAGGGTTAGGGTGAGGGTGAGGGGGAGTGTGAGGGTTTGGTTTAGTGTTAGAGTTAGGGTGATTGTGAGGGTTAGTAGTAGGGTTAGCTCTAGGTTTAGGCTGAGGGTGAGGGTGAGGTTGAGTGTGAGGTTTAGGGTTAGGGTGAGGGTTTGGGTTAGGATTAGGTTTAGGCTGAGGGTTAATGTTAGGGTTAGGGTTAGGATGAGTTTGTTAGGCTGAGGGTTTTTGTTAGGGTTAGTGTGAGGGTTAGGATTAGGGTTAGGTTTAGGATTAGGGTTTAGTTAGGGTGAAGTTCTGTTTTAGGTTTAGGGTTAGGATAAGTTTTATCCTGAGTCTTATGGTTAGGATTATTGTGAGGGTTAGGTTTAGGGTTAGGGTTAGGGTGTGGGCTAGGTTGAGGGTGAGGGTGAGGGTTTAGTTTATGTAAGGGTTAAGGTAAGGTTAGGTTGAGGATTAGAGTGAGGTTGAGGGTTAAGGTGAGGGTAAGGGTTAGGGTTAGGGTTAGGTTTACTGTGAGATTTAGGGTTACGCTAAGCGTGAGGGTGAGGGTTAGGGTTAGGGTGAGGGTTACGGTGAGGGTGAGGGTTAGGATTAGAGTTAGGGTTAAGATTAAGGTGAGGTGGAGGGTGAGGGTTAGTGTTAGGGTGAAGGTTAGGGTTGGGGTGAGTCATAGGGTTAGGGTTAGGGTTGGGGTGAGGGTGAGGTTGAGGGTGAGCGTGAGGTTTTTGTTTACGTGAGGGTTAGGGTTAAGATGACGTTAGGGTTAGGGTAAGGGTTAGGGTTATGGTTAAGGTGAGGTTTACGGTTAGTGTAAGGTTTAGGGTGAGGGTGAAGGTTAGGGTGAGGGTGAGGGTTAGGGTAAGTGTCAGGGTGAGGGTTTGGATTGGGAATAGGTTAGGGTTAGGGTTGGGCTGAAAGTGAGGGTGAGGGTGAGGGTGAGGCTGAGGGTTAGGGTTAGGGTTAATGTTAGGTTTAGGGTTAGGGTGAGGGTAATGGTTACTGTGAGGGTTATGGTTAGGGTTAGGGTTAGGGTAAGGGTAAGGATTAGAGTGAGGTTTAGGGTGAGGGTGAGGTTTAGTGTTAGGGTTAGGATTAAGGTGATGGCTAAGGTGAGGGTGAGTGTTAGTGTGAGTTTTAGGTTGAGGGTTTATTTTAGCCAAGGATTTGGGTTATGGTGAGGAATAGGGTGAGGTTGAGAATTAGGTATTGGGTTAGGGTTAGGATGAGGGTTAGGGCTAAGGTTAGGGTGAGGGTTAGGGTTTGGGTGATGTTTAGCATGAGGGTGATGGTTAAGTGAGGGTGAGGGTCAGGGGGTGGGTGAGGATTAGGGTTAGGTTGAGTGTTAGGTTTAGGTTTAGTGTGAGGGTGAGGGTTATGGGTAGCATTAGGGTTAGGTTGAGGGTTTGGATTAGGGTTAGGGTTAGTCTGAGGGTGAGGGTGAATGGTAGGGTTAGGGTTTGGGTGAGGTTTAGGGTGATGGTGAGTGTTAGGGTGAGGGTATGGGTGAGGGTTACTGTTAGGTGTAGGGTTAGGTTGAGTTTAAGGGTGAGGTTTAGGTTTAGAAATAGGGTTAGGGATAGGGTGCGGGGGAATGTTAGGTTTAGGGTGAAGATTAGGGTTAGATTTAGGTTTATGTTGAGGGTAAGGGTTAGGGTGAGGTTTAGTGTGAGGGTTATGGTTAGGGTTAGGGAGAGGGTGAGGTATAGGTTTTGGATTACCGTTAGGGTGAGTGCTAGGTATAAGTTTAGGGTTAGGTTGAGGGTGAGGGTGAGGGTTAGGGTTAGGTTTAAGGTTAGAATTAGGTTGAGGGTGAGGGTTAGGCTTAGTATTAGAGTTAGCCTGAGGGTGAGGGTGAGGGTTAGGGTTAGTGTGAGGGTTAGGGTTAGGGTTAGGGAGAGGGTGAGGTTTAAGTTTAGGGTTAGGATCCGGGTTAGGTTGAGGGTTAGGTTTAGGGTTAGTGTGAGGGTTAAGTTAAGGGTTAGGGTAGGGTTAGGGTCAGGGTAAAGGTTAGGGTGAGGTTTAGGGTGAGGGTGAGGGTTAGGGTTAGGGTTAGATTGAGGGTTAGGGTTAGGGTGATGTTTATTGTGAGAGTATCCTTTAGGGTGAGGGTGAGTTTTCGGGTGAGCATGAGGGTTAGGATGAGGGTGAGGGTTAGGGTTACAGTTAGGATTAGGGAGAGGGGTAGGGTGAGCATTAGGGTTAGGATTAGGGTTAGAGTGAGGATGAGGGTGAGCGATAGGGTGTGGGTAAGTGTTATGGTTAGGTTTAGGGATAGGGCTAGGGCTAGGGTGAGGGTTAATGTGACGGTTAGTGTGAGGGTGAAGGTTTCCTTTACATTAGTGTTACGGTTAGGGTGAGGATTAGGTTGAGGGTGAGGGTTAAGCTGAGGTTAGGATTAGTGTGATGGTTAGGGTTAGGGTGATGTTTAGTGTGAGGGTGAGTGTTCGGTGAGGGTGAGGGTGAGGGTGAGGATTAGTGTTAGGGTTAGGTTTAGGTTGAGGGTGATTGTGAGGGTTAGGATTAGGAATAGGATTAGGGTTAGGGTTAAGCTGATGCTGCGGGTCAGGGTGAGGGTGAAGATTAGGGTCAGGTTTAGGATTAGGGTTAGAGTGAGGGTTACGGTTAGTGTGAGGGTAATGGTTAGGGTTAGGGTGAGGGTAAGGATTAGGGTGAGAGTAAAGGTTAGGGTGAGGGTTAGGGTGAGTGTGAGGGTTTGGATTATGGTTTGTTTTAGAGTTAGGGTGAGGGTTAGGATTTGGGTGATGTTTAGAGTGAGAGTGAGGGTTAGGGTGAAGATGAGGGTGCGGGTGAGGGTGAGGGTTCGGTTGAGGGTGAGGGTTAGGGTGTGGGTGAGGCTTAGTTTAGGGTGAGGGTTAGCGTTAGGGGTAGGTTTAGGGTTAGGTTGAGGGTTAGGGTTAGGGTTAGGGTGAGGGGTAGGGACAGGGTTAGGGTCTGGTTTAGGGTGAGGTTTAGGGTGAGTGTGAGGGTTTGGTTGAGGGTGAGGGTGAGGGTTAGGGTTAGGGTTTGCGTTAGACTTAGGGTGAGTTTGAGGGTGAGGGTTAGGTTTAAGATTAGGGTGAGGGTTAGGGTTAGGTTGAGGGTTAGGGATAGTGTTAGGGTTAGGGTAAGGGTGAGGGTGAGTGTTAGGTTTAGGTTTAGGGTTAGAGTTAGGGTGATGGTGAGGGTGAGGCTTAGGATTAGGTTAGATTTAGGGTTAGGCTGAGGGTGATCGAGAGGATGAGGTTGAAGGTTAGGGTTAGGGTGAGGTTTAGGTTTCCGGTTAGGGTTAGGGTGAGGGTTAGGATTAGGGTTATGGTTAGGATGAGGGTTATGCTAAGGGTTAGGGTTAGGGTTAGGGTGAGGTTTAGGGCTAGGTTTAGGGTTAGGATAAGGATTAGGCTGAGGATTAGGGTTCGGGTTAATGTGAGGGTTAGGTTTAGTTTTAGGGTAAGAGTTAGGGTGAGGGTAAAGTTTAGGGTGAGGGTTAGGGTGAGGGTGAGGTTTAGGGTTAGGGTCAATTTTAGGTTTAGGGTTAGGGTTAGAGTGAGGGTAAGGGTGTGGGTAAGTGTTAGGGTGAGGTTTAGATTGAGGGTGAGTGTTAGCGTCAAGGTTAAGATAAGGATTAGGGTTAAGGTGAGGGTTAGGGTTTGGGTGAGTGTTAGGGTGAGTTTTGGGGTGAGGGTGAGGGTTAGGGTGAGGGTAAAGTGTTAGGGAGAGGATTACGGTGAGGCTGAGGGTTATGGTTAGCATTAGGGTGAGGGTGAGGGTTAGGGTGTAGTTTTGGGTTAAGGTTAAGGATAGGGTGAGGATTAGGATTAGGGTTAGGTTGAGGGTAAGAGTTAGGGTGAGGGGTAACATTAGAGTTTGGGTGAGGGTTAGGTTTAGTGTGAGGGTTAGGGTTGGTTTACGGTGATGGTAAGGGTTAGGGTGACGGTTAGGTTGAGTGTGAGGTAGGATGAGGGTTAGGGTTAGGGTGAGGGTTAGGGATAGGTTTAGGGTTAGAGTGAGGGTTAGGGTTAGGGTTAGGATTAGAGTTAGGGTGACGGTAAGGCTTCGGGTGAGGGTTAGGGTGAGAATGAGAGTTAGAGTTAGGGTGAGGGTGAGGGTAAGTTTTAGCATGAGGACTAGTGTTAGGTTTAGGATTAGGGTGAGCGTTAGGGTTATGGTGAGGGTGAGGGTGAGGGTTAGGTTCAGTATTAAGGTAAGGGTTAGTGTGAGGGTTAGTGATAGTGTTAGGGTTAGGGTGAGGGTTAGAGTTAGGGTAAAGGTGAGGGTTAATCTGAGAGGTAGGGTTAGGTTTATGGTGAGAGTTAGGCTCAGTGTGAGGGTTAGGGTTAGGGTGAGGGTTAGGATTAGGTTTAGGGTGAGGGTAAGGGTGAGTGTGAGGGTGAGGGTTAGGGTTATGGTGAGGGCTAGTTTTAGGGGGAGGGCTAGGTTGAGGGTTAGGTTGAGGGTGAGAGTGAGTGTGAGGTTTTCGGTTAGGTAAGTTTTAGCGTTAGGGTTAGGGTGAGGATTAGGGTGAGGTTGTGGCTTAGGGTTAGGGTGAGGGTGAGGGTTAATGTTAGGATGAGGGTTAGGGATAGGGTTAAGGGGAGGGTGCGGGTGAGGGTGAGGGTTAGGCTTAGTGTTAATGTGAGGTTTAGGGTTACGGTTAGGGTGAGGGTTAGGGTTAGGGTTAGGTTGAGTGTTAGTGTTAGGTTGATGTTTAGTGTGAGGGTGAGGGTTAGGGTGTGGGTGAGTGTTTGGGTAGAGATAGAGTTAGGGTTAGGGATAGGGTTAGGGTTTGGGTAAAGTTTAGGGTGAGGGTGATGATTAGGGTTAGCGTGAGGGTTAGGGTTAGATTTAGGGTTAAGATGAGGTTTAGGCTGAGGGTTAGGGTTAGGTTTAGGGTTAGTGTGAGGGTTCAGGTTAGGGTGAGGGTTGGATTTATGTTTAGGGTTAGTATAAGGGATAGGGTGAGGGTTAGTGTTACGGTTAATATGAGTGTTAGGTTTAGGGTTATGGTTTTGGTTAGGTTGAGGGTAATGGTTAGGGTGAGGGTTAGGGTGAGGCTGAGGGATAGGTTTATGGTGAGGGTTAGGTTGAGTGTTAGGATTATGGTTATGGTTAGGGTAAGGCTCAGGGGGAAGGAGAGGTTGAGGGTGAGCATTAGGGTTAAGATTACTGATAGGGTGAGGATTTCGGTTAAGGTTAGATTTAGGGTGAGGGTTAGGCTCAGGGTATAGGGTTAGGTTTAGGTTGAGGGTTAGGTTTAGTGTGAGGTTTAGGGTTAGGGTTAGAGTGAGGGTTAGGTTTAGTGTGTTGGTTAGGGTTAGGGTTAGGTTGAGGGTAAGGGTTAGGGTGAGGGTTAGGGTGAGGCTGAGGTTTAGGGTTAGCATTAGTTTTAAGGTTAGGGTTAGGATGAGGGTTAGGGTGAGGGAGAGGGGAGGGTGAGGTAAGGGTTAGGATGAGGGTTATATTTAGTGTGAGGGTGAGGGTTACGTTTAGTGTGAGGATGAAGTTTAGGTTTAGGGTGAGTATTAGGGTTAGGGTAAGGGTGAGGGTTAGGGTTAGGGTTAGGGTTAGGGTGAGGGTCAGGGTGAGGGATAGGTTTAGGTTGAGGATTAGATTTAAGGTGTGGTTTAGGGTTTGGATTAGGGTGAGATTTAGGGTTAGGGTGATGTTTATTGTGAGGGTGAGTGTTAGGGCGAGTGTGAGTGTTCGGGTGAGGGTGAGTGTTCGGGTGAGGGTGAGGATTAGGGTGTGGTTGAGGGTTAGGGTTAGTATGAGAGTCAGGGTGAAGTGTAGGGATAGGGTTAGAGTGTGGATTAGGGTTAGTGTGAAGGTTAGAGTTAGGGTTAGGGTTAGCGTTAGTGTGAGGATAAGAGGGTGTGGGTTAGTGTGAGGGTGAGGGTTAGGGTTAGCGTTAGGGTTAGGGTGAGCGTTACGGTGAGGTTTAGGGGTAAGGTGAGGGTTAGGATTAGGGTTAGTGTGAGGGTTAGTGTTGGGGTGATGTTTAGGGTGAAGTTGAGGGATAGTGTGAGGGTGAGAGTGAGGGTGAGGGTTAGTGTGAGGGTGCGGGTGCGGGTGAGGGTGAGGGTGAGGGTTAGGGTTAGGTTTAGGGTAAGGGTGAGGGTTAGGGTTAGGATTAGTGTTAGGATTAGGCTGAGGGTGAGGATGAAAGTGAGGGTGAGGGTTAGGGTTAGGGTTAGGGTGAGGATTCGAGTTAGTGTGGGGGTTAGTGTGATGGTGAGGGTCAGGGTGAGGGTGAGTGTTAGAATGAGGGTGAGGGTGAGGGTTAGGGTTAAGATTAGGTTAAGGTGAGTTTTACGGTGAGGGTTAGGGTTAGGTTTATTGTTAGGGTTAGGGTTTGGGTTAGGTGAGGGTGAGGGTGAGGTTTTGCGTTAGGGTTAGGGTTAGGGTTAGGGTGAGGGTGGGGTTCAGGTTTAGGGTTAGGATTATGTAAAGGGTAAGGCTGAGGGGGAAGTGGAGGTTGAGTGTGAGGTTTTGGGTTAGGGTTACGGTTAGGGTTAGGGTTACTGTTAGGTTTATGTTTAGTCTAAGGTCTAGGCTGAGGGTAAGGGTTAGATTTAGTGTGAGTGTTAGGTTTAGGGATAGGGTTTGGGTTAGGTTGAGGGTAAAGTTTAGAGTGAGCGTTATGGAGAGGATGAGGGTTAGGGTTACTGTGAGAGCTCGGGTGAGGGTTAGGGTTAGGGTTATGGTTAGGGGTAACGTGAGGGTTAGGGTGAAGGTTAGGTTTAGGGTTAGGGTTTGGGTGTGGGTTAGGGTGTGGGTAAGTGTTAGAGTGAGAGTTAGGGTGAGGGTGAGGGTTAGGAGGAGGGTGATGGTTAGTGTTAGCATTAGGGTTAGGGTGAGTGTGAGGGTTAGGTTTAGGGTGAGGGTTAAGGTGAGGGTTAGGTTTAGTGTGAGGATTAGGGTTATGTTTAGGGTGAAGTTTAGGTTTAGTGTGAGGGTTAGGGTTAGTTTTAGGGTGAGGGTAAGGGTTAGGGTGAGGTTTAGGGTGAGGGTGAGGTTTAGGGTTAGCGTTAGGTTTAGGTTTAAGGTTAGGATGAGAGTTAGGGTTAGGGTGAGGGTGAGAGTGAGGGTGAGGCTTATGTTTAGGATGAGGGTTAGGGTTAAGGTGGGGGTTCGGGTTAGGTTTAGGGTGAGGGTTAGTTTCAGGGTAAGTGTTAGAGTGAGGGTTAGGGTTATGGTTAGGTTTAGTGTGAGGGTCAGGGTGAGGGTTAGGGTTAGGTTGAGGGTTAGGGTTAGGGTTAGGGTGAGATTTAGGGTTAGGGTTAGTGTTAGGGTGAGGGTGAGGGTTATGGTCCTGGTTAGGTGGAGGATTATGGTGAGGTTTAGGGTTAGGATAAGTGTGAGGGTTAGGGTTAGGCTGAGGGTGAGGGTGAAAGTGAGGGTGAGGGTTAGGGTTAGGGTTAGGGTGAGGGTTAGTGTGAGGGGTAGTGTTAGGTTTAAGGTGAGGGTTAGGGTTAGGGTGAGGGTGAGGGTTAGGGTGAGGGTGAGGGTGAGGGTGAGGGTAAGGGTTAGGGTTTTGTTTTGGGTGAGGCAGAGGGTTAGTGCTAGGAATAGGATTAAGGTGAGGGTTAAGCCGAGCCTGAGGGTAAGGGTGAGGGTGAAGGTTAGGGTCAGGGTTAGGATTAGGGTTAGAGTGAGGTTTATGGTTAATGTGAGTGTTATGGTTAGGGTTAGGGTGAGGGTAAGGGTTAGGGTGAGAGTAAAGTTTAGGGTGAGTGTTAGAGTGAGTGTGAGGGTTTGGATTAGGGTTTGTGTTAGGGTGAAGGTTAGGATTTGGTTGATATTTAGAGTGAGAGTGAGGGTTAGGGTGTAGGTGAGGATTAGGTTTAAGGTGCGGGTTAGCGTTAGAGGTAGGTTTAGGGTTAGGTTGAGGGTTAGGGTTAGGGTTAGGGTGAGGAGTAGGGACAGGGTTAGGGTCAGGTTTAGGGTGAGGTTTAGGGTGAGTGTGAGGGTTAGGTTGAGGGTGAGGGTGAGGGTGAGTGTTAGGGTTAGAGTTTGCGTTAGACTTAGGGTGAGTTTGAGGGTGAGGGTTAGGTTTAGGATTAGGGTGAGGGTTAGGGTTAGTTTGAGGGTTAGGGATAGTGTTAGGTTTAGGGTAAGGTTGGGGGTGTTTGTTAGGTTTAGGTTTAGGGTTAGAGTTAGGGTGAGGGTGAGGGTGAGGTTTAGGATTAGGTTATTATTAGGGTTAGGCTGAGGGTAATGGAGAGGGTGAGGTTGAGGGTTAGGGTTAGGGTGAGTTTGAGGGTGAGGGTTAGGTTTAGGATTAGGATTAGGTTTAGGGATAGGGTGAATGTTACAGTGAGGGTGAGGTTGAGGGTGAAGGTGAGGGTTAGTGTGTGGGTGAGGGTTAGGTTTAGGGTGAGGATTAGTTTTAGGCTTAGGGTTAAGGTTATGGTGAGGGTAAAGTTTAGGGTTAGGTTTAGTGTGAGGATGAGGGTTAGGGTTAATTTTAGGGTTAGGGTGAGGGTTACGGTTAGGGTTATGGTTAGGGTTAGGGTGAGGGTGAGGTATAGGTTGAGGGTTAGGGTTAGGATGAAGGTTAGGGATAGTGTTAGGTTAGGGTGAGGGTGAGGGTGAGTGTTAGGTTTAGGTTTAGAGTTAGGGTGAGGGTGAGGGTGAGGGTTAGGATTAGGGTTAGGGTTATGGTTAGGTTGAGGGTTAGGCTGAGGGTTAGGGTTAGGGTTAGTGTCACCGTTAGGGTTAGGGTTAGGTTTAGGGTTAGTGTGAGGGTTAGTGTTAGATTTAGTGTTAGCATAAGGTTTAGGCTGAGGGTTAGGGTTAGGGTTAGTGTGAGGGTTAGGTTTAGGGTTAGGGTAAGGATTAGTGTGAGGTTAAAGTTTAGGTTGAGGGTTACGTTGAGGGTGAGGGTTAGGGTCAGTGTGAGCGTTATGGTGAAGGTTAAGTTTAGGGTTAGGGTGAGGGTGAGGGTGTGGGTAAGTGTTAGGTAGAGTGTAAGGGTTAGGGTGAGTGTACTGGTGAGGCTGAGGATTAGGTTTAGCGTTAGGGTTAGGGTTAGGGTAAGGGTTAGTGTGAGGTTTTTTTTTTTTTTTCACAGAGAAACAGAAATTATTTAAAATTTAAAAACAACAGTAAATTCTCAATATCATCAAGTGTCCAGATACTGTTGAAATTGTCTCGTTTCATGAATCATTTTTTTCCCAGTTCATTTGTGTTATTACCCCCTAATAAACTCTGTAGCCTGCCTTGGCTGATAAATTGCTTAAGTTGCTTTTGATCTACAAGTTTTCTGTGTGTTTGTTACTTGTTTATCATTTGAGAGCTGCTTACAATTCAATTAATGATTGTACCCTTCTGGTGGGGTTTAACATGTTCTTTTTTTTTTTAATTGTATTTTATTTTATTTGAGAACATACTGTACAGAGGGGCTACAATTACATGGGCTGGATAATGCATACATTTCTTACCAAGCATTGCAGCCCCCTCCTTTGTTTACCATTCACTTCCCTTCCCCGCCTCCCCCCTCCCCCCACCCAATTTTACCCCCCTCCCCCCACCCAATTATACCCCCCTCCCCCCCACACCGACATTGTAAAGCTGGTTTTGACATGACATTTTGTACTTCTCATTGTTGCAACAGGTGTGAGGTTTTGCCTTAAGCTTAAGGATATGGTGAGGACTGGGGTTAGGGTTAGGTTTATGGTGAGGTTTAGGCTGAGGGGAAGGCTTAGGGTTAGGGTGAGGGTGAGGTTTAGTGTTAGGTTTAGGGTTAGGGTTAGGGTGACGATAAGTGTTAGGGTGAAGGTTAGGGTGATTGTGTGGTTTATGGTTTGCATTAGGTTTAGAGTTAGGGTTAGGATGAATGTTAGGGTTATGTTTAGGGTTAGGGTTAAGGTGATGGTGAGGGTTGGGGTTAGGTTTAGTGTTAGGGTTAGTTTTAGGGTGAGGGCAAGGGTGAGGGTGAGGTTTAGGGTGAGGGTGAGGGTGAGGGTGAGGTTTTCATTTAAGTAAGTGTTAGGGTTAGGGTTAGGGTGAGGTGTAGGGTGAGGGTGTGGGTTGGGGTTAGGGTTAGGGTGAGGCTGAGGGTGAAGGTTAGTGTTAGGATGAGGATTAGGGTTAGGGTGAGGGTGAGGGTGAAGGTAAGTGTTAGGGTTAGGATTAGTGTGAGAGTTAGGGTTACGGTGAGGGTTAGGGTTAGGTTGAGGAGTAGGGTTAGGGTTACGGTGAGGGTTAGGGTTGGGTGATGTTTAGTGTGCGGGTGACGGTTAGGGTGAGGGTGAGTGTTCTGTTGAGAATTAGTGTTAGGGTTAGGGATTGGGTTAGTGTGAGGGTAAGGGTTACGGTGAGGGTTAGGGTGAGGGTGAGGTTTAGGGTTAGGGTGAGTGTTAGGTATAGGGTTATGATGAGGGTGAGGGTTAGGGTGAGCCGTAGGTTTAGGGTTAGGGTTAGTTTGCGGGTTAGGGTGAGGGTAAGCGTTAGGGTGAGGTTAAGGGTGAGGGTGAGTTTTAGGGTTAGGGTGAGTGTAAGGTTTAGGATGAGGGTTAGGGTTAGGGTTAGTGATAGGGTAAGGATTAGTGTTAGTGTGAGAGTTAGGGTGACGGTTAGGATTAGTGTTAGTGTGAGGATAAGTGTTAGGGTGAGGGTTAGGGTGAGGGTGAGGGATAGGATTAAGTTTATTGTGAAGATAAGGGTTAGGGTGAGGGTTAGAGTAAGGGTGTGGTGTTGGGTTAGTGTTAGGGATAGGGTGAGCGTAAGGGTGAGGGTTAGGTTTAGGGTGAGGGTTATGTTTAGGTTTAGGGTGAGGGTGAGGGTGAGGTTCAGCATTAGGGTTAGGTTTAGGGTTAGGGTGAGGGTCGGTAGAGGGTTAGGGTTAGGATTAGTGTTAGGGTTAGGGTGAGGGCTAGGGTGAATGTGAGGTTTGGGTGAGGGTGAGGGTAAGTGTTTCAGTTATGTAAGTGTTAGGGTTAGTGTGAGGATTAGGGTGAGGGTGAGGGTTAACCTGAGGTTAGGTTTAGCCTGATGGTTAGGGTTAGGGTTAGGGTGAGGTTTAGGGTTAGGGTGATGGTTAGGGTGAGGGTGAGGCTGAGAGTTAGGATTAGGAATAGGGTTAGTGTTAGGGTCAGACTGAGGTGAGGGTCAGGGTGAGGGTGAAGGTTCGGGTTAGGGTTAGAGTTAGGGTGAGTGTTAAGCTTAGTGTGTGGGTTAGGGTTAGGTTTATGTTTAGGGTGAGGTTTAGGATTATATTTAGGGTTAGCATAAGGGTTAGGCTGAGGGTTAAGGTTAGGGTTAGTCTGAGGGTTAGGTGTAGGGTTAGGGTAAGTCTAACGTTTAGGGTGAGGGTTAGGATGAGTGTGAGGGTTAGGGTTAGGGTGAAGGTTAGGGTGAAGGTTAGGTTTACGGTTAGGGTTAGGGTGAAGTTTAGGGTGTGGGTTAGTGTAAGGGTGAGGGTTAGGGTGAGGGTTAGGATTAGGGTTAGCATTAAATTTAGGGTGAGCATGAGGGTTAGGGTGAGGATTTGGGTTAAGGTTAAAGATAGGGTGAGGATTAGCTTTAGGGTTAGGTTTAGGGTGAGGGTTAGAAGGAGGGGTAGGCTTAGGGTTAGGGTGAAGGTTAGGTTTAGTGTGAGAGTTAGGGTTAGTGTTAGGTTGATGGTAAGGTTTAGTGTGAGGGTTAGGGTGAGTGTGAGGTTTAGGGTTAGCATTACGTTTAGCGTTAGGTTTAGGATGAGTGTTAGGGTTAGGTTTAGGGTTAGGATGAGGGTGAGGGTGAAGGTTAGAGTTAGGATGAGGGTAGGGGTTAGGGGTAGGGTGAGGGTTAGGGTTAGGGTTACTCTGAGGGTTAGGATTATGGTGAGGTTTAGGGTGAAGGTGAGGGTTAGGTTTAGCATTAGGGTAAGAGTTAGCTTTAGGGTGATGTTTAGTGTCCAGGTGAGGGTTAGGATGAGGGTGAGTGTTCTGCTGCGATTTAGGATTAGGGTTAGGGTCAGGGATAAGTTTATTGTGAGGGTAAGGGTTAGGGTGAGTGTTAGGGTGAGGGTCAAGTTTAGGGTTAGGGTGAGCATTAGGGTTAGGGTTAGGGTTATGTTTAGGGTGAGGGTTAGGGTGAGCGGTAGGTTTAGGTTTAGGGTTAGTTTGCGGGTTATGGTGAGGGTAAGGGTTAGGGTGAGGTTTAGGTTGAGGAAGAGGGTTAGGGTTAGGGTAAGTGTAAGGGTTAGGTTGAGAGTGAGTGTGAAGGTGAGGGTTAGGGTTAGCATTAGAGTTAGGGTGAGGGTGAGGGTTAAGGTGAGGTTTAGTTTGAGGATGAGGATTAGGGTTAGTG
Source organism: Dipodomys merriami (assembly GCF_024711535.1). NCBI lineage: Eukaryota > Metazoa > Chordata > Mammalia > Rodentia > Heteromyidae > Dipodomys > Dipodomys merriami. The sequence continues at coordinate 2,877,944 of NW_027202471.1, read as the reverse complement.
TGAGGGTTAGGGTGAGTGTTAGGGTGAGGGTTAGGGTTAGGGTTTGGGTTAGGGTGAGGGTGAGGTATAGGGTGAGGGTTAGTGTTAGGGTGAGGGTTAGGGATAGGGTTAGGGTTAGGGTTAGGGTTAGGGTGAGTGTGAGGGTGAGAGTTAGGATTAGCAATAGGGTTAGGGTTAGGGTTAGGCTGAGAGTGAGGGTCAGGGTTAGGGTGAGGGTTAGGGTTTGGGTGATGTTTAGGGTGAGGATGAGGGTTAGGGTGAGGATGAGTGTGAGTGTTAGGGTTAGGTTGAGGGTTAGGTTTAGGGTTAGGTTTAGGGTGAGGGTTAGGGTTAGATTTAGGGGTAAGGTGAATTTGAGGGTGAGGGTTAGGTTTAGGTTTAGGCTTAGGGAGTAAGGTTATGGTGAGGGTAAATGTTAGGGTGAGGTTTAGTGTGTGGATGAGGGTTAGGGTTATTATTAGGGCTAGGGTGAGGGTGAGGGTTAGGGTTAGGTATAGTGTTAGGGTGAGGGTGAGGTATAGGGTGAGGTTTAGGGTTAGTGTGAGGGGTAGGGATAGTGTTAGGTTAGGGTGAGGGTGAGGATGAGTGTTAGGTTTAGGTTTAGGTTTAGAGTTAGGGTGAGGGTGAGGGTGAGGGTGAGGGTTAGGATTAGTGTTAGGGTTAGGGTTCGGATGAGGGTTAGGCTGAGGGTTAGGGTTAGGGTTAGGGTTAGCATAGTGTTTAGGCTGAGGATTAGGGTTAGGCTTAGGGATAGGTTTAGGGTGAGGGTTAGGCTGACGGTAAGTGTTAGGGTGAGGTTTAGGTTGAGGTTGAGTATTAGGCTTAGCATCATTCTTAGGGTGAGATTTAGGTTTAGGTATAGCATTAGGGTTAGGGTTAGGATTAGGTGAGGATAAGGATTAGGGCTAAGGTGAGGGTGAGGTTTAGGGTTAGCATTAGGTTTAGGGTTAGGGTGAAGGTTAGGTTTAGTGTGAGAGTTAGGGTTAGGGTTAGGGTGATGCTAAGGGTTAGTGTGAGGGTTAGGGTGAGTGTGAGATTTAGGGTTAGCATTAGTTTTAGCATTAGGTTTAGGATGAGTGTTAGGGTTAAGTTTAGGGTTAGGGTGAGGGTGAGGGTTAGGATGAGGTTTAGGCTGAGGGTTAGGATGAGGGTTAGGCTGAGGGTTAGGCTGAGGGTTAGCATAATGTTTAGGCTGAGGGTTAGGGTTAGGCTGTGGGATAGGGTTAGGGTGAGGGTTAGGCTGACGGTAAATGTTAGGGTGAGGTTTAGGGTGAGGTTTCCTATTAGGCTTAGCATCATTCTTAGGGTGAGGTTTAGGTTTAGGTATAGCATTAGGGTTAGGGTTAGCGTGAGGTTTAGGATTAGGGCTAAGGTGAGGGTGAGGTTTAGGGTTAGCATTAGGTTTATGGTTAGTGTTAGGGTTTGGGTTACAGTGAGGATTACCTTTCATGTGAGGTTTAGGTTTAGGATGAGGGTTAGGGTTGGTGAGAGGGTTAGGCTGAGGGTGAGGATTAGGGTTAGCGTCAGCGTTAGGGTGAGGTTGAGGGTTAGGGTTATGTTAGGCTGAGGGTGAGGGTGAGGGTGAGGGTTAGGGTTGGTGTTAGTGTTAGTGTTAAAGTTAGGGTTAGGGTTAGGGTTAGGGTGAGGGTTAGAGTGAGGGTTAGAATGAGGGTGATGTTTAGGATAAGGGTGAGGGTAAGGGTTAGTGTGAGGGTTAAGGTGAGGGTGAGGGATAGGGTTAGCATTAGGGTTAGGGTTAGGGTTAGGCTGAGCGATCAGGATAGGGTTAGGGTTAGGGTTAGGGTGAGGGTGAGGGTTATGGTGAGGCTGAGGGTGAGGTTGAGGGTTAGGGATAGGGTTAGGGTGAGGGTGAGGGTGTGGGTGAGGGTTAGGGTTAGGATTAGTGTTAGGGTTAGGGTTAAACTGAGGGTGAGCTTGAGGGTGAGGGATAGGGTTAGGTTTAGGTTTAGGGTGAGGGTTAGGGTTAGTGTGAGTGTTAGGATTAGGGTGAGGGTCAGGTTTACTGTTAGGGTGCTTGTTAGTGTGAGGTTTAGGGTTAGGGTTAGGTTTAGGTGAGGCTTAAGGTGAGGGTTAGGGTTAATTTTAGGGTTAGGTTGATGATGAGGGTTAGGGTGATGGTAAGAGTTAGGGTTAGGTTTTAGAGTTAGGGTTAGTTATAGGGTGAGGGTTAGGTTTAGGGTTAGGAAGAGGGTTAGGGTTAGTGTGAGGGTTAGAGTTAGGGTTAGGGTTAGGGTGAGGGTATGGATTAGGGTGAGGTTTAGTGTGAGGGTGAGGGTTAGTGTGAGGGTTTTTGTTAGGTTTAGTGTAAGGTTTATGGTTAGGTCTAATATGAGGTTGCGGGTTAGGGAGAGGGAGAGGGTGAGGGAGAGCGTGTCAGTTAGGTAAGGGTTAGGATTTGGGTCAGGGTGAGGATTAGGGTGAGGGTTAGGGATAGGATGAATTTTAGAGTTAGGCTGATGGTTAGGGTTAGTGTGAGGTTTAGGGTTAGGGTTAGAGTGAGGTTGAGGGTTCGGGTTTGCATTAGGGTTAGGGGGAGAGTTAGGGTGTTTTTGAGGGTTAGGGATAGGTTTAGGGTTAGTGTTAGGGTGAGGGTTAGGGTTAGGATTAGGTTTAGGATGAGGGTTAGGGTAAGGGGTACGGTTAGGGTTAGGGTGAATGTTAGGATTAGGGAGAGGGTTAGTGTAAGGGTAAGGGTTAGGGTTAGGGTGAGGTTAAGGATTAGGTTGAGGGTGAGGGTTAGTGTTAGGTTTAGGGTGATGTTGAGGGTGAGGGTTAGGGTGAGGGATAGGATGAGGGTTTTGTTTAGTGTTAGTGTTAGGGTTAGGGTGAGGTTTAATATTAGTTGTGAGGGTTAGGGTGAGGGTGAGGGTGAGAGTAAGGGTTTGGGTGAGGGTTAGGGTGAGTTTTAACGTTCCGGTTAGGGCTAGGGTGAGGCTAATGGTGAGGGTCAGGGTTAATGTTATGTTTAGGGTGAGGTTTAGGGTTAGGGTTAGGGTTAGGGTGAGGATTAGGGTGAGGGTGAGGGTTAGGATGAAGGTTAGGGTTAGAGTGAGTATTAGGGTTAGGGTTAGATTAAGGTTTAGGTTGAGGGTTAGGGTAAGGATTAGGGTTAGGGTAAGGGTGAGGATGAGGGTTAAAGTTAGGGTTAGGGTGAGATTTAGGGTTGGGATGAGGGTTAGGGTTTGGGTTAGGGTGAGGCTTAGGGTGAGGTTTCGGATGAGTGTGAGTGTTAGTGTGTGGGTGACGGTTAGGGTTAGGGTGAGGGCTAAGGTGACATTGAGGGTTAGGGTGAGGGTGAGAGTAAGGGTTAGGGTGAGTGTGAGGATTAGGGTTAGGGTTACCCTTAGGGTTATGGTGAGGGTATGGGTTAGGTTGAGGTTTAGGGTGAGGGTGAGTGTTAGGGTTAGTGTTATCCTTAGGGTTATGGTGAGGGTATGGGTTAGTGTGAGGTTTAGGGTGAGGGTGAGGGTTAGGGTTAGCGTTAGGTTTAAGGTGAGGGTTAGGGTTAGGGTTAGGCTGAGGGTTAGGGTTAGGTTGATGTTTAGGGTGAGGGTAAGTGTGAGGGTGAGGGTGAGGGTTAGGGAATAGGTGAGGGTTATGTTTAAGGTGAGGGTTAGGGTGACGGTGAGGGTTAGGGTGAGGGTGTTGAAAAGGGTTAGGTTAGGTTCAGGGTGAGGGTTAGGGTTAGGTTTAGGGTGAGGGTTTGAGTTAGTGTACGGGTTAGGGTTAGGGTTAGTGTGAGGAAAAGGGTTAGGGTGAGGATTAGGATGAGAGTAAGATTTAGGGTTAGGTATAGCTTTAGGGTTAGGGTAAGTTTTAGGGTTAGGGTTCGGGTTAGGGTTAAGTTGAGGGTGAGGGTTAGAGTTAGGGTTCAGGTTAGGGTTAGGTTTGGGGTGAGTGTTAGGGTTACGGTTAGGGTGAGGGTGAGGGTGAGTTTTGGGTTTCGGGTGAGGGTTAGGGTGTGGGTGACGGTTAGTGTTAGGGTTTAGAATTAGTGTATTAGGTTTAGGTTTAGGGTTAATGTTATGGAGAGGGTAAGGGTCAGGGTGAGGTTTAGGGTGAGGGTGAGAGTTAGGGTTAGCGTTAGGGTTACAGTGAGGGATAGGGTTCGGGTTAGGGTTAAGGTGAAGTTGAGGGTTAGGATTAGTGTTAGGATGAGGTTTAGGGTTAGGGTGAGGGTTAGGGATAGGGTTAGGGTTATGGTGAGGGTTAGGGTTAGGGTTACGTTTTGTGTTGGGTGAGTATGAGGGTAAGCTTTATGGTTAGGATTAGGGTTAGGGTTAGTGTTAGGCAGACGGTGAGGGTGAGGGTGAGGGTTAGGGTTAGGGTCAAGTTTAAGGATAGGGTTAGTGTGAGGGGTAGGGTTAGGGTTAGGGAGAGGGATAGGGTTAGGGTGAGGGATAGGGTGAGGGTTAGGGTCACGGGTAGGTTTAGGGTTAGGTTGAGGATTAGGGTTAGTGTGAGGGTTAGGGTTAGTGTTAGGGTGAGGGTAAGTGTTACTGTGAGTTTTAGGGTGTGGTTGACAGTTAGGGTTAGCTTTAGGTTTAGGGTGAGGTGAGGTTTCGGGTTTGCATTAGGGTTAGAGTGAGAGTTATGGTGAGGGTTAGGGTTAGGGTTAGGGTGAGGGTGAGGGTGAGGGTTAGGATTAGGGTGATGGTGAGGGTGAGGGTGAGGTTTAGGTTTAGGTTTAGGGTTAGGGTTAGGGTTAGATTTAGGGTGAGGGTGAGGGTGAGAGTGAGGTTTAGGGTTAGGGTTAGTATCAGTTTGAGGGTTAGGGTTAATGTGAGGTTTAGGGTGAGGGTGAGGGTAAGGGTTAGTGTGATTGTTAGGGTGAGGGTTAAGTTTAGGATGAGGGCTAGAGGTAGGATTAGGGTTAGGTTTAGCGTTAGGATTAGGCTGAGGGTGAGTGTGAGGGTGAGGGTGAAGTTGAGGTTTAGAGTTAGGGTTAGGGTGAGGGTGAGGGTGAGGGTTAGGTTTAGGGTTATGGTGAGTGTTAGATTTAGGTTGAGTGTTAGGGTTAGGGTTAGGTTTAGGGTGAGGGTGAGGGTGAGGGTTAGGGTGAGTGTAAGGTTGCAGGTGAGGATGAGGGTTAGGGTTAGGTTTAGGGTGAGGGTGAGGGTGAAGGTAATGGTTAGGTTGAGGGTGAGGGTTAGGGTTAGGGTTAGTGTTAGTTTGAGAGTTAGGGTTAATGTGAGGTTTAGGGTGAGGGTGTGGGTAAGGGTTAGTGTGAGGGTTAGGGTGAGGTTGAGGGTTAGGGTTAGGATCATGGTTAGCGTTAGGGTTCGTTTGAGGATTAGGGTGAGGTTTTGGGTTAGGATGGCCGTTAGGTATAGGCTGAGTGTTAGGTTTAGGTTTAGGGTGAGGGTTAGGGTTAGTGTGATATTTGGGCTGAGGATGAGGCTGAGGGTGAGAGTTCGGGTTCTCTAACGGTTAGCTTTTGGGTGACGGTAAGGGTTAGGGTTAGGGTTAGGGTGAGGTTGAAGGTTAGGGTGAGGGTGAGGGGTAGGGTTAGGGTTAGGGTGATTTTTTAGGTTTAGGGTTAATGTTAGGTGAGGGTGAGGGTGAGGGTGAGGGTGAGGTTTAGGGTTATGTTTAGTGTTAAGTTTAGGGTGAGGGTTACGTTGAGGTTTAGGGTTAGGGTTATGGTGAGGGTAAGGTTTAGAATGAGGGTTAGATTGAGGGTGAGGGTTAGGTTAGGGTTTGGGTGAGGGAACGGGTGAGGGTTAGGGTTAGGTTGGTGGTGATGGTTAGGGTGAGAATTTTGGTTAGTGTTAGGGTTAGGGTTAGTGTTAGTGTGAGGGTGATCGTTATGGTTAGGGTTAGTATTAGGGTGAGGTCTAGGGTGATGGTGAGGGTTAGTGTTAGTGTTAGGGTTAAGTATAGGGTGAGTATTAGTGTTATGATTTGGGTGAGGGTTAGGCTGAGTGGTAGGGTTAGGGTTAGGTTTAGTGTGAGGATTCGGATTAGGTTTAGGATTAAGGTGAGGTTTAGGGTAAGGGATAGCGTTAGGGTGAGGGTTAGGTTTAGGGTTACATTGAGGGTTAGGGTTAGGTTTAGGTATAGGGTGAGGGTTAGTGTTAGGATAAGGGTGAGGATGAGGGTTAGGTTGAGGGGCAGGTTTAGGGATAGGGTAAGGGTTAGGGTTAGGGTGAGGATTAGGGTAAAGTTTAGGGTTAGGGTGAGGGTGAGGGTGAGGGTTAGGGAGAGGGGTAATGTTAGGGTTCGGGTGAGGTTTAAGGTGAGTGTGAGGGTTAGGGTTAGGTTGAGGGTTAGGGTTAGGGTGAGGGTTAGGGTTAGAGTTAGGGGTGGGTTGAGTTTGAGGGTGAGGGTTAGGTTTAGGATTAGGATTAGGGTTAGTGTTAGGGTTAGCTTAAGTGTGTGGGTGAGGGTTAGGTTTAGGGTTAGGATTAGGTTTAGGCTTAGGGTTAAGGTTATGTTGATGGTAAGTGTTAGGGTGAGGTTTAGTGTGTGGATGAGTGTTAGGGCTATTGTTAGGTTTAGGGTGAGGGTTAGGGTGAGGGTTAGGGATAGTTTTAGGTTAAGGTGAGGGTGAGAGTGAGTGTTAGGTTTAGGTTTAGATTTAGAGTTAGGGTGAGGTTGAGGGTGAGGGTTAGGGTTAAAATTAAGGTTAGGGTTAGGGTTAGGATGAGGGTTAAGTTTAGGGTTAGGATGAGGTTTAGGGTTAGGGTGAGGGTTAGGGATAGGGTTAGGGTTATTGTGAGGGTTAGGGTTAGGGTTACGGTTTGAGTTAGGGTGAGTATGAGGGTGAGCTTTAGGGTTAGGATTAGGGTTATGGTTAGTGGTAGGCAGATTGTGAGTGTGAGGGTTAGGGTTAGGGTGAGGTTTAGGGTTAGGTTTAGGGCAAGGGTTAGGGTTAGGGTTAGGGAGAGGGATAGGGTTAGGGTGAGGGTTAGGGTCACAGATAGGTTTAGGTTTAGGTTGAGGGTTAGGGTTAGTGTGAGGGTTAGGGTTAGAATTAGGATGAGGATAAGGGTTACTGTGAGGTTTAGGGTGAGGGTGACAGTTAGGGTTAGCTTTTGGTTTAGGGTGAGGTGAGGTTTCGGGTTTGCATTAGGGTTAGGGTGAGGGTTATGGTGAGGGTTAAGGTTAGGGTTAGGGTGAGGGTGAGGGTGAGGGTTAGGTTTAGGGTTATGTTGAGTGTTAGGTTTAGGATGAGGGTTAGGGTTAGGGTTAGGATTAGGGTGAGGGTGAGGGTGAGGGTGAGGGTGAGGGTTAGGGTTAGGGTGAGGGTGCGGGTGAGGGTTAGGGTTAGGTTAAGGGTGAGGTTGAGAGTGAGGTTTAGGTTTAGGTTAAGTTTACGGTTAGGGTAATGTTTAGGGTTAGGGTTATCGTGAGGGTGAGGGTGATGGTTAGGGTTAGGGTGAGGGTGAGGGTGAGGGTTAGGGTTAGGGTTAGTGTTAGTTTTTGTGTTAGGATTAATGTGAGGTTTAGGGTGAGGGTGAGGGTAAGGCTTAGTTTGAGGGTTAGGGTGAGAGTTAGGGTTAGGGTGAGGGATAGAGGTAGGGTTAGGGTTTGGTTTAGGGTTAGGATTAGGCTGAGGGTGAGGGTGAGGGTGATGGTGAAGGTGAAGTTTAGAGTTAGGGTTAGGGTGAGGGTGAGGGTGAGGGTTAGGTTTAGGGTTATGGTGAGTGTTAGGTTTAGGTTGAGGTTTAGGGTTAGGGGTAGGTTTAGGGTGAGGGTGAGGGTAAGGGTGAGGATCAGGGTTAGGTTTAGGGTGAGGGTGAGGGTGAAGTTTAGGGTTAGGGTGAGGGTGAGGGTTAGGGTTAGGGTTAGAGTTAGGGTTAGGGTTAGTCTGAGTATTAGGGTGAAGTTTTGGGTTAGGGTGACCTTAGGTATAGGTTAAGTGTTAGGTTTAGGGTTAGGGTGTGGGTTAGGTTTAGTGTGATGTTTAGGGTGAGGGTGAGGCTAAGGGTGAGGGTTCCGTTTCTCATGAGGGTTAACGTTTGTGTGACAGTTAGGGTTAGGGTGCGGGTTAGGGTGAGGTTGAAGGTTAGGGTGAGGGTGAGGTGTAGGGATAGGTTGAGGTTTAGGTTTAGGGTTATTGTTAGGTGAGGGTTATAGGGAGTGTTAGGGTTAGGGTTAGGGTTAAGTTTAGGGTGAGGGTTATGGTGAGGGTTAGGGTTAGTGTTAGGGTGAGGGTAAGGTTTAGAGTGAGGGTTAGAGTGAGGGTGAGGGTTAGGGTTAGGGTTTGGGTGAGGGAAAGGGTGACGGTTAAGGTTAGGGTGAGGGTGATGGTTAGGGCGAGAGTTTTGGTTAGTCTTAGGGTTAGGGTTAGTGTGAGTGTTAGTGTGAGGGTGATGGTTAGGGTTAGGGTTAGTATTAGGGTGAGGTCTATGGTGATGGTGAGTGTTAGGGTTAGGGTTAGGGATAGGGTGAGGATTAGTGTTACGATTTGGGTGAGAGTTAGGCTGAGCGGTAGTGTTAGGGTTAGGTTTAGTGTGAGGATTTGGGTTAGGCTTAGGGTTAGGGTTAAGGTGAGGGTAAGGGTTAGGGTTAGATTTAGCATTAGGGATAGGGTGAGGGTTAGGGTGTGGGTAAGGGTCTGCGTAAGGTTTAGGGTGAGGGTGAGGGGTAGAGTTAGGGTTAGGAAGAAGGTTAGTGTTAGGGTGAGGTTTTGCGTTAGTTTGAGGGTTAGGGTGAAGGTGAATTTGAGGTTGAGAGTTAGGGTGAGGGTGATGGTGACGGTAAGGTTTAGGGATAGCAAATGGGTTAGGGTTAGGGTGAGGGTTAGGGTTAGGGTTAGGGTTAGGGTGAGGGTGAGGGTGAGGGTGAGGCTTAGGGTTAGGGTTAGTTTAGGATTAGAGTTAGGTTTAGGGTAAAGGTTAGGGTTAGGGTGAGGTTTAGCTTTAGGGTTAGGGTTAGGGTTAGGTTTAAGGTGAGGGTTAGTGTTAGGATTAGGGTGAGGATGAGTGTTAGTTTGAAGGGCAGGGTTAGAGAGAGGGTAAGGGTTACGGTTAGGGTTAGGGTTAGGGTGAGTATGAGGGATAATTTTAGGGTGAGGGTTAGTGTGAGGGTTAGTGTGACGTTTAGGTTTAGGGTTAGGGTAAGGGTTAGGTTTAGGGTGAGCGATAGTTTTACATTTAGGAATAGGTTGAAGTTAATGCTGAGGGTTATGGTTAGGTTTAGTGTGAGGATAAGGGTTAGGGTGAGGATTAGGGTGAGGATGAGGGTTAGGGTTAGCATAAGTTTTAGTGTGAGAGTTAGGGTTAGGGTTAAGTTTAGGGTAAGGGTTAGGTTTAGGGTAAGGATTAGGGTTTGGCAGGTTAGGGTTAGGGTTAGGGTTAGGGTGATGTTTAGGCTTAGGGTTAGAGTTAGGTTGAGGGTTAGGGCTAAGTTTAGGGTTAAGGTAAGGTTTAGGGTTAGTGTGAGGTTTAGGGTTAGGGTGATGTTTCGGGTGATGGTGAGGGTTAGGGTGAGTGTGAATTTGAGAGTGAGGGTTAGGGTGAGGTTGAGGGTGAGAGGGATGGTGACGGTGAGGATTAGTGTTAGGTTTAGGTTTAGAGTGAGGGTAAGAGTTAGGGTTAGGATTAGGGGTAGGGTAAGGGTTAGGCTGAGGGTGAGGGAGAGGGTGCGGTTGAGGGTGAGGATTTTGGATAGGTAAGCGTTAGGATTAGGTTTAGGGTGAGGATTAGGGTGACGTGAGGGTTAGGGTTAGGTTGAGGGTTAGGGTTAGGGTGAGGGTTAGGGTGTGAGGTAGGGTTAGGGTTAGGATGAGGATTATGTTGAGGGTGAGGAATAGGGTTTTGGTGAGTGTAAGGGTTAGGGTTATGGTGAGAGTGAGGGTGAGGGTAAGGGTAAGGGTTAGGGTCAGGGTTAGGGTGAGGGTGAGGGTTAGGGGTAGCATTAGAGTTAGGGTTAGGGTAAGGTTGAGTGTTAGGATTAGGGTTAGGGTTAGGGTTAGGGTGCAGGTTAGGGTTAGGGTTACACTGAGAGTGAGGTTCAGAGTTAGGGATAGGATTAGGTTTAGGGTTAGGGTGAGGCTGAGGGTGAGGGTTAGAGTGAGGATTAAGTTTAGGGTTAGGTTTAGGTGAGGGCTAGGATGAGGGTGATATTTTTGGTTAGGAAAGGTTTAGGGTTAGGTTTAGGGTGAGGATTAGGGTGAGGGTGAGGTTTAAGGTGAAGTTTAGTGTTAGGGTTTGGGATAGGGTGAGGGTTACGGTGAGGGTTGGGTTGTGGGTAAGTGTTAGCGTGAGGGTTAGAATGAGGGTGAGGGTTAGGGTTAGGGTGAGGGTAAGGGTTATTGTGAGGGTTAGGGTGAGGGTGACGTTTATGGTTAGCATTTGGGTTAGGGTGAGGGTTAGGATGAGCGATAGGGATAGGGTTAGGGTTAGGGTTAGGGTGAGAGTGAGGGTTAGGGTGAGGATGAGGGTGAGTTTGAGGGTTAGGGTTAGGGTTAGGGAGACGGGGAGGGTGTGGATGAGGCTTAGCGTTAGGATTAGTGTTAGGGTTAGGGTTTGGCTGAAGATGAGCTTGAGGGTGAGGGTGAGTGTTAGGTTTAGGTTTAGGGTGAGGGTTAGTGTTAGTGTGAAGGTTAGGGTTACGGTTAGGGTGAGTGTTAGTGTGAGGTTTAGGATTAGGGTTAGGTTTAGGTGAGGGTTAATGGTAATGTTAATGTTAGGTTGAGGGTGAGGGTTAATGTGACAATGAGAGTTAGGTTTGGGTTTAGGATAGGGTTAGTTATAGGGTGAGGCTTTGGTTGAGGGGTAGGGTTAGTGTTAGGATGAGGGTTAGGGTTAGTATGAGGGTTAGAGTTAGGGTTAGGGTTAGGGTGAGGGTAAGGATTGGTGTGAGGTTTAGGGTGAGGGTGAGGGTTAGGGTTAGCTTTCGGCTTAAGGTGAGGGTGAGGTTTAGGGTTTCCATTAGGGTTAGGTTGAGGGTTAGGGTGAGGTTTAGGTTTGTGTATAGTGTGAGGGTGCGGGTGAGGGTTAGGGTTAGGGTTATGGTGAGGGTTAAGATTAGGGTGAGGGTTAGGTTTAGGGTTAGGGGGAGAGTGAGGGTGAGGGTTAGGGTTAGGGTGATGGTGAGGGTGAGGTTGAGGCTTAGGTTTAGGTTTAGTGTGAGGGTGAGGGTTAGTGTGAGGGTTATTGTTAAGTTTAGTGTAAGGTTTATGTTGATGTCTAATGTGAGGTTGCGGGTTAGGGAGATGGAGAGGGTGAGGGAGAGCGTTTCAGTTAGGTAAGGGTTAGGATTAGGGTTAGGGTGAGGGTCAGGGATAGGATGAAGTTTATGGTTGGGGTGATGGTTACAGTTAGTGTGAGGTTTAGGTTTAGGGTTAGGGTTAGGTTGAGGTTTAGGGTTCGGGTTTGCATCAGGGTTAGGGTGAGGGTTAGGGTGTATTTGAGGGATAGGGATAGGGTTAGGGTTAGTGTTAGGGTGAGGGTTAGGGTTAGGGTTAGGTTTAGGATGAGGGTTAGGGTAAGGGGTAGGGTTAGGGTGAGGGTGAATGTTAGGATTAGGGTGAGGGTTCGGGTAAGTGTAAGTGTTAGGGTTAGGGTGAGGTTAAGGATTAGGGTGAGGGTGAGGGTCAATGTTAGGTTTGGGGTGATGGTGAGGGTGAGGGTTAGGGTAAGGTTTAGCCTTAGTTTGAGGGATACGATGAGGGTTTTGTTTAGTGTTAGTGTTAGGGTTATGGTGAGGTTTAGGTTTAGTGTGAGGTTTAGGGTGAGGGTGAGGGTGAGTGTATGGGTTTTGGTGAGGGTTAGGCTGAGGGTTAAAGTTCGGGTTAGGGCAAAGGTGAGGGTTATGTTGAGGGTTAAAGTTAATGTTATGTTTAGGGAGAGGGTTAGGGTTAGGGTTATGGTGAGGGCGATGGTGAGAGTGAGCGTTAGGGTGAGGATGAGTGTGAGGATGAGGGTTTCGGTTAGGTAAGGATTAGGGTTAGGGTTAGGGTGAAGGCGAGGGTTAAGATGAATTTTAGGGTTAGGGTGAGTATTAGGGTTAGGGTTAGGGATAGGGTGAGCCTTAGGGTGAAGGGTAGGTTTAGGGTTAGTGTGAGGGTTATGGTTAGTGTGAGGGTTAGGGTTAGAGTTAGGGTGAGGGTAAGGGTTAGGGTGAGCTTTAGGGTGAGGGTGACTGTTAGGGTTAGCTTTATGTTTAGGGTGAGGGTGAGGATTTGGTTTTGCATTAGGGTTAGGGTGAGGGTTATGGAGAGGGTTAGGGTTAGGTTTAGCGTGAGGGTGAGGGTGAGGGTTAGGGTTAGGGTTATTGTGAGTGTTAGGGTTAGGGTTAGGGTGAGGGTGAGGGTTAGGGTTAGGGTGAGTGTGAGGGTGAGGGTGAGGTTGTGGGTTAGGTTTAGGTGTAGGGTGAGGGTGAGGGTGAGGTTTAGGGTGAGGGTGAGGGTTGGAGTTAATGTGAGGTTTATGGTGAGGGTGAGGGTAAGGGTGAGGGTGAGTGTGACGGTTAGGTTTAGGGGTAGGGGTAGATGTAGGTGTAGTGTTAGGTTTAGGGTTAGTATTAGGGTTAGGGTTAGGATTAGGGTGAGGGTGAGGGTGAGGGTGAGGGTGAAGGTGAGGTTTAGAGTTAGGGTTAGGGTTAGAGGTATAGTTAGGTTGAACGCTAGGATGAGGGTTAGGGTTAAGGTGAGGCTGAGGTTGAGAATATGATTAAGACTCACCCTAGCTTTCATGGCTATGGTTAGGGTGAGGGTTAGGGTGACGGGTAGATTTAGTGTTAGATTTAGGGTGAGGGTTAGGTTTAGTGTGAGAATTAGGGTTATGGTTAGGGTTAGGGTGATGTTAAGTTTAGAGTGAGGGTTAGGGTGAGAGTGAGGGTTAGGGTGATGTTTAAGGTGAAGGTGAAATTTAGGGAGAGTGAGAGGTTTCGGGTGACGGTGAGGGTTAGGGTGTGGGTGAGGGTGAGGGTTAGGGTGAGCGTAAGTGTTAGGGTGAGGGTCAGGTTTAGGGTGAGAGTTAGGGTTCAGGGTAGAGGAATTGTTAGGGTGTAGGTGAGGGTTAGGGTAAGGGTGAGGCTTAGGGTGACCATGAGTGTTAGGGTTCAGGTGAGGATTAGGGTTAGGGTTAGTGTTTGGGTTGGGGTTAGGGTTAGGGTTAGGGTGAGTGTTAGGGTGAGAGATAGGGTTAGGGTTAGTATGAGGGTTAGGCTTAGTGTGAGGGTTTCGGGTTAGGGTTAGGGTGAGTGTGAGGATAAGGCTTAGGGGGAGGGTTAGGGTGAGACTGAGGTTTAGGGTTACCCTTAGGGTTAGGGTGAAGTTTAAGGTGGGGGTTAGCGTGAGGGTTAGGGTTAGGGCTAGGGTTGGGTGAGGGTTAGGGTGAGCGAAAGGTTTAGGGTGAGGGTTAGTTTGAGGCTGAGGGATAGGGTTATGGTGAGGGTAAGGATTAGGGAAACGGTTAGGGTGAGGTTGAGGATTAGGGTTAGCATTAGTGTTAGGGTGAGGGTGAGGGTTAGGGTGAGAGTGAGGGGTAGGCTGAGGGGTAGGGTTAGAATTAGGGTCAGGGTTAGGGTGAGGGTGAGGGTTAGGGTTAGCATTAGGGTTAGGTTTAGGTTTAGGGTGAGTGTTAGGGTTAGGGTTAGGGTAAGGTTGAGGGTAAGGTTTAGCATTAGGGTTAGGGTTAGGGTTAGGTTGCAGGTTAGGGTTAGGGTTAGAGTGAGGGTGAGGGTCCGGGTTAGGGTTAGGTTTAGGATTAGGTTTATGGTGAGGCTGAGGGTGAGGGTGAGCGTGAAGGTGAGGGTTAAGTTTACCATTAGGTTTAGGGTGAGGTCTAGGGTTAGGGGGAGGGCTAGGGTGAAAGTTAGGGTGAAGGTGAGGTTTTCGGTTAGGAAAGGGTTAGGGTTAGTTTTAGGGTGAGGAATAGGGTGAGGGTGAGGTTTATGGTGAGAGTTAGGGTTAGGGTGAGGGTTAGGGTTAGGGTGAGGGTGATGTTTAGGGTGAGGGTGAGGGTGAGAGTGGGGGTTCGGCTGAGGGTGTGGGTTAGGGTATTTGTGAGGGTTAGGGTGAGGGTGAGGGTGAGAGTGAGGGTTAGGATGTTGGTGAGGTTTCATTTTAGTGTGAGGTTTAGGGTGAGGGTTATGGTTAGGGTTAGGGTGAGGGATAGGTTTAGTGTGAGGGTTAGAGTTATACTTAGTGTAAGGATAAGGGTTAGGTTGAGGATTAGGGTGAGAGTGAGGGTTAGGGTTAGATTAAGGGTTAGGGTTAGGGTAAGGGTTAGGGATAGGGTTAGAGTTGGGGTGAGTGTGAGGGTTAAAGGTAGTGTTAGGGTGAGGGTTAGGGTTGGGGTGAGGGATAGATTTAGGGTTAGGGTGAGGGTGAAGGTGAGGTTTCGGGTGAGTGTGAGTGTTAGGGTGTGGGTGACGGTTAGGTTTAGGGTGAGGGTTAAGGTGACGGTGAGGTTTAGGGTGAGGGTGAGGGTTAGGGTTAAGGTGAGCGGTAGGGTGATGGTTAGGGTTAGGGTGAGTGTGAGGATTAGGTTTAGGGTTACCCTTAGGGTTATGGTGAGGGTATGGGTTAGAGTGAGGTTTAGCGTGAGGGTGTGGGTTAGGGTTAGCGTTAGGGTTAAGGTAAGAGTTAGGGTGAGGTTTAGGGTTAGGGTGAGAGTGAGGGTTAGGGTTAGGGTTAGGGTGATGTTTAGGATTAGGGTGTGGGTTAGGTTTACGATTAGGGTTCGAGTTAGGGTGAGTGTGAGGGTGAGTGTTAGGGTTAGGATTAGGGTTAGGGTTATTGTTAGGCTGAGGGTGAGGGTGAGGGTTAGTGTTAATGTAATGTTTAGGGTTAGGTTTTGGTTGAGGGTTAGGGTTAGGGTTAGGAGGAGGGTTAAGGTGAGAATTATGGTTAGGTTTAGGGTGAGGGTTAGGTTTAGTGTAACGGTTAGGTTTAGTGTGAGAGTAAGCGTTAGGGTGAAGGTTAGGGTGAGGGTGAGGGTGAGTGGGAGGGTGACGGAGAGGGTTAGGGTTAGGGTTAGGTTTAGGTTGAGGGTAAGAGTTAGGGTTAGGATTAGTGTTAGGATCAGGGTTAGGCTGAGGGTGAGGGAGAGTGTGAGGTTAATTGTGAGGGTTGCGGTTACGTAAGGGTTAGGGTTAGGTTTAGGTTGAGGATTAGGGTGAGGGTGAAGGTTAGGGTTAGGTTGAGCGTTAGGGTTAGGGTTAGGGTTAGGGTGAGAGGTAGGGTTAGGGTGAGGATGAGGGTTATGCTTTTTGTGAGGTTTATGTTTAGGGTTAGGGTTAGTGTGAGGATAAGGGTTAGGGTGAGGGTTAGGTTGAGACTGAGGGTTAGGGTTAACGTTGGGGTTAGGGTGAAGGTTAGGCTAGGGGTTAGGGTGAGGGTTAGGGTTCCGGTTAGGTTTGGGTGAGGGTTAGGTTGAGAGTGAGGGTGAGGGTAAGGGTAAGTGTTAGGGTCAGTGTCAGGGTTAGGGTGAGGGTGAGGGTTAGGGTTAGGATTAGGTTTAGGGTTAGGGTAAGGTTGAGTGTTAGGGTTAGGTTTAGGGTTAGGGTGCAGGTTAGGGTTAGGGTTACAGTGAGGGTGCGGGTCAGGGTTAGGGTTAGGATTAGGTTTAGTGTTATTGTGAGGCTGAGGGTGAGGCTGAGGGTGAGGGTGAGTGTGATGTTTAAGGTTAGGGTTAGGTTTAGGGTGAGGGCTAGGTTCAGGGTGAAATTTTTGGTTAGGGTTAGGTTTAGGGTGAGGATTAGGGTGAGCGTGAGGTTTAAGGTGAGGGAAAGTTTTATGGTGAGGGTTAGGGTTAGGTTTAGGGTGAGGGTTAGGGTTACGGTGATGTTTAGGGTGAGGGTGCAGGTGAGAGTGAGGGTTCGGGTGAGGGTTAGGGTTAGGGTGAGGGTTAGGGTTTGGGTTAGGGTTAGGGTGAGAGTAAGGGTTAGGATGACAGTTGGGGTGAGGGTGAAGGTTAGGGTTAGGTTTAGGCTGAGGATGAGGGTTAAGGTGAGGGTTAAGTTTAGGGTCAGGGTGAGTGTTAGGGTGAGGTTTAGGGTTAAGTTTAGGGTTCGGGTTAGGGTAAAAGTTAGGGTTAGGGTGAGTGTTAGGGTGAGTGGTAAGCTTAGGGTTAGGATGAGTGTTAGGCCTATTGTGAAGGTCATGGTTACGGTAAGGGTTAGTGTGAGGATAAGGGTTAGGGTGATGGTTAGGGTGAGACTGAGGATTAGGGTTAGCCTTAGGGTTATGGGGCAGGTTAGGGTGGGGTTTAGGGTGAAGGTTAGGGTTAGGGTTAGGGTTGGATGAGGGTTAGGGTGAGTGTAAGGTTTACGGTGAGGGTTAGGTTGAGGTTGAGGGATAGGGTTATGGTGAAGGTAAGGGTTAGAACGACGGTTGGGGTGAGGTTGATGGTTAGGATTAGCATTAATGTTAGTGAGAGTGTGAGGATTAGGGTGAGTGTGAGGGTTAGGCTGAGGGATAGGATTAGGGTTAGGGTTAGATTTAGGGTTAGGGTGAGTGTAAGGGTTAGGGATAGAGTGAGGGTGAGGGTTAGGGTAAGGGTTATGGTCAGGGTTATGGTGAGGGTGAGGGTTAGGGTTAGCATTAGGGTTAGGATTAGGTTTAGGTTGAGTGTTATGGTTAGGGTTAGGGTGAGGTTGAGGGTTAGGGTAAGCATTAGGGTTAGGGTTAGGCTTAGGGTGCAGGTTAGGGTTAGGTTTAGAGTGAGCGTGAGGGGCAGGGTTAGGGATAGGATTAGGTTTAGGGTTAGGGTGAGACTGAGAGTGAGGGTGAGGGTGAGGGTGAGCATGAGGGTGAGGGTTAAGTTTAGCGTTAGGTTTAGGGTGAGGGCTAGGGTGAGGGTGAGGGATAGGGTAAGGGTTAGGGTGAAGGTGAGGTTTTCGGTTAGGAATGGTTTAGGATTAGGTTTAGGGTGAGGGTCAGATTTAAGTTGAGGGTTAGGTTTAGGGTGCGGGTTAGGGTTAGGGTTAAGTTGAGGGTTTGCGTTAGGGTGATGTTTAGGGTGAGGGTGAGGGTGAGAGTGAGGATTCGGTTGAGGGTGTGGCTTAGGTTGTTGGTGAGGGTTAGGGTGAGAGTGAAGGTTAGGGTGAGGGTTAGAGTTAGGGTGTTGGTGAGGGTTAGGGTTAGGGTGAGTGTTAGGTTGAAGGTGAGGGTTAGGGTGAGAGTGAGGGTTAGGTTTAGGGTTAGGATTAGGGTGAGGGTTAGGGTTAGGGTGAGGGTGAGGGTTATGGTTAGGGTTAGGGTGAGGATTTGGTTTAGTGTGAGGGTTAGGGTTAGGGTTAGTGTAAGGATTAAGGGTTAGTTTGAGGATTAGGGTGAGAGTGAGGGTTAAGGTTATATTAAGGGTTAGGGTGAGGGTTAGGTTAAGGGTTAGGGTTAGGGTTAGGGTGAGTGTGAGGTTTAAAGTTAGGGTTAGGGTGAGGGTTAGTGTCGGTGAGAGGGTTAGGGTTAGGGTTACGGTGAGGCTGAGGGTGAGGGTGAGGGTGAGTGTGAGTGTTAGGGTGTGCGTCATGGTTAGGTTTAGGGTGAGGGATAAGGTGACGGTGAGGGTAAGGGTGAGGGTGAGTGTTATGGTTAGGGTGAGGGTGAGGGTTAGGGTTAGGTTTAGGGTGATGTTTAGGGTTAGGGTGTGGGTTAGGGATAGGTTTATGGTTAGGTTGAGGGTTAGGTTTATGCTTAGGGTTCGAGTTAAGGTGAGTGTGAGGGTGAGTGTTAGGGTTAGGATTAGTTTTAGGGGTAGTGTTAGGCTTAGGGTGCGGGTAAAGGGTTAGGGTTAGGGTGAGGGTGAAGGATACGGTTAGTGTTGGGGTTAGGGTGAGCGTTTGGATGAGGGTTTGTTTTAGGGTTAGGGTGAGGGTTAGGGTTAGGGTTGAGTTTAGGGTTAGAATTAGGATGAGGTGTAGGGTAAGGGTTAGTGTTAGTGTGAGGAAAAGGGATATGGTGAGGGTTAGGGTGAGGGTGAGGAATAGGGTTAGTGTAAGGGTTAGGGTGAATGTTTGGGTGAGCGTTAGGTTTAGGTTTAGGGTTAGGGTTAGAGTTAGGATGAGGCTAAGTGTTCAGGTGAGATTTAGGTTGTGGTTGAGTATTAAGGTCAGCATTAGTCTTAGGGTGAGGATTAGGTTTAGGTATAGCATTAGGGTTAGGGTTAGGGTTCCGGTGTGGGTTAGGATGAGTGTTAAGGTGAGGGTGTGTTTTAGGGTTA
The DNA here is from genome assembly GCF_024711535.1 of Dipodomys merriami. Classification (NCBI taxonomy): domain Eukaryota; kingdom Metazoa; phylum Chordata; class Mammalia; order Rodentia; family Heteromyidae; genus Dipodomys; species Dipodomys merriami. The sequence continues at coordinate 2,859,804 of NW_027202471.1, read as the reverse complement.
GCATTAGGTTTAGGGTTAGGATTAGTGTGAGGGTGAGGGTGAGGGTTAGGGTTAGGATTAGGTGTAGGGTTAGGGTGAGGCTGCGGTTGAGGATGAGTTTGAAGGTGAGGGTTAGGGTTTGGCTTAGGCTTATGGTTAGGGTGAGGGCTAGGGTGAGGGCGAGGGTTAGGGTGAGGGTTAGGGTGAGGGTGCGGTTTTTTGTTAGGAAAGGGTTAGGGTTAGGTTTAGGGTGAGGATTAGGCTGAGGGTGAGGTTGAAGGTGAGGTTTAGGGTTAAGGTGAGGGTTAGGGTTAGCGTTAGGCTGAGCGTTAGGGTTTGGGTGATGTTTAGGGTGATGTTTAGGGTGAGGGTGGGGGTGAAGGTGAAGGTTAGGGTGTAGGTGAGGGTTAGGGTGAGGGTGAGGGTTAGGGTGATGGTGAGGGTTAGGTTTAGGGTTAGTGTGAGGAAAAGGCTTAGGGTGAGGATTAGGATGAGAGTAAGTGTTAGGGTTAGGGTTAGAGTTAGGGTTAGGGTGAGGTATAGGGTTAGAGTTCGGGTTAGGGTTCACTTGAGGGTAAGGGTTAGAGTTAGGGTTAGGGTTAGGGTTGGGGTGAGAGTTAGGGTTATGGTTAGGGTGAGGGTGAGGGTGAGGGTTCAGGTGAGGGTTAGGGTGTGGGTTAGGGTTAAGGTTATGGTGAGAGTAAGGGTTAGGGTGAGGTTTAGGGTGAGGGTTAGGGTTAGGTTTAGGGTTAGTGTTAGTGGTAGTGTTAGGATGAGTGTTAGGATGAGGGTTCGGTTTAGGGTTAGTGTGAGGGTTAGGGTTAAGGTTAATGTTAGGGTTAGGGTTTGGTTAGGGTGAAGGTTAGTTTTAGGTTTAGGATAAGGTTTAGGCTGATGGTTAGGTTTAGGGTTAGTGTGGGGGTTATGTTTAGCGTTAGGTTAGGGTGTGGGCTAGGGTGAGGGTGAGGGTTAGGTTGAGGGTTTAGTTTAGGTAAGGATTAAGGTTAGGTTAGGGTGAGGATTAGTGTGAGATTGAGGGTTAAGTTGAGGGTTAGGGTTAGGGTGAGCCTTAGGGTTATGATTAGGGTGAGGGTTAATGTTAGGGTCATGTTTAGGGTTAGGGTGAGGGTGAAGGTTCCGGTGAGGGTGAGGGTTAGGATTAGGGTTAGTGTGAGGGTTAGGGTTAGGTTTAGGGTTAGAGTTAGGGTGAACGTGAGGGTTAGGGTGAGGGGTAGGTTTAGGGTAACGTTGAGGGTGAGGGTTAGGTTTAGTGTGCGGGTTATGGTTAGGGTTAGGGTGAGGTTGAGGGTTAGGTTGAGGGTTAAGGTTAGGTTAAGGGTGAGGATGAGGATGAAGGTGATGGTTAGGGCTACGTTTAGGGTTAGGGTGAGGCTTAGGTTTAGGATCAGTGTGAGGGTGAGTGTTACGGTTAGGATTAATTTTAGGGTGAGGGTGAGGGTTAGGTTTAGGATTAGGCTTAGGGTGAGGGTGAGGGTGAGGGTTAGGGATAGGGTGAGGGTTAGGATTATGGTTAGGGTTAGGGTGAGGGTTAGGGTTAGGGTTAGGTTTAGGATGAACGTTAGGCTGAGGATTAGGGTTAGCGTTAGTATGAGGTTAGTTTTAGCGTTGAGTTAGGGTGAGGGTGAGGGTTTACTTTAGGTAAGGGTTAGGGTAAGTTTAGGGTGAGGATTAGGATGAGGTTGAGGGCTGAGGTGAGGGTTAGGGTTAGGGTGAGTGTTAGGGTTAGGATTAAGGTGAGGGTTATTGTTAGGGTGAGGGTGAGGGTGAAGTTTCAGGTGAGGGGAGGGGTTAGGTTTAGGGTTAGCGTGAGGTTTATGGTTAGGGTTAAGTTTAGGGTGATGGTGAGGGTTAGGGTGAGTGTGAGGTTGATGGTATGTGTGAGGTTTAAGGTTAGGGTGAGGGTTAGGGATAGGGTTAGGGTTAGGGTGAGGGTGAGTATTAGGGTGAGAGTGAGAGTTCGGGTGAGGGGGAAGGGGAGGGGGAGGGTTATGGTTAGTGTTCGGGATAGAGTTAGGGTGTGTGGGTGTGGGTTAGGTTTTGGATTAGGGTTACGGTGAGGGTTAGGCTTAATATTAGGGTTAGGGTTAGGGTGAGGGATAGGGTTAGGATTAGTTTTAGGATGAGGGTTAGGCTGTGGGGTAGGGTTAGTGTTAGGGTGAGGGTTAGGGTTAGTGTGAGATTTAGGGTTAAGATTAGGGTCAGGGTTAGTTAGGGTGAGGGTAAGGGTTAGTGTGAGGGTTAGGATGAGGGTGAGGTTTAGGGTTAGGGATAGGTTTAGGCTGAGGTTAGGGTGAGGGCTAGGGTTAGTGTGAGGGTTAGGATTAGGGTTAGGGATAGGGTGAGGGTTATGTTTAGGTTTAGGTTTAGGGTTAGGGTGAGTCTTAGACTGAGGGGTAGGGTTAGTGTTACGGTTAGGGAGAGGGTTCGGGTTAGTGTGAGGGTTAGGGTTAGGTTTAGGTGAAGGTGAGGGTAAGGGTTATGGTGAGGGTTAGGGTGAGGATGAGGGTTAGGATTAGAGTTAGGGTTAGGATTAGGGTTAGGGTGAGGTTGAGGTTTAGTATTAGGGTGAGGGTTAGGGTTATTGTTAGGGTTAGGGTGCGGGTAAGGTTGAGGGTTAGGGTTAGGTTAGGGTTAGGTTTAGGCTGAGGGTGAGGGTGAGGGTGAGGTTGATGGTTAGTGTTAGGGTGAGGGTGAGGGTGAGGGCTAGGGTGAGGGTGCGGGTTAGAGTGAGGGTTAGGGTGAGGGTTTCTTTTACATCAGGGTTAGGGTTAGGGTGAGGATTAGAGTGAGAGTGAGGGTGAGGATTTCGTTTACATCTGGGTTAGGGTTAAGCTGTGGTTAGGGTGAGGGTGAGGGTTAGGGTTAGAGTTAGGGTGTGGGTTAAGCTTAGGGTGATGTTTAGGGTGAGGCTGAGGGTTATTGTGAGAGTTAGGGTGAGGTTTAGGTTTAGTGTTAGGATTAGGGATAGGTTGAGGGTGAGGTTTAGGGTTAGACTTAGGGTTATGGGGAGGGTTAAATTGAGGGTCAGGGTTAGGGTTAGTGCTAGGGTTAGGGTTAGGATGCAAGTTAGGTTGAGGTTTATGGGTAGGGTTACAGTGAGGTTTAGAGTGAGGGTGAGGGGAAGGGGGAGAGTTTGGTTTAGGGTTAGAGTTAGGTTGAGGGTGAGGGTTAGGATTAGGGTTAGCACTAGGTTTGTGCTTAGGGTGAGTGTGAGGTTGAGGGTGAGGTTTAGGGTTAGGTTGAGGGTTAGGGTTAGGTTTAGCGTGAAGGTTAGGGTTATGGTTAGGGTTAGGATGAGCATTAGGCTGAGGGTTAGAGTTAGGGTTAGTGTGAGGGTTTGGGTTAGGGTTTGATTAGGTTGAAGGTTAGTTTTAGCTTTAGGGTTAGGATAAAGTTCAGACAGAGGATTAGGGTTAGGGTTACTGTGAGGGTTAGGTTTAGGGTTAGGGTTAGGGGGTGGGCTAGGTTGAGGGTGAGGTTTAGGGTGAGGGTTTAGTTTAGGTAAGGGTTAAGGTTAGGTTAGGGTGAGGATTAGGGTGAGGTTGAGGGTTAAGGTGAGGATTAGGGTTAGTGTGAGGGTTAGGATTACTGTGAGGGTTAGGGTTAAGGTTAGGGTGAGGGTGAGGGTAAGGGTTAGGGTGAGGTTTAGGGTGAGGGTGAGGGTTAGGATTAGAGTTACGGTTAGGATTAGGGTGATGGTAAGGATGAATGGTTAGTGTTAGTGTGAGGATTAGGGTTGGGTTGAGGGTGAGGGTGAGGGTTAGGGTTAGGTTTAGGGTTAGGTTTAGGCTGAGGGTGAGGTTGAGTGTGAGGTTGATGTTTAGGATTAAGGTTAGGGTGAAGGTGATGGTTAAGGTGAGGGTAGGGTTAGTATGAGGTTTAAGGTGAGGGTTTCATTTACCTCAGGGTTAGGTTTAACATGAGGTTAGGTTTAGGGTTAGGGTTAGGGTTAGGGTTAGGGTGAAGTTTAGGGTTAGGGTGATGTTTAGGGTGAGGGTGAGGGTTAGGGTGAGGGTGAGGGTTAGTGTAAGGGTGAGGGTGAGGTTTAGGTTTGGGAACAGGGTTACGGTTAGGGTTAGGCTGAAGGTGAGGGTGAGGGTGATGGTGAGGGTGAGGGTGAGTGTTTGGGTTAGGGTTAGGGTTAGGGTTAAGGTGAGAGTTACGGGTACTGTGAGGCTAATTGTTAGGTTTAGGGTTAGGGGAAGGGGAAGGGTTAGAGTGAGGTTTAGTGTGAGTGTGAGTTTTAGGGTTAGGGTTAAGATTAGGGTGAGGGCTAGGGTGAGGGTGAGGGTTAGTATGAGGGTTAGGGTGAGGGTTGTTTTTTTTTAATTTTTTTTTGGGTCCGGTCATGGGGCCTGAACTCTGGGCGTGGGCGCTGTCCCTCAGCTCTTCAGCTCAAGGCTAGCGCTCTACCACTTGAGCCACAGTGCCACTTCCGGCTTTTTTCTTTTTGCTTATGTGGTGCTGAGGAATCGAACCCAGGGCCTCAGGCATGCAAGGCAAGCGCTCTACCACTGAGCCACCTTCCCAGCCCAGGGTGAGGGTTTCTTTTAGCCAAGGTTTAGTGTTATGATGAGGATTAACGTGAGGGTGAGGGTTAGGTTGAGGTTTAGGGTTAGGGTGAGGGTTAGAGCAAGGGTTAGGGTGAGGGTTAGGGTTTGGTTGATGTTTAACGTGACGGTGAGGATTAGAGCGAGGATGAGGGTTCGGGTGAGGGTAAGGGTTCGAGTGAGGGTGAGAGTTAGGATGTGGGTGAGCATTAGTGTTAGGTTGAGTGTTAGCATTAGGTTTAGGGTTAGTGTGAGGGTGAGGGTAAGGGCTAGGGTTAGGATTAGGTTGACGGTTAAGATTAGGGTTAGGGTTAGTATGAGTGTTAGGGTGAAGGGTAGGGTTAGGGTTAGGATGAGGGTTAGGGTGAGGGTGAGAGTGAAGGTTTAGTTTAGGTAAGGGTTAAGGAAAGGTTAGGTTGAGGATTAGGGTGAGGTTGAGGGTTAAGGTTAGGGTTAGGATTAGGTTGAGTGTTAGGGTTACTGTGAGGTTTAGGGTTACACTTAGGGTGAGGGTGAGGGTATGGTTTAGGATGAGGGTTATGGTGAGGGTGAGGGTTAGGATTAGAGTTATGGTTAGGATTAGGGTGAGGGTGAGAGTGAGGGTTAGTGTTAGGGTGAGGGTTAGGTTTGGGGTGAGGGTTAGGGTTAGGGTTAGGGTTGGGGTGAGGGTGAGGGTGAGGGTTAGGGTTAGGCTTAGGGTTAGGTTTAGGCTGAGGGTGAGTTTGAGGGTGAGGTTGAGGGTTATATTTAGGGTTAGGGTGAGGGTGAGGGCTAGGGTGAGGGTGAGGGTTAGTGTGAGGTTGAGGGTGAGCGTTTCGTTTACGTCAGGGTTAGAGTTAAGATGAGGTTAGGGTTAGGGTAAGGTTTAGCGTTAGGGTTAGGGTGAGGTTTATTATTAGGGTGATGTTTAGGGTGAGGGTGAAAGTTAGGGTGAGGGTGAGGGTTAGTGTAAGTTTGAGGGAGAGTGTTAGGATTGGGAATAGGGTTAGGGTTAGGGTTAGGCTAAAGGTGAGGTTGATGGTGAGGGTGAGGCTGAGGTTTAGGTTTAGGGTTAGTGTTAGGCTTAGGGTTAGGGTGAGGGTAAGGGTTAGAGTGAGGTTTAGGGTGAGGGTGAGGGTTAGGGTTAGGGTTAGGATTAGGGTGATGGTTAGGGTGAGGGTGAGGGTTAGTGTGAGTTTCAGATTGAGAGTTTCTTTTAGCCAAGCGTTAGGGTTATGTTGAGGAATAGGGTGAGGTTTATGATTAGGCTTTGGATTAGGGTTAGGTGAAGGTTATGGCTAGGGTTAGGTTGAGTGTTAGGGTTTGGGTGATGTTTAGAGTTAGGGTGAGGGTTAAGGTGAGGGTGAGGGTTAGGGTGTGGGTGAGAATTAGGGTTAGATTGAGTGTTAGTGTTAGGTTTAGGTTTAGTGTGAGGTTGAGGGTTAGGGGTAGTTTTAGGGTTAGGTTGAGGGTTTGGATTAGGGTTAGGGTTAGTGTGAGGTTTAGGGTGAAGGGTAGGGTTATGGTTAGGGTGAGGGTTAGGGTGAGGGTGAGGGTGAGGGTGAGGGTGTGGGTGAGGGTTAGGCGTAGGTGTAGGGTTAGGGGGAGTTTAAGGGTTAGGTTTAGGTTGAGGAATAGTGTTAGGGTTAGGGTTAGGGTGAGTGTTAGGTTGTGGGTTAGGGTTCCGCTGGGGGTGAGGTTTAGGTTGTTGGTGAGGGTTAGGTTTAGGGTGAGGATTAGGGTTATAGTGAGGTTTATGGTGAGGGTAAGGGTTAGGGTGAGGTTTAGTGTGAGGGTTATGGTGAGGGTTAGGGTGAGGGTGAGGTATAGTTTTTGGGTTAGGGTTAAGGTGAGGGTTAGGGATATGTTTAGGTTTAGTGTTAGGTTGAGTGTGAGGGTTAGGGTTAGTATTAGAGTTAGCCTGAGGGTGAGGGTGAGGGTTAGGTTTAGTGTGAGTTTTATGGGTAGGGTTTGGGTTAGGGTGAAGGTTAGGGTTAGGGTTCGGGTTAGGATGAGCATTAGTCTGAGGGTTAGAGTTAGGGTTAGGTTGAGGGTTAGGGTTAACCTGATATTTATTGTGAGATTATCGTTTAGGTTGAGGGTGAGTGTTCGGGTGAGCATGATGGTTAGGATGAGGGTGAGGGTTTGGGATACAGTTAAGGTTAGGGAGAGGGGTAGGGTGAGCATGAGGGTTAGGATTAGGGTTAGGATTAGGGTTAGAGTGAGGATGAGGGTGAGGGTTAGGGTGTGGGTATGTGTTATGGTTAGGGTTAGGTTTAGGGCTAGGGTGAGGGTTAGTGTGAGGGTGAGGGATTCGTTCACGTTAGTCTTAGGGTTAGGGTGAGGATTAGGTTAAGGGTGAGGGTTAATCTGAGGTTAGGTTAGGGTGTGGGTTATGGTTAGGGTGATGTTTATGGTGAGGGTGAGTGTTCAGTGAGGGTGAGGGTGAGGGTGTGGGTTAATGTTAGAGTTAGGTTTAGGTTGAGGGTTAGGAATAGGAATAGGGTTAGGGTTAGGGTTAGGGTTAGGGTTCGGGTTAGGGTTCGGGTTAGGTTTAGGGTGAGGGGTAGGATGAGGGTGAGGGTTAGTGTGAGGGTTAGGGTGAGGGTTCCTTTTAGGTCAGGGTTAGGTTTATGGTGAGGATTAGTGTGAGAGTGAGGGTTATGTTTAGGGTGAGGGTTAAGGTTAGGGTTACCATGAGGGTGAGGGTTTGGGGGATGTTTAGGGTGAGGGTGAGGGTTAAGGTGAGGGTGAAGGTTAGGGTGTGGTTGAGGATTAGGTTTAGGGTTTGGGTTAGGGTAATGGTGAGTGTAAGGTATAGGGTGAGGTTTATTGTGAGGATGAAGTTTAGGTTTAGTGTTAGGGTTAGGGTGAGGTTTTGGGTGAGCATTAGGTTTTGGTTTAGGGTTAGGGTGAGGGTGTGGTATAGGGTGAGTGTTAGTGTTAGGGTGAGGGATAGGTATATGGTTAGGGTGAGGTTGAGGGTTAGGGTTAGAGTTAGGGTGAGGGTTAGGGTTAGGATTAGGGTAAGGATTAGGTTTTGGCTGAGTTTGAGGGTGACTGTAAGAGTGAGGGTTAGGTTTAGGGTGAGGGTTAGGGCTAGGGTTAGGGTTAGGGTAAGGGTGAGGGTTAGGGTTAGGGTGAGGGTATGGGTAAATGTTAGGGTGAGGGTTAGGGCGAGAGTGAGGGTTAGGGTTAGGGTCAGGTTAAGGGTTAGGTTGAGGGTGAGGGTTAGGTTGAGGGTTAGGGTGAGGGTGAGGCTTAGGGTTAGCATTAGGGTTAGGGTGAGGGTGAGGGTTAGGGTGAGGGTTAGGGTTAAGGTTAGGGATAGGGTAAGGATTAGGGTTAGGGTTAGGTTTAGGGTGAGGTTTAGGATGAGGGGTAGGGTTAGGGATAGAGTGATTTTTAGGTTTATTTTGAGGATTATGGTTAGGGTGAGGTTTAGTTTTACTGTGAGGTTTAGGTTTAGGGTTAGGGTTAAGATGAGTGTTAGGGTTATGTTGAGGGTGAGGGTGAGGGATAGGGCTAGGTTTAGGGTTAGTGTGAGTGTTATTGTTAGCGTGAGGGTTAGGTTTAGGGTGAGGGTTAGTGTTAAAGTAAGGGTTAGGGTGAGGGTTAGGGTTAGGGTTAGGGTGAATGTTAGGGTGATGGTGAGGGTTAGGGTGAGGGTGACTGTTAGGTTTAGAGTTAGGGTTAGGCTGAGTGTTAGGGTTAGTGTTAGGGTTAGGGTGAGAGTTAGGGTGAGGTGTCGGGATACGGTTAGACTGATGGTTAGAGTTAGTGTGAAGGTTAGGGGTAGGGTTAGGTTTAGTGTTAGGATAATGTTTAGGGTGAGGGTTAGTTTGAGGGTGAGGGTTAGAGTGAGCGTTACGGTTAGGTTCAGTTTGAAGTTTAGGGTTAAGGTGATGTTTAGGGTGATGTTGAGTGTTAGTGTGAGTGTGAGGGTGAGGGTGAGGCTGAGGAGGAGGGTTAGGGTGAGGTTAAGGTTACTTTAGGATTAGGGTTAGAGTTAGGGTTGGGCTGAGGGTGAGGGGGAAAGTGAGGGTTTGGGTTAGGGTTAGGGCTAGGGTGAGGGTTAGGGTTAGTGTGTGGGTTAGTGTGATGGTGAGGGTCAGCGTGAAGGTGAGGGTTAGAATGATGGTGAGGGTGAGGTTGAGGGTTAGGGTTAGGATTAGGGTTAGGGTGAGTTTTAGGGTTAGGGCTAGGGTTAGAGTTATTGTTAGAGTTAAGGTTAGGATGACGGTGAGGGTTATTGTTAGGGTTAGGGTTAGGGTGAGGGTGAGGGTGGGCTTGAGGGTTAGGGTTAGGCTTAGGGTTATGGTTAGGGTAAGGCTGATGGGGAAGGGGAGGTTGAGGGTGTGTGTTAGGGTTAATTTTAGGGTTAAGGTGAGGGCTTGGGTGAGGGTTAGGGTTAGGCTGAGGGTGAGGGTGAGGGTTTTGGTTAGGTAAAGTTTAGGGTTAGGGTGAGGATTTGGGTGAGGATGAGGATTAAGCTGAGGTTAGGTTTAGGGTGAGGGTTAGTCTTAGGGTTAGGGTGAGGGTTGGGGTTAGGGAGATGTTTAGGCTGAGGTTGAGGGTTAGGGTGAGGGTTAGGCTGAGGGTGAGGGTTAGGGTTAGCATTAGGGTTAGGTTTAGGATTAGCTTGAGTGTTAAGGTTAGGGTTAGGGTTAGGGTTAGGGCTAGGGTGTAGGTTAGGGTTAGGTGAGTCTGAGGCTGAGGCTGAGGCTGAGGGTGAAGGTGAGGAGGAGGGAGAGGATTAAGGTTAGGGTTAGGTTTAGGGTGAGGACTAATGTGAGGGTGATGTTTTTGTTTAGGAAAAGTTTAGGGTTAAGTTTAGGGTGAGGATTAGGGTGAGGGTGAGGTTTAAGGTGAGGGTTAGGGTTAGGGTCATTGTTAGGGTTAGGGTTAGGGTGAGGGTGAGGGTTAGGTTGATGTTTAGGGTGACGGTGAAAGTGAGACTGAGGGTTCGGGTGAGGGTTAGGGTTAGGGTGAGGGTTAGGTTTAGGATTAGGTTTAGGTTTAGGGTGAGGGTAAGGCTTATGATGACAGTTAGGGTGAGGGTGAGGGTTAGGGTTAGGGTTAGGGTTAGGGTGAGGGTTGGGGTGAGGGTTAGGTTTAGGGTTAGGGTGAGGGTAAGAGTTAGGATGACAGCTAGGGTGAGGGTCAGGATTAGGGTTAGGGTTAGGTTGAGGGTGAGGGTTAGGGTGAGGGTTAGGGTTAGGGTTAGGGTGAGGGTTAGGGTGAAGTTTAGGGTTAGGGTTAGGGTTTGGGGTAGGATGAGGTTTAGGGGGATGGGAAGGGGTAGGGTGAGGGTTACGGAGAGGGTGAGGGTAAAGTTTAATCTAAGGGTTAGTTTGAGAGTGAGCATTTGTGTTAGCATCATGGTTGGGTTGTGGGTTAGGGTTAGGGTTAGTTTGAGGGGTAGTTTTAGGGTTAGGGTGAAGGTTTTGGTTAGCGTTAAGGTGAGGTTAAGGGTTTGGCTGAGAGTGAGGGTGAGGGTTAGGGTTAGTCTTAGGGTGAGGGTGAATGTTAGGGGTAGGGATAGGGTGAGTGTGAGAGTGAGGATTAGGTTTAGGATTAGGGTTAGGGTTAGGGTTAGGGTTAGGCTGAGGTTTAGGCTGACGGGTAGGGTTACAGTTAGGGTGAGGGTTAGGTTTAGTGGGAGTGTTAGGGTTAGGTTTATGGTTAGGGTTAGGGTGAGGGTTCAGGTGAGAGTTCGGGTTAAGGTGTGGGTGAGGGTTAGGGTTAGTGTGAGGACTAGCTTTAGGGTTACGGTTATTGTTAGGGTTAGGATTAGGGTGAGGGTAAGGGTAAGGGTTAGTTTTATGGTTAGGGTGAGGATTCGGGTTAGTGTGCGGGTTAGGGTTAGGGTTAGATGAAGGATCGGGTAAGGGTTAGTGTGAGGGTTAGGGTGAGTGTGAGTATTATGATTAGGTTAAGGACTAGGGTTAGGCTGAGGGTGAGGGTGAGGTTGAGGTTTATGATTAGGGTTAGGGTGAGGGTTAGGTTTAGGGTGATGTTTAGGGTGAGGGTGAGGGTTAGGGTGAGGGTGAGGGTTCGGTTGAGGGTGAGGATTAGGGTGTGGATGAGGGTTAGCATGAGGGTGAGGGTTACAGTTAGGTTTAGGGTGTTGGTTAGGGTTAGTTTTTGGATTAGGGTGAGGTTTAGGGTGAGGGGTAGGGTCAGGGTTGGGGTGAGGTTTAGGGTTAGTGTGAGGTTTAAGGTTAGGTTTAGGGTAAGTGTGAGGATAAGGGTTAGTGTGAGGGATAGGGTTATTGTTAGGGTTAGGGTGAGGGTTATGATTAGGGTTATGGTGAGGGTTAGGGTTAGGCTAAGGTTTAGGGTTGGGGATAGGGTAAGGGTGAGTGTGAGTTTGATGTTTAGAGGTAGATTTAGGGTGAAGTTGAGGGTTCGGTTTAGGATTAGGGTTAGGGTTAGGGTTAGGGTGAGGGTGAGGGTTAGGTTTAGGATTAGGGTTAGGGTTAGGCTTAAGGTGAGGGTGAGGTTGAGTGTTAGGGAGAGGATTAGGGTTAGGTTTAAGGTTAGGTTAAGGGTGAGGGTTAGGTTGAGGTGAGGGTTCGTGTTTGGGTTAGGGTTAGGTTGATGGTGAGGGTTAGGGTGAGGGTGAGGTTTAGGTTTAGTGTTAGCTTTAGGGTGAGGGTTAGGATCAGGGTTAGGATTAGGGTGAGGGTTAAGGTGAGGGTTAGGGTTAGGGTTAGGGTGAGGGTGAGGGTGAGGGGTAAGGTTAGGTTTAGAGTTAGGGTGATGGTGAGGGTGAGGGTGAGGGTTAGGTTTGGGGTGAGGTTTAGTGTTAATGTTAGTGTTAGTGTTAGGGTGAGGGATAGGGTTAGGGTTAGGGTTAGGATGAGGGTTAGGCTGTGGGGTAGGGTTAGCTTTAGGGTGAGGGTTAGGGTTAGTGTGAGTTTTAGGGTTAAGTTTAGGGTCAGGGTTAGGATTAGGTTAGGGGTGAGGGCTAGGTTGAGGGTGAGGGGTAGGGTGAGTGGTAGGGTTAATGTTAGGGTGAGGGTGAGGGTTAGGTTTAGTGTGAGGGTTAGGGTTAGTGTGAGTTTGAGGGTTAGGGTTAGGGTGAGGGTTAGGGTTAGGGTTAGGGATAGGGTGAGGGTGAGCGTTACGATTATGTTGAGGGTTAGGATGAGGGTAGGGTTAGGGTAAGGGTGAGGGTGAGGCTTAGGTTTAGTGTGAGGGTTAGGGTTAGTGTAAGGTTAAGGGTTAGGGTGAGGTTTAGGGTAACAGTGAGGCTTAGGGTTAGGGTGAGTTTGAGGGTGAGGGTGAGGTTTAGGGTTAGGTTTAGCGTTAGGTTTAGGGTTAAGGTGAGGGTGAGCCGTAGGTTGAGAGTGAGGGTTCGGGTGAGGGTTTGCGTGAAGGGGGAGGTTTTTGGTTACGGTTCGGGTTAGAGTTAGGGTGAGGCTGTGGGTGAGGGTTAGGTTTAGGATTAGGGTTAGTGTTAGGATTAGGCTGAGGGTGAGTGTGAGGGTGATGGTGAGGGTTAGGTTTTGGGTGAGGGTTCAGGTTAATGTTAGGGTTAGGGTTAGGTTGAGGGATAGGATTAGGGTTAGGGTTAGGATGAGGAATACACTATGGGGTAGGGTTAGGATTAGGGTGAGGGTTAGGGTTAGTGTGAGTTTTAGGGTTAAGGTTAGGGTCAGTGATAGGATTAGGTTAGGGGTAAGGGTTAGGGTGAGGGTTAGGATGAGGGTGAGGTTTAAGTTTAGGGATAGGGTTAGGATGAGGTTAGGGTGAGGGCTAGGGTGAGTGTGTGGGTTAGGGTTAGGGTTAGGGATAGGGTGAGGATTAGGTTTAGGATTAGGGTTAGGGTTAGGGTGAGTCTTAGGCTGAGGGGAAGGTTTAGGGATAGGGTGAGGGTTAGGTTTAGTGTAAGGGTTAGGGTTTGGGGTAGGGTTAGGGTGAGGGCTAGGATGAGTTTGAGGGTTAGGGTTTTATTTAGGGATAGGGTAAGGATTAGCGTTAGGGTTAGTGTTAGGTTGAGGTTTAGGCTGATGTGTAGGGTTACAGTTAGGGTGAGGGTTAGGTTTAGTGGGAGTGTTAGGGTTAGGTTTAGGGTTAGGGTTAGGCTGAGGTTTCGGGTGAGCGTTCGGGTTAAAGTGGGTGAGGGTTAGGGTTAGTGAGAGGACTAAGTTTAGGTTTAGGGTTACTGTTAGGGTTATGTTTAGGGTGAGGGTAAGGGTTAGGGTTAGTGGTATGGTTAGGGTGAGGGTTCGGGTTAGTGTGAGGGTTAGGATTAGGTTTAGGAGAAGTTGAGGGTAAGGGTTAGGGTGAGGGTTAGGGTGAGGGTGAGGGTTAGGATTAGAGTTAGTGTTAGGATTAGGGTTAGGGTCAGGGTGAGGTTGAGGTTCAGTGTTAGGGTGAGGGTTAGGGTTATTGTTAGGGTTAGGTTGCGGGTGAGGGTGAGGGTGAGGGTTAGGGTTGGGGTAGGGTTAGGTTTGACTGAGGGTGAGGGTGAGAGTGAGGGTGAGGGTTAAGTTTAGGGTTAGGTTTAGGGTGAGGGCTAGGGTGAGGGTGATATTTTTGGTTAGGAAAGGTTTATTGTTAGGTTTAGTGTGAGGATTTGGGTGAGGGTGAGGTTTAAGGTGAGGGTTAGGGTTAGGGTGAGGGTTAGGGTTAGGGTTAGCGTGAGGTTTAGGGTTAGGGTGATGTTTAGGGTGAGGGTGAAGTTGAGAGTGAGGGTTCAGGTGAGGGTTAGGGTTAGGGTGAGGGTTAGGGTTAGGGTTAGGGTTAGGGTTAGGGTGAGGATAAGGTTTAGGATGACAGGGTGAGGGTGAGGGGTAGGGTTAGGTTTGGGTTAGGGTGATGTTTATGTTGAGGGTGAGGGAAAGAGTGAGGATTCGGTTGAGGGTGTAGCTTAGGGTGTTGGTGAGGGTTAGGGTGAGAGTGAGGGTTCGGATGAGGGTGAGAGTTAGTGTGTTGGTGAGGGTTAGGGTGAGGGTGAGTGTTAGGGTTAAGTTTAGGATTAGGATGAGGGTTAGGGTTAGGGTTAGGGTGAGGGTTAGGGTGAGGGTTATGGTTAGGGATAGGGTGAGGTTTAGGGTTAGTGTGAGGGTTAGGGTTAGGGTTGGTGTAAGGATAATGTTTAGGTTGAGGATTAGGGTGAGAGTGAGGGTTAAGGTTAGATTAAGGGTTAGGGTGAGGGTTTGGCTAAGGGTTAGGTTTAGGGTTAGGGTGAGTGTGAGGGTTAAAGTTAGGGTTAGGGTGAGTGTTAGGGTTGGGGTGAGGGTTAGGGTTAGGGTTAGGGTGAGGGTTTGGGTGAGTGTGAGTTTTAGGGTGTCTGTGACGGTTAGGGTTAGATTGAGGGATAAGGTGACGGTGAGGGTTAGGGTGAGGGTGAGGGTTAGGGTTAGGGTGAGTTATAGGGTGAGGGTTAGGGTTAGGGTGAGTGTGAGGATTAGGGTTAGGGTTACCCTTAGGGTTATGGTGAGGGTATGGGTTAGGGTGAGGTTTAGGTTGAGGTTGAGGGTTAGGGTTAGCGTTAGGGTTAAGGTGAGAGTTAGGGTGAGGGTTAGGGTTAGGGTGAGGGTGAGGGTTAGGGTTAGGGTTAGGGTGATGTTTATGGTTAGAGTGTGGGTTAGGGATAGGTTTATGGTTAGGGGGAGGTTTAGGTTTATGGTTAGGGTTCCAGTTAGGGTGAGTGTGAGGGTGAGTGTTAGGATTAGGATTAGGTTTAGGGTTAGTGATAGGCTGAGGGTGAGGGTGAGGGTGAGGGTTAGGGTTAGGGTTAGGGTAATGTTTAGGTTTAGGTTTAGGTTGAGGGTTAGGGTTAGGGTTAGGATTAGGATTAGGGTGAGGATTATGGTTAGGGTTAGGGTGTGGGTTAGGGATAGGTTTATGGTTAGGTTTAGCATTAGGTTTACCATTAGGGTTAGAGTGAGGGTGAGGTTGAGGATTAGGGTTAGGATTAGGTTTAGGGTTAGGGTGAGGCTGAGGTTGAGGATATGTTTGAGGGTGAGGGTGAGAGTGAGGGTTAGCTTTAGGCTTAAGGTGAGGGCTATGGTGAGGGCGAGCGTTAGGTTGAGGGTTAGTGTGAGGGTGCAGCTTTCGGTTAGTAAAGGTTTAGGGTTAGGTTTAGGGTGAGGATTAGGCTGAGGGTGAGGTTGAAGGTGAGGGTTAGGGTTAAGGTGAGGGTTAGGGTTAGGGTTAGGGTTAGGTTGATGTTTAGGGTGAGGGTGAGGGTGAGGGCTGTGGTTAGGGTAATGTTTAGCCTTAGGGTTAGGTTGGGGGTTAGGTTTAGGGTTAGGATGAGGGTTAGGGTGAGGATTATGGCTAGGGTTAGTGTGTGGGTTAGGTTTAGTGTGACCGTTAGGGTTAGGGTGAGGGTAAGCGTTAGTGTGAGGGTTAGGATGAGGGTGCGGGATAGGGTTAGTGTTAGGGTTAGGGTGAGCGGTTGGATGAGGGTTAGGTGTAGGGTAAAGGTGTGGGTTAGTGTTAGGGTTCAGTTCAGTGTTAGCGTTAGGGTGAGGTGTAGGGTTAGGGTTAGGGTTAGTGTGAGGATAAGGGAATGTTGAGGGTTAGGGTGAGGGATAGGGTTAGTGTAAGGTTTAGGGTGAGTGTTTGTGTGAGGGTTAGGTTTAGTTTTAGGGTGACGTGAGGGTTAGCATGAGGGTAAGTTTTAGGGTGAGGTTTAGTATGAGGTTGACTATTAGGGTTAGCATTAGTGTTAGGGTGAGGGTTAGGGTTAGGTATAGCATTAGAGTTAGGGTGAGGTTAAGGATTAGGGTAAAAGTGAGGGAGTGGTTTAGGGTTAGCATTAGGTTTACGGTTAGGTTTAGAGTGAGGGTGAGGGTGAGGAATAGGGTTAGGATTAGGTTTAGGTTTAGGGTGAGGCTGAGGTTTAGGGTGAGGGTGAGTGTTAGGGTTAGGCTTAGGGTGAGAGCTATGGTGAGGGCTAGGGTGAGGGCAAGGGTTAGGGTGAGAGTTAGGGTTGGGGTGAATGTTAGGATTACGGTTAGGGTGAGGGTGAGGGTGACGGTGAAGGTGAGGGTTAGGGTGTGAGTTAGGGTTAAGGTTATGGTGAGGGTAAGGGTTAGAGTGAGGTTTAGTTTGAGGGTTAGGGTTAGGGTGAGGATTATGGTGATGTTGAGTGTTAAGGTGACAGTGAGGGTTAGGGTGAGGGTGAGGTTTAGGTTTAGTGTTAGCATTAGGGTGAGGGTTAGGGTCAGTGTTAGGATTAGGGTGAGGGTTAAAGTGAGGGTTAGGGTTCGGGTTAGGTTTAGGGTTAGTATGAGGATTAGGGTTTGGGTTAGGTTTATAGTGAAGGTAAGGTTTAAGGTGAGCGTTAGGCTTAAAGGGTAGGTTTAGGGTAAGGGTGAGGGAGAGTGTGAGGGTAAGGGTTAGGGTGAGGGTTAGGGTGTGGGTGAGGCTTAGGGTTAGCATTAGTGTTAGGGTTAGGGTTAGAGTGAGTGTGAGGTTTAGGGTTAGGGTTAGGGTGAGGGTGAGGGTTAGGGTGAGGGTGAGGTTTAGGTTTAGGTTTAGGGTTATGGTTAGGATTAGTGTAAGGGTGAGGGCTAGTGTGAGGGTGAGGGTTAGGGTTTGGGTTAGGGTGAGGGTAAGGGTTAGGGTGAGGGGTAGTGTGAGGTGTAGTTTTAGGGTTAGGCTGAGGGTTAGGGTTAGCGTGAGGTTTATGGTGAGGGTTAGGGCTAGGGTTAGGGTGTGGGTTAAGGTTAGGGTGATGTTTAGGCTGAGGCTGATGGTTAGGGTGATAGCTAGGGTGAGGTTTAGGGTTAGTGTTAGGATTAGGGTTAGGGTGAGGGTGAGGTTTAGGGTTAGAATTAGGGTTAGGAGAGGTTTAAATTGAGGGTCAGGTTTAGGGTTATCGTTAAATTTAGGGTTAGAATGAGCGTTAGGTTGAGGTTTAGGGTTAGGGTTAGGGTTAGGTTTAGGATGAGCGTTAGGCTGAGGGTTAGGGTTAGGCTCAGGGTTAGGGTTAGGGTTAGTGTGAGGGTTAGGTTTAGGGTTAGGGTTAGGTTGTGGACTGTGGTGAGGGTGAGGGTTAGGGTGATGGTTAGGATTACGGTTAGGGTTAGGGTCAGGTATAGGTTGAGTTTTAGGATTAGAGTAAGGACTTGGGTTGGGCTGAGGGTGAGGGTGATGTTGAGGGTGAGGGTTAGGGTTAGAGTGAAGGTTAGAGTGAGTGTGAGGGGGAGGGGGAGAGCTTGGTTTAGGGTTAGAGTTAGGTTGAGGGTGAGGGTTAGGTTTAGGGTTAGCACTAGGTTTAGGCTGAGGGTGAGGGTGAGTTTAGGGTTAGGGTGAGGGTTAGGGTTAGGGTTAGGTTTAGGTTGAGGTTTAGGGTTAGGGTTAGGGTTAGGATGATCATTAGGATCAGGGTTAAGTTTAAGGTTAGTGTGAGGGTTAGGGTTAGGGTTAGGGTTAGGGTTTAGTTAGGGTGAAGGTTAGTTTTAGGTTTACGGTTAGGATAAGGTTTAGGCTGAGTGTTAGGTTTAGGGTTAGTGTGAGTGTTAGGTTTAGGGTTAGGGTTAGGGTGTGGGCTAGGGTGAGGGTGAGGGTTAGGGTGAGGGTGAGGGTGAGGGTTTAGCTTAGGTAAGGGTTAAGGCTAGGTTATGGTGAGGATTAGGATGAGGTTGAATGTTAAGGTGAGGGTTAGGATGAGTGTTAGGGTTACTGTGAGGGTTAGGGTTAGGGTTAGGGTTAGGGTTAGGGTTAGGGTTAGGGTTAGGGTTATGGTGAGGGTAAGGTATAGCGTGAGGTTTATTGTGAGGATGAATTTTAGGGTTAGTGTTAGGGTTACGGTGAGGTTTAGGGTGAGGGTTAGTGTTTGGTTTAGGATTAGTTTGAGTGTGAGGTATAGGATGAGTTTTAGTGTTAGGATTAGGGTTAGGGATATGGTTTGGCTGAGGGTCAGGGTGACAGTAAGTGTGAGGGTTATGGTGAGGGTTAGGGTTAGATTGAGGGTGAGGGTGAGGATTAGGGTGAGAGTATGGGTTAGGTTGAGGATTAGTGTGAGGGTGAGGGTTACGGTTAGCCTTAGGGTTAGGGTGAGGGTTAGGGTTAAGGTTAGGGATAGGATGAGGATTAGGGTTAGTGTGAGGGTTAGGCTGAGGGATAGGGTTAGGGATAGAGTGACTGTTATGTTTACTGTGAGAATTAGGGTTAGGGTGAGGTATAGGTTTAGTGTGAGGTTTAGGTTTAGGGTTAGGGTTAGGATGAGTGTTAGGGTTAGGTTGAGGTTGAGGGGGAGGGTGAGGGCTAGGGTTAGGGTTAGTGTGAGGGTTACTGTTAGGATGAGGGTTAGGTTTAGGTTACAGGTTAGTGTTAAAGTAAGGGTTAGGGTGAGGGTCAGGGTGAGGATTAGGTTTAGGTTGAGGTTTAGGTTTAGGGTGAGGATTAGGTTTAGGGTGAGCGTTAGGGTGATGGTGAGGATCAGGGTGAGGGTGAGGGTTAGGTTGAGAGTTAGGGTTAGGGTGAGTGTTAGGGTTAGGGTTAGGTTTAGGGTGAGAGTTAGGGTCAGGTGTCGTGATACGGTTAGAGTGATGTTTAGGGTTAGTGTGAAAGTTAGGGTTAGGGTTAGTGTGAGGATAATGTTTAGGGTGAGGGTTAGAGGGTGAGGGTTAGGGTGAGCGTTAGGGTTAGGTTCAGTGTAAGGGTTAGGGTTAAGGTTATGTTTAGGGTGAGGTTGAGGGTTAGTGTGAGGGTGAGGGTGAGGTTGAGGGTGAGGGGTAGGATGAGGGTGAGGGTGAGGTTAGTTTAGGTTTAAGGTTAGAGTTAGGATTAGGCTGAGGGTGAGGGGTAAAGTGAGGGTGAGGGTTAGGGTTAGGGCTAGGGTGATGGTTAGGGTTTTTGTGAGGGTTAGTGTGATGGTGAGGGTCAGCGTGAGGGTGAGGGTTAGAATGAGGGTGAGGGTATGGTTGAGGGTAAGTGTTAGGATTAGGGTTAGGGTGAGTTTTAGGGTTAGGGTTAGAGTAATTGTTAGGGTTAGGATTAGGGTTAGGATGAGGGTGAGGGTTATTGTTAGAGTTAGGTTTAGGGTTAGGGTGAGGGTGGGGTTGACGGTTAGGGTTAGGATTAGGGTTATGGGTAGGTTAAGGCTGAGGAAGGGGAGGTTGAGGGTGAAGTTTAGAGTTAAAGTTAGGATTAGGTTGAGGGCTTGTGTGAGGGTGAGGGTTAGGCTGAGGGTGTGGGTGAGGGTTTCGGTTAAGTAAAGGTTAGGGTTAGGGTGAGGATTAGGGTGAGGATGAGGATTAAACTGAGGTTAGGTTCCGGGTCAGGGTTGGGGTTAGAGTGAGGCTTAGGGTTAGGGTGATGTTTAGGGTGAGGGTGAGGGTGAAGGTTAGGGTGAGGGTGAGGGGGAGGGTTAGGGTTAGAGTTAGGTTTAGGGTGAGTGTGAAGTTTAGGATTAGGAATAGGATTAGGATTAGGGTTAAGCTGAGGGTGAGGGTCAGGTTGAGGGTGAAGGTTAGGGTCAGGGTTAGTGTTAGGATTAGAGTGAGGGTTACAGTTAGTGTGAGGGTTTTGTTTAGGGTTAGGTTGAGGGTTAGTGTTAGGGTGAGAATAAGGGTTTGGGTGTGGGTTAGTGTGAGTGTGAGTGTATGGATAGGGTTTGTGTTAGGGTTAGGGTGAGGGTTAGGGTTTGGGTGATGTTTAGAATTAGGGTGAGGGTTAGGGTGAGGATGACGGTTCAGTTGAGGGTGAGAGTTCCTTTGAGGGTGAGGGTTAGGGTGTGGGTGAGGATTAGGGTTAGGGTGAGGTTTAGCATTAGGGGTAGGGTTAGGGTTAGGTTGAGGGTTAGGGTTAGCATTAGGTTTAGATGAGGGGTAGGGAGAGGGTAGGGTTAGATTTAGGGTAGTTTTAGAGTGAGTGTGAGGGTTAGGTTGAGGCTGAGGGTGAGGGTTAGGGTTAGGTTTAGGATGAGGGTTTGGCTGACGGTTAGGTTTAGGCTTATGGTTAGGGTAAGGTTTAGGGTGACGGGGAGGGTTAGCTTTAGGATTAGGGTTAGGGTTAGTGTGATCGTTAGGGTTAGGGTTAGGGTGAGGGTTAAGTTGAGTATTAGGGTTAGTGTTGGGGTGAGGGTTAGGGTGAGGGTTAGGTTTAGAGTTAGGGTTAGTGTGAGGATAAGGGTTAGGCAGAGGGTAAGGGTGAGGGGGAGGATGATGGTGAGGGTTAGGGTGAGGGTGATGGTTACGGTTAGGTTTAGATTTAGGGTGAGAGTGAGGTTAAGGGTTAGGTTTTGGATTAGGGTTAGGCTTAGGCTAAGGGTGAGGCTGAGGGTCAGGGTGAGGGTTAAGGCTAGGGTGAGTGTTCGGGTTAGGGTTAGGGTTAAGGTTAGGTTGAGGGTTAGGGTTAGGGTTAGGATTAGGATGAGGGTTAAGCTGAGGGTTAGGTTTAGGTTTAGGGTGAGGGTAAGGTTTAGGGTGAGGTTTATGGTGAGGGTGAGGGTTAGGATTAGTCTTAGGTTTAGGGTGAGGGTTAGGGTTAGGGAAAGGTTTAGGGCTGAGTGAGGGTTAGGGTGAGGGAAAGGGTTAGGGTGAGAGTTAGGGTAAGGGTGCGGATAGGGTTATGGTGAGGGTAAGGTTTAGGGCAAGTTTTCGGGTGAGGTTGAGGGTTAATGTTAGCATTAGGGTTACGGTGAGCATGAAGGTTATGGTTAGGTTGAGGGCTAGTGTGAGGTGAGGGTTAGGGTGAGGGTGAGGGTTCTGTTGAGAATTAGAGTTAGGGTGAGGGTTAGGGATAGGGTTAGTGTGAGCGTAAGTGTTAGGGGCAGGGTTAGGGTGAGGGTGAAGGTTAGGGTTAGGGTGAGGGTTAAGGTTAGGGTTTTGGTTTGGGGGAGGGCTAGGGTGAGCCGTAGGTTTAGGGTTAGGTTTAGTTTGCAGGTTAGGGTGAGGGTAAGGGTTAGGGTGAGGTTTAGGGTGAGGGTGAGGTTTAGGGTTAGGGTGAGGTTAGGGTGAGGGTTAGGGTTAGGGTTAGGGATAGGGTGATGATAAGGGTTAGTGTGATGGTTAGGGTAAGGTTGAGGATAAGTGTTAGTGTGAGGATAAAGGTTAGTTTGAGGGTTAGGGTGAGAGTGAGGGTTAGGTTTAGGTTGAGGTTATGGGTTAGGGTTATGGTTAGGGTGAGGTTTACAGTGCGCCGTAGGTTACGGTTAGGGTTAGTTGGCAGTTTAGGGTGAGGGTAAGGTTTAGAGTGAGGTTTAGCGTGAGGGTAAGAGTTAAGGTTGGAGTGAGGTTAAGGATTAGGGTGAGGGTTAGGGTTAGGATTAGTGATATGGTGAGGATTAGGGTTAGTGTGAGGGTTAGGGTGAGGTTTAGGATTAGGTTCATTGTGAGGAGAAGTGTTAGGGTGAGGGTTAGGGTGAGGGTGAGGTGTTGGGTTAGCATTAGGGATAGGGTGAGCGTTAGGGTGAGGGTTAAGTTTAGGGTGAGGGTAGGGTTAGGTTAAGGCTGAGGGTTAGGGTTAGGTTGATATTTATGGTGAAGTTGATTGTTAGGGTGAGGGTGGGGGTGAAGGTTAGGTTAAGGGTTAGGGTTAGGGTGAGGTGAGGGTGAGGATGAGGGTTAGGTTTAGGATTAGGGTTAGGGTTTTGCTTAGTGTTAATGTTGGTGTGAGGATGTGGGTTCAGGTGATGTTGAGGGTTAGGGTGTGTGTGTGGGTTAGGGTTAGGTTGAGGATTAGGGTTAGGGTTAGGATTATGGTGAGGTTAAGAGTTAGGGTGAGGTTTATGGTGAAGGTGATGGTTAGGGTTAGCATTAGAGTTAGGATGATGGTTAGGGTGAGGGTGAGGTTTAGGGTTAGGGTTAGGGTGAGTTTGAAGGTGATGGTGAGATTTAGTGTTAGGATTAGTGTTAGGGTTATGGTTAGAGTGAGGTTGTGGGTTTTGGTTAGGGTGAGGGTTAGGGTGAGGGTTATGTTTAGGGTGAGGGTTAGGGTTAGGTTAAGGGTTAAGGTTAGGGTGAAGTTTAGCATTAGGGTGATGTTTATTGTGAGGGTGACTGTTAGGGTGAGGGTGAGTTTCAGGGTCAGGGTGAGGGTTTGGATGATCGTGAGGGTTAAGCTGTGGTTGAGAGTTAGGGTTAGAGTGAGGTAGGGTGACGGTGAGTGTTAGGGTGCAGGTTAGATTTAGTGTTAGGGTTAATGTGATGTGAGGGTGAGCGTGAGGGTGACGGTTAGGGTGAGGGTGAGTGTGAGGGTAGGGTTTAGGATTAGGGTTAGAGTGAGTTTTAGGGTTAGGGTTAGGGTTAGTGTGAGGATAATGGTTAGGGTGAGACTGAAGGTTAGGGTTAGCGTTACGGTTAAGGTGAGATTTAGGGTGAAGGTTAGGGTCAGGGTTAGGGTTAGGGTTCGGGTGAGGGTTTGGGTGAGGGTGTTGTTACAGTGTGGGTGAAGTTTAGGGTTAGGGTGATCGTTAAGTTGATGTTGAGTGTTAGGGTGAGAGTGAGTGTTAGGGTTACGGTGAGCGTTAGGGTTAGGGTAAGGGTTAGGCGAAATGTGAGGATTAGGGTTAGAGTTAGGGTTATGGTGAGGGTACGGGTTAGGGTGAGGTTTGTGGTGAGGGTGAGGGTTAGGGTTAGCGTTAGGGTTAGGGTGAGGTTTAGGGTGGGGGTTAGGGTTAGGGTGAGGGTGCCTGTTAGGGATAAGGTTAGGGTGAGGTTTAAGGTTAGGGTGAGGGCTAGGGATATGGTTAAGGTTTGGGTGAGGGTCAGAGTTAGCGGTAGGGTTAGAGTTAGGGAGAGGGTGAGGGTTAGAGTTAGGGTTAGGATTAGGTATACGGTTAGGCTGAGGGTGAGGCTTAGGTTTAGCGTGAGGGTTAGGGTTAGGTTTAGGGTTAGGGTTAGGTTGAGGGTTAGGGTTAGGTTTAGGATGAGGGTTTGGCTGAGGGTTAGGTTTAGGTTTAGGGTGAGGGTTAGTGTTAGTGTGATGGTTAGGGTTAGGGTTTTGTTTACGGTGAGAGTGAGGGTTAGGTTTAGGTTTAGGGTGAGGTGAGCGATAGGTTGAGGGTTTGGGGTAGGTTTAGTATTAGGGTGAGGGTTTAGTTAGGGTGAGGGTTAGTGTTAGGTTTAGGGTTTGGGTGAGGGTTAGGGTTAGGGTTAGAGTTCGGATGAGGGTGAGGTTGAGGGTTAGCGTTTGAATTAGGGTTAGGTTTAGGGTTATGCTGAGGGTGAAGTTGAAGGTGAGGGTGAGTTTTAGGGTTTGGGTGAGGGTTAGGGTTATGGTTAGGGTTAAGGTGAGGGTGAGGGTTAGGTTTAGGGTTAGGGTTAGGATGAGGGGTAGGCTGAGTGTTAGGTTTAGGCTTAGCGTGAGGGTAAGGGTTAGGGTGATGGTGAGGGATAGGTTTAGGATTCAGGTTAGGGTTAGGGTGATGGTTAGGGTTAGGGTTAGGCTTAGGGTGAAGGTTAAGGTGAGGGGTAGGGTTAGGGTTAGTGTTAGGGTGAGGATTAGGGTTAGGGTGAGGGTAAGGGTGAGGGGTAGGTTTAGGTTTAGGGTTACTGGGAGGGTAAGGGTTAGGGAGAAGGTTAAGGTGAGGGTGAGGATGAGGGTGAGGGTTAGTGTGAGGGTGAAGTTAGGGTTAGGTTTAGAGTTAAGATGAGAGTGAGGGTGAGGATTAGGTTTTGGATTAGGGTTAGGTTTAGGTTTACTCTGAGGGTGAGGTTAAGGGTGAGGGTGAGTTTGAGGGTTAGGTTGAGAGTTAGGGTTAGGGTTAGGGTTAATGTTAGGGTGAGGGATAGGGTTAGGGTTAGGGTTTGGATCAGGATTAGGCTGAGGGTTAGGATCAGTGTTAGGGTGAGGATAATGGTTAGGGTGAGGGTTATGGTGAGGGTGAGGGTTGGGGTTAGCTTAGGGTTAGGGTGAGGGTTAGGGTGAGTTTTAGGGTGAGGGTTAGGGTGAGAGTTAGTATTAGGGTTAGGGATAGGGTTGGGTGAGGGAACGTGTTAGGGTGAGGGTTAGTGTGGGGATGAAAGATATGGTTATGGTGAGGGTAAGGGTTAGGGCGAGGTTTAGGGTGAAGTTGAGGGTTAATGTTAGCATTAGGGTTATGGTGAGCGTGAGGTTTAGCGTGAGCGTTATGGTTAGAGTTAGGGTTAGGGTGAGGGTTAGGCTGAGGGGTAGGGTTAGGGTTAGGGTTATGGTGAGGCTTACTGTGAAGGGTAGGGTTAGGATGAGGGTGAGGGTTAGTGTTAGGGTTAAGGTGAGTTTGAGGGTGAGGGTAAGTGTTAGGGTGAGGGTTAGGTTGAGGTTGAGGTTTAGGTTTAGGATTAAGGTTAGGGTTAGGTATAGGGTAAGGGTTAGGGTTAAGTTTAGGGTAAGGGTGAGGGTGAGGGTGATGGTTAGGGTTAGGGTTAGGATTAATTGCTAGGATTAGGGTTAGCCTGAGTTTGGGGGTGAGGGTTAGGGTTAGGTTTATGGTTAGGTTATGGTGAGGGTGAGGGTTAGAGTTAGGGTGTTGGTTAGGGTGAGTGTTAGGGTGACTGTGAGGGTTAGGGTTAGGGTGAGGGTTAGGTTTAGAGTGAGTGATAGGGTTATGGTTAGGGTTAGGGTGAGGGTGAGGGTGTGGGATTGGGTGAAGGTTAAATTTAGGGTTTGGGTTTAGGTTAGGTTGAGGGTTAGGCTGAGTGTTAGGTTTAGGGTTAGGTTGAGGATAAGGGTTAGGGTGAGGGTGAGGCTTAGGTTTAGGATTAGGGTTAGTTTTAGGGTGAGGGTAAGGAATAGGGCTAGAGTTAGGTTTAGAGTTAGGGTGAGGGAGAGAGTAAGGGTTAGGTTTTGTATTAGGGTTAGGTTTAGGGTTAAGCTGAGGGTGAGGTTGAGGGTGAGGGTGACGGTTAGGGTGAGGGTTAGGTTTAGGGTTAGGATGAGGGTTAGGCTGAGGTTTAGGGTTAGGGTTCGGTAAGGGTAAGGGTTAGGGTGAGACTGAGGGTTAGGCTTTGGCTTAGGGTTAGGGTGAGGTTTAGTGTTAGTGTTAGGGTTAGGGTTAGAGTGAGGGTTAGGGTGAGGGTAAGGGTTAGGGTTAGGGTTAGGTTGATGTTCATGGATAATGTTAAAGTGAGGGTAAGGGTTAGGGCGAGGTTTAGGGTGAGGCTGAGGGTTAATGTTAGCATTAGGGGTATGGTGAGGGTGATTGTTAGGGTGAGGGTTATAGTTAGGGTTAGGGATAGGGTGAGGATTAAGGTTAGGGTTAGGTTTACAGTGAGGGTTAGGCTGAGGGGTAGCGTTAGGGTTAGTGTTAGGGTGAGGGTTAGGGAGTGGGTTAATGTTAGGGTTAGGGTTAGGGTGAGGTTGAGGGTGAGGGTTAGGGTTAAGGTGAGGGCTATGGAGAGGTTGAGGTTTAGGGTTAGCCTTAGGGTTAGGCTTAGGTTTAGGGTTAGGGTGAGGGTGAGGTCTAGTGTTAGTATTAGGGTTAGGGTTAGGGTTAGGGTGAGGATGAGGTTTAGAGTGAGGGTAAGGGTTAGGGCGAGGTTTAGGGTGAGGTTGAAGATTAATGTTGGCATTAGGGTTACTGGGAGGGTGAGGGTTAGGGTGAGTGTTATGGTTATGCTTAGGGATACAGTGAGGATTAGGGTTAGTGTTAGGTTTAGGGTGAGGGTAAGTCTGAGGGCTAGGGTTAGGTTTAGCGTTACGGTGAGGGTTAGGGTTAGGGTGAGGGTTAGGATTAGGGTTAGGTTCAGGTTGAGGTTGAT
The DNA here is from genome assembly GCF_024711535.1 of Dipodomys merriami. Classification (NCBI taxonomy): domain Eukaryota; kingdom Metazoa; phylum Chordata; class Mammalia; order Rodentia; family Heteromyidae; genus Dipodomys; species Dipodomys merriami. The sequence goes on along the minus strand of NW_027202471.1, from coordinate 2,834,621 downwards.
AATGAGGGTAACGGTTATGTTGAGGGTTAGAGTGAGGTTGAGGTTTAGGGTTAGCATTAGGGTTAGGGTTAGGGTTAGGGTGAGGGTTAGGGTTAGGCTTACGTTTAGGGTAAGGGTTAGGGTTAGGGTGAGGGTTAGGGTTAGGGTGATTTTTAGGGTGACGGTGAGGGTTAGGGTGAGGGTGAGGTTGAGCGTGAGGGTTAGGTTGAGGGTGAGTGTGAGTGTGAGGGTGACGGTGAGGGTTACCGTTAGGGTTAGGTTTAGGGTGAGGGTAAGAGTTAGGGTTAGCTTAGGGTTAGTGTAAGTGTTAGGCTGAGGGTGAAGGTTAGGGTGAGGGTTAGGGTTAGGTTTAGGGTGAGGGTTAGGGGTAGTGTGAGGGTTATGGTTAGGGTGAGGTTGAGGGTCAGGGTGAGGTTGAGAGTGACGTTGAGGGTGAGGGTTAGGGTTACGGTTATATGTAGGGTGAGGTGAGGGTGAGGGTTAGGTTTAGGGTGAGGGTTAGGGTTTGGTTTATGGTTAATGTTTCGGTTAGGGTAAGGGTGAGGGTAAGGATTACATTGAGAGTTATTTTGCGGGTGAATGTTAGGGTTAGGGTGAGGGTAAGGGTTAGGTTGAGGGTTATTGTGAGGGTTTGGGTTCGGGTTAGCATTAGGGTTAGTTTGAGGGTGAGGGTTTGGGTGAGGGTTAGGGTTAAGGTTAGGGATAGCGTGAGGATTAGGTTTAGTGTGAGGGTGAGGGTCTGGGTAAGGGTTAGGGTTAGATTTAGGGTGAGGGTGAGTGTGAGCATTAGAATTAAGATTAGGGTTAGGGTTAGAGTTAGGTGAGATTGAAGGTGAGGGTTAGGGTTTGGGATAGAATTAGCGTAAGGGTGAGCATGAAGTTTAGGTTTAAGATTAGGGTTAGGGTTATGGTGAGGGTTAGGGTGAGGGTGAGAGTGAGGCTTAGGCTTAGAGTTAGGGTGAAGTTTAGGTTTACGGTGAGGGCTACGGTGCGGGTGCGTTTTAGGGTGAGTGTGCGGGTGAGGTTGAGGTTTTTGGTTAGGTAAGGGTTATGTTTAGGGTTAGGGTGAGGATTAGGGTGAGGGTGAGGGTTAGGGTGAGGCTCAGGGTTAGGGTGAGAGTTAGGGTAACGGTGAGGGTTACGGTTAGGGTTAGGTTGAGGCTGAGGGTTAGGTATAGGGTAAGGGTTAGGGTTAGTTTGAGGCTGAGGGTGAGGTATAGAGTAAGGGTTAGGGGTATGGTGAGGGTTAGGGTTAGGGTAAGTGTTAGGGTGAGGGTGAGGTTTAGGGTTAGGGTTAGGGTGAGGTTTAGGGTTAATGTTAGGGTTAGTGTAAGGGTTAGAGTTAGGGTGAAGGTTAGATTTAGAGTTAGGATTAGGGTTAGGGTAAGGGTTAGTGTGAGGGTGAGGGTTAGGGTTAGGTTTAGGGTGAGGTTGAGGGTGAGGGTTAGGGTGAGTGTGAGTGTGAGGGTTTCGGTTATGTAAGAGTTAGGGTTAGGGTTAGGGTGAGGATTAGGGTGAGGGAGAGGGTTAGGGTTAGGGTTAGGGTTAGGGTGAGGTTAAGTGTTAGAGTGAGGGTGAGGGTGAGGGTGAGTGTTAGGGTTAGGGTGAGTGTGAGTGTGAGTGTGAGTGTGAGGGTGAGGGTTTCGTTTAGGTAAGGTTTAGGGTTAGGGTTAGGGTCAGGATTAGGGTGAAAGTGAGGTTTAGGTTGAGAGTTAGGGTTAGGGTGAGGGTTAGGTTTAGGTTTGAGGTGAGGTTTAGGGTGACGTTGAGAGTTAGGATGAGGTTGAGGGTTAGGATTATGCTTAGGGTGAGGGTTAGGTTTAGGGTGAGTGTTAGGGTGAGGGTTAGGGTTAAGGTTAGGGAGAGGGTTAGGGTTAGGGTGAGGGTTAGGGTTAGTTTGAGGGTTAGGGTGAAGTTGAGTTTGAGGTTGAGGCTTAGGGTGAGGGTGATGGTGACGGTGAGTGTTAGTGTTAGGATTCAGGTTAGGGTTAGGGTGATAGTTAAGGTTAGGTTTAGGTTTAGGGTGAGGTTGATGGTGAGGATGAGGTTTAGGTGTAGGGTTAGGTTTAGGATTAGGGTGAGATTTAGGTGAAGGGTTAGGGTTAAGGTGAGGGTTAGATTTAGGGTTAGGGTGAGGGTTAGGGTTAGGGTTAGGTTTAGGGTGAGTTTAAGTGTTAGGGTGAGTGTGAGTGTGAGGGTTAGGTTTAGAATTAGGGTTAGGTTTAGGGTTAGGCTCAGGTTGAAAGTATGAGTGAGGCTCACCCTAGCACTCACGGCTAGGGTTAGGTTGAGGGTTAGGATGCTGGGTAGATTTAGGGTTAGAATTAGGGTGAGGGTTAGGTTTAGTGTGAGGGTTAGGGTTAGGGTTAGGGTTAGGGTGATGGTAAGTGTTAGAGTGTGGGTTAGGGTGAGAGTGAGGGTTAGGCTGATGTTTAATGTGAAGGTCGAAGTTAGAGAGAGTGAGAGGTTTCGGGTGAGGTTGAGGGTTAGGATGTGGGTGAGGGTGAGGGTTAGGGTGAGGGTAAGGGTTAGGGTGATGTTTAAGGTGAGTGTGAGGTTTAGGGTGAGATTTAGTGTTCAGGGAAGGGGAATTGTTAGGGTGTAGGTGAGGGTTAGGCTAAGGGTGAGGCTTAGGGTGACCGGGATGGTTAAGGTTCAGGGGAGGATTAGGCTTCGGGTTGGTCTTTGGGTTCGGGTTCGGGTTATGTTTAGGGTGAGTGTTAGGGTGAGTGGTAGGATTAGTGTTAGGATGAGATTTAGATTTAGGGTGAGGGTTACGTTTAGGCATAAGGTTAGGGTTAGAGTGAGGATAAGGTTTAGGGTGAGGGTTAGTGTGAGACTGAGGGTTAGGGCTAGGCTTAGGATTAGGGTGAGGGTTAGGGTTAGGGTTAGGTTTCGGTGAGGGTTAGGGTGAGTGAAAGGGTTAGGGTGAGGGTTAGGTTGAGGTTGAGGGATAGGGTTATGGTGAGGGTAAGGGTTAGGGCGACGGTTAGGGTGAGGTTGAGGGTTAGGGTTAGCATTAGTGTTAGGGTGAGGGTGAGCGTTAGGGTGACGGTGAGGGGTAGGCTGAGGGGTAGGGTTAAGGTTAGGGTTAGGGTGATGGTTACATTTAGGGTTAGGGTGAGGGTGAGTGTTAGGGTAATGGTTAGGGTCAGGGTTAGGGTGAGGGTGAGGGTTAGGGTTAGCATTAGGGTTAGGATCAGATTGAGTGTTAGGGTTTGGGTTAGGTTGAGGTTGAGGGTTAGGGTTGGCATTAGGGTTACGGTTACACTTAGGGTGCAGGTTAGGTTTAGGTTTAGAGTGAGGGTGAGGGTCAGGGTTAGGGTTAGGATTAGGTTTAGGGTTAGGGTGAAGCTGAGGGTGAGGTTGAGGGTGAGGGTGAGCGGGAAGGTGAGGGTTAAGTTTAGCGTTAAGTTTAGGGTGAGGTCTAGGGTGAGGGTGAGGGCTAGGGTGAGGGTTAGTGTGAGGGTTATGGTTAGTGTTAGGTGAGGGTTAGGGTTAGGATTAGTGTAAGGATAAGGTTTAGGTTGAGGATTAGGGTGAGAGTGAGTGTTAGGGTTAGATTAAGATTTAAGGTGAGGGTTAAGGTAAGGGATAGGGTTAGGAATAGAGTGAGGGTGAGAGTTAAAGTTAGGTTTAGTGTGAGGGTTAGGGTTGGGGAAAGGGTTAGGGTTAGGGTTAGAGGTAGAGTTAGGGTTAGGTTGAGCAGTAGGATGAGGGTGAGGTTTAGGGTTAGCGTTAGTTTTAGGGTGAGGTTTAGGGTGAGAGTTGAGTGTTAGGGTTAGGGTTAGGGTGAGAGTGTGGGTTAGGGTTAGTTTGAGGGTGAGGGTCTGTGTTAGGGTTAGGGTTAGGCTTCGATTTAGGATGAGGGTGATGGTGAGGGTTAGAATTAGGATTAGGGTTAGGGTTAGAGTTAGGTGAGAGTGAGGATGAGGGTTAGGGTTTGGGTTAGAATTAGGGTGAGGGTGAGCATGAGGGTTAGGGTTAGGATTAGGGTTAGAATTATGGTTAGGGTTAGGGTGAGAGTGAGGGTGAGGCTTAGGGTGAGGATGAGGTTTAGGTTGAGTGTTAGGTTGAGGGTGAGGGTTAGGATGAGGGTGAGGGTGAGGGAGAGCATGAGGGTTCGGGTGAGTGTGGGAGTTCGGTTGAGGTTGAGGGTTCGGGTGTGGGTCAGGTTTAGGTTTAGGGTGAGGGTTAGGGTGACGGTGAGGGATAGGGTGAGGGTGAGGTTTAGGATTGGGGTTAGGGTGAGGGTTAGGTTTAGGGTGAGTGTTAGGATGAGGGGTAGGGTTAGGGTTAGGCAGAGTGTTAGGGTTAGGGTGAAGATTAGGGTTAGTTTGAGGGTTAGGGTGAAGGTGAGTTTGAGGTTGAGGGTTAGGGTGAGGTTGATGGTGACGGTGAGGGTTAGGGTTAGGATTCGGGTTAGGGTTAGGTTGAGAGTTAGGGTTAGGGTTAGGTTTAGGATGAGGATGAAGGTGAGGGTGAGGGTTAGGGTTAGGGTTAGGTTTAGGATTAGGTTTACGTTTAGGGTAAGTGTTAGGGTTAGGGTTAGGGTGACGGTTAGGTTTAGGATTAGGGTGAGGGTTAGGGTTAGGGTTATGTTTAGAGTGAGGGTTAGGGTTAGGATTAGGACGAGGGTGAGGGTTAGGTTGAGGGGTAGGGTTAGGGATCGGGTAAGGCTTAGTGTTAGGGTGAGGGTTAGGTTTAGGGTTAGGATTAGGGTGAGGGTGAGGGTGAGGGTTAGGGTTAGGGTTAGGGTTAGGGTAAGGGTTAGGTTTAGGGTGAGGGTTAGTTTTAGGTTTAGGTTTAGGGTGAGGGTGATGCTGAGGGTTAGGGTTAGGGTTAGGATTAGGGTGAGGGTGAGGGTGAGGGTTAGGGTTAGGGTTAGGGTCAGGGTTAGGTTTAGGGTGAGGGTTAGTTTTAGGTTTAGGTTTAGGGTGAGGGTGATGCTGAGGGTTAGGGTTAGGGTTAGTGTGAGGATAAAGTTTAGGGTGAGGATTAGGGTGAGGGTGAGGGTTAGGGTTAGCATAAGTTTTAGGGTGAGGGTTAGGGTTAGTGTTAGGGTTAGGGTAAGGGTTAGGGTTAGGGTAAGGGTTAGTGTTAGGCTTACGTTTAGGGTCATGGTTAGGGTTAGGGTCAGGGTAAGGCTTAGGGTTAGGGTTAGGGTGAAGGTTAGGGTTAAGGTTAGGGTTAGGATAAGGTTAGGTTAGCGTTAGGGTTAGGGTTAGGGTGTTGTTTAGGATGATGTTGAGGGTTAGGGTGAGGGTGAAGTTGAGCGTGAGAGTTAGGTGAGTGGGAGGTTGATGGTGAGGGTTAGGGTTAGGGTTAAGTTTAGGGTGAGAATAAGTATTATTGTTAGGATTAGGATTAGGTTAAGTGTTAGGCTGAGGGTAGGGTGAGGGTGAGGTTTTCGGATAGGGAAGGATTAGGGTTAGGTTTAGGGTGAGGATTAGGGTGAGGGTGAGAGTTAGGGATAGAGTTAGGGTTAGGGTGAGGGTTAAGCTTAGGGTTAGGATGAGGGTTAGGCTTAGTGTGAGAGTTACAGTTAGGGTTAGGGTTAGTGTGAGGATAAGTGTTATGGTGAGTGTTAGGTTGAGACTGAGGGTTAGGGTTAGAGTTAGGGTTAGGGTGACGTTTAAGTTGGGTGTTAGGGTTGTGGTTAGGGTTGGGTGAGGGTTAGTGTGAGCCTAAGGGTTAGTATGAGGTTTAGGTTGAGGGTGAGGGATAGGGTTATGGTGAGGGTAAGGGTTAGGGTTAGGGTGAGACTGAACGTGAGGGTAAGGGAAGGGTTAGGGTCAGGGTTTGGGTTAGGCTGAGGCTTAGGTTGAGAATGAGCATTTGTGTTAGCATCAGTGCTGGGTTGATGGTGAGGGTTAGGGTTAGGCTGAGGGGTAGTTTTTGGTTTGGGTGAGGGTTAGGGTTAGGGTTAGGGTTAGGGTGAGGTTAATGGTTAGGGTGTGGGTGAGTTTGAGGGTTGGGGTTAGCCTTAGGGTGAGTGTGAGGTTTAGGTTTAGGGTTAGAGTGAGTGTGAGTGTGAGGGTTAGGTTTAGGATTAGGGTTAGGGTTAGGATTAGGCTGAGGTTGAGGGTGAGGGTTAGGGTGAGGGTGAAGGTGAGTTTTAGGGTTAGGGTTAGGGTTAGAGTTAGTTTTAGGTTGTGCGCTAGGATGAGGATGAGGGTTAGGGTTAGTATTAGGGTGAGGTTTTTGGTGAGGGTTGAGGGTTAGGGTTAGGGTTAGGGTGAGGGTGAGGGTTAGGGTTAGGGTGATGGTGAGGATTAGGAATAGGGTGGGGGATAGAGTTACAGTGAGGGTGAGGGTGAGGGTGAAGGTTAGGATTATGTTTAGGGTTAGGGATAGTGTGAGTATGAGTGTTAGGGTGTTTTTGAGGGTTAGGGATGGGGTTAGGATTAGTTTTAGGGTGAGGGTTAGAGTTAGGATTAGGGTTAGGATGAGGTTTAGGGTAAGGGACAGGGTTAGGTTTAGGCTGAATGTTAGGATTAGGGTGAGGGTTAGGGTAAGGGTAAGTGTTAGGGTTAGGGTGAGGTTAAGAATTAGGGAGAGGGTGAGGGTTAGCGTTAGGGTAACGTTGAGGGTTAGGGTGGGGCTTAGGGTTATGTTTAGAGTTAGGGTGAGGGTTAGGGTTAGGGTTAGTGTGAGGTTTAGGTTGAGGGTGAGGGTGAGGGTGAGGGTGAGGGTAAGGTTTAGGGTTTGGGTTAGGGTTTGGTTTAGGGTGAGGGTTAGTGTTAAGGTGAGGGTTAGTGTGAGGGTGAGATTTAGGTTATGGTTTAGGGTGAGGGTTAGGGTTAGGGTGAGTGTTATGGTGAGGGGTAGGTTTAGGGTTAGGGAGAGGGTTAGGGTTTGTGTGAGGGTTAGGGTTACGGTTAGAATTAGGTTTAGTATGAGGATAAAAGTTAGGGTGAGGGTTAGGGTTAGGGTTAGGGTTATGTTTAGGGTTAGGTTTAGGGTAAGTGTTAGGGTTAGGGTAAATATGAGGTTTAGGGTGAGGGATAGGGTTAGGGTGAGTATTAGGTTTAGGGTTAGGGTTAGGGTGAGCATGAGGATTAGGTTTAGGGTTAGGGTTAGGGTGAGGGTGAGGGTGAGTTTTAGGGTTAGGGTGAGGATTAGATTTAGGTTTATGGTTAGGTTAAGAGTTAAGATTAGGTTGAGGGTTAGGTTTAGGGTTACGGTTAGGGTGAGGGTGAGTCTGGGGGTTAAGGTTAGTGTGAGGATAAGGGTTAGGGTGAGGATTAGAATGAGGTTGAGGGTTAGGGTTAGCATTAGGGTTAGGGTGAGCGTTAGGGTTAGGGTTAGTTTAAGGGTTAGGGTTAGGGTTAGGGTAAGGGTTAGGTTTAGGCTTAGGGTTAGGGTTAGCATTAGGGTGAGGGTGAGGCTTAGGGATAGTTTTAGGTGAGGGTTAGGTTTAGGCTTAGGGTTAGGGTAAGGGTTAGGGTTAGGGTGAGGGTTAGGGTTAGGGTGATTTTTAGGGTGACGGTGAGGGTTAGGGTGAGGGTGAGGTTGAGCATGAGGGTTAGGTTGAGTGTGAGTGTGAGTGTGACAATGAGGGTTATGGTTAAGGTTAGGTTTAGGGTGAGGGTAAGGGTTAGGGTTAGGATTAGTGTTATTGTAAGGGTTAGGCTGAGGGTGAGGCTGAGGGTTAGGGTTAGGGTTAGGGTGAGGGTTAGGGGTAGTGTGAGGGTTAGGTTGAGGATGAGGTTTAGGGTCAGCGTGAGGTTGAGGGTGACGTTGAGGATGACGGTTAGGGTTAGGGTTATGGTTAGGGTGAGGGTGAGGGTGAGGTTTAGGGTTAGGGTTAGTGTTATTGTTATAGTTAGTGTTAGGGTTAGGACTAGTGTGAGAGCGAGGGTGAGGGTTAAGTTTAGATTTACGGTTAATGTGAGGGTGAGGGTTCGGGTTCGGGTTAGGATTAGGGTTAGTGTTAGGGTTAGGATGAGGGTTAGGCTGAGGGTTATAGTTATGTTTAATGTGAGGGTTAGATTTAGGGTTACGGTTCGGGTGAGGGCAAGGGTTAGGAAGAGGTTTAGGGTGAGTTTGAGGGTTAGGTTTAGGGTGAGGGTTAGGGTGAGATTTTGGGTTAATGTTAGGGTTAGGGTTAGGGTGAGGTTAATTGTTATAGTGAGATGTATTTTGAGGGTGAGGTTTAGGGTAAGGGGGAGGTTAAGGGTTAGGGTGAAAGTTATTATGATGGTTTGGGTTCGGGTTAGCATTAGGGTTAGGTTGAGGGTGAGGATTAGGGTGAGGTTTAGTGTTAGGGTTAGGGATAGGGTGAGGATTAGGGTTAGTGTGAGGGTGAGGGTCTGGGTAAGGGTTAGGGTTAGATTTACGGTGAGGGTGAGGGTGAGCATTAGAATTAGGTTTAGGGTTAGGGTTAGAGTTAGGTGAGATTGAGAGTGAGGGTTAGGGTTTGGGTTAGAATTAGGGTGAGGGTGAGCATGAGGGTTAGGGTTAGGATTAGGGTTAGGGTTATGGTGAGGGTTAGGGTGAGGTTGAGGTTAAGGCTTAGGTTTAAGGGTAGGGTGAGGGTTAGGGTGAGGTTTAGTGTTAGTGTTGGGGTTACGGTTAGGGTGAGGGTTAGGGTGAGCCTAAGGATTAGAGTGAGTGTTAGGGTGATGGTGAGGTTTAGGTATAGCATAAGTCTTAGGGTTAGGATTACAGTGAGGTTTAGGGTTCGGTTTAGGATTAGGTTGAGTGTGAGGGTTTTGGTTATCCTTAGTGTTAGCGTTAGGTTTAGGGTGAGGGTTAGGGTGAGGATTAGGGTGAGGGTTAGGGTTAGGGTGAGGGTTAGTGTTAGGGTGAGGGTGAGGGTAAGGGTTAGGGTGAGGGCTACGTTTAGGGTTAGGGTTATGTTGAGCTTTAGGTTTAGGGTGAGTGTGAGGGTGAGGGTTTGGTTTAGGATGAGGCTTAGGTGTAGGGTTAGGCTTTGGGTGAGGGTGAGGTTGAGGGTAAGTTTTAGGTTTAGGTTGAGGGTTAGGGTTATGTTTATTGTTAGGTTGAGGCTGAGGGTTAGGGTGAGGGTGATAGTGAAGGTGAGGGTGAGGGTGATGGTTAAGTTTAGGGTGAGGGTTAGGGTAATATTTAGGGTCAGGGTGAGGGTGAGTGTTAGGGTGAGGTTGAGGTTTAGGGTTAGCATTAAGGTTAGGGTTTGGGTTAGGCTGAGGTTTAGAGGTAGGGTGAGGGTTAGGGTGAGGTTCAGGGTTAGGGTTTGGGTGAGGTTGAGGTTTAGGGTTAGCATTAAGGTTAGGGTTAGGGTTAGGCTGAGGTTTAGGTGTTGGATTAGGGTTAGGGTGAGGTTGAGGTTGAGGGTGAGGTTGAGGGTGAGTGTGAGGTTTAGGCTGACATGTAGGGTTAGGTTTAGGGATAGGGTGAAGTTTACGGTTAGGGTTAGGTTTAGGGTGAGTGTTAGGCTGAAGGGTAGGTTTAGGGTTAGTGTGAGGGTTAGGGTGAGGTTTAGGGTTAGGGTTAGCGTTAGGGTGAGGTTGAGGGTGTGGGTAAGGTTTAGCGTGATGGTTAGGGTGATTTTGAGGTTTAGGGTTAGCATTAGATTTAGGGTTAGCCCTAGGCTGAGGTTTAGGGTTAGGATTAGGGTTGGGGTGAGGGTGAGGGCTAGTGTTAGCATTATGGTTAGGTTTAGGTTTAGGATTAGGGTTAGTGTGAGTGTTAGGGATAGGGTAACCGTAAGGATGAGGGTAAGGGTTAGGGTTACAGTAAGGGTGAGGGTGAAGGTTAGGTTTAGAGTTAGGATTAGGGTTAGGGTTAGGGTTAGGCTGAGGGTGGGGGTGAGGTTGAGGGTGAGGGTTAGAGTTAGGGTTAGTTTTAGCGTGAGGGCTAGGGTGAGGGAGAGGTTTAGTGTGAGGGTTAGGTTGAGGGTATGGGTTTCGGTTAGGAAAGGCTTAGGATTAGGGTTAGCTTGAGGATTGGGGTGAGGCTGAGGTTTAAGGTGAGGATTAGGGTTAGGGTGAGGATTAGGGTTAGGGTTAGGGTGAGGTTGAGGATTAGGATGATGTTTAGGGTGAGGGTGAGGGTTAGGGTGAGGGTGAGGGCTAGGGTGTAGGTGAGGGTTAGGGTTAGGTTGAGGTCTAGGGTTAGGGTTAGGTTTAGGGTGAGGTTTAGGTTTAGTGTGAGGGTGAACGTGAGGGTTAGGTTTAGGATTAGGCTTAGGTGTAGGGTTAGGCTTAGGGTGAGGGTGAGGGTCAGAGTTAGGATTAGGATGAGGTTTAGGGTTATGGTTAGGGTCAGGGTGAGGGTGAGGGTTAGGGTAAGAGTGATGTTGAGGGTGAGGGTTAGGTTTAGGGTGAGGGATAGTGTTATGGTTAGGGTTAGGCTGAGGGTGAGGGTGTGAGTTATGGTGAGGGTGATGGTGAGGTTGAGGGTGAGGGTGAGGATTAGCGTTTGGGTGAAGGTTAAGTTTAGGGTTTGGGTTAAGGTTAGGTTGAGGGTTAGGGTTAGGGTTAGGATGAGGGTTAGGCTGAGGTTTAGGTTTATGGTTAGGGTGAGGGTGAGGTTTAGGGTGAGGGTGAGCGTTAGGATTAGGATTAGGGTTAGTTTTAGGGTGAGGGTAAGGGATAGGTTTAGGCTTAGGGTGAGGTTTTTGGTTAGGGTTAGTTTTAGAGTTAGGGTGAGGGTGAGGGTTAGGGTTAGGTCTTCTATTAGGTTTCGGGTTAGTGTTAGGCCGAGGGTGAGGTTGAGGTTGAGGGAGACAGGGTGAGGGTTAGGTTTACGGTTAGGGTTAGGATGAGAGTTAGGCTGAGGATTAGGATTAGGGTTCGGGTAAGGGTTAGGGTGAGATTGAGGGTTAGGTTTAGGCTTAGGGTTATGGTGACGGTTTGTGTGAGGTTTAGTGTTAGGGTTAGGGTTAGGGTTAGAGTGAGGGTTAGCGTGAGGGTAAGGGTTAGGGTGAGGGTTAGGCTGATGGTGAGGGAAAGGGTTAGTTTGAGGGTTAGGGTGAGGGTGAGGGATTTGGTTAGGAAAGGCTTTGGGTTAAGGTTAGGGTGAGTATTAGGGTTTGGGGTGAAATTTAACTTGAGGATTAGGGTTAGGGTGAGGATTAGGGTTAAGGTTAGGGTTAGGGTGATGTTTAGGGTGAGGGTGATGGTTAGGGTGAGGGTTAGGATGAGGGTGAGGGTGAGGGTGTAGGTGAGGGTTAGGGTCACGGTGAGGGTCAGTGTGAAGTTGAGGGTTCGGGTTCGGTTTAGGTTTAGGGTAAGTGTTAGGGTTAGGGTTAGGGTGAGGGGTAGGGTGAGGTGTAAGGTGAGGGTTAGGGTTAATGTGAGGGTTAGGGTTAGGGTTTGTGTGAGGATAAGCGTTAGGGTGAGAGTGAGGGTTAGGTTTAGCGTTAGGGTTAGGGTGAGGGTTAAGTTGAGGGTTAGTATGAGTTTGAGGGTTAGAGTTAGGTTTAGGTTGAGGATTAGGTTTAGGGTGATTTTTAAGGTAGGGTTAGGGTGAGGGTGAGGGTGAGGGTTAGGGTGAGGGTTAGGTTTCAGGTTAGGTTGGGTGAGGGTGAGGGTTAGAGTTAGGTTTATGCTGAGGGTAAGGTTTAGGGTGAGGGTTAGCGTGAGGGTGAGGGTTAGGGTTACGTTGAGGGTTAGGGTGAGCATTAGGGGGAGGGTTAGATTTAGGATTAGGGTTAGGGTGAGGGTTAGGTTGAGGTTTAGTTTTAGTGTTAGGGTTAGGATTAGGGTAGGGGTTAGGGTGAGGGTAAGGGTTAGAGTGAGGTTCATGGAGAGGGTGTGTGTTAGGGATAGCATTAGGGTTAATTTTAGATTTAGGGTGAGGGTTAGGGTTAGCATTAGTGTTAGGGTTAGGGTTAGGCTGAGGTTTAGGTTTAGGTGTAGGTTGAGGGTGAGTGTTAGGGTTAGGGTTAGGGTGAGGGTGAGTGTTAGGTTTAGGGTGACGGTGAAGGTAAGGGTTAGGGTGAGGGCTAGGGTTAGGGTTATGGTTAGGGTAAGGTTTAGGGTTAGGGTGAGGGTGAGTGTCAGAGTTAGTTTTAGGGGGAGGTTTACAGTAATGGTTAGGGTTAGGGTGAGGGTGAGGGTGAGGGTTAGAGTGACGGTGAGGGTGAGGGTTAGGGTTTGAGTTAGGTTTAGGGTTAAGGTTAGGGTGCGGGTTATTGTTAGGGTTATGGTTAGGATGAGTGTTAGGCTGCGGGTTAGGGTGAGTGTAAGGTTTAGCGTGAGGGTGAGGGTTGGGTTTAGGATTAGAGTTAGGGTTAAGGTGAGGGTTAGGATTAGGGTGAGGGTTTTGTACAGGGTTAGGTTTAGAGTTAGGGTGAGGGTGAGGGTGAGAGTTAGCGTTTGGATTAGGTTTAGTGTTAGGGTTAGGCTGAGGGTGAGTTTGAGGATGAGGGTGAGGGTTAGGATTAATGTGAGTGTTAGGGTTAGGTTTAGCATGATGCTTAGGGTGAGCGTTAGGGTTAGAGTTAGGATGAGGTTTAGGCTAAGGGTTAGGGTTAGGGTTCGGGTGAGGGTTAGGTTTAGGGTGAGGGTTAGGGTGAGGGTTAGGCTTAAGGTTAGGGTTAGGGTTAGGTTTAGGGTTAGGGTTAGGGTTAGTGTGAGGGTTAGGGTTAGGGTTAGGGATAGGGTGAAGGTTAGGCTTAGGGTGAGGGTTAGGGTTAGCATTAGGGTGAGGGTTAGGTTTAGGATTAGGCTTAGGTGTAGGGTCAGGCATAGGGTGATGGTGAGGGTGAGGGTCAGAGTTAGGTTTAGTGTTATGGTTATGGTTATGGTTTGGGATAGGGTGAGGGTTATGGTGAGGGTGATGGTGAGGGTGAGGGTGAAGGTTAGGTTTAGGGTGAGGATTAGGGTTATGGTTAATGTTAGAGTGAGGATGAGTGTGAGGGTTACTGTGAGTGTGAGGGTGAGGTTGAGGTTGAGGGTAAGGGTTAGGGTTTAGGTGAGGGTCAGGTTTACGGTTAGGGTAAGGTTAGGTTGAGGGTTAGGGTTAGGTTTAGGGTCAGGGTTAGAGTTTGCGTTAAGGTTATCGTGAGGGTTAGGGTTAGGGTTAGGTTTAGGGTTAGGGTGAGGCGTAGAGTGAGGGGTAGGGTTAGGTTTAGGGTGAGGGGTAGGGTTAATGTGAGGATTAGGGTCAGGGTTAGTGTCAGTGTGAGGATAAGGGTAAGGGTGAGGGTTAGGGTGAGAGTGAGGGTTAGGGTTAGCGATAGGTTTAGGGTGAGGGATAAGGTGAGGGTTAGGGTTAGTATGAGGGTGAGGCTTAGAGTTAGGTTTAGGGTAAGGGTCAGGGTTAGGGTGAGGTTTAGGATAGGGTTTGGGTGAGGGTGAGGGTTTGGGTGAGGGTGAGTTTTAGGGTGTGGGTGACGGTTAGGTTTATGGTGAGGATTAGGGTTAGGGTTAGGGTTAGGTTTATGGTGAGTGTAAAGGTTAGGATGAGGTTTAGGGTGAGGGTGAGCTTTAGGGATAGCGTTAGATTTAGGGTGATGGTTAGGGTGAGAGTTAGGATCCAGGTTAGGTTAGGTGAGGGTGAGGGTTAGAGTTAGGTTTAGGGTTAGGTTTAGGGTGAGGGTAAGGTTTAGGGTGAGCATTAGGGTGAGGGTTAGGGTTAGGTTGAGGGTTAGGGTGAGCGTTAGGGTGAGGGTTAGGTTTATGTTTAGGGTTAGTGTGAGGGTTAGGGTGAAGTTTAGTGTTAGTGTTAGGATTAGGGTTACTGTAAGGGTTATGGTGAGGGTAAGGGTTAGAGTGAGGTTTAGGATGAAGGTGAGGGTTAGGGATAGCATTAGGGTTAAGGATAGGTTTAGGGTGAGAGTTAGGGTTAGGGTTAGGGTTACGGTGAGGGTTAGGGTTAGCGTTAGGGTGACGGTGATCTTAAGGTTCAGGGTGAGGACTAGGGTTAGGGTTAGGTTTAGGTTAAGGTTTAGGTTTAGAGTGAGGGTGAGAGTGAGAGTTAGGTTTAGGATTCGGCTTGGGTGTAGGGTAAGGCTTAGGGTGAGTGTGAGGGAGTGTGTCAGAGTTACGTTTAGGGTGAGGGTTAGGGTTATCGTTATGGTTAGGGTGAGGGTGAGGGTGAGGGTGAGGGTGAGGTTTAGGGTGAGGGTGAGGGTGAGGTTGAGGGTGAGGTTGAGGGTTAGGGTTTGGTTGAGGGTTAGGGTTAGAGTTAGGATGAGGGTAAGGGTTAGGGTGACGGTTAGGGTCAGGGTGAGGGTTAGGGTTAAGCTTAGGGTTAGGGTGAGGGGTAGTGTGAGGGTTAGTGTTAATGTTTGGGTTACGGATATGGTGAGGGTTAAGGTGAGTGTAAGGCCTGGGGTGAACGTTTGGGTGAGGGTGATGGATAGGCTGCAGGTGAGGGGAAGGGTTAGGGAGTGGTTTAGGGTGAGGCTGAGTGTTAACATTAGCATTGGGGTGACGGTGAGTGTGAGGATTACGGTGAGATTTAGGGTTATGGTTAGGGATAAGGTGAGGATTAGGGTTAGGGTTAGGTTTCGGTGAGGATTAGGTTTGAGGGGTAGGGTTAGGGTTAGAGTTAGGGTGTGGGTTAGGGTGAGGGTAAGTGTTAGGGTGAGCGTTAGGGTTAGGTTGAGGTTTAGGGTTATGGTGAGGGTGAGGGTGAGGTTGGGGGTGAGGTTGAGGGTGAGGGTTATGGTTAGGGTTAGTTTTAGGGTGAGGGCTAGTGTGAGGATGAGGGTTAGGGTGAGGTTTAGGGTAGGGTGAGGGTGAGTGTGAGGGTTTGGTTTAGTGTGAGTTTTAGAGTGTGGGTGACAGGGTTAGGGTGAGGGTTAAGGTGACGTTGAGGGTTAGGGTGAGGGTGAGGGTTAGGGTTAAGGTAAGAATTAGGGTTAGGTTTGGTGTTAGTGTTATGGTGAGGGTAAGGGTTAGGATGAGTTTTAGGGTGATGTTGAGGTTTAGGAATAGCGTTAGAGTTAGGGTGAGGGTTAGGGTGAGGGTTAGATTGGGGTGAGGGTGAGGGTTAGAGTTAGGTTTATGGTAAGGGTTAGGGTGAGGGTAAGGTTTTGGGTGAGTGTTAGGGTCAGGGTGAGGGTTAGAGTTAGGTTGAGGGTTAGGGTGAGCTTTAGGGTGAGGGTTTGGTTTAGGTTTAGCGTTAGGGTGAGGGTTAGGGTGAGGTTTAGTGTTAGTGTTAGGTTTAGGTTTAGGGCTGGGGTTAGGGTGTTGTTAAGGGTTAGAGTGAGGGTTAGGGTGAGGTTTAGTGTTAGTGTTAGGTTTAGGTTTAGGGCTTGGGTTAGGGTGTTGGTAAAGTTTAGAGTGAGGGTTAGGGTGAGGGTAAGGGTTAGAGAGAGGGTTAATTTTAGGGTGACGGTGAGGGTAAGGGTTAGTTTGAGGGCTAGTGTTAGGGTTAGGGTAAGGTTTAGGTTTAGGGTGAGGGTGAGGGTTAGGGTTAGGGTTATGGTTTGTTTGAGGGTTAGGGTTAGCGTTCGGGTTAAAATTAGGGTGATGGTTAGGGTTAGGGTTAGGATGAGGGTTAGGCTGAGGGTTAAGGTTAGGATTAGTGTGAGGGTAAGGGTTAGGGAGAGGGTGAGGGTAAGGTTTAGGATTAGGGTTAGGCTTAGGGTGAGGGTGTGTGCTAGGGTTAGTATTAGGGTGAGGGTAATGGTTAGGGTTAGGTTTAGAGTTAGGGTGAGGGTGAGGGTTAGTGTTTGGAGTAGTGTTAGGGTTAAGCTTAGTCTGAGGGTGAGGTTGAGGGTGAGGACGAGGGTTAGGGTAAATGTGAGGGTTAGGGTTAGAGTTAGCATTAAGGTTATTGTCAGGGTTAGGGTTAGGGTTAGGTTTAGGATGAGGGTTAGGCTGAGGGTTAGGGTTAGGGTTCGTGTGAGGGTCAGGGTTAGGGTGAGGGTTAGGGTGAGGGTGAGGTTTAGGTTCAGGTTGTAGGTTAGTGTTAGGGTTTGGGTGAGGTTTAGGGTGAAGGTTAGTGTTAGGGTTAGGGTGAGAGTTAGGGTGAGGGTTAGGGTTAGGGTGAGTGTTAGTGTGATGGTGAGGGATAGGGTTAATGTAAGTGTAAGGGTTAGGGAAAGGATTAGTGTGAGGTTGAGAATTAATGTTAGCATTAGGTTTAAGGTGAGGGAAAGGTTTAGGGTGAGTGTTAGGGTTATGGTTAGGGATACCCTGAGGATTAGGTTTAGGGTTATGTTTAGGGTGAGGGTTAGGCTGAGGGGTAGGGTTAGGGTTAGGGTGAGGGTTAAGTTGAGGAGTAGTTTTAGGGTTAGAGTTAGGGTGAGGGTGAGTTTGAGGGTGAGGGTAAGGGTTAGTTTGAAGGTTAGGGTGTGGTTGAGGTTTAGCGTTATCATTAGGGTTAGGTTTAGGGTTAGGGTTATGATTAGAGTTAGGGTGAGGGTGAGGGCTAGTGTCAGCATTAGGGTTAGGGTTAGGGTTAAGGTTAGAGTGGGGGTGAGGGTGAGGTTTAGGCTTAGTGTTATGAATAGGGTTAGGGTTACCCTGAGGGTGGGGGTGACTTTGAGGGTGAGGATTAGTTTTAGGGTTAGTTTTATCGTGAGTGCTAGGGTGAGGGTGAGGTTTAGGGTGAGGGTTAGGTTGAAGTTGAGGTTTTTGGTAAGGAAAGGCTTAGGGTTAGTGTTAGTGTGAGGGTGAGTATTAGGGTGAGGGTGAGGTTTAAGGTGAGGTTTAGGGTTAGGGTTAGGATTAGGGTGAGGGTTAAGGTGAGGGTTAGGTTAGGGTGAGGGTTAGGGTGAGGCTGAGGGTGAGGGTGTAGGTGAGGGTTAGTTTTAGGGTAAGGGTTAGGGTGAAGGTGACATTGAGGGGTAGTGCAAATTTGAGTGTTAGGGACAGGGCTAGGGTGAGGGTTAGGGTTAGGGTTATGGTGAGGGGTAGGGTGAGGGGTAGGTTTAGGGTGAGGGTGAGGGTTAGCATTAATGTGAGGATTAGGGTTAGGTTTATGGTTAGTGTGAGGATAAAGGTTACGGTGAGGGTTAGGGTGAGAGTGAGAGTTAGGGTTAGCTTTAGGGTTAGGGTGAGGGTTATGGTGAGGTTTAAGGTGAGGGTTTGGGTTAGTATGAGGGTGAGGTTTATAGTTCGGATTAGGGTGAAGGTAAGGGTTAGGGTGAGGTTTAGGGTATGGTTAGGGTGAGGGTTCGGGTTCAGGAGAGGGTGAGTTTTAGGGTGAGAGTGATGGTTTGGGTTAGGGTGCCGGTTAAGGTGACAGTGATTGTTAGGGTGATGTTCAGGCTTAGGGTTACTGTGAGGATTAGGGTGAGGGTTATCGTTAGGGTTAGTGTGAGGGTAAGTTTTAGGGTGAGGGTTAGGGTGAGGTTGTGGTTTAGGTTTAGGTTGAGTGTTAGGTTGAGCGTTAGCGTGAGGGTTAGGTTTAGGTTTAGGGATAGGGTGAGGGTTAGGCTGAGGTTTAGTGTTAGTGTTTGGGTTAGGGTTAGGGTGAGGGTTAGGGTTAGGGTAAGGGTTAAGAGTGCGGTTTAGGGTGAGACTGAGGGTTACATATAGTATTAGGGTTAAGGTTAGGTTTAGGGTGAGGCTTAGGTTTAGGGTTATGTTGAGGGTGAGTGTTAGGGTTAGCATTAGAGATAGGGTTAATGTGAGGGTGAGGGTTAGGGTTAGGGTTAGGGTTATGGTGAGGGCTAGGATTATGGTTAGGTTAAGCTTTAGGTTTAGGGTGAGGGTAAGGGTGAGGGTTAGGCTTAGGTATAGGGTTAGGCTTAGGGTGAGGGTGACAGTAAGGGTAAAGTTGAGGGTTAGGCGGAGAATGAGGATTATGGTAAATGTGAGGTTTAGGGCTAGGGTGAGGGTTAGAGTCAGGGTTAGGGTGAGGGTGTGTTTTAGATTAAGGATTAGTTTTAGGGTTAGTGTGAGGTTTAGGGTGAGTATGATAATTATGGTTAGGGTGAGGGCTGGGGTGAGAGTGAGGGTTAAGTTTAGGGTGAGTGTTAGAGTTAGGGTGATGATTAGGGTTAGTGTGAGGATTAGTTTTAGGGTTAGGGTTAGTGTTAGGGTTAGTGTTAGGTTTAAGGTTAGGGTTAGGATGAGGGTTAGGGTTAGGATTAGGGTTAGGGTGAGTGCTAGGGTGAGGGTTATGGTTAGGGTTAGGCTTAGGGTTAGGCTTAGGCTTAGGCTGAGGGTGAGGGTGAGGTTGAAGTTTAGGGTTAGCGTGATGTTAGAGTTACAGTTAGTCTGAGGGTTAGGCTGAGGGTTAGGGTTAGGGTTAGGGTTAGGATGAGGGTGACAGTAAGGGTAAAGGTGAGGGCTAGGGTTAGGGTGAGGGTTAGGGTGAGGATTAGATTTAGGGTTAGGGTGAGGATGAGGGTTAGATTGAGTATTAGTGTTAGGGTTAGGGTGAGGGCTAGGGTGAGGGTGAGGGTTAGGGATAGTGTTAGGTTGAGGTTTAGGGTTAAGGTGATGGTTAATGTTAGTGTGAGGGTTAGTGTTAGGATTAGGGTTAGTTTTAGGGTGAGGGTAAGTGTTAAGGTGAGGGTTATGGTTAGGGTGAGAGTTATGGTTAGGGTTAGGATTTGTCTTAGGGTTAGGGTTATTTTTAGGGTTAGGGTTAGGCTTATGTTTAAGGTGACGGTGAGGGTGAGGTTTAGGGTTAGAATTAGGGTGAGGTTTACGTTTAGGGTTATGGTTAGAGTTCGGGTTAGGTTTAGGGTGAGGTTTAGAGTTAGGGTTAGGGAGAGGGTTATGGTGAGTTTTAGGGTTAGGTTTAGGGTTATTGTTAGGATAAGGGTTAGGGTGAGGGTGAGTGTGAGGGTTAGGGTTAGGGTTAGGCTTAGGCATAGGTTTAGGCTGAGGGTGAGGTTGAGGGCAAGGGTTAGGATTAGGGTGAGTGTTAGGTTAGGGTTAGGTTGAGGGTTAGGATGAGGTTAAGGTTAGGTTTAGGGTTAGAATGAGGGCAAGGGTGAGGGTGAGGTTTAGAGTTAGCATTATGGCGAGGTTTAGTATTAGGGTTAGGTTTAGGTTTAGGGTGAGGTTTAGGGTTAGGGTTACTGTGAGGGTGAGGGTTAGGGTTAGGGTTAGGTTTAGAGTGAGGTATATTGTTAGTGTTATGGTTAAGGTTAAGCTTACAGTGAAGGTGAGGCTGAGGGTGAGATTTAGGGTTAGGGTTAGGGTGAGGTTTAGGGTTAGGGTTAGGGTTAGGGTTAGGGTGAGGGCTTCGGTTAGGGTTAGGTTTACGATGAGTGTGAGCGTTAGCGTTAGGGTTAGGGTTAGTGTAACTGTTATTCTTAGGGTTAGGGTTAGAGTTACGGTGAGGGTGAGGGTGAGGGTTAGGTTTAGGGTTAGGCTTAGGCTTAGGGTTAGGCTGAGGGTGAGGGTGGGGATGTGGATTAGGTTTAGGGTGATGGTTAGGGTTAGAGTTAGGTTTAGGGTTAGGATTAGGGTTAGGGTTAGGATTAGGGTTAGGGTGAGGTCTAGGGTGAGGGTGAGGGTTAGGGTTAGGGTTAGGCTTAGGGTTAGGTTTAGGCTGAGGCTGTGGTGTTGGTGAGGGTTAGGGTTAGGTTGATGCTTAGGGTTACAGTCAGGGTGAGGGTTAGGGTTAAGGTGAGGGTTAGCGTGAGGGTGACAGTAAGGGTAAAGGTGAATGTGAGGATTACGGTAAGGGTGAGGGTTAGGGTTAGGTTGAGGGTTAGGGTTAGGGTTAGGGTGAGGGTGAGGTTAAGATTGAGGATTAGTTTTAGGGTTAGTCTGAGGTTAGGGTGAGGATGAGGGTTAAGTTTAGGGTGAGGGCTAGGGTGAGGGTGAGGGTTAGGGTTAGGGTGAGGTTTAGGGTTTGAATGACGATTAGGGTTAGTGTGATGATTAGTGTTAGGGTTAGGGTTAGTGTTAGGGTGAGGGTTAGTGTTAGGGTGAGAGTTAGGGTTAGGGTTAGGGTTAGAATGAGGGTTAGGGTTAGGTTTAGGATTATTGTTAAGGTTAGGGTTAGGGTTACGGTTACAGTGAGGATGATGGTTAGGGTTATGTTTAGGGTGAGGTTTTTGTTTAGGGTTAGGCTTAGGGTGAGGGTGAGGTTTAGGGTTAGAGTTAGCGTTAGTGTTAGTGTTAGGGTTAGGGTGACAGTGTGAGGGTTAGGTTAAGGTTTAGAGTTAGGGTTAGCATTACGGTTAGGATTAGTGTTAGGGTGACAGTGAGTGTGAGGGTTAGCGTTATGGTTAGGCTTCGGCTTAGGGTTAGCCTGAGGGTGAGGTTGGGGGTGAGGATTAGGGTTCGGGTGATGGTTAGGGTTAGGCATAGTTTCAGTTATAGGATCAGAGCAAGGGTTAGGATTAGGGTTAGGGTTAGGGCTAGGGTGAGGTTTAGGGTTAGGGTTAGGTTTAGGCTTAGGCTTAGGGTTAGTCTGAGGGTGACGTTGAGGATGAGGGTTAGGGTTAGTGTTAGGGTGAGGGTTAGGCTGAGTTTTAGGGTTAGGGTTAGGGTTAGGTTTAGGATTAGGGTTATGGTGAGGGTGAGTGTGAGGTTTAGGGTTAGGGTTAGGCTTAGGTTTAGGCTTAGGCTGAAGGTGAGGTTGGGGATGAGGATTAGGTTTAGGGTGATGGTTAGGTGTAGGGTTAGGTTTAGGGTTAGCATTAGGGTTAGGGTTAGAATTAGGGTTACAGTGAGGTCTAGGTTGACGGTGAGGTTTAGGGTTAGGGTTAGGCTTAGGTTTAGGATTAGGCTGAGGCTCTGGGTCAGGATGAGGGTTAGGGTTAAGGTGATGCTTAGGGTTACAGTCAGGGTGAGGGTTAGGATGAGGGTTAGGGTTAGGGTTAGGGTTAGGTTGAGGGTGACAGTAGGGTAAAGGTGAATGTTAGGCTGAGAGTGAGGATTACGGTAAGAGTGAGGGTTAGGGTTAGGTTGAGGGTTAGGGTTAGGGTTAGGGTGAGGGTGAGGTTAAGATTGAAGACTAGTTTTAGGGTTAGTGTGAGGTTTAGCGTGAGGATGAGGGTTAGGGTTAGGGTGAGGGCTAGGGTGAGGGTGAGGTTTAGGGTTAGGGTTAGGATTAGGGTTAGGTTGAGAGGGAGGTTTAGGTTTAGAGTTAGGGTTAGGGGGAGGGTTAGGTTGAGGGTTAGGTTTAGGGTTAGTGTTAGGGTTAGGGTTAGGGTGAGGTTTAGGTTGAGGTTTAGGGTTAGGATTAGGGTTAGGATTAGTATTAGGTTTAGGGTGACAGTGAGTGTGAGGGTTAGGGTTAGGGTTAGGCTTGGGCTTAAATTTAGGCTGAGCGTGAGGTTTGGGGTGAGGATTAGGGTTGAGTGATGGTTAGGGTTAGGGTTAGATTGAGGGTTATGATGAGGGTTAGGGTTAGGATTAGGGTTAGGGTGAGGGCTAGGGTGGGGTTGAGGGTTAGGGTTAGGTTTAGCCTTAGGCTTATGTTTATTCTGAGGGTGATGTTGAGGGTGAGGGTTAAGGTTAGTGTTAGGGTTAGGATTAGGGTGAGGGTTAGGCTGAGGGTGATTACTAGGGTGGTGGTTAATGACAGGGTTAGAGTTAGGGATAGGGTTAGGTTTAGGATTAGGTTTAGATTGAGGCTGAGTGTGAGGGTTAGGGTTAGGGTTAGGGTTAGGCTTAGGGTTAGAATGAGTGTTAGGGTTAGGGTTGGGTTTAGGCTGAGAGTGAGGGTTAGGGTTAGGGTGGGGGTGAGGTTGAGGGTGAGGGTTAGGGTTAGGTTTAGTGTGAAAGTTAGGGTTATGGTGAGGGTTATGGTTAGGGGGAGGTTTATGGTTAGGATTAGGCTTAGGGTGAGGGCTAGGGTGAGAGTGAGGGTTAGGGTGAGGGTGAAGTTACGGTTAGGTTTAGAGTTAAGATGAGAGTGAGGGTGAGGATTAGGTTTTGGATTAGGGTTAGGTTTAGGTTTACTCTGAGGGTGAGGTTAAGGGTGAGGGTGAGTTTGAGGGTTAGCTTGAGAGTTAGGGTTAGGGTTAGGGTTAATGTTAGGGTGGGGGATAGGGTTAGGGTTAGGGTTTGGATCAGGATTAGGCTGAGGGTTAGGATTAGTGTTAGGGTGAGGATAAGGGTTAGGGTGAGGGTTATGGTGAGGGTGAGGTTTAGGGTTAGGGTTAGTGTGAAAGTTAGGTTTATGGTGAGGGTTATGGTTAGAGGGAGGTTTATGGTTAGGATTAGGCTTAGGGTGAGGGCTACGGTGAGAGTGAGGTTTAGGGTTAGAGATAGGGTGAGTTTAGGGTGAGGGTGAGGTTTAGGGTTAGGGTTAGGGTGAGTTTTAGGGTTATGGTTAGGGTTACCTTTTAGGCGAGGGTGAGGGTTAGGGTTAGATTTAGGATTAGGGTGATTGTTAGGGTGAGGGTTAGGGTGAGGGTTAGGGTTAGTGTTAGTGTTAAGGGGAGGGTTAGGATGAGGGTTAGTGTGAGGGTGAGGGTTAGGGTAAGGTTTAGGATTAGGATTAGGGTTAAGGTGAGGGTGAGTGTGAGGGTTATTGTTAGGGTTAGTATTAGGGGTATGGTGAGGGTCAGGGTTAACTTTAGGGTTATGTTTAGAGTGAGGGTTTATGTGAGGGTTAGGCTGAGGGTGATTGCTAGGGTCGTGGTTAATATGAGGGTTAGGGTTAGGGATAGGTTTAGGTTTAGGATTAGGTTTAGATTGAGTGTAAGTGTGAGGGTTAAGGTTATGGTTAGGCTTAGGCTTAGGTTTAGAGTGAGTGTTAGGGTTAGGGTTTGGTTTAGGGTGAAGGTGAGGGTTAGGGTTAGGGTTAGGGTGAGGGTGAGGGTGAGGGTGAGGGTTAGGGTTAGTGTGAAAGTTAGGGTTATGGTGAGGGTTATGGTTAGGGTGAGGGTTAGGGTTAGGGTTAGGCTTACGTGAGGGCTAGCGTGAGAGTGAGGTTTAGGGTTAGGGTTAGGGTGAGTTTTAGGGTGAGGGTGAGGTTTAGGGTTGGGGTTAGGGTGAGTTTTAGGGTTATGGTTAGGGTTAGAGTTAAGGCGAGTGTTAGGTTTAGGGTTAGATTTAGGTTTAGGGTGAGGGTTAGGGTGAGGGTTAGGGTTAGTGTAAGTGTTAGGGGCAGGGTTAGGATGAGGGTTAGGGAGAGGGTGAGGGTTAAGCTAAGGATTAGGATTAGGATTAGGGTTAAGGTGAGGGTGAGTGTGAGGGTTAGTGTTAGGGTTTGTATTAGGGGTAGGGTGAGGGTGAGGGTTAACTTTAAGGTTAGGTTTAGAGTGAGCGTTAGGGTGAGTGTTATGCTGAGGGTTATTGCTAGGGTGGTGGTTAATATGAGGGTTAGGTTTAGGGATAGGTTTAGGTTTAGGATTAGGTTTAGTTTGAAGGTAAGTGTGAGGGTTAGGGTTAGGGTTAGGCTTAGGCTTAGGGTTAGAGTGAGTATTAGGGTTAGGGATTGGTTTAGGGTGAAGGTGAGGGTTAGGGTTAGGGTTAGGGTGAGGGTGAGGGTGAGGGTTAGGGTTAGGGTTAGTGTGAAAGTTAGGGTTATGGTGACTGTTATAGTTAGGGTGAGGGTTAGGGTTAGGGTTAGGCTTAGGGTGAGGGCTAGGGTGAGAGTGAGGTTTAGGGTTAGGGTTAGGGTGAGTTTTAGGGTGAGGGTGAGGTTTAGGGTTAGGGTTAGGGTTAGTTTTAGGGTTATGGTTAGTGTTAGGGTTAAGGCGAGTGTGAGGGTTAGGGTTAGATTTAGGGTTAGGGTGAGGGTTAGGGTGAGGGTTAGGGTTAGTGTTAGTGTTAGGGGCAGGGTTAGTATGAGGGTTAGGGTGAGGGAGAGGGTTAGGGTAAGGGTTAGGATTAGGATTAGGGTTAAGGTGAGGGTGCATGTGAGGGTTAGTGTTAGGGTTAGGATTAGGTATAGGGTGAGGGTGAGGGTTAGCTTTAGGGTTAGGTTTAGAGTGAGAGTTAGGGTGAGGGTTATGGTGAGGGTTAGGGATAGGATTAGCGTTAAGGTATGTGCTAGGATGAGCGACAGTGTTAGGGTTAGGGTTAGAGTGAGAGTTAGGGTGAGGGTTAGGTTTAGGGTTAGTGTTAGGTTTAGGGTTGGTGTTAGGGTTAGGATTAGGGTAACGATGACTGTGAGTGTGACAGTTAGGGTTAGGGTTAGGGTTAGACTTAGGGTTAGGCTGAGGCTGAGGGTGAGGGTGAGGGTTAGATTTAGGGTGACCGTGTTGTTTAGGGTTAGAGTGAGGGTTAGGGTGAGGGTTAGGGTTATGATTAGGGTTAGGGTATGTCCTAGGGTGAGGATTAGAGTTAGGGATACGTTTAGGGTAAGGTTTAGCACTAGGGTTAGGTTGAGGGCTAGGGTTAGGGTGAGGGTTTGGGTTAGGGTTAGAGTTAGGGTGAGGGTGAGTTTTAAGTTTAGGTTTAGGATTATTGTTATTCTTAGGGTTAGGGTTAAGGTTAAGGTTAAGGTAAATGTGAGGGTGAGGGTGATGTTGAGGGTTAGGGTTAGGGTTAGGATGAGGTTTAGAGTTAGGGTTAGTGTTAGGGTGAGGGTGAGGTTTAGGGTTATTGTTAGGGTTAGGGTTAGGGTTAGTGTGAGTGTTAGGGTTAGGTGTAATGTTATGGTTTGGGTTATGGTGAGGGCTATTGTTAGGGTGAGGGTTAGGGTTAGGGTTAGGCTTAGGCTTAGGGTTAGGCTGAGGGTGAGGATGAGGGTTAGGTTTAGGGTGAGGGTGAGGTTTAGGGTTAGTGTTAGCGTTAGGGTGCGGGTTAGTGTGAGGGTTAGGGTTAGGGTTAGTGTTACGGTTACGGTGAGGGTGAGGGTGACTATGATGGTTAGGCTTAGCCTTAGGCTTAGGCTTATGCTTAGGCCGAGCTTGAGAGTGAAGGTGAGGGTAAGGGTTAGGGTGATTGTTAGGGTTTTAGGGTTAGGGTGAGGGTTAGGGTTAGGGTTAGGGTGAGGTTTAGGGTGAGGTTTAGTTTTAAGATTAGGGCTAGGCTGAGTGCTAGGGTGAGGGTGAGGGTTAGGGTTAGAGTTAGGGTGAGGTTTAGGGTTAGGGTTAGGGTTAGGGTTAGGGTGAGTGTTAGGGTGAGGATTACGTTGAGGGTGAGGGTTAGGGTTAGGGTGAGGGTTAGGGTTAGGGTGAGGGTGATGGTGAGGGTTAGATTAGGGTTAGGGTTAGTGTTATTGTTAGTGTTATGGTTAGGTTTAAGTTTACCGTGAGGGTGAGGCTGAGGGTGAGGGTTAGGTTTAGGGTTAGGGTGAGGTTTAGCTTAGGGTTAGGGTAAAGGTTAGGGTGAGGGTTTGGGTTAGGGTTAGGATTACGGTGAGGGTGAGTGTGAGGGTTAAGGTGATGGTTAGTGTTATTGTTAGGGTTAGGTTTAGAGTTAAGGTGAAGGTGAGGGTGAGTGTGAGGGTTAGGGTTAGGGTGAGGTTTAGGGTTAGGGTTAGCTTTAGGGTGAGGGTGAGGATGAGGTATAGGGTTAGATTTATGGTGAGGGTGAGTTTTACGTTGAGGTTTAGGGTTAGGGTTAGTGTTAGGGTTAGGGTTGGGGTGAGGGTTAGGATGAGGGTGAGGGTTAGGTTGAGGGTTAGGATTAGGATTAGGGTTAGGATTAGGGTTAGTGTTAGGGTGAGTGTTTGGGTTAGGCTTAGGGTTAGGGTTAGGCTTAGTGTTAAGCTGAGGGTGAGGGTGAGGGTGAGGTTTAGGGTTAGGGTTTGGGTTAGGGTTAGCGTTTGAGTGAGAGTTAGGGTTAAGGTGAGAGTTAGGATGAGGATTAGGGTTAGGATTAGTGTTAGGGTTAGGGTTAGGGTGAGGGTTATTTTGAGGTGATGTTTATTATTAGGTTAGGGTGAGTGTGAGGGTGAGTTTCAGGGTTAGGGTAAGGGATAGGGAGAGGTTTAGGGTTATGCTTAGTGTTAGGTTTAGCTTTAGGATGAGGGTTAGTTTTAGGGTGAGGGTAAGTGTTAGGGTGAGGGTTAGGGCTATGGTGACGGTTATGGTTACAATGAGGGTTAGGGTTAGGTTTAGGGTTATTGTTAGGGTTAGGGTTACGGTTAATGTGAGGGTTAGGGTTAGTTTTAGGGTGTGGTTTATATTCAGGGTTAGGGTTAGAGTTAGTGTTAGGGCGAGGGTGAGGTTTAGGGTTAGATTTAGCGTTAGTGTTAATGTTAGGTTTAGGGTGAGGGTTAGTGTGAGGGTTAGGGTTAGGGTTAGGGTGAGTGTTAGGATGAGGTGTACGGTTAGGATTAGGGTTAGGGTGAGCGCTAGGGTGATGGTTAATGTGAGGGTTAGTGTTAGGGATAGGGTTAGGTTTAAGATTAGGTTTAGATTGAGGGTGAGTGTGAGGGTTAGGGTTAGGGTTAGAGTGAGTGCTAGGGTTAGGGTTTGGTTTAGGGTGAGGGTGAGGGTTAGGGTTAGGATTAGGGTGAGGGTGAGGGTGAGGGTGAGGGTTAGGGTTAGTGTGAAAGTTAGGGTTATGATGAGGGTTATGGTTAGAGTTATGGTTAGGGTGAGGGCTAGGGTGAGGGCTAGGGTGAGAGTGAGGTTTAGGGTTAGGGTTAGGGTGAGTTTTAGGGTGAGGTTGAGGTTTGGGGTTAGGGTTAGGATAAGTTTTAGGGTTATGGTTAGGGTTCCGGTTAAGGCGAAGGTGATGGTAAGGGTTAGATTTAGGGTTAGGGTGAGGTTTAGGGTGAGGTTCATGGTGAGTGTTAGGGTTAGGAGTAGGGTTAGGATGAGGGTTAGGGTGAGGGTGAGGGTTAGGGTAACGGTTAGGATTAGGATTAGGGTTAAGTTGAGATTGAGTGTGAGGGTTAGTGTTATGCTTAGGGTTAGGGTTAGGATTAGGGGTAGGGTGAGGTTGAGGGTTAGCTTTAGGGTTAGGTTTAGAGTGAGGGTTATGGTGAGGGTTAGGGATAGGATTAGCTTTAGGCTATATGCTAGGCTGAGCAACAGGGTTGGGTTAGGGTTAGAGTGAGGGTTAGGGTGAGGGTTAGGTTTAGGGTTAGGGTTAGGTTTAGGGTTGGTGTTAGGGTTAGGATTACAGTTACGATGACTGTGAGTGTGACAGTTAGGGTTAGGGGTAATGTTAGGCTTAGGGTTAGGCTGAGGCTGAGGATGAGGGTGAGGGTTAGATTTAGGATGAGGGTTTGATTTAGGGTTAGAGTGAGGGTTAGGGTGAGTGTTAGGGTTAGATTAGGGTTAGGGTATGTCTTAGGGTGAGGATTAGTGTTAGTGTTAGGTTTAGGGTAAGGTTTAGCGTTAGGGTTAGAGTCAGGGTTAGGGTTAATGTGAGGGTTTGGGATAGGGTTAGAGTTACGGTGAGGGTGAATTTTAAGTTTAGGTTTTGGGTTATGGTTATTCTTAGGGTTAGGGTTAAGTTTAAGGTTAAGGTAAGGGTGAGGGTGAGGGTGATGTTGAGGGTTAGGATTAGGGTTAGGGTGAGGGCTAGGGTGATGTTGAGGGTTAGGTTTAGGTTTAGGCTTAGGCTTATTGTTAGTCTGAGGGTGAGGTTGAGGTTGAGGGTTAGGGATAGTGTGATGGGTAGGGTTAAGTTTAGGGTGAGGTTTAGGATGAGGGTTAGGGTTAGGCTGAGTGTTACGGTGAAGGTGATGGTAAGCGTAAAGGTGAGGTTTAGGCTGTGGGTGAGGGTTAAGATAAGGGTAAGTGTTAGCTTTAGGGTTCGGGTTAGGGTAAGAGTTACTGTTAGAATTAGGATTAGGGTGAGGGCTAGAGTGAGGGTGAGGGTTAGGGTTATGGTGAGGTTTAGGGTTAGGTTGAGGGTTAAGATTAATGTGAGGGTTAATGTTAGGGTTAGGGTTAGTGTAAGGGTGAGGGTAAGTGTTAGGGAGAGTGTTAGGGTTAGGGTGAGTATTATGGTTAGGGTGAGTGTTAGAGTTAGGGTTAGGGTTATTGTTAGGGTTTGCGTTAGGGTTACCCTTACAGTGAATGTGAGGGTTAGTGTTAGAGTTAGGGTTAGTATTAGGGTTAGGGTGATGGTGAGTGTGTGGGTTAGGGTTATGTATAGGGTTAGGCTTAGGGTTAGGCTAAGGTTGAGATTGAGGGTGAAGGTTAGGGTTAGGGTGAGGGTTAGGTTTAGGGTTAGGTTGAGGGTGAGTGTATGGGTTAGGGTTAGGTTTAGGTTTAGGCTTAGGGTTAGGCTAAGGGTGAGGTTAAGTTTGAGGGTTAGGGTTAGGGTGAGGGTTAGGTTTAGGTTTAAATTGAGGGTTAGGATGTGGGTTAAGGTTAGGATTAGGGTTATAGTGAGGGCTAGTGTGAGGGTGAGGGTTAGGGTTAGGGTTAGGGCGAGGTTTAGCATTAGGGTTAGGTTTAGGGATAGGTTGAGGGATAGGGTTAGGGTTATGGTGAGGGTGAGGTTTAGGGTTAGGTTGAGGATTTGGATTAGGGCTAGGTTTAGGGTGAGGGTTAGTGTTAAGGTTAGGGTGAGGGTTATCATGAGGGTTAGGGTTAGGATTAGGGTTAGGATGAGGGCTAGGGTGAGGGTGAGTGTTAGGGTTAGGGTTACGCTGAGGTTTAGGGTTCGGGTTAGCTTTAGGGTTAGGGTGAGGGTTATGATTAGGGTGAGGGTGAGGGTTCACGTTAGGTTTAGGGTTAGGATTAGGGTTTGGTTGAGGGTGAGTGTGTGGGTTAGGGTTATGTATAGGGTTAGGCTTAGGGTTAGGCTAAGGGTGAGTTTGATGGTAAGGGTAAGGGTTAGGGTAAGGGTTAGAGTTAGGGTTAGGTTGAGGGAGAGTGTGTGGCTTAGGATTAGATTTAGGGTTAGGCTAAGGGTGAGGTTAAGGGTGAATGGTAGGGTTAGGGTGGGGGTTAGGTTTAAGGTTAGGGTGAGGGTTAGGATGAGGGTTAAGGTTAGGATTAGGTTTAGTGTGAGGGCTAAAGTGAGTGTGATGTTTAGGGTGAGGGTTAGGGGGAGGTGGAGGGAGAGGTTCAGCATTACAGTTACGGTTAGGGTGAGGGATAGGGTGAGGTTTAGGGTTAGGGTTGGTGTTAAGCTTAGGGTTATGGTGAGGGTTAAGGTTAGGGTGAGGGTTAGGTTTAGGGTTAGGATTAGGATTAGGGTTAGGGTGAGGGTGAGTGTGAGGGTTAGGGTTAGGGTTAGGGTTAGGCTTAGGGATGGGCTGAGGGTGAGGGTGAGGGTGAGTGTTAGGGTGAGGGTAAGGGTGAGGTTTAGGGTTAGAGTTAATGTTAAGGTGAGGGTTAGGGTTAGGGTGAGCTTTAGGGTGAGTGTTAGATTGAGGATTAGTGTTAGGTTTAGTGTGAGGTTGATGGTGAGGATGAGGGTTACGGTTAGGGTGAGGGCTAGGTTGAAGTTGAGGATTAGGGTTAGGGTTAGGGTGAGGTTTAGTTTTAGGGTGATGGTTAGTGTTAGTGTTAAGGTTAGGGTTAGGATGTGGGTTAGGGTGAGGTTTAGTGTTAAGTATAGGGTTACGTTTAGGATTAGGGTTTGTGTGAGGGTGAGTGTGAGGGTTATGGTTAGGGTTAGGGTTAGGCTGAGGGTGAAGTTGAGGGTTAGGGTTAGAGTGAGGGTTAGGGTTAGGGTTAGTGTGAGGGTTAGGGTGAGGGTTAGGTTTAGGATTAGGTTTAGCAGGAGGGCTAGCATGCTGGTGAGGGTTAGGGTTAGGGTTAGGGTGAGGTTTAGGTTTAGGGTTAGGTTGAGAGTTAAGATTAGGGCTAGGTATAGGGTGAGGGTTAGGGTTAGGTTGAGGGTTAGGGTTAGGATTAGGGTTAGGATGAGGGCAAGGGTGAGGGTGAGGGTTAGGGTTAGGGTTATGGTGAGGTTTAGGTTTCGGGTTATGTTTAGTGTTAGGGTGAGGGTTAAGGTTAGGGTTATGGTGAGGGTCAGTGTTAAGGTATAGTTGAGGGATAGAATTAGTTTTAGGGTTAGGGTGAGGGTTAGGGTTAGGATTAGGATGAAGGTTAGGATGTGGGTTAGGGTTACAATTTGGATTAGGGTGAGGGGGAGTGTTAATGTTAGGGTTAGGGTTAGGTTTAGGGTTAGGGTTAGGGGTAGGGTTAGGGTGAGATTTAGGTTTCGGGTTTTGGGATGAGGGTTAAGTTGGAGGTGAGCTTTAGGATGAGGACTAAGGTGAGGGTGAGGGTTAGGGTTAGTGTTAGGGTTAGGGTGAGGGTTAGGTTGAGGTTTAGGTTTAGGTTTAGGGTTAGGGTTAGGATTAGGATTAAGGTGAGGGTTAGTGTGAGGATTAGGGTTAGGCTTAGGCTTAGGCTTAGGGTTAGGCTGAGGGTGAGTGTGGGGATGAGGATTAGGTTTAGAGTGATGATTCCAGTTATGGTTAGGTTGAGAGTTAGCATGAAGCTTAGGGTTAGGATTAGGTTTAGGGTTGAGAGCTAGGAAGAGTGTGAAGTTTAGGGTTAGGTTTAGCCTTAGGGTTAGACTGAGGCTGAAGGTGAGAGTGAGCATTAGGGTTAGGGTGATGGTTAGAATTACGGTTAGGGTGAGGGTTAGGATGTGGGTTAGGATTAGGGTGAGGGTTAGAATGAGTGTGACAGTAAGAGTAAAGGTGAGGGTTAGGCTGAGGGTGAGGGTTATGTTAAGGGTGAGGGTTCGGATTAGGGTTAGGATGAGGGTTAGGGTTAGATTGAGGGTTAGTGTTAGGTTTAGTGTGAGGTTTAGGGTGAGGATGAGGGTTAGGCTTTGGGTGAGGGCTAGGGTGAAGTTGAGGGTTAGGGTTAGGGTTACTGTTAGGGTTAGGGTTAGTGTGAGGTTTAGTGTGGGGGTGAGGCTTAGTGTTAGGGTTAGGATTAGGCTTAGGGTTAAAGTGAGGGTGAGTGTGAGGGTTACGGTTAGGGTGAATGTTGAGGTTAGGGTTAGAGTGAGGGTTGTGGTGAGGGTTAGGCTTAGGCTTAGGGTTTGGGTATTGGCTAGGGTGAAGGTGAGGGTTAGGGTTAGGGTTAGTGTGAGGTTTAGGGTTAGGGTGAGGATTAGGGTTAGTGTGAGGTTGAGGTTTAGGGTTAGAGTTAGGGTTAGGGGGAGGGTTAGGGTTAGGGTGAGTTTTAGGTTGAGGTTTAGGGTTAGGGTTAGTGTTAGGTTTAGGATTAGGGTTAGGGTGAGGGTGAGTGTGAAGGTTAGGGTTAGGCTTAGGCTTAGGCTCAGGTTTAGGCTGAGGGTGATGGTGGGGGTGAGGATAAGGTTTCGGGTGATGGTTAGGGTTATGATTAGGGTGAAGGTTAGGATGAGGGTTAGGTTGAGTGTGAGGGTTAGGGTTAGGGTGATGTTTAGGGTGACGGTTTGGTTGAAGGTTAGCCTGAGGTTTAGGGATAGGGTGAGGGTTAGGGTGAGTGTGATGGTAAGGGTAAAGTTGAGGGTTAGGCTAAGTGTGAGGGTTAAGTTAAGGTTGATTGTTAGGGTTAGGGTGAGGGTTAGGGTAAGGGTGAGGGTTAGGTGTTAGGGTGAGGGTGAGGGTTAGAATGAGGATGAGGGTTAGGGTTAGGGTGAGGGAAAGGGTTAGAATTAGGTTTAGGGTGAGGGCTAGGGTGAGAGTGAGGGTTAGGGTTAGTGTTAGGGTGAGGTTAAGTGTTCGGGTGAGGGTTAGGGTTAGTGTTAGGGTTATTGTTATAGTTAGGTTTAGGTTTACGTTTAGGGTGAGGGTGAGGGTGAGGTTTAGGGTTACAGTTAGGCTTAGGTTGAGAGTTAGTGTGTGGGTTAGGGTTAGGGATAGGGTTAGGTTTAGGATTAGGGATAGGTTGAGAGCGAGTGTGAGGGTTAGGGTTAGGGCTAGACTTAGGTTTAGGGTTAGGGTTTGGTTTAGGGTGAGGGTGAGGTTTAGGTTTAGGGTTAGTGTTAGTGTTAGGGTTAGGCTTACAGTGATGGTTAGGGTTAGGGTTAGGTTTAGGCTTAGGCTTAGGTTTAGGCTGATGGTGAGGGTGGAGATGAGGATTAGGTTTAAAGAGATGGTGAGTGTTATAGTTACCTTGAGGGTTAGGATGAGGGTTAGGGTTAGGATTATGCTTAGGCTGAGGCGGAGGTTGAGGGTGAGGTTTAGGGTTAGGGTGATGGTTAGGGTTAGGTTTAGGGTGAGGGTTAGGATGAGGGTTAGGGTTAGGGTGAGGGTGACGGTAAGGTAAAGGTGAGGGTTAATGTTAGGGTGAGGTTTACGGTAAGGGTGAGGATTAGGGTTAGGTTGAGGGTTAGGGTTAGGGTTAGGTTGAGTGTGAGGGTTAGATTGAGGGTTAGGTTTATGTTGAGGGTTATGGTTAAGGTGAGGGTTATGTTTAGGGTTAGGGTTATTGTCACGGTTATGTTTAGGGTTACGGTTACGGTGAGAGTGAGGGTGAGTCTGAGGGTTAGGGTTAGGGTGAGCTTTAGGTTTAAGGTTCGGGTTAGAGTTAGGCTTAGTGTGAGGGTGAGGTTTATGGTTAGAGTTAGGGTTAGTGTTAAGGTTAGGGTTAGGGTGAGGGTTAGGGTTTGTGTTAGAGTTCGGTAAGGCTTAGGCTTAGGCTTAGGCTGAGCTTCAGGGTGAGGGAAAGATTTAGGTCAAGGTTTAGGGTTAGGATTAGGGTTAGGGTGAGGGTGAGGGTTAGGGTAAGGGTTAGGCTTAGGCTTTGGGTAACCTTAGGGTGAGTGTGAGTGTGAGGATTAGCGTTAGGGTGATGGTTAGGGTTAGGATTAGTGTTATTGTTAGGGTTAGGGTTAGAGTTAAGGTGAGGGTGAGGGTGCGATTGAGGGTTAGGGTTAGGGTTAGGGTGAGGTTTAGGGTTAGGGTTAGAGATAGGGTTAGGGTGAGGTTGAGCTTTAGGGTTAGAGTTAGGGTTAGTGTTAGGGTTAGGCTTAGGGTTAGGCTTAGGGTTAGGCTGAGGGTGAGGGTGGGGATGAGGTTTAGGGTTATGATTAGGGTTAGGGTTAGGTTTAGGGTTAGGGTGAGGGTTAGGTTTGGGGTTAGTGTTAGCCTTAGGGTGAGGGTGAGGGTTAGGTTGAGGTTTAGGGATAGAGTTAGGGTTAGGATTAGGGTTAGGGTGACTGTGAATGTGAGGGTTGGGGTTACAGTTTGGCTTAGGCTTATGGTTAGGATTAGGGTGAGGGTTAGGGTGAGGGTGAGGGTGAGAGTTAGCATTAGGTTTAGGGTGAAGTTTAGGCTTAGAATACGTGTGAGTGTTGGTGTTAGGGTTAGGGTTAGTGTTAGGTTTAGTGTTACGGTTACGGTGAGGGTGAGGGTGAGTGTGAGGGTTAGGATTAGCCTTAGGCTTAGCCTTATGCTTAGGCCGAGTTTGAGGGTGAAGGTGACGGTTAGGGTTAGGGTGATTGTTAGGGTTTTAGGGTTAGGGTGAAGGTTAGGATTAGGGTTAGGGTGAGGTTTAGGGTGAGGTTTAGGTTTAAGACTAGGGCTAAGGTGAGTGCTAGGTTGAGGGTGAGGGTTAGGATTAGAGTTATGGTGAGGTTCAGGGATAGGGTTAGGTTTAGGGTTAGGGTTAGTGTTACGGTGAGGGTTACAGTGAGGGTGAGGGTTAGGTTTAAGGTAAGGTTTAGGGTTAGGGTGAGGTTGAGGGTAAGTTTAGGGTTACGGTTATTGTTATTGTTATGGTCATGGTTAGGTTTAAGTTTACAGTGAGGGTGAGGCTGAGGGTGAGGGTTAGGTTTTGGGTTAGGGTGAGGTTTAGGTTAGGGTTAGGGTAAGGATTAGGGTGAGGTTTTGGTTTAGTTTTATGATTATGGTGAGGGTGAGTGTTAGGTTTAGGGTGAGGGTTAGTGTTATTTTTAGGGTTAGGGTTAGCGTTACGGTGAAGGTGAGGGTGAGTGTGAGGGTTATGGTTAGGGTGAGGTTTAGGGTTAGGGTTAGGTTTAGGGTGAGGGTGAGGGTGAGGTTTAGGGTTAGATTTAGGCTTATGGTGAGGTTTAGATTGAGATTTAGGTTTAGGGTTATTGTTAGGGTTAGTGTTAGGGTGAGGGTTAGTATGAGGGTGAGGTTTAGGTTGAGGTTTAGAGTTAGGGCTAGGATTAGGATTAGGGTTAGCATTAGGGTGAGTGTTTGGGTTAGACATAGGGTTAGGGTTTGGCTTAGCATTAAGCTGAGGGTAAGGGTGAGGGTGAGGATTAGGGTTTTGGTTTGGGGTAGGGTTAGCATTTGGGTGAGAGTTAGGGTTAGGGTTAGGGTGACAGGATGAGGATTAGGGTTAGGATTAGTGTTAGGGTTAGGGTTAGGGTGAGGGTTAGGATGAGGGTGATGTTTAGGATTAGGGAAAGGTTTGGGTTGAGGTTTAGGGATAGGGTTAGGGTTAGGATTAAGGTTAGGTTGAGGTTGAGGGTTAACTTTAGGCTTAGGTTTAGAGTGAGGGTAAGGTTGAGGGTTATGGTGAGGGTTAGGGATAGGATTAGCGTTAGGGTATGTGCTAGGATGAGCAATAGGGTTCAGGTTAGGATTAGAGTAATGGTTAGGTTGAGGTTTAGGTTTAGGTTTAGTGTTAGGGTTAGGGTTGGTGTTAGGGTGAGGAGTAGGGTTACGGTGACTGTGAGTGTGACAGTTATGGTTAGGGTTAGTGTTAGGCTTAGGGTTAGGCTGAGGCTGAGGGTGAGGGTGAGGGTTAGACTTAGGTTGAGGGTTTGGTTTAAGGTTAGAGTGAGGGTTAGGGTGAGCGTTAGGGTTAGATTAGGGTTATGGTATGTCCTAGGGTGAGGATTAGGGTTAGTGTTAGGTTTAGGGTGAGGGTGAGGGTGAGGTTTAGGGTGAGGTTTAGGGTGAGGTTTAGTGTTAGGTTTAGGGTTAGGGTGAGGGTTAGGATGAGAGTGAGGGTTAGGGTGAGGCTTAGTGTTAGGGCTAGGATTAGGATTAGGGTTAGCATTAGGGTTAGTGTTTGGGTTAGGCTTACGGTTAGGGTTAGGCTTAGTATTACGATGAGGGTGAGGGTGTGGGTGAGGATTAGGATTAGGGTTAGGGTTAGGTTCAGGATTAGGTTTTGGGTGAGGTTGAGTGTCAGGGTTATCGTTAGGGTTATGATTAGGCTTAGGGTTAGGCTGAAGGTGAGGGTGAGGGTTAGGGTTAGGGTGAGGGTTAGGTTTAGGGTTAGGTTGAGGGTTAGGATGAGGGTTAGGTTTAGGATTAGGATTAGGGTGAGGGCTAGCATGAGGTTGAGGGTTAGGGTTAGTGTTAGGGTGAGGTTTAGTGTTAGGATTAGGTTTAGGCATAGGGTGGGGGTTAGGGTTAAGGTTATGATGAAGATGAGGGTTAGGGTAAGGTTGAGGGTTAGGATTAGGTCTAGGTTTAGGGTGAGGTTTAGGGTTAGGGTGAGGGCTACAGTGAGGGTGAGGTTTAGGTTTAGGGTGAGGTTTAGGGTTAGGGTGATGGTTAGTGTTAGTGTGAGGATTAGTGTTAGGGTTAGGGTTAGTGTTAGTGTGAGGGTAAGTGTTAGGGTGAGGGTTAGGTTTATGGTGACGGTTATGGTTACAATGAGGGTTAGGTTTAGGCTTAGTGTTATTGTTAGAGTAAGGGTTAGGGTTACGGTTACTATGAGGGTGAGGGTTAAGGTTCAGTTTAGGGTGAGGTTTATATTAAGGGTTAAGGTTAGAGTTAGGGTTAGGGTGAGGTTTAGGGTTACAGTTAGCGTTAGTGTTAGTGTTAGGGTTAGGGTGGGGGTTAGTGTGAGGGTTAGGGTTAGGCTTAAGCTTAGGGTTAGGCTTAGCCTTAGGCCGAGATTGAGGGTTAGGTTTAGGGTTAGGGTGAGGGCTAGGGTGAGAGTGAGGTTTATGTTTAGGGTTAGGGTGAGGTTTAGGATGAGGGTGAGGTTTAGGGTTAGGGTTAGTGTGAGGTTTAGGGTTATGTTTAGGGTTACGCTTAAGGCGAGGGTGAGGGTTAGGCTTAGAGCTAGGGTTAGGGTGAGGGTTAGGGTGAGGATTAGTGTTAGTTTTAGTGTTAGGGGTAGGGTTAGGCTGAGAGTTAGGGTGAGGGTTAGGGTTAGGGTAAGGGTTAGGATTAGGATTATTGTTAAGGTGAGGGTGAGTGTGAGGTTACTGTTAGTGTTAGGGTTAGGGTTAGCATTAGGGTTAGGGTGAGGGTGAGGGTTACCTTTAGGTTTCGGTTTAGAGGGAGGGTAAGGGTGAGATTTATGGTGAGGGTTGGGGATAGGATTAGCGTTAGGGTATGTGCTCTGATGAGCAATAGGGTTAGGGTTAGCTTTAGAGTGAGGGTTAGGGTGAGGGTTAGGTTTAGGTTTAGTGTTAGGGTTAGGATTAGGGTTACGGTGACTGTGAGTGTGACAGTTAGTGTTAGGGTTAGTGTTAGGCTTAGGGTTAGGCTGAGCCTGAGGGTGAGGTTGAGGGTTAGATTTAGGGTGAGGGTTTGGTTTAGGGTTAGAGTGAGGGTTAGGGTGAGGGTTAGGGTTAGATTAGGGTTAGGGTATTTCCTTGGGTGACGATTAGGGTTAGTGTTAGCTTTAGGGTGAGGTTTAGCGTTAGGGTTAGGGTCAGGGTTAGGGTTAGGGTGAGGGTTTGGGTTAGGGTTAGAGTTACTGTGAGGGTGAAGTTTAAGTTTAGGTTTAGGTTTATGGTTAATCTTAGGGTTAGGATTAAGTTTAAGGTTAAGGTAAGGGTGAGGGTGAGGGTGATGTTGAGGGTTAGGGTTAGGGTTAGGATGATGTTTTGAGTTAGGGTTAGTGTTAGGGTGAGGGTGAGGTTTAGGGTTATTGTTAGGGTTAGGGTTAGTGTGAGTGTTAGGGTTAGGTTTAGTGTTATGGTTAGGGTTATGGTGAGGGCTATTGTGAGGGTGAGGGTTAGGGTTAGGGTTAGGCTTAAGCTTAGTGTTAAGCTGAGGGTGAGGGTGAGGGTTTGGGTTAGGGTTAGGGTTAGGCTAAGGCTTAGGGTTAGGCTGAGGTTGAGTGTGAGGGTTAGGGTTATGGTTAGGCTTCGTGTTAGGCGGAGTTTGAGGTATAGGGTGTGGGTTAGGTTTAGGTTGAGTGTGAGGTTTAGGGTTAGGGTGAGCGTTAGGGTGCGGGTTAGTGTGAGGGTTAGGGTTAGGGTTAGTGTTACGTTTACGGTGAGGGTGAGGGTGAGTGTGAGGGTTAGGATTAGCCTTTGACTTAGGCTTATGCTTAGGCCATGCTTGAGGGTGAAGGTGAGGCTTAGGGTTATGGTGATTGTTAGGGTTTTAGGGTTAGGGTGAGGGTTAGTGTTAGGGTTAAGGTGAGGTTTAGGGTGAGGTTTAGGTTTAAGATTAGGGCTAAGGTGAGTGCTAGGGTGAGGGTGAGGGTGAGGGTTAGAGTTAGGGTGAGGTTTAGGGTTAGGTTTAGGTTTAGGGTTAGGGTGAGTGTTAGGGTGAGGATTACGGTGAGGGTGAGGGTTTGGGTTAGGGTGAGGGTTAGGGTTAGGGTGAGGGTAAGGATGAGGGTTAGATTAGGGTTAGGGTTAGTGTTATTGTTAGTGTTATGGTTAGGTTTAAGTTTACAGTGAGGGTGAGGCTGAGGGTGACAGGTTTAGGGTTAGGGTGAGGTTTAGGTTAGAGTTAAGGTAAGGTTTAGGTTGAGGTTTTAGGTTAGATTTAGGGTTACGGTGAGGGTGAGTTTTAGGGTTAGGTTGAGGGTTCATGTCATTGTTAGGGTTAGGGTTAGAGTTATGGTGAATGTGAGGGTGAGTGTGAGGGTTAGGGTTAGGGTGAGGTTTAGGGTTAGGGTTAGGTTTAGGGTGAGGGTGAGGGTGAGGTTTAGGGTTAGATTTAGGGTTAGGGTGAGGTTTAGGGTGAGGTTTAGGGTTAGGGTTAGTGTTAGGGTTAGGGTTAGGATGAGGGTTAGTGTTAGGGTGAGGGTTAGGTTTAGGGTTAGGATTAGGATTAGGATTAGGATTAGTGTTAGGGTTAGGTTTAGGGTGAGGGTTAGGATGAGGGTGATGTTTAGGGTTAGGGTTAGGGTGAGGGTGAGGGTGAGTTTAGGATTAGAGTTAGGGTTAGGGTGAGGGATAGGGTGAGGTTTAGGGTTAGTGTTAGTGTTAGGGTTAGGGTTAGGATGAGGGTTAGTGTTAGGGTGAGGGTTAGGTTTAGGGTTAGGATTAGGATTAGGGTTAGTGTGAGGGTGAGTATGAGGGTTAGGGTTAGGGTTAGGTTTAGGCAAAAGGATAGGCTGAGGGTGAGGGTTAGGGTGAGGGTTAGGGTTAGGGTGAGGGTGAGTTTTAGGGTTAGAGTTAGTGTTGAGATTTACTGTGAGGGTTAGTGTTATGTTTAGTGTTAGGGTTAGGGTTAGGGTGAGGGTTAGGGTGAGGATTAGGGTTAGGGATAGGGTTAGGTTTAGGATTAGGTTTTGGGTGAGGTTGAGTGTGAGGGTTATGGTTAGGGTTATGATTAGGCTTAGGGTTAGGCTGAGCGTGAGGGTGAGGTTTAGGTTTAGGGTGAGGTTTAGGTTTAGGGTTAGGGTGAGCGTTAGGAGGATGAGGGTTAGGTTTAGGTTTATGGTTAGGGTGTGGGCTATCATGAGGGTGAGGGTTAGGGTTACAGTTAGGGTGAGGTTTAGGGTTAGGATTAGCTTTAGGCATAGGGTGGGGATTAGGGTTAAGGTTATGATGAGGTTGACGGTTAGGGTAAGGTTGAGGGTTAGGATTAGGTCTAGGTTTAGGGTGAGGTTTAGGGTTAGGGTGATGGTTAGGGTTAGTGTGAGAATTAGTGTTAGGGTTAGGGTTAGTGTTAATGTGAGGGGAAGTGTTTTGGTGAGGGTTAGGTTTATGGTGACGCTGAGGGTTACAATGAGGGTTAGGGTTAGGTTTAGTGTTATTGTTAGAATTAGGGTTAGTGTTATGGTTACTGTGAGGGTGAGGGTTAGGGTTCGGTTTAGGGTGAGGTTTATATTAAGGGTTAAGGTTAGAATTAGGGTTAGGGTGAGGGTGAGGTTTAGGGTTTGAGTTAGCGTTAGTGTTACTGTTAGTGTTAGGGTGAGGGTTAGTGTGAGGGTTAGTCTGAGGGTTAGGGTTAGGCTTAAGCTTAGGTTTAAGTTTAGGCTTAGGCCGGGATTGAGGGTTAGGGTTATGGTTAGGGTGAGGGCTAGGGTGAGAGTGAGGTTTAGGGTTAGGTTTAGGGTGAGGTTTAGGGTGAGGGTGAGGTTTAGGGTTAGGGTTAGGGTGAGGTTTAGGGTTATGTTTAGGGTTACGGTAAAGGTGAGGGTGAGGGTTAGGGTTAGAGTTAGGGTTAGGGTGAGGTTTAGTGTGAGGATTAGTGTTAGTGTTAGTGTTAGGGGTAGTGTTAGGCTGAGAGTTAGGGTAGGGTGAGGGTTAGGGT
This sequence comes from Dipodomys merriami, assembly GCF_024711535.1. Classification (NCBI taxonomy): domain Eukaryota; kingdom Metazoa; phylum Chordata; class Mammalia; order Rodentia; family Heteromyidae; genus Dipodomys; species Dipodomys merriami. The sequence goes on along the minus strand of NW_027202471.1, from coordinate 2,795,609 downwards.
AAGGTTTAGAATTAGGATTACGGTTAAGGTGAGGGTGAGTGTGAGGTTAGTGTTAGTGTTAGCGTTAGGGTTAGCATTAGGGTTAGGGTGAGGGTGAGTGTTAGCTTTAGGGTTAGGTTTAGAGTGAGGGTAAGGTTGAGGCTTATGGTGAGGGTTGGGGATAGGATTAGCGTTAGGTTATGTGCTAGGATGAACAATAGGGTTAGGGTTAGCTTTAGAGTGAGGGTTACGGTGAGGGTTAGGTTTAGGTTTAGTGTTAGGGTTAGGGTTGGTGTTAGGGTTAGGAGTAGGGTTACGGTGATTGTGAGTGTGACAGTTAGGGTTAGGGTTAGTGTTAGGCTTAGGGTTAGGCTGAGGCTAAGGGTGAAGGTGAGGGTTAGATTTAGGGTGAGGGTTTGGTTTAGGGTTAGAGTGAGGCTTAGGGTGAGGGTTAGGGTTACATTAGGGTTAGGGTATGTCCTAAGGTGAGGATTAGGGTTAGTGTTAGGTTTAGGGTGAGGTTTAGCGTTAAGGTTAGGGTCAGGGTTAGAGTTAGGGTGAGGGTGAAGTTTAAGTTTAGGTTTAGTGTCATGGTTATTGTTAGGGTTAGGGTTAAGGTTATGATGAGGGTGAGGGTTAGGGTAAGGTAGGGGGTTAGGATTAGGTCTAGGTTTAGGGTGAGGGTTAGGGTTAGGGTGAGGACTAGGGTGACGGTGAGGTTTAGGGTTAGGGTGAGGTTTAGGGTTAGTGTGATGGTTAGTGTTAGTGTGAGGATTAGTGTTAGGGTTGGGGTTAGTGTTAAGGTGAGGGTAAGTGTTAGGGTGAGAGTGAGGGTTATGGTGACGGTTATCTTTACAATGAGGGTTAGGTTTAGGTTTAGTATTATTGTTAGGGTTAGAGTTAGGGTTACGGTTACTATGAGGGTTCGGGTTAGGGTGAGGTTTAGGGTGAGGTTTATATTAAGGGTTAGGGTTAGAGTTAGGGTTAGGGTGAGGGTGAGGATTAGGGTTAGAGTTAGCGTTAGTGTTAGTGTTAGGGTTAGGGTGAGGGTTAGTGTGAGGGTTAGGGTTAGGCTTAAGCTTAGGGTTAGGCTTAGGCTTAGGCCGAGAGTGAGGGTGATTGTTAGGGTTAGGGTTAAAGGTAAGGGTTACGGTTAGGGTTAGGGTGAGTGTTAGGATGAGGTGAAGTGTTAGGATTAGGGTTAGGGTGAGCACTAGGGTGATGGTTAATGTGAGGGTTAGGCTTAGTTATAGGGTTAGGTTTAGGATTAGGTTTAGATTGAGGGTGAGTGTGAGGGTTAGGGTTAGTGTTAGGCTTAGGGTTAGAGTCAGTGTTAGGGTTAGGGTTTGGTTTAGGGTGAGGGTGAGGTTTAGGTTAGGGTTAGGGTGAGGGTGAGGGTGAGCGTTAGGGTTAGGGTTAGTGTGAAAGTTAAGGTTATGGTGAGGGTTATGGTTAGGGTGAGGGTTAGGGTTAGGTTTAGGGTTAGGGTGAGGGCTAGGGTAAGTGTGAGGTTTAGGGTTAGGGTTAGGGTGAGGTTTAGTTTGAGGGTGAGGTTTAGGGTTAGTGTTAGCGTGAGGTTTAGGGTTATGGTTAGGGTTACGGTTAAGGCGAGGGTGAGGGTTAGGGTTAGAATTAGGTTTCGGGTGAGGGTTAGGGTGAGGGTTTGTGTTAGTGTCAATGTTAGGGGTTGGGTTAGGATGAGGGTTATGGTAAGGGTGAGGATTATGGTAAGGGTTAGGATTAGGATTAGGTTTAAGGTGAGGGTGAATGTGAGCATTAGGGTTAGGGTTAGGATTTGCATATGGGTTAGGGTGAGGGTGAGGTTTAGCTTTAGGTTTAGGTTTAGAGTGAGGGTCTGGGTGAGGGTTATGGTGAGGGTTAGGGATAGGATTAGCGTTAGGGTATGTTCTAGGATGAGCAATAGGCTTAGGGTTAGGATTAGAGTGAAGGTTAGGGTGAGGGTTAGGTTTAGGGTTAGTGCTAGGGTTAGATTTGGTGTTAGGGTTTGGATTAGGGTTAAGGTGACTGTAAGCATGACAGTTAGGTGTAGGGTTAGTGTTAGGCTTAGGGTTAGGCTGAGTTTGAGTGTGAGGGTTAAGGTTAGGTTTTGGGTTAGGGTTAGGCTTAGTGTTAGGCAGAGGGTGAGGGTGAGTGTGAGGGTTAGGGTGATTGTTAGGGTTTCAGGGTTAGGGTGAGTGTTAGGGTTAGGCTTAGGGTGAGGTTTAGGTTTAAGAGTAGGGCTTGGGTTAGTGCTAGGGTGAGGGTGAGTGTTAGGGTTAGAGTTAGGGTGAGGTTTATTGTTAGGGTTAGGTTCAGGGTTAGGGTGAGTGTTACGTTGAGGGTGAGGGTTAGGGTTAGGGTGAGGTTTAGAGTTAGGGTGAGGTTTAGGTTATGGTTAGGTTAAGGGTTAGGGTGAGGGTTTGTGTTAGGGTTAGGGTTACGGTGAGGGTGAGTGTTAGGGGTACCGTGAGGGTTCGTGTTATTGTTAGGGTTAGGGTTAGAGTTACGGTGAAGGTGAGGGTGAGTGTGAGGGTTAGGGTTAGGGTGAGTTTTAGGGTTGGTGTTAGGTTTAGGTTGAGGGTGAGGGTGAGGGTGAGGTTTAGGGTTAGATGTAGGGTTAGGGTTAGTGTTAAGGTGAGGTATAGGGTTAGGGTTAGTGTTAGGGTTTGGGTGAGGGTTAGAATTAGGGTTAGGTTTAGGGTGAGGGTTAGGGTTAGGGTTAGGATTAGGATCAGGGTTAGTGTTAGGGTGAGTGTTTGGGTTAGGCTTAGGGTTAGGGTTAGGCTTAACATTAAGCTGAAGGTGAGGCTGAGGGTGAGGGTTAGGGTTAGGTTTTGGTTTAGGGTTAGCATTTGTGTGAGAGTTAGGGTTACGGTTAGGGTGAGAGTTAGGATGAGGAATAGCGTTAGGATTAGTTTTAGGATTAGAGTGAGGGTTAGGATGAGGGTGATGTTTAGGGTTAGATTTAGGGTGAGGGTGAGGGTGAGGTTTAGGGTTAGAGTTAGTGTTAGGGTGAGGGATAGGGTGAGGTTCAGGGTTAGGGTTAGTGTTAGAGTTAGGGTGAGGGTTAGTGTTAGGGTGAGGGTTAGATTTAGGTTAGGATTAGGATTAGGGTTAGTGTGAGGGTGAGTATGAGGGTTAGGGTTAGGGTTAGGTTTAGGCTTAGGGATAGGCTGAGGGTGAGTGTGAGGGTGAGGGTTAGGGTTAGAGTTAGTGTTAAGTTGAGGTTTAGTGTGAGGGTTAGTGTTAGGGTTAGTGTTAGGGTTAGGGTTAGTGTGAGGGTTAGGGTGAGTGTTAGGGTTAGGGATAGGGTTACGTTTAGGATTAGGTTTTGGGTGAGGTTGAGTGTGAGGGTTATGTTTAGGGTTAGGATTAGGCTTACGGTTGGGCGTAGGGTGAGGGTGAGGTTTAGGGTTAGGGTGAGGGTTAGGATGAGGATTAGGTTTAGGATTAGGGTTAGGATGAGGGCTAGCATGAGGGTGTTGGTTAGGGTTGGGATTAGGGTGAGGTTTAGGTTTAGGATTAGGTTTAGGCATAGGGTGGGGGTTAGGGTTAAGGTTATGATGAAGGTGAGGGTTAGGGTAAGGTTGAGGGTTAAGATTAGGTCTAGGTTTAGGGTGAGGGTTAGGGTTAGGGTGAGGGCTAGGTTGACGGTGAGGTTTAGGGTTAGGGTGAGGTTTATTGTTAGGGTGATTTTTCGGTGTTAGTGTGAGGATTAGTGTTAGGGTTAGGGTTAGTGTTAGGGTGAGGGTAAGTGTTAGGGTGAGGGTTAGTATTATGGTGACAGTTATGGTTACAATGAGGGATAGGGCTAGGTTTAGCGTTATTGTTAGGGTTAGGGTTACCGTTACGGTTACTGTTAGGGTGAGGCTTAGGGTTCGGTTTAGGGTGAGGTTTATATTAAGGGTTAGGTTTAGAGTTAGGGTTAGGGTGTGGGTGTGGTTTAGGGTTAGAGTTAGCGTTAGTGTTAGGGTTAGGGTGAGGGTTAGTGTGAGGGTTAGGGTTAGGCTTAAGCTTAGGGTTAGGCTTAGGCTTAGGACGAGAGTGAGGGTAATGGTTAGGGTTAGGGTGAGGGTGAGGTTTCGGGTTCGGGTTAGGGTTAGTGTGAGTGTTAGGATGAGGTGTAGGGTTAGGATTAAGTTTAGGGTGAGCGCTAGAGTGATGGATAATGTGAGGGGTAGGGTTAGGGATAGGGTTATATTTAGGATTAGGTTTAGATTGAGGGTGAGTGTGAGTGTTAAAGTTAGGGTTTGTTTTAGGGTGAGGGTGAGGGTAAGGGTTAGGGTTAGTGTGAAAGTTAGGGCTATGTTGAGGGTTATTTTTAGGGTGAGGGTTAGGGTTAAGGTTAGGCTTAGGCTTAGGTTTAGAGTGAGTGTTAAGGTTAGGGTTTGGTTTAGGGTGAGGGTGAGGGTGAGTTTTAGGGTTAGGGTTAGTGTGAAAGTTAGGGTTATGGTGAGGGTTAGGGGTAGGGTGAGTGTTAGGGTTAGGCTTAGGCTTAGGGTGATGGCGAGGGTGAGAGTGAGGTTTAGGGTTAGGTTTAGGGTGAGTTTTAGGGTGAGGGTGAGGTTTAGGGTTAGGGTTAGGGTGAATTTTAGGGTTATGGTTATGGTTAGGGTTAAGGCGAGGGTGAGTGTTACAGTAAGGGTGAGGGTTAGGATGAGGGTTAGGATTAGGGTGAGGGTTAGGATGAGGGTGAAAGTAAGAGTAAAGGTGAGGGTTAGGCTGAGGGTTAGGGTTATGGTAAGGGTGACGGTGAGGGTTAGGGTTAGGGTGAGTGTGAGGGTTAGATTGAGGATTAGTGTTAGGGTTTGTATGAGGTTTAGGGTGAGGATGATGGTTAGGGTTATGGTGAGGGATAGGGTGAAGTTGAGGGTTAGGGTTAGGGTTTGGGTGAGGTTTAGGTTTAAGGTGATGGTTAGCGGTAGTGTGAGGGATAGTGTTAGGGTTAGTGTTAGTTTTAGGGTTATCGTAAGTGTTAGGGTAAGGTATAGTTTTAGGGTGAGGTTTAGGATTAGGGTTAGGGTTTGGGTTATGGTGAGGGTGAGGTTTAGGGTTAGAGTTAAGTTTAGGGTGAGTGTTAGGGTTAGGGTTAGGGTTAGGTTACTGTTAGGTTAGGGATAAGGTGAGGTTTATTGTGGGGGTGAGGTTTAGTGTTAGGGTTAGGATTAGGATTAGGGTTAAGGTGAGGTGAGTGTGAGTGTTAGGGTTAGGGTTAGGATTAGGATTAGAGTTAGGGTGAGGGTGAAGTTTACGGTTAGGGTGAGTGTTGGGGTTAAGTTTATTTTGAGGGTTAGGGTGAGGGTTAATCTTAGACTTAGGATTTGGGTGTGGGCTAGGGTGAGGGTGAGGGTGAGGGTTAGGTTTGGGGTGAGAGTTAGGGTGAGGGTTAGTTTCGTGTTAGGTTTAGGGTTGGGATTAGGGTTAGGCGAAATGTTAGGCTGAGGGTGAGGTTGAGGGTGAGGGTTATGGTGAGGTTGAGGGTTAGGGTTAGGGTTAGGGTGAAATTTAGTGTTAGGGTTAGGGTTAGTATTAATCTTAGGGTTAAGTTGAGAGTTAGGGGGAGGTTTAGGGTTAAGGTGAGACTTAGGTTTAGCATTAGGGTTAGGGTGAGGTTGAGGTTTAGGGATAAATTAGGGTTAGGGTGAAGCTGAGGGTGAGGGTTAATGTTAGGGTTAGTGTTAGGGTTAGGGTTAGGGTGAGGGTTAGGGTGAGGGTGAGGATTAGGGTTAGGGTTAGGATTAGGATTAGCGTTAGGGTTAGTGTGAGAGTTAGGGTTAGGGTTAGCCTTAGGTTTAGGCTGAATGTGAGGGTGAGGGTTAGGGTTAGGTTTAGGTTGAGGGTTAGGTTTAGGGTTAGGGTGAGGATTAGTGTTAGGGTTAGGGTTAGAATTAATGTTAGGGTGAGGGTGAAGTTTAAAGGTAGAGTAAGGGATAGGGTGAGGGTTAGGGTGAAGTTTAGGGTTAGGGTGAGGTTTAGGGTGAGGGTGACGATAAGGGTAAACATGAGGGTTAGGCTGAGGGTGAGAGTTACTGTAAGGGTGAGGGTTAGGTTTAGGGTGAGGTTTAGGATGAGGATGAGTGTAAGGGTTAGGGTGGGTGCTAGGGTGAGGGTGAGGGTTAGGGTTAGGGTTAGGGTGAGGGTAAGTGTTAGGTTGAGCGTTGCGGTAAGGTTGAGGGTTATGGTTTGGGTGAGGGATAGGATTAGGGTTAGGGTTATTGTTATGTTTAGGGTTAGGGTTTAGGTTACGGTGAGGGTGAGTGTGAAGGTTAGGGTTAGGCTTAGGTTTAGGCTTAGGGTTAGGGTGAGGTTTAGGGTTACAGTTATGGGGAGGGTTAGGATGAAGGTTAGGGTTAGGATTAGGGTTAGAGTGAGGGCTAGAGTGAGGGTGAGGTTTAGGGTTAGGGTTATGGTGAGGTGTAGGGTTAGGTTTAGGGTTAGGGTTAGGGTGAGGTTGAGATTTTGGGGTTAGCATTAGGGTTAGGTTGAGCCTGAGGGTGAGGGTTAGGGTTAGGGTTAGTGTTAGGGTGAGGATTAGGTTGAGGGTTAGTGTGAGAGTGAAGGTTAGGGTTAGGTTTAGGATTAGGATTAGGGTTAGTGTCAGGGTTAGGGTTAGGATTAGGGTTAGGGTGAGTTTGAGTGTTACGATTATGGTTAGGTTTAGGGTTAGGGTTAGGTTTAGGGTTAGGATTAGTGTTATTGTTAGGGTTAGGTTTAGGGTTAGGCTGACCGTTAGGCTGAGTGTGAGGTTTAGGATGAGGATGAGCGTTAGGGTTAGGGTGAGGGCTAGGTTGAGGGTGAGGGTTAGGGTTAGTGTTAGGATGAGGGTTAGGATTAGGGTGATGGTTAGGGTTAGTGTGAGGGTTAGTGTTAGGGTTAGGGTTAGTGTTAGGTTGAGGGTTAGGGTTAAGGTGAGTGTTATGGTTATGGTTAGTGTGAGTGTTAGGATTAAGGTTAGGGTTATTGTTCGTGTTAGGGTTAGGGTTATGTTTAAGGTGAGGGTAAGGGTGTGAGTTAGGTTTGGGGATAGGATGAGGTTTAGGTTTAAGATTAGAGTTAGAATTAGGGTTAGGGTGAGGGTGAAGTTTAGGGTTAGAGTTAGGTTTAGTGTTAGGGTTAGGGTTAGGGTTAGGGTTAGGCTTAGACTTAAGCTTAGACTTAGGCCGAGCATGAGGGTGAGGGTTAGAGTTAGGGTTAGGATGAGGGTTAGGGTTAGGGTTAGGATGAGGTTTACGTTTAGGATTAGGGTTGGGGTGAGGGATAGGGTGAGGCTTAGCGTGAGGGTTAGGGTTAGGGATAGGGTTAGTTTTAGGATTAGGTTTAGGTTGAGGGTGAGTGTGAGCGTTAGGGTTAGGGTTAGGCTTAGGGTTAGGGTTACGGCTTGGGTTAGGGTGCAGGTGCGGCTGAGGGTTATGGTTAGGTTTAGGGTTAGGTTTAGGGTTAGGGTTAGTGTTCGGTTGAGGGTTACAATGAGGATTATTGTTACGCCTAGGGTTAGGCTTAGGGTTAGGCTGAGGGTGGGGGTGGGGGTTAGGATTAGGGTTAGGTTTCGGGTTAAAATTAGTGTTATTGTCAGTGTTATGGTTTTGGTTAAGTTTGCGGTGAGGGTGAGGGTTATGGTTAAGTTTAGGCTTAGGCTTAGGGTTAGGCTGAGGGTGAGGTTGGGGGTGTGAAATAGGTTTTGGGTGATGGTTAGGGTTCGGTTTAGGGTGAGGGTTAGGATGAGGGTAAGGGTTAGGATTAGGTTTAGGGTGAGGGCTAGGGTGAGGTTGAGTGTTAGGGTTAGGCTTAGGCTTAGGCTTAGGTTTAGGCTGAGGGTGAGGGTGCGGGTGAGGGTTAGGTTTAGGGTGATGGATAGGGTTAGGTTTAGGGTGAGTGTTAGAATGAGGGTTAGGGTTAGGGTGACTGTTAGGGTGAGCGTGATGGTCAGAGTAAAGATGAGTGTTAGGCTGAGGGTGAATATTCCCCTAAGGGTGAGGGTTAGGATGAGGGTGATTGTTAGGGTAAGGATTAGGGTTAGGGTGAGGGATAGATTGAGGATTAGGGTTAGGGTTAGTGTGAGGTTTAGGGTGAGGATGAGGGTTAGTGTTAGGGTGAGGGTTAGGGTTAGAATTAAGGTTAGGGTGGGGGCTAGGGTGACGCTGAGGGTTAGGGTTAGGGTGAGGTTTAGGGTTAGGGTGACAGTTAGGGTTACTGTGAGGGTTAGTGTGAGAGTTAGGGTTAGTGTTAGGGTGAGGGTAAGTGTTAGGGTGAGGGTTAAGGTTAGGTTAAGGCTTAGGTTTAGGGTGAGGGTTAGGGTTAGGGTTTGGGTTAGGGTGTGGGTGAGGCTGAGGATTAGGGTTAGGTTTAGGGTTAGGGTTAGGGTTGGGTTTAGGGTTAAGGTTAGGATTATGGTGAGGGTTAGGTTTAGGGTTAGGCTTAGGCTAAGGGTTAGGCTGAGGGTGAGGGTGAGGGTGGGGGTGCGGATTAGGTTTAGTGTTACGATTAGGTTTAGGTTTATTGTTAGTGTTATGGTTCGGGTTAAGTTTGCGGTGAGGGTGAGGCTGAGGGTGAGGGTTATGGTTATGGTTAGGGTCAGGGTTAGGGTTAGGGTTAGGGTTAGTGTTATTGTTAGGGTTATGGTTAGAGTTACGGTGAGGTTGAGGGTGAGAGTGAGGGTTTTGTTTAGGGTGAGGGTGAAGTTTAGGGTTATAGTTAGGGTGAGGGGGAGGGTTAGGGTGAGGTTTAGTGTTAGGTTTAGTGTTAGGGTTAGGGGGAGGGGGAGGGTTAGGTTGATGTTTAGGGATAGGGTTAGGGTTAGGATTAGGGTTAGGGTGAGGGTGAGTATGAGGGTTAGTGTGAGGGTGTGGCTTAGGCTTAGGGTTAGGCTGGGGGTGAGGTTGGGTGTGAGGATTAGGGTTAGGGTGATGGTTCAGGTTTGGGTTAGTGTTATTGTTAGGGTTAGGGTTACAGTTACGGTGAGGGTGTGGGTGCGGTTGAGGATTAGGGTTAGGGTTTGGGTGAGGATTAGGATGAGGATTAGGGTTAGGATTAGGGTTAGGGTGAGTGCTAGGTTTTGGGTGAGGGTTAGGGTTAGTGTTAGGGTGAAGTTTAGGATTAGGATTAGGGTTAGAGTGAGGGTGAGTGTTAGGATTAGGTTTGGGTTTAGGGTTAGGTTTAGGTTTAGGGTTAGGATTAGTGTTATTGTTAGGGTTAGGGTTAGAGTTATGGTGATGGTGACGGTACGGGTGAGGGATTGGGTTAGGGTTATGGTGGGGTTTAAGGATAGGGTTAGGGTTAGGGTTAAGGTGAGGGTGAAGTTTAGGGTTAGATAGAGTTTTAGTGGGAGGGTTAGGGTGAGGGTTAAGTTTAGGGTTAGTGTTAGGGTTAGTGTGAGGGTGAGAGTTAGGCTGAGGTTTAGGGTTGGGATTAGGTTTAGTGTGAGGGTTAGTGTTAAGGTTAGGGTTAGTGTTAGGTTGAGGGTATTTGTTAGAGTGAGGGTTTGGGTTAGGGTGAGGGCTATGGTTCGGGTGAGGGTTCGGGTTAGGGTTAGGGTTATTGTTAGGGTTAGGGTTAGATTTACAGTTACGGTGATGGTGAGAGTGAGTGTTATATTTTGGGTTAGGATGAAGTTTAGGTTTAGGGTTAGGGTTAGAGTCAGGGTTAGAGTGAGAGTGAGGTTTTGGGTTAGAGTTAGCCTTAGTGTTACAGTTAGGGTTACGGTGAGGGTTAGGCTTAGGATTAGGCTTAGGCTTAGGCTTAGGCCGAGCATGAAGTTCAGGGTTAAGGTTAGGGTTAGGGTGAGGGTTAGGGTTAGGATTAGGGTGAGGGTGAGGGAGAGGTTTAGGGTTAGAGTTAGGGTTAGGGGGAGGTTTAGGATGAGGGTTAGGGTTAGGATTAGGGTTAGGGTAAGGGCTAGTGTGAGGGTGAGTTTTAGGGTTAGGGTTAGGTTGAGGTTTAGGTTAGGGTTAGGGTTAGCCTGAGGCTGAGTGTGAGGATTAGGGTTAGGGTGAGTGTTAGGGTTAGGGTTAGGTTGAGGGTTTAGCTGAGGGTGAGGGTTAGGGTTAGGGTTAGGATAAGGATTAGGGTTAGGGTTTCAGTGAGTGTGAGGGTTAGGGATAGTATTAGGTTGAGGGTTAGGTTTAGGGTGAGGGTTATGTTTAGGGCTAGGTTTACGGTTATGATGAGGGTGAGTGTGAGGTTTAGGGTTAGGGTGAGGTTTAGTTTTAGGGTTAGGGTTAGAGTTAGGCTTAGGATGAGGGTGAGGTTTAGGGGTAGAGTTAGGGTTAGGGAAGGAGGTTAGGGTGAGGGTTATAGTTAGCGTGAGGGTTAGGGTAGGGGTGACGGTAAGGCAAAAAATGAGGGTTATGCTGAGTGTGAGGGTTATGGTAAGGGTGAGGATTAAGTTTAGGGTGAGGGTTAGGGTTAGGGTTCAGGTGAAGGTGAGGGTTAGATTGAGGATTAGTGTTAATGTTAGTGTGAGGTTTAAGGTGAGGATGAGAGTTAGGGTTAGGGTGAGTGCTAGGGTGAGGGTGAGGTTTAGGGTTAGTGTTAGGGTGAGGTTTAGGGTTAGGGTGATGGTTAGGGTTAGTGTGAGGGTTACGGTTAGGGTTAGCGTTAGTGTTAGGTTGAGGGTTAGGTTTAGGGTGAGGGTTATGTTTATGGTTATGGTTAGGGTGAGGGTTAGGGTTAGGGTTAGGGTTATTTTTAGTGTTAGGGTTAGGGTTATGTTTACCGTGAGGGTAAGGGTGTGGGTTAGGGTTGGGGTTAGAATGAGGTTAGGTTTAGGATTAGGTTTAGAGTTAGGGTTAGGGTGAGGGTGAGGTTTAGGGTTAGAGTTAGGGTTAGTATTAGGGTTAGGGTTAGGGTTAGGGTGAGGGTTAGTTTTAGGATTAGTGTGAGGGTTAAGGTTAAGTTTCGGCTTAGGTATAGGCTTAAGCTTAGGCTTAGGCTTAGCATGAGTGTGAGAGTTAGGGTTAGGGTTAGGGTGACGGTTAGGGTTAGGGTTAGGATGAGGTTTTGGTTTAGACTTACGGTTAGGGTGAGGGCTAGGGTGAGGGTTAGTGTGAGGGTTAGGGTTAGTGATAGGTTTAGGTTTCAGATTAGGGTTAGGGTGAGGTTTAGTGTGAACGTTAAGGTTAGGGTAGGTTTAGGCTTAGGGTAAGGGTGAGGGTGAGGCTGAGGACTAGGGTTAGGATTACGGTTAGGTTTAGGGCTAGGGTTACGGTGAGGGTTAGGTTTAGGCCTAGGGTTATGCTTAGGGTTAGGCTGAGGGTGAGGGTGGGTTAAGGTTAGTGTTATTGTTAGGGTTAGGGTTAGACTTACGGTGAGGTTGAGGGTGAGGGTGAGGGTTTTGGTTAGGGTGAGGTTTAGAGTGAGTTTTAGGGTTAGGGTTAGTGTTAGGGTGAGGGTGAGGTTTAGCGTTAGAGTTAGGGTGAGGGTGAGGGTTAGGGTGAGCGTTAGGGTTAGGTTTAGTGTTAGGGTTAGGGGGAAGGTGAAGGTTAGGTTGAGGTTTATGGATAGGGCTAGGTGTAGGATTAGGGTTAGGGTGAGAGTGAGTATGAGGGTTAGTGTGAGGATTATGCTTAGGCTTAGCATTAGGCTGAGGGTGAGGTTGGGTGTGAGGATAAGGATTAGGGTGATGTTTCGGTTTGGGATAGTGTTACTGTTAGGGTTAGGGTTAGAGTTACAGTGAGGGTGAGGGTGGGGGTGAGGGTTAGGGTTAGGGTTAGGGTGAGGGTTAGAATGAGGATTAGGGTTAGGATTAGGGTTAGGGTGAGTGCTAGGTTTTGGGTGAGGGTTAGGGTTAGTGTTAGCTTGAGGTTTGGGATAGTGTTATTGTTAGGGTTAGGGTTAGAGTTACAGTGAGGGTGAGGGTGGGGGTGAGGGTTAGGGTTAGGGTTAGGGTGAGGGTTAGAATGAGGATTAGGGTTAGGATTAGGGTTAGGGTGAGTGCTAGGTTTTGGGTGAGGGTTAGGGTTAGTGTTAGCTTGAGATTTGGGATAGTGTTATAGTTAGGGTTAGGGTTAGAGTTACAATGAGGGTGAGGGTGGGGTTGAGGGTTAGGGTTAGGGTTAGGGTGAGGGTTAGAATGAGGATTAGGGTTAGGTTTAGGGTTAGGGTGAGTGCTAGGTTTTGGGTGAGGGTTAGGGTTAGTGTTAGCTTGAGGTTTAGGGTTAGGATTAGGGTTAGGGTGAGGGTGAGTTTTAAAATTAGGGTTGGGCTTTACGTTAGGGTTAGGTTTAGGGTTAGGGGTAGTGTTATTGTTGGGATTAGGGTTAGAGTTATGGTGAGGGTGACGGTACTGGTGAGTGTTTGGGTTACTGTTATTGTGTGGCTTAGGGTGAGGGTTAGGGTTAAGGTGAGGGTGAGGTTTAGGGTTAGATCGAGTTTTAGTGGGAGGGTTAGGGTGAGTGTGAAGTTTAGGGTTAGTGTTAGGGTTAGTGTGAGGGTGAGGGTTAGGTTGAGGTTTAGGGTTAGGATTAGGTTAAGTGTGAGGGTTAGTGTTAGGGTTAGGGTTAAGGTTAGGCTTAGTGTGAGGTTTAGGATGAGGATTTGGGTTAGGATTTGGGTTAGGGTGAGGGCTAGGGTGAGGGTGAGGATGAGGGTGTGGGTTAGGGTGAGGGTTAGGGTGAGGTTTAGGGTTAGGCTTAGGATTAGTGTTAGGGTGAGGGTGAGGTTTAGGGTTAAATTTAGGGTTAGGGGGAGTGTTAGGTCGATGGTTAGGGTTAGGGTTAGTGTTAGGGTTAAGGTTAGGGTGAGGGTTAGGTTGAGGTTTAGGGTTAGGGTTATTGTTAGTGTTAGGATTAGGGTGTGGGTGAGGGTGAGTGTGAGGTTTAGGGTTAGGTTTCAGCTTAGGCTTAGGGTTTGGCTGAGGGTGAGGGTGGGGGTGTGGATTAGGGTTAGGGTGATGGTTAGGATTAGGGTAAGGGTGAGGGCTCGGGCTCGGGTGAGGGTTAGGGTAAGGCTTAGGCTTAGGGTTAGGCTGCGGGTGAGGTTGAGAGTGAGTGTTAGGGTTAGCGTGATGGTTAGGTTTACGGTTACGGTGAGGGTTGGGATGAGGTTTAGGGTTAGGGTGAGTTTAGGGTGAGATTTATGGTAAGGGTAAAGGTGAGGTTTACGCTGAGGGAGAGGGTTAAGATAAGGGTGAGGGTTAGGGTTAGTTTTAGGGTTAGTGTAAGGGTTAGGGTTAGGGATAGGATGAGGGTTAGATTGAGGATTAGTGTTAGGGTTAGTGTGAGGCTTAGGGTGAGGATGAGGGTCAGGTTTAGGGTGAGGTTGAGGGTTAGAATTAGGGTTAGGGTGAGGGCTAGGGTGAGGGTGAGGGTTAGGTTTAGTGTGAGGGTTAGTGTTAGGGTTAGGGTTAGTGTTAGGGTGAGGGTTATGGTTAGGGTGAGGGTTAGGGTTAGGGTGAGGGTTATGGTTAGGGTGAGTGTTAGGGTTTGGGTGAGGGTGAGTGTGAGTGTGAGGGTTAGGCTTAAGTTTAGGTTTAGGGTTAGGGTGAGGGTTAGGGTTAGGGTTTGGGTTAGGGTGAGGGTGAGGCTGAGGATTAGTGTTAGGTTTAGGGTTAGGGTTAGGATTATGGTGAGGGTTAGGGTAAGGGTTAGGCTTAGGCTTACGTTTAGGCTGAGTTTGAGGCTGAGGGTGAGGGTTATGTTTAGGGTTACGGTGAGGGTTAGGGTTAGGGTAAGTGTTATTGTTAGGGTTAGGGTTCGAGTTATGATGAGGTTGAGGATGAGGGTGAGGGTGAGGGTGAGGTTTAGGTTTTGGGTTAGGGTTAGATTTAGGGTTAGGGTGAGCGGGTCGGAAAGGTTAAAGGTGAGGGTTAGGCTGAGGATGAGGGTTACGGTAAGGGTAAGGGTTAGGTTTAGTGCTAGGGTTAGGGTTAGGATTGGGGTGAGAGTTAGGATTTGGGTTAAGTTTAGGGTTAGGTTGAGGGTTTGGTAAGGGTTACGGTGAGTGTGAGGTTTAGGGTTAGGTTGAGGGTTAGTGTTAGGATTAGGGTTAGGGTGAGGGTGAAGGTTAGTGTTTTGTTAGGTCAGGGTTAGGATGAATGTTAGGGTTAGGATTACGGTTAGGGTGAGGGCTAGTTTGAGTTTGCGGTTTAGGGTTAGCGTTAGGGTGAGGTTTAGGCTTTGGGTTAAGGTTAGAGTTAGGGTTACGGTGAGTGTGAGGTTTAGGTTTAGAGTTAGGGTTAGGGTGAGGGTTATGTTGAGGTTGAGGGTTAGTGTTAGTGTTAGGGTTAGTGTTAGGGTGAAAGTTAGGGGGAGGGTTAGGGTTAGGGTTAGGGTTAGCCTTCGGTTTAGGGTGAGGTTGAGGTTTAGGATTAGATTGAGGCTGAGGGAGAGGGTAAGTGTTAGGGTTAGTTTTGGGTTAGGGTGAGTTTGAGGGTGAGCGTGAGGGTTAGGGTGAGTGTGAAGTTGAGGGTGAGGGTGAGGTTTAGGGTGAGGGTGAAATTGAGGGTGAGGGTGAGGGTTAGCGTTAGTGTTAGGTTGAGGTTTAGGCTTAGTGTGAGGGTGGGTTAGTGTGAGGTTAAGGGATAGGGTGAGGGTTAAGGTGAGGGTGAGAGTTAGGTTTAGGGTTAGGGTTAGGGTGAGGGTTCGTGTGAAGGGTAGGGTTAGGTTTAGGGTTAGTGTGAGGATTAGGGTTAGGGTTAGGGTGACAGTTAGGTTTAGTGTGAGGGGTAGGGTGAATGTGAGGGTAAGGGTTAGGGTGAGGCTGAGGGTTAGGTTGATTGTTAGGGTCAGGTTTAGGTTTAGGTTTAGGTTTATGGTGTGGGTTAAGATTAGGGTTGGGTTTAGGGTTGGGTTTATGGTTAGGATGAGTTTTAGGGATAGGGTGAGGGTGAAGGTCAGGGTGAGGGTTAGGGATAGGGTTAGGGATAGGTTTAGGGATATGATGAGGGCTAGGGTGAGGGTGAGGATTAGGGTTAGGGTGAGGGTTCAGGTGAGGGGTACTTTTAGGGTAAGGGTTAGGGTGAGGGTAAAGTTTCGGGTGAGGTTTAGGGTGAGGGTGAGGTTTAGGGAGAGGCTGCGGTTAGGGTGAGGGATAGCATTAGGATTAGGGTGAGGGTATGTGTTAGAGTGAGGGTTAGGGTTAGGGTTAGGATGAGGGTTAGGGATAGGCTTAGGGTTATGGTTGGGATGATGATGAGGGTAGGGTTAGTTTAGGGTTAGGTTCAGGGTGAGGGTGAGGTTCAGTGTTAGGATTAGTGTTAGGGTTAGGGTTAGGCTGAGGGTGAGGGTAAGACTGAGGGTTAGGGTTAGGGTGAGGGTGAGGGTTAGGGTTAGGTTTCGGGTGAGGGTTAGAGTTAGTGTGAGGATTAGGGATAGGTTTAGGGTGAGAGTAAGGGTTATGGTGAGGTTTAGGTTTAAGGTTAGCGTTAGGGTTAGCATGAGGGTGAGGGAGAGGTTTAGGTTTAGAATTAGGGTTAGGTTTACGGTTAGGCTTAGGGTGAGGGTCATGGTGAGGGTGAGGGTTAGGGTGAGAGTTAGGGTTAGTGTGTGGGTTAGGGTTAGGGTGATGGTAAGGTTTAGTGTGAGTGTTATTGTGAGAGTGTGGGTTAGGTTTAGTGTGAGTGTTAGGGTGAGTGTTAGGGTGAGGGTTAGGTTTAGTGTTATGGTTAGGGTGAGGGTGAGGGTTAGGGTTAGGGTGAGGGTGAGGGTTAGGGATAGGTTTAGGTTTAGGGTTAGGGTTATTTTTAGGGTTAGGGTTAGGTTTAGGGTTAGGGTGAGGGTGAGTGTTAGGGTTAGGGATAGCATTAGGGTTAGCATGAGGGTGAAGGAGAGAGTTAGGTTTAGGCTTAGGGTTAGGGTGATGGTTAGGGTGAGGCTTCAGGTCAGGGTTAGGGTTAGGGTTAGGGTGAGGGTTAGTGTTAGGGTGAGATTTAAGGAAAGGGTGAGGATTAAGGTGAGGGTGAGGGTTAGGGTGATTGTGAGCATTAGGGTTTGGGTGAGGGTTAGGGTGATTGTGAGGGTTAGGGTGAGGGTGAGGGTTAGGGTTAGCTTTAAGGTGAGCGTTAGGGTTAGGGTTATGTTGAGGGTGAGTTTTAGGATTAGGGTTATGTTGAGGGTGAGGGTTAGGGTTAGGGTTAGGGTTAGGTTTAGCTTTAGGGTTAGCGTGAGGGTGAGGGAGAGGGTTAGGTTTAGGATTAGGGTTAGGTTTGGGATTACGCTTAGGGTGAGGGTGATGGTGAGGATGAGGCTAAGGGTCAGTGTTAGGTTTAGTGTTAGGGTGAGGGTTAGTGTAAGTGTGATATTTAGGGAAAGGGTGAGGGTTTGGTTGACGGTGAGGGTTAGAGTGAGGGTGAGGTTTAGGGTTATGGTTAACATTAGTATGAGTGTTAGGGTTAGGGTTAGTGTGAGGTTTAGGGTTAGGGTTATGGTTAGTGTGAGGGTAAGTTTTAGGCTGAGGTTTAGGTTGAGAGTGAGGTTTAAGGAGAGGGTTAGGTTTAAGGTGAGGGTTAGTTTGAAGGTTAGGGTTAGGATTAGGTTGAGGGTCTGTGTTAGGGTGAGGTTAAAGTTAGGGTGAGGGTTAGGGATACGATTAAGGTTAGGGTTAGGGTGAAGGTGAGGGTGAGTTTTAGTTTTAATGTTAGGTTCAGCGTCAGGGTGAGGTTCATGGTTAGAATTAGGGTTAGGGTTAGGGTTAGGCTAGGGTGAGGGTGATGGTGAGGGTTAGGGTTGGGGTGATCTGTAGGGTTAGGGAGAGGTTTAGGATTAGTTTTAGGATGAGGGGTGGGGTTAGGATAAGGGTTAGGGTGAGGGTTAGGGTTAGGTTTAGGGTTATTGTTAGGGTTAGGCTTAGGTTAGAGTTAGGGTTAGGGTGAGGGTGAGGATGAGTGTTAGGATTAGGCTTAGGAATAGGGTTTTTGTTAGGGTTAGGGTTAGCATTAGGGTGAGGGTGAGGGTTAGGTTTAGGATTAGCGTTAGGATTATTGTTAGGGTTAGGGTGAGGGTGAGGGTTAGGTTTAGTGTGAGGTTAGGTTAAGGGTTAGCTTTAGGGTGGGGTTAAGTTTTAGGGTGAGGGTTAGGGTAAGGTTGAGCTTTAGGGTTAGCATTAGGGTTAGGGTTGGGGTGAGGGTTAGGGTTAGGATTAGGGTGAGCGTGAGGGTGAGGGTTAGGGTGAGGGTGAGGTTGAGGGTGTGGGTTAGATTTAGGTAAGGGAGAGGGTGAAGATAAGGTTTAGGGTTAGGTTTAGGGTTAGGGTTAGGGTGAAGTTGAGGGTTAGGGTAAAGGTTAGGTTGAGTTTTAGGGTTAGTGTGAGGGTTGGTTGAGAATGAAGGTAAGGGTTAGGGAGAGGGTTATTGTGAGGGTGAGACTTAATGTTAAGGTTAATGTTAGGGTGAGGGTTAGTGTGAGGGTAAGGGTTAGTGTTTGATTTAGGGTTAGTGTGAGGATGAGGGTTAGGGTTAGGGTTAGGGGGAGGGTTAGGGTTAGTGTGAGGGTTAGGGTGAAGGTGAGGGTAAGGGTTAGGGTGAGGGTTAGGGTTAGGTTTAGGGTTATGGTTGGGGTTAGGTTGAGGTTTGGGGTTAGGTTTAGGGTTATGTTTAGAATGAGGGTTATGGTGAGGGTGAGGGTTAAGGTGAGGGTGAGGGTTAGTGTGAGGGTGAGGATTAGGTTTAGGTGAGTTTTAGGGTTAGGATTAGGGTTAGGATGAGGGCTATGGTGAGGGTGAGGGTTAGTGTTAGGGTTAGGGTTAGGTTGAGGGTTAGGGTTAGGGTGAGGGATCGGGTGAGGGGTACGTTTAGGGTTAGGTTTAGGGTGAGGGTAAAGGTTAGGATGAGTTTTAGGGTGAGGATGAGGTTTAGGGAGAGGAATAGGGTTAGGTTGAAAGTTAGGGTTAGGATTAGGGTGAGGGTATGTTTTAGGGTGAGGGTTAGGGTGAGGGTTAGGGTTAGGTTGAGGGTTAGGGATATGGTTAGGATTATGGTTAGAGTGACAGTGAGAGTGAGGGTTAGTTTTAAGGTTAGGGTTAGGATTAGGGTTAGGGTTAGGGATACGGCTAGGTTTAGGGTTAGGGTGACAGTGAGGGTTAGGGTTAGGGATAGGTTTATGGTGAGGGTAAGGTCTAGGGTGAGGTTTAGGGAGAGGGTGAGGTTTAGGGTGAAGGTTAGTGTGAGGGTTAAGGTGAGGGTGAGTTTATGTGTTAGATTGAGGGTTAGGTTGAGGGTTAGGGTTAGGGTGAGGTTAGTGATAGATTTACGGTTAGGGTTAGGGTTAGGGTGAGTGTGAGGGTTAGGGTTAGGGTTAGGTACAGAGTGAGGGTGAGGTTCAGGGTTAGGATTAGGGTTAGGTTTAGGGTTAGGCTGAAGTTGAGGGTGTGAGTGAGGGTTAGGGTTCGGGTGAGGGTGAGGATTAGGGTGAGTTTTAGTGTGTGGGTTAGTGTTAGGGTTAGTGTGAGGATTAGGGTTAGGGTTATGGTGAGGGTAAGGGTTAGGTTTAGGTTTAGGGTAATGTTTAGTGTTAGGGTTATGGTGAGAGTGAGGGTTAAGTTTAGTGTGAGTGTTAGGGTGAGGGTTAGGTTTAGCGTTAGCTTTAGGGTGAGAGTGAGGGTTAGGTTGAGTATGAGGGTTAGGGTTTGGGTGAGGGTTAGGGTAAAGGTGAAGGTTAGGGTGAGGGTGAGACTTAGAGTTAGGGTTACGGTTAGGGTGAGGGTTAGTGTGAGGATAAGGGTTAGGGTTATGTTTAGGTTTAGTGTCAGGATTAGGTTTAGGGTGAGAGTTAGAGTTATGGTGAGGGTGAGGGTTAAGTTTAAGGTTGTGTGAGGGTTAGGGTTAGAGTCAGGGTTAGGGTTAGGTTTTGGGTTAGGGTGAGGGTGAGGGTGAGGGTGAAGTTGAGGGCGATGGTGAGGGTTAGGGTTAGGGTTAGGTTGAGGTTTAGGCTTAGTGTGAGGGTTGGGTGAGGGTTAAGGTGAGGGTGAGAGTTAAGGTTAGAGTTAGGGTTAGGTTGAGGGTTCGTGTGAGGGTTAGGGTTAGGGTTAGGTTTAGGGTTAGTGTGAGGTTTAGGGTTAGGGTGAGGGTAAGTGTTAGGGTGAGGGTTAGGATTAGGGTGAGGGTTATGGTTAGGGTGAGGGTTTGGGTTAGGGTTATTGTTAGGGTTAGCTTTAGGGTTAAAGTTAAGGTGAGTGTGAGCGTGAGAGTTAGGGTTAGGGTTAGGGTGAAGTTTAGTGTTAGGGTTAAGATTAGAGTTAGGGTTAAGGTGAGGGTGAGGTTTAGGGGTAGAGTTAGGATTAGGGTGAGGATTAGGGTGAGGGTTAGTGTTAGGTTGCGGGTTAGGGTGGGGTTGAAGGTAAGGGTAAATTTGAGGGTTAGGCTGAGGGTGAAGGTTACAGTAAGGTTGAGGGTTAGGGTTAGGGTGAGCGTTAGTGTTAGCATTAGGGTTTATGTTAGGATGAGGGTAAGTGTTAGGGTGAGGGTTAGGGTTAGTGTGAGGGTTATGGTTAGAGTGAGTGTGAGGGTTAGGGTTATATTATTGTTAGGGTTAGGGTTAGGGTTAGGGTTATGCTTAGGGTTAGGGTTAGGGTTAGGGTTAGGATGAAGTTTAGTTTTAGGGTTAGGATTAGAGTTAAGGTTAGAGTGAGGGTGAGATTTAGGGTTAGAGTTACGGTTAGTGTTAGTGTTAGGGTGAGGGTTAGGTTTAAGCTTAGGCTTAGGCTTAGACTTAGGCTAAGCATGAGGATGAGTTTTAGGGTTCGGGTTAAGGTTCGGTTAGCCCGAAGGTTAGATTGAGGTTTAAGGTTAGGATTAGGGTAAGGGTGAGGGCTAGGGTTAAGTTTAGGGTGAGGGCTAGGATTAGGGATAGCGTTAGGTTTAGGATTAGGGTTAGGGTGAGGGTGAGTGTGAGGTTTAGTGTTAGGGTTAGGCTTAGAGTTAGGGTGAGGGTTAGGGTTAGGGTTTGGGTTCGTGTGAGGGTGAGGCTGAGGATTAGGGTTAGGTTTAGCTTTAGGGTTAGTGTTAGTGTTAGGGTTAGGTTTAGGGTTAGGATTAGGGTGAGGGTATGATTTAGGGTGAGGTTTAGGGTGAGGGTTAAGGATACGGTTAGGGTTATGTTTAGAGTGACGATGAGAGTGAGTGTTAGTTTTAAGTTTAGGGTTATCGTTAGGCCTAGGGTTAAGGATACGTTTAGGGTTAGGGTGATGGTGAGGTTTAAGGTGAGGTTCAGTGTGAGGGTGAGGTTTAGGGTGAGGGTTAAGGTGAGGGTTAGGGTGAGGGTGAGGGTATGTGTTAGATTGAGGTTTAGGTTGAGGGTTAGGTTTAGGGTGAGCTTAGTGATAGGTTTACGGTTAGGGTTAGGGTGAGGGTGAGAGTGAGGTTTAGGGTTAGGGTTAGGTTCAGAGTGAGGGTGAGGTTCAGGGTTAGGATTAGGGTTAGAGTTAGGGTTCGGCTGAAGGTGAGGGTGTGGGTGAGGGTTAGGATTAGGGTGAGGGTGAGGTTTAGGGTGAGTTTTAGTGTGTGGGTTAGTGTTAGGGTTAGTGTGAGGATTAGGGTTAGGGTTATGGTGAGGGTAAGGGTTAGGTTTAGGTTTAGGGTAAGGTTTAGTGTTAGGGTTATGGTGAGAGTGATGGTTAGGTTTAGTGTGAGTGTTAGGGTGAGGTTTAGGTTTAGTGTTAGCTTTAGGGTGAGGGTGAGGTTTAGGGTGAGTGTGAGGGTTAGGGTTTGGGTGAGGGTTAGGGTGAAGGTGAAGGCTAGGGTGAGGGTGAGACTTAGAGTTAGGGTTAGGGTTAGGGTGAGGGTTAGTGTGAGGATAAGGGTTAGGGTTAGGTTTAGGGTTAGTGTGAGGATTAGGGTTAGGGTGAGGGTTAGAGTTATGGTGAGGGTGAGGGTTAAGTTTAAGGTTGTGTGAGGGTTAGGGTTAGGCTGAGGGTTAGGGTTAGGTTTTGGTTTAGGGTGAGGGTGAGGGTGAGGTGGAGGCTTAGAATGAGGGTGAAGTTGAGTGTGATGGTGAGGGTTAGGGTTAGGGTTTGGTTGAGTTTTAGGCTTAGTGTGAGGGTTGGGTGAACATGAGGTTAAGGGATAGGGTAATGGTTAGGGTTAGGGTGAGGGTTATGGTTAGGGTGAGTGTGAGTTTTAGGGTTATTGTTAGGGTTAGTGTTAGTGTTAGGGTTATGGTTATGGTTAGGGTTACAGTTACGGTTAGAATGAAGTTTAGTTTTAGGGTTTGGGTTAGAGTTAAGGATAGGGTGAGGGTGAGATTTAGGGTTAGAGTTAGGGTTAGTGCTAGTGTTATGGTTAGGGTGAGGGTTAGGGTTAGGCTTAGGCTTAGGCTTAGGCCGAGCATGAGGGTGAGTGGTAGGGTTCTGGTTAGGGTTCGGGTTAGGGTGAAGGTTAGATTGAGTTTTAGGGTTAGGGTTAGGGTGAGGGCTAGGGTTAGGGATAGGTTTAGGTTTAGGATTAGGGTTAGGGTGAGGGTGAGTGTGAGGTTTAGGCTTAGAATTAGGGTGAGGGTTAGGGTTAGGTTTTGGGTTAGTGTGAGGGTGAGGCTGAGGATTAGGCTTATTTTTAGGGTTACGTTTATTGTTAGGGTTAGTGTGGGGTTAGTGTTAGGGTTATGGTGAGAGTTATGGTTAGAGTTAGGATTAGGCTTAAGGTTAGGATGAGGGTGAGGGTGCGTTTGAGGATTGGAGTTAGGGTTAGGGTTAGGCATAGGGTTAGGCTTATTGTTTGTGTTATGCTTAGGGTTAAGTTTGCGGTGAGCATGACGCTGAAGGTGAGGGTTATGCTTATGGTTAGGGTTAGGGTTAGTGTTATTCTTAGGGTTAGGGTTAGAGATACGGTGAGGATGAGGTTGAGGGTGAGGGTTAGGTTTAGGGTGCGGTTTTGGGATAGGTTTAGAGTAAGGGTTAGGGTGAGGGTGAGGTTTAGAATTAGAGTTATTGTTAGGGGGAGGGTTAGGGTTAGGGTTTGGGTTAGGGTGAGGGTGTGGGTGAGGATTAGGGTTAGGTTTAGGGTTAGGGTTAGGGTTAGTTTTTTAAGATAGGGTTAGGGTTAGGGTTACTATGAGGGTTAGGGTTAGGGTTAGGCTTAGGGTTAGGCTGAGGGTGAGAGTGGGTGTGAGGATTAGGGTTAGTGTTAGTGTTAGTGTTAGGGTTATTTTTAGTGTTATGTTTAGGGTTAAGTTTGCTGTGAGGGTGAGTCTGAGGGCGAGGGTTTTGGTTATGGTTATGGTTAGGGTTAGGGTTAGAGGTATTGTTAGGATTAGGGTTAGAGTTACAGTGAGGGTGAGGTTTAGGGTTCAGATTAGGGTTCGGGTTAGAGTGAAGGTTAGATTGAGGTTTAGGGTTAGGATTAGGGTAAGTGTGAGGGCTAGGGTTAGGGTTAGGGTGAGGGCTAGGGTTAGGGATAGGGTTTTCTTTTGGATTAGGGTTATGGTGAGGGTGAGTGTGAGGTTTAGGGTTAGGGTTAGGCTTAGAGTTAGGGTGAGGGTTAGGGTTAGGGTTTGGGTTAGTGTGAGGGTGAGGCTGAGGATTAGGGTTAGGTTTAGGGTTAGGTTTAGGGTTAGGGTTAGTGTTAGGTTTAGGGTTAGGATTAGGGTTATGGTGAGGTTTAGGGTTAGAGTTAGGATTAGGCTTAGGGTTAGGATGAGGGTGAGGGTGGGTTTGAGGATTAGAGTTAGGGGTAGGGTTAGGCTTAGTGTTAGGATTATTTTTAGTGTTATGCTTAGGGTTAAGTGAACATGAGGTAATCATGAGGCTGAAGCTGAGGGTTATGGTAAGGGTTATGGTTAGGGTTAGGGTTAGTGTTATTCTTAGGGTTAGGGTTAGAGATATGGTGAGGATGAGGTTGAGGGTGAGGGTTAGGGTTAGGGTGCGGTTTAGGGATTGGTTTAGGGTAAGGGTTAGAGTGAGGGTGAGGTTTAGAATTAGAGTTATTGTTAGGGGGAGGGTTAGGGTTAGGGTTTGGGTTAGGGTGAGGGTGGGGCTGAGGATTAGGGTTAGGTTTAGGGTTAGGGTTAGGGTTAGGTTTTTAGGTTAGGGTTAGGGTTAGGGTTACGGTGAGGGTTAGGGTTAGGGTTAGGCTTAGGGTTAGGCTGAGGGTGAGGGTGGGTGTGAGGATTAGGGTTAGCGTAAGGGTTAGTGTTAGGGTTATTGTTAGTGTTATGGTTAGGGTTAAGTTTGCTGTGAGGGTGAGTCTGAGGTTGAGGGTTATGGTTATGGTTAGGGTTATTGTTAGAGTTATTGTTAGGGTTAGGGTTAGAGTTATGGTGAGGGTGAGGTTGAGGGTGAGGGTTAGGGTTCAGGTTATGGTGAAAGTTAACTTGCGGTTTAGGGTTAGGATTAGGGTAAGGGTGAGGGCTAGGGTTAGGGTTAGAGTTAGGGTTAGGGGGAGGGATAGGGTTAGGTTTAGGGTTAGGTTTAGGGTTAGGGTTAGGATTACGGTGAGGGTTAGGGTTAGGATTAGACTTAGGCTTACAGTTAGGCTGAGGTTGAGGCTCAGGGTGAGGGTTATGGTGATGGTTAGGGTTAGGATTAGGGTTAGGGTATTATTGTTAGGGTAAGGGTTAGAGTTATTGTGAGGTTCAGGGTGAGGTTGAGGGTTAGGGTTAGGTTGAGGTTTAGGGTTAGGTTTAGTGTTAGGGATAGTGTTAGGGTGAGGGTATCGGTAAGGTTAAAGTTGAGTGTTAGGCTGAGCATGAGGGTTACGGTAAGGGTGAGGGTTAGGCTTAGGGTGAGGGTTAGGGTTAGGGTTGGGGTGAGAGTTAGGGTTCGGGTTCAATTTAGGGTTAGGTTGAGGGTTAGGGTAAGGGTGACGGTGACGGTGAGGGTTAGGGTTAGGTTGAGGGTTAGTGTTAGGATTAGGGTTAGTGTGAGGTGAAGGTTAAGGTTAGTGTTAGGGTGAGGGTTAGGATGAGGGTTAGGGATAGGATTAGGGTTAGTTTGAGGGCTAATTTGAGGTTGAGGTTCAGGGTTAACGTTAGGGTGAGGTTTAGGGTTAGGGTTAGGGTTCGGGTTAGCGTGAGGGTGAGGTTTACGGTTAGAGTTATGGTTAGGGTGAGACTGAAATTGAGGGTTAGGTTTAGGGTTAGTGTTAGAGTTAGGGTTAGGGTGAGGGTTAGGTTGAGGGTGAGAGTTAGGCTAAAGGTTAGGATTAGGATTAGCATAAGGGTTAGGGTGAGTGTGATGGTTAGGGTTACTGTTAGGCTTAGGGTTAGGCTGAGGGTGAGGTTGAGAGTGAGGGTTTGGGTTAGGTTTACTGTGAGAGTTAGGGTTCGGGTAAATTTAGGGTTAGGGTGAGGGTTAGGGTTAGGTTTATGGTGAGCTTGAGTTTTAGGGTAAGTTTGAGGCTTAGGGTTAGGATTATGGTTAGGGAAAGGGTTAAGGTTAGGGTTAGGGTGAGGTTAAGAATGAAGATTAGGAATAGGGTGAGGGCTAGGTTGAGGGTGAGCTTTAGGGTTAGATTAAGGTTTAGGGTTAGAGTTAGGGTTAGGGTGAGGGTTAGGTTGAGGGTTAGATTTACGGTGAGGGTGAGGGTTAGGGTTAGGGTGAGGGTTATGGTGAGGATGATGGTAAGGGTAAAGGTGAGGTTTAGGCTGAGGTTGAGTGTTAGGGTGAAGGTTAGGGTTAGGTTTAGGGTTAGGGTAAGGGATAGGGTTAGGTTCAGGGTGAGTGTTAGATTGAGGATTAGGGTTACTGTTAGTGTGAGGTTTAGCGTGAGGATGTAGGTTTGGGTTAGGGTGAAGGTGAGGGTTAAAATTAGGATTATGTTGAGGACTAGGGTGAGGGTGAGTGTTAGGGTTAGGGTTAGGGTTATGGTGAGGTTTAGGATTAGGTTGAGGGTTAGCGTTAGTGTGAGGGTTAGTGTTCAGGTTAGGGTCAGTGTTAGGGTGAGGGTAAGTGTTAGGGTGAGGGTTAGGTTTAGGGTGAGGGTTATGGTTATGGTGAGGGTTAGGGTTAGGGTTATTGTTAGGGTTAGGGTTAAGGATACGGTTACGGTGAGTGTGAGTGTGAGAGTTAGGGTTAGGTTTAGGGTGAAGTTTAGTGTTAGGGTTAGGGTTAGGGTTAAGGTGAGGGTGAGGTTTAGGGGTAGAGTTAGGTTTAAGGTGAGGGTTAGGGTCAATGTTAGGGTTAGGGTGCGGTTGAAAGTAAGGGTAAATTTGAGGGTTAGGCTGAGGGTGAGGGTTACAGTAATGGTGAGGGTTAGGGTTAGGGTGAGTGTTAGTGTTAGGGTTAGAATGAGGGTGAGGGTTAGATTGAGGATTAGTGTTAGGGTTAGTGTGAGGTTTAGGGTGAGCTTGAGAGTTAGGGTTAGTGTTAGGATGAGGTTTATGATTAGGGTGATGCTTAGGGTTAGTGTGAGCATTGGTGTTAGCGTTAGGGTTTATGTTACGGTGAGGGTAAGTGTTAGGGTTAGGGTTAGGTTTAGGGTGAGAGTTATGGTTAGGGTGAGTGTGAGGGTTAGGGTTAGGGTTATTGTTAGGGTTAGGGTTATGGTTAGTGTTAGTGTTAGGGTTAGGGTTAGGGTTAGGGTTAGGGTTAGGATGAGGTTTAGTTTTAGTCTTAGGATTAGATTTAAGGTTAGGGTGAGAGTGAGATTTAGGGTTAGAGATAGGTTTAGTGCTAGTGTTAGTGTTAGGGTGAGGGTTAGGGTTAGGTTTAGGCTTAGGCTTAGGCTTGGGCTTAGGCCGAGCATGAGGGTGAGGGTTAGGGATCGGGTTAGGGTTCGGGTTAGTGTGAAGTTTAGATTGAGGTTTAGGGTTAGGATTAGGGTAAGGGTGAGGGCTAGGGTTTGGGTTACGGTATGGGCTAGGGTCAGGGATAGGGTTTGGTTTAGTATTAGGGTTAGGGTGAGGGTGAGTGTGAAGTATAGGGTTAGGGTTAGGCTTAGAATTAGGAGAAAGCTCACTACCGAACACATTCTATGAAGCCATCATAACCCTCATCCCAAAACCAGGGAGGGACTCATCAAAGAAAGAGAACTATAGACCCATTTCTTTGATGAACATTGATGCAAAACTTCTCAACCAAATTTTGGCCAATCGACTTCAACAATTCATCCAAAAAATCATACACCATGATCAAACAGGATTCATTTCAGGGATGCAAAGCTGGTTCAATATACGCAAATCAATTAATATTATTCATCACATCAACAGGAACAAGAATAAGAACCACATGGTTATCTCAATAGATGCAGAAAAAGCATTTGACAAGATCCAACACCCCTTTATGATGAAGGTTCTGGAAAAATTAGGAATCCATGGAACATTCCTCAATACAATAAAGGCTGTATATGACAAACCTACAGCCAGCATTATACTCAATGGTGAAAAACTAAAGCCATTTCCTCTTAACTCAGGAACAAGACAAGGATGCCCACTCTCTCCACTTCTCTTCAATCTAGTATTAGAATGCCTAGCTACAGCAATAAGACAAGATGCAGACATAAAGGGGATCCAAATAGGGAAAGAAGAAATAAAACTCTCCCTCTTTGCAGATGACATGATCTTGTATTTAAAGAATCCCATAGACTCCACTCCCAAATTACTCAAGCTGATTCAAAACTTTGGCAAAGTAGCAGGTTATAAAATTAACCCCCCAAAATCAATGGCTTTTCTATATGCCAACAACGAGAAAAGTGTGGCTGAAATTAGGAAAGCAACTCCATTTGTAATAGCCCCACAAAAAATAAAATACCTAGGAATTAACTTAACCAAAGAAGTGAAGGACCTCTATGATGAAAACTTTAAAATCTTGAAAAAGGAAATCAACACAGAACTTAAAAAATGGCAAAACCTCCCATGCTCCTGGATTGGCAAGATTAACATGGTGAAAATGGCAATACTTCCCAAGGCTATCTACAAATTCAACGCAATACCTATCAAAATTCCACCCTCATTCTTCAAGGAAATAGAGGAGGCAATCCAAAAATTCATATGGAACAATAAAAGACCCCGAATAGCAAAAACGCTCCTCAACGGAAAGAAAACTGCTGGAGGAATATCAATACCAAATTTCAAACTCTACTATAAAGCCATAGTAATCAAAACAGCTTGGTATTGGCATAAGAACAGACCTCAGGACCAATGGAATAGAATTGAAAACCCAGAAATGAACCTACAGACCTATAGCCATCTAATCTTCGATAAGGAAGCTAAAACAATAGAATGGAAGAAAGACAGCCTCTTCAGTAAATGGTGCTGGCAAAATTGGTTAACTACATGTAGAAAACTAAAGCTAGATCCTTATATATCACCCTGTACCAGAATCAACTCCAAATGGATCAAAGACCTTGAACTCAAAGCAGACACTCTGAAAACATTACAGGATGGAATAGGAGAAACCCTAGGTCTCCTTGGCTCAGGTCGAAATTTTCTGAATAGAGACCCGGAAGCACAACAAATCAAAGAAAGGGTGGACAAATGGGATTGCATAAGATTGCAGAGCTTCTGCAGGGCAAATGACATAGCTGGCAAGATCAATAGAAAGCCCACCGATTGGGAGAAGATCTTTACTAGCCATACAACGGACAAGGGTCTCATATCTAAAATATACTTGGAACTCAAAAAATTAAACCACCCAACAACAAATCCTCAAAGATTCAACTGCCCAATAAATAAGTGGGCGAAAGACTTAAAGAGAAGCTTCTCTGAAGAAGAAAGAAGGATGGCCAATAGACACATGAAGAAATGTTCAACATCCCTAGCCATAAAAGAAATGCAAATCAAAACAACATTGAGATATCACCTCACTCCAGTTAGAACAGCAAAAATCAAGAACTCTAACAACAACAGATGCTGGAGGGGATGTGGACAGAAAGGAACCTTACTTCATTGTTGGTGGGAATGTAAACTTGTTCAACCACTTTGGAAAGCAGTATGGAGGTTCCTCAGAAGACTTCACATAGATCTCCCCTATGATCCAGCAATCCCACTTTTGGGCATTTACCCAAATATTTACAAACAAGACCACACTAAAGCTACCAGCACAACTATGTTTATTGCAGCATTATTTACCATAGCTAAGATATGGAACCAACCCAGATGCCCCTCAGTAGATGAATGGATCAAGAAAATGTGGTATATATACACAATGGAATTCTATGCCTCCATCAGAAAGAATGACATTTCCCCATTTGTTAGGAAATGGAAAGGTTTGGAAAAAATTATATTAAGTGAAGTAAGCCAGGCCCAAAGAAGCATAGGTCCCATGGTTTCCCTTATTTGCAATATCTAGTATAGGTATGAGTCAAGCGGAAAAGGTCAGATAATGTGATGTTAGGAAAATGAACCCTTAAATATGTATTTTAATGTTTTCGTTTCTTTCATGCATGTGTTTCTAACGCATTTATAAGATTATTTCTCTGTTGCTTTGTATGTCCCTCCCCCACAGTGTAACCCCCGCTTTCACTATATTTGATGTCAATATAACATGTGGAGGAGATGGGGACAAACAAGTCGTTTAAGGATTCAGGTGGACCTGTTGCAACAATGAGAAGTACAAAATGTCATGTCAAAACCAGCTTTACAATGTCGGTGTGGGGGGGAGAGGGGGGTACAATTGGGTGGGGGGAGGGGGGTAAAATTGGGTGGGGGGAGGGGGGAGGCGGGGAAGGGAAGTGAAGTGTAAACAAAGGAGGAGGCTGCAATGCTTGTTAAGAAATGTATGCATTATCCTGCCCATGTAATTGTAGCCCCCCTGTACAGTATGTTCTCAAATAAAATAAAATACAATTAAAAAAAAAAGAATTAGGGTGAGGGTTAGGGTTAGGGTTTGGGTTAGTATGAGGGTAAGGCTGAGGATTAGGGTTAGTTTTAGGGTTAGGTTTAGGGTTAGAGTTATGGTTAGGCTTAGGCTTAGGATGAGGGAGAGGTTGGGGTTGAGGATTAGAGTTAGGGTTTGGGTTAGGCTTACGGTTAGGTTTATTGTTAGTGTTATGATTAGGGTTAAGTTTGCGGTGAGCATGAGGCTGAAGGTGAGGGTTATGGGTAGGGTTAGGGTTAGGGGAAGGGATAGGGTGAGGTTTAGGGTTAGGGTTAGTGTTAGGGTAAGTGTGAGGGTGAGGGTTAGGTTGAGCTTTAGGTATAGGGTTAAGTTTAGGATTAGGGTTAGGGTGAGATTGAGTGTGAGGTTTAGGGTGAGGATTAGGCTTAGGCTTATGGTTAGGCTAAGAGTGAGGGTGGGGGTGAGGATTAGGGTTAGGGCTAGGCTATGGCTTAGGCTGAGGGTGAGGATGGATGTGAGGATTAGGTTTAGTGTGATCGTTAGGATTAGGGTAAGGGTGAGGGCTCGGGTGAGGGTAAATGTTAGGGTCAGGCTTTGGCTTAATCTTCCAGTTAGACTGAGGGTGAGTTTAAGGGTGAAGGTTAGGGTTAGCGTAATGGTTAGGTTTATTGTTAGGGTGAGGGTTAGAATGAGGTTTAGTGTTCGGTGAGGTTAGGGTGAGGATGATGGTAAGGGTAAAGGTGAGGTTTACACTGAGGGTAAGGGTTAAGATGAGGGTGAGGGTTGAGGTAAGGGTGAGGGTTAGGGTTAGGGTGAGGCTGAGTGTGAGGTTTAGGGTGAGGATTAGGTTTAGGTTTAGAGTTAGGCTAAGGGTGAGGGTGGGGGTGAGGGTGGGGGTGAGGATTAGGGTTATGGTGATGGTTAGGGTTAGGGTTAGTGTTATTGTTAGGGTTAGGATTAGAGTTACGTTGAGTGTGATGGTGCGGGTGAGGGTTAGGTTTAGAGTTAGGGTGGGGTTTAGGGTTGGGTTAGGATTATGGTTAGGGTGAAGGTGAGGTTTAGGGTTAGATATAGTGTTAGGGGTAGGGTTAGGGTGAGGGTCAGGGATAAGGTTATTGTTACTGTTAGGGTGAGTGTGAGGGTTAGGTTGAGTTTTAGGGTTATGGTTACGATTAGCGTTAGTGTGAGGGTTAATGTTATGGTTAGGGTTAGTTTTAGGGTGAGGGTGGTTGTTAGGGTTTGGGTTATTGTGAGGGTTATAGTTGGGATGAGGGTTAGGATAAGGGTTAGGGTTATTGTTAGGGTTAGGTTTAGTGTTTCGGTTACGGTGAGGGTGAGGGTTAGGGTTAGGTTTAGGGCGAGGTTTAGGGTTTGGTTTAGGGTTAGAGTGAGGGTTAGGGTGAGTGTGAGGATTAAGGTTAGTGTTAGGTTTAGGGTGAAGGTTAGGTTGACCTTTAGGGTTAGGGTTAGTGTTAGGGTTAGGGTTAGGCTGAGAGTTAGGGGGATGGTTAGGATTACAGTTAGGTTTAGGTTTATGGTTAGGGTTATCCTTAGTGATAGGGTGAGGGTGAGGTTTAGAGTTAAAATTAGGGTTGGGGTGAGGCTGAGGCTGAGGGTGAGGGTTAGGATTAGGGTTAGCATTAGGATTAGGGTTTGGGTTAGGATGAGTGTGAGGGTTAGGGTTAGGGTTAGGGTTAGCCTTAGGTTTAGGCTGAGGGTGAGGGTGAGGGTGAGGGTTAGGGTTAGTTTAAGGGTTAGGGTTAGGGTTAGGGTGAGGTTTAGTGTTAGGGTTAGTGTTAGAGTTAGGGTTAGAGTGAGGGTGAGGTTTAGGGGTAAAGTTAGGGTTACGGTGAAGGTTAGGTTGAGAGTTAGGGTTAGGGTGAGGGTTAGGATGGGGGTGAAGGTAAGGGTAAACGTGACAGTTAGGCTGAGTGTGAGGGTTATGGCAAGGGTGAGGATTAGGGTTAGGGTGAGAGTTAGGGTTAGGGTTAGTGTGAGAGTTAGGGTTCGGGTTAAGTTTAGGGTTAGGGTTAGGGTTAGGCTAAGAGTTTCGGTGAGGGTGAGGGTTAGTGTCAGTTTGAGTGTTAGGGTTAGGATTAGGGATAGGGTGAGGGTTAGTGTTAGGGTTAGTGTTACGGTGAGGGTTAGGATGAGGGTTAGGCTTAGATTTAAGGTTAGGGTGAGGGTTAGGGTTAGGGTTAAGGTTAGGGTGAAGTTGAGTTTCGGGTTAGAGTTAGGGTTAGGGTGAGGCTGAGGTTGAGGGTTAGGGTTAGGGTGAGGTTTAGTGTTAGGATTAGTGTTAGAGTTAGGGTTAGAGCAAGGGTTAGGTTGGGGGTGAGGGTTAGGCTTAGCGTTAGGATTAGGTTTAGGCTGAGGGTGAGGGTGAGTTTGAGGGTTATGGTTAGGTTGAGGGTTCGGCTTAGGTTGAGGGTTAGGTTTAGGATTAGGGTTAGGGTGAGGGTTAAGTTTAGGGTTAGGGTGAGGGTAAGAATGAGGATTAGGGTTAGGATTAGGGTTATGGTGAGGGCTAGGGTGAGCGTGAGGGTTAGGGTTAGTGTTAGATTAAGGTTTAGGGTTAGGGATAGCTTTAGGGTGAGGGTTCGGTTGAGGTTAGGGTTACAGTGAGTGTGATGGTTAGTGTTAGGGTGAGGGTTAGGGTTAGGATTAGGGTTAGGTGAGAGTGAATGTTAGGATTAGGGTTAGGTTTAGGTTTAGGGTTAGGTTTAGGGTTAGGGTGAGGGTTAGGGTTATGATGATGGTAAGGGTAAAGGTGAGGTTTAGGGTGAGGCTGAGGGTTAAGATAAGTGTGAGGGTTAGGTTGAAGCTTAGGTTTAGAGTAAGGGGTAGGATTAGGGTCAGGGTGATTGTTAGATTGAGGATTAGGGTTAGGGTTATTGTGAACTTTAGAGTGAGGATGAGGGTTAGGGTTAGGGTGAGGGTGAGGGTTAGAATTAGGTTTAGGGTGAGGGCTAGGGTGAGGGTTAGGGTAAGTGTTAGGCTTAGGCTTAGGATTAGGCTGAGCGTGAGATTTCAGGGTGAGGGTTAGGGTTAGTGTCATGGTTAAGTTTACAGTTAGGGTTAGGGTTAAAATGAGGTTTAGGGTTAGGGTGAGGGTTAGGATGGGGTTTAGTGTTAGGGTTAAGGTTAGACTTAGGGTTATGGTGAGGGTGAAGTTCTGGGGTACAGTTAGGGTTAGGATGAGGGTTACGGTTAGGGTGCAGGTTATCCTGAGGGTGACGGTTAGGGTAAAGGTGAGGGTTAGGCTGAGGTTGAGGGTTCCGGTAAATGTGAAGGATAGGGTTAGGGTGAGGGTTAGTGTTAACATTAAGGTGAGGGTGAGGGTTAGATTGAGGATTAGTGTTAGGGTTAGTGTGAGGTTTAGGGTGAGGATGAGGGTTAGGGTTAGGGTGAAGGCTAGGGGAGAGTGAGGTTTCGGGTTAGGGTTAGGGTGAGGGTAAGTGTTAGGGTGAGGGTTAAGGTTAGAGTGAGGGTTATGGTTAGGGTGAGGGTTAGGGTTAGGGTTAGGTTTATTGTTAGGTTTAGGGGTAGGGTTACTGTTACTGTGAGGGTGAGCGTGAGGATTATGGTTAGGGTTAGGATGAGGTTTAGGTTTAGGGTTAGGGTTAGAGTCAGGGTTAGGGTGAGGGTTAGGCTTAGGCTTAGGCTTAGGCTTAGGCTTTGGCCGAGCATGAGGTTGAACGTTCGGGTTCGAGTTCTGGTTTGGTCTAGGGTTAGGTTTAGGGTTAGGTTGAGAATTAGGTTGAGGTTTAGGGTTAGGATAAGTTTAAGGTTGAGGGCTAGGCTGAGGTTTAGGGTGAGGGTTAGGGTTAGGAATAGGGTTATGTTTAGGATTAGGGTTTGGGTGAGGATGAGTGTGAGGGTTAGGATTAGGGTTAGGGTTAGGCTTAGAGTTAGGATGAGTGTTAGGGTTAGGGTTTGGGTTAGGGTGAGGTTGAGGCTGAGGATTAGGGTTAGGTTTAGGCTTACTGTTAGTGTTAGGGTTAGGTTTAGGGTGAGGGTGAGGTTTAGATGTAGGGTTAGGGGGTGGGTTAGGGTGAGGGTTAGGGTTAGGGGTAGTGTTTGGTTTAGGTTGAGGGTGAGTGTGAGATTGAGGTTTAGTGTTAGTGTTAGGGTTAGGGTCAGTGTGAGGGTTAGTGTTAGTGTTAGGGTTAGTGTTAGGGTGAGGGTAAGTGTTCGGGTAAGGTTATGGTTTAGGGTGACGGTTATGGATAGGGTGAGGTTTAGAGTTAGGGTTAGAGTTATTGTTAGGTTTAGGTTTAGGGTTACGGTTATGGTGAGGGTGAGTGTGAGGGTTAGGGTTAGTGTTAGGTTGAGGTTTAGGGTTTGGGTTAGGGTTAGAGTTAGGGTTAGGGTGAGGGTGAGGTTTAGTGTAAGAGTTAAGGTTAGGGTGACGGTTAGGGTTAGGTTAGGGTGAGAGTTAAGGGGAGGGTAAGGCTTAGTGTTAGGTTTAGGGATAGGATTAGGGTTAGGGTTAGGGTGAGGGTCCGTGTGTTTGTTAGGGTTAGTTCTGGGGTTAGGCTTAGGTTTAGGCTGAAGGTGAGGGTGATGGTTAGGGTTAGGGTTAGGGTTAGTGTTAGGGTTAGGGGGAGGGTTAGGATGAGGGTTAAGGTTAGGATTAGGGTTAGGGCAAGGGCTAGGGTGAAGTTGAGGTTTAGGGTTAGAGTTAGGTTGAGGTTTATGGTTAGGGTAAGGGTTAAGGTGAGGGTGAGGTTTAGAGTTAAAGTTAGTGTTAGGGTTAGGCTGAGGGTGAGGGTTAGGGTTAGGGTTAGTGTTAGGATTAGGGTTAGGGTTAGGGTGAGGGTTAGGGTGAGTGTTAGGGTTAGGTTTAGGGTTAGGTTTAGGCTGAGGGTGAGGGTGAGGGTGAGGGTTTGGGTGAGGATAAGGGTTAGGGTTAGGATGAGGGCTAGGGTTGGGTGAGGGTTAGGGATAGGGTTATCGTGAGGTTTAGGGTTAGGGTGATGGTTAGGGTTAGTGTGAGGGTTAGTGTTAGGGTTAGGGTTATTGTTAGGGTTGGGGTAAGTGTTAGGGTGAGGTTTAGGGTTAGGGTGATGGTTATAGTTAGGGTGAGGGTTAGGATTATGGTTAAGTTTATTGTTAGGGTTAGGGTTAGGATTATGGTGAGGGTGAGGGTGAGGGTTACGGTTAGGGTTAGGATGAGATTTAGGTTTAGGGTAAAGGATAGAATTAGGGTTCGGGGGACAGTGAGGTTTAGGGTTAAAGTTAGGGTTTTTGATGGGTTTAGGATTAGGGTGAGTGTTATGGTTAGGCTTAGGCTTAGGCTTAGGCTGAGCATGAGAGTGAGGGTTAAAGTTAGGGTGATGGTTCTGGTCAGGATTATTGTTATTGTTAGGGTTAGGGTTAGAGTTACAGTGAGGGTGAGGTGCAGGTGAGGGTTAGGGTTAGGGTTAGGGTGGGGTTTACCATTAGGGTTAGGGTTAGGGTTAGGTTGAGGGTGAGGTTTAGGGTTAGATTTATTGTTAATGTTAGGGTGAGGTTTAGTGTTAGTTATGGTTAGGGTGAGGCTGAGGGTGAGGGTTACTGTTCGGATTAGGTGTTGGGTTAGGTTGACGGTGAGCATTAAGTTTAGTGTTAGGGTGAGGGTTAGGATGAGGGTTAGGGTTAGGATTAGGGTTAGGGTGAGTGCTAGGGTGAAGGTGAGGTTTAGGGTTAGAGTTATGGTGAGGTTTAGGATTAGGGTTAATGTTAGGGTTAGGGTGAGTGTAAGGTTTAGTATTAGATTTAGGGTTAGGGAGAGGCTGAGTTTGAGGGTTAGGGTTAGTGTTAGTGTTAGATTTAGGGTTAGGGTGAGGGTTAAGTTGAATGTGAGGGTTAGGCTAAGTGTTAGGATTAGGTTTAGGGTAAGTGTTAGGGTGAGTGTGAGCGATATGGTTAGGGTTAGGGTTAGGCTTAGGGTTAGACTGAGGGTGAGGGCTGGGGTGAGGGTTAGGTTAAGGGTGAGTGTGAGGGTTAGGGTTAGGGTGAGGGTTAGGGTTAGGGTTACTGTGAGTGTGAGGGTTAGGGTAAGTTGAGAGTTAGGGATAGTGTTAGAGTTGGGGTGAGGGTTCATGTTAGGGTTAGGGTGAGGGTAAGGATGAGGATTAGGGTTAGGATTAGGGTTATGGTGAGGGCTAGGGTGAGGTTGAGGGTTAGGGTTCGTGTAAGATTAAGGTTTAGGTTTAGGGTTAGGGTTAGGGTGAGGATTAGGTTGAGGATTATGGTTACAGTGAGGGTGAGGATAAGGGTTAGGGTTAGGGTTAGGGTTAGGATTAAGGTTAGCTTGAGGGTGAGTATTAGCATTAGTGTTAGGGTTAGGGTTAGGGTTAGGTTTAGGGTTAGGATTAGTGTTATTGTTAGGGTTAGGGTTAGAGTTATTGTGAGGGTGAGGGTGTGGGTGAGGGTTAGGGTTAATGTTAGGTTGAGGTTTAGGGTTAGAGATTAGGATTAGGGTAAGTGTGAGGGTGAGGTTTAGGGTTAGATTTAGGGTTAGTTGGAGGATTAGGTCGAGGGTGAGGGTTAGGTTTAATTTTAGTATTGAGGTTAGGGTCAGGGTTAGGTTGAGGTTTAGGCTTACCGTTAGGGTTAGGGTTAGGATTAGGTTTAGGGTGAGGGTGAGTGTGAGCGTTAGGGTTAGGCTTAGGCTTAGGCTTAGAGTTAGGCTGAGAGTGAGGGTGGGGGTGAGGATTAGGTTTAGGGTGATGGTTAGGGTTAGGGTTAGGGTTAGGGTTAGGATGAGGGTTAGGATTAGGATTAGGGTGAGGGTGAGGGATAGGGTGAGGGTGAGGGTTAGGGTAAGGGTTAGGCTTAGGATAAGGATTATGCTCAGCTTGAGGTTAAGGGTGTAGGTTATGGTTAGTATGATGGTTAGGTTTACAGTTAGGGTGATGTTTAGGATGAGGCTTAGGGTTAAGGTGTGGGTTAGGGTGAGGTTTAGTGTTTGGGTTAGGGTTAGACTTAGGGTTATGGTGAGGTTGAGGTTCTGGGGTACAGTTAGGGTTAGGATGAGGGTTAGGGTTAGGGTGCAGATTAGCCTGGGGTTGACGGTAAGGGTAAAGGTGAGGGTTAGGATGAGGGTGAGGGTTTCCCTATGGGTGAGGGTTAGGGTTAGGGTGAGGGTTAGTGTTAGCATTAGATTGAGGGTGAGGGTTAGATTGAGGATTAGTGTTAGGGTTAGTGTGAGGTTTAGGGTGAGGTTGAGGGTTAGGGTTAGGATGAAGGCTAGGGTGAGTGTGAGGGTTAGAGTTAGGGTTAGGGTGAGGGTAAGTGTTAGGGTGAGGGTTAAGGTTAGAGTGAGGGTTATGGTTAGGGTGAGGGTTAGGGTTAGGGTTAGGTTTATTGTTAGGTTTAGGGGTAGGGTTACGGTTACTGTGAGGGTGAGGGTGAGGATTAGGGTTAGGGTAAGGTTGAGGTTTAGGTTTAGGGTTAGGGTTGGAGTTAGGGTTAGGGTGAGGGTTAGGCTTAGGCTTATGCTTAGGCCGAGCATGAGGTTGAGGGTTCGGGTTCGTGTTGGGATGAGGGTTAGGTTTAGGTTTAGGGGTAGGTTGGGAGTTAGGTTTAGGTTAAGGGTTAGGATTAGTTTAACGGTGAGGGCTAGGCTGAGGGTTAGTGTGAGGGTTTGGGTTTGGGATAGGGTTAGGTTTAGGATTAGGGTTAGGGTGAGGGTGAGTGTCAGGGTTAGGATTAGGGTTAGGGTTAGGCTTAAAGTTAGGATGAGGATTAGGGTTAGGGTTTGGGTTAGGGTGACGTTGAGGCTGAGGATTAGTGTTAGGTTTAGGGTTAGGTTTAGGGTTAGTGTTAGTGTTAGTGTTAGGGTTAGGGTTAGGTTTAGGGTGAGGGAGAGGTTTAGATATAGGGTTAGGGGGAGGGATAGGGTTAGGTTTAGTGTTAGGTTTAGGTTGAGTGTGAGGGTTAGGTTGAGGTTTAGGGTTAGGGTTAGGTTTAGGGTCAGTGTGATGGTTAGTGTTAGTGTTAGGTTTAGTGTTAGGGTGAGGGTAAGTATTAGGGTGAGGTTATGGGTTAGGGTGATGGTTATGTTTAGGGTGAGGGTAAGGGTTAGGGTTAGGGTTATTGTTAGGTTTAAGTTTAGGGTTACGGTTATGGTGAGTGTGAGTGTGAGGTTTAGGGTTAGGGTTAGGTTGAGGTTTAGGGTTTGGGTTAGGGTTAGAGTTAGGGTAAGAGTGAGGGTGAAGTTTAGGGTTAGAGTTAGGTTTAGGGTGACGGTTAGGGTTAGGGTTAGGGTGAGAGTTAGGGGGAGGGTAAGGGTTAATGTTAGGGTTAGGGATAGGATTAGGTTTAGGGTTAGGGTGAGGGTCAGTGTGTTTTTTAGGATTAGGTCTAGGGTTAGGGTTAGATTTAGGCTGAGGGGGAGGTTGATGGTTAGGTTAGGGTTAGGGTTAGGGGGAGGGTTAGGAAGAGGGTTAGGGTTAGGATTAGTGTTAGGGCAAGGCCTAGGGTGAGGGTGAGGTTTAGCGTTAGAGTTAAGGTGAGATTTATGGTTAGGGTTAGGGTTAGGGTTAGGGTGAGGGTGAGGTTTAGGGTTAGAGTTAGGGTTAGCGTGAGGGTTAGGGTTAGGGTTAGGGTTAGGCTTAGTGTTAGGTTTAGTGTTAGGGTTAGGGTGAGGGTTAGGGTGAGTATTATGGTTAGATTTAGGATTAGGGTTACTCTGAAGGTTACGGTGTGGGTGAGGGTTAGGGTGAGGATAAGGGTTAGGTTTAGGGTGAGGGCTAGGTTTGGGTGAGGTTTAGGAACAGGGTTAGCGTGAGGTTTAGGGTTAGGTTTATTTTTAGGGTTAGGCTAAGTGTTAGGGTTAGTGTTAGGTTGAGGGTGAGGTTTAGGGTTAGATTTAGGGTGACGGTTAATGTTAGCGTTAGGTTCAGTTTTAGGGTGAGTCTAAGGGTTATGGTGAGGTTTTTGGTTAGGGTGAGGTTTATGGTTAAGCTGAGGGTTAGGAATCGGTTTAGAGTTATTGTTAGGGTTCGGTTTAAGTTTACGGTTACAGTGAGGGTGAGGATGAGGGTTAGGATTAGGCTTAGGATGAGGTTTAGTGTGAGGTTGAGGTTTAGGGTTAGAGTCAGTGTGAGGGATAGGTTGAGGGTTTGGGTTAGGGTTAGTGTTAGTGTTAGGGTTAGGGTGAGAGTTAGGGGGAGGTTTAGGGTTAGGGTTAAGTTTAAGATTAGGTTAAGAATGAGGGTGAGAGTGTGTGTTAGGGTTTGGTTTAGGGTTAGGCTTAGGGTTAGGCTGAGGGTGAGGTTGAGGGTGAGGGTTAGGGTTAGGGTTAGGGTTAAGATTAGGGTTAGGGGGAGGGTTAGGATGAGGGTTAAGTTTAGGATTAGGGTTAGGGTGAGGGATAGGGTGACGGTAAGGTTTAGGGTTAGGGTTAGGGTGAGGGTTAGGGTTTTGTTTAGGGTGAGCGTTAGGGTTTGGGTTAAGTTTAGGTTTAGGGTGAGCGTTAGGGTAAGGGTTACAGTGAGGGTGAGGTTTAGGGTTAGGTTGAGGGTTAGGGTTAGGATTAGGGATAGTGTGAGGGTGTGGGTGTGGGTTGGGGTTTGGGTTAGGGTGAGGTTTAAGATGAGGGTTAGGGTTAAGATTAGGTTAAGGGTGAGGGCTAGGGTGAGGGTGAGGGTTAGGGTAAGTGTAAGGCTTAGTCTTAGTGTTAGGTTGAGTGTGAGGTTGAGGGTGAGAGTTAGAATTAGGGTGATGGTTAAGTTTACACTTATTGTTAGAGTTAGTATGAGGTTTAGGCTTAGGGGGATTTTTAGGGTGAGGATGATGGTAAAGGTAATGGTGAGGTTTAGGCTGAGGGTGAGGGTTAAGATAAGGGTGAGCGTTAGGGTTAGGTTTAGGGTTAGATTAAGGGCTAGGGATAGGGTTAGGGTGAGGGTTAGATTGAGGATTAGGGTTAGGGTTAGTGTGAGGTTTAGAGTAAGGATGAGGGTTAGGGTGAGGGTTAGTGTTAGGGTGAGAGTTATGGTTAGGTTGAGGGTTAGGGTTAGCATTAGCGTGAGGTTTAGTGTTAGGGTTAGGGTTAGAGTTAGGGTTAGGGTGAGGGTGAGGTTTAGGGTGGAGTTAGGGTTAGGGTGAGGGTTAGGATGAGGGTTAGTGTTAGTGTTAGGCTTAGTGTGAGAGTTAGGGGCAGGGTTAGGGTTAGGGTTAAGTTTAAGATTAGGGTTAGGATGAGGGTGAGTGTGTGTGTTAGGGTTTGGTTTAGGGTTAGGCTTAGGGTTAGGTTGGGGGTGAGGTTGAGGTTGAGGGTTAGGGTTAGGATTAGGGTTAGGGGGAAGGTTAGGATGAGGGTTAAACTTAGGGTTAGGGTTAGGGTGAGGGTTAGGGTTTTGTTTAGGGTGAGCGTTATGGTTCGGGTTAAGTTTAGGTTTAGGGCGAGCGTTAGTGTTCCGGTGACAGTGAGGGTGGGGTTTAGGGTTAGGTTGAGGGTTAGGGTTAGGATTAGGGTTAGTGTGAGGGTGTGGGTGAGGGTTAGGGTTAGGGTTAGTGTGAGGGTTAGGGTTAAGATTAGGGTTAGGGTGAAGGCTAGGGTGAGGGTGAGAGTTAGGGTAAGTGTAAGGCTTAGTCTTAGGGTTAGGCTGAGTGTGAGGTTGAGGGTGAGGGTTAGGGTTAGTGTGATGGTTAAGTTTACAGTTAGTGTTAGAGTTAGTATGAGGTTTAGGGTTAGGGGGATTTTTATGTTGAGGGTGATGGTAAGGACAATGGTGAGGTTTAGGCTGAGGGTGAGGGTTAAGATAAGGGTGAGCGTTAGGGTTAGGTTTAGGGTTAGATTAAGGGCTAGGGTTAGGGTTAGGGTGAGGGTTAGATTGAGGATTAGGGTTAGGGTTAGTTTGAGGTTTATAGTGAGGATGAGGGTTAGGGTGAGGGTTAGGGTTAGCGTGAGAGTTATGGTTAGGTTGAGGGTTAGGGTTAGGGTTAGGGTGAGGTTTAGTGTTAGGGTTAGGCTTAGAGTTAGGGTCAGGGGGAGGGGGAGGTTTAGGGTGGAGTTAGGGTTAGGGTGAGGGTTAGGATGAGGGTTAGTTTTAGAGTTAGGGTTACCGTGAGGTTTAGGGTTAGGTTTAATGTTAGGGTTAGGTTGAGAGTTAGGGGGAGGTTAGGGTTAGGGTTAGGGTTAGGGTTAGTTTAAGGGTTTCGGTTACGGTGTGGGTGCGGGTTAGGATTAGGGTTAGGGTAAAGATGAGGTTTAGGGTTAGAATTAGGGTTAGGGTGAGGCTGAGGGTGAGGGTTAGGGTTAGGGTTAGGATTAGGATTAGGGTAAGGGTTAGGGTGAGTGTGAGGGTTAAGTTTAGGGTTAGGGTTAGCATTAGATTTAGGCTGAGGGTTTGGTTGAGGGTGAAGGTTAGGGTTAGCTTGAGGGTTAGGGTTAGGGTGAGGTTTAGTGTTAAGTTTAGGGTTAGAGTTATGTTTGGGGTGAGGGTGAGGTTTAGGCGTACAGTTAGTTTTAGGGTGAGGGTTAGGGTGAGTGTTTGGGTTATGGTGAGGTTTAGGGTAGGGGTGACGTGAAGGGTAAAAGTGAGGGTTTGGCTGAGGGTGAGGGTTACAGTAAGGTTGAAGGTTAGGGTTAGGGTGTGGGTTAATGTTAGGGTTAGGGTTAGAGTTAGGGTTCGGTTTAAGTTTAGGGTTAGGGTGAGGGTTAGATTAAGGATTACGGTGAGGGTGACGGTTAGGTTTATGTTGAGGGTTAGGGTTAGGATTATGGTTAGGGTGAGGGTGAGGTTTAGGGTTAGTGTTAGGGTGAGGGCTAGGAATAGGTTTAGGGATAGTATTAGAGTTAGAGTGAGGGTTAGAGTGAGGGTTACGGTGAGGGTGACGGTTAGGTTTAGGTTGTGGGTTAGGGTTAGGATTATGGTTAGGGTGAGGGTAAGGTTTAGGGTTAGTGTTAGGGTGAGGGCTAGGAAGAGGTTTAGGGTTAGGATTAGGGTTAGGGTGAGGGCTAGGGTGAGGGTGAGGTTTAGGTTTAGGATTAGCGTGAGGTTTAGGGTTAGGGTTAGGGTTAGGTTGAGGTTTAGGGTTAGGGTTAGCGTTAGGGTGAGGGTGAGTGTGAGGTTTAGGGTTAGGGTTAGGCTTAGGCTTAGGGTTAAGCTGAGGGTGAGGGTGGGGGTGAGGATTAGGGTTAGGGTGATTGTTAGGGTTAGGGTTATTGTGAGGGTTAGTGTTAGGGTTAGGGTTAGACTTAGGGTTAGGGTGAAGGTGAGGTTTCGGGGTAGTGTTAGGATTAGGGTGAGGGTTAGGGTTAGAGTGAGGGTTAGGTTGGGGGGGGGGACGGTAAGGGTAAATATCAGGGTTAGGCTGAGTGTTAGGTTTACAGTAAGGGTGAGGGTTAGGTTAGGGTGAGTGTTAGGGTTAGGGTTAGGGTGAGGTTGAGTATTAGATTGAGGATTAGTGTTAGGTTTAGTGTGATGTTTAGGGTGAGGATGAGCTTTCGGGTTGAGGGCGAGGTTTAGGGCGAGGTTTAGGGAGAGTTTGAGGTTTAGTGTTAGTGTTAGGGTGAGGTTTATGGTTAGGGTGATGGTTAGGGTTAGTGTGAGGTTTAGTGTTAGGGTTAGGGTTAGTGTTAGGGTGAGGGTAAGTGTTAGGGTAAGGGTTAGGTTTAGGGTGAGGGTTATGTTTAGGGTGAAGGTTAGGGTTAGTGTTAGGGTTATTGTTAGTGTTAGGGTTAGGGTTAAGGTTATGGTGAGGGTGAGGTTAAGGGTTAGGGTTAGGTCTAGGATGAGGTTTAGGGATAGGGTTAGGGTTAGGGTTAGGGTCAGGGTGAGGTTCAGTGTTAGATTTAGGTTTAAGGTGAGGCTGAGTGTGAGGGTTAGGGTTAGGATAAATGTTAGGGTTAGGCTTAAGGTGAGGGTTAGGTTGAGGGTGAGGGTTAGGGTTAGGATTAGGAGTAGGATTAGGGTTAATATTAGGGTGAGCCTGAGGGTTAGGGTTAGGGACAGGCTTAGGGTTAAGCTGAGGTTGAGGGTGAGGGTTAGGGTTAGGGTGAGGTTTCGGGTTAGGGTTAGGGTGAGTGTGAGGGTTATTGTTAGGTTTAGGCTTAGGATTAGGCTGAGAGTTAGGGTGTGGATTAGGGTTAGGGTTAGTGTTAGGGTGAGGTTTAGGGTTTGGGTTAGGGTTAGAGTTAGGGTTAGGGTGAGGGTGAGTTTTAGGGTTAGAGTTAGGGTTACGGTGAGGTTTAGTTTGAGGGTTATGGTAAGGGTTAGTTTTAGGGTTAGGGTTAGGGTGAGAGTTAAGGGAAGGGTTAGGGTTAGGGTTAGGGTTAGGAATAGGATTAGGGTTAGAGTGAGGGGGAGTTGTGTGTTAGGTTTAGGTTTAGGGATAGGCTTAGGGTTAGGCTGAGGGTGAGGTTGAGGGTGATGGTTAGGGTTAGGGGAGGGTTAGGATGAGGGTTAGGGTTAGGATTAGGGTTAGGGTAAGGTCTAGCGTGAGTGTGAGTTTGAGGTTTAAGGTTATGGTTAGGGTTAGCGTTAGGGTGAGGGTGAGGTTTAGGGTTAGATTTAGGGTTAGGGTGAGGCTGAGGGTGAGGGTTAGAGTTAGGGTTAGGATTAGGTTTAGGGTAAGGGTTAGGGTGAGTGTGAGGGATACGGTTATGCTTAGGGTCAGGCTGAAGGTGAGGGTGAGGGTGAGGGTTAGGGTTAGGGTTAGAGTGAGAGTTAGGGTTCATTTATGTTTAGGGTTAGGGTGAGTGTTAGAGTTTTTCGGAGCGTGAGGTTTAGGGTTTTGTTGAGGGTTATGGTTAGGGTTAGGGAGAGGGTTAAGGTTAGGGTTAGGGTGAGGTTAAGGGTGAGGATTAGGTTTAGCATTAGTGTTAGGGTGAGGGCTAGGTTGAGGGTGAGGGTTAAGGTTAGTGTTAGGTTAAGGTTTAGGGTTAGGGTTAGGGTTAGGGTTAGGGTGAGGGTGAGGGTGAGGTTGAGGGTTAGGGTTAGGCTTAGGCTTAGGCTTAGGGTTAGGCTCAGCGTGAGGTTGAGGGTGAGGGTTAGTGTTAGGGTGATGGTTAGGTTTATGGTTAGGGTGAGTGTTAGGATGAGGTTTAGCATTAGGGTGAGGGTTAGGGTGATGATGATGGTAAGGGTAAAGATGAGGTTTAGGCTGAGGTTGAGGGTTAAGGGTGAGGATTAGGTTTAGCATTAGTGTTAGGGTGAGGGCTAGGTTGAGGGTGAGGGTTAGGGTTAGTGTTAGGTTAAGGTTTAGGGTTAGGGTGAGGGTTAGGGTTAGGTTTAGTGTTAGGGTAAGGGTTAAGGTTACATTTAGAGTTAGGGTGAGGTTTAGATTGAGGATTAGGGTAGGTTTATTGTGAGGTTTAGGGTGAGGATGAGGGTTAGGGTTAGGGTCAGGGTGAGGTTTAGGATTACGGTGAGGGTTATTGTTAGTGTGAGGGTTAGTGTTAGGGTTATGGTTAGTGTTAGGGTGAGGGTAAATGTTAGGTTGAGTGTTAGGTTTAGGGTGAGGGTTATGGTTAGTGTGAGGGTGAGGGTTAGGATTAGGGTTAGAATGAGGTTTAGTGTTAGGGTTAGGGTAAGTGTTAGGGTTAGGGAGAGGGTGAGGTATAGGGGTACATTTAGGGTTAGGGTGAGGGTTAGTGTTAGGGTGCGGGTTAACATGGGGGTGACGGTAAAGGTAAAGGTGAGGGTTAGGCTAAGGCTGAGGGTTACGGTAAGGGTGAGTGTTAGGGTAAAGGTGAGGGTTAGTGCTAGCGTTAGGGTGAGGTTGGGGTTTCGATTGAGGATTAGTGTTAGGGTTAGTGTGAGATTTATGGTGAAGATGAGGGTTGGGGTTACCCTGAAGTCTAGTGTGAGGGTGAGGGTTAGGGTTAGAGTTAAGGTGAGGTTTAGGGTTAGGGTGATGTTTAGGGTTATTGTGAGAGTTATTGATAGGATTAGGTTTAGTGTTAGGGTGAGGGTAAGTGTTAGGGTGAGGTTTAGGGTTAGGGTGAGGGTTATGGTTAGGGTGAGGGTTACGGTTAGGATTAGATAAAGGGTGAGGGCTAGGTTAAGGGTTAGGCTGATGGTTAGGGTTAGGGATAGGGATAGGTTTAGGATTAGGGTTAGGGTGAGGGTTAGGACTAGGGTTATGGTTAAGCTTAGAGTTAGGATGAGGTTTAGGGTTAGGGTTTGGGTTAGGGTGAGGGTGAGGCTGAGGATTAGGGTTAGGTTTAAGGTTAGGTTTGGGTTAGGTTTAGCGTTAGTGTTAGTGTTAGGGTTAGTGTTAGGGATCCAGTGAGGGTTGGTGTTAGGGTTAGGGTTAGGTTTAGGCTTAAAGTTACGGTGAAGTTTAGAATGAAGATTAGGTTTATGATTAGGGTTAGGGTCAGGGCTAGGGTGAAGGTGAGCATAAGGGTTAGTGTTACGGTAAGATTTAGGGTTAGTGTTAGAGTTAGGGTGAGGGTTAGAATGAGCGTTAGGGTTACAGTGAGGATGAGGGTTAGGGTGAGGGTGAGGATTAGGGTTAGGTTTAGGGTTAGGGTGAGGTTGAGTGTTAGCATTAGGGTTAGGATTATGGTTAGGGTTAGGTTTAGGGTTAGGATTACTATTATTGTTAGGGTTAGGATTAGAGTTATGGTGAGGGTGAGGGTGAGGGTGAGTGTTAGGGTTAGGGTGAGGTTTAGGGTTAGGGTTAGGATTAGGGTTAGGGTGAGGGTGAGGTTTATGGTTAGATTTAGGATTAGTTGGAGGCTTAGGTGGAGGTTAGGTTTATGGTAAGTGTTAGGGTTAAGTTTAGGTTGAGGGTTAGGTTGAGGTTTAGGGTTAGGGTTAGGATTAGGTTTAGAATTAGGGTAAGGGTGAGGGTGAGGGTGAGGTTTAGTGTTAGGCTTAGGCTTAGGCTTAGGGTTCGGCTGAGGGTGAGGTTGGGGGTGAGGATTAGGGTTAGGGTGATGGTTAGTGTTAGGGTTAGTTTTAGAGTTAGGGTTAGGGTGAGGGTTAGGGTTAGGATTAGGGTTAGGGTGAGGTTGAGTGTTAGCATTAGGTTTACGGTTATGGATAGGGTTAAGTATATTGTTAGGATTAGTGTTATTTTTAGGGTTAGGGTTAGAGTTATGGTGAGCGTGAGGGTTGGGGTGAGGGTTAGGGTTAGGGTTAGGGTGAGGTTTAGGGTTAGGGTTAGGATTAGGGTGAGGGTGAGGGTGAGGTTTAGGTTAGATTTAGGTTTAGTTGGAGGGTTAGGTCGAGTGTTAGGGTTAGGGTTATTGTTAGGTTTAAAGTTAGAGTCAGGATTAGGTTGAGGTTTAGTGTTAGGGTTAGGTTTAGGTTTGGAATTAGTGTTAGGGTGAGGGTGACTGTGAGTTTT
The DNA here is from genome assembly GCF_024711535.1 of Dipodomys merriami. NCBI lineage: Eukaryota > Metazoa > Chordata > Mammalia > Rodentia > Heteromyidae > Dipodomys > Dipodomys merriami. The sequence continues at coordinate 2,750,699 of NW_027202471.1, read as the reverse complement.
AGGGTTAGGGTTAGGCTTAGGCTTCGGGTTAGGCTGGGGGTGAGGGTTGGGTTGAGGATTAGGGTTAGGGTGATGGTTAGGGTTAGGGTTATGGTGAGGGTTAGTGTTAGGTTTAGGTTTAGAGTTAGGGTTAGGGTGAGGGTGAGGATTAGGGGTAGAGTTAGGTTTAGGGTGAGGGTTAGCGTTAGAGTGAGGGTTAGTGTGGGGGTGACGGTAAGGGTAAAGGTGAGGGTTAGGCTGAGGGTGAGGGTTACAGTAAGGGTGAGGGTGAGGGTGAGGGTGAGCGTTAGGGTGAGGGTTAGGGTGAGGGTTAGATTGAGGGTTACTGTTAGGGTTAGTGTGAAGTTTAGGGTGAGTATGAGGGTGAGGGCTAGGGAGAGGGTGAGGTTTAGGGTTAAGGTTAGAGTGAGGTTTAGGGTTAGGGTGATGGTTAGGGTTAGTGTTAGGGTTAGGGTTAGTGTAAGGGTGAGTGTAAGTTTTAGGGTGAGGGTTAGCGTTAGGGTGAGAGTAAGTTTTAGGGTGAGGGTTTGGGTTAGGGTGAGGGTTATGCTTAGGGTGAGGTTAAGGGTTAGGGTTAGGTCTAGGATGAGGTTTAGGGATAGGGTTAGTGTTAGGGTTAGGGTCAGGGTGAGGTTCAGTGTTAGAGTTAGGGTTAGGTTGAGGCTGAGGGTGAGGGTTAGGTTTAGGATTAATTTTAGGGTTAGGCTTAAGGTGAGGGTTAGGTTGAGGGTGAGGGTTAGGTTTAGGATTAGGAGTAGGATTAGGGTTAATGTTAGGGTGAGCCTGAGGGTTAGGGTTAGGGACAGGCTTAGGGTTAAGCTGAGGTTGAGGGTGAGGGCTAGGGTTAGGGTGAGGTTTAGGGTTAGGGTTAGGGTGAGTGTGATGGTTAGGGTTAGGTTTAGGCTTAGGATTCGTCTGAGAGTTAGGGTGTGGATTAGGGTTAGGGTTAGTTTTAGGTTGAAGTTTAGGGTTTGGGTTAGGGTTAGAGTTAGGGTTAGGGTGAGGGTGAGATTTAGAGTTAAAGTTAGTTTTAGGATGAGGGTTAGGGTGAGTGTTAGTGTTAGGGTGAGGGTTAAGGTAGGGGTGATGGTAAGGGTAAATGTGAGGGTGAGGCTGAGGGTGATGGTTAAGGTAAGGTTGAGGGTTAGGGTTAGGGTAAGAGGGTTAGATTTAGGGTTAGGGTGAGAGTTAGGGTTCGGGTCAAGTTTAGGGTTAGGGTGAGAGTTAGGGTTCGGGTCAAGTTTAGGGTTAGGGCGAGGGTTAGAGGAAGGGTTATGGTGAGGGTGAGGGTTAGGGTTAGGTTGAGGTTTAGGGTTAGGATTAGGGTTAGGGTGAGGGTGAGGGTTAGTGTTAGTGTTAGGGTGAGGGTACGTGTTAAGTTGAGGGTTAGGGTTAGGTTGAGGGTTATGTTTAGGTTGAGGGGTAAAGTTAGGGTTAGGGTTAATGTTAGGGTTAGGGTTAGGGTTACCATTATGGTGAGGGTGAAGGTGAGGGTTAGGGTTAGGGTTAGGCTGAGTGTGAGTGTGCGGGTGAGGATTAGAGTTAGGGATAGGGTTAGGGTTATTGTTAGTGTTATAGTTAGGATTAAGTTTGCAGTGAGGGTGAGGCTGAGGGTAAGGGTTATGGTTAGTGTTAGGATTAGGGTTAAGTTAGTGTTATTGTTAGGGTTAGGGTTGGAGTTACAGTGAGGTTGAGGTTGAGGGTTAGGTTTAGGGTGAGGTTTAGGTTTAGAGTTAGGGTTAGGGTTAGGGTGAGGGTGAAGTTTAGTGTTAGAGTTAGGGTTAGGGGGAGGATTAGGGTGAGGTTTAGGGTTAGTTTTAGGGTTAAGGGGAAGGTGTGTGTTAGGTTGAGTTTTAGGGATAGGCTTAGGTTTAGGATTAGGGGTAGGGTGAGCGTGAGTATGAGCGTTAGGGTGAGGGTTAGGCTTAGGCTTAGGGATAGGCTGAGGGTGAGGGTGGGGGTGATGATTAAGGTTAGGGTGATAGATAGGGTTAGGGTTAGTGTTATTTTTAGGGTTAAGGTTCATGTCAGGGGGAAGATGAAAGTACGGGTGAGGGTTAGGGTGAGGGTTAGGGTGAGGGTTAGGATGAGGGTGAGGATTAGGGTTAGGTTAGGTTTAGGGTGACTTTTAGGATTAGTGTGAGGTTTAGGGTTAGTGTGAGGGTTAGGGTTAGGGTTAGGGTTAGTGTTGGGGTGAGGGTAGGTGTTAGGGTGAGGGTTAGGTTTAGGGTGAGTGTTATGTTTAGGGTGAGGGTTTGGGTTAGTTTTAGGGTTACTGTTAGGTTTAGGTTTAGGGTTACAGTTACGGTGAGGGTGAGCGTTAAGGTTAGGGTTACAGTGAGGTTTAGTGTTAGGGTTAGGGTTAGAGTAAGGGTTAGGTTGAGGGTGAGGTTTAGGGGTACAGTTTTAGTTAGGCGGAGGGTTAGGTTTATGGTGCGGGTTAGCGTGGGGGTGACGGTAATGGTAAAGGTGACAGTTAGGCTGAGGGTGAGGGTTACGGTAAGGGTGAGGGTTAGGGTTAGGGTGAGGGTTAGAGTTAGCGTTAGGGTGAGGTTGAGGGTTAGATTGAGGATTAGTGTTAGGGTTAGTGTGAGGTTTATGGTGAGGATGAGGGTTAGGGTTAGGCTGAAGGCTAGGGTGAGGTTGAGGGTTAGGGTTAGTGTTAGGGTGAGGTTTAGGGTTAGGGTGATGTTTAGGGTTAGTGTGAGTGTTAGTGTTACAGTTAGGGTTAGTGTTAGGTTGAGGGTAATCGTTAGGGTGGGGGTTAGTGTTAGGGTGAAGTTTATGGTTAGGGTGAGGGTTAGGGTTAGGATAAGTGTAAGGGTGAGGTCTAGGCTGAGGGTTAGGGTGAGTGTTAGGGTTAGGGATAGGCTTAAATTTAGGATTAGGTTTAGGTTGAGGGTGAGTGTGAGGATTAGGATTAGGGTTAGAGTTAGGCTTGGAGTTAGGAGGAGGGTTAGGGTTAGGGTTTGGGTTAGGGTGAGGGTGAGGATGAGGATTAGGGTAAGGTTTAGTGTTAGGTTTAGGGTTAGTGTTAGGGTTAGGGTTAGTGTTAGTGTTACAGTGAGGGTTGGGCTTAGGGTTAGGGTTAGGTTTAGGCTTAGAGTTAGGGTGAGTGTTAGGATGAGAATTAGGTTACAATTAGGGTTAGGGTGAGGGCTAGGGTGAAGGTGAGCTTTAGGGTAAGTGTTAGGCTAAGGTTTAGGGTTAGGGTTAGGGTGAGGGTGATGGTTAGGGTTAGGATTAGGGTTAGGGTTAGGATTAGTGTTAGGGTGAGGTTACTGTTAGCATTAGGTTTAGGGTTAGGGTTAGGGTTTGGTTTAGGGTTAGGATTACTGTTATTGTTAGGGTTAGGGTTAGAGTTATGGTGAGGGTGAGGGTGAGGCTGAGTGTTAGGGTTAGGGTGAGGTTGAGGGTTAGGGTTAGGGTTAGGATTAGGATAAGGGTAAGTGTAAGGGTGAGTGTGAGGATTAGGGTTAGGGTTAGGAATAGGCTTAGGGTTAGGCAGAGGTTGAGGGTGAGGGTTAGGGTTAGGGTGAGGTTTAGGGTTAGGGATTGGGTGAGTGTGAGTGTTAGGTTTAGGGTTAGCCTGAGGGTGAAGTTGTGGGTTAGGTTTAGTGTTAGTGTTAGGGTGAGGTTTAGGTTTTTGGTTAGGGTTAGAGTTAGGGTTAGGGTGAGGGTGAGGTTTAGCGTTAGAGTTAGGGTTAGGGCGAGGTTTAGGTTGAGGGTTAGGGTAAGGGTTAGTTTTAGGGTTGGGGTTGGGGTGAGAGTTAGGGGGAGGGTTAGGGTTAGAGTTAGGTTTAGGGATAGGATTATGGTTAGAGTGAGCGTGAATGTGTGTGTTAGGTTTAGGTTTAGGGTTAGGCTGAGGGTTAGGCTGAGGGTGAGGTTGAGGGTGAGGGTTAGGGTTAGGGGGAGTGTCAGGGTGAGGGTTAGGTTTAGGGTAAGGGCTAGGGTGAGTGTGAGGGTGAAGTTTAAGGTTAGGCTTAGGGTTAGGGTTAGGGTGAGGGTGAGCTTTAGGGTTAGAGTTAGGGTTAGGGTGAGGCTGAGGCTGAGGTTTAGCGTTAGGGTTATTGTTAGGTTTAGGGTTCGGTTTAGGGTGAGGGTTAGGGTGAGGGTGAGGTTTAGGATTAGGATTAGGGTTAGGGTTAGGGTGAGTGTGAGGGTTAGGGTTAGGTTTAGGGTTAGGCTTAGCGTTACGCTGAGGTTGAGGTTGAGGGTGAGTGTTAGGGTTAGGGTGAAGGCTAGGGTGAGGGTGAGGGTTAGGGTTAGTTTTAGGGTGAGTGTTAGGGTTAGGGTGATGTTTAGGGTTAGTGTGAGAGTTAGTGTTAGGGTTAGGCTTAGTGATAGTTTGAGGGTAAGTGTTAGGGTGAGGGTTAGGGTTAGGGTGAGGTTTATGTTTAGGGTGAGGGTAAGGGTTAGGATATATGTAAGTGTGAGGGCTAGGCTGAGGGTTAGGGTGAGGTTTAGGGTTATTTATATTGTTAGGTTTAGGATTAGGGTTAGGGTGAGGGTGAGTGTGAGGGTTAGGATTAGGGTTAGGGTTAATCTTAGAGTTAGGATGAGGGTTAGGTTTACAGTTTGTATTAGGGTCAGGGTGAGGCTGAGGATTAGGATTAGGTTTAGTGTTAAATTAAAGGTTAGGTTTAGGGTTAGGGTTAGTGTTATGGTTACAGTGAGCGTTGGGGTTAGGATTAGGGTTAGGCTTAGAGTTAGGGTGAGGGTTAGGATAAGGATTAGGTTTACAACTAGGGTTTTGGGTGAGGGCTATGGTGAAGTTGAGGATTAGTGTTAGTGTTAGGGTAAAGTTTAGCTTTAGGGTTAGGTTTAGTATGAGGGTTAGTATGAGGGTTAGGGTTACGGTGAGAGTTAGGGTTAGAGTTAGCGTGAGGTTGAGTGTTAGCATTAGGTTTAGGTTAGGGTTAGGGTTAAGTTTAGGGTTAGGATTACTGTTATTGTTAGGGTTAGGGTTAGAGTTATGGTGAGGGTGAGGGTGAGGGTGAGTGTTAGGATTGTGGTGAGGTTTAGGGTTAGGGTTAGAATTAGCGTTAGGTTGAGCTTGAGGTTTAGGGTTAGATTTAGGTTTAGTTGGAGGGTTGCGTCGAGGGTTAGGGTTAGGGTAAGTGTTAGATTTAAGGTTAGGTTGAGGGTTAGGGTGAGGTTTAGGGTTAGGTTTAGGGTTAGGAATAGGTTAGGGTGAGGGTGAGTGTGAGGTTTAGGGTTAGGTTTAGGCTTAGGCTTAGGGTTAGGCTGAGGGTGACGGTGGGGGTGAGGATTAGGGTTAGGGTGATGGTTACAGTTAGGGTTAGGGTGAGGGTTAGTTATAGGCTCAGGGTTAGAGTTAGGGTTAGGGTGAGGGTGAGGTTTAGGGGTAGAGTTAGGGTTAGGGTGATGGTTACAGTTAGGGTTAGAGTGAGGGTTAGGGTGGGGGTGATGGTAAGGGTAAACGTGAGGGTTAGGCTGAGGGTGAGGGTTATGGGAAGAGTGGCTTTTAGGGTTAGGGTGAGGGTTAGGGTTAGGGATATGGTGAGGGTGAGGGTTAGATTGAGGATTAGTGTTAGGGTTAGTGTGAAGTTTAGGGTGAGGATGAGGATTAGGGTTAGGGAGAGGTCTAGCGAGAGGGTGAGGTTTAGGGTTAGTGTTAGGGTGAAGATTATGGTTAGGGTAATGGTTAGGGTTAGTGTGAGGTTTAGTGTTAGGGTTAGGGTTAGTATTAGGGTGAGGGTAAGCATTATGGTGATGGTTAGAGTTAGGGTGAGGGTTAGGGTTAGGGTTAGGTTTATTGTTAGTGTTATTGTTAGGGTAAAGGTTATGGTGAGGGTGAGGGTGAGGGTTAGGGATAGGGCTAAGATGAGGTTTAGGGATAGGGTTAGGTTTAGGGTTAGGGTCAGGGTGAGGTTTAGTGTTAGAATTAGGGTTAGGGTGAGGCTGAGGGTGAGATTTCGGGTTAGAATTAATGTTAGGGTCAGGCTTAATGTGAGGGTTAGGATTAGGGTTAGTGTTAGGGTTAGGGTTAGGGTGAGTGCTAGGGTGAGGATGAGGTTTAGGTTTAGGGTCAGGGTTAGCTTTAGTGGTATAGTTAGTGTTAGGGTGAGGCTGAAGGTGAGGGTTACGGTTAGGATTAATGTTAGGCTTAGCCTTAAGTTGAGGTTTAGGTTGAGGGTGAGGTTTAGGATTAGGGTTAGTAGTAGGATTAGGGTTAGGGATAGGGTTAGGGTTAGGCTGAGGTTGAGGGTGAGGGTTAGGGTTAGGGTGAGGTTTAGGGTTAGGTTTTGGGTGAGTGTGAGGGTTAGGGTTAGGGTTAGGCTTAGGATTATGCTGGGGGTGAGGGTGTGGGTTAGTGTTAGGGTTAGGGTTAGGGTTATGGGGAGGGTTAGGATGAGGGTTAGGGTTAGGGTGAGGTTTAGGGTGAGGGTGAGTGTGTGTGTTAGGGTTAGGTTTAGGGTTAGGCTTAGGGTTAGGCTGAGGGTGAGGTTAGAGTTAGGGTTAGGCTTAGGCTTAGGCTTAGGGTAAGGCTGAGACTGAGGGTGAGGCTGAGGGTTAGTGTTAGGGTGAGGGTTAGGGTAAGGTTTAGGGGGAGGGTTAGGAAAAGGGATAGGGTTAGGATTAGGGTTGGGTGTGGTTAGGGTGAGAATGAGGTTTAGGGTTAGGGTTAGCTTGAGGGTTAGTATTATGGTAAGGATGATAGTGTTCGGGTTAAGTTTAGGTTTAGGTTGAGGGTTAAGGTAAGGGTTACAGTGAGGGTGAAGGTTAGGGTTAGAATGAGGGTGATTGTTTGGATTAGGGTTAAGGTTAGCGTGAGGGTTATGGTTAGTGTTAGGGTGAGGGTTAGGATGAGGGTTAGGGTTAGGATTAGTGTTAGGGTGAGGGCTAGGGTGAGGGTGAGGTTTAGGGTTAGGGTTAGGGTTAGGGTGAGGTTTAGGTTTAGAGGTAGGGTTAGTGTTAGGGTGAGGGTGACGTTTTAGGTTAGAGTTAGGGGTAGGATGAGGCTGAGGTTGAGGGTTAGGGTTAGGGTTAGTGTTAGATTTAGGGTTAGGGTGAGGGTTAGGTTGAGGGTGAGGCTTAGGCTTAGGGTTAGGATTAGGTTTAGGGTAAGGGTTAGGGTGAGTGTGAGAATTAGGGCTAGGGTTAGGGTTTGGCTTAGGGTTAGGCTGAGGGTGAGGGTGAGGGTTAGGGTTAGTGTTAGATTAAGGTTTAGGGTTAGGGTTAAGGTTAAGCTGAGAGTTAGGGCTTGGTTATGTTTATGGTTAGGGTGAGGGTTAGGGTTAGCGTTAAGGTGAGCATGAGGTTTATGGTTACTTTGAGGATTACCCTTAGGGTTAGGGCTAGGGTGAGGGTTAAGTTTAGGGTGATGGTGAGGGTAAGGATGAGGATTAGGGTTAGGATTAGGGTTAGGGTGAGTGCTAGGGTGAGTGTGAAGGTTAGGGTTAGTGTTAGATTAAGGTTTAGGGTTTGGGTTAGGGTGAGGGTAAGTTTGAGAGTTAGGGTTCCGGTCAGGGTGATGATTAGGGTTAGGGTGAGGGTTAGGTTTAGGATTAAGGTTAGTGTAAGGGTGAGTGTTAGGATTAGTGTTATGGTTATGGTTAGGGTTTCAGTGAGTGTGAGGTTTAGGGTTACAATGAGAATTAGGGTTAGGTTTAGGGCTAGGGTGAGGGTTAAGGTTAGGGTAGGGTGAAGGTAAGGATGAGGATTAGGGTTAGGCTTAGGGTTAGGGTGAGGACTAGGGTGAGGTTCAGGGTTAGGGTTAGTGTTAGATTAAGGTTTAGGGTTAGGGTTAGGGTTAGGGTGAGGGTTAGGTTGAGGATTATGGTTATGGTCAGGGTAATGATTAGGGTTAGGTTGAGGGTTTGGTTTAGGATAATGGTTAGCTTTAGGGTGAGTGTTAGGATTAGGGTTAGGGTTAGTGTTAGCGTTTGGATTAGGGTTAGGGTGAGGGTGAGGGTTAGGGTTAGGGTTAGGGTGAGTGTTAGGGTTAGGGTTAGGGTGAGAGTTAGGGTTCGGTTATGTTTAGGGTTAGGGTGAGGGTTAGGATTAGGGTTAATCTAAGCATGAGGTTTAGGGTTACATTGAGGATTAGACTTAGAGTTAGGGCTAGGGTGAGGATTAAGGTTACAGTTAGGGTGAGAGTAAGGATGAGGATTAGGTTTAGGATTAGGGTTAGGGTGAGGGCTAGGCTGAGGGTGAGGGTTAGGGTTAGTGTTAGATTAAGGTTTAGGGTTAGGGTTAGGGTTAGGGTGAGGGTTAGGTTGAGGGTTAGGGTTACCGTGAGGTTGAGGATTAGGGTTAGAGTGAGGGTTAGGGTTAGGATTAGGGTTAGCATGAGAGAGAGTGTTAGGATTACAATTAGGTTTAGGATTAGGATTAGGATTAGTGTTATTGTTAGGTTTAGGGTTTTAGTTATGGTGAGGGGGAGAGTGAGGGGGAGGGTTAGGGTTAGGGTTAGGGTGAGGTTTAGGGTTAGGGGTAGGATTAGAGTTAGAGTGAGGGTGAGTATGAGGGTTATTGTTAGGGTGAGGGTTAGGGTTAGGGTTAGGGGCAGGGTTAGGATGAGGGTTAGGGAAAGGATTAGGGTTAGGGTGATGGCTAGGGTGAGGGTGAGGTTTAGGGTTAGGGTTAGGGTGAGGTTTAGGGTTAGGGTTAGTGTTAGGGTGAGAGTGAGGTTTAGTGTTAGAGTTAGGGTTAAGCTGAGGCTGAGGGTGAGGGTCAGTGTTAGGTTTAGGATTAGGATTAGGGTAAGGGTTAGGGTGAGTGTGAGGTTAGGGTTAGGGTTATGGTTAGGCTTAGGGTTACAGTGAGGATGAGGGTGAGGGTGAGGTTTAGGGTCAGGATTAGGGTTAGGGTGAGGTGAGTGTGTGTGTTAGAGTTAGGTTTAGGGTTAGACTTATGGTTAGGCTGAGGTTGAGGTTGAGGGAAAGGGTTAGGGTTAGGGTGAGGGTTAGGGTAAGGGTTAGGGGGATGGATAGGATGAGGTTTAGTGTTAGGGTTAATGTTAGGGTGAGGGCTAGGGTGAGGGTCAGGTTTAGGTTTAGGGTCAGGGTGAGGTTTAGTGTTAGAGTTAGTGTTAGGGTGAGGCTGACGGTGAAGGTTAGGGTTAGGATTAATATTAGGGTTATCCTTAAGTTGAGATTTAGGTTGTGGGTTAAGATTAGGGTTAGGAGTAGGATTAGGGTTAGGGTGAGGGTGAGGATTAGGGTTAGGGTTAGGGAAAAGCTTAGGGTTAGGCTGAGGTTGAGGGTGAGGGTTAGGGTTAGAGTGAGGTTGAGGGTTAGGGTTAGGGTTAGGATTATGATTAGGGTTAGGGTTAGGGGGAGTGTGAGGGTTAGGGTTAGGTTTAGGGTTAGGTTTAAGATTAGGCGGAGGGTGAGGGTGAGGGTGAGGGTTAATGTTAGGGTGAGGGTTAGGGTTAGGGTTATGGGGAGGGTTAGGATTAGGTTTAGGGTTAGGATTAGGGTTAGGGTGAGGGCTAGGGTGAGGGTGAGGTTTAGGGTTAGTGTTAGGGTAAGGTGTAGGTTTAGGCGTAGGGTTTGGGTTAGGGTTAGGATGAGGGTTAGTGTTAAGATTATGGTTAGGGTGAGTTTTAGGATTAGGGTTAGGGTTAGGGTTATGTTTAGGGATAAGATTAATGTTATTTTTAGGGTTAGGGTTAGAGTTATGGTAAGGGTGAGGGTGAGGGTTAGGGATAGGGTTAGGGTGATGTTTAGGGTTAGGTTTAGGATTAGAGTTAAGGTGAGGGTGAGGTTTAGTGATAGATTTAATGTTAGTTGGAGGGTTAGTTCGAGCGTTAATGTTAGGGTTAGTGTTAGGGTTAAGGTTAGGGTTAGGGTTAGGCTGAGGTTTAGGGATAGGTTTAGGTTTAGGCTTAGGGTTAGGATTAGGCTTAGGGTTAGATTGAAGGTGAGTGTGAGGGTAGGGTTAGGCTTAGGCTTAGGCTTTGGGTTAGGCTGAGGGCGAGGGTGCTGCTGTGGATAAGGGTTAGGGTGATGGTTATGGTTAGGGTTAGGGCGAGGGTTAGGATGAGGGTTAGGGTTAGGATGAGGGTTAGGGTTAGGATTAGGGTTAGGGTGAGGGCTAGGATGAGGGTGAAGTTTAGGGTAAGGGATAACCTTAGGCTTAGGGTTAGGCTGAGCATGAGGTTGAGGGTTAGGGATAGGGTAAGGTTTAGTGTTAGGTTTAGGGTTAGAGTCAGGGTTAGGGTGAGAGTGAGGTTTAGGGATAGCTTTAGGGTCAGAGTGAGGGGTAGGGTTAGGGTGAGGGTTAGGGTGGGGGTGACGGTAAGGGTAAAGTTGAAATTTAGGCTGAGGGTCAGGGTTATGGTAAGGGTGAGGGTTACCTTTAGGGTGAGGGTTAGTGTTAGGGTGAGGGTGAGGGTGAGGGTGAGTGTTAGATTGAGGATTAGTGTTAGGGTTAGTGTGAGGTTTAGGGTGAGGATGAGGGTTAGGGTTAGGGTGATGGCTAGGGTGAGGGTGAGGTTGAGGGTTAGATTGAGGATTAGTGTTAGGGTTAGTGTGAGTTTTAGGGTGAGATTGAGATTTAGGGTTAGGGTTAGGGTTAGGATTAATGTTAGGGTTAGTCTTAACATGAGGGTTAGGGTGAGGGTGAGGTTTAGGGTTAGTGTTAAGATTAGGATTAGGGTTGGGTTTAGGGTGAGTGTGAGGGTTAGGGTTAGGATGAGTGTTAGGGTTAGGGTTATGGTGAGGTTAAGTGTTAGGTTTAGGGTTTGGGTTAGGGTGAGCGTGAGGTTTAGGGTTAGATGTAGCTTTAGGGGGAGGCTGAGGGTGAGGGTTAGGGTTAGAGTTAGTGTTAGAGTTATTGTTACTGTGAGGGTTAGGGTGAGGGTGAGGGTAAGGCTTCGTGTTAGGATTGGGATTAGAGTAAGGGTTTGGGTTAGTGTGAGGGTTAGGGTTAGGGTTAGGGTTAGGCTTAGGGTTAGGCTTAGGGTGAGGGTGAGGGTGAGGGTTAGGGTTAGGGTGAGGGTTAGGTGTAGGGTTAGGGTGAGAGTTAGGGTTCTGGGTAAATTTAGGTTTAGGGTGAGGGTTAGAGTTAAGGTTACAGTGAGGGTGAGGGTTAGGGTTAGTTTGAGGTTTAGGGTTAGGCTTAGGATTAGGGTGAGGGTTAGGGTTAGGGTGAGGGTGAGGTTTAGGGTTAGATATAGGGTTAGGGTGAAGATTAGGGTTAGGGTTAGGGTTAGGGTTAGGGTGAGGTTTAGTGTTAGGGTTAGAGTTAGCGTTAGAATTACAGTGACTGTAAGGGTGCAGGTTAGTGTGAGGTTTAGGTTTAGAGTTAGGGTTAGGGTTATGCAGAGTGTTAGGGTTAGGGTTAGTGTTAGAGATAGGGTTATGGTGAGGGAGTAGGGTGAGGGTGAGGTTAAGGCTTAGTGTTAGGATTAGCAATAGGGTAAGGGTTAGGGTGAGTGTGAGGCTTAGGTTTAGGGTTAGTGTTAGGCTTAGGGTAAGGCTGAGCATGAGGTTGAGTGTGAGGGTTAGGGTTAGGGATATGGTAAGGTTTAGTGTTAGGGTTAGGGTTAGATTTAGGGTTAGGGTTAGGATGAGGGTGAGGGTGGGTCTGAGGATTAGGTTTAGGCTTAGGGTTATTGTTAGGGTGATGGTGAGTTTTAGGGTTAGAGTTAGGATTGGGGGAGGGTTGGGGTGAGGTTTCGGGTTAGGGTTAGTGTTAGGGTTAGGGTGAGGGTGAGGGTTAGGTTGAGGTTTAGGGATAGGGTTAGGTTTAGGATTAGGGTTAGGTTGAGCATGAGTATGAGGCTTAGGGTAAGGGTTAGGCTTAGGCTTAGGGTTAGGCTGAGGGTGAGGGTGGGGGAGAGGATTAGGTTTAGGGTGATGGTTAGGGTTAGGGTTAGTGTTATTGTTAGGGTTAGGGTTTGCGTTCCGGTGACAGTGAGGGTGTGTGTGAGGGTTAGGTTTAGGGTTAGGGAGGGGTTTAGGTTTAGGGTTATGTTTAGGGTGAGGGTGAGGTTTAGTTTTAGATATAGGGTTAGGGGGAGGGTTGGGGGAGCGTTAAGTCTAGGGTTAGTTTTAGGGTTAGGTTCAGGTTGAGGGTTAGGTTTTGGGTTAGGGTTAGGGTGAGGGTGAGTGTGCATATGAGTGTGAGGTTTAGGGTTAGGTTTATGCTTAAGCTTAGGTTTATGCTTAGGGTTAGGCTGAGGTTGAGTGTTAGGGTTAGGATGAGGGTTAGGGTTAGGTTTATGGTTAGGGTTAGGATGAGGGTTAGGGTTAGGATTAGTGTTAGAGTGAGGGCTAGGGTGAGGGTTATGTTTAGGCTTAGGATTAGGGTGAGGTTTATGGTTAGGGTTAGGGTGAGGGTGAGGTTTAGGGTTAGACTTTGGGTTAAGGTGAGGCTTAGGGTGAGGTTTTGGATTAGGGTTAGGATTAGGATTACAGTAAGGGTTATGTTGAGTGTGAGTGTTAGGGTGAAGTTTAGGTTTAGGATTAGGGTTAGAGTCAGGGTTAGTATGAGGTTTAGAGTTACATTGAGGGTGAGGGTTAGGGTTAGGTTGTTGGTTAGGGTTAGGGTTAAGGTGAGGTTTAGGGTTAGGGTTATTGTGAGGGATAGGATGAGTATTAGGGTTACGATTAGGGTTAGGGTGAGGGCTAGGTTGAGTGTGAGGTTTAGTGTTAGTTTTAGGGTGAGGTTTAGGGTTAGGGTTAGGGTTAAGGTGAGGGTTAGGGTGAGAGATATGGTTAGGGTGAGGGTTAGGTTTAGGGTTAATGTTATTGTTAGGGTTAGGGTTACTGTTATGGTGAGGGTGAGGGTTACGCTTAGGGTTAGGATAAGGTTTAGGTTAAGGGTTAGTGTTAGAGTTAGGTTTAGGGTGAGGGTGAGACTTAGGGTTAGAGTTAGGTATAGTGTTAGGGTTAGGGATAGGGTTAGGGTTAGGGTTAGACTTAAACTTAAGCTTAGCCTTAGGCCTAGCATGAGGGTGAGGTTTAGGTTTAGGGTTAGGGTGAGGGTTAGGTCAGGGTTTGGGTGAGGTTTATGATGAGGTTTAGGGTTAGGATTAGGTTTAGGGTGAGGGCTAGGATGAGGTTTAGGAATAGGTTTAGGTTTAGCATTTGGGTTAGGGTGAGGGTGAGTGTGAGGGTTAGGAGTAGTGTTAGGGTTAGGCTTAGGGTTAGGGTGAGGGTTAATGATAGGATTTGGGTTAGGGTGAGGGTGAGGCTGAGGATTAGGGTTAGGTTTAGGGTTTGGTTTAGGGTTAGGGTTAGGGTTAGGGTTAGTGTTACCTTGAGTGTTAGGGTTAGGGTTAGGGTTAGGCTGAGGGTGAGGGTGGGTGTGAGGATTAGGGTTAGGGTTCGGGTTAGGGTTATTGTTAGTGTTATGGTTAGGGTTAAGTTTGCTGTGAGGGTGAGGATGAGTGTGAGGGTTATGGTTAGGGTTAGGATCAGGGTTAAGTTTAGTGTTATTGTTAGGATTAGGGTTAGAGTTACAGTGAGGTTGAGGTTGAGGGTGAGGGTTAGGTTTAGGGTGAGGTTTAGGGTTAGAGTTAGGGTTAGGGTTAGGGTGAGGGTGAGGTTTCGGGTTAGAGTTAGGGTTAGGGGAAGGGTTATGGTGAGGTTTGGGGTTAGGGTTATGGTTAGGGTGAGGGTGAGGGTGAGGGGTAGGTTGAGGTTTAGGGATAGGGTTAGCGTTAGGATTAGGTTTAGGTTGAGAATGAGTATGAGGGTTACCCTGAGGGTTAGGCTTAGGCTTAGGGTTAGGCTGTGGGTGGGGGTGGGGGTGAGGATTAGGGTTAGGGTGATGGTTAGGGTTAGGGTTAGTGATATTGATAGGGGTAAGGTTCGAGTTACGATGAAGTTGAGAGTGCGGTTGAGGGTTAGGGTTAGGGTTAGGCTGGGGTTTAGAGTTAGGGTTAGGGTTAGGGTAAGCGTGAGGGTGAGGTTTATGGTTAGATAAAGGGTTAGGATGAGGGTTAGGGTGAGGGTTAGGGTTAGAGTTAATGTTAGGGTTAGGGTGAGGGTGATTTTTAGGGTTAGACATAGGGTTGGGGGAGGGTTAGGGTTAGGGTTAGTGTTACGGTTAGGGTGAGGTTTAGGGTTTGGGTTAAGGTTAGGGTTAGAGTTACTGTGAGGATGAGGGTTAGGGTTAGGATTAGAGTTAGGGTGAGGTTTAGGGTTAGTGTTAGGGTTAGGTTTAGAATTACAGTGATGGTGAGGGTGCAGGTGAGTGTGACGTTTAGGGTTAGAGTTAGGGTAAGGTTTAGGCTGAGTGTTAGGGTTAGGGTTAGTGTTAGGCTTAGGGTTAGGCTGAGCATGAGGTTGAGTGTGAGGGTTAGCGTTAGGGATAGGGTGAGGTTTCGTGTTAGGGTTAGGGTTAGATTTAGGGTTAGGTTGAGGTTGAGGTTTAGGGGTAGGGTTAGGTTCAGGGTGAGGGTTAGGATTAGGGTGAGGGTGAGGGTTAGATTGAGGATTAGTGTTAGGGTTAGTTTGAGGTTTAGGGTGAGATTGAGGGATAGGGTTAGGGTGAGTGCTAGGGTGAGTATGAGGGTGAGGGTTAGATTGAGGATTAGTGTTATGGTTAGTGTGAGGTTTACGGTGAGTATGAGGTTTAGGGTTAGGGTTAGGATTAGGATTAATGTTAGGGTTAGGCTTAAGGTGAGGGTTATGATGAGGGTGTGGATTAGGGTTAGTGTTAGAATTAGGATTAGGGTTAGGTTTAGGGTGAGTATGAGGGTTCGGGTTAAGGTTAGGGTTAGGCTTAGTGTTAGGCTGAAGGTGAGGGTTAGGGTGAAGGTTAGGGTTAGGGTGAGTGTTAGGGTTAGGATTAGGGTGAGAGTTAGTGTTCGGGTTAAATTTAGGGTTAGGGTGAGTGTTAGGGTATGGGTTACAGTGAGGGTGTGGGTTAGGGTTAGATTGAGGGTTAGGGTTATGGTTAGTGTTAGGGTGAGGGTTAGGATGAGGGTTAGGGTTAGGATTAGGTTTATGGTGAGGACTAGGGGGAGGGGGAGGTTTAGGGTTAGGGTTACGGTGAGGTTTAGGTTTAGGTTAAGCGTTAGGGTTAGGGTGAGGTTTAGGGTTAGAGTTAGGGTTAGGGAGAGTCTGAGGGTGAGGGTAGGGTTAAGGTTAGTTTTAGAGTTAGGGTTATGGTGAGGGTTAGGGTGAGGGTAAGGCTTAGTCTTAGCATTAGGATTAGGGTAAGGGTTAGGGTGAGTGTGAGGGTTAGGGTTAGGGTTAGGCTTAGGCTTAGGGTTAGGCTTATGGTGAGGGTGAGGGTGAGGGTTAGGGTTAGGGTGAGAGTTAGGGGTAGGGTTACGATGAAAGTTAGGGTTCGGGTTAAGTTTAGGGTTAGGGTGAGTGTTAGGGTTAGGGTTCCATTGAGGGTGAGGGTTAGGGTTAGGTTGAAAGTTAGGGTTAGGGTTAGGATTAGGGTGAGTGTTAGGGTTAGGTTTATGGTGAGGGTTAGGATGAGGATTAGGGTTAGGATTAGGGTTCAGGTGAGGGCCAGGGTGAGGGTGAGGGTTAGGGTTAGTGTTTGGGTGAGGTTTTGGATTAGGGTTAGGGTTAGCGTTAGGGTTAGGGTTAGGTTGAGGGTCAGGGTGGGGGTGAGTATTAGGGTTAGGCTTAGGGTTATTGTTAGGGTGAGGGTGAATTTTAGGGTTAGAGTTAGGTTTAGGGGGAGTTTTAGGGTGAGGTTTATGGTTAGGGTTAGTGTTAGGGTTAGGGTGAGGGTGAGGGTTAGGTTGAGATTTAGGGATAGCATTAGGTTTGGGTTTACGGTTAGGGTGAGCATGAGTATAAGAATTAGTTTGAGGGTTAGGATTAGGCTTAGGGTTAGGCTGAGGATGAGGGTGGGGGTGAGAATTATAGTTAGGGTGGTGCTTAGGGTTAGGGTTAGTGTTATTGTTAGGGTTAGGGTATTAGTTTTGGTGAGGGTGAGGGTGCGGGTGAGGGTTAGAGTTAGGGTTAGGTTTAGGGTGAGGGTGAGGTTTAGGGTTAGATATAGGTTTAGGGAGAGGGTTAGGTTGAGGTTGAGGGTGCGGGTGAGTGTGAGGTTTAGGGTTAGGTTTATGCTTAAACTTAGGTTTATGTTTAGGGTTACCTGAGGGTGAGGGTGAAGGTGAGGGTTAGGGTTAGGGTGAGGGTTAGGTTTAGGGTTATGGGGAGGGTTAGGATGAGGGTTAGGTTTAGGATTAGGGTTAGGGTGAGGGCTAGGGTGAGGGTGAGGTTTGTTTAGGGTTAGGGTTAGAGTGAGGTTTAGGTTTAGGATTAGGGTGAGGGTTAGGATGAGTGTTAGAGTTACATTAAGGGTGAGAGGTTTAGGGTGAGTATTAGTGTTAGGATTAGGTTTAGGGTGAGTGTGAAGTTTAGGATTAGGGTTAGGGTTAGGGTTATTGTGAGGGTTATGGTTTGGGTTACTGTGATGGTGAGTTTGAGGATTAGGGTTAGGGTTGGGTTGAGGTTTAGGGTTAGAGTTAGTATTAGGGTGAGGGTGAGGTTTAGGGTTAGAGTTAGGTTTAGGGTGAGGGTTGGGTTGAGGGTTGGGGTTAGGGTTATTGTTAGGGTTTGGTTTAGAGTGAGAGTTACGGGGAGGGTTTGGGTTAGGGTTAGGTTTAGGGATAGGATTATTGTTAGGGTGAGGGTGAGTGTGTGTTTAGGGTTAGGTTTAGGCTTAGGCTTAGGGTTAGGGTGAGGGTTCAGTTGAGGGTGAGAGTTAGGGTTAGGGTGAGGGTTAGGGTTAGGGTTAGGGTTAAGGTTAGGATTAGGGTTAAGTTAAGGACTAGGGTGAGGGTGAGGTTTAGGGTTAGGTATAGGATGAGGTTTAGCTTTAGGGTTAAGGTTAGGGATAGGGTGAGGTTGAGGTTTAGGGTTAGAGTTAGGGTTAGGGTGAGGCTGAGGGTGAGGGTTAGGTTTAGGGTTAGTTTTAGGGTTAGATTTAGGGTTAGGGTGAGGGCTATGGTGAGAGTGAGGGTTAGGGTTACGGTTAGGATTACGATTAGGGTTAGGGTTAGGTTGAGTGTGAAGGTTAGTGTTAGGTTTAGGGTTAGGCTTAAAGTTAGGCTGAGGCTGAGGGTGAGGGTGAGGATTAGGGTTAGGGTGAGGGTTAGGGTTAGGGTTATGGGGAGGGTGAGGATGAGGGTTAGTGTTAGGATTAGGGTAGGGTGAGGGCTGGGGTGAGGGTGAGGTTTAGAGTTAGGGTTAGGGTGAGGTTTAGGGTTAGGGTGAGAGTGAGGTTTAGGATTATTGTTATTGTAAGGTTGAGGCTGAAGTTGATGGTTAGTGTTAGGTTTAGTGTTAGAGTTAGCGTTAGGATGAGGGTGAGGGTTAGGCTTAGTGTTACGATTAGGATTAGGGTAAGGTAAGGTTGAGTGTGAGGATTAGGGTTAGGCTTAGGTTTAGGCTTATGTTTAGGCTGAGGGTGGGGGTGAGGGTGAGGGTTAGGGTTAGGGTGAGGGTTAGGGTTAGGGCTAGAGTGAGAGTTACGGTTCGGTTAAATTTAGGGTTAGGGTGAGGATTAGGTTTAGGGTGAGGGCTAGGGTGAGGGTGAGGGTTAGGGTTAGTGTTACAGTAAGATTTAGGTTTAGGTTTAGGGTTAGTGTGAGGGTTAGGATGGGGGTTAGGGTTACGGTGAGGGTGAAGTTTAGGGTGAGGGTGAGGGTTAGGGTTAGGATTAGGGTTAAGATGAGGGTGAGGGTTATTGTTAGGGTTAGGGTTATGGTTGGGGTTACGGTGAGGGTGAGGGTTAGGGTTAGGGTAAGGGTGAGTTTTAGTGTTAGGGTAGGGTTAGAGTTAGGTTTAGGGTGAGGGTGAGATTTAGGGGTAGGGTTAGGGTCAGGGTGAGGGTTAGTTTTAGGTGAAGGTTAGGTTTAGGGTTAGGGTGAGGGTGAGGGTTAGGATGAGGGTTAGATTTAGGGTTAGGGTGAGGGTGAGGGTTAGATTGAGGATTAGTATTAGGGTTAGTGTGAGGTTTAGGGTGAGGATGAGTGTTAGGGTTAGGGTGAGGGCTAGGGTGAGGGTTAGATTGAGGATTAGTGTTAGGGATAATGTGAGGTTTAGGGTGAGGATGATGTTTAGGGTTAGGATTAGGGTTAAGATTAATGTTAGGGTTAGGCTTAAGGTGAGGGTTAGGGTGAGGGTTAGGTTTAGGGTTAGTGTTAGGATTAGGATTAGGGCTAGGGTTAGGGTGATTGTGAGGCGTTGGGTTAGGGTTAGGGTTAGGCTTAGTATTAGGCTGAAGGTGAGGGTGAGGGTTATGTTTAGGGTGAGTGTTAGGGTTAGGGTTAGGGTGAGAGTTACTGTTCAGATTAAGTTTAGGGTTAGGGTGAGGGTTAGGGTAAGGGTTACAGTGAGGGTGAGGGTTAGGATTAGTTTGAGGGTTAGGGTTAGGGTTAGGGTGAGAGTGAGGGTTAGGGTTAGGGATAGGGTGAGGTTTAGGATGAGGGTTAGGGTTAGGATTAGGGTTAGGGTGAGGGCTATTGTGAGGGTGAGGTTTAGGGTTAGGGTTTGGATTAGGATTAGAGTAAGGGTTAGTGTGAGTGTGAGGGTTAGGATTAGGGTTACAGTTAGGCATAGGATTAGGCTGAGCATGAGGTTTAGTGTGAGGTTTAGGGTTAGGGATAGGGTGAGGTTAAGTGTTAGGGGTAGTGTTAGAGTTAAGGTTAGGTTGAGGGTGAGGTTTAGTGGTAGGGTTATGGTTAGGGTGAGGTTTATGGTTAGGGTGAGGGTGAGGGTGAGGTTTAGGGTTAGTGTTAGGATTAGAATTAGATTTAGGGTTAGGGTGAGTGTGAGGTTTAGGGTTAGGGTTAGGGTTAGGCTTAGTGTTAGGCTGAAGGTGAGGGTGAGAGTGAGGGTGAGGGTTAGCGTAATGGTGAGTATTAGGATTAGGGTTAGGGTGAGAGTTAGGTTTCGCGTTAAGTTTAGGGTTAGAGAGAAGGTTAGTGTAAGGGTTAGAATGAGGGTGAGTGTTAGGCTTAGGTTGAGGGTTAGGGTTAT
Source organism: Dipodomys merriami (assembly GCF_024711535.1). Lineage (NCBI taxonomy): Eukaryota > Metazoa > Chordata > Mammalia > Rodentia > Heteromyidae > Dipodomys > Dipodomys merriami. The sequence continues at coordinate 2,731,758 of NW_027202471.1, read as the reverse complement.
GGTTAGTGTTAGGGTGAGTGTTAGGATGAGGGTTAGGGTTAGGATTAGGGTTAGGGTGAGGGCTAGGGTGAGGGTGAGCTTTAGGCTTAGGGTTAGAGTGAAGTTTAGGGTTAGGTTTAGGGTTAGGGTTAGGGTGAGTGTGAGGTTTAGGGTTAGAGTTAGGGTTAGGTTGAGTCTGAGATTGAGGGTTAGGTTTAGGGTTAGTGTTAGAGTTAGGGTTACAGTGAGGGTTAGGGTGTGGTTGAGGGTAAGGCTGTTAGGATGAGGATTAGGGTAAGGGTTAGGGTGAGTGTGAGGGTTAGGGTTAGGGTTAGGGTTAGGCTTAGGGTTAGGTTTAGGGTGAGGGTGAGGGTGAGGGTTAGGGTGAGGGTGAGAGTTAGGGGTAAGGTTAGGGTGAGAGTTAAGGTTCGAGTTAAGTTTAGGGTTAGGGTAGGGTTAGGGTTAGGGTTACAGTGAGAGTGAGGGTTACGGTTAGGTTGAGGGTTAGATTTAGGCTTAGGATTAGGGTGAGGGTTAGGGTTATTGTTAGGGTGAGGGTTAGGATGAGGATTAGGGTTACGATTAGGGTTCGGGTGAGGGCTAGGTTGAGGGTGATGGTTAGGATTAGTGTTTGGGTGAGGTTTAGGGTTAGAGTTAGGGTGTGGGTTAGGATATGGGTTAGGGTCACAGTGACGGTGAGGGTTAGGGTTCGGGTGAGGTTTAGCGTTAGGATTTGGGTTAGGGTGAGAGTGAGTTTAGGGATTGTATTTAGGGTTAGGGAGAGGGTTAGGTCAAGGGTTAGTGTAACTGTTATGGATAAGGTTAGGGTGAGGGTTAGGTTGAGGTTTAGGGTTAGGGTTAGGGTTAGGATGATGGTTAGGATTAGGGTATATGAGGCTTAGGGTTAGTGTTAGGCTTAGGGTTAGGGTTACTCTGAGGGTGAGGGTGGGTTGAGGTTCAGGGTTAGCCTGTTGGTTAGGGTTAGGGTTAGGGGGAGCGTTAGGATGAGGGATAGGGTTAGGATTATTGTTAGGGTGAGGGCTAGGGTGAGGGTGAGGCTTAGGCTTAGGTTTAGGCTGAGCATGAGATTGAGGGTGACGGTTAGGGTTAGGGTGATGGTTAGGTTTACAGTTAGAGTGAGGGTTAGGATGAGGTTTAGGGTTAGGGTGAGGATGATGGTAAGGATAAAGGTGAGGTTTAGGCTGAGGGTGAGGATTAAGATAAGGGTGAGGGTTAGGATTAGGTTTAGGGTTAGGGTTAGGGTTAAGATGAGGGTTCGATTAAGCATTAGGGTTAGGGTTAGAGTTAGTGTGAGGTTTAGGGTGAGGATGAGGTTTAGGGTTATGGTGAGGGTGAGTATTAGAATTAGGATTAATGTGAGGGCTAGGGTGAGGGTATGGGTTAGAGCTAAGGTTAGGGTTAGGGTGAGGTTTATGATTCGTGTGAGGGTTAGTGTTAGTGTGAGGGATAAGGTTAGGGTTAGGGTTAGTGTTAGGGTGAGGGTAAGTGTTAGGGTGAGGGTTAATGTTAGGGTGAGGATTATGGTTAGGTTGAGGATTAGGGTTAGGTTTGGGGTTATTGTTAGGTTTAGGATTAGGGGTAAGTTTACGGTGAGGGTGAGGGTGAGGGTTAGGGTTAGGGTTAGGTTTAGTGTTAGGGTTAGGGTTAGAGTTAGGGTTAAGGTGAGGGTGAAGTTTAGGGGTAGAGTAAGGGTTAGAGTGAGTGTTAGGGTTAGGGTGAGGGTTAGGGTGGGGGTGACGGTAAGGGTAAAGGTGAGGGTTAGTCTGAGGGTGAGGGTTACAGTTAGGGTGAGGGTTAGGCTTACGGTGAGTGTTAGGGTTAGGGTTAGGGTGAGGGTGAGGGTTAGATTGAGGATTAGTGTTAGGGTTAGTGTGAGGTTTAGGGTGAGGATGAGGATTAGGTTTAGTGTGAGGGCTACGGTGAGGGTGAGGGTTAGGGTTAGTGTTAGGGTGAGGTTTAGGGTTAGGTTGATGGTTAGCCTTAGTGTGAGCATTAGTGTTAGCGTTAGGGTTATTCTTAGTGTGAGCGTAAATGTTACGGTTCGGGTGAGTGTTAGGGTGAGTGTTATGGTTAGGGTGAGGTTTAGGGTTAGGTTTAGGGTTATTGTTAGGGTTAGGGTTAGGGTTACTGTTACGGTGAGGGTGAGGTTTTGGGTTAGGTTTAGGATGAGGTTTAGGTTTAGGGTTAGGGTTAGAGTTAGGTTTAGGGTGAGGGTGAGGTTTAGGGTCAGAGTTAGGGATAGAATTACGTTTAGGGATAGGGTGATGGTTAGGGTTAGGCTTAGGCTTAGTCTTAGGCTTAGGCCGAGCATGAGGGTGAGGGTAAGGGTTAGGGTTAGGGTGAGGGTTAGGCTTAGGCTTAGGGTTAGGCTGAGGTTGAGGCTGGGAGTGAGGATTAGGGTTAGGGTGATGGTTAGCGTTAGGGTTAGTGTTATTGTTAGGGTTAGGGTTTGAGTTATGGTGACAGTGAGGGTGCGGGTGAGGGTTAGGGTTAGGGTTAGGGTGGGGTTTAGGTTTAGGGTTAGGTTTCCGGTGAGGGTGAGGTTTAGGGTTAGATATAGGGATAGGGGGAGGATTATGGTGAGGGTTAGCATTAGGGTTAGTGTTAGGTTTTCAGTCAGGTTGAGGGTTAGGTTTAAGGTTAGGGTTAGGTTGAGGGTGAGAGTGCGGGTGAGTGTGAGGTTTAGGGTTAGGTTTAGGCTTAAGCTTATGTTTATGCTTAGGGATAGGCTGAGGGTGAGGGTGAGGGTGAGGGTTAGGTTTAGCGTCAGGGTTACGGTTAGGCTTGTGGGGAGGGTTACGGTTAGGATTAGGGTTAGAATGAGGGCTAGGATGAGGGTTATGTTTAGGGTTCGGGTGAGGGTGAGGTTTAGGGTTAGGGGTAGCGTTAGGCTTAGGCTTAGGGTGAGAGTGAGGTTAATGATTAGGGTTAGGGTGAGAGTTATGGGTAGGGTCAGAGTGAGAGTTAGAGTTCGGGTTAAGTTTAGGGTTAGGGTGAGGGTTAGGGTTAGGGTTACAGTAAGGGTGAGGGTTAGGGTTAGGTTGAGGGTTAGGTTTAGGCTTAGGATTAGGGTGAGGGTTAGGGTTAGTGTTAGGGTGATGGTTAGGATGAGGATTAGGGTTATGATTAGGGTTCGGGTGAGGGCTAGGGTGAGGGTGAGGGTTAGGATTAGTGTTTGGGTGAGGTTTAGGGTTAAAGTTAGGGTGAGGGTTAGGATATGGTTTAGGGTCTCAGTGAGGGTTAGGGTTAGGGTTAGGGTGAGGGTTAGGGTTAGGGTTTGGGTTAGGGTGAGGCTGAGTTTTAGGATTATATTTAGAGTTAGGGGGAGGGTTAGGTCAAGGCTTAGGCTTAGGGTTAGTGTTAGGGTTAAGGTTTAGGGTTAGGGTTAGGATTACAGTAATTATTAGGGTATGTGAGGATTGGGGTTAGGGTTAGGCTTAGGGTTATGGTTATGCTGAGGGTGAGGGTGGGGATGAGGATTAGGGTTAGGGTGATGGTTAGGGTTAGGGATAGGGTGAGGGTTAGGATGAGGTTAGAGTGAGGATTATTGTTAGGGTGAGGGCTAGGGTGAGGGTGAGGGTAAGCTTAGGGTTAGGCTTAGTCTTAGGTTTAGGCTGAGCGTGAGTTTGAGGGTGAGGGTTAGAGTTAGGGTGATGGTTAGATTTAAGGTTAGGGTGAGGGTTAGGGTTAGGGTTAGGGTTAGGGTGAGGGTGAGTTTGAGGGTTAGAGTTAGGGTAAGGTGGCGGCTGAAGTTGTGGGTTAGTGTTAGGGTTAGTGTTAGAGTTAGGGTTAGGGTGAGGTTTAGTTTGAGGGTGAGGGTTGGGCTTAGGGTTAGGATTAGGATTAGAGTAAGGTAAAGGTGAGTGTGAGAGTTAGGGTTAGGGTGAGGGTTAGTGTTAGGATTATGGGGAGAGTTAAGGTGAGGGTTAGGGTTAGGATTAGGGTTAGGTTGAGGGCGAGGGTGAGGGTGATATTTAGTGTTAGGGTTAGGGTGAGGTTTATGTTTAGGGTGAGTGTTAGGATTAGGGTGAGTGTGAGGTTTAGGGTTAGATTTAGGGTTAAGGTGAGGCTGATGGTTAAGGTTAGGATTAGGGTAGGGATTAGGATTTGGGTAAGGGTTAGGGTGAGTGTGAGGGTTAATTTTAGGGTTAGGGTTATGCTAAGCTTTACATTGAGGATGAGGGAGAGGGTGAGGTTTACGGTTAGGGTGAGGGTTAGGATGAGAGTTAGATTTCAGGTTAAGTTTAGGGTTAGGGTGAGGGTTAGGGTTAGGGTTACGTTGAAGGTGAGGGTTAGGGTTAGGTTGTGGTTTAGGGTTAGGGTTAGGGTTAGGGTGAGCTTTAGGGTTAGGGTTAGGGTGAGGGTTAGGTTGAGGATTAGGGTTAGGATTAGGGTTAGGGTGAGGGCTAGGGTGAGGGCAAGTTTTAGGGTTAGTGTTAGGGTGAGGTTTAGGGTTAGGGTTAGGGTTAGGGTGATGGTTAGGTTGAGGGTTAGGGTTACAGTAAGGGTTAGGGTTAGGGTTAGGATTAGGGTTAGGTTTAGAGTTAGGGTTAGGGTTAGGGTTAGGGTTAGGGTGAGGGTTAGTTTTAGGATTAGGGTTAGGGTGAGGGTGATGGTTAGGATTAGGGGTAGAGTTAGGGTTATTGTTAGGGTTAGGGTTAGGGTTATGGTGAGGGTTAGGGTTAGCGTTATTGTTAGGTTTAGGGTTAGGCTGAGGGTGAGGGTGGGGGTGGGGGTGAGGATTATGGTTAGGGTTAGGGTTATTGTTAGTGTTATTGTTAGGGTTAAGTTTGCGGTGAGGGTGAGGCTGAGGGTGAGGGTTATGGTTATGGTTAGGGTTAGAGTTAGGGTTAGTGTTATTGTTAGGGTTAATGTTAGACTTATGGTGAGGTTGAGGGTGAGGGTGAGGGTTAAGTTTATGGTGAGGTTTAGGGTATGGTTTAGGGTTAGAGTTAGTGTTAGTGTGAGGGTGAGGTTTAGGGTTAGAGTTAGTGTTAGGGTGAGGGTTATGTTGAGGGTGAGGTTTAGGGTTAGAATTAGGGTTAGGTTTAGAGTGAGAGTTAGGGGGAGTGTTTGGGTTAGGGTTAGGGTTAGGGATTGGATTAGGGTTAGGGTGAGGGTGAGTGTGTGTGTTAGGGTTAGGTTTAGGGTTAGGTTTAGGGTCAGGCTGAGGGTGAGGTTGAGGGTGAGTGTTAGGGTTAGGGTGAGGGTTAGGGTTAGGGTTAGTGAGAGGGTTAGGATGAGGTTTAGGGTTAGGATTAGGGTGAAGGTAAGGGCAAGGGTGAGGGTGAGGTTTAGAGTTAGTGTTAAGGTGAGGTTTAGGGTTAGGGTTAGGGTTAGGATTAGGTTGAGCTTGAGGTTTAGGGTTAGAGTTAGGGTTAGGGTGAGGCTGAGGGTGAGTGTTATGTTTAGGGTTAGTGTTAGGATTAGGGTTAGGGTTAGGTGAGGGTTAGGGTTAGTGTGAGTCTGAGGGTTAGGGTTAGGTTTAGGGTTAGGGTTAGGGTGCCGTGAGTATGAGGATTAGGGTGAGGGTTTGGCTTAGGCTTAGGGTTAGCCTGAGGCTGAGGGTGAGAGTGCGGGTGAGGGTTAGGGTTAGGATTAGGGTGGGGTTTAGGGTTAGGGTTAGGTTTAGGGTGAGGGTGAGGTTTAGGGTTAGATATTGGGTTAGGGTGAGGGTTAGGGTGAGGGTTAGTGTTAGGGATAGTGTTAGGGTTAGGGTGAGGGTGAGGGTTATGGTTAAGTTTAGGGTTAGGGTGAGGTTTAGGGTTAGGGTTAGTGTTAGTGTTAGAATTATGGTGAGAGTGAACGTGCGGGTGAGTGTGAGGGTTAGGGTTAGATTTAGGTTTAGGCTTAGGGTTAGGCTTAGGGATAGGCACTGTGAGGGTTAGGGTTACGGTGAGGGTTAGGGTTAGAGTTATGGGGAGGGTTAGTGTGAGGGTTAGGGTAAGGATTAGGGTTAGGGTGAGGGCTAGCGTGAGGGTGATGTTTATGGTTAGGGTTAGGGTGAGGTTTAGGGTTAGGGTTAGGGTAAGGGTGAGGGTAAGATTTAGTGTTAGACGTAGGGTTAAGGTGAGGCTTAGGGTGAGGTTTAGGATTAGGGTTAGGATTAGGATTAGGGTAAGGTTTCGGGTTAGTGTTTGTGTAAAGGTTAGGGTGAGGGTTAGGTTGAGGTTTAGGGTTAGGGTTAGGGTTAGGATTAGGGTTAGGGTGAGGGTGAGTGTGATTGTTAGGGTTAGGGTTAGGCTTACGCTCAGGCTGAGGGTGAGTGTGGGGGTGAGGATTAGGGTTAGGGTGATGTTTAGGGTTAGAGTTAGGGTGAGGGTTAGGATGAGGGTTAGGGTTAGGGATAGGGTGAGGTTTAGTGTTAGGGTTAGGTTTAGAGTTAGGGTCAGGGTGAGGGTGAGGGTTAGGTTGAGTGTTAGGGTTAGTTTTAGGGAGAGGGTTAGGATGAGGTTTAGATTTAGGATTAGGGTAAGGTTAAGGGCTACAGTGAGGGTGAAGTTCAGGATTAGGGTTAGGGTGAGGTTTAGGGCTAGGGTTACGGTTCAGGTTAGGGTGAGGGTGAGGTTTAAAGTTAGGTTTAGGGTTAGGTTGAGTTTTAGGGTGAGGGTTAGGATGAGGATTAGGGTTAGGATTAGCGTTAGGGTGAGGGCTAGGTTGAGGGTGAGGTTTAGTGTTAGTGTTAGGGTGAGGTTCAGGGTTAGGGTTAGTGTTAGGGTGAGGGTTAGGGTGAGGGTTAAGGTTACAGTAAGTGTGAGGGTTAGGGTTATGGTGAGGGTTAGTGTTAGGATTAGGGTTAGTGTTAGGGTTATTTTTAGGGTTAGGGTTAGGGTTACAGTGAGGGCTAGGGTTAGTGTTAGGGTTAGGGTGAGGCTGAGGTTGAGTGTGGGGGTGGGGTTGAGGATGAGGATTAGGGTTAGGGATAGGGTTATTGTAAGTGTTATGGTTAGGGTTAAGTTTGCGGTGAGGTTGAGGCTAAGGCTGAAGGTTATGTTTAGGGTTAGGGTTAGGGTTAGGGTTAATGTTATTTTTAGCGTTAGGGTTAGAGTTACGTTCAGGTTGAGGGTGAGGGTGAAGTTTAGGTTTAGGGAGAGTTGTAGGTTTTGGGTTAGGGTTAGAGTTGTGTTAGTGTGAGGGTGAGGTTTAGGGTTAGAGTTAGGGTTAGAGTGAGGGTTAAGTTGAGGGTTACGTTTAGGGTTAGTGTTAGGGTTAAGTTTAGATTGAGAGTTAGGGGGAGTGTTTGGGTTAATGTTAGGCTTAGGGATAGGATTAGGGTTAGGATGAGGGTGAGTGTGTGTGTTAGGATTAGGTTTAGGGTTAGGTTAAGGGTTAGGCTGAGAGTAAGTTTGAGGGTGAGGGTTAGGGTTAGGGTGAGGTTTAGGGTTAGTGTTAGGGGGAGGGTTAGGATGAGGGTTAGTGGTAGGTTTAGGGTTAAGTTAAGGGCTATGGAGAGGTTGAGGTTTAGGGTTAGGGTTAGGGTGAGTTTTAGGTTTAGGGTTAGGGTTAGGGTTAGGGTGAGGGTGAGGTTTAGTGGTATGGTTAGGGTTAGAGTTAGGGTTAGGGTGAAGATGAGGTTCAGGGTTAGAGTTAGGGTATGTTGAGGCTGAGGTTGAGGGTTAGATTTAGTGTTAGTGTTAGAGATAGGGTTAGGGTGAGGGTTAGGGTGGGGTTGAGTTTGAGGGTGAGGGTTAGGCTTAGGTTTAGGATTAGGATTAGGGTAAGGGTTAGGGTGAGTGTGATGGTTAGAGTTAGTGTTAGGCTTAGGCTTAGGGTTAGGCTGAGAGTGAGGGTGAGTGTGAGGGTAAGGGTTAGGGTGAAGGTTAGGGTTAGATTTAGGGTGAGAGTTACAGTTCGGTTAAGTTTTGGGTTAGGGTGAAGGTTAGGATTAGGGTTAGGGTGAGGGCTAGGGTGAAGGTGAGGGTTAGGTTTAGTTTTAGGGTAAGGTTTAGATTTAGGGTTAGGGCTTGGGTTAGGGATAGGATGAAGGTTAGGGTTACGGTGAGGGTGAGGGTTAGGGTTAGGTTGAGGGTTAGGGTTAAGATTATGGTTAGGGTGAGGGTGAGTGTTAGGATTAGGGTGGGTTGAGGTCTAAGGTGGGGGTGAGTGTTAGAGTTAGGGTTAGAATTAGGGTGAGGTTTAGGATTAGGGTGAGGGTTAGGGTTAGTGTGAGGGTTAGTGTTAGGGTTAGGGTTAGTGTTAGGATGAGGTTAAGTGTTAGGGTGAGGGTTAATGTTAGGGTGAGGGTTAGGGTTAGGGTAATTGTTAGGGTTACGGTTACGGTTACGGTTAAGGTGAGGCTGAAGTTGAGAGTTAGAGTTAGGGTAAGGTTTAGATTAGGGTTAGGGTTAGAATTAGGGTTAGGGTGAGGGTGAGGTTTAGGGGTAGAGTTGGGGTTAGGGTGAGGGTAAGGGTTAGGGTGAGCGTTAGGGTGGGGTTATGGTAAGGGTAAAGGTGAGGTTTAGGCTGAGGGTGAGGGTTAAAGTAAGGGTGAGGGTTAGGGTTAGGGTAAGGGTTAGGTTTATGGTTAGGGTGAGGGTGAGGGTTAGTTTGAGGATTAGTGTAAGGGTTAGTGTGAGGTTTAGGATGAGGATCAGGATTAGCATTATGGTGAGGGCTAGGGTGAGGTTGAGGGTTAGGGTTATTTTAGGGTGCGGTTTAGGGTTAGGGAGATAGTTAGAGTTAGTGTGAGCATTAGTGTTAGTGTTAGGGTTGTTGTTAGGGTCAGGGTAAATGTTAGGATGAGGGTAAGTGTTAGAGTGAGGGTTATGGTTAGAGTGAGGATTAGGAATAGGGTTAGGGTTAATGTTAGGTTTTGGGTTACTGTTACTGTGAGGGTGAGTGTGAGGGTTAGGTTTAGGTTTAGGATGAGGTTTAGGTTTAGGGTAGGGTTAGAGTTAGGGTTAGGGTGAGGGTGAGGTTTAGGGTTAGAGTTAGGGATAGTGTTAAGGTTAGGTATAGGGTGAGTGTTAGGGTTAGGCTTAGGCTTAGGCTTAGGCTTAGGCTGAGCATGAGGGTGAGGGTTAGGTTTAGGGTGAGGGTTAGGATGAGGTTTAGGGTTAGGATTAGGTTTAGGGTGAAGGCTAGGTTGAGGGTTAGGGTAAGGGTTAGGGTTAGGGATAGGGTTAGGTTTAGGATTTGGGTTAGGGTGAGGGTCAGTGTGAGGGTTAGTGTTAGGGTTAGGGTGAGGTTTAGTGCTGGGATTGGTTAGGGTTAGGGTGAGACTGAGGATTAGGGTTACGTTTATGGTTAGGTTTAGGGTTTGGTTTAGGGTTAGGGTTAGTGTTAGGGTTAGGATTAGGGTTAGGGTTAGGGTTAGGCTGAGGGTGAGGGTGGGTGTGAGGATTAGGGTTAGGTTTAGTTTGATTGTTAGGGTGAGGGTGAGGTTTAGGGTTAGAGTTAGGTTCAGGGGGAGGGTTAGGGTGAGGTTTATGGTTAGGGTTATTTTTAGGGTTCAGGGGAGGGAGAGGGTTAGGTTGAGATTTAGGGATAGTATTAGGTTTAGGATTAGGGTTAGGGTGCGGTGAGTTTGAGGATTAGGGTGAGAGTTAGGCTTAGGCTTAGGGTTAGGCTGAGGGTGATGGTGGCTGTGACGATTAGGGTTAGGGTGATCGTTAGGGTTAGGGTTAGGGTTATTGTTAGGGTTAGGGTTCGAGTTCCGGTGAGGGTGGGGGTGAGGTTTAGGGATAGGTTAGGGTGAGGGTGAGGTTTAGGGTTAGATATTGCGTTAGGGTGAGGGTTAGTGTTAGGGATAGTGTTAGGGTTTGGGTGAGGGTGAGGGTTAGGTTTAGGGTTAGGGTTAGAATTATGGTGAGGGTGAGGGTGCGGGTGTGTGTGAGGGTTAGGGTTAGGTTTAGGGTTAGGCTTAGGGTTAGGCTTAGGTTTAGGCTGACTGTGAGTTTGAGGGTGAGGTTTAGGGTTGGTGAGGGTTAGGGTTAGAATTATGGGGAGGGTTAGGGTGAGGGTTAGGGTTAGTATTAGGGTTAGGGTGAGGGCTAGGGTGAGGGTGATGTTTAGGGTTAGTGTTAGGGGGAGGTTTAGGGTTAGGGTTAGGGTTAGGGTGAGGGTGAGGTTTAGGCTTAGACTTAGGGTTAAGGTGAGGCTTATGGTGAGGTTTAGGATTAGGGTTAGGATTAGGATTATGGTAAGGTTTAGGGTTAGTGTTTGTGTTATGGTTTGGGTGAGGGTTAGGGTTAGGGTTAGGGTTAGGATTAGGGTTAGGATGAGGGTGAGTGTGATTATTAGGTTTAGGGTTAGGGTTTGGTTTAGTTAGGCTTAGGCTGAGGGTGAGTGTGGGGGTGAGGATTAGGGTTAGGGTGATGTTTAGGGTTAGGGTTAGGGTGAGGGTTAGGATGACGTTTAGGGTTAGGATTAGGATTAGGGTGAGGGTTTGGGTGAGAGTGAGGCTTAGGGTTAGGGTTAGGCTTAGGCTTAGGGTTAGGCTGAGCATGAGGTTGAGGGTAAGGTTTAGTGTTAGGGTTAGGGTTAGAGTTAGGGTTAGGGTGAGGGTGAGGTTTAGGGGTAGGGTTAGGTTCAGGGTGAGGGGTAGGGTTAGGGTGAGGGTTAGGGTGGGGTTGATGGTAAGTGTAAGGGTTAGGTTTAGGCTGAAAGTGAGGGTTATGATAAGGGTGAGGGTTAGGTTTAGGGTGAGGGTTATGGTTAGCGTTAGGATGAGGGTGAGGGTTAAGTTTGAGGATTAGTGTTAGGGTTAGTGTGAGGTTTAGGGTGAGAATGAGGGTTAGGTTTAGGGTGAGGTCTAGTGTGAAGGTGAGGGTGAGGGTTAGATTGAGGATTAGTGTTAGGGTTAATGTGAGGTTTAGGTTGAGGATGTGGTTTAGTGTTAAAGTTAGGTTTAGAATTAATATTAGGGTTAGGCTTAAGGTGAGGGTTAGGGTGAGTGTGAGGTTTAGGATTAGTGTTAGGATTAGGATTAGGGTTAGGGTAAGGCTGAATGTGAGGGTTAGGTTTGGGTTAGGTTTAGGCTTAGTGTTAGGCTGAAGGTGAGGGTGAGGGAGGAGGCTTATGGTTAGGTTGCAGGTTAGGATTAGGCTTATGGTGAGGGCTAGGGTGAGGGTGAGGTTTAGGGTTAGGGTTAGGGTGAGCTTGAGGTTTAGGTTTAGGTTTAGGGTTATGGTGAGGTTGAGGTTTAGGGTTAGAGTTAGGGTTAGGGTGAGGCTGAGCTTGAGGGTTAGTGTTAGGTTTAGTGTTAGAGTTAGGGTTACGCTGACGGTTAGGTTGAGGGTGAGGGTTAGGCTTAGTGTTAAGATTAGAATTAGGGTAAGGTTTACGGTGAGTGTGAGGGTTAGGGTTAGGGTTAGGGTTAGGTTTAGAGTGAGGGTTAGGATGAGGATTAGGGTTAGGATTAGGATTAGGGTGAGGACTCGTGTGAGAGTGAGGGTTAGGGTTAGAATTTGCATAAGGTTTAGGGTTAATGTTAGAGTTAGGGTGAGGGTTAGGATGAGGGTTAGGGTTACAGTGAGGATGAGAGTTAGGGTTAGGGTGAGCTTTAGGGTTTGGTTTAGGGTTTCGGTGAGGGTGAGGGTTATTGTTAATGTTAGGGTTAGGGTTACGGTTAAGGTGAGGGTGAAGGTTAGGATTAGGGTTAGGGTGAGGTTTAGTGTTAGGGTTAGGGTTAGGGTTAGGGTTAGGGTGAGGGTAAGGTGTAGGGTTAGAGTTAGGGTAAGGGTGAGGCTGAGTTTGAGGATTAGGTTTAGGGTTAGTGTTAGAGTCAGGGTTAGGGTGAGGTTTAGGGTGAGGGTGAGGGTGATGGTGAGTCTTAGGCTTATGTTTACGATTAGGATTAGGGTATGGGTTATGGTGAGTTTGAGGGTTAAGGTTAGGCTTAGGGTTAGGGTTAGGCTGAGAGTGAGGTTGAGAGTGAGTGTTAGAGTTATGTTGAGGGTTAGGTTTAAGGTTAGGGTGAGAGTTAGTGTTCGGTTAAGTTTAGGCTTAGGTTGAGGGTTAGGGTTAGGATTAGGGTTAGGGTGAGGGCTAGGGTGAGGTTGAGGTTTAGGATTAGTGTTAGGGTAAGGTTTAGGGTTAGGGTTAGTGTTTGGGTGAGGGTTAGGATGAGGGTTAGCTTTAAGATTATGGTTAGGGTGAGGGTGAATGTTAGGATTAGGGTTAGGGTTAGGGTTAATTTTAGGGTTAGGATTAGTGTTATTGTTAGGGTTAGAGTTAGAGTTATAGTGAGGGTGAGGGTGAGGGTTAGGGTTAGTGTTAGGGTTAGGGTGAGTTTTAGGGTAGGGTTAGTATTAGAGTTAGGGTGTGGGTGAGGTTTAGGGTTAGATTTAGGGTAAGGTGGAGCGTTAGGTCGAGGGTTAATGTTAGGGTTAGCGTTGGGCTTATGGTTAGGGTGATGGTTAGGTTGAGGTTTAGGGTTAGGGTTAGGTTTACGGTTAGGGCTATGCTGAGGGTGAGTTTTAGTGTTAGATTTAGCGTGAGGTTTAGCATTAGGTTTAGGGTTATGGTTAGGTAGAGGTTGAGGTTAAGGTTAGAGTTAGGGTTAGGGTGAGGCTGAGTGTGAGATTTAGGGTTAGGCTTAGTTATAGAGTTAGGGTTAGGGTGAGGGTTAGGGTGTGGGTGAGGGTTAGGCTTTGTGAAAAGATTATGATTAGATTAAGGGTTAGGGTGTTGTGACAGTTAGGGTTAGGAAGAGGTTTAGGGTTTGGGTTAGGGTTAGAGTTAAGGTAAGGGTGAGGGTGAGGTTTAGGTTTAGAGTTAGGGTTAGTGTTCGGGTTAGGGTTAGGGTGAGGTTTAGGCTTTGGTTTAGGCTTAGGTTTAGGCTTAGGCTTAGTCTTTGGCTGAGCATGAGGGTGAGGGTTAGGGTTAGGGTGAGGGTTAGGGTTAGGGTTAAGATGAGGTTTAGGGTTAGGATTAGGTTAGGGTGAGGGCTAGGTTGAGGCTGACTGTGAGGGTTGGGGTTAAGGATAGGGTTAGGATTAGGGTTAGGGTTAGGGGGAGGGTGAGTGTGAGGGTTAGGGTTAGGGTTAGGCTTAGGGTTAGGGTGAGGATTAGGGTTAGGGTTTGGTTTAGGGTGAGGGTGAGGCTGAGGATTAGAGCTAGGGTTAGAGTTGCAGTGATGATTATGGTTATGGTTAGGGTTAGGGTTATGTTTAGGTTTACGGTGGGTGTTAGGGTTAGGGTTTGGGTTAGGGTGAGGGTGAGGCTGAGGATTAGGGTTAGGTTTAGGGTTAGGGTTTGGTTTAGGTTTAGGGTTAGTGTTAGGTATAGGGTTAGGGTTACGGTGAGCGTTAGGGTTAGGGTTGGCTTAGAGTTAGGCTGAGGGTGAGGGTGGGGGTGAGGATTAGGGTCCGTGTTAGGGTTAGGGTTATGGTTAGTGTTATGGTTAGGGTTAAGTTTGCTGTGATGGTGAGGCTGAGGGTGAGGGTTATGGTTATGGTTATGGTTAGGGTTAGGGTTAGTGTTAGGTTTAGAGTTAGAGTTACATTGAGGTTTTGTGTGAGGGTGAGGGGTAGGGTTAGGGTGAGGTTTAGGGTTAGGGTGAGGGTGAGGTTTAGGGTTAGAGTTCGGGATAGGGGGACGGTTAGTGTGAGGTTTAGGGTTAGAGCTAGATTTAGGGTTAGGGTGAGGGTGAGGTTTAGGTTGAGGTTTAGGGATATGGTTAGGATTAAGATTAGGATAAGTATTAGTGTCAGTGTGAGGGTTAGGGTGAGGGTTAGGTTTAGGCTTAGGGTTAGACTGAGGGTGAGGATGATGTTGAGGGTTAGGGTTAGGGTGCGGGCTAGGGTTAGGTTTATGTGGAGTGTTTTGATGAGCGTTAGGGTTAGGATTAGTATTAGGGTGAGGGCTAGGTTGAGGGTGAGTTTTAGGGTTAGGGTTACAGTGAGGTTTAGCATTAGGTTTAGGGTTAGGGTTAGGGTGAAGTTGAGGTTTAGGGTTAGAATTAGGGTTAGGGTGAGGCTGAGGGTGAGGGTTAGGATTAGTGTTAGAGTTAGTGTTATGGTGAGGATTAGGGTGTGGGTGAGGGTTAGGCTTAGTGATTGGATTTGGATTAGGTAAGGGTTAGGGTGTGTGTGAGGGTTAAGTTTAGGATGAGGTTTAGGTTTAGGGTTAGGGTTAGAGTTAGGGTTAGGATGAGGGTGTGGTTAAGGGTTTGAGTAAGGGATAGTGTTAGGGTTAGGGTTAGGGTGAGCGTTAGGCTTAGGCTTAGGCTTAAGTTTAGGCTTAGGCTTAGGCTTAGGCTGAGCATGAGGGTGAGGGTGAGAGTTAGGGTGAGGGTTAGGTTTAGGGTTAGGGTGAGTGTTAGGATGAGTTTTAGGGTTAGGATTAGGGTTAGGGTGAGGGCTAGGTTGAGGCTGACTGTTAGGGTTAGGGTTAGGGATAGGGTTAGGTTTAGGATTAGGGTTAGGGTAAGGGTGAGTGTGAGGGTTAGGGTTAGGGTTAGGCTTAGGGATAGGGTGAGGGTTAGGTTTAGGGTTTGTATTAGGGTGAGGGTGAGGCTGAGGATTAGGGTTATCCTGAGGTTTAGGGTTAGGCTGAGGGTGAGGGTGGGGGTGAGTATTAGGGTTATGTTATGGTTTTGGTTATTGTTATTGTTATGCTTAGGGTTAAGTTAGTAGTGAGGGTGAGGCTGAGGATGATGGTTACGGTTAGGGTTAGGGTTATTGTTAGGATTAGTGTTATTGATAAGTTTAGGGTTAGAGTTATGGTGAGGTTGAGGTTGCGGGTGTGGGTTACGGTTAGGGTGAGGTTTAGCGTGAGGTTTAGCGTGAGGTTTAGTGTTAGGGTGAGGGTGACTGTGAGGTTTAGGGTTAGAGTTAGGGTTAGGGTGAGGGTTAGGGTGAGGTTTAGGGTTAGGGTTAGTGTTAGGGTTAGGGTGAGGGTGAGGATTAGGTTGAGGTTTAGGGATAGGGCTAGCATTAGGATTAGGGTTAGTGTGAGGGTGAGTGTGAGGGTTAGGGTTGAGGATTAGGCTTTGGCTTAGGGTTAGGCTGAGGATAAGGGTAGGGCTGAGGATTAGGGTTGGTGTGATGGTTAGGGTTAGGGCTAGTGTTATTGTTAGGGTTAGGGTTAGAGTTATGGTGAGGGTGAGGGTGGGGGTGAGGGTTAGGTTTAGGGTTAGGGTGAGGGTTAGTGTAAGGGTTATGATGAGGGTGAGGGTTAAGGTTAGGTTGAGCTTTAGTGTTAGGTTTAGGGTTAGGGTGAGTATGAGGGTTAGGGTTAGTGTGAGGTTGAGAATTAGATTGAGGGTAAGGTTTAGGATTAGGGTTAGTGTGAGGGCTAGGGTGAGGGTGAGGTTTAGGGTTAGGTTTAGGATGAGGTTTAGGGTTAGGGTTAGGGTGAAGGTGAGGTTTAGGGTTAGAGTTATTGTTAGGATGAGGCTGAGGGTGAGGGTTAGGGTTAGGGTTAGTGTTAGAGTTAGGGTTAGGGTGAGGGTTAGGATGAGGGTGAGGGTTAGGCTTAGGGTTAGGCTTAGGGTTAGGGTAAGGGTTCGTGTGAGTGTGAGGGTTAGGGTCAGTGTTAGGCTTAGGCTTAGGGTTAGGCTGAGGGAAGGGGGAGGTTGAGTGTTAGGGTTAGGGTGAGGGTTAGGTTTAGTGTTATTGTTAGGTTTAGGGTTAGATTTACTGTGAGGGTGACGGTTATGTTTAGGTTTTGGGTGTGGTTGAGGGTTAGGGTTAGGGTTAGGCTGAGGGTGAGGTTTAGGATTAGATATAGTGTTAGGGGCAGGCTTAGGGTGAGGGTTAGTTTTAGGTTTAGTGTTAGTGTCACTGTTAGGGTTAGTGTTGGAGTTGGGATTAGGGTGAGTTTTAGGGTTAGGTTTAGAGTAAGTGTTAGGGTGAGGGTGAGGGTTAAGTTGAGGTTTAGGGAAAGGTTTAGGTTTAGGATTAGGGTTAGGGTGAGGGTGAGTGTGAGTTTTAGGGTGAGGGTTAGGCTTAGGCTTAGGGTTAGGCTGAGGGAGAGGGTGGGGGTGAGGACTAAGGTGATGGTGATGGTTCGGGTTAAGGTTAGTGTTATTGTTAGGGTTAGGCTTAGTGTTAGGGTTAGGGTGAGGGTGAGGGTTAAGTTGAGGTTTAGGGTTAGGGTTACAGTTAGGGTTAGTGTGATGATTAGTGTTAGGGTTAGGGTTAGTGTTAGGGTGAGGTTAAGTGTTAGGGTGAGAGCTTGGTTTAGGGTGAGGGTTGTGGTTAGGGTGAGGTTTAGGATTAGGGTTAGGGTTATTGTTAGGGTTAACTTTAGGGTGAGGTTTAGGGTTTAGGTAAGGTTAGAGTTAGGTTTAGGTTGAGGGTGAGGTTTAGGTTTAGAGTTAGGGTTAGGGTGAGGCTGAGGTTGAGCATAGTGTTAGGTTTAGGGTTAGGGTAAGAGTTAGCGTGAGGTTTAGGGTTAGGGTTAGGGATAAGTTTAGACTTAGGGTGAGGGTGAGTTTGTGTGTTAAGGTTATTTTTAGAGTTAGCCTTAGGGTTAGGATGAGGGTGAGGTTGAGGGTGAGGTCTAGGGTTAGATTCAGGGTTAGAGTTAGTTTTCGGGGGTGGGTTAGTATGAGGGTTAGAGTTAGGATTAGGGTTAGGGTAAGGGCTAGGGTGAGGCTGCGGTTTAGGGTTAGGGTTAGGGTGAGGTTTAGGGTTAGGGTTAGGGTTAGGGTGAGGGTGCGGTTGAGGTTTAGGTTAAGAGTTAGTGTTAGGGTGAGGCTGATGGTGAGGTTTAGGGTTAGGGTTAGTTTTAGGGTTAGGGTTAGGTTGAGGGGTAGGGTGAGGGTTAGGGTGAGGGTGTGGTTTGGGATGAGGATTAGGGTTAGGTTTAGGCTGAGTGGGAGCGTTAGGGTTAGTGTTAGTGTTAGAGTTAGGGTTAACGTGAGGGTTAGTTGAGGGTGAGGGTTAGTTTTAGTGTTGGGTTAGGCTTAGGTTTAGGCTGAGGTTGAGTGTGAGGGTTAGGATTAGTGTTAGAGTGAGGGTTATTGTTAGGATCAGTGTTAGGGTGAGGGTTAGGGTTAGGGTTAGGGTGAGTTTAAGGATGAGGATTAGGTTTAGGATTAGTGTTAGGGTGAGGGCTAGGCTGAGGGTTAGGATGAGGGTTAGGGTTACAGTAATGGTGAGGGTTAGGGTTAGGGTGAGGATTATGATTAGGATTACGGTTAGGGTGAGGATGAGGGTTAGGATTAGTGTTAGTGTTAGGGTTAGGGGTAGGATTAGGGTTAGGATTAGTGTTATTGTTAGGGTTAGCGTTAGAGTTATGGTGAGGGTGAGGGTGAGGGTTAGTTTTAGTGTGAGGGTTAGTGATAGGGTTAGGGTTAGTGTTAGAGTGAGGGTAAGTGTTATGGTGAGGGTTAGGGTTAGGGTGAGGGTTATGGTTAGGGTGAGGGTTAGGGATAGGGTTCGGGTTAGGGTTAATTTTAGGGTTAGGGTTAGGGTTACGGTTATGGTGAGGGTGAGGTTATGGATTAGGCTTAGGCTTAGGGTGAGGTTTAGTGTTAGGGTTAGGGATAGAGTTAGGGTTAGGGTGAGGCTGAGGGTGTGGCTTAGGGATAGGGTTAATGTTAGAGTTAGGGTTAGGGTGAGGGTTAGGTTGAGGGTTAAGTTTAGGGTTAAGATTAGGGTTAGGTTGAGGGTTAGGTTTAGGGTTTGGGTTAGGGTGAAGGTGATGCTGAGTATTAGGGTTAAGTTTAGGGTTAGGGTTAGATTTAGGGTTAGGGTTAAAGTTACAGTGAGGTTTAGGGTTAGGGTCAGGCTTAGGTTTAGGCTGAGGGTGAGGGTGGGGTTGAGGATTAGGGTAGGGGTTAGGGTTAGGGTTAGGGGAAGGTTAGGATGAGCATTACGGTAAGGCTTAGGGTTCGAGTGAGGGCTAGGATGAGGGTGAGATTTAGGGTTAGATTAGGGTGAGGTTTAGGGTTAGGTTTAGGGTTAGGGTGAGGCTGAGGGTTAGGATTAGGGTTAGGGTTAGTGTTAGAGTTAGGGTTAGGGTGAGGGTTAGGGTGAGGGTGAGGTTTAGACTTATGTTTAGGATTAGGATTAGGGTAAGGGTTAGGTTGAGTGTGAGGGTTAGGGTTAGGGTTAGGGTTGTGCTTAGGATTAAGCTGAGGGTGAGGTTGAGGGTTAGGTTTAGGGTTAGGTTGAGGGTAAGGGTTAGGGTTAAGGTGAGCGTGAGGGTTAGGTTTAGGTTGAGGGTTAGGGTGAGGGTAAGCGTTAGAGTTAGTGTGAGGGTTAGGTTTAGGGTTAGGGTTAGGCCTCGGGTTACACTGAGGGAGAGGGTGAGCATGAGGTTTAGGGTTAGGGTGAGGTTTAGAGGTAGAGTTAGGGTTAGGGTGAGGGCTAAGGTGAGGGTTAGGGTTAGCGTGAGGATTAGATTAGGGGTAGGGTGAGGGTGAGGGCTAGACTGAGGATTAGTGTTAGGGTTATTCTGAGGTTCAGGGTGAGAATGAGGGTTAGGTTTAGGTTGAGGCTTAGGTTGAGGGTGAGGGTTAGGTTTAGGGTGAGTGTGAGAATTAGGGTTAGGTTGATGGTTTGTGTTAGGGTTAGAGTTAATATTAGGGTGAGGGTAAGTGTTAGGGTGAGGGTGAGGGTTAGGGTGAGGGTTATAGTAAGGTTGAGGATTAGGGCTAGGGTTAGGGTTACTGTTAGGGTTAGGGCTACGGTTACGGGGAGGGTGAGGGTGAGGGTTAGGTTTAGGGTTAGGATGAGGTTTAGGGTTAGGGTTAGAGTTAGGGTTAGGGTGAGGGCTAGGGTGAGGTTTAGGGTGAGGGATAGGTTTAGGGATAGGGTTAGGTTTAGGATTATGGTGAGGGTGAGTGTGAGGGTTAGGGTTAGGGTTAGGGTTAGGCTTAGGGTTAGGGTGGGGGTTAGGGTTACTGTTTTGGTTAGGGTGAGGGTGAGGCTGAGGTTTAGGGTTAGGTTTGGGTTAGGGTTTGGGTTAGGTTTAGGGTTAGGTTTAGGTTTAGGGTTAGGGTTACACTGAGTGTTAGGGTTAGGGTTAGGGTTTGGCTTAGGGTTTGGCTGAGGGTGAACATGGGGGTGAGGATTAGGGTGAGTTTTACAGTTAGGGTTATTGTTAGTGTTATGGTTAGGGTTAAGTTTGCGGTGAGGGTGAGGCTGAGGGTGAGGGTTATGGTTAAGTTTAGGGTTAGGGTTTGGATTAGTGTTATTGTTAGGTTTAGAGTTAGAGTTACTTTGAGGTTTTGGGTGAGGGTGTGGGTTAGGGTTAGCGTTAGGTTTAGTGTGAGTCTTAGGTTTATGGTTAGTGTGAGGGTGAGGTTTAGGGTTAGAGTTAGGGTTAGGGGGATAGTTAGCGTGAGGTTCAGCGTTAAGGTTAGTGTTAGGTTTAGGGTGAGGTTGAGGTTCAGGTTGAGGTTTAGGGATAGGGTTAGGTTTAGAATTAGGGTTAGGGTGAGGGAGAGGTTGAGGGTTAGGGTTAGGGTGAGGGCTAGGGTTAAGCTTATGTGGAGGGCTTGCATGAGCGTTAGGGTTAGTATTAGGGTTAGGGTGAAAGCTAGGGTGAGGGTGAGTTTTAGGGTTAGGGTTAGGGTGAGGTTTAGCGTTAGGTTTAGGGTTAGGGATAGGGTGAGATTAAGGTTTATGGTTATAGTTAGGGTTCGGGTGAGGCTGAGGGTGAGGGTTAGTGTTGGGGTTAGGGTTAGAGTTAGGATTAGGGTGAGGGTTAGGGTGTGGGTGAGGGTTAGGCTTAGTGAAAGGATTAGGATTAGGGTAAGGGTTAGGGTGTGTGTGAGGGTTAGGGTTAGGATGATGTTTAGGTTTAGGGTTAGGATTAGAGTTAGGGTTAGGGTGATGGTGAGGTTTAGGGTTAGGGTTAGTGTTAGGTTTAGGGTTAGGGTGAGGGTTAGGCTTAGGGTTAAGCTTAGGTTTAGGCTTAGGCGTAGGCTTTGGCTGAGCATGAGAGTTAGGGTTAGGGTTAAGGTTAGGGTGAGGTTTAGGGTTAGGGTTAGGGTGAGGGTTAGGATGAGGTTTAGGGTTGGGATTAGGTTAGGGTGAGGGCTAGGTTGAGGCTGACTGTGAGGGTTGGGGTTAGGGATAGATTTAGGTTTACGATTAGGTTTAGGGTGAGTGTGAGTGTGAGAGTTAGCGTTAGGGTTAGGCTTAGGCTTAGGCTTAGAGTGAGGGTTAAGGTTAGGATTTTGGTTATGATGAGGGTGAGGCTGAGGATTAGTGTTAGGTTTAGGGTTAGTGTTAGGGTTAGATTTACAGTGAAGTTTATGGTTATGGTTAGGTTTAGGGTTAGGGTGGGGGTTATGGTTAGGGTTTGGGTTAGGGTGAGGGTGAGGCTGAGGATTAGGGTTAGGTTTAGGTTTAGGGTTTGAGTTAGGTTTAGGGTTAGGTTTAGGTTTATGGTTATGGTTATGGTGAGGTTTAGGTTTAGGGTTAGCTTATGGTTAGGCTGAGGTTGAGGGTGGGGGTGAGGATTAGGGTTAGTGTTAGGGTTAGGGTTATTTTTAGTGTTATGGTTAGGGTTAAGTTTGCTGTGAGGGTGAGCCTAAGGGTGAGGGTTATGGTTAGGGTTAGGGTTAAGTTTAGGGTTATTGTTAGGTTTAGAGTTAGACTTACTTTGAGGTTTTGGGTGAGGGTGAAGCTTAGGGTTAGTGTGAGGTTTAGGGTGAGGTTTAGGTTTAGGGTTAGGGTTAGGGTGAGGGTGAGGTTTAGGGTAAGAGTTAGGGTTAGGGGGACAGTTAGCGTGAGGTTTAGGGTTAGGGTTAGTGTTAGGTTTAGGGTGAGGGTGAGGTTTAGGTTGAATTTTAGGGATAGTGCTAGGTTTAGGATTAGGGTAACGTTGAGGGTGAGTGTGAGGGTTAGGGTGAGGTTTAGGTTTAGGCTTAGTGATAGGCCGAGGGTGAGGGTGAGTTTGTGGGTTAGGGTTAGGGTGAGGGCTAGGGTGAAGGTGAGTTTTAGGGTTAGGGTTAGGGTGAGGTTTAGCGTTAGGTTTAGGGTTAGGGTTAGGGTAAGTTTCAGGTTTAGGGATAGAGTTAGGGTTAGGGTTAGGCTGAGGGTGAGGGTTAGGCTTAGTGATAGGATTAGGATTGTGGTAATGGTTACACTGTTTGTGAGGATTACGGTTAGGATGAGGTTTCGGTTTACGGTTAAGGTTAGGTTTAGGGTTAGAATGAGGATGAGGTTTAGTTTTAGAATTAGGGTTAGTGTTAGGGTTAGGGTTAGTGTGAGGTTTAGGGTAGGGTTAGGGTTAGGGTGAGGGTGAGTTTTAGGTTGAGGTTTAGGGAAAGGGCTAGGTTTAGGATTAGGGTTAGGGTGAGGGTGAGTGTGAGGGTTAGGGTGAGGGTTAGGCTTAGGCTTAGGGTTAAGCTGAGGATGAGGGTGAGGGTGAGGATTAGGGTTAGGGTGATGGTTAGATTTAGGTTTAGTGTTATTGTTAGGGTTAGGGTTAGATTTATGGTGAGGGTGAGGGTGGGGGTGAGGGTTAGGTTTAGGGTTAGTGTGAGGATTAGGGTAAGGGTTACGGTGAGGGTGAGGTTTTGGGTTAGTTTGAGCTTTAGTGTTATGTTTAGGGTTAGGGTGAAGTTGTGGATTAGGGTTAGTGTGAGCGTGAGGGTTAGGATGAGGGTTAGGTTTAGCAATAGGTTTAGGGTGAGGGCTAGTCTGAGGGTGAGGTTTAGGTTTAGGTTTAGGGTATGATTTAAGATTAGGGTTAGGGTGAAAGTGAAGTTTAGGGTTAGAATTAGGGTTTAGCTGAGGCTGAGGGTGAAGGTTAGGTTTAGGGTTAGTGTTAGAGTTAGGGTTAGGTTGAGCGTTAGGATGAGGGTGAGGGTTAGTTTTAGGGATAGGATTAGGATTAGGGTAAGGGTTAGGGTGAGTGTGAGGGTTAGGGTCAGGGTTAGGGTTAGGCTTAGCTTTAGGCTGAGGGTGAGGGTGAGGGTGAGTGTTAGGGTTTGGGTGAGGGTTAGGGTTAGGGAAGGTTCGGATGAGCATTATGGTAAGGATTAGGGTTAGAGTGAGGGCTAGGATGAGGGTGAGATTTAGGGTTATGCTTAGGGTGAGGTTTAGGGTTAGGTTTAGGGTTAGGGTGAGGCTGAGCGTGAGGGTTAGGGTTAGGGTTAGTGTTAGAGTTAGGGTTAGGTTGAGGGTTAGGGTGAGGTTGAGGTTTAGGCTTAGATTTAGGATTAGGATTAGAGAAAGTGTTAGGTTGAGTGTGAGGGTTAGGGTTAAGGTTAGGGTTATGCTTAGGAGTAAGCTGAGGGTGAGGTTGAGGGTGAAGGTTAGGGTTAGGGTGAGGGTAAGGCTTAGGGTTATGGTGAGCGTGAGGGTTAGGTTTAGGTTGAGGGTTAGGGGGAGGGTAAGCATTAGAGTTAGTGTGAGGGTTAGGGTTAGGGTTAGGGTTAGGCTTAGGGTTACACTGAGGGAGAGGGTGAGCAAGAGGGTTAGGGTTAGGGTGAGGTTTAGCGGTAGAGTTAGGCTTAGGGCTAGGGTGAGGGTTAGGGTTAGCGTGAGGATTAGATTTAGGGGTAGGGTGAGGGTGAGGGCTAGATGGAGGATTAGTGTTAGAGTTATTGTGAGGTTCAGGGTGAGGGTGAAGGTTAGGTTTTGGGTGAGGGTTAGGTTGAGGGTTAGGGTTAGGGTTAGGTTGAGTGTGAGGATTAGGGTTAGGGTGATGGTTTGTGTTAGGGTTAGAGTTAGTATTAGGGTGAGGTTAAGTGTTTGGGTGAGGGTGAG
This sequence comes from Dipodomys merriami, assembly GCF_024711535.1. NCBI lineage: Eukaryota > Metazoa > Chordata > Mammalia > Rodentia > Heteromyidae > Dipodomys > Dipodomys merriami. The sequence continues at coordinate 2,709,136 of NW_027202471.1, read as the reverse complement.
TGTTAGGGTGAGGGTTATAGTAAGGTTGAGGTTTAGGGCTAGGGTTAGGGTTACTGTTAGGGTTAGGGCTATGGTTATGGCGAGGGCGAGGGTGAGGGTTAGTTTTAGGTTTAGGATGAGGTTTAGGTTTAGGGTTAGGATTAGAGTTAGGGTTAGGATGAGTGCTAGGGTGAGGGTTAAGGTGAGGGTTAGGTTTAGGGATAGGGTTAGGTTTAGGATTATGGTGAGGGTGAGTGTGAGGGTTAGGGTTAGGGTTAGGCTTAGGCTTAGGTTTAGGGTGGGGGTTAGGGTTAGTGTTTGGGTTAGGGTGAGGGTGAGGCTGAGGATTAGGGTTTGGTTTGGTTTAGGGTTTGGGTTAGGTTTAGGGTTAGGGTTAGGGTTAGGGTTAGGGTTACAGTGAGGGTTAGGGTTAGGGTTAGGGTTTGGCATAGGGTTAGGTTGAGGGTGATCATGGGGGTGAGGATTAGGGTGAGTTTTACGGTTAGGTTTATTGTTAGTGTTATGGTTAGGGTTAAGTTTGCGGTGAGGGTGAGGCTGAGGGTGAGGGTTATGTTTAGGTTTAGGGTTAAGGTTAGGGTTAGTGTTATTGTTAGGTTTAGAGTTAGAGTTACTTTGAGGTTTTGGGTAAGGGTGAGGGTTAGGGTGAGGGTTAGGTTTAGGGTGAGTCTTAGGTTTATGGTTAGGGTGAGGGTGAGGTTTAGGGTTAGAGTTAGGGTTAGGGGGATAGTTAGAGTGAGGTTCAGCGTTACGGTTAGTGTTAGGTTTAGGGTGAGGGTGAGGTTTAGGTTGAGGTTTAGGGATAGGGTTAGTTTTAGGATTAGGGTTAGGGTGAGGGTGAATGTGAGTGTTAGGGTGAGGGTTAGGTTTAGGCTTAGGGTTAGGCTGAGGGTGAGGGAGAGGTTGAGGGTTAGGGTTAGGGTGAGGGCTAGGGTTAAGGTTATGGGGAGGATTTGCATGAGCATTATTGTTAGTATTAGGGTAGGGTGAGGGCTAGGGTGAGGGTGAGTTTTAGGGTTAGGGTTAGGGTGAGGTTTAGCATTAGGTTTAGGGTTAGGGTTAGGGTAAGGTTGAGGTTTATGATTATAGTTAGGGTTAGGGTGAGGCTGAGATTGAGGGCTAGGGTTAGGGTTAGGGTTAGAGTTAGGGTTAGGGTGAGGGTTAGGGTGTGCATGAGGGTAGGGTTAGTGATAGGGTGAGAGTTAGGGTGACAATAAGGTTTAGGGTGAGTGGTAGGGTTAGGGTGAGGTTGAGGGTGAGGTTGAGTGTTAGGGTTAGGGTGAGGGTTAGGGTGACAGTAAGGGTAAAGGTGATGGTGAGGATTAGAGTGAGGGTGAGTATTACTGTAAGGGTGAGGATTGGGTGCGGGTGAGGGTTCCGGTGAGGGTTAGAGTTAGGATTAGGCCGAGGGTGAGGGCAAAGGTAAGGGTGAGGGTGAGGGTGAGGGTGAGGTATAGCGTTAGGGTTAGTGTTACAGTTAGGGTGAGGGCTAGAGTGAGGGGTAGGGATAGAGTTCGATTGATGGTTAGGTTTAGTAAGAGCATTAGGGTTACAGTTAGGGTTAGGATTAGTGTGAGGGTAAATGTATGGGTGAGGGTTAGGATGAGAGTGAGGGTTAGGGTTACCGTGAGAGTTACGGTGAGAGTTAGTGTGAGGGTTAGGGTTAGGGTTAGTGTTAGGGTGAGGGTTCGGGTTAGGGTGAGGTTCAGTATGAGCATTGGGGTGATAGTAACCTTTAGGGTTAGGTTGAGGGTGAGGGTTAGGGTAAGGGTGAGGATTAGGGTTAGGGTGAGGTTTAGGGTAAGGGTTAGGGTTAGGGTTAGATTGAGTATTAGGGTTAGGGTTAGTGTGAGGTTTAGGGTGAGCATGAGGGTTAGGGTGAGGGTTAGGTTAAGAATTAGGGTTAGGGTGAGGGCTGGCGTGAGGGTGAAGGTTAGGGTTAGGGTTAAGTTTGGGGTGAGGTTTAGGGTGAGGGGTAGGGTTAGGTTTAGGTTGAGGGTTAGGTTCAGTGTGAGGGTTACGGTTAGGGTGACGGTTTGGGTGAGGTTGAGGTTTAGGGTTAGGAAAAGTGATACGGTTAGTGTTACACTGAGGGTGAGGGTGAGTGTGAGGGAGAAGGTTAGGGTTAGGGTGAGGGGTAGGGTGAGGGTTAGCGTAAGGATGAGGGTTTGGGTGAGGGTGATGGTAAGGGTAAAGGTGAGGGTTAGGCTGAGGGTGATTGTTAAGATAAGGGTGAGGGTTAGTGTTAGGGTGAGGGTTCGGTTAAGGGTGCGGGTTAGGGTTAGGTTGAGGGTTAGATTGAGGATTAGGGTTAGGGTTAGTTTGAGGTTTATGGTGAGGATGAGGGTAAGGGTTAGGTTGAGGGTTAGGGTTAGAATGAGGGTTAGGCTGAGGGCTAGGGTGAGGGTGAGGTTTAGGGTTAGGGTTATTGTTAGGGTGAGGTTTAGGGTTAGGGTGAGGGCTATGGTTAGTGTGAGGGTTAGTGTTAGAGTTAGGGTTAGTGTTAGGCTGTGGTAAGTGTTAGGGTGAGGGTTAGGGTTAGGTTGAGGGTTAGGGTTAGTGTTAGGGTGAGGTTGCGGGTGAGAGTGAGGGTTAGGGTGAGGATTAGTGTGAGTTTTAGGGTTAAGGTGAGGGTTAGGGTTAGGGTTAGCGTGTGGGTGATGATGAGATTTAAGGTTAGAGTTACGATGAGGTTTCGGATAAGTGTGACGTTTAGGGTGAGGATGAAGTTAAGGGTTAGGTTGAGGGTTAGGGTGAGGGTGAGGGATAGGGTTAGGTTTGGGTTAGGGTGATGCTTAAGGTTAGGAGTTTGCTTAGGGTTAGGGTTAGGGTGAGGGTGTGGGTGAGAGTGAGGGTTAGCATGAGTGTTAGGGTGAGGGTTAGATTTAAGGTTAAGGTGAGGGTTAGGGTAAGGGTTAGGGTTACGGTTAAGGTGAGGGTTAGGTTTAGTGTGAGAGTTAGGGTTAGGTTTAGGGTTAGGGGTAGGGGTAGGGTTAGGGTTAGGGTTAGGGAGAGCGTTAGGGTGAGGGACAGTTTCAGGGTTAGGGTTAGGGGTATGGTGAGGGTTAGGTTGAGGGTTAGTGTTTGGGTTAAATTTAGTGTGAGGGTTAGGGTGAGGATGAGGATAAGGGTAAGGGTGGGTTAGGGTGAGGGGCAGGTTTAGTGTGAGGGTTAGGGTTAGGTTTAGGCTGAGGGTAAGGGTTAGGATGAGGGTTAGGGTGTGGTTGAGTGTTAGGGTTAGGGTAAGTGTTAGGGTGAAGGTAAGGCTTAGGGAGAGCATTAGGGTGAGGGACATTTTCAGGGTTACAGTTAGGGCTATGTTAAGGGTTAAGTTGCGTGTTAGAGTTTGGGTTAAGGTTAGGGTGAGGGTGAGGGTGAGGCTTAGGGTTAGGATTAGGTTGAGGGTGAGTGTTAGGTGGAGGGTGAGCGTGAGGGTTCGGTTTAGGTTGAGGATGAGGGTGAGGCTGAGGGTTAGGGTGAGGGTTAGGGTTAGGATTAGGGTTAGGGTGAGGGTGAGGGAGAGGGTTATATTTAGGATTAGGTTTAGGTTGACCATGAGGGTGATCGTTAGGGTTAGGGTTAGGGTTAGGGTTTTTGTTATGGTTAGGTTTAGGGTGAGGTTGAGGATGAGGGTGAGGTTTAAGATTTGGGTTAGGCTGAGGGTGAGGGTGAGGGTGAGGGTTAGGGTTAGGGTGGAGGTTAGGGTTAGGGTGAGGGATAGTGTTTGAATTAGAGTATTGGTGAGGGTGAGGGTGAAGGTGAGGTTTAGGGTTAGGGTTAGGGATATTGTGAGGGCTAGGGTGAGGGTGAGGGTTAAGATGAAGGTGAGGGTGAGGGTTTTGTTTAGGTAAGGGTTATGGTTAAGGTGAGGATCAGGTGAGGGTGAGGGTTAGGGTGAGGGTTAGCTTTAGGATGAGGTTTAGGGTTAGGGTTAGGGTGAGTGTTAGGGTTAGGGTGATGTGTAGGGTGATGTTGAGGGTGAGGGTGTGGAAGAGAGTTAGTGTTAGTGTGAGGGTTAGCCTGACAGTGAGAGTTAGGGTGAGGGTGAGGATTATGGTTACGTTTATGGTGAAAGTTAGGTTTAGGGTTAGGGTTAGAGATAGGGTGAGGGGTAGGTTGAGGGGTAGGTTTTGGGTTAGTGTTAGGGTTACGGTGAGGGTGAGGATAAGGTAAGTGTGAAGGTTAGGGTTAGGGTGAGCGTTAGGGTTAGTGTGAGTGTTAGGTTTAGGGTTAGGGTTTGGGTAAGGGTTAGGATGAGGTTTGAGGTGAGGGTGAGGGTTAGGGTTAGGGTGAGAGTAAGGGTTGGGGTGAGGGTTAGGGTGAGGGTGAGGTTTAGGCTTAGGGTTAGGGTTAAGGTGAGGGTTAGTTTGAGGGTTAGGGTTTAGGTTAGGGTTAGGGTGAGGGTGAGGGTCAGGGTGAGGTTTTGGGTTCCGGTTAGGTTTAGGGTGAGGGTTAGAGTCAGGGTATGGTTTAGGGTGAGGTTTAGGGTTAGGGTGAGGATTAGGGTTAGGGTTAGGGTGAGGGCTATGTTGAGGGTGAATTTTAGGGTGAGGGTTATGGTGAGGGTGAGGGTTTGTGTTAGGTAAGGATTATAGTTAGGTTTAGGGTTAGGGTGAGGGTTAGGTTTAGGGTGAGTGTTAGCTTGAGGGGTACGGTTAGGGTTAGGGTGAGGATTAGGTTTAGTGTGAGGGTAAGGGTGATGGTGAGGATTAGAGTGAGGGTGAGGGTTACTGTAAGGGTGAGGATTGGGTGAGGATGAGGGTTAGGGTGAGGGTCAGGGTTAGGATTAGGCCGAGGGTGAGCTCAAGGTTTAGGGTTAGGGTTAGCGTTCGGGTGAGGTTTAGCGTTAGGGTTAGTGTTACAGTTAGGGTGAGGGCTAGAGTGAGGGGTACCGATAGATTTCAATTGATGGTTAGGTTTAGTAAGAGCATTAGGGTTACAGTTAGGGTTAGGATTAGTGTGAGGGTAAGGGTTAGGGTGAGGGTTAGGGTGAGAGTGAGGGTTAGGGTTACCGTGAGTGTTAGGGTGAAGGTTAGTGTTAGGGTGAGGATTAGGGTTAGGGTTAGTGTTAGGGTGAGGGTTAAGGTTAGGCTAAGGGTTAGGGTGAGGTTTATGGTTAGGGTGAGGTTTAGGGTGAGGTTGAGTGTTAGGGTTAGTGTTAGGGTTACGGTGAGGGCTAGGGTGAGAGTGAGAGTTAGGGTTAGGTTTAGGGTTAGGGTGAGGGTGAGGTTTAGGTTTAGTGTGAGGGTTAGTGTTAGGGTTAGGGTGAGTGTTAGGGTGAGGGTAAGGATTAGGGTGAGTGTTAGGGTCAGGGTGAGGTTTAGGTTTAGGATTAGGGTTAGTGTCAGGGTTAGGGTTACAGTGGAGGTTAGGGTTCGGGTGAGACTTAGGGTTAGGGGTAGGATTAGGTTTAGAGTGAGGGTGAGGTTTAAGGTTAGGATTGGAGTTAGGGTTAGGCTGAGGGTGGGGGTGAGGGTGAGGGTTAGGGTTAGGGTGGAGGTTAGGTTTAGGGTGAGGGCTAGACTTTGGGTTAGAATATTGGTGAGGGTGAGGGTGAAGGTGAGGTTTAGGGTTAGGGTGAGGGATATTGTGAGGGCTAGGGTGAGTGTGAGGGTTAAGGTGAAGGTGAGGGTGAGGGTTTAGTTTAGGTAAGGGTTATGGTTAAGGTGAGGATTAGGTGAGGGTGAGGGTGAGGGTGAGGGTTAGGTTGAGTGTAAAGGTTAGAATTTGCATTAGGGTTAGGGAGAGGGTTGGGGTGAGGTTTAGGGTTTAGGTGAGGGTGAGGGTTAGGGTTAGGGTGAGGGTTAAGTTTTGGGTGAGGTTTAGTGTTAGGGTTAGGGTTAGGGTGAGGGTGAGGGTGATGGTGAGGGTTAGGGTGAGGGTGAGTGTGAGGGCTAGGGTTAGAGTGAGGGTTATGGTTAGGCTTAGGGTGAGGTTTAAGGTTAGGTTTAGGGTGATGGTTAGGTTGAGGGGTAGGTTTAGGGTTGAGTTAGTGTGAGGGCTACGGTGAGTGTAAGGGTTAGGGTGTTGGGGAGGGTTAGGGTTACGGTGATGGTTTGGGTTAGGTTTAGGTTGAGTGTTAGGGTGAGGGTTAGTGTTAGGGTTAGTCTTAGGGTGCAGGTTAGGGTTAGGTTTAGGGTTACGGTTCGGGTGAGTTGTAGGGTTAGGGTTAGTGTTAGTGTGAGGGCTAGGGTGAGGGTGAGGGTTAGGATTAGGCATAGGGTGAGGATAAGGTTTATGGTTAGGGTTAGGGTGAGGTTGAGGGTGAGGGTGAGTGTAAGGGTTAGGATTAGGGTTAGGGTGAGGGTTAGTGTGAGGGTGAGTTTAAGGTTAGCATTAGGGTTAGTGTGAGGGTGAGGGTTAGGATTAGGTTTACGGTGAGAGCTAGGATGAGGGTGAGGGTTAGGGTAGGGATAGAGTGAGGATTAGGGTTAGGGTTAGGGTGAGGGTTAAGGTGAGGGTGAGGGTTATGGTTAGCATTAGGGTTAGGGTTAATATTAGGCTGAGGGTTAGGGTTAGGTTTAGGTTTAGGTTGAGGGTGAGGGTGAGGTTTAGCCTTAGAGTTAGGTTGAGGGTTAAGTTTAGGATGAGGGTTAGGGTTAGTGTTAGGTTTAGGGTGAAGGTGAGGGTTAGGTTTAGGGTAAGGTTTAGGTTTAGGGTGATGGTTAGGTTAGTGTGAGGGTTAGTGTTGGGGTTAGGGTTAGTGTTAGGTTGAGGGTAAGTGTTAGTGTGCGGTTAAGGATTAGGGCGAGGTTTAGGGTTAGGGTTAAGTTTAGGATTAGGGTGAGGGTGATGTTTTGGATTAGAGTTAAGGTTAGGGTGAGGGTTAGGGTAAGGTTTAGTGTTAGGGTTTGGGTTATGGTGAGGTTTAGGGTGGGGGTGAGGGTTAGGGTTAGGGTTAGGATTAGGATTAGGATTAGGGTTAAGGTGAGGGTGAGTGTGAGGTTTAGATTTAGGGTTAGGATTAGACTTAGGGTGAGGGTGAGGGTGAGGGTTAGGGTGAGGTTTAGGCTTAGGCTTAGGGATAGAGTATGGGCTAGGGTGAGGGTGAGGGTTTGGGTTAGGGTTAGGGTATGGGTTAGGGTGAGGGTTAGGGTTAGGGTTATTGTTGGGGTTAGGTTTGGGGTTAGGTATAGGCTTAGTGTTAGGTGGAGGGTGAGGGTGAGAGTGAGGGTTAGGGTTAGTGTCAGGCTTAGGGTAAGGGTTAGGGTTAGGGTTAGCGTGAGGTTAAGGGTTAGGTTGAGGTTTAGTGTGAGGGTGAGGGTTAGGGTTAGGCTAAGGGTGAGGGCTAGGGTGAGGTTTAGGGTTAGGTTTAGGGTGAGGTTTAGGGTGTGCTTTAGGGTTAGGTTTAGGGTGAGCTTTTGGGTAAGGGCAAGTGTTCGGGTGAGGGTTAGGGTGAGGATGAGTGTTAGGTTTACGGTTAGGGGTAGGGTGAGGGTTAGAGTTAGGGTTTAGGGTTAGTGTGAGGGTTTTGTTTAGTGTTAGGGTTACGGTTATGGTGAGGTTTAGGGTGGGGGTGAGGTTTAGGGTTAGGATTAGGATTAGGGTTAAGGTGAGGGTGAGTGTGAGGGTTTGGGTTAGGGTTAATGTTAGGATTAGACTTAGGATTAGACTTAGGGTGAGGGTGAGGGTGAAGGCAAGGGTTAGGTTTAGGGTGAGGTTTAGGGTTAGGGTTAGGGTGAGGGTTAGGGTGAGGGTGACGGTGAGGGTGAGGGTGAGGGTGAGGGTTAGGGTGTTGATGACGGTTAGTGTTAGGGTGAGGTTTAAGGTGACGGTGAGGGATAGGGTGAGGGTGGTGGTTAGAGTTAGTGTGAGTATTAGGTTTAGGGTTAGGGATAAGGTTATGGTGAGGGTAAGGGTTAGGGTTAGGTTTAGAGTGAGGGTGAGGGTTAGGGTTAGGGTTAGGTTTACGGTGAGGTATAGGGTTTGGGTAAGGGTTATGGTGAGGTTGAGTGTTAGATTTAGGGTTTGGATGAGGTTTAGGGTTAGGGTGAGGGTTAGGGATAGGGTTAGGGTTACGGTGAGGGTTATTGTTAGGGTTCGGGTTTGATTTAGGGTGAGTATGAGGGTGAGGATTAGTGTTAGGATTATGGTTAAGGTTAGTGTTAGGCAGAGGGTGAGGGTGAGGGTGAGGGTGAGGGTTAGGTTTAGGGTTAGTGTTAGGGTGAGTGGTAGGGTTAGGGTTAAGGTGAGGGTTAGGGTTAGGATTCGGGTTAGGGTTAGGTTGAGGGTGAGGGTTGGGGTTAGGGTTAGTGTGAGAGTGAAGGTGAGTGTTAGGGTTAGGGTTAGTTTTAGGATTAGGGTTAGGTTTAGGGTAAGGGTAAGGGTTAGGGTGAGGGTTAGGTTTATGGTGAGTGTGAGGGTTAGGTTTAGGGTTAGGGTTAGGGTGAGGGTGAGGGTTACGTTTATGGTTAGTGTTAGGGTGTGGACTATGGTGAGGGAGAGGGTTAGGGTGAGGGTTAGGGTTAGGGTTAGGGTTAGGGTCAGGGGTATGTTGAGGGTTACGATTAGGGTAAGGACTATGGTTAGGCTGAGGGTGAGGTTGAAGTTGATGGTGAGGGTTAGGTTTAGAGTGAGGGTTAGTGTGAGGGTGAGGGGGAAGGGGAGAATTTGGTTTTGGGTTAGAGTTAGGTTGAGGGTGAGTGTTAGGATTAGGGGTAGCAGTAGGTTTAGGCTGAGGGTGAGGGTGATGCTGAGGGTGAGGGTTAGGTTAGGGTGAGGGTAAGGGTTAGGGTGAGGATGAGGGTTAGCGTTAGGGTGATTTTTAGGGTGCCGCTGAGAGTTAGGGTGAGGGTGAGTTTGAGTGTGAGGTTTAGGGTGAGTGTGAGGGTGAGTGTGAGTTTGACGATTAGGATTAGGTTTAGGATGAGGGTAAGGGTTATCGTTAGGATTGGGATTAGTGTAAGGCTTAGGCTGAGGGTGAGGGTGAGGGTGACGTGAGGGTTAGGGTTAGGGTTAGGTTGAGGGTTAGGGTTAGTGTGAGGGTTAGGGTGAGGGTGAGCTTGAGGTTCAGGTTGAGGTTGAGAGTGACGTTGAGGTTGAGGGTTAGGGTTAGGATTACGGTTAGGGTGACGGTGAGGGTGAGGGTTAGGGTTAGGGTTAGTGTTATTTTTATAGTTAGGTTTAGGGATAGTAATAGGGTTAGAGTGAGGGTGAGGGTTAGCATGAGAGTAAGGGTTAGGGTTATGGTTAGGGTGCGGGTGAGGGTGATACTCAGGGTTAGGGTTAGGGTTAGGGTAAGGGTTCAGATGAGGGTTAGGTTGAGGGTTAGAGTTAGGGTTGGTGTGAACTTTAGGTTTAGGGTTATGGTTAGGGTGAGGGCAAGGTTTATGGTGAGGGTTAGGTTGAGTTTGAGGGTTAGGGTTAGGGACAGGGTTAGGGTGAGATTTAGGGTTAATGTTAGGGTTAAGGTTAGGGTGAATCTAATGGTTATAGTGAGAGTTATTGTGAGGGTGAGGGTTTGGGTTAGGGTGAGGGTAAGTGTTAGGGTTAGGGTTAGTGTGAGGGTTTGGTTCGGGTTAGCATTAGGGTTAGGTTCAAGGTGAAGGTTAGGTTGATGTTTAGGGTTAGTGTTCGGGATAGGGTGAGTATTAGGGTTAGTGTGAGGGTGAGGGTCTGGATTAGGGTTAGGGTTAGATTTAGGGTGAGGGTGAGGGTGAGGGTTAGGGTTAGGTAACATTGAGGGTGAGGGTTAGGGTTTGGTTTAGAATTAGTGTGAGGGTGATCTTGAGGGTTAGGGTTAGGATTAGGGTTATGGTTATGGTTAGGTTTAGGATGAGGGTGAGGGTGAGGCTTATGGTTAGGGTTAGGGTGAAGTTTAGGTTTAGGGTGAGGGCTATGGTGAGTGTGAGTGTTAGGGTGAGTGTGAGGTTGAGGTTGAGGGTTTTGATTAGGTAATGGTTAGGGTTAGGGTTAGGGTGAGGATTAGGGTGAGGTTTAGGTTGAGGGTTACAGTTAGGGTGAGGATTAGGGTGAGGCTGAGGGTTAGGGTGAGGGTTAGTGTTATGGCGAGGATTAGGGTTAGGCTTATGTTGATGCTGAGGGTTAGGTATACGGTAAGGGTTAGGGTTACGGTGAGGGTTAGGGTTAGGGTTAGGGTTAGGGTGAGGGTGAGGGTGAGGGTGAGGGTTAGGGTTAGGGTGAGGTTTAGCGTTAGGGTTAGGGTTAGTGTAAGTTTTAGAGTTAGGGTGAAGGTTAGGATTAGGGTTAGGGTGAGGTTTAGGGTGAGGGTGAGGGTTAAGGTGAGGGTGAGGGTTAGGGTGTGGGTGAGGATTAGGGTTAGGTTGAGTGTTAGTGTTAGGTTTAGGGTTAGTGTGAGGGTGAGGGTTAGGGTTAGCGTTAGGGTTAGGTTGAGGGTTTGGATTAGGGTTAGGGTTAGTTTGAGGGTTAGAGTGAAGGGTAGGGTTAGGGTTAGGGTGAGGGTTAGGGTGACAGTGAGGTTTAGGGTGAGGGCGTGTGTGAGGGTAAGGGTTAGGTGTAGGGTTAGGGTGAGTTTAAGTGTGAGGCTTAGGTTTAGGAATAGGGTTAGGCTTAGGGTTAGGGTGAGTGTTAGGGTGTGGATGAGGCTTAGGTTTAGGGTGAGGATTAGGGTTAGAGTTAGGTTTATGGTGAGGGTAAAGTTAGGGTGAGTTTCAGTATGAGGGTTAGGGTTAGGGTTAGGGTGAGGGTGAGGTATAGGTTTTGGGTTAGGGTTAGGGTCAGGGTTAAGGTTAGGTTTAGGGTTAGGGTGAGGGTGAGGGTGAGGTTTAGGATTAGGTTTAGGTTTAGAGTTAGGGTGAGGGTGAGGGTTAGGGTTAGTATTAGAGTTAGCCTGAGGTTGAGGGGGAGTGTTAGGGATAGGGTGAGTTTTATGGGTAGGGTTATGGTTAGGGTGAGGGTTAGGGTTACGGTTAGGGTTAGGATGAGCGTTAGGCTGAGGTTTAGGTTTAGGGTTAGTGTGAGGGTTAGGTTTAGGGTTTGGGTGAGGGTTAGGGTTAGGTTTAGGGATAGGATAAGGGTTAGGTTGAGGGTTAGGTTTAGGGCTAGTTTGAGGGTTAGGTTTATGTTTAGGGTTAGCATCAGGGTAAAGGTTAGGGTGAGGATTAGGGTGAGGGTGAGGATAAAGGTTAGGGTGAGGGTTATGGCAAGCGTGAGGGTTAGGGTTAGGGTGAGCGTTAGGTTGCGGGTTAGGGTGAGGGTTCGGGTGAGGGTAAGGGTTTGGATGATTGTAAGTTTGTGAGTGAGGGATAGGAATATGTTGTGTGTAAGGGTTAGAGTGAGGGTTATGGTGAGGGTTAGGGTTAGGGTGGGGGTTAGGGTTAGAGTTAGGTTGAGGGTTAGGTTTAGGGTGATGTTTATTGTGAGAGTATGGTTTCGGTTGAGGGTGAGTATTCGGCTGAGCGTGAGGGTTAGGATGAGGGTGAGGAGTAGGGTTACAGTTAGGGTTAGGGAGAGGGTTAGTGTGAGCATTAGGGTTCGGATTAGGGTTAGGATTAGAGTTAGAGTGAGGAGGATGGTGAGGGTTAGGGTGTGGGTAAGTGTTATGGTTAGGGATAGGGTTAGTGCTAATGTGAGGGTGAGGGTTAGTGTGAGGGTGAGGGTTACATTTACGTTTGGGTTAGGGTTAGGGTGAGGATTAGGTTGAGGGTGAGGGTTAAGCTGAGCTTAGGGTTAGAATGAGGGTTTGGGTTCGGTGAGGGTGAGGGTTAGTGTTAGGGTTAGGTTTAGGTTAAGGGTGATTGTGAGGGTTAGGATTAGGAATAGGTTTAGGGTTACGGTGAGGGTGAGGGTCAGTGTGAGGGTGAAGGTTAGGGTTAGGTTTAGGGTTATGTTTAGGGTGAGGGTTACGGCTAGTGTGAGGGTTATGATTAGGGTTAGGGTTAGGGTCAGGGTAAGGGTAAGGGTTAGGGTGAGGGTTAGGGTGAAGGTGAGGATTAGGGTTCGGGTTACGGTTAGTGTTTGGGTGAGGGCTAGGGTCAGGGTGAGGGTCACTGTGAGGGTTAGGTTGAGGGTTTCTTTTCGGTCAGGGTTAGGGTTATTGTGAGGATTAGCGTGAGGGTGAGTGTTAGTGTTAGGGTGATGTTTAGGGTGCGGATGAGGGTGAGGGTGAGGGTGAGGGTGAAGGTTCAGGTGAGGGTGAAGTTAGGTGTGGTTGAGGATTAGTGTTAGGGTTAGGGTTATGGTGAGGGTAAGGTATAGGGTGAGGTTTATTGTGAGGATGAGGGTTATGGTTAGTGTTAGGGTTAGGGTGAAGTTTAGGGTGAGGATTAGGTTTTGGTTTAGGGTTAGGGTGAGGGTGACATATAGGGTGAGTTTTAGTGTTAGGGTGAGTGTTAGGGATATGGTTAGGGTGAGGGCGAGGGTTAGGGTTAGGGTTAGAGTTAGGGTGAGGGTGAAGGTTAGGATTAGGGTAAGGATTAGGGTTGGGCTGAGGGTGAGGGTGACTGTAAGAGTGAGGGTTTGGGTGAGGGTTAGGGTTAGGGTGAGGGTTAGGGTTAGGGTGAGGGTGAGGGTGAGGATTAGTGTTAGGGTGAAGGTGTGGGTAAGTGTTAGGGTGAGGGTTAGGGCAAGGGTGAGGTTTAGGCTTAGGGTGAGGGTAAGGGTTAGAGTGAGGGTAAGGGTAAGTGAGGGTTAGGGTGAGGGTGAGGGTTAAGGTTATCATTAGGGTTATGGTGAGGGTGAGGGTTAGGGTGAGGTTTAGGGTTAAGATTAAGGATAGTGTGAGGATTAGGGTTAGGGTTAGGTTTAGGGTGAGGGTTAGGCTGAGGGGTAGGGTTAGGCATAGAGTGACTTAGGTTTAGTGTGAAGTTTAGATTTAGGGTTAGGTTTAGGATTAGTGTTAGGGTTAGGTTGAGGGTGAGGGTGAGGGCTAGGGTTAGGGTTATTGTGAGGGTTAGTGTTAGGGTGCGGGTTAGGTTTAGGGTGAGGGTTAGGATTAAAGTAAGGTTGAGGGTGAGGGTTAGGGTTACGGTTAGATTTAGGGTGAGGGTCAGGGTGAGGGTTAGGTTTAGGTTGAGGGTTAGGTTTAGGGTGAGGGTTAGGGTTAGGGTGAGCATTAGCGTGATGGTGAGGTTTAGGGTGAGGGTGAGGGTTAGGATTAGATTTAGGGTTAGGGTGAGTGTTAGGGTTAGAGTTAGGGTGAGATTTAGGTTGAGGTGGAGGGATATGGTTAGGTTGAGGGTTAGGATTAGTGTGAAGGTTAGGGTTAGGGTTAGGTTTAGTGTGAGGATACTGTTTATGGTTAGGGTTAGTTTGAGGGTGAGGGTTAGGGTGAGCGTTAGAGTTAGGTTCAGTGTGAGGGTTAGGGTTAAGGTGGTGCTTAGGGTGAGGTTGAGGGTTAGTGTTAGGGGGAAGGGGAGTTTGAGGGTAAGGGTTAGGGTGAGGGTGCGGGTGAGGTTAGTTTAGGATTAGGGTTAGAGTTAGGGTTAGGCTGAGTGTGATGGGGGAAGTGAGGGTGAGGGTTAGGGTTAAGGCTAGGGTGAGGATTAGGGTTAGTGTGAGGGTTAGTGTGATGGTGAGGTTCAGAGTGAGGTTGAGGTTTAGAATGAGGGTGAAGGCGAGGTTGAGGGTTAGGGTTAGGATTAGGGTTAGGATGAGTTTTAGGGTTAGGGTTAGGGTTAGAGTTATTGTTAGGGTTAGAGTAAGGCTGAGAGAGAAGGGGCGGTTGAGGTTGAGGGTGAGGGTTAAGGTTAGGATTAGGGTGAGGGCTTCGGTGAGGGTGAGGGATAGGCTGAGGGTGAGGGTGAGAGTTTCTGTTAGGTAAAGGTTACGGTTAGGGTGAGGATTAGGGCGAGAGTGAGGATTAAGCTGAGGTTAGGTTCAGGGTGAGGGTTAGGGTTAGGTTGAGGGTGAGGGTTAGGGTTAGGGTGATGTTTAGGGTGAGGGTGAGGGTTAGGTTGAGGGAGAGGGTGAGGGTGATGTTTAGGGTTAGGTTTAGGGTTAGGTTTAGGGTGAGGGTGAGTGTTAGGATTAGGAATAGGATTAGGGTGAGGGTCAGGGTGAGGGGGAAGGTTAGGGTCAGCGTTAGTGTTAGGGTTAGAGTGAGGGTTACGGTTAGTGTGAGGGTTATTGGTTAGGTTTAGGGTAAGGGAAAGGGTTAGGCTGAGGGTTAGGGTGAGTGTGAGGGTTTGGATTAGGGTTTGTGTAAGTGTTAGGGTGAGGGTTAGGGTTTGGGTGATGTTTAGAGTGAGGGTGAGAGGGTGAGTATGAGGCTTCGGGTGATGGTGAGGGTTAGGGTGTGGGTGAGCATTAGGGTTAGGTTGAGGGTTAGAGTTAGGGGTAGGTTTTGGGTTAGGTTGAGGGTTAGGGTTAGCATTAGGATCAGGGTGAGGGGTAGGGAGAGGGGTAAGTTTAGGTTTAGGGTGAGGTTTAGGGTGAGGCTGAGGGTTAAGTTGAGGGTCTGGGTGAGGGTTAGGGTTAGGTTTTGGGTTAGAGTTAGGGTGAGTTTGAGGGTGAAGGTTAGGTTTAGGATTAGGGTGAGGGTTAGGTTTATGTTGAGGCTTAGGGACAGTGTTAGGGTTAGGGTAACTGTGAGGGTGAGTGTTAGGTTTAGGTTTAGGGTTACAGTTAGGGTGAGGGTAAGGGTTAGGATTAGGGTTAGGGTTAGGATGAGGGTTAGGCTGAGGGTTAGGATTAGGTTAGGGTGAGGTTTAGGGCTAGGTTTAGGGTTAGGATAAGGGTTAGGCTGAGGTTTAGGGTTAGGGTTAATGTGAGGGTTAGGTTTAGGGTTAGGGTAAGGGTTAGGGTGAGGGTAAATGTTAGGGTGAGAGTTAGGGTGAGGGTGAGTTTTAGGGTTAGGGTGAGGGTTAGGGTCAAGTTTAAGTTTAGGTTTAGGGTTAGGGTGAGGGTAAGGGTGTGGGTAAGTGTTAGGGTGAAGTTTAGGTTGAGGGTGAGTGTTAGCATCAAGGTTAGGTTTAGGTTTCGGTTTTGGGTGAGGTTTAGGGTTTGGGTAAGTGTTAGGGTGAGGTTTAGGGTGAGGGTGAGTTTTAGGGTTAGGGTGAGGGTTAGGGTCAAGTTTAAGTTTAGGTTTAGGGTTAGGGTGAGGGTAAGGCTGTGGGTAAGTGTTAGGGTGAAGTTTAGGTTGAGGGTGAGTGTTAGCATCAAGGTTAGGTTTAGGTTTAGGGTTTGGGTGAGGGTTAGGGTTTGGGTAAGTGTTAGGGTGAGGTTTAGTGTGAGGGTGAGGGTTATTCTTAGGGTGAGGGTAAGTGTTAGGGTGAGGTTTAGGGTGAGGCTGAGGGTTAGGGTTAGCATTAGGGTGAGGGTGAGGGTGAGGCTTACGGTGAATTTTGGGTTAAGATTAAGGATAGGGTGAGGATTAGGGTTAGGGTTAGTTTGAGGGTGAGGGTTAGGGTGAGGGGTAACATTAGAGTTTGGGTGAGGGTTAAGTTTAGTGTGAGGGTTAGGGTTAGTGTTAGGGTCACAGTAAGGGTTAGGGTGAGGGTTAGGGTGAGTGTGAGGTAGGGTGAGGGTTAGGGTTAGGGTGAGGGTTAGGGATAGGTTTAGGGTTAGAGTGAGGTTTACGGTTAGGGTTAGGATTAGAGTTAGGGTGAGGGTAAGGCTTAGGGTGAGGTTTAGGGTGAGGTAGAGGGTTATGGTTGGGGGAGTGTGAGGGTGAAGGTGAGGGTTAGTGTTAGGATGAGGGTTAGGGTTAGGGTTAGGGTGAGGGTGAGGTTTAGGGTGAGGGTTAGTGTTAGGGTTAGGGTGAGTGTTAGCTTTAGGGTTATGTTTAGTGTGAGGGTGTGTGTTAGGGTGAGGGTGAGTGTTAGTGTGAGAGTTAGAGTTAGGGTTAGGTTTAGGGATACGTTTAGGGTGAGGGTAAGGTTTAGGGTGAGGGTTAGCGTGAGGGTGAGGGTTAAGGTTAGTGTGAGTGTTAGGGTTATGGATAGTGTTAGGATGAGGTTTAGGGTCAGGGTTAGGTTTAGGGTTAGTGTGAGGATTCCGGTTAGGTTGAGGGTTAGTATAAAGTATAGGGTGAGGGTTAGGTTTACAGTTAGTGTGAGTGTTAGGTTTAGGGTTTGGGTTTGGGTTATGTTGAGGGTAAAGTTTATGGTGAGGGTTAGGGTGATGCTGAGGGTTAGGGTTATGGTAAGATTTAGGTTGAGTGTTAGGATCAGGTTTACGGTTAGGGTAAAGCTGAGGGGGAAGGGGAGGTTGAGGGTGAGGATTAGGGTTAAGGTGAGGGATAGGTTGAGGATTTGGGTTACGTTTAGATTTAGGGTGAGGTTTAGGCTGAGGGGTAGGGTTAGGTTTAGGTTGAGGCTTAGGTTTAGTGTGAGGTTTAGGGTTAGGGGTAGGGTGAGGGTTAGGTTTAGAGTGTTGGTTAGGTTTAGGGTTAGGGTGAGGTTTAGGTTTTGTGTGAGGGTTACAGTTAGGGTTAGGGTGAAGGTAAATTTTAGGGTGAGGTTTAGGGTTAGGATGATGTTTAGGGTTAGCTTTAGGTTTAGGTTTAAGGTTAGGATGAGGGTTAGGGTTAGGGTGAGGGTGAGGGTGAGGTTGAGGGTGAGGCTTAGGTTTAGGATTATTGTTAGGGTTAGGTTAAGGGTTCGGGTTAGGTGTAGTGTGAGGGTTATGGTCAGGGTAAGTGTTAGGGTGAGGGTTAGGGTTATGGTTAGGTTTAGTGTGAGGGTCAGGGTGAGGGTTAGGGTTAGTTTGAGGATTAGGGTTAGGGTGAGGTTTAGGGTTAGCATTAGGGTGAGAGTTAAGGTTAGGGTTAGTGTTAGGGTTAGAGTGAGGTTTATGGTCAGGGTTAAGTGGAGGATTACGGTGAGGGATATGGTTAGGGTAAGTGTTAGGGTTAGGGTTAGGCTGAGGGTGAGGGTGAAAGTGAGTGTGAGGTTTAGGGTTAGGGTTAGCGTGAGGGGTAGTGTGAGGGGTAGGGTTAGGGTTAGGGTGAGGTTTAGGGTTAGTGTGAGGGTTAGGGTTAGGGTGAGGGTTATCGTGTGGATTAGCGTTAGGGTTAGGTTTAGGGTGAGGGTCGGATTGAAGGTTAGGGATTGGATTAGAGTTAAGGTTAGTATAATGCTGAGGGGGAAGGGGAGGTTGAGGGTGAGGGTTAGGGTGAGGTTTAGGGTCAGGGTGAGGGTGAGGGTTTCGGTTAGGTAAGTGTTAGGGTTAGGATTAGGATGAGGGTGGGGGTTAAGCTGAGGTTAGGTTTAGGGTGAGGGTTTGGGTTAGGGTTAGGGTGAGGGTTAGGGTTAGGGTGATGGTTAGGGTGATGGTGAGGGTTAGGATAAGGGTGAGGGTTAGGGTTAGGGTTAGGGTGAGGGTTAGGGTGAGCGGTAGGTTTAGGGTTAGGGTTAGTTTGCGGGTTATTCTGAGGATAAGGGTTAGGGTGAGGTTTAGTTTGAGGGTGAGGGTTAGTATTAGGGTAAGGGTAAGGCTTAGGTTGAGGGATAGGGTGAAAGTGAGGGTTAGGGTTAGCATTAGAGTTAGGGTGAGGGTGAGGGTTAGGGTGAGGTGTAGTGTGAGGATGTGGGTTAGGTTTAGTGTGAGGCTTAGGGTGAGGGTTAGAGTTAGGATTAGGGTTAGGGTGTGAGTGAGATGTAGGGTGAGGGTTAGGGTTAGGGTGAGGGTTAGGGATAGGGTTAGTGTGAGGATGAGGGTGAGTGTTAGGGTTAAGTTTAGGGTAAGTGTGAGTTTGAGAGTTAGGATTAGGAATAGGGTTAGGGTTAGGGTTAGGGTGAGGGTGAGGGTCAGGGTGAGGGTGAAGCTTAGGGTTAGGGTTAGGATGAGGGTATGTGTTAGGGTGAGGGTTAGGGTTAGAGTCAGGGTTAGGGTTAGGGTTAGGATTTAGGTGATGTTTAGAGTGAGGGTGAGGGTTAGGGTGAGTATGAGGGTTTGGGTTCAGGTGATTGTTAGGTTGTGGGTGAGCATTAGGTTTAGGGTGAGGGATAGCGTTAGGGGTAGGTTTAGGGTTAGGTTGAGGGTTAGGGTAAGCATTAGGATTAGGGTAAGTGGTAGGGAAAGGGGTAGGTTTAGGTTTAGGGTGAGGTTTAGAGTGAGGGTGAGGGTTAGGTTGAGGGTCTGGGTGAGGGTTAAGGTTAGGTTTTGGGTTAGAGTTAGGTTGAATTTGAGGGTGAAGGTTAGGTTTAGGATTAGGGTGAGGGTTAAGGTTATGTTGAGGCTTAGGGACAGTGTTAGGGTTAGGGTAACTGTGAGGGTGAGTGTTAGGGTTAGGTTTAGGGTTACAGTTATGATGAGGGTGAGGGTTAGGATGAGGGTTAGGCTGAAGTTTAGGGTTAGGGTTAGCGTGAGCGTTAGGTTTAGGGGTAGGCTAAGGGTTAGGGTGAGGGTAAATGTTAGGGTGAGAGTTAGGGTGAGGGTGAGTTTTAGGGTCAGGGTGAGGGTTAGGGTCAAGTTTAAGTTTAGGTTTAGGGTTAGGGTGAGGGTGAGGGTAAGGGTTTGGGTAAGTGTTAGGGTGAAGTTTAGGTTGAGGGTGAGTGTTAGCATCAAGGTTAGGTTTAGGTTTAGAGTTTGGGTGAGATTTAGTGATGGGGTAAGTGTTAGGGTGAGGTTTAGGGTGAGGCTGAGGGTTAGGGTTAGGGTGAGGGTAAGTGTTAAGGTGAGGTTTAGGGTGAGGCTGACGGTTAGGGTTAGCATTAGGGTGAGGTTGAGGGTGAGGGTTATGGTGAATTTTGGGTCAAAATTAAGGATAGGGTGAGGATTAGGGTTAGGGTTAGTTTGAGGGTGAGGGTCAGGGTGAGGGGTAACATTAGAGTTTGGGTGAGGGTTAGGTTTAGTGTGAGGGTTAGGGTTAGGGTTAGGGTGACAGTAAGGGTTAGGGTGAGGGTTAGGGTGAGGGTTCGGGTGAGTGTGAGGTAGGGTGAGGGTTAGGGTTAGGGATAGGTTTAGGGTTGGGGTGAGGGTTAAGTTTAGGGTTAGGATTAGAGTTAAGTTGAGGGTAAGGTTTAGGGTGAGGTTTAGGGTGAGGTAGGGTGTTAGGGTTAGGGCGAGTGTGAGGGTGAGGGTGAGGGTTAGTGTTAGGATGAGGGTTAGGGTTAGGGTTAGGGTGAGGGTCAGGGTGAGGGTGAGGGTTAGTGTTAGGATGAGGGTTAGGTTTAGGGTGATGGTTAGGGTTAGGGTTAGGGTGAGTGTTAGCTTTAGGGTTATGTTTAGTGTGAGGGTGTGTGTTAGGGTGAGGGTGAGTGTTAGTGTGAGAGTTAGAGTTAGGGTTAGGTTTAGGGATACGTTTAGGGTGAGGGTAAGGTTTAGGGTGAGGGTTAGCGTGAGGGTGAGGGTTAAGGTTAGCGTGAGGGTTAGGGTTAGGGTTAGGGTTAGGATGAGGTTTATGGTCAGGGTTAGGGTTAGGTTTAGGTTTAGTGTGAGGTTTCCGGTTAGGGTGAGGGTTGGGGTTAGGTTTAGGGTTAGTATAAAGGATAGGGTGAGGGTTAGGTTTACAGTTAGTGTGAGTGTTAGGTTTAGGGTTCGGTTTTGGGTTATGTTGAGGGTAAAGTTTAGGGTTAGTGTTAGGGTGAGGCTGAGGGTAAGGGTTAGTGTGAAGTTTAGGTTGAGGGTTAGGATTAGATTTATGGTTAGGTTAAAGCTGAGGGTGAAGGGGATGTTGAGGGGGAAGTTTAGGGTTAAGGTGAGGGATAGGTTGAGGATTTGGGTTACGGTTAGATTTAGGGTGAGGGTTAGGCTGAGTGGTAGGGTTAGGTTTAGGCTGAGGCTTAGGTTTAGTGTGAGGTTTAGGGTTAGGTGTAGGGTGAAGGTTAGGTTTAGTGTGTTGGTTAGGTTTAGGGTTAGGGCGAGGTTTAGGTTAATGTGAGGGTTACGGTTAGGGTTAGGGTTAAGGTAAATTTTAGGGTGAGGTTTAGGTGAGGGTGAGGTTTAGGGTTAGCATTAGGTTTAGGTTTAAGGTTAGGATGAGGGTTAGGGTTAGGGTGAGGGTGAGGGTGAGGGTGAGGCTTAGGTTTAGGATTATTGTTAGGGTTAGGGTTCGGGTTAGGGTTAGGAGTAGTGTGAGGGTTAGGGTCAGGGTAAGTGTTAGGGTGAGGGTTAGGGTTATGGTTAGGTTTAGTGTGAGGGTCCGGGTGAGGGTTAGAGTTAGTTTGAGGGTTAGCGTTAGGGTGAGGTTTAGGGTTAGGGTTAGGGTGTGAGTTAGGGTTAGGGTTAGTGTTAGGGTTAGAGTGAGGGTTATGGTCAGGGTTAAGTGGAGGATTACGGTGAGGGTTATGGTTATGATAATTGTTAGGGTTAGGGTTAGGCTGAGGGTGAGGGTGAAAGTGAGTGTGAGGGTTAGGGTTAGGGTTAGGGTGAGGGGTAATGTGAGGGGTAGGGTTAGGGTTAGGTTGAGGTTTAGGGTTAGGTTATCATTAGGGTTAGGATGAGGGTTATGGTTAGAGTTAGGGTTAGGGTTTGGGTTAGGGTTTGGGTTACGGTGAGAGTTAGTGTTAGGGTTAGGTTGATCGTGTGGATTAGCGTTAGGGTTAGGTTTAGCGTGAGGGTGGGATTGAAGGTTAGGGATTGGATTAGAGTTAAGGTTAGTATAATGCTGAGGGGGAAGGGGAGGTTGAGGGTTTGGGTTAGGGTGAGGGTTAGGGTGAGGGTGATGGTTAGGGTGATGGTGAGGGTTAGGATAAGGGTGAGGGTTAGGGTTAGGGTTAGGGTTAGTGTGAGGGTAAGGGTGAGCGGTAGGTTTAGGGTTAGGGTTAGTTTGCGGGTTATTCTGAGGATAAGGCTTAGGGTGAGCTTTAGGTTGAGGGTGAGGGTTAGGATTAGGGTAAGGTTAAGGGTTAGGTTGAGGGATAGGATGAAAGTGAGGGTTAGGGTTAGCATTAGAGTTAGGGTGAGGGTGAGGGTTATGTTGAGGTGTAGTGTGAGGTTTAGGGTTCTGATGAGGGTTAGGGATAGGGTTAGGGTGAGGATGAGGGTGAGTGTTAGGGTTAGGTTTAGGGTAAGTGTGAGTTTGAGAGTTAGGATTAGGAATAGGGTTAGGGTTAGGGTTAGGGTGAGGGTGAGGGTCAGGGTGAGGGTGAAGGTTAGGGTTAGGGTTAGGTGAGGGTAAGTGTTAGGGTGAGGGTTAGGGTTACAATCAGGGTTAGGGTGAGGGTTAGGATTTGGGTGATGTTTAGGGTGAGGGTGAGGTTTAGGGTGGGGATGAGGGTTTGGATGAGGGTGAGGGTTCGGGTGATGGTTCTGGTTAGGGTGTGGGTGATGATTAGGTTTAGGGTGAGGGTTAGCATTATGTTTAGGGTTAGTTTGACGGTGAGGTTGAGGGGTAGGTTTAAGTTTAGGTTGAGGGTTAGTGTTATGGTTAGGGTTAGGGTGATGGTTAGGGAGCGGAGTAATGTTAGGGTTAGGATGAGGTTTAGGGTGAGTGTGAGGATTAGGGTTAGGTTGAGGGTCAGTGTTAGGGTTAGGGTTTGGTTGAGGATGAGGTATAGGGTGAGGTTTAGGGTTGGGTGAGGGTTATGGATAGTGTTAGGTTAGAGTTAGGGTGAGTGTTAGGTTTAGGTTTAGGTATAGAATTAGGGTGAGGGTGACGGTGAGGGTTAGGATTAGGGTTAGGGTTAGGGTTAGTGTGAGGGTTAGGTTTAGGTTTAGGGTTCGTGTGAGGGTTAGGGTTTGGTTGATGTTTAGGGTGAGGGTGAGGTTTAGGGTGAGTATGAGAGTTTGGGTGTGGTTGTGGGTTCAGGTGAGTTTTCAGGTTAGGGTGTGGGTTGAGGATTAGGGTTAGGGTGAGGGCTATCATTAGTTTTAGGTCTAGTGTGAGTGTGAGGGTGAGGGGTAGGGTTAGGTTGAGGGTTAGGTTTAGGTTTAGGCTGAGGTGAAGGTCATCGTGAGGGTGAAGGTTAGGGTTAGCTTTGTAGTTAGGGTGAGGTTTAAGGTTAGTGTGAGGGTTATGGTTATGGTTATGGTTAGGGTTATGGTGAGCGTAAGGGTTAGGGTGAGGGGTAGGGTTAGGGTGAGGGGTAGGGTTAGGGTTAGGGTTAGGGTGAAGGTTTGGGTTTGGGTGATGTTTAGGGTGAGGGTGAGGTTTAGGTTGAGGATGAGAGTTTGGGGGTGGGTGTGGGTTCAGGTGAGATTTCGGGTTAGGGTGTGGATGAGGATTAGGGTTAGGGTGAGGGTTCTCATTACGTTTAGGTTTAGTGTGAGGGTGAGGGTGAGGGGTAGGTTTAGCTTGAGGGTTAGGGTTAGGGTGAGGTTTAGGATGATGGCTAGAGTGAGAGTTAGGGTTAGGGTGATGTTTATTGTGACTGTGAGTGTTAGGGTGAGGGTGAGTGTTCGGGTGAGGGTTCGGGTTCGGGTTAGGGTGAGGATTAGGGTGTGGTTGAGGTTTAGGATGAGAGTCAGGGTGAGGTGAAAGGATAGGGTTAGGGTGAGGGTTAAGGTTAGTGTGAAGGTTAGGGTTAGGGTTAGGGTTAGTGTGAGGTTAAGATTTAGGGTGTGGGTTAGTGTGAGGGTGAGGGTTAGGGTTAGCGTTAGGGGTAGGGTGAGGGTTAGGATGAGGTTTATGGTTAGGGTGAGGGTTAGGATTAGGGTTAGTGTGAGGGTTTGAGTTAGCGTGATGTTTAGGTTGAGGTTGAGGGTTAGTGTGAGGGTGAGGGTGAGGGTGAGGGTTAGGGTGAGTGTGTGGGTGCGGGTGAGGGTGAGGGTGAGGGTTAGGGTTAGGTTTAGGGTGAGGGTGAAGTTTAGGGTTAGGGTTAGGGTTAGGATTGGGCTGAGGGTGAAGGTGAAAGTGAGGGAGGGGGTTAGGGTTAGGGTTAGGGTTATTGTTAGTGTTAGGCTTAGTTGAGGGTGAGGGTGAGGGTTAGCATTAGGGTTAGGATTAGGTTTAGGTTTAGGGTAAGGTTGAGGGGGAAGGGGAGGTTGAGTGTGAGGTTTAGGGTTAGGGTTTGTTTCAGGGTGAGGGTTAGTGTTAGGTTTAGGGTTAGTATAAGGGTTAGGCTGAGGGTAAGGGTTAGGGTTAGTGTGTGGGTTAGGTTTAGGGTTAGGGTTTGGGTTAGGTTGAGGGTAAAAGTTAGGTTGAGGGTTAGGGAGAAGGTGAGGGTTAGGGTTACAGTGAGGGTTCAGGTGAGGTTTAGAGGTAGGGTTATATTTAGGGTTAGCGTGAGGGTTATGGTGAAGGTTAGGTTGAGGTTTAGGGTTAGGGTGAGGTTTATGGTGTGGGTAACTGTCAGAGTGAGGTTTACAGTGAGGGTGAGGGTTAGGAGGAGGAGGAGGGTTAGTGTTAGAATTAGGGTTAGGGTGAGGTTGAGGGTTAGGGTGAGGGTTAGGGTTAAGTTTAGGGATAGGGTGAGGATTAGTGTTCGGATTAGTCATAGGGTGAGGGTTATGCTGAGTGTTAGGGTTAGATTTAGTGTGAGGGTTAGGTTTAGTGTGAGGATTAGGGTTAGGGTTAGGGTGAGGTTTAGGTTTAGTGTGAGGGTTAGGGTTAGTGTTAGGGTGAGGGTGAGGGTTGGGGTGAGGTTTAGGGTGAGGGTGAGGTTTAGGATTAGCATTAGGTTTAGGTTCAAGGTTAGGATGAGGGTTAGGGTTAGAGTGAGGGTGAGGCTTAGGTTTAGGATGAGGGTTAGGGTTAGGGTGAGGTTCGGGTTAGGTTTAGGGTTAAGGTTAGGGTCAGGGTAAGTGTTAGGGTGAGGGTTAGAGTTATGGTTAGGTTTAGTGTGAGGGTCAGGATGAGGGTTAGGGTTAGGTTGAGGATTAGGTTTAGGGTGAGGTTTAGGTTTAGGGTTAGGGTGAGAGTTAGGGTTAGGGTTAGTGTTAGGGTGAGGGTGAGGGTTATGGTCAGGGTTAGATGGAGGATTAAGTTTAGGATTAGGGTTAGGTAAGTGTTAGGGTTAGGGTTAGGCTGAGGGTGAGGGTGAAAGTGAGGTTTAGGGTTAGGGTTAGGATTAGGGTGAGGGGTAGAGTGACGGGTAGGGTTAGGGTTAGGGTGAGGTTTAGGGTTAGTGTGAGGGGTAGGGTTAGGGTTAGTGTGAGGATAAGGGTTAGGTTGAGGGTTAGGTTGAGGGTGTGGTTTAGGGTTATCGTTAGGTTTAGGGTGAGTGTTAGTGTGAGGGTTAGGGTTCAGGTTAGTGTTACGATTCAGGTTAGGGTGAGGGTTAGGGTTAGGGTGATGTTTATGGTGAGGGTGAGGGATAGGGTGAGGGTGAGGATTAGGGTTAGTGTTAAGGTTAGGATGAGAGTTATGGTGAGGATTAAGGTTAGGTTTAGGGTTAGGTTGAGGGGGAGTTATAGGGTGAGGGTTAGGCTTAGGGTGAGGGTTAGGGATAATGTTAGGTTAGGGTGAGGGTGAGGGTCAGTGTTAGGTTTAGGTTTACGTTTAGATTTAGGGTGAGTGTGAGGATGAGGGATAGGATTAGTGTTAGGTTTAGGGTTAGGATGAGGATTAGGCTGAGGGTTAGGTTTAGGGTTAGTGTGAGGGTTAGGGTTAGGGTTAGGGATAGATTTAGGCTTATCATAAGGTTTAGGCTGAAGGTTAGAGTTAGGGTTAGTTTGAGCGTTAGGTTTAGGGATAGGTTAAGTGTCACGGTGAAGGTAAGGTTACAGTGAGGTTTAGGGTGAGGGTGAGGGTTAGAATTAGGGTGAGCGTTGTGGTGAAGTTTTAGGGTGAAGTTTTGGGTTAGGTTCAGGGTGAGGGTGAGGGTGTGGGTAAGTTTTAGGTTGAGGGTTGTGTTGAGGGTGAGTTTTAGGTTTAGGGTGAGGGTAAGGGTTAGCGTGAGTGTTAGGGTCAGGGTGAGGGTTAGGGCTAGCATTAGGTTTAGGGTGAGGGTTAGGGTGAGTTTTTGCCTTAAGGTTAATGATAGGGTGAGGATTAGGGTTAGGGTTAGGTTTGTGGTGAGCATTAGGCTGAGGGGAAGGGTTAGGTTTAGGGTGAGTGTTAGGTTTATTGTGAGGGTTAGGATTAGGGTTAGCGTGACGGTAAGGGTTAGGGTGAAGGTTACGGTGAGTGTGAAGTTTAGGGTTAGCATTAGTTTTAGAGTTAGGGTTAGGATGAGTGTTAGCATTAGGTTTAGAGTTAGGGTTAAGGTGAGGGTGAGGATTCGGGTGAGGGTGATTTTTTCATTCAGGTAAGGGTTAGGGATAGGGTTAGGGTGAGGTTTAGGGTGAGGGTGAGGGTTGTCGTTAGGGTTAGATTTAGGGTGGGTGAGGGTGAAGGTTAGTGTTAGGATGAAGGTTAGGGTTAGGGTGAGGGTGAGGGTGAGGGTGAGAGTTAGGGTTAGGGTTATGGTGAGGGTTAGGTTTGGGTGATGTTTAGTGTGAGGGTAAAGGTTAGGGTGAGGGTGAGTGTTCTGTTGAGAAGTAGGGTTAGGGATTGCGTTAATATGAGGGTAGGGGTTAGGATGAGCGTTACGGTGAGGGTGAGGTTTATGGTTAGGTTGAGTGTTAGGTTTAGGGTTAGGGTTATGGTGAGGGTGAGGGTTAGGGTGAGCAGTAGGTTTAGGGTTAAGTTTAGTTTGCAGGTTAGGTTGAGGGTAAGGGTTAGGGTGAGGTTAAGGGTGAGGGTGAGCTTTAGGGTTAGGGTGAGGGTAAGGGTTAGGGTGAGGGTTTGGGTTAGGGTTAGGGTTAAGGTGAGAGCTAGGGTGAGGGTGAGGTTTAGGGTTAGTGTTAGGGTGAGTTTTAGGGTTAGGGTTAGGGTTAGGGTGAGTTTTAGGATGAGGGTTAGGGTTATGGTGAGTGTTAGGGTTAGGGTTAGGGTGAGGGTTAGGGTTAGGATAAGGGTTAGGGTGAGGTTGAGTGTTAGGGTTAGGGTTAGGGTGAGGGTTAGGGTTAGGATAAGGGTTAGGGTGAGGGTGAGTGTTAGGGTTACGGTTAGGGTTAGGATTATTGTTAGTGTTATGGTTATGGTTACGTTTGCAGTGTGGGTTAGGGTTAGGGTTAGGGTTAGGTTTAGGGTGAGGTTAAGGGTGAGGGTGAGTTATAGGATTAGGGTGAGGGTAAGGGTTAGGGTGAGGGTTAGGGTTAGTGTTAGGGATAGGGTGAGGATTAGTGTTAGTGTGAAGGATAGGGAGAGGGTTAGGATTAGGGTTAGTGTTAGGATAAGGGTAAGGTTGAGGGTTAGTGTGAGGATGAGGGTTAAGGTTAGGGTGAGGGTTAGGGTTAGGGTTATGGTCAGGGTGAGTGTTAGGGTGAGCCATAGGTTTAGGGTTAGGGTTAGTTTGCAGCTTAGGGTGAGGGTAAAGATTAGGGTGAGGTTTAGGGTGAGGTGAGGTTTAGGATTAGGGTGAGGTTAAGGGTTAGAGTTAGGGTTAGGTTGAGGGTGATGGTGAGGTTTAGGTTTAGGGTTAGGGTTATGGTGAGGGTTACGATTAGTGTGAGTGTTAGTGTTATGGTGCGAGTCAGGGAGAAGTTGAGTGTTAGAATGAGGGTGAGGGTGAGGGTGAGGTTTAGGGTTAGGATTAGGGTTAGGTTTAATTTTAGGGTTTGGGTTAGTTTTAGGGTTATTGTTAGGGTTAGAGTTTGGGTTAGGGTGAGGGTTAGGGTGAGGTTCAGCATTAGGGTTAGGTTTAGGGTTAGGGTGAGCGCGAGGGTGAGTGTGAGGGTTTGGATGAGGGTGAGGGTGTTTCGGTTATGTAAGTGTTAGGGTTAGGGTGAGGATTAGGGTGAGACTGAGTTTTAAGCTGATGTTAGGTTTAGTGTGATGGTTAGGGTTAGGGTTAGGGTAAGGTTTAGGGTTAGGTTGATTGTTAGGGTGATGGTGAGGGTGAGAGTTAGGATTAGTAATAGAGTTAGTGTTAGGGTTAGGCTGAGGTGAAGGTCAGTGTGAGGGTGAAGGTTAGGGTTAGGGTTAAAGTTAGGTTCAGGGTTACGGTTAGTGTGAGGGTGAGGGTGAGGGTTAGGGTGAGGTTGAGAGTTAGTTTTAGGGTGAGGGTTAGGATTAGGATGAGTGTTATGGTTAGGTTGAGTATGAGGGTTAGGGTTAGGTTGAGGATTAGGGTGAGGTTTAGGGTTAGGGTTATGTGAGAGTTAGGGTTAGGGTGATGTTTATTGTGAGGGTGAGGGTGAGTGTTCGGTTCAGGATGAGGGTTCTGTTGAGGGTGAGAGTTAGGGTGTGGTTGAGGGTTAGGGTTACGGTGAGAGTTAGGTTGAGGTGTTGGGATAGGGATAGGTTAGGGTTTGTGTGAGGGTAAGGGTTAGGGTGAGAGTGAGGGTGAGGGTGCCAGTGAGGGTGAGGGTGAGAGTGAGGGTTATAGTTAGGGTTATGGTGGGGCTGAGGGTTAGGGTTAGGATGAGGGTTCAGGTTAGTGTGAGGGTTAGTGTGATGTTGAGGTTCAGGGTGAGGGTGAGTGTTAGAATGAGGTTTAGGTGAGGGTTAGGGTAAGGATTAGGATTAGGTTGAGTTTTAGGGTTAGGGTTAGTGTTAGGGTTATGGTTATTGTTATGGTTAGGGTTAGGGAGAGGTTGAGTGTGATGCTGAGGTTTAGCGTTAGGGTTAGGGTTAGGGTTAGGGTGAGAGTGGGGTTGAGGGTTAGGGTTAGGATTTGGGTTAGGGTTACAGTAAGGCTGAGGGGGAAGGGGAGGTTGAAGGGGAGGGTTAGGTTTAGGGTTAGGTTTAGGGTGAGGGTTAGGGTTAGGTTTAGGTTTATTATAAGGGTTAGGCTGAGGGTAAGGGTTAGGGTTAGTGTGAGTGTTAGGTTAAGGGTTAGGTTTTGGGTTAGGTTGAGGGTAAAGCTTAGGTTGCGGTTTAGGGAGAGGGTGAGAGTTAGGGTTAGGGTGAGGGTTAGGGTGAGGGTTAGGTTTAGGGTTATGGTTAGGTTTAGGGTGAGGGTTAGGGTGAAGTTTAGGTTTAGTTTTAGGGTTAGCGTGAGGCTTAGTGTGTCGGTAAGTGTTAGGGTGAGTGTTAGAATGAGGATGAGGGTTAGGGTTAGGGTGAGGTTTAGGGTTAGGGTGAGTGTTATGGTGAGGGTAAGGGATAGGGTTAGCATTAGGGTTAGGGTGAGGGTGAGGGTTAGGGTGAGGTTTATGGTTAAGGTTAGGTATAGGGTGAGGATTAGGGTTAGGGTTAAGTTTAGGGGGCGGGTTAAGCTGAGCTTTAGGGTTATGGTTAGGGTGAGGGTTAGGTTTAGTGTGAGGGTTAGGGTTAGCATTAGGTTTAGGGTTAGATTTAGGATGAGGATTAGGGTTACGGTTAGGGTGAGGTTGAGGGTGAGGGTTAGGGTTAGGATGAGGGTTAGGGTTAGGGAGAGTGTGAGGGTTAGTTTTAGGGTGAGGGTTAGGTATAGGATGAGGATTAGAGTTAGGGTGAGGGTGAGGGTTAAGGTTAAGTTGAGAGTTAGGGTTAGGGTGAGGTTTAAGGTTAGTGTTAGTGTGAGAGTTAGGGTTAGTTTGAAGTTTATTGTGAGGGTGAGTGTTATGCTGAGGCTGAGTGTTCCAGTGAGGGTGAGGTTTCGTGTGAGGGTTAGAGTGTGTTTGAGGGTTAGGGTTAGAATGAGAGTTAGGCTGAGGTGTTGGGATAGGGTTAGGTTTAGGGTTAGTGTGAGGATAAGGGTTTGGGTGAGGGTTAGGTTGAGCGTGAGGGTTATGGTTAGCGTTAGGGTTAGGGTGAGAGTTAGGTTTAGGGTGATGTTTAGGGTGAGATTGAGGTTAGTGTGAGGGTCAGGGTGAGGGTGAGGGTTAGGTTGAGGGTGGGGGTGAGTGTGAGGGAGAGGTTGAGGGTGAGGGTTATCTTTCGGGTTATGATGAGGGTGAGGGTTAGGGTTAGGATTAGGTTTTGGGTTATGGTTAGGCTGAGGGTGAGGGTGAATGTGAGGGTGAGGGTTAGGGTTAGGGTTAGGGTGAGGGTTAGGGTTAGTGTGGGGGTTAGTGTGATGGTGAGGGTCAGGATGAGGGTGAGTGTTAGAATGAAGGTGATGGTGAGGGTGAGGGTTAGGGTTAGGATTAGGGTTAGGGTGAGTTTTAGGGTTAGGTTTAGTGTTAGGGTGAGGGTTATTGTTAGGATTAGGGTTAGGGTGAGGGTGAGGGTTAGCGTTAGGGTTAGGATTAGGTATAGGGTGAGGGTGGGGTTGAGGGATAGGGTTAGGATTAGGGTTAGGTTTAGGGTAAGGCTGAGGGGCAAGGGGAGGTTGAGGGTGAGGTTTAGGTTTAGTGTTAGGGTTAGGTTGAGTATTAGGATTAGGTTTATGGTTAGTATAAATGTTAGGCTGAGGGTAAGGGTTAGGGTTAGTGCGAGTGTTAGGTTTAGGGTTAGTGTTTGGGTTAGGTTGAGGGTGAGGGTTAGGGAGAGGTTGAGGGTTAGGGTTATGGTTAGGTTTAGGGTTAGGGTGAAGGTTAGGTTTAGGTTTAGGTTTCGGGTGAGGGTTAGGGTGTGGGTAAGTGTTAGGGTGAGTGTTAGGGTGTGGGTGAGGGTTACATTTAGGGTGAGGGTAAGGGTTAGGGTTAGCGTTAGAGTGAGGGTGAAGGTTAGGGTTAGCATCACGGTTAGGGTGAGGGTGAGGGTTAGGGTTAAGCTTAGTGATAGGGTGAGGGTTAGGTTTAGGGTTAGGTTTAAGATGAGGGTTAGGCTGAGGGGTAGGATTAGGGTTAGGGTGAGGGTTAGGTTTAGTGTGAGGATTAAGGTTATGTTTAGGGTTAGGGTAAGTGTTAGGTTGAGGGTTAGGGTGAGAGTGCGGTTTAGGGTTAGCATTAGGCTTGGGGTTATGGTTAGGATGAGGGTTATGGTAAGTGTGAGGGTGAGGTCGAGGTTAGGGGTAGGATAAGGGTTAGGGTGAGGGTGAGGGTTAGGTTTAGGGAGAGTGTAAGTGTTAGGCTGATGGTTAGGGTTAGGTTTAGGGTGAGGGTCAGGGTGAGGGTTAGGGTGAGAGTTAGGGTTAGGGTTAGAGTTAGCGTGAGGGTGAGTGTTTTTGTCAAGGTTAGGTGGAGGATTAGTGTGAGGGTTAGTGTTAGGGTTAGTCTTAGTTTTAGGGTGAGGCTGTGGGTGAGGGTGAAAGTGAGGGTGAGGGTTAGGTTTAGGGTTAGGGTGAGGGGTAGTGTGATGTGTATGGTTAGGGTTAAGGTGAGGTTTAGGGTTAGTGTGAGGGTTAGGGTTAGGGTTAGGTTTAGGGTTAGTGTGAGGATAAGGGTTAGGTTGAGGGTGAGATTGAGGGTGAGGATTAGGTTTATCGTTAGTTTTAGGGTGAGGGTTAGTTTGAGGGTTAGGTTTAGGGTTAGGGTGAGGGTTACAGTTAGGGTGATGTTTAGGGTGAGGGTTAGGATGAGGGTGAGTGTGAGGTCTAGGGTGAGGGTGAGTGTGAGGGTTAGGTTTAGGATTAGGGTTAGGTTTAGGGTTAGATTTAGGGTGAGGCTTAGGTTTAGTGTGAAGTTAGGGTTAGGGTTAGGGTTAGGGTGAGGGTAAGTGTTTGGGTGAGGGTTAGGGTGAGGGTTAGGGTGATTTTTAGGGTTAGCGATTGGGTTAGGGTTAGGGTTAAGGTTATTGTTAGAGTTAGGTTTATGGTTAGGTTGAGGGTGAGGTTTAGCGTTAGGGATAGGTTTAGGGTTAGGGTGAGCGTGGGATTGAAGGTTAGGGTTAGGATTAGGGTTAGGGTTAGGGTAATGCTGAGGTTGAAGAGGAGGTTGAGGGTGAGGGTTAGGGTTAGGGTTAGGGTTTGGCTGAGGGTTAGGCTGAGGGTGAGGTTGAGGGTGAGGGTTTCGGTTAGGTAAGTGTTAGGGTTAGGGTGAGGATTCGGGTGAGAGTGAGTGTTAAGCTGAGTTTATGTTTAGGTTGAGGGTTAGGGTTAGGGTGACGGTTAACATTAGGTTTATGGTTAGTTTGAGTGTGAGGGTGAGGGGTATGATTAGGGTTAGGTTAAGGCTTAGGGTTAGGGTTAGCGTTAGGGTTATGGTTAGGGATAGTGGTAATGTTAGTGTTAGGGTCAGGTTTAGGTATGTGTGCCGGTTAGGGTTAGGTTTAGGGTTAGGTTGAGGGTTAAGGTTTAGGGTTAGGGTTAGGGTGTGGGTTAATGTTAGAGTTAGGGTTAGGGCTAGTTTGAGGTGAGGGCTAGGTTTAGGGATAGGGTTAGGGTGAGGGTTAGTGTTAGTGTGGGATTAGGGTGATGGTTAGGGAGAGGGGTAATATAAGGTTTAGGGTGAGGTTTAGGTGAGTGTGAGGGTTAGGGTTAGTGTTATGGTTAGGGTGATGGTTAGGTAGAGGGTTAATGTTAGGATTAACCTTAGGTTTAGGTGAGTTTGAGTGTTAGCGTTAGGGTTAGGGTTAGGTTGAGGGTTAGGGTTAGTGTTATGGTTAGGGTGATGGTTAGGTAGAGGGGTAATGTTAGGGTTAGGGTGAGGTTTAGGTGAGTGTGAGGGTTCGGGTGAGGGTGAGGTTTAGTGTGTGGGTGAGGGTTAGGGTTAGGGTGAGGATTAGTTTTAGGCTTAGGGTTAAGTTTATGGTGAGAGAAAGGGTTAAGGTGAGGTTTAGTGTGAGGATGAGGGTTAGGATTAGTGTTAAGTTTAGGGTGAGGGTTAGAGTGAGGGTTAGGGTTAGGGTTAGGATGAGCGTGACATATAGGGTGAGGGTTAGGGTTAGGATGAGGGTTAGGAATAGTGTTAGGTTAAGGTGAGGGTGAGGGTAAGTGTTTTGTTGAGGGTGAGGGTGAGGGTGAGGGTGTGGGTTAGTGTGTGAGTGAGGGTTAGGGTTATGGTGAGGATTAGGTTTAGACTGAAGGTTAAGGTTATGGTCAGGGTAAGGGTTATGCTTTCGTTTAGTGTGAGGGTGAGGGTTAGGGTTAGCGTTAGGGTTAGGGTGAGTGTTAGGGTTAGGGTTAGGGTGAGAGTGAGATATAGGGTGAGGTTTAGGGATAGTTTTAGGTTAAGGTGAAGATGAGGGTGAGTGTTAGGTTTAGGTTTAGGTTTAGAGTTAGGGTGAGGGTGAGGGTGAAGTTAGGATTAGGGTTAGGTTTAGGGTTAGGATGAGGGTTAGGCTGAGGGTTAGGTTTAGGTTTAGTGTGAGGGTTAGGGTTAGGGCTAGGTTTAGGGGTATGGTGAAGGTTAGGGTTAGATTTAGGGTTAGCATAAGTTTTAGGCTGAGGGTTAGGCTTAGGTTAGTGTGAGGGTTAGGTGTAGGGTTAGGGTAAGGGTTAGGGTGAGGGTAATGGTTAGGGTGAGGGTTAGGGTGAGAGTGAGGGTTACGGTTAGGGTGAGCGTTAGGGTGAAGTATAGGTTTAGGGTTAGTGTTAGGGTGAAGGTGAGGGTGTGGGCAAGTGTTAGGGTGAGAGTTAGTGTGAGGGTGAGTTTTAGGTTTAGGGTTAGGTATATTGTGAGTGTTAGGCTGAGGGGAAGGTTTAGGGCTAGTGTGAGGGTTAGGGTTAGCGTTAGGGTGACTGTAAGGGATAGGGTTCGGGTTAGGGTGAGTGTGAGGTTTAGGGTTAGCATTAGGTTTAGAGTTAGGGTTAGGGTGTGTGTTAGGGTTAGGTTTAGGGTTAGGGTTAGGGTGTGGGTGAGGCTTAGGTTTAGGGTTAGGATGAGTGTTCGTTTTAGGGTGAGGGCTAGGGTGAGGGTGAGGATTAGGGTGAGGGTGAGTGTGAGGGTGAGGTTTTCAGTTAGGTAAGGTTTAGGGTTAGGGTTAAGGTGAGGTTTAGGGTGAGGGTGTGAGTTGGGGTTAGGGTAAGGTTTAGGGTCATGGTGAGGGTTAGGGTGAGGTTGAGGGTTAGGGTTAGGGTTTGGGTGAGTGTTAGGGTTAGGGTGATGTTTAGTGTGAGGGCGAGGTTTAGCGTGAGGGTGAGTGTTCTTTTGAGAATAAGGGTTAGGTTTAGGGTGAGGGATAGGGTTATTGTGAGTGTAAGGGTTAGGGTGAGGGTTAGGGTTTTGGTGAGTGTGAGGGTTAGGGTGTGCCGTCGGTTTAGGGTTAGGGTTAGTTTGTGGATTAGGGTGAGGGTAAGGGTTAGGGTGAGATTTAGGGTGAGGGTGATGGTTAGGGTTACGGTGGGGGTAAGAATTACGGTGAGGGTTAGGGTGAGGGTTTGGGTTAGGGTTAGGGATAGGGTGAGGATTAAGGTTAGTGTGAGGGTTAGGGTGAGGATTAGGATTAGGGTAAGTGTGAGGATAAGGGTTAGTGTGAGGGTTTGGGTGATGGTGAGGTGTTGGGTTAGTGTTAGGGATAGGGAGGGCATAAGGGTGAGGATTAAGTTTAGGGTGAGGTTTAGGGTTAGGTTTAGGGTGAGGGTTAGGTTTATGGTGATGTTTTTGGTCAGGGTGAGTGTTAAGGTGAGGGTGAGTGTTAGGTTTAGGGTTAGGGTTAGGGTGACGGTGAAGTTGAGGGTGAGGGTTAGGTTTAGGATTAGGGTTAGGGTTAGCGTTACGGTGAGTGTTGGGTGAGGATAAGGGTTCCGGTGAAGGTCAGGATTAGGGTGTGTGCGAGGGTTAGGGTTAGGGTGAGTATTAGGGTTAGTGTTAGGGTTAAGGTTATGGTGAGTTTAAGGGTTAGGGTGAGATTTAGGGTGAAGTTAAGGGTTTGGGTTATCATTAGAGTTAGGATGAGGGTTTCGGTTAGGGTTAGGTTTAGGGTGAAGTTGAGGATGAGGGTGAGGGTTAGGATTCGTGTTAGTGTGAGGGTTAGGGTTAGTGTGAGGGTGAGGGTGAGGGTGAGGTTTAGGGATATGGTAAGTGTTAGGATGAGGTCTAGGGTTAGGTTTAGCATTAGGGTTAGGGTTAGGGTGAGGATAACAGTGAGTGTTAGGGTTAGGTTCAGGGTTATAGTTAGGGTAAGGGCTAGCGTTAGCATGATGTTGATTGTGAGGGTGAGGTTTAGGGTGAGGGTGAGTGTTAGGGTGAGGGTGAGGGTTCGGTTGAGGGGGAGGATTAGGGTGGGGTTGAGGGTTAGGGTTAGAGTGAGGGTTAGGGTGACTGTGATGGTTAGGGTGAGGGTTAGTGTTAGTGTTAGGGTTAGTGTGATAGTGAGGGTGAGGGTAAGGGTGAGGGTTAGGTTGAGGGTGAGTGTGAGGTTTAGGGTAAGGATTAGGGTTAGGGTGAGTTTCAGGGTTAGGGTTAGGTTGAGGGAGAGGGTAAGGGTTAGGGTTAGATTTATTTTTAGGTTAAGAGTTAAGGTTAGGGTGAGTGTGAGAGTGAGGTTTAGCGTTAGGGTTAGTGTTATGGTTCGGGTGAGGTTGGGGATGAGGGTTAGGGTTAGGATTAGTGTTACGTTTAGGGTTCGGTTGAGTGGAGGCCGAAATTTAGGGTGAGGGTTTGGGATAGGGATAGGGTGAGGGTTAGGCTGAGGGTGAGTGTTAGGGTTATCTTAGTGATAGGGTGAGGGTTAGGGTGAGGGTAAGGGTTAGGGCGAGGTTTAGGGTGAGGGTTAGGGTTAGGGCGAGGTTTAGGGTGAGGTTGAAGTTTAATGTTAGCATTAGGCTTAGGGTGAGCATGAGGTTTCGCGTGAGGGTTAGGGTTTGTGTTAGGGATAGGTGATGATTAGGGTTAGGGTTAGGGTGAGGGTGAGGTTTAGGATCTGGGGTAGGGTTAGGGTTAGGGTTAGGGTGAGGGTGAGGGTTAGGCTGAGCATTAGGGTGAGGGTAAGGGTTTCAGTTAGGAAAGGCTTAGAGTTACGGTTAAGGTGAGGATTAGGTTGAGGGTGAGGTTTAAGGGGAGGATTAGGGTTAGCTTGAGGATTTGTGTTAGGATTAGGGTGAGAGTTAGGGTTAGGGTTAGGGTTATGTGAGGGAAAGGGTTAGGGTGAGGTTTAGGGTGAGGGTGAGGGTTAGGGTTAGTGTTAGGGTTAGGGTGAGGGTTAGGGGGAGGGTTTGTGTTAGGGGGAGGGTTACGGTTAGGGTTAGGCTTGGGGTGAGGGTAAGGGTTAGGGTTAGGCTTGGGGTAAAAGTTAGGGTTAGGGTGAGGGTTAGGGTGAGAGTGAGGATTAGGGTTAATGTTAGGGTGAGGGTGAGGGTTTCCGTTAGGAAAGCCTTAGGGTTAGGGTTAGTCTGAGGGTGAGTATTAGGGTGAGGGTGAGGTTTAAGTTGAGATTTAGGGTTAGGGTGAGGATTACAGTTAGGTTTAGGGTGAGGGTTAGGATTAGGGTGATGTTTAGCGTGAGGGTGAGGGTTAGGGTGAGGGTGACGGTGAGGGTGAGGGTGTAGGTGATTATTAGGGTTAGGGTGAGGGTTAGGGTGACAGTGACATTGAGGGTTAGTGGGAATGTGAGGGTTACGGATAGGGCTAGGGTGAGGGTTAGGGTTAGGGTTAATGTGAGGGGTAGGGTCAGGGGTAGCATTAGGGTTAGTGTGAGTGTTAGGGTTAATGTGAGGATTAGGGTTAGGGTTAGTGTGAGGATAAGGGTTAGGATGAGGGTTAGGGTGAGAGTGAGTTAGGGTTAGCTTTATGGTTAGCATGAGGGTTAGGGTGAGGTTTAAGGTGAGGGTTTGGGTTAGTATGAGGGTTAGGTTTAGAGTTAGGGTTAGGGTGAGGATTAGGATTCGGGTGAGGTTTAGGGTAGGGTTAGGGTGAGGGTTCGGGTTAGGGAGAGGGTGAGTTTTAGGGTGAGAGTGACGGTTAGGGTTAGGGTGAGGATTAAGGTGACGGTGAGTGTTAGGGTGAGTTTCAGGGTTAGGGATATGGTGAGGATTAGTGTTAGGGATAGGGTGAGGGTAAGTTTTAGGGTGAGGGTGAGGGTTAGGTTTAGATTTAGGAATAGGGTGAGGGTTAGGGTGAGGTTTAGTGTTAGTGTTAGGGTTAGGGTTAGGGTGAGGGTTATGGTTAGGGTAAGGGTTAGAGTGAGGTTTAGGGTGACGGTGAGGGTTACGGATAGTATTAGGGTTAAGGTTAGGTTTAGGGTGAGGGTTAGGATTAGGTTTACTGTGACGGTGAGTGTTAGAGTTAGCATTAGGGTTAGGGTTAAGGTGAGGGGAAGGATTAGGGTTAGTGTTAGGCTGAGGGCTAGGGTTAGGGTTAGGGTAAGGTTTAGGTTTAGGGTGAGGGTGAGGGTGAGGTTTAGGTGTAGGATTAGGCTTAGGTGCAGGTTTACGCTTAGGGTGAGTGTGAGGGTGAGTGTCAGAGTTAGGTTTAGGGTGAGGGTTAGGGTTATGGTTAGGATTATGGTGAGGGTGAGTGTTAGGGTGAGTGTTAGGGTGAGGGTGATGGTAAGGGTGAGGGTGAGGCTGAGGTTGAGGGTGAAAGTGAGGTTTTGGGTGAGGGTTAGGGTTAGGGTTAAGGTTAGGGTGAGGGTTAGGTTTAGGGTGAGGATTAGTTTTAGGATTAGGTTTAGGGTTAGCATGAGGGTTAGGGATAGGGTTAGGTTTAGGGTGAGGGTTTTCGTTAGGTTTAGAGTTAGGGTGAGGTTGAGGGTGAGGGTTACGGTTTGGATTAGGGTTAGGGTTAGGGTTAGACTGAGGGTGAGGTTGAGTGTGAGTTTGAGGGTTAGGGTTAATATGAGGGTTACCTTTATTGTTAGCGTTAAGGTTAGAGTGAAGGGTAGGGTTAGGGCTAGGGTTAGGATGAGGGTTAGGCTGAGAGTAGTGTTCGTGTGAGGGTAAGGGTTAGGGTGATTGTTAGCGTGAGAGTGAGGTTT
Organism: Dipodomys merriami; assembly: GCF_024711535.1. NCBI lineage: Eukaryota > Metazoa > Chordata > Mammalia > Rodentia > Heteromyidae > Dipodomys > Dipodomys merriami. The sequence goes on along the minus strand of NW_027202471.1, from coordinate 2,672,748 downwards.
AGGGTTAGGCTTAGGGTTAGGGTGAGGGTTAGGGTGAGGGTAAGTGTTAGGGTGAGGTTTAGGGTGAGTGTGAGTGTGAGGGTTAGGGTTAGGGTTAGGCTTAGACTTAGGGTTAGGCTGAGGGTGAGGGTGGGGGTGAGGATTAGGGTTAGGGTCATGATTAGGTTTAAGGTTACTGTTATTGTTAGGGTAAGGTTAGATTTTCGTTGAGGGTGACGTTGCGGGTGAGGGTTAGGGTTAGGGTTAGGGTGAGGTTTAGGTTTAGGGTTAGAGTTAGGGTTAGGTTTAGGGTGAGATTTAGGTTTAGGGTTAGGGTTAGTGTTAGGGTTAGATTTAGGGTTAGGCTGAGGTTGAGGGTGGGGTTGAGAATTACGGTTAGGTTTAGGGTTAGGGTTAAATTTAGGGTTAGGGTTAGGGTTATTGTTAGTGTTATGGTTAGGGTTTAGTTTCTGATGAGGGTGAGGTTTATGGTTAGGGTGGTTTAGGTTTAGGGTTAGTGTTAGTGTTATTGTTAGGGTTAGGGTTAGAGTTAAGTTGAGGGTGAGGGTGAGGGTTAGGTTTAGGGTGAGATTTATGGTGAGGTTTAGGGTTAGGTTGAGGGTGAGTTTTAGGTTTAGAGTTAGGTTTAGGGAGAGGGTTAGGTGAGGGTCAGGTTTAGGTTGAGGTTTAGGGATAGGCTTAGGGTTAGGATTAGGATTAGGGTAAGCATGAGTGTGAGGTTTAGGTTTAGGGTTAGGCTTAGGCTTAGGGTTAGGCTGAGGGTGAAGGTAGGTGTGAGGGTTAGGGATATGGTTAGGGTGAGGATTAGTGTTAGGGTGAATTTAGAATTTGGATTAGGCTTAAGGTGAAGGTGAGGGTTAGGTTTAGGGTGAGGGTTAGGGTTAGGATTAGGGTTAGGGTGAGTGTGAGGTTTAGGATTAGGTTTTGGGTTAGGGTTATTGTTAGTGTTATGGTTAAGGTTACCTTTGCTGTGAGGGTAACCCTGAGGGTGAGGTTTAGGTTTAGGATTAGCGTTAGGGTTAGGGTTAGGTTTAGAGTTAGGATTAGTGTTATTGTTAAGTTTAGGGTTAGAGCTATGGTGAGGGTGAGGGTGAGGGTGAGGGTTAGGTTTAGGGTTAGGGTGAGGGTTTGGATGAGGGTCAGGGTTAGAATTAGGGTTAGGGTGAGGGCTAGGGTGAGGGTTAAGGTTAGGGTTAGGGTTAGGGTTAGGGTTACGGTTAGCTTTAAGGTTAGCATGCGGTTTAGAGATAGGGTTAGGGTTAGGGTGAGCGTGATATAAGGGTAAAGTTGAGGGTTAGGCTGAGGGTGAGGGTTAAGATAAGGGTGAGGGTTAGGGTTAAGGTGAAGGTTACGGTAAGGGTGAAGGTTAGGGGTTAAGGTGAGGGTGAGGGTTAGATTGAGGATTAGGGTTATGTTGAGGGATATGGTTAGAGTGAGGGTTAAGTTTAGGGTTAGGGTTATTGTTAGGGTTATGGTTTGGGTTAATTTTGCGGTGAGGGTTAGGCTGAGGGTGAGGGTTATGCTTAGGGTTAGGGTTAGGGTTTCTGTTAGTGTTAGGGTTAGGGTGAGGTTAAGGTGAGGGTGAGGGTTAGCGATAAGTTTAGGATTAGGTCTAGGGTTAAGGTGAGGGTGAGTGTGAGGGTTAGGGTTAGAGTTAGGGTTAGGATTAGAGTTAGGGTCAGGGTGAGGGTTAGGATTAGGGTGAGGGTTGGGGTTAGGGTTAGAGTGAGAGGGTGAGGGTTATGCTTAGGCTTAGGTTTAGGGTGTGGGCTAGGGTGAGGTTGAGGGTTAGGATGAGGGTTAGAGTTAGTGTTCGGGTTAGGGTTAGGGTTGGAGTTAGGGTTAGGCTTAGTGTTAGGCAGAGGATGAGGGTGAGGGTGAGGGTTAGGGTTAGGTGAGGGGGAGGTTTAGGGTTAGATTTAGTGTTAGATGGAGGGCTAGTGTGAGGGTAAGGGTTTTAGGGTTAGGGTGAGGGTTAGGATGAAGTTTAGGGTTATGATAAGGGTTAGTATTAGGGTTAGGGTAAGGGCCAGAGTGAGGGTGAGGCTTATGGTTAGCGTTAGGGTCTGCTTTAGTTTAGGGTTAGGGTTAGAGTTACTGTAAGTGTGAGGGTTAGGGTTAGGTTTAGGGTTAGGGCTATTGTTAGGGTTAGGTTTAGAGTTTAATTGAGGGTAAGGGTTAGGGTTAGGTTTAGGGTTTGGGTTTCTTGTTAGGGTTAGGGTTAGAGTTAAGTTGAGGGTAAGGTTGAGGGTTAGGTTTAGGTTTAGGGTTAGGGTAAGGGTTAGGGTGAGGGTTAGGGTTATTGTTACTGTTATGGTGTGGGTTAAGTTTGCGGTGTTGGTGAGGCTGAAGGTGAGGGTTATGATTTTGGTTAGGGTTAGGGTTAGTGTTAGGGTTAGGGTTAGGGTGAGGTTTAGGGTTTGGGTTAGGGTTAGCCTTAGGGGTAGGCTGAGGGTGAGGTTGAGGGTTAGAAAGTTAGGGTTACGGTGAGGGTAAGTCATAAGTTTAGATGGAGGTTTAGAATGAGGTTTAGGGTTAGGATTAGGGTTTGGGTGAGGGCTAGGGTGAGGGTGAATGTTATGGTTCGGGTGAGGGTGAGGTTTAGGTTGAGGGTTAGATTGAGGGTTAGTGTGAGTGTTAGGGTTAGCGTTAGGGTGAGGATGAGGTTTAGGATTAGAGTTAGGGTTAGGGTGAGGCTGATTGTGAGGGTTAGGGTTAGGGTTAGTGTTAGAGTTAGGGATAGGTTGAGGGTTAGGATGTGAGTGAGGGTTAGGCTTAGGGTTAGGATTAGGTTTAGGGTAAGGTTAGGGTGAATGTGAGGTTTAGGGTTAGGGTTAGGGTTAGGTTTAGGGTAGGATCAGGGTGAGGGTGAGGGTTAGGGTTAGGGTGAGTGTTAGGGTTAGGGTTATGGTGAGAGTTAGGGTTCAGGTTAAGTTTAGGGTTAGGATGAGGGTTAGGGTTAGGGTTAGTGTTAGGGTGAGGGTTAGGGTTAGGGTTAGCGTGAGGGTGAGGGCTAGGAATAGGATTAGGGTTAGGAATAGGTTTAGGGTGAGGGCTATGATGAGGGTGAGGGTTAGGGTTAGTGTTAGCATGAGGTTTAGGTTTAGGGTTAGGGTGAGTGTTAGGATGAGGGTTAGGGTTACAGTGAGGGTGAGGGTTAGCATTAGGTTTAGGGTTAGGATTAGGGTAAGGGTTAGGGTGAGTGTTTGTATTAAGGTTAGGTTTAGGGTTATATTTAGGGTTAAGATTATTGTTATTTTTATTGTTAGGGTTAGAGTTAACGTGTGGGTGAGGGAGAGGGTGAGGGTGTGGGTTACGGTGAGGTTTAGGGTTAGGGTTAAGATTAGGGTTACAGTGAGGGTGAGGTTTAGGGTTAGATTTAGGGTTAGGGGGAGGGTTAGATCGAGGGTTAGGGTTAGGGTTAGTGTTAGGGTTAAGGTTAGGGTGAGGGTTAGCTTGATGTTTAGATTTAGGGTTAGGGTTAGGATTAGGGTTAGGGTGAGCATGAGTGTGAGGGTTAGGGTTAGGGTTAGGCTGAAGGTGAGGCTGGGGGTGAGGATTAGGTTTACGCTAATGGTTAGCGTTAGGGTGATGGTGGAGGTTAGTTTGAGGGTTAGAGTTAGGATTAGGGTTAGGGTGAGTGCTAGGGTGAGGTTGAGGGTTAGGGTAAGGCTTAGGCTTAGGCTTAGGCTTAGGCTGAGTTTGAGGTTGAGGTTCAGGGTTAGGGTTAGGGTGATGGTTAGGTTTACGATTAGGGTGTTGGTTAGGATGAAGTTTCGGTTTAGGGTGAGGGTTAGGGTGAGGAGGATGGTAAGGGTAAACGTGAGGGTGAGGGTTAAGATAAAGTTGAGTGTTAGGTTTAGGTTTAGGGTTAGGGTAAGGGTGAGGTTTAGGGTTAGGGTGAGGTTTAGATTGAGAATTAGGGTTAGGGTTAGTGTAAGGTTTCGGGTGAGAATTAGGGTTAGGGTTAGGGTGAGGGTGAGGGTTAGAACTAGGGTTTAGGTGAGGGCTAGGGTGAGGGTGAGGGTTAGTGTTATGCTTAGTGTTAGTGTTAGCGTGAGTGAATGTGTTAGAGTGAGGGTTAGGGTTACGGTGAGGGTTATGGTTAGGGTTAGGGTTAGGGTTTGGTTTAGGGTTTTTGTTAGGGTTAGGGTTACGGTTACGGTTACGGTGAAAGTGAGGATGAGGTTTAGGGTTAGTTATAGTGGTAGGGTTATGGTGAGGGTTACGTTGAGGGTTGGGTTTAGGGTTAGTGTTAGTTTTAGATATAGGCTGAGAGTTAGGGGGAGGCTGAGGGTTAGGGTTAGGGTTAGGGTTAGGATTAGTGTTAGGGTGAGGGTGAGTGTATGTGTTATGGTTAGATTTAAGGTTAGGCATAGGATTAGACTGAGTGTGCGGTTCAGGGTGAGGCTAAGGGTTAATGTGAGGGTTAGGTTGAGGGTTTGGATGAGGGTTAGGGTTACAATGAGGGTGAGGTTTAGGGTTAGTGTGAGGGTTAGGGTTAGGATTAGGATTAGGTTGAGGGTAGGTTTTAGGATTAGGGTTAGGTTTAGGGTTAGGTTTAGGGTTAGGGTTTGGTTTAGGGTTAGTATTAGTGTTATTGTTAGGGTTAGGATTAGAGTTACTGTGAGGGTGAGCGTTAGGGTAATGTTTAGGGTGAGGTTTTGGGTTAGGCTTAGGATTAGGGCTAGGGTAAGGTTAGGTTTATGGTTAGACTTAGGGTTAGGGGAAGGGTTAGGATGAGTGTTAGGGTTAGGGTTAATGTTAGGGTTAAGGTTAAGTTGAGGGTTAGGTTGAGGTTTAGGGTTAGGGTTAGGGTGAGGATTAGGGTTAGGGTGAGGGTTGGGTTTAGGGTTAGAGTTAGGGTTAGGGTGAGGCTGAGCGTGAGGGTTAGGGTTAGGGCTAGTGTTAGAGTTAGGGATAGGGTGAGGTTTAGGGTGAGGGTGAGGGATAGGCTTAGGGTTAGGATTTGGTTTAGGATAAAGATTAGGGTGAGGGTTAGGGTGAGGGTTAGGGTTAGGGATAGGGTTAGGTTTAGGATTAGGGTTAGGGTGAGTGTGAGTGTGAGGTTTAGGTTTAGGGTTAGTGTTAGGTTTTGGGTTAGGGTTAGTGTTAGTGTTAAGGTGAGGGTTAGGGTTAGGTTTATGTTTAGGATTAGGCTTAGGTTTAGGCTGAGGGTGACAGTGGGGGTGAGGATTAGGTTTAAGGTTATGGTTAGGGGTAGGGATAAGGTTATTGTTAGTGTTATGGTTATGGTTAAGTTTGTGGTGAGGGTGATGCTGAGGGTGAGGGTTATGTTTAGGTTTAAGGTTAGGGTTAGGATTACCGTTAGGCTTAGGCTTAGGCTGAGGGTAATGGTGGGGGTGAGGATTAGATTTAGGGTTAGGGTTATTTTTAGTGTTATGGTTAGGGTTAAGTTTGCAGTGAGGGTGAGGCTGATGGTGAGGGTTATGTTTAGGGTAAGGGTTAAATTTAGGCTTAGTGTTATTGTTAGGGTAAGGTTTAGAGTTATGGTGAGTTTGAGGGTGAGGGTGAGGGTTAGGGTTAGGGTGAGGTTTAGGGTTAGTGTTAGGGTTAGGGTGAGGGTGAGGTTTAGGGATAGAGTTAGGGTTAGGGTGAGAGTTAGATTGAGGTTTAATGTTAGGGTTATTGTTATTGGTAGGGTTAGGGTGACAGTTGGGGGGTTATTGTTAGCGTTAGCGTTAGGGTTACGGTGTGGGTGACGTTTAGTGTTAGAATTAGGGTTAGGGTGAGGCTGAGTGTGAGGGTTAGCTTTAGGGTTAGTTTTAGGGTTAGGGTGAGGGTTAGGGCGAGGGCGAGGTTTAGGTCTAGGGTTAAGATTAGGATTAGGTTTAGGGTTAGAGTGAGTGTGATGGTTAGGGTTAGGGTTTGGCTTAGCCTTATGTTTAGGCTGAGGGTGAGGGTGAGGGTTAGGTTTAGGGTGAGGGTTAGAGTTAGGGTTAGGGTAAGGTTTAGTGTTAGGTTTAGGGTTAGGATGATGGTGAGCTTTAGGGGTAGAGTTAGGATTAGGGTGAGGTTGAGTGTGAGTATTAGGGTTAGGGTTAATGTTAGGCTTAGGTTTAGGCTGAGGGTGAGGGTGACTTTTAGGGTTAAGTTTAGGATGAAGTTTAGGTTTAGGGTTAAGGTTAGAATTAGTGTTATGGTGAGATTAATTGTAGGGTTAGAGTTACGGTCAGTGTTAGGGTTAGGGTTAGGGTGAGTGTTAGGGTTAGGCTTAGGCTTAGGCATAGTCCGAACATGAGGGTGAAGGTTAGGGTTAGGGTTAGGGTGATGGTTCGGTTTAGGGTTAGTGTTATTGATAGTGTTAGGGTTAGAGTTATGGTGAGGGTGAGGGTGAGGGTGCGGTTGAGGTTTAGGGTTAGTGTTAGGTTGGGGTTTACGGGTAGTGTTAGGGTTACGGTTAGGGTGAGGGTTATGGTTAGGATTATGGTTAGGGTGAGGGCTAGGGTGAGATTGAGGGTTAGGGTTAGGTTTAGGCTTAGGCTTAGGGTTAATCTGAGGGTGAGGTTGAGGGTGAGGGATAGGGTTAGGGTAATGGTTAAGGTTACGGTTAGGGTGAGGGTAAGGATGAGGGTTAGTGTTAGGGTGAGGTTTAGAGTGAGGGTGATGGTAAGCGTAAAGGTGAAGATTAGGCTGAGGCTAGGGTTAAGATAAGGGTGAGGGTAAGTGTTAGGGTGAGGGTTAGGGTTAGGGTGAGTTTTATGGTTAGGGTGAGGGTTAGAGTTAGGGTTACAGTTATTGTTAGGGTTAGGATTAGGGTTACCCTTACAGTGAGGGTGAGTGTAAGGGTTAGGTTTAGGGTGAGGTTATGGTTAGGGTTATGGTTAGAATTTGGGTTAGGTTTAAAGTTAGGGTTAGGGTGAAGGCTAGGGTGAGGATGAGGGTTAGGGTTAGGGTTAGATTTAGGGTTAGAATTAGCTTTAGGGTGAGGGTGAGTGTGTGGGTTAGGGTTAGGGTTAGGGTTAGGCTTAGGGTTAGACTAAGGGTGAGGTTAGGGGTGACTGTTAGGGCTAGGGTGAGGGTTAGGTTTAGGGTTAGGGTGAGGGGTAGGATGAGGATTAAGGTTAGGATTAGGGTTAGGGTGAAGACTAGGGTGAGGGTGAGGTTGAGGGTCAGGGTTAGGGTTACCATGAGTGTCAGGTTTAGGATTAGAGTTAGGGTTAGGGTGAGGGATAGAGTGAGGTTTAGGGTTAGGATTAGTGTTAGGGTTAGGGTGAGGGTGAGGGCTAGTTTTAGGATGAGGGTTAGGATTAGGGTAAGGGTTAGGGTTAGGGTTACGGTGGGGTCTGGGTTAGGGTTAGTTTGAGGGTTAGAATTAGGTTTAGGGTTAGGTTGAGGGTTAGGGTTAGGATTAGGGTGAGAGTTTGGATGGGGTTTAAGGTTACAATTAGTTTTAGGGTGAGTCCTAGGGTGAGGGTGAGGGTTATTGTAAGGGTTAGGGTGAGGTTTAGGGTTAGGTTTAGGGTTAGGTTTGCAGTGATGGTGAGGGTTAGGGTTAGGGTTAGAGTTACAGTGAGGGTGAGGGTAAGGATCAGGGTTAGTGTGAGGTTTAGGGTTAGGGTTATGGTTAGGGTGAGGGTGAGGTTTAGGTTTAGAGTTAGGGTTAGGTGGAGGGTTAGGGTGAGCGTTAGAGTTAGGGTTAGGGTTAGGGTTAGGGTTATCGTTAGTGTTAGATTGAGGTTTAATGTTAGGGTTTGGGTTATGTTTAGGATTCGGTTTAAGGTATGGGTGAGTGTGAGGGTTAGGGTGAGGTTGAGGGTTATGGTTAGGGTTACAGTGAGGGTGAGGGTTAGGGTATGGGTGAGAGTTAGGGTTAGGTTCAGGGTGAAGGTGATGGTTAGTATTCGGGTTAGGTTTAGAGTTACAGTGAGTGTGAGGGTGAGGGTGAGGGTAAGGATCAGGTTTAGGGTGAGGTTTAGGTTTAGGGTTATGGTTAGGGTGAGGGTGAGGGTTAGGGTTAGAGTTAGGGTTAGGGGGAGGGTTTGGGGGAGGGTTAGGGTTAGGGTTAGTGTTAGGCTGAGAGTTCGATTGAGGTTTAATATTAGGGTTAGGGTTACATTTAGGATTAGGTTTACGGTGAGGGTGAGTGTGAGGGTTAGGGTTAGGGTTCGGCTTAGGCTTAGGGTTAGGCTGAGGATATGGTTGGGGATGAGGATTAGGTTTAGAAAGATGGTTAGGTTTATGGTTAGGTTAAAGGTTAGGATGAGGGTTAGGGTGAGGGCTTGGGTGAGGGTGAGTGTTAGGTTTAGGTTTAGGCTTAGGCTTAGGTTTAGCCTGAGGCTGAGGGTGAGGGTGTGGGTAGAGTTAGGGTGATGGTTGGGATTCCCGTTAGGGTGAGGGTTAGGATGAGGATTAGGGTTAGGGTGAGGGTTAGTGTGAGGGTGACGGTAAGGTTAAAATTTATCATTAGGCTGAGGGTGAGGGTTATGATAAGTGTGTGGGTTAGGGTTAGGGTGAGGTTGAGGGTTAGGGTTAGCATGATAGTTAGGGTTAGTGTGAGGGTTAGTGTTAAGGTGAGTGTTAGTGTTAGGTTGAGGGTAAGTGTTAGGGTGAGGGTTAGTGTTAGGGTGAAAGTTATCCTTAGGATGAGGATTAGGGTTAGGGTTAGGGTTATTGTTAGGTTAGGGTTAGGGTTCCGGTTAAGTTGAGGGTGAGGGTGAGTTTGAGGTTTAGGTTTAGGATGAGGTTCAGGTTTAGGGTTAGGGTTAGAGTTAGGGTTATGGTGATGGTTAGGGTTTGAGTTAGGTTTAGTGTTATTGTTGGGGTTAGGGTGATGTTTAGGGTTAGTGTTAGGATTAGGCTTAGGTTTAGGCTTAGGCTGAGCATGAGGGTGAGTGTTAGGGTTAGGGTTAGGGTGGGGTTTAGGGTTAGGGTTAGGGTGAGGGTGAGGTTGAGTGTTAGATATGGGGTTAGGGGGAGGGTTAGGGGGAGGGTTAGGGTTAGTGTTAGAGTGAGGGTAAGTGTTAGGGTGAGGGTTAGGAATAGTGTTAAGGTTATTTTTAGGGTTAGGTTTAGGGTTACGGTTACCTTGAGGGTGAGGATGAGGGTTAGGGTTAGGGTTAGGGTGAGGTTTAGGGTTTGGGTCAGTGTTAGAGTTAGGTATAGGGTGAGGGTGTGGTTTAGGTTAGAGTTAGGGTTAGGGTAAGGGTTAGGGTGAGGGTTAGGGTTAGTGTTCCTTTTTAGGTTAGGGTTAGTGTGAGAGTTAAGGGGAGGGTTAGAGCTAGGGTTAGGATTAGGAATAGAGTTAGGGTGAGGGTGAGGGTTATGTTTAAGGTGAGTATTGGGATTAGGGTTAGAGTGAGGGTTAGGGTGAGGGTTAGGCTTAGGCTTAGGGTTTGGTTATGGGCTATGTTGAGGGTGAGGGTTACGGTTAGGTTTAGGGTGAGGGTTAGGTTGAGGGTTTGTCTTAGTGTTAGTGTGGGGATTGGGGTTAGGTTTAAGTTTAATATTAGGTAGAGGGTGAGGTGACTGTGAGATTAGGGTTAGGGTGAGGGTGAGGTTTAGGGTTAGAGTTAGCGTTAGGGTGAGGGTTAGTGTGAGGTTTAGGGTTAGGGTAAGTGTTACAGTTAGGGTTAGGGTGAGGGTGAGTGTGAGGGTCAGTGTTAGTCTTAGGCTTAGGCTTAGGCTTAGGCAGAGCATGAGGGTGAGGTCAGGTTTAGGGTTAGCATTCGGGTTAGGGTGAGGGTTAGATTGAATGTGACGGTTAAGTTAGCGTTAGGGTGAGGTTTAGGGTTAGGGTTAAGGTTATGGTGAGGGTGAGAGTTAGGGTTAGGGTTAGGGTTAGGGTGAGGGTGAGGGTTAGGATTAGGGAAAGGGTTAGAGTTACAGTGAGGGTGAAGATGAGGGTGAAGGTTAGGATCAGGGTTAGGGTGAGGTTAAGGGTTAGGGTTATTGTTAGTGTGAGGGTGTTGTTTAGGGTTAGATTTATGGTTAGGGGGTGGGTTAGGGTGAGGGTTAGGTTTAGGGTTAGTGTTAGGGTTAGGGTTAGTGTGAGGTTCAGGTTGAGTTATAATGCTAGGATTAGTGTTACGTTTAGGATTAGGTTTACGGTGAGGGTGAGTGTGAGGGTTAGGGTTAGGGTTCGGTTTAGGCTTAGGTTTAGGCTGAGGGTATGGGTGGGGATGAGGATTAGGTTTAGAAAGATGGTTAGGGTTATGGTTAGATTAAGGGTTCGGAAGAGGGTTAGGGTTAGGATTAGGGTTAGGGTGAGTGTGAGTGTTTGTGTTAGGGTTAGGATTAGGCTTAGGGTTAGGTTGAGCCTGAGGTTGAGGGTGAGGGTTAGGATTAGGGTGATGGTTGGGGTTACCGTTAGGGTGAGGGTTAGGATGAGGATTAGGGTTAGGCTGAGGGTTAGGTTGAGGCTGAAGGTAAGGGTAAAGGATGAGGGTTAGGCTGAGGGTGAGGGTTAGGGTAAGGGTGAGGGTTAGGGTTAGGGTGAGGGTGAGGGTTAGATTGAGGATTAGTGTTAGGGTTAGTGTGAGGTTTAGGGTGAGGATAAGGGTTAGCGTTAGGTTGAGGGCTAGTTTGAGCGTGAGGTTTAGGGTTAGGGTGAGGTTAAGGTTTAGGGTGAGGGTTAGGGTTAGTGTGAGAGTTAGAGTTAGGGTCAGGGTTTGTGTTAAGATGAGGGTAAGTGTCAGGGTGAGGGTTAGGTTTAGGGTTAAATTTATGGTTAGGATGAGGGTTAGGGTTAGGGTTAGGGTTATTGTTAGGTTTAGGGTGACGGTTACGGTTACGGTGAGGGTGTGGTTGACGGTGAGGGTTAGGGTTAGATAGAGGCTTAGGTTTAGGGTTAGTGTTAGAGTTAGGTTTAGGGTGAGGGTGAGGTTTAGAGTTAGGGTTTGTGTTAGGGTTCGGGTTATGGTGAGGGTTAGGGTTAGTGTTAAGATTAGGCTTAGGCTTAGGCTGAGCATGAGGGTGAGGGTTAGTGTCAGGGTTAGGGTGGGGTTAGGGTTAGGGTTAGGGTGAGGGTGAGGTTGAGTTTGAGGGTTAGGTATAGGTTGAGGGGGAGGGTTAGGGTGAGGGTTATGTTTAGGGTTATTGTTAGGGTTAGGGTTAGGGTTAGGTCTTCGATTAGTGTGAGGGTTAGTGTTAGGTTTAGGGTTACAGTTAGGGTGAGGGTAAGTGATAGGGTGATGGTTTGGGTTAGGGTGAGGGTTATGGTTAGGTTGAGGGTTTGGAATAGGGTTAGGGTTACTGTTAGGGTTAGGTTTAGGGTTAGGGTTAAGGTGAGGGTGAGGATGAGGGTTAAGGTGAGGGTAAGGGTGAGGTTTAGGGTTTGGCTTAGGGTTAGAGTAAGGGTTAGGGTTATGGTTAGGTTGAGGGTTAGGGTTAGGGTGAGAGTTAGGGGGAGGGTTAGGGTTAGGGTGAGGGTTAGGGTTAGTGTAAGTGTGAGGGTTTGGATGAGGGTGAGGTTAAGGGTTAGGGTTAGTGTGAGGTTTAGGTTTAGGGTGAGGGTAAGTGTGTGTTAAGGATAGGTTTAGGGTTAGGCTTAGGGTTAGGCTGAGGGTGGGGGTGAGGTTGAGGGTTAGGGTTAGGGTGATGGTTAGGGTTAGCTTAGGGTGAGGTTTAGTTTTAGTGTTAGGGTTAGAGTTAGGGTTAGGGTGAGGTTGAGGTTTAGGAGTAGGTTTAGGGTTAGGGTGAGGTTTAGGGTTAGGATTAGGGTTAGGGTGAGGGTTACGGTGAGGGGTAGGTTTAGGGGTACTGTTAAGTTTACGGGTAGGGTTAGGGTTAGGGTGAGGGTTAGGGTGAGGGTTCGGGTGAGTGTGATGGTAAGCCTAAAGGTGAGGATTAGGCTGAGGCTGAGGGTTAAGATAATGGTGAGTGTAAGTGTTAGGGTGAGGGTTAGGGTTAGGGTGAGTGTTATGGTTAGGGTGAGGGTTAGATTTAGGGTTATGGTTATTGTTAGGGTTAGGGTTAGGTTTACCCTTACAATGAGGGTGAGGGATAGGGTTAGGTTTAGGGTGAGGTTTAGGGTTAGGGTTATGGTTAGAGTTTGGTTTAGGGTTAGGATTAGGGTTAGGGTGAAGGCTAGGGTGAGGGTGAGTGTTAGGGTTAGGGTTAGGGTTTGGGTTAGGATTAGGGTTAGGGTGAGGGTGAGTGTGTGGGTTCGGGTTAGGTTTAGGGTTAGGCTTAGGGTTAGGCTAAGGGTGAGGTTGATGGTGAGGTTTAGGGTTAGGGTGAGGGTTAGGTTTAGGGTTAGATTGAGGGTGAGTGTGTTGGTTAGGGTTAGGTTTAGGATTAGTCGTAGGGTTAGACTAAGTCTGAGGTTAAGGGTGAGGGTTAGGGTTAGGGTGAGGGTTAGGTTTAGGTTTAGGGTGAGGGTTAGGATGAGGGTTAAGTTAGGATTAGGATTAGGTTGAAGGCTAGGGTGACGGTGATGTTTAGGGTTAGGGTTACGGTTAAGGTGAGGGTCAGGATTAGGGTTAGAGTTATGGTTAGGTTGAGGGATAGGGTGAGGTTTAGGGTTAGGATTAATGTTAGGGTTAGGGTGACGATGAGGGTTAGGGTTAGGATGTGTGTTAGGTTTAGGGTGAGTGTTAGGGTTAGGGTTACGTTGGTGTCTGGGTTAGTGTTAGGTTGAGGGTTAGAATTAGGTTTAGGGTTAGATTGAGGGTTAGGTTTAGGGTTAGGGTGAGGTTTAGGGTTAGATATAGGGTTCGGGGAGGGTTAGGGTAAGGGTTAGGAATAGGGTTAGTGTTAGGGATTGGGTGAGGGTGACGGTTAGGTTGAGGTTTATGGTTAGGGTTAGTGTGAGGGTTAGTGTTAGGGTGAGGGTAAGTGTTAGGGTGAGGGTTTGGGTTAGGGTGAGGGTTATGGTTAGCGTGAGGGTTAGCATTAGCTTTAGGGTTATTGTTAGGTTTAGGTTAAGGTTACGGTTATTGTGAGGGTGAGTGTGAGGGTTAGGGCTAAGGTTAGGGTGAGATTTAGTGTTTGGATTAGGGTTAGAGTTGGGGTTAGGTTGAGTCTGAGAGCTAGCGTTAGGGTTAGGGTTAGTGTAAGAGTTATGGTTAGGGTGAGGGTGAGGGTTAGGCTTAGGGTTACGATTAGGATTAGGGTAACGTTTAGGGTGAGTGTGAGGTTTAGGGTTCGGGTTAGGGTGAGGGTAAGTGTTAGGGTGAGGGTTAGGTTTAGGGTGAAGGATATGGTTAGGATGAGGGTTAGGGTTAGGGTTATTGTTATTGTAAGGTTTAGGGCTAGGGTTATGGTTACGGTGAGCGTGAGGGTTAGGATTAGGGTTAAGGTGAGGTTGAGGTTTAGGTTTAGGGTTAGATTTAGGGTTAGGGTGAGGGTTAGGATGAGTGTTAGGGTTAGGGTTAGGGTGAGAGTTACGTGTAGGTTAAGGATTAGGGATAGGGTTAGGATTAGTGTTAGGGTGAGGGTGAGTGTGTATGTTAGGGTTAATTTTAGGGTTAGGCTTAGGGTTAGGCTGAGGGTGAGGGTGAGGGTTAGGGTTAAGATGAGGGTTAGGTTTAGGGTTAGGGGGAGGGTTAGGATGAGGGTTAGGATTAGGATTAGGGTTAGGTTGAGGGCTATGGTGAGGGTGAGGGTGAGGTTTAGGGTTAGGGTTAGGATGAGCTTTAGGGTTAGGGTTAGGGTGAGGGTGAGATTTAGGTTTAGATTTTGTTTTATGTTGAGGCTTAGGGTGAGTGTTATGGTTAGGGTTTGTGTTAGGTTTAGGGTTAAGGTGATGGTTAGGCTGAGGGTGAGGTTTAGGGTTAGGGTTAGGATTAGGATTAGGGTAATTGGGTGAGTGTGAGGGTTTTGGTTAGGGTTAGTTTTAGGCTTAGGGTTAGGCTGAGTTTGAGGGTGAGGATGAGGGTTAGGGTAAGGGTGAGGGTTAGGGTTAGGGTTAGGGTTAGGGTTAGAGTTTGGGTTCAGGGTCAGTTTAGGGTTAGGATGAGAGTTAGGGTTACAGTTACGGTCAGCGTGAGGGTTAGGGTTAGGTTGAGGGTTAGGGTTAAGATGAGGGTTAGGGTGAGGTTAGGATGAGGATTTGGGTTAGGATTAGGGTTAGGGTGAGGGCTAGGGTGAGGATGAGGTTTAGTGTTAGTGTTAGTGTGAGGTTTAGGTTTAGAGTTAGGGTTAGGGTGAGGTTTTGGATGAGGGTTAGGGTAACGATGAGGGTCAGGTTTAGGGTGAGGGTGAAGGTTAGGGCTAGGATTAGGGTTAGGTTGAGGGTGAGTTTTAGGATTAGGGTTACGGTTAGGTTTAGGCTTAGGTTTAGGGTTACCATTAGTGTTATTTTTAAGTTTATGGTTAGAGTTACGGTGAGGATGAGGGTCAGGGTCAGGGTGAGGTTTAGAGTTAGGGTGAGGTTTAGGGTTAGGGTTAGGGTGAGGGTGAGGTTTAGGGTTAGATTTAGAGTTAGGGGGAGGGTTAGTTCGTGGGTTAGTGTAAGTGTTAGTGTTAAGGTAAAGGTTAGGTTGAGGTAAAGGTTTAGGATTAGTATTGGTTAGGGTGAGGGTGAGTGTGAGGTTTAGTGTTAGGGTTAGGCTTAGGCTTAGGGTGAGGCTGAGGGTGAGGGTGGGGCTGAATATTAGGGTTAAGTTGATGGTTAGGGTTTGGGTTAGGGTTTGGGTTAGTGTTAGAGTTAGGTTTAGGGTGAGGTTGAGGTTTATGGTTAGAGTTACGGTTAGGGTGAGTGTTAGGTTGAGGGTTAGGGTTAGGGTTATTTTTAGGGTTATGTTTAGGGTGAGATTTAGGGGGAGGGTTAGGGTTAGGGATAGGGTTAGGATTAGGGTTACAGTGAGGGTGAGTGTGTATGTTTGGTTTAGGTTTAGGTTTAGGCTTAAGTTTAGGCTGAGGTTGAGGTTGAGGGTGAGGGTTAGGGTTAGGTGAGGGTTAAGGGGAGGGGGAGGTTTAGGGTTAGAGTTGGGGTTAGGGTGAGGGTGAGCGTAAGGTTTAGGGTTAGTGTTAGAATTAGGGTTAAGGTGAGGGTTAGGGTGAGTGTCCTGTTTCGGGTTAGGTTTAGGATTAGGATTAGGATTAGGCTTAGGGTGAGTGTGAGGATTAGGTTTAGGGTTAGGCTTAGGCTTAAGCTTAGGCTGAGGGTGAGGGTGAGGGTGAGGGTTAGGGTTAGGGTGAGGGTTAGGGTTAGGGTTAGGGTGTGAGTTAGGGTTCAGGTTAAGTTTAGGGTTAGTGTGAGGGTTAGGGTAAGGGTTACTGTGAGGTTTAGAGTTAGGGTTTGGTTGAACGTTAGGGTTAGTGTTAGGGTTAGGGTGATGATGAGGGTTAGGTTTAGGATTAGGTTAGGGTGAGGGTGTGTGCTAAGATCAGGATTAGGGTTGTGGTTAGGGTTAGGTTTATGGTTAGGATTAGTGTTATTGTTAGGGTTAGAATTAGAGTTAAGTTGAGGGTGATGGTCAGGGTTAGGTTTAGGTTGAGGTTGAGGTTTAGGTTTAGGGGTAGGATTAGGGTTAGGGTGAGGTTGAGGTTTATGGTTCGATTTAGGGTTAGGGGGAGGGTTAGTTCTTAGATTAAGGTTAGGGTTAGTGTTAGGGTTAAGGTTAGGGTGAGGATTAGGTTGAGGTTAAGGGATAGGGGTAGGGGTAGGTTTAGGATTAGGGTTAGGGTGGGGGTGAGTGTGAGGGTTAGGGTTAGGGTTAGAATTATGCTTAGGGTTAGGCTGAGGGTGAGGGTGAGGGTGAGGGTTAGGGTTAGGTTTAGGGTGAGGTTTAGTGTTAGGTTTAGGATTAGGTTCAGGGTGAGGTTTAGGGTTAGAGTTAGGTTTAGGGTGAGGGTGAGTGTGAGGGTTAGGGTTAGGGTTAATGTTCGGCTTAAGTTTAGGCTGAGGGTGAGGGTGAGTGTTAGGGTTAGTGTAAGGATGAGTTTTAGGGTTAGAGTTAGGGTTAGAATTAGTGTTATGGTGAGAGTGAGGTTTAGGGATAGAGTTAGGGTTAGTGTTAGGGTTAGGGCTAGGGTGAGGGTTAGGGTTAGGCTTAGGCTTAGTCCGAGCCTGAGGGTGAGGGTTAGGGTTAGGGTTATGTGATGGTTTGGGTTAGGGTTAGTGTTATTGATAGGTTTAGGGTTAGAGTTACCGTGAGCGTGTGGGTGCGGGTCACAGTTAGGGTTAGGGTTAGGGTGGGGTTTACGGGAAGGGTTAGGGTGAGGGTTAGGGTGAGGGTTCGTGTGAGTGTGATGGTAAGCCTAAAGGTGAGGTTTAGGCTGAGGCTGAGGGTTAAGATAAGGGTGAGTGTGTTAGGTTGAGGGTAATGGTTAGGGTGAGTATTATGGTTAGGGTAAGGGTTAGAGTTAGGGTTACGGTTATTGTTAAGGGTTAGGGTGAGGTTTAGGGTTAGAGTTAGGGTTAGGGGGAGGGTTAGGGTGAGCGTTAGAGTTAGGGTTAGTATTAAGGTTAGGGTTAGGGTGAGTGTTAGATTGAAGTTTAATGTTAGGTTTTGGTTTATGTTTAGGATTAGGTTTACAGTGAGGGTGAGTGTGAGGGTTAGGGTGAGGGTGAGGGTTAGATTGAGGATTAGTGTTAGGGTTAGTGTGAGCTTTAGGGTGAGGATGAGGGCTAGGGTTAGGTTGTGGGCTATGTTGAGGGTGAGGGTTAGGATTAGGGTGAGGTTTAGGGTTAGGGTTATGCTTAGGGTTAGTGTGAGGGTTAGTGCTAGGGGGAGGGTTAGTGTTAGGATGAGGGTAAGTGTTAGGGTGAGGGTTAGGTTTAGGGTGAAGGTTATGGTTAGGATGAGGGTTAGGGTTCGGGTTCCCGTTATTTTTAGGGTTAGGGTTAGGGTTACGGTTACGGTGAGGGTGAGAGTGAGGGTTAGTTTTAGGATGAGGTTTAGGTTTAGGGTTAGGGTTAGTGTAAGGGTTAGGGTGAGGGTGAGGTTTAGGGTTGGAGTTAGGTTTAGTGTTATTGTTGGGGTTAAGGTGAGTTTTAGGGTTAGTGTTAGACTTAGGCTTAGGCTTAGTCTTAGGCTGAGCATGAGAGTGAGGGTTAAGGTCAGGGGTAGTGTGCGGTTTAGGGTTAGGGTTAGGGTGAGTGTGAGGTTGAGGGTTAGACATAGGGTTAAGGGGAGGGTTATTGTGTTGGTTAGGGTTAGTGTTAGGGTGAGGGTAAGTGTTAGGGAGAGGGTTAGGAATAGGGTTAAGGTTATTTTTAGGGTTAGGTTTAGGGTTACGGTTACGGTGAGGGTGAAGATGAGGGTTAGGGTTAGGGTTGGGGTGAGGTTTAGGGTTTGGGTTAGTGTTAGAGTTAAGTTTAGGGTGAGGGTGAGGTTTAGGTTAGAGTTAGGGTTATGGTGAGGGTTAGGTTGAGGGTTAGGGTTATTGTTCGTGTTAAGGTTAGGGTTAGGGTGAGAGTTCAGGGGAGGGTTAGGGTTAGGGTTAGGGTTAGGATTAGAGTAAGGGTGAGGGTGAGGTTTATGTTTAAGGTGAGTGTTGGGGTTAGCGTTAGAGTGAGGGTTAGCGTGAAGTTTAGGCTTAGGCTTAGGGTTTGGTTATGGGCTATGGTGAGGGTGAGGGTTAGGGTTAGGGTGAGGGTTAGTCTTAGTGTTAGCATTAGGGTTGGGGTTAGGGTTAGGTTTAATATTAGGCAGAGGGTGAAGATGAGGGTGAGGGTTAGGGGTAGATTTAGTGTTAGGGTGAGGTTTAGAGTTAGGAGTAGGGTTAGGGTGAGGGCTAGAGTGAGGGTGAGGTTTAGGGTTAGGGTTGGGGTGAGGTTTAGGGTTAGGGTTAAGGTTAGAGTTAAGGTTAGGGTGAGGCTGATTGTGAGGTTTAGGGTTTGGGTTAGTGTAAGATTTAGGGATAGGTTGAGTGCTAGGGTGAGGGTGAGGGTTACACTTACCTTATGATTATTGTTAGGGTAAAGGTTAGGGTGAGTGTGAAGGTTAGGATTAGGGTTAGGGTTAGGGTTAGTTTGAGGGTGAGGTTGAGGTTGAGGGTTAGGGTTAGGGTGAGGTTTAGGGTTAGGGTTAGGGTGAGAGTTAGATTTCTGGTTAAGTTTAAGATTAGGGTGAGGGTTAGGGTTAGGGTTACGGTGAGCATGAGGGTTAGGGTTAGGTTGAGGGTGAGGGTTAGTGTTAGGGTTAGGGGGTGGGTTAGTGTTAGGTTTAGGGTGAGGGTTAAGAGGAGAATTAGGGTTACCATTATGGTTAGAGTGAGGGCTAGGGTGAGGTTGAGGGTTAGGTTTTGTGTTAGGGTGAGCTTTCGGGTTAGGGTTAGGTTTAGTGTGAGGGTTTGGTTGAGGGTTAAGGTTAAGTTGAGGGTGAGATTTCGGGTTAGGGTTAGGGTTAGGGTTATTGTTAGGATTAGGGTTCAGGTTATGGTTATGGTTCAGGTGCGGGTGAAGTGTAGGATTACGGTAAGGATTAGGATGAGGTTTAGGTTTAGAGTTAGGGTTAGGGTGAGAATAAGGTTTAGGGTTAGATTTTGGGTTAGTGTTAGGGTTAGCGTTAGGGTGATGGTTAGGGTTAGGGTTCGGCTTAGGCTTAGGCCGAGCTTGAGGGTGAGGGTTAGGGTTAGGGTGAGGGTTTCAATGATGTTTATGGTTAGGATTAGGGTTAGGGTGAGGGCTAGGGTGAGGGTTAGGGTGGGCGTTAGGGTTAGGGATAAGGTTAGGTTTAGGATTAGGGTTAGGGTGAGGGTTAGGTTTAGGGTTTTGGTTAGGGTGAGGGTGAGGCTGAGGATTATGGTTAGGTTTAGGGTTAGGGTTAGGTTTAGGGTTATGGTTAGGGTTAAGGTGAGGTTTAGGGTTAGGGTTAGGGTTAGGATTAGGCTTAAGGTTAGGCTGAGGTTGACAGTGGGGGTGAGGATTCGGGTTAGGTTTAGGGTTAGGGTTATTGTTAGTGTTATGGTTAGGGTTAAGTTTGCTGTGAGGATGTGGCTGATGGTGAGGTTTATGGTTAGGTTTAAGGTTAAGGTTAGGGTTAGGGTGAGGCTTAGGGTTAGGCTCAGGCTGATGATGGGGGTGAGGATTAGGGTTAGGGTTAGTGTTAGGGTTATTGTTAGTGTTATGGTTAGGGTTAAGTTTGCGGTGAGGTTGAGGCTGAGGGTGACGCTTATGGTTAGGGTTAGGGTTTGGGTTAGAGTTAGGGTTATTGTTAGGTATAGAGTTAGAGTTACAGTAAGGTTGAGGGTGAGAGTGAAGGATAGGGTTACAGTGAGTTTTAGGGTGAGGTTTAGGGTTGGGGTTAGGGTTAGGGTGAGGGTGAGGTTAAGGGTTAGATTTAGGGTTAGGGGGAGGTTTAGGGTGAGGTTTAGGGCTAGGGTTAGTATTAGGGTTAGGGTGAGGTTTAGGGTTAGGGTTAGGGTTAGGGTGAGGGTTAAGCTGGGGTTGTTGGTAAGGGTAAAGTTGAGGGTTAGGCCTAGGGTGAGGGTTACTGTAGGGTGAGGTTTAGGTTATGGGTGGGGGTTAGGGTTAGGGTGAGGGTCAGGGTGAGCGTTAGATTGAGGATTAGTGTTAGTGTTAGTGTGAGGTTTAGGGTGAGGATGACCGTTAGGGTTAGGGTGAGGGCTAGGGTGAGGGTGAGGATTAGGTTTAGTGTTAGGGTGAGTTTAGGGTTAGTATGAGGGTTATGGTTAGGGTCAGGGTTAGGGTTAGGGTTAGTTTTAGTGTTAGTGTTAGGGTTAGGGTTAGGTTAAGGTTAGGCTTATGGTTATTGTTAGGCTTAAGGTTAGGATGAGGTTTAGGTTTAGGTTTAGGTTTAGAGTTAGGGTTAGTGTGAGGGTGAGGTTTAGGGTTAGAGTTAGGGTTAGTCTTAGGGTTAGGGTTAGGGTGAGAGTTAGGTTTAGCGTTAGGCTTAGGCTTTGGCTTTGGTTTAGTTAGGCCCAGCATGTGGATGAGGGATAGGGTTAGGGTTAGGGTGAGGGTTAAGGTTAGGGTTAGAGTGAGGATTAGGATGAGGTTTAGGGTTAGGATCAGGGTTAGGCTGAGGGTTAGGGTGAGGGTTAGGATTAGGGATAGTGTTAGGTTTAGGATTAGGTTTAGGGTGAGAGTGAATATGAGGGTTATAATTAGGGTTAGGGTTAGGCTTAGGGTTAGGGTGAAGGTTAGGGTTAGAGTTTGGTTAGGGTGAGGGTGGGCTGAGGATTAGGGTTAGGTTTAGGTTTAGGGTTAGTGTTAGTGTTAGTGTTAGGCTTAGGGTTACAGTGAGGGTTAGGCTTAGGGTTAAGGTTATTGTTAGAGTTAGGGTTAGGGTTACAGTTACAGTGAGGGTGCGGGTGAGGTTTAGCGTTAGGATTATGGTGAGATTTAGTGTTAGGGTTAGGTTTAGAGTTAGGGTTAAGGTGAGGGTGAAGTTTAGGGGTAGAGTCATGGTTAGGGTGAGGGTTAGTGTTAGGGTGAGGTTTAGCGTGTGGGTGACGGTACAGGTAAACGTGAGGCTTAGGCTGAGGGTGGGGGTTATCAAAAGGGTGAGGGTTAGGGTTAGGGTGAGAGTTAGGGTTAGAGGTAGGGTGAGGATGAGGGTTAGATTGAGGATTAGTGTTAATGTTAGTGTGAGGTTTAGGGTGAGGATGATTGTTAGGGTTAGGGTGAGGGCTAGGGTGAGGGTGAGGTTTAGGGTTAGGTTTAGGGTAAGGTTTAGGGTTTGGGTGATGGTTAGGGTTAGTGTCAGTGTTAATCTTAGGGTTAGGGTGAGGGTTAGGATGAGGTTTATGGTTAGGATTAGGGTTAGAGTGAGGGCTAGGATGAGGCTTAGGGTGAGGGTAAGGGTAAGGTATAGGGTTATGTTTAGGATTAGGGTTAAGGTGAAGGTGAGTGTGAGGGTTAGGTTTAGGGTGAGGGTGAGCGTTACGGTTAGGGTTGCAGTGAGGTTTCGGCTTAGGGGTAGGGTTAAGCTTAGGGTTAGGCTGAGGGTGAGGGTGGGGGTGAGGATTAGGTTTCGGTTAGGGTTAGGTTTAGGGTTATTGTTAGTGTTATTGTTAGGGTTAATTTGCGGTGAGGGTGAGGCTGAGGGTGAGGGTTATGTTTGGGTTAGGTTTAGTGTTAGGTTTAGTGGTAATGTTAGGTTTAGGGTTAGAGTTACGGTGAGGTTGAGGTGAGGGTGAGGGTTAGGGTAAGGGTGAGGTTTAGGATGATGTTTAGGGTGAGTGTTAGGGTTAGGGTTAGGGTGAGTGTAAGGGTTAGGTTGAAGGTTAGGCTTAGGTTTAGGGTTAGGATGAGGGTGAGGGTGGGGGTGAGGATTAGGGTAAGGGTGATGGTTCGGGTTAGTGTTAGTGTTATTGTTAGGGTTAGGGTTAGAGTTCCTGTGAGGGTGAGGGTGCGGGTGAGGGTTAGGGTTAGGGTTTGGGTGGGGTTTAGGGTTAGGGTTAGGGTTAGTGTTAGTTTGAGGGTGAGGTTTAGGTTTAGATATATGGTTCAGGAGAGGGTTTGGTATAGGGTTAGTGTTAGGGTTAGTGTTAGGGTTAGGTTGAGAGTGATGGTTAGATTGAGGTTTAGAGTTAGGTTTAGGGTTAGTGTGATGGTTAGTGTTAGGGTTAGGATTAGTATCAGGGTCAGGGTAAGTGTTAGGGTGAGGGTTTGGGTTAGTGTGAGGTTATGTTTAGGGTTAGGGTGAGGTTTAGGTTTTGGGTTAGAGTTAGGTTTAGGGTGAGTGGTACGTTGAGGGTTAGGGTTAGGGTTAATGTTAGGGTTAGGGTTATGGTGAGAGTCAGGGGGAGGTTTAGGGTTAGGGTTAGGGTTCGATTAGGGTTAGGGTGAGGGTGAGTGTGTGTGTTAGGGTTAGGTTTAGGTTTAGGCTTAGTTTTAGGCTCAGGGTGAGGTTGAGGATGAGGGTTAGGGTTAGGGTGACGGTTAGGCTTCGGGTTAAGTTTAGGGTTAGGGTAAAGGTTATGGTGAGGGTGAGGGTTAGGGTTAGGTTGAAGGTTATGGTTAGCGTGAGGGTGAGGGTGAGGGTTAGCGTTAGGGTTAACGTGAGAGTTAGGATGAGGGTTAGTTTTAGGATTAGAGTTAGAGTGAGGGCTATTGTGTGTGTGAAGTTTAGGGTAAGGGTTAGGGTGAGGTTTAGGGTTACGGTAAGGGTTAGGGTTAGGGTGAGGGTGAGGTTTAGGGTTAGAGTTAGTGTTAGGGTGAGGCTGAGTTTGAGGATTAGGGTGAGGTTAGTTTTAGATTTAGGGTTAGGATGAGGGTTAGGGTTAGGCTTAGGGTAAGGCTTAGGGTTAGGATTAGGATAAGGGTAAGGTTTCAGGTAAGTTTGAGGGTTTGGGTTAGGTTTAGGGTTAGGCTTTGGGTTAGGCTGAGGGTGAGGGTGAGGGTGAGAGTTAGGGTTAGGGTGAGGTTTAGGGTTAGGGTTAGAATGAGTGTTAGGGTTAGGTTGAGGGGTAGGCATAGGGTTATGGTGAGGGTTAGGGTTAGGGTTAGGGTGATGGTTAAGATGAGGATTAGCGTTAGGATTAGAGTTAAGGTGAGGGTGAGGGTTAGGGTTAGGGTTAGGGTGAGGTTTAGAGTTAGGGTTAGGGATAGCGTGAGGGTTAGGATGAGGGTTAGGTTTACGGTGACATGAGGGTTAGGGTTAGGGTGGGGCTTAGGCTTAGGGTTAGGCTGAGGGTGAGGGTGGGGTGAGGATTAGGGTTAGTGTGTTGGTTAGGATTAGGGTTAGGATAAGGGCTAGTGTGATGGTGAGGTTTAGGGTAAGGCTTAGGATTAGGCTTAGGTTTAGGCTGAGTGTGCGATTGAGGGTGAGGCTTAGGCTTAGGGTGATGTTTAGGTTTAAGTTTAGGGTGAGGGTTAGGATGAGTTTTAGTGTTAGGGTGAGCGTAAGTGTGAGGATGATTGTAAGGGTAAAAGTGAAGTTTAAGCTGAGGGTTAGGGTTAAGATAAGGCTGAGGGTAAGGGTTAGGTTTAGGGTTAGGGTAAGGGTTAGGGTTAGGGTTAGGGTGAGGGTTAGATTGAGTATTAGGGTTAGGGTTAGTGTGAGGTTTAGGGTGAGCATGAGGGTCTGGTTTAGGTTGAGGGTGAGGGTTAGAATTAGGTTTAGGCTGAGGGCTAGGGTGAGGGTGAGGGTTAGGGTTAGGGTGAGGTTTAGGAGTAGGGTCAATGTTAGGGTTAGTTTGAGGCTTAGTGTTAGGGTTAGGGTTAGTGTTAGGGTGAGTGTAAGTTCTAGGGTGAGGATTACCGTTAGGGTGAGGGTTATGGTTAGGGTGAGGGTTAGGGTTAGGGTTAATGTAATTGTTAGAGTTAGGGTTAGGTTTAAGGTTACGGTGAGAGTGAGGGTGATGGTTAGGTTTAGGGTTAGGGTGAGGTTTAGTGTTAGGGTTAGGGTTAGAGTTAGGGTTAGGTGACGGTGAGGTTTAGGGGTAGATTTAGGGTTAGGGTGAGGGATAAGGTGAGGGTGAAGTTTATGGTTAGTGTAGGGTTAGGGTTAGTGTTAGGGTGAAGGTAAGAGTTAGGGTGAGGGTTAGGGTGAGGTTTAGGGTGAGGGTTAGGCTTATGGATAGTGTTAGGTTTAGGATTAGGGTTAGGGTGAGGGTGAGTGTGAAGTTTAGTGTTAGGGTTAAGCTTAGGGATTTCATTGATGGTGAGGGTGAGGCTAAGGATTAGGGTTAGGTTGAGGGTTAGGGTTAGGATTATGGTGATGGTTATAGTTAGGGTTAGGCTTAGGCTGAGGGTGAGGGTGATGGTGGTGGTGCAGAATAGGGTTAGGGTTAGGGTTAGGTTTATTGTTAGTGTTATGGTTAGGGTTAAGTTTGCTGTGAAGTTGAAGCTGAGGGTGAGGTTTATGTTTAGGGTGAGGGTTAGGGTTAATGATATTGTTAGGGTTAGGGTTAGCGTTCCGATGAGGTTGAGGGGGAGGGGAGGTTTAGGGTTAGAGTTAGTGTTAGGGTTAGGGTGAGGGTGAGGTTTAGGTTGAGGTTTAGGGATAGGGTTAAGTTTAGGATTAGGGTTAGGGTGAGGATGAGTATGTGGGTTAGGATGAGGGATAGGCTTAGGCTTAGGGTAAGGATGAGGTTGAGTGTGGGGGTGAAGATTAGGGTTAGGCTGATGGTTTGGGTTAGGCTTAGTGGTATTGTTAGGGTTAGGATTAGAGTTCCGGTGATGGGGAGGGTCCGGGTGAGTGTTAGGGTTAGGGTTAGTGTGGGGTTTACGGTAAGGATTAGGGTAAGGGTTTGGGAGAGGGTGAGATTTAGGGTGAGATATTGCTTAAGGGGGGTTAGTGTTAGGGTTAGTGTTAGGGTTAGGGTGAGAGTCAGGATTAGGTTGAGGTTTTGGGTTAGGGTTAGGGTTAGTTGGAGGGTTAGTGTTAGGGTTATGGTTAGTGTTAGGGTGAGGGTAAGTGTTAGAGTGAGGGTATGGGTTAGGGTGAGGGTTATGGTTTGTGTGCGGGTTAGGATTAGGGTTATGGTTTTTGTTAGGTTTAGGTTTAGGATTAGGCTGAGGGTGATGTTGAGGGTGAGGGTTACTGTTAGGATGAGGGTTAGAGTTAGGGTTAGGGTGATGGTTAGGGTTAGTGTTAGGGTTAGAGTGGTGAGTGTTAGGTTGAGGGTAAATGTTAGGTTGAGGCTTATGGTAAGGATAAGGGTTAGGGTTAGAGATACTGTTAGATTTAGGTTTAGTGTTAGAGTTAGGGTTAGGGTGAGAGTGAGGTTTAGGGTTAGAGTTAGGCTTAGTGTTAGGGTTAGGGTTAGGGTGAAGGTTAGGGTTAGGACTAGGCTTAGGCTTAGGCTTAGGCCGAGCTTGAGGGTGAGGGTTAGGGTCAGGGTGAGGGTTAGGTTTAGGGTTAGGGTTAGGGTGAAGTTAAGGATGATGTTTAGGGTTAGGATTAGGGTTAGGGTGAGGGCTAGGGTGAGGCTTAGGGTGAGGGTTAGGGTAAGGTATAGGTTGACATTTAGGATTAGGGTTAGGGTGAGGGTGAGTGTGAGGGTTAGGGTTAGGATTAGGGTGAGGTTAGGTTTAGGGTTAGGGTTATGGTTACAGTGAGGGTTAAGGTTAGGGTTAGGGTTAGGCTTAGGGTTAAGCTGAGGGGGAGGGTTAGGGTTAGGGTTATTGTTAGTGTTATGCTTAGGGTTAAGTTTGCAGTGATGGTGAGGCTGAGGGTGAGGGTTATGATTAGGGTTAGGGTTAAGGTTAGGCTTAGGGTTAGGCTGAGAGTGTGGTTGAAGGTGAGGATTAGGGTTAGGGTTCGTGTTAGATTTAGGTTTAGTTTTAAGGTGAGGGTTAGGGTGAGGGTTAGGGTTAGGGTTAGGGTAAGGTTTAGGGTTCGGGTTAGGGTTAGGTTTAGCGTTAGGGTTAGGGTGAGGTTGAGGTTTTGGGTTAGAATTAGGGTTAGGTTGAGGCTGAGGGTGAGGGTCAGGTTTACATTTAGGCTTAGGATTAGGCTTAGGCTTAGGCCGAGCATGAGGGTGAGGTTTAGGGTTAGGGTTAGTTTTAGGGTTAGGGTTAGGTGAGTGTTACGGTGAGTGTAAAGCGTTAGTGTTAAGGTTAGGTTTAGCCTTAGGTTTAGGCAGAGGGTGAGGTTGAGTTTTAGAGTTAGTGTTAGGGTTAGCGTTACGGTTAGGGTGAGTGTCAGGTTTACTGTTAGGGTTAGGATTAGGCTGAGGCTTAGGCCAAGCATGAGGGTGAGGTTTAGGGTTAGGGTGAGGGTTAGGGTTGGGTTGTCGGTAAGGGTAAACGTGAGGGTTAGGCTGACGGTGAGGGTTACTGTAAGGGTGAGGTTAGCATTAGGGTGAGGTTTAGGGTTAGGGGTAGAGTGAGGGTGAGGGTTACATTGAAGATTAGTATTAGGGTTAGGGTGAGGTTTAGGGGGAGGATGAGGGTTAGGGTTATGCTGAGGGCTAGGGTGAGGGCTAGGTTTAAGGATAGGGTTAGATTTAGGGTTAGGGTGATTGTTAGGGTTAGTGTGAAGGTCAGTGTTAGTGTTAGGTTTTGTGTGAGGGTGAGGGTAAGTGTTAGGGTGACGGTGAGTGTTAGGGTGAGGGTTAAGGTGAGGGTGAGGGTGAAGGTTAGGATTAGGATTAGGATGAGGTTTAGGTTTAGGTTTAGGGTTAGAGTTAGGGTTAGGGTGAGAGTGAGGTTTATGTTTAGAGTTAGGGTTAGTGTTAGGGTTAGGGTTAGAGTTAGGATTAGTGTTAGGGTTAGGGTTAGGTTTAGGGTTAGGATTAGGGTTAAGATGAGGGTTTGGTTTAGGATTAGGGTTATGTTGAGTGCTAGGATGAGGTTGAGGTTTAGTGTTAGGTTTAGGGTGAGGTTTAAGGTTAGGTTTAAGGTTAAGGTCGGTGTGAGTTTGAGGTTTAGGGTTAGAGATAGGGGAAGGGTGAGGGTTAGGGTGAGGGTTAGGGTTAGGGTTAGTGTTAGGGTTAGGGTTAGGGTTAGGGTGAGGGTGAGTGTGTGTGTTAGAGTTAGAGTTAGGATTAGGATTAGGATTAGTGAGAGGGTGAGTGTGAGGATGAGTGTTAGGGTTACGGTGAGGCTTAGGTTTATCGTTAGGGTGAGAGTTAGGGTTAGGGTTTAGGGTTAGGGTGAGGGTTATTTTTAGTGTTATGATTACGGTTAAGTTTGTGGTGAAGGTGAGGCTGAGGGTGAGGGTTAGGTTTATTGTTAAGGTTAGGTTTAGGGTTAGTATTAGTGTTATTGTTAAAGTTAGGGTTAGAATTAGGGTGAGGGTGGGGGTGAGGGTTAGGGTTAGGGTTAGGGTGAGTTTTAGGGTTAGGGTTAGTGTTAGTGTGAGGGTTAGTGTTTGGGTTCGGGTTAGTGTTTGGTTAAGCTAAGTGTTAGGGTGAGGGTCAGGGTTAGGGTGAGGGCTATGGTGAGGGTGAGGGTGAGGGTTAGGGTTAGGCTTAGGCTTAGGGTTAGACTGAGGCTGAGGTTGAGGTTGAGGTTTAGGGTTAGTGTGATGGTTAGGGTTACGGTTAGGGTGAGGGTTAGAATGTGGGTTAGGGTTAGGGTGAGGTTTAGGGTGAGGGTGACAGTAAGGGTAAAGGTGAGGGTTAGGGTTACGGTGAGGATTAGGTTTATTGTTAGGGTGAGGGTTAGGATGAGGTTTAGCGTTAGGATTAGTGTTAGGATGAGGGCAAGGGCGAGGGTGAGGTTTAGGGTTAGCATTATGTAGAGGTTTAGGATTAGGGTTAAGTTTAGGGTTAGGGTGAGGTTTAGGGTTAGGGTTACGGTGAGGGTGAGGGTGAGGGTTAGGGTTAGGGTTAGGGTGAGGGTGAGGGTTAGATTTAGTGTTAGGGTTAGGATTTTTGTTAGTGTTATCGTTAAGGTTAATTTTACAGTGAGGTTGAGGCTGAGGGTGAGGGTTAGGGTTAGGGTTAGTTTGAGGTTTAGGGTTAGGGTTAGGGTTAGTGTTAAGGTGAGGGGTTGGGTTAGGGTGAGGGTTATTGTGAGGGTGAGGGTTAGGGTTAGGTTTAGGGTTTGTGTTATTGTTAGGGTTAGGGTTAGAGTTACTGTGAGGATGAGGGTGAAGGTGAGTGTGAAGTTTAGGGTTAGGGTTAGCCATAGTCTTAGGCTTAGGCCGAGCGTTAGGATGAGGGTAAGGGTTAGGGTTAGGGTGATTGTTAGGGTTTAAGGGTTAGGTTGAGGTTTAGGTTTAGGATTAGGGCTATGGTGAGGGCTAGGGTGAGGGTGAGGGTTAGGGTTAGCCTTAGGTTGAGGTTTAGGGTTAGGGTTAGTTTTAGGGTTAGGGTGAGTGTTAGGGTGAGAGTTACCGTGAGGGTGAGGGTTAGGGTTAGGTTGAGGGTTAGGGTTAGGGTTAGGGTGAGGATTAGGGTTAGGTTTAGTGTTAGGGTTAGGGTTAGGGTTAGGTTAGGATTAGTGTTAGGGTTATTGTTAGGGTTAAGGTTAGGATGAGGTTTAGGTTTAGGTTTAGTGTTAGAGTTAGAGTTAGTGTGAGGGTGAGGTTTAGGGTTAGAGTTAGTGTTACAGGGAGGGTTATGGGGAGGGTTATGGTTAGGGTTAATTTTAGGGTTAATGTTACGGTGAGGGTTAGGTTGAGGTTTAGTGTTAGTGTTAGGGTTGGGTTTAGGATTAAGGTTATGGTGAGGCTGAGTGTGTGGGTCAGGGTTAGGATTAGGCTTAGGCTTAGGGTTAGGCTGAGGGTGAGGGTGGGTTTGAGGATTAGGTTAAGGGTGATGGTTAGGGTTAGGGTTAGGGTTAGGATAAGGGTTAGGCTGATGTCTAGGTTGAGGGTGAGGGTTAGGGTTAGGGTTAGGCTTAGGGTTACAGTCAGGGTGAGGGTTAGGATGAGGGTTAGGCTTAGGGTGAGGGTTAGGGTGAGGGTGACATTAATGGTGAAAGTGAGAGTTAGGCTGAGAGTGAGGATTAAGGTAAGGGTGAGCGTTAGAGTTAGGGTGAGGGTTAGGGTTAGGGTTAAGTTGAGGGTGAGGTTTATATTGAGGATTAGTTTTAGGGTTAGTGTGAGGTTTAGGGTGAGGATGAGGGTTAGGGTTAGGGTGAGGGCTAGGGTGAAGGTGAGAGTTAGGGTTAGTGTGAGTGCTAGTGTTAGGGTTAGGTTTAGTGTTATGGTGTCTTTAAATGTGAGGGGGAGAGTTAGGGTTAGGTTGAGTGTTATGGTTAGAATGATGGTTAGGGTTAGGGTTATTGTTAGGGTTAAGATTAGGGTTACGGTTACGGTGAGGGTGAGGGTTAGGGTTAGGGTGAGGGTTAGGTTTATGTTTAGGGTTAGAGTTAGAGTTACTGTTAGGGTGAGGGTGAGGTTTAGGGTTAGTGTTAGCTTTTGTGTTAAGGTTAGGGTTAGGGTGAGCGTTAGTGTGAGTGTTAGGGTTAGGCTTAAGCTTAGGCTTAGGGTTAGGCTTAGGCCGAGCATGAGGGTGAGGGTTAGGGTTAGGGTTAGGGTGAGGGTTAGGGTTAGGGTGAGCACTAGGATGAGGTTTAGGGTTAGGATTACGGTTAGGGTGAGCGCTAGGGTGAGGGTTACTGTGAGGGTTATTGTTAGGTTTAGGATTAGGTGTAGATTGAGGGTCATTGTGAGGGTTAGGGTTAGGGTTAGAGTTAGGCTTAGGGTTAGAGTGAGGGTTAGGATTAGGGTTTGGTTTAGGGTGAGGGTGAGGGTTAGGGTTAGGGTTAGGGTGAGGATGAGGGTGAGGTTTGGGTTAGGGTTAGTGTGAGTGTTAGGGTTACAGTGAGGGTTATGGTTAGGGTGAGGGTTAGGGTTAGGTTTAGGGTGAGGGTGAGGGATAGTGTGAGGGTGAGGTTTAGGGTTAGGGTGAGGATGAGGTTTAGGGTGAGGGTGAGGATTTGTGTTAGTGTTACCGTGAGGTTTACGGTTATGTTTAGGGTTAGGGTTAGGGCGAGTGTGAGGTTTAGGCTTAGATATAGGGTTAGGGTGAGGGTTAGGGTGAGGTTAAGGGTTAGTGTGAGGGTTAGGGGTAGGGGTAGGGTGAGGGTTAGCGTTAGGGTGAGTGTTAGGGTTCGGATTAGGGTTAGGGTATGTGCTAGGTTGAGTGTTAGGGTTAGGGCCAGGGTGAAGTTGAGGGTTAGGGTTAGGGTTAGCGTGCAGTTTAGGTTTAGGGTGATGGGTAGCGTTAGTGTGAGGGTTAGTGTTAGGGTGAGGGTAAGTGTTAGGGTAAATTTTAGGTTTAGGGTAAGGTTTAGCATTAGGCTTAGGGTTAGGGTTTGGGTGTGGGTGAGGTTTAGGGTTAGAGTTAGGGTTAGGGTGAATGTTAGGGTTAGTGTTAGGGTTAGGGTTAGGGTGAGGTTTAGGGTTTGGTTAAGGGTTAGAGTTAGGGTTAGGGTGAGGGTGAGATTTAGGGTTAGAGTTAGGGTTAGGGTGAGGGTTAGGTTGAGGGTTAGGGTTAGGCTTAGAGTTAGGTTAAGGTGAGGGTGAGAGTTAGGGGGAGGGTTAGGGTTAGGAATAGTGTTAGGTTTAGGATTAGGGTTAGGGTAAGGTTGAGTGTGCGTGTTAAGGTTAGGTTTAGGGTTAGGCTTAGGGTTAGGCTGAGGGTGACGTTGAAGGTGAGGGTTAGGGTTAGGGTTAGGTTTAGGGTTCGGGTTAGGGTTAGTTTAGCGTTAGCGTTTTGGTGAGGTTGAGGTTTTGGGTTAGAATTAGGGTTAGGGTGAGGCAGAGCATGAGGATTAGGGTTAGGGTTAGTGTTAGGGTTAGGGTTAGGGTGAGTGTTAGGGTGAGTGTGAGGGTTAGTGTTAAGGTTAGGTTTAGCCTTAGGTTTAGGCTGAGGGTGAGGTTGAGGTTTAGAGTTAGTGTTAGTGTTAGGGTTAGGGTTAGCATGAGGGTCAGGTTTACATTTAGGCTTAGGATTTGGCTTAGGCTTAGGCCGAGCATGAGGGTGAGGTTTAGGGTTAGGGTGAGGGTTAGGGTGTGGGTGACGGTAAGGGTAAAAGTGAGGGTTAGGCTGACGGTGAGGGTTACTGTAAGGGTGAGGGTTAGCATTAGGGTGAGGTTTAGGGTTAGGGGTAGAGTGAGGGTGAAGGTTACATTGAAGATTAGTGTTAGGGTTAGGGTGAGGTTTAGGGGGAGGATGAGGGTTAGGGTTAGGTTGAGGGCTAGGGTGAGGGCTAGGTTTAAGTTTAGGGTTAGCTTTAGGGTTAGGGTGATGGTTAGGGTTAGTGTGAGGGTCAGTGTTAGTGTTAGGGTTTGTGTTAGGGTGAGGGTTAGGGTTAGGGTGAGGTTACGGTGAGGGTGAGGGTGAAGGTTAGGATTAGGATTAGGATGAGGTTTAAGTTTATGTTTAGGGTTAGAGTTAGGGTTATGGTGAGTGTGAGGTTTATGTTTAGAGTTAGGGTTAGTGTTAGGTTTAGGGTTAGATTTAGGATTAAGGTTAGGGTGAGGGTGAGTGTGAGGGTTAGGGTTTGGGTTAGGCTTATGCTGAGGGTGAGGATGGGGGTGAGGATTAGGGTTAGGGTGATGGTTAGGGTTAGGGTTAGGTTGAGGGTTAGGATGAGCGTTAGATTTAGGGTGAGGTTTAGGGTGAGGGTGAAAGTAAGTGTAAAGGTGAGGGTTAGGCTGAGGGTGCGTGTTCCCTTAAGGGTGAGAGTTAGGATTAGGGTGAGGGTTAGGGTAAGGGTTAGGGTGAGGTTTAGGGTGAGGGTGAGGGTTAGATTGAGGATCAGTGTTGGGGTTTGTGTGAGGTTTAGGGTGAGGATGAGGGTTAGGTTTAGGTTGAGGGTTAGGGTTAGAATTAGGGTTAGGGCTAGGGTGAGGCTGAGGGTTAGGGTTAGGGTTAAGGTGCGGTTTAGGGTTAGGGTGAGAGTTAGGGTTACTGTGAGGGTTAGTGTTAGAGTTAGAGTTAATGTTAGGGTGAGGGTAAGTGGTAGGGTGAGGCTTAGGGTTAGGGTGAGGGTTATGTTAGGGTGAGGGTTAAGGTTAGGTTTAGGGTGTTTATTAAGTTTAGAGTTAGGGTTAAGGTGAGGGTGAGGGTGAGGGTGAGGGTTACGGTTAGAATGAGGTTTAGGGTTAGGGTTAGGGTGCACGTGAAGGTTAGGATGAGGGTGGGGGTGAGGTTTATTGTTAGGTTTAGGGTAAGGGTGAGGCTTAGGGTTAGGGTGAGAGTTAGGGTTAGTGTGAGGGTTAATGTTAGGGTTTGTGTTAGGGTGAGGTTAATTATTAGGTTGAGGGTTAGGTTTTGGGTGAGTGTTATGGATAGTGTTAAGGTTAGGGCTACGGTTACGTTGAGTGTGATTGTGAGGGTCAGGGTTAGGGTGAGGTATAGGTTTCAGGTTAGGGTTAGGTTTAGCATTAGGGTTAGGGTGAGGTTGAGGTTTTGGGTTAGAATTAGGGTTAGGGTGAGGCTGAGGGTGTGGATTAGGGTTAGGGTTAGTGTTAGGGTTAGGGTTAGGATGAGCGTTAGGGTGATTGTGAGATTTAGTGTTAAGGTTAGGTTGAGCCTTAGGTTTAGGCTGAGGGTGAGGGTGAGGGTGAGGTTGAGGTTTAGAGTTAGTGTTAGTGTTACGGTTAGGGTTAGGGCGAGGGTCAGGTTTACAGTTAGGCTTAGGCTTAGGCCGAGCATGAGGATGAGGTTTAGGGTTAGGGTGAGGGTTAGGGTGGGGGTGACGGTAAGGGTAAACGTGAGGGTTAGGCTGAGCGTGAGGGTGACTGTAAGGGTGAGGGTTAGCATTAGGGTGAGCTTAAGGGTATTGGTAGAGTGAGGGTGAGGGTTAGATTGAGGATTAGAGTTAGGGTTAGGGTGAGGGTTAGGGTGGGGGTGACGGTAAGGGTACATGTTAGGGTTAGGCTGAGCGTGAGGGTTACTGTAAGGGTGAGGGTTAGCGTTAGGGTGAGGTTTATGGTTAGGTGTAGAGTGAGGGTGAGGGTTAGATTGAGGATTAGTGTTAGGGTTAGGGTGAGTTTTAGGGGGAGGATGAGGGTTAGGGTTAGGGTGAGGGCTAGGGTTAGCGGTAGGGTTAAGGTTAGGTTTAGCTTTAGGGTTAGGGTGATGGTTAAGGTTAGTGTGAAGGTCAGTGTTAGTGTTAGGGTTTGGGTTAAGGTGAGGGTAAGTGTTAGGGTGAGGGTTAGGGTTAGTGTGAGGGTTACATTGAGGGTGAGGTTAAAGGTTAGGATTAGGATTAGGATGAGGTTTAAGTTTAGGTTTAGGGTTAGAGTTAGGATTAGGGTGAGAGTGAGGATTATGTTTAGAGTTAGGGTTAGTGTTAGGGTTCGGGTTAGGGTGAGGGTCAGGTGTACGGTTAGGCTTAGGCGTAGGCTTAGGCCGAGCATAAGGGTGAGATTAGGGTTAGGGTTTGGGTGAGTGTTAGGATGAGGTTTAGGGTTAGGATTAGGGTTAGGGTGAGGGTTAGGGTTAGGATTAGGGTTAGGGTGAGGGCTAGGGTGAGGATGAGGGTTAGGGTTAGTGTGATGGTTAGGTTTACGGTTAGGGTGAGGGTTAGAATGTGGGTTAGTGTTAGGGTGAGGGTTAGGGTGAGGGTGACATTATGGGTAAAGTGAGGGTTAGGCTTAGGTTGAGGGTTAGGATGAGGATTAGGGTTAGGGTTAGGCTGTGCGTGAGGGTTAGATTGAGTATTAGTGTTAGGGTTAGTGTGAGGTTTAGGGTGAGGATGAGGGTTAGGGTTAGTGTGAGGGCTAGGGTGAGGTTGAGGTTTAGGTATAGGGTTAGGTTGAGGTTTAGGGTTAAGGTGATGGTTAGGGTTAGTGTGAAGGTTCGTGTTAGTATTAGGGTGAGTTTTAGGCTGAGGTTTAGCATTAGGGTGAGGGTTATGTTTAGGGTTACTGTTAGGGTTAGGGTTAGGGTTATTGTTAGGGTTAGGGTTACTGTTACGGTGAGGGTGACGGTTAGGGTTAGGGTTAGGGTGAGGTTTAGGTTTATGGTCAGGTTTAGAGTTAGAGTTAGGGAGAGGGTGAGGTTTAGGTTTAGGGTTAGGGTTAGTGGGAGGGTTAGGGTGAGGGTTAGGGTGAGTGTTAGTGTTAGGATTAGGGTTAAGGTGAGGGTGATTGTGAGGGTTAGGGTAGGCTTAGGATTAATGTTAGGCTGAGGGTGAGGGTGAGGGTGAGGGTTAGGGTTAGCTTGAGGGTTAGGGTTAGGGTTAGGTTGAGGGTTAGGGTTATTGTTAGGGTGAGGGTTAGGATGAGGTTTAGGGTTTGGATTAGGGTTAGGATGAGGGCAAGGGTGAGGGTGAGGTTTAGGGTTAGCATTATGGTGAGGTTTTGGATTAGGGTTGGGTTTAGGGTTTGGGTGAGGGTTAGGGTTAGTGTTATGTTGAGGGTGAGGGTTAGGGTTAGGTTGAGGGTTAGGGTTAGGTTTAGGGTGAGGGTTAGTGTTAGTGTTAATGTTAGAGTTAGTGTTATTATTAGGTTTAGGGTTAGAGTTACGGTGAGGTGGTGGGTAAGGGTGAGAGTTAGGGTTAGGGTGAGGTTTAGGGTGAGGTTTAAGGTTAGGGTCAGGGTTAGGGTGAGGGTGAGGTTTAGGGTTAGAATTAGGGTTAGGGGGAGGTTTAGGGTGAGGTTTAGGGTTAGGGTTAGTGTTAGGGTTAGGGTGATGGTGAGGGTTAGTTTGAGGTTTAGAGATAAGTTTATGGTTAGGATTAGGGTTAGGTTGAGGGTGACTGTGAGGGTTAGGGTGAGGGTTAGTCTTAGGCTTAGTGTTAGGCTGATGGTGAGGGTAGAGGTGAGGATTAGGTTTAGGGTGATGGTTAGGTTTAGGGTTAGTGTTATTGTTAGGGTTAGGGTTACAATTATGTTGAAGTAGATGGTGTGGGTGAGGATTAGTTTTAGGGTTAGGGTGGTGTTTAGGTTTAAGGTTAGGGTTAGGGTGAGGGTGAGGTTTATGGTTAGATATTGGGTTAGGGGGAGAGGGAGAGTGAGGTTTAGGGCTAGGGTTAGTGTTAGGGTTAGGGTGAGGGTCAGGGTTAGTTTGAGTTTTAGGGTTAGGTTTTAGGGTTAGGGTTAATGTGAGGGTTAGGGTTAGGGTTAGGGTTAGGGTTAGGGTTAGTGTGAGGGTTAGCTTTATGGTTAGGGTTAGTGTTAGGGTGATTGTAAGTGTTAGGTTGAGTGTTTGGGTTAGGGTGAGTGTTATGGTTAGGGTGAGGGTTAGGATTAGGGTTAGAGTTATTGTTAGGGTTAGGTTTAGGGTTACAGTTACGCTGAGGGTGAGGGTGAGGGTTAGGTTTAGGGTTAAGGTGAGGTTTAGGCTTTGGGTTAGGTTTAGAGTTAGGTTTAGGGTGAGGGTGAGTTTTAGGGGTAGAGTTAGGGTTAGGGTTAGGGTTAGGTTGAGGGTTAGGGTTATGGTTAGGTTTAGGGTTAGGGTGAGGGTTAGTGTGAGGGTTAGGGTTAGTGTTAGGGTGAGGGTTAGTGTGAGGGTTAGGGTTAGGCTTAGGGTTATTGTTAGGGTTAGGGTTAGGGTGAGGGTGAGGTTTAGGTTTATAGCTAGGGTTAGGGTGAGGGTGAGGGTGAGGGTTAGGGTTAGGGTTATTGTTGGAATTAGGGTTAGGGTGAGTGTTACGATGAGGGTGAGGGTTAGGCTTAGGGTTAGGAGGAGGGTAAGTGTTAGGGTGAGGGTTAGGGTCAGTGTGATGGATATGGTTAGGATGAGCGTTAGCGTTAGGGTTAGGGTTATTGTTAGGGTTAGGGTTAGTGTTATTGTTAGGGTAAGTTTTATATTTATGGTTAAGGTGAGGGTGAGGGTTTGGTTTATGGTTAAGGTGAGGTTTAGGGTTTGGGTTAGGGTTAGAGTTATGGTTAGGTTTAGGGTGAGGTTTAGGGTTAGAGTCAAAGTTAGGTTGAGGGTTAGGTTGAGGGTTAGGGTTAGGGTTAGTGTTAGGGTTAGGGTTAGGGTGAGATTTAGGGGGAGGTTTAGGGTTAGGGTTAGGCTTAGGCTTCGGGTTAGGCTGAGGGTGAGTGTGTGTGTTAGGGTTAGGTTTAGGCTCAGGCTGAGGGTGAGGTTGAGGGTGAGAACGCTAGGGTTAAAGTGAGGGTTATGCTTAGGTTTAGAGGGAGAGTTAGGATGAGATTTATGGTTAGGATTAGGGTTAAGGTGAGGGCTAGGGTGATTTTGAGGTTTAGGTTTAGGGTTAGGGTGAGGTTTAGGGTTAGGTTTAAGGTTAGGGTCAGGGTGACCTTTAGGTTTAGAGTTAGGGTTAGTGTGAGGCTGAGGGTGTGGGTTAGGTTTAGGTTTAATGTTAGGGTTAAGGTTAAGGTGAGGGTTAGGGTGAGGGTGAGGGTTAGGGTTAGGTTCAGCATTAGGATTAGGGTTAGGGTTAGGGTGAGTGTGAGGGGTAGGGTTAGGGTTAGGCTTAGGCTTAGGCTGAGGGTGAGGGTGAGTGTGAAGTTTAGGGTTAGGGTGAGGTTGAGAGTTAGGGTTAGGGTGAGGGTTAAGGTTCGGATTAGAGGGAGGATTAGGATGAGTGTTAGGGTTAGGATTAGTGTTAGGGGGAGGGCTAGGGTGAGGGTGAGGTTTATGGTGATGATTAGGGTGAGTTTTAGGGTTAGGGTTAGATTGAGGGTGAGATTTAGGGTTAGAGTTAGGGTTAGGGTGTGGCTGAGGGTGAGGGTTAGGTTTAGGGTTAGTGTTAGGGTTAGGGTTAAGATGAGTGATAGAGTGAGAGTGAGGTTTAGGCTTTGGGTTAGTATTAGGATTAGGGTTAGAGTTAGGGTGAGTGTGAGGTTTAGTGTTAGGGTTAGGCTTAGGCTTAGGCTGAGGCTGAGAGTGAGGGTTAGGCTTAGGGTGAGTGTTAGGGATAGGGTTAGGGTGAGAGTTAGGGTTAGTGTTAAGTTTAGGCTTAGGGTGAGGGGTACGGTAAGGGTTTTGTGAGTGTGATGGATAGGGTTAGGGTTAGTGTTAGGGTGAGGATTAGGGTTAGTATTTGCGTTAGGGTGAGGGCTAGGGTGAGGATGAGGTTTAGGGTTAGGGTTATGGTGAGGTTTATGGTTAGGGTTAGGTTTAGGGTGAGATTGAGGTTTAGGGTTAGAGTTAGGTTTAGGGTGAGGCTGATTGTGAGGGTTTGGGTTAGGGTTATTTTCAGATTTAAGTTTTGGGTGAGGTTTAGGGTAAGGGTGAGTGTTAGGCTTAGAGTTAGGATTAGGATTCATGTTAGTGTTAAGCTGAGAGTGAGGGTGACAGTGAGGGTTAGGGTTAGGATGTGGTGTAGGATTAGGATTAGTGTTAGGGTGAGCACTAGGGTGAGGGTTACTGTGAGGGTTAGGTTTAGGTTTAGGATTAGGTTTAGGTTAAGGGTGAGTGTGAGGATTAGGGTTAGGGTTAGGGTTAGGCTTAGGGTTAGGGTGAGAGTTAAGGTTAGGGTTTGGTTTAGGGTAAGGGGGTAAGTGTTAGACTTAGGGTGAGGGTGAGGGTTAGGGTGAGGTTTAGGGTTAGGGTTAGTGTGAGTGTTAGGGTTACGGTGAGGGTTATGGTTAGGTTGAGGGTTAGGGTTAGGGTTAGGGTTAGGGTGAGGGTTAGTGTGAGGGTGAGGTTTAGTGTTAGGGTGAGGGTGAGGTTTAGGGTGAGGTTGAGGTTTAGGGTTAGGGTTCGGGTGAATTTTAGGGTTACGGTTAGTGTTAGGGTTAGGGCAAGTGTGAGGTTTAGGGTTAGAGTCTTGGTTAGTGTGAGGGTTAGGGTGAGGTTTAGGGTTAGTGTGAGGGTCAGGGGTAGGGTTAGGTTGAAGGTTAGCATTTGAGTGAGGGTTAGGGTTAGGTTTAGGTTTAGAGTGAGGTTTAGGGTGAGTGTTAGTGTTAGGATTAGTATTAGGGTATGTGCTAGGGTGAGTGTTAGTGTTAGGGTGAGTGTTATGTTGAGGGTTAGGGTTAGGGTTAGTGTTAGGTTTAGGGTTGGGGTTAGGGTTAGGATTAGGGTTAAGGTGAAGGTGAGTGTGAGGGTTAGGGTTAGTGTTAGCCTTAGGGTTAGGCTGAGGCTGAGGGTGAGGGTGAGGTTTAGATTAAGGGTGAGGTTTAGGTTTATGGTTAGAGTGAGGGTTAGTGTGAGTGTTAGGGTTAGGATTAGGGTTAGGGTATGTGCTAGGGTGAGGGTTTGGGTTAGGGTTAGGCTGAGCGTGAGGGTGGTGATAAGGATGAGGTTTAGAGTGATGGTTCAGGTTATCGTTAGTTTGAGGGTTAGGATGAGGGTTAGGGTTAGGATTAGGGTTAGGGTGAGGGCTAGGCTGAGTGTGAGGTTAAGGGATAGGTTTAGGCCTAGGCTTAGGTTAGGCTGAGGCTGAAGGTGAGGGTGAGGTTTAGGGTTATTTTGATGGATAGGGTTATGGTTAGGGTCACGTTTAGGATGAGGGTTTGGATTAAGGTGAGGGTTAGGATGAGGGTGACAGTAAGAGTAAAGGTGAGGGTTAGGCTGAGGGTGAGGGTGCGGGTTAGATTGAGGATTAGTTTTAGGGTTAGTGTGAGGTTTAGTGTGAGAGTGAGTGTTAGGGTCAGTGTGAGGGCCAGGGTGAAGTTGAGGGTTAGGGTTAGTGTTAGGGTGAGATTTAGGTTTAAGGTGATGGTTAGCGTTAGTGTGAGGGTTAGTGTTAGTGTTAGTGTTAGGGTGAGGGTAAGTTTCAGGGTAAGGTTTAGGTTTAGGGTGACGTTTAGCATTAGGCTTAGTGTTAGGGTTAGGGTGAGGGTGAGGTTTAGGGTTAGAGTTAGGGTTAGGATGAATGTTAGCCTTAAGGTTAGGGTTAAGGTTAGGGTGAGTTTTAGGGTTTGGTTTAGGGTTAGAGTTAGGGTTAGGGTGAGGGTGAGATTTAGGGTTAGAATTAGGGTTAGGGTGAGGGTTAGGTTGAGGGTTAGGGTTAGGCTTAGTGTTAGGGTTAGGGTGAGGGTGAGAGGTAGGGGGAGGGTTAGGGTTACGGTTACGGTTAGGGTTAGGATTAGGGTTAGGGTGAGGGTGACTGTGAGGGATAGGTTTAGGGTTAGTCTTTGGCTTAGGGTTAGGCTGAGGGTGAGGGTGGGTATAAGGATGAGGTTTAGAGTGATGCTTCAGGTTATCGTTAGGTTGAGGGTTAGGATAAAGGTTACGGTTAGGATTAGGGTTAGGGTGAGGGCTAGTGTGAGTGTGAGGTTTAGGGATAGTGAGGGTGAGGGTTAGGGTTAGTGTGATGGTTAGGGTTATGGTTAGGTTGAGGTTTAGGATGAGGGTTTGGTTTAAGGTGAGGGTTAGGATGAGAGTGACAGTAAGAGAAAAGGTGAGGGTTAGGCCGAGGGTGAGGGATATGGTAAGGGTGAGGGTTCGGTTTAGTTTTAGGGTGAGGGTGAGGGTTAGATTGAGGATTAGTGTTAGGGTTAGTGTGAGGTTTAGTGTGAGGGTGAGGCTTAGGGTTAGGGTGAGGGCCAGGGTGAAGTTGAGGGTTAGGGTTAGGGTTAGGGTGAGGTTTAGGTTTTGCGGTATGGTTAGCGTTAGTGTGAGGGTTAGTGTTAGTGTTAGTGTTAGTGTTAGGGTGAGGGTAAGTGTTAGGGTAATGTTTAGATTTAGGGTGATGTTTAGCATTGGGTTAGGGTTAGGGATAGGGTGAGGGTGAGGTTAAGGTTATAGTTAGGGTTAGGGTGAATGTTAGGGTTAGGGTTAGGGTTAGGGTTAGGGTGAGGTTTAGGGTTTGGTTTAGTGTTAGAGTTAGGGTTAGGGTGATGGTGAGATTTAGGGTTAGAGTTAGGGTTAGGGTGAGGGTTAGGTTGAGGGTTAGGGTTAGGCTTCGTCTTAGGTTTAGGGTGAGGGTGAGAGTTAGGAGCAGGGTTAGGGTTAGGGTTAGGGTTAGGATTAGGATTAGGTTTAGGGTGATGGTGAGTGTGAGGGTTAGGTTTAGGGTTAGTCTTTGGCTTAGGGTTAGGCTGAGGGTGATTGTGGGGATAAGGGTTAGAGTTAGGGTTAGGGTAAATGTTAGGGTTACAGTTATGGTTAGGGTTAGGGTGAGGTTTAGGGTTTGGTTTAGGGTTAGAGTTAGGGTTAGGGTGAGGGTGAGATTTAGGGTTAGAGTTAGAGTTAGAGTGAGGGTTAGGTTTAGGGTTAGGGTTAGGCTTAGTCTTAGGGTTAGGGTGAGGGTGAGAATTAGGGGGATGCTCAGTGATAGGGTTAGGATTAGGGTTAGGGTAAGGGTGAGTGTGTGTGTTAGGGTTAGGTTTAGGGTTAGGCTTAGGGTTAGGCTGAGAGTGAGGTTGAAGGTGAGGGTTAGGGTTAGGGTTAATATTAGGGTTAGGGTTACGGTGAGGTTTAGGGTGAGGGTGAGGGATAGGGTTAGGGTTAGGATTAGGTTTAGGTTTAGGGTTAGGGTTAGTGTGAGGTTTAGGGTTAGGTTTAGGGTTAGGCTTCGGGTTAGGCTGAGGGTGAGGGTGAGGGTGAGGGTTAGGGTTAGGGTGAGAGTTAGGGTTAGGGTTAGGGTGAGGTTTAGTTTTAGGGTTAGGGTTAGAGTTAAGGTTAGTGTTAGTGTTAGGGTTAGGGTGAGAGTTAGGGGGAGTGTTAGGGTTTGGGTTAGGTTTAGGGTTAGGTTTAGCATTAGGGTTAGGGTGAGGGTGAGGTTTAGGGTGATAATTAGGGTTAGTGTGAGACTGAGGGTGAGGGTTAGGGTTAGGGTTAGTTTTAGGTTTAGGGTTAGGGTGAGCTTTAGGGTGAGGGTGAGGGTTAGGGTTAGGGTTAGGATTAGGATTAGGGTTAGGGTTATTGTGAGTGTGAGGGTTAGTTTTAGGGTTAGGGTTAGCCTTAGGATTATGGTGAGGGTGAGGGTTAGTGTACGGTTTAGTTTTGAATTAGGGTTAGTGTTAGGGTTAGGGTAATGTTTAGCTTAGTGTGAGGGTCAGTGTTAGTTTTAAGTTTTGGGTTAGGGTGAAGGTAAGTGTTAGGTTGAGGGTTAGGTTTAGGGTGAGGGTTACGGTTAGGGTGAGTGTGAATGTTACAGTTAGGGTAGGATGAGGTTTAGGGTTAGAGACAGGCTTAGGGTGAGAGTGAGGTTTAGGTTTAGAGTTCGGGTTAGTGTTAGGGATAGGGTTAGGGTGAGGGTCAGCTGTACGGTTAGGCTTAAGTTTGGGCTTAGGCTTAGGCCGAGCATGAGGGTGAGGGTTAGGTTTAGGGTTAGGGTGAGTGTTAGGATGAGGTTTAGGGTAAGGATTAGGGTTAGGGTGAGGGCTATGGTGAGGGTTACGGTTAGGATGATGTTTAGAGATATGGTTAGGTTTAGGATTAGGGTTAGGGTAGAGTCAGTGTGAAGGTTAGTGTTAGGCTTAGGCTTAGGCTTAGAGTTAACGTTCGGGTTCCGGTTAGGGTTTGGATTAGGGTGAGGGTAAAGCTTAGGATTAGTGTTAAATTTAGGTTTACGTTTAGATTTAGGTTTAGGGTTAGGGTTAGGGTTAGGCTTACTCTGAGGGTTAGGGTTAGGGTTATAGTTAGGCTTAGGGTTAGGCTGAGGATGAGGGTGGCGGTGACGATTAAGGTTAGGCTTAGGGTTATGGTTATTGTTAGTGTTATGGTTAGGGTTAAGATTGCGGTGATGGTGAGACTGAGGGTGAGGGTTATGGTTAGGGTTAGGGATAGTGTAAGGGTTATGGTTAGTGTTATTATTAGGGTTATGGTTAGAGTTACTTTGAGGTGGTGGGTAAGGTTGAGGGTTAGGATTAGGGTAAGGTTTAAAGTTAGGGTTAGTGTTAGGGTGAGGGTGAGATTTAGGGTTAGAGTTAGGGTTAGGGGGATGTTAGGGTGAGGTTTAGCTTTAGGGTTAGGGTGAGGGTTAGGGTTAGGGTGAGGTTGATGTTTAGGGTTAGAGTTAGGGTTAGGGGGAGGGTTAGGTTGAGATTTAGGGTTAGGGTTAGGGTTAGGTTTAGGGTGAGGGTTTGGTTGAGCTTTAGGGATATGGTTAAGGTTAGTTTTAGGTTTAGGGTGAGGTTTAGTGTGATGGTTAGGGTGAGGGTTAGGCTTAGGCTTAGGGTTAGGCTGAGGGTGAGGGTGGAGGTGAGGATTATGTTTAAGGTGATGGTTAGGGTTAGGGTTAGGGTTACTGTTAGGGTTAGGGTTATAGATATTGTGAAGTTGAGAGTACTGGTGTGGATTAGGGTTAGGGTTAGGGTGGTGTTTAGGGTTAAGGTTAGGGTTAGGGTGAGGGAGAGGTTTACGGTTAGATATAGGGTTATGGGAAGAGGGAGGGTGAGGTTTAGGCTTAGGGTTAGTGTTAGGCTTAGGGTGAGGGTGAGGGCTAGGTTGAGGTTTAGGTTTAGCGTTAGGGTTAGGGTTAGTGTGAGGGTTAGCTTTAGGGTTAGGGTTTGTGTTTGGGTGAGGGTAAGTGTTAGGGTGAGGGTTTGGGTTAGGGTGAGGGTTATGGTTAGGGTGAGGGTTAGGATTAGGGTTAGGGTTATTGTTAGGTTTAGGTTTAGGGTTACAGTTACTGTGAGGTTGAGGGTGAGGATTAGGGTTAACGTTAGGGTGAGGTTTAGGGTTTGGGTTAGGGGTAGCGTTAGGTTTAGGGTAAAGGTGACGTTTAGGGTTAGAGTTAGGGTTAGGGTGAGAGTTAGGTTGAGGGTTAGTGTTAGGGTTAGGTTGAGTGTGTGGTGAGGGTTAGGTTTAGGGTGAGTGTTAGGGTTAGGGTTAGGTTGAGAGTTAGGATTCAGGTTTAGTTTAGAATTAGGTTGAGGGTTAGGATAAGGGTTATGGTGAGGGTGAAGTTTAGGGTTAGGTTGAGGGTTAGGGTTAAGGTTAGGGTTAGGGTGAGGGTGAGTGTGAGGGTTAGGCTTAGGGTTAGCATTAGGATTAGGGTAAAGTTTAGGGTGAGTGTGAGGGTTAGGGTTAGGGTTAGGTTGAGGGTAAGTGTTAGGGTGAGGGTGAGGGTTACGGTGAAGGATATGGTTAGGATGAGGGTTAGAGTTAGGGTTATTGTTTGGGTTAGGGTTAGGTTTATTCTTAGGGTAAGGTTTAAATTTACGGTTACGGTGAGGGTGAGGGTTAGGGTTAGGGTTAGGCTTTGTTTAAGGGTTTGGTTTAGGGTTTGAGTTAGGGTTAGGGTGAGGGTGAG
Source organism: Dipodomys merriami (assembly GCF_024711535.1). Taxonomy (NCBI): domain Eukaryota; kingdom Metazoa; phylum Chordata; class Mammalia; order Rodentia; family Heteromyidae; genus Dipodomys; species Dipodomys merriami. Next base: position 2,630,450 of record NW_027202471.1, on the reverse strand, counting down.
GTTTAGGGTTAGACTCAGGGTTAGGGTGAGGGTTAGGTTGAGGGTTAGGTTTAGGGTTAGTGTTAGGTTTAGTGTTAGGGTGAGAGTTAGGGGGAAGGTTAGGGTTAGGGTTAGGGTTAGTATTAGGTTTAGGGTGAGGGTGAGTGTGTGGGTTAGGGTTATATTTAGAATTAGGCTTAGATTTATGCTGAGGGTGAGTGTGTGTGTTAGGGGTAGGTTTAGTGTTAGGCTTAGGGTTAGGCTGAGGATGAGGTTGAGGGTGAGAACGTTAGGGTTAAGGTGAGCGTTATGCTTAGGTATAGGGGAGGGTTAGGATGAGTTTTACGGTTAGGATTACAGCTAGGGGGAGGGCTAGGGTGACGGTGATGGTTAGGTTTAGGGTTAGGGTTGGGTTTAGGGTTAGGTTAGGGTTAGGGTCAGGGTGACGTTACTGGTTAGAGTTAGGGTTAGGGTGAGGCTGTGGGTGTGGGTTAGGGTTAGGGTTAATGTTAGGTTAGGGTTAAGGTGAGGGTTTGAGTGAGGGTGAGGGTTAGGTTTAGTGTCAGCTTTAGGATTAGTGTTAGGTTTAGGGTGAGTGTGATGGTTAGGGTTAGGGTTAGGCTTAGGCTTAGGCTGAGGGTGAGGCTGAGGGTGAGAGTTAGGGTTAGGGAGAGGGTTAAGGTTAGGGTTAGGGGGAGGATTAGGATGAGGGTTAAGGTTAGGGGGAGAGCTAGGTTGAGGGTGAGGTTTATGGTTATGGTTAGGGTGAGGTTTAGCGTTAGGGTTAAGGTGAGGGTGAGATTTAGGGTTAGAGTTAGGTCTAGGGTGAGGCTCAGGGTGAGGGTTAGGTTTTGGGTTAGTGTTAGGGTTAGGGTTAAGGTGAGGGATAAGGTGAGGGTGAGAGTTAGGGTTAGGATTAGGATTAGGGTTAGGGTTAGGGAGAGTGTAAGGGTTAGTGTTAGGGTTAGGCTTAGGCTTAGGCTTAGGCTGAGGCTGAGGCTGAGGCTGAGTGTGAGTGTTACGCTTAGGGTGAGGGTTAGTGTTAGGATTAGGGTGAGAGTTAGGGTTTGGGTTAAATTTAGGGTTAGGGTGAGGGGTAGGTTAAGGGTTTTGGTGACGGTGAGGTTTAGGGTTAGGGTGAGGGTTAGGATGAGGGTTAGGGTTAGGATTAGGGTGAGGGTGAGGGCTAGGGTGAGGATGAGGATTAGGGTTAGGGTTAGGGTTAGGGTGAGGTTAAGGGTTAGGTTTAGGGTTAGGGTTAGGGTGAGAATCATTTTTAGGGTTAGAGTTAGGGTTAGGGTGAGGCTGATTTTGAGGGTTTGGGTTAGGGTTATTGTTAGATTTAGGGTTAGGGTGAGGGTTAGGGTGATTGTGAGGGTTAGGCTTAGGGTTAGGATTAGGATTAGGGTAAGGGTTAGCGTGACTGTGAGGGTTAGGATTAGGGTTAGGGTTAGGATGAGGATTATGGTTAGGCTTTCGGTTAGTGTTAATGTTATGGTGATTGTGAGGGATAGGTTGAGGTTTTGGGGTAGGTTTAGGTTTAGATTTAGGGTTAGGGTAAGGGTGAGTGTGTGTGTTAGGGTTAGGTTTAGGGTTAGGCTTAGGGTTAGGCTGAGGGTGAGGTTAAGAGTGGGGGTTAGGGTTAGGGTGAGGGTTAGGGTTTGGGTTAAGTTCAGGATTAGGGTGATGGTTAGGGATAGGGTTATGGTGAGAGTGAAGGTTAGGATTAGGTTGAGGGTTAGGGATAGGGTTAAGGTGAGGGTTAGGGTTAGGGTTAGGGTGAGGGTTATGATGAGGATTAATGTTAGCATTAGGGTGAGGGCTGGTGTGAGGGTGAGGGTTAGGGTTAAGATGAGGTTTAGAGTTAGGATTAGGGTTAGGGTGAGGTTTAGTGTTAGAGTTAGGGTTAGTGTTCAGGTTAAGGTTAGGTGAGGGTTACGGTTAGGCTTAGGCTTAGGCTTAGGCCTAGCATGAGGGTGAGTCTTAGAATTAGGTTTAGGGTGAGCGTTAGGCTTAGGGTGAGGGTTAGGTTGAGGTTTAGGGTTAGGATAAGGTTTAGGGTGAGCACTAAGTTGAGGGTTAGTGTGAGGGCTAGGGTTAGGGATAGGATTAGTTTTAGGATTAGGTTTAGGTTGAGGGTGAGTGTGAGGGTTAGGGTTTGGGTGACGCTTAGGGTTAGGGTTTGATTTAGGGTGAGGGTGAGGGTTAGGGTTAGGGTGAGGGTGTGGGCGAAGGTCGGGGTTAGGGTTAGGGTTAGGGTTAGTGTGAGTGTTAGGGTTAGGGTGAGGGTTATGGTTAGGATGAGGGTTAGTGTTAGGTTTAGGCTTAGGCTTAGTCTTAGGGTAAGGCTGAGTGTTAGGGTTAGGGTGAGTGTGACTGTTAGGGTTTGGGTTAGGTTTAAGCTTAGGGATAGGCTGAGGGAGAGGGTGAGGATGAGGGTTAGGGTTAGGGTGAGGGTGAGTTTTAGAGTTAGAGTTTGTGTTAAGGTGAGGGTTAGTGTGAGGGTTAGTGTTAGGCTTAATATTAGGTTTAGGGATAGGGTGAGTTTTAGGGTGAGGTTTAGGGTTAGGGATAGGGTTAGTTTTAGGATTAGGGTTTGGGTGAAGGTGAGTATGAGGGTTAGGGTTCGGGTTAGTGTTAGGGTTAGGCTTAGGGTTAGGCTGAGTGTGAGGTTGAGGGTTAGGATGAGGGTTAGGTTTAGGATTAGGTTTAGTGTGAGGGCTATCGTGAGGGTGAGGTTTAGGGTTAGGTTTAGGGTGAGGTTTAGGGCTCCGGTTAGGTTTAGGGTTAGGTTGAGGATTAGTGTTATGGTTATGGTGAGGGTCAGGGTTAGGTTTAGTTTGAGGTTTAAAATTAGGTTTAGGGTTAGGATGAGGGTTGGGGTGAGGGTTAGGATGAGGTATAGACTTACAATTAGAGTTAGGTTGAGGGCTAGGGTGATTGTGAGTTTTAGTGTCAGGGTTAGGGTGAGGTTTAGAGTTAACTTTAGGTGTAGGTTTAGGGTGAGGGTTAAGGTTCGGGTTTGGGTGAGGGTGAAGGTTAGGTTTGGTGTGAGGGTTAGGGTGAGGACTAAGGTGAGGGTGAGGGTTAGGGTTAGTGTTAGGTTTAGGGTGAGGGTTAGGTTGAGGTTTAGGTTTAGATTTAGGGTTAGTGTTAGGATTAGGGTTTGGGTGAGGGTGAGTTTGAGCCTTAGGGTTAGGGTTAGGCTTAGGCTTAGGTTTAGGCTGAGGGTGAGTGTGGGGATGAGGATTAGGTTTAGAGTGCTGGTTTAGATTATGGTTAGGTTTAGGGTTAGGATGAGGGTTAGGGTTAGGATTAATGTTAGGGTGAGGGCTATGGTGAGTTTCAGGTTTAGTGATTTGTTTAGGCTTAGACTGAGGGTTAGGCTGAAGCTGAAGGTGAGGGTGAGGGCTAGTTTTAGGGTGATGGTTAGGGTTACTGTTAGGCTGAGGGTTAGGGTTAGGGTTAGGTTTAGGGTAAGGGTGACAGTAAGGGTAAAGGTGAGGGCTAGAGTTAAGTTGTGGGTAAGGGTGAGGATTAGGGTTAGGGTTACGGTGAGGGTGAGGGTTAGATTGAGTATCAGTGTTAGGGTTAGTGTGAGGTTTAGGGTGAGGATTAGGTGTAGGTTTAGGGTGAGGGCTAGGGTGAGGGTGAGGGTTAGGGATAGGGTTAGGTTGAGGTTTAGGGTAAAGGTGATGGTTAGGGTTAGGGTGAGGGTTAGTGTTCGGATTAGGGTTAGTTTTAGGGTGAGGGTAAATGTTAGGGTGAGGGTTAGGGTTAGGGTGTGAGTTATGGTTAGGGTTAGGATTAGTATTAGTGTTAGGGTTATTTTAGGGTTAGGGATAGGTTTATGGTTACAGTGAGTGGGAGGGGGAGGGTAAAGGTTAGGGTTAGGGTGAGGTTTAGGTTTGGGGTTATGATTAGAGTTAGGGTTAGGTTGAGGGTGAGGTTTAGGTTTAGATTTAGGATTAGGGGGAGGGTTAGGGTGAGGGTTAGGGTTAGGGTTAGTGTTAGGATTAGGGTGAGGGTGAGTGTGAGTTTTAGGGTTAGGGTTAGGCTTAGGCATACGGTTACGCTGAGGGTAAGGTTGAAGGTGAGGGTTACGGTTAGGTTGAGGTTAGGGTTAGGGTTAGGGTGAGGGTTAGGATGAGGTTTAGAGTGAGGTTTAGGGTTAGGATGAGGGCAAGGGTGAGGGTGAGGTTTAGAGTTAGCATTATGGCGAGGTTTAAGATTAGGGTTAGGTTTAGGGTTAGGGTGAGTGTTAGGGTTAGGGTTACTGTGATGGTGAGGTTTAGGATTAGGGTGAGAGTTAGGGTTAGTTTGAGGGTGAGGGTTAGGATTAGGGTTAGGGTTATTGTTATTGTTATGGTTAAGTTTAAGTTCACAGTGAGGGTGAGGCTGAGGTTGAGGTTTAGGGTTAGGGTTAGGGTGAGGTTTAAGGTTAGGGTTAGGGTTAAGGTTAGTGTTATTGTTAGAGTTATGGTTAGAGTTATGGTGAGGGTGAGGGTGAGGGTCAGGTTTAGGGTTAGGGTTAGGTTTAGGGTGAGGGTGAGATTTAGGGTTAGAGTAAGGTTTAGGGTAAATGTTATGGTTAGGGTTAGGGTGAGGGTTAGGTTGAGTTTTAGGGTTAGGTTAAGGTTAGGTTGAGGATTAGGGTTATGGTGAGGGTGAGTGTGAGGGTTAGGGTTAGGGTTAGGCTTAGGCTTAGGGTTAGGCTGAGAGTGAGGGTGGGGATGACGATTAGGTTTAGGGTGACGGTTAGGGTTATGGTTAGAGTTACGGTTAGGATTAGGGTTAGGGTTAGGATTAGGGTTTGGGTGAAGGCTAGGGTGAGGGTGAGTGTTAAGGTTAGGTTTAGGCTTAGGGTTAGGTTTAGGCTGAGGCTGTGGGTGAGGGTGAGGTTTAGGGTTACGGTGATGCTTAGAGTTACAGTCAGGGTGAGGGTTAGGATGAGGGTTAGGGTTAGGGTGAGTGTTAGAATCAGGGTGATGGTAAGGGTAAAAGTGAAGCTTAGGCTGAGAGTGAGGATTATGGTAAGTCTGAGGGATAGGGTTAGGTTTAGGGTAAGGTTTAGGGTTAGGGTGAGGGTGAGGTTAAGATTGAGGATTAGTTTTAGGTTTAGTCTGAGGTTTAGGGTGAGGATGAGGGTTAGGGTTAGGGTGAGGGCTAGGGTGAGGGTTAGGGTTAGGGTGAGGTTTATGGTTAGGGTGACGGTTAGGGTTATGGTGAGGATTAGTGTTAGTGTTAGGTTTAGTGTTAGGGTGAGGGTTAGTGTCAGGTTGAGGTTTAGGTTTAGGGTGAGGGTTATAGTTAGAATGAGGGTTAGGGTTTTGTTTAGGGTTATTGTTAGGGTTAGGGTTACGGTTACAGTGAAGGAGAGGTTTAGGGTTAGGTATAGGGTGAGGTTTATGTTTAGGGTTAGGGTTAGAGTTAGGGTTAGGGTGAGGGTGAGGTTTAGGGTTAGAGTTAGCGTTAGTGTTAGTGTTAGGGTTAGGGTGACAGTTAGTGTGAGGGGTAGGGTTAGGCTTAAGCTTAGGTTTAGGCTTAGGCTTAGGCCGAGCATGAGGGTGAGGGTTAGGGTTAGGTTGAGTGTGAGGATTAGTGTTAGTGTTAGGGTTAGGGTTAGGGTTAGTGTTAGGATGAGGTTTAGGGTTAGGATTAGGGTTAGGGTGAAGGCTAGGTTGAGGGTGAGTTTTAGGGTTAGGCTTAGGCTTAGGTTTAGGCTGAAGGTGAGGGTGAGGGTGAGGTTTATGGTCAGCGTGATGGTTAAAGTTACAGTTAGGCTGAGGGTTAGGATGAGGGTCAGGGTTAGGATGAGGGTTAGGGTGAGGGTGACAGTAAGGCTAAAGGTGAGGATTAGAGTTAGGGTGAAGGTTAGGGTGAGGATTAAGGTTAGGGTTAGGGTGAGTGTGAGGGTTAGATTGAGTATTAGTGTTAGGGTTAGTGTGAGGTTTAGGGTGAGGATGAAGGGTAGCGTTAGGTTGAGGGCTAGGGTTAGGTTCAGGGTTAGGGATAGGGTTAGGTTGGTTAAGGTTAGGATTAGTGTTATTTTTAGGGTTAGGGTAAATATTATGGGTACAGTGAGGTTGAGGGTGAGCATCAGGGTTATGCTTAGCCTGAGGTTTAGGTTTAGGATTATGGTTAGAGTTAGGGTTAGGTTGAGGGTGAGGTTTAGGTTTAGAGTTAGGGTTAGTGGGAGGGTTAGGGTGTGGGTTAGGGTTAGGGTTAGGGTTAGTGTTAGGATTAGGGTTAGGGTGAGGGTGAGTGTGAGGATTAGGGTTAGCGTTAGGCTTAGGCTTAGGGTTAGGCTGAGGTTGAGGGTGAGGGTGAGGGTTAGGGTTAGGGTGAGGGTGAGGGTTAGGTTTAGGTTTAGGGTGAGTGTCGGGTTTAGGGTTAGGATTAGGGTTAGAGTTAGGGTTAATGTGAGGGTGAGGTTTAGTGTTAGATTTAGACTTAGGGTGAGGGTTAGTGTGAGGGTTAGGTTTAGGGTTAGTGTTAGGTTAGGGTTAGGGTGAGGGTTAGTGTGAGGGTTAGGGTTAGAGTTAGGGTTAGGGTTAGGATTAGGGTTAGGTTGAGGGTGAGTGTGTGGGTTAGGATTAGGTTTAGGGTTAGGCTTATGTTTAGGCTGCGGGTGAGGTTGAGGGTAAGGCTTAGGTTTAGGTTGATGGTTAGGATTAGGGTTAGGGTGAGAGTTAGGATGAGGGTTAGGGTTAGGATTAGGGTTAGAGCTAGTGTGAGGGTGAGGTTTAGGGTTAGGGTTAGGGTGAGGTTTAGGGTTTGGGTTATGGTGAGGGTGAGGTTTACTGGTGGATTTAGGGTTAGGGTGAGTGTTAGGGTTAGGGTTTGTGTTAGGCTTAGGGTTATTGTGAGTGTTAGGTTTAGTTTGAGGGTTATGTTTATGGTTAGGATTAGGATTAGGGTTAGGGTGAGGGTGAGTGTGAGGATTAGGGTTAGGGTTAGGTTAGGCTGAGAGTGAGGGTGAGGGTTAGGGTTAGGTTGAGGGTGAGGTTTAGGGTTAGACTTAGTGTTAGTGTGAGCAGTAGTGTGAGGTTTAGTGTTAGGTTTAGGGTGTGGGTGAGGTTTATGGTTAGGGTGATGCTTAGGTTTACGGTCAGGGTGAGGGTTAGGATGAGGGTTAGGGTTAGTGTGAGGTTTAGGGTGAGGGTGACAGTAAGCGTAAAGTTGAGGGTTAGGCTGAGAGTGAGGATTAGGGTAAATGTTAGGATTGGGTTAGGGTAAAGGTGAGTGTTAGGGTTAGGGTGAGGGTGTGGTTTAGGTGGAAGATTAGTTTTAGGGTTAGTGTGAGGTTTAGCGTGAGGATGAGGGTTAAGGTTAGGGTGAGGGCTAGTGTGAGGGTGAGGGTTAGGGTTAGGGTTAGGGTGAGTGTTAGGGTTAGCGTGATGGTTAGGGTTAGTGTGAGGGTTAGTGTTACGGTTAGGGTTAGTGTTAGGGTGACAGTAAGTGTTAGGGCGAGGGTTAGGGTTAGGGTTAGGGTTATTGTTTGTGTTAGGGTTAGGATGAGGGTTAGGGTTTGGTTTAGGTTTAGGGTGAGGGCTAGGGTGAGGGTGATGGTTAGGGTTAGGGTTAGGCTTAGTGTTATTCTGAGGGTGAGGGTCAAGTTGAGGGTTAGTGTTAGGGTCATGGTTGGGTTACGGTTAGGATGAGGGTTAGAGTTTGTCTTAGTGTTAGTCTGAGGGTGAGTGTCAGGTTGAGGGTTAGTGTTAGGGTGATGGTTTGGGTTACGGTTAGGATGAGGGTTAGGATGAGGGTTAGGTTTAGGGTGAGGGTTAGGGTGAAGGTGACAGCAAGGGTAAAGTTGAGGGTTAGGGTTAGGGTGAGTGTTATGGTTAATGTTAGGGTTAGGGTTATTGTTATGGTTAGGGTTATGGTTACTGTTACGGTGAGGGTGAAGGTGAGGTTTAGGGTTAGGGTTAGGGTGAGGTTTAGGTTTAGGGTTAGGGTTAGAGTTAGTGTTTGGGTGAGGGTGCGGTTTAAGGTTTAGAGTTAGAGTTAGGGGGAGGGTTAGGGTGAGTGTTAGGGTTAGGGTTAGTGTTAGGATTACGGTTAGGGTGAGGGTGTGTGTGAGGTTTAGGGTTAGGGTTAAGCTTCGGATTAGGTTTAGGCTGAGGGTGAGGATGAGGGTGAGGTTTAGGGTTAGGGTTACTTTGAAGTTGAGGGTTAGGGTTCGGGTGAGAGTTAGGGTTAGGGTTAGGGTTCGGGTGAGGTTTAGGATTAGGGATAGGATTAGGGTTATTGTTAGTGTTATGGTTAAGGTTAAGTTTACAGTGAGGATGAGGCTGAGGGTACGGGTTAGGGTTAGGATTACGGTTAGGGTCAGGCCTTGGGTTAGGTTTAGGGTTACGGTGAGGGTGAGGGTTAGGGTTAGGTTTAGGGTTAGTGTTATTGTTAGGGTTAGGTTTAGGGTTAGAGGGTGAGGATGAGGGTGAGGTTTAGGGTTAGGTTTAGATTTAGGGTGAGCCTGAGGTTTAGGGTTAGAGTTAGGTTTAGGTGGAGGGTTAGGGTGAGGGCTAGGGTTAGGGTTAGTGTTAGGGTTAGGGTTAGGGTGAGGGTTAGGTTGAGGTTTAGGGTTAGAGTTAGGGTTAGATTTAGGATTATGGTTATGGTGAGGGTGATTGTGAGGTTTAGGGTTGGGATTAGGCTTAGGCTTAGGGTTAGGCTGAGGGTGAGGGTGGGGATGAGGATTAGGTTTAGTGTGATGGTTAGGGTTAGGGTTAGGTTTAGGGTTAGGATTAGGGTTAGGGTTAGGATTAGGGTTATGGTGAGGGCTAGGGTGAGTGTGAGGATTAGGGTTAGGTTGAGGTTTAAGGTTAGGATGATGGATAGGGTTAGTGTGAGGATTAGTGTTAGGGTTAGGATTAGTGTTAGGGTGAGGGTACGTGTTAGGATGAGGGTTAGGGTTAGGGTGAGGGTTATGGTTAGAATGAGGGTTAGTCTTAGGTTTAGGGTTATTTTTAGGGTTAGGGTTAAGGTTACCGTTTCGATGAAGGTGAGGGTTATTGTTAGGGTTAGAGTTAGGGTGAGGTTTAGGGTTAGGATTAGGGTTAGAATTAGAGTTAGGGTGAGGGTGAGGTTTAGGTTTAGAGCTAGGATTAGGGTGAGGGTTAGTGTGAGTGTTAGGGTTAGGGTTAGTTTTAGGTTAGGGTTAGGGTTAGGGTTAGTGTGAGGGTTAGGGTTAGAGTGAGGGTTAGGGCTAGGATTAGGGTTAGGGTGAGTGTGAGTGTGTGGGTTAGGGTTAGGTTTAGGGTTAGGCTTAGGGTTAGGCTGAGGCTGAGGGTGAGGGTTAGTGTTAGGGTTAGGGTGTGGGTTAGGGTTAGGTTTAAGTTGAGGGTTAGGATGAGGGTTAGGGTTAGGATTACTCTTAGAGTGAGCGCTGGGGTGATGGTTAGTTTGAGGGTTAGTGTTAGGGATAGGATTAAGTTTATGATTTGGGTTAGGTTGAGGGTGAGTGTGAGGTTTAGGGTTAGGGTTAGGGTTAGGTTTAGGATTAGGGTTAGGGTGAGGGCTAGGGTGAGGGTTAGGTTTAGGGTTAGGGTTAGGCTTAGGCTTAGGGCTAGGCTGAGGCTGAGGGTGAGAGTGAGGTTTAGGGTTAGGGTGATGCCTAGGGTTACAGTCAGGGTGAGGGTTAGGATGAGTTTTAGGGTTAGGGTGTGGGTTAATGTGAGGAAAACGGTAAGGGAAAAGTTGAAGTTTAGGCTGAGAGTGAGGATAAAGTTAAGGGTGAGGGTTAGGGTTAGGTTGAGGGTTAGAGTTAGGGGTAGGGTTAGGGTGAGGTTAAGATTGAGGATTAGTTTTAGGGTTAGTTTTAGGTTTAGGCTAAGGATGAGGGTTACGGTTAGGGTGAGGGCTGGGTGAGGGTGAGGTTTAGGGTTAGGGTAAGGTTTAGTGTTAGGGTGATGTGTAGGGTTAGTGTGAGGATTAGTGTTAGGGTTAGGGTTAGTGTTAGGGTGAGGTTAAATATTAGGGTGAGGGTTAGGGTTAGGGTGACGTTTATGGTTACAATGAGGGTTAGGGTTAGGTTTAGGGTTGTTGTTTGGTTTAGGGTTAGGTTTACAGTTACTGTGAGTGTGAGGGTTAGGGTTATGTTTATGGTGAGGTTTATGTTAATGGTTAAGTTTAGAGTTAGGTTTAGGGTGAGGATGAGGTTTTGGGTTAGATTTAGCGTTAGTGTTAGTGTTAGGGTTAGGGTGAGGGTTAGTGTAAGGGTTAGGGTTAGGCTTAAGCTTAGGGTTAGGCTTAGGCTTAGGCCGAGAGTGAGGGTGAGGGTTAGGGTTAGGGTTAGGGTGAGGGTTAGGGTTAGGTTTAGGGTGAGTGTTAGGATGAGGTGTAGGGTTAGATTTAGGTTTAGGGTGAGGGCTAGGGTGAGGTTGAGGGTTAAGGTTAGCGGTAGGGTGAGGTTTAGGCTTAGGGTGAGGGTGAGGGTTAGTGTGAGGGTTAGTGTTAGTGTTAGAGTTAGGGTGAGGGTCAGTTTTAGTGTGAGGGTGAGGGTGAGGGTGAGGGTTATAGTTAGGGATAGGGTTAGGTTTAGGTTTACGTTTATTGTTAATTTTAGGTTTTGGCTTATGTTGAGGGTGAGGGTGAGGGTGAGGTTTAGGGTTAGGGTTAGGGTGAGGTTTAGGGTTAGGTTTAGTGTTAGAGTTAGGGTTAGGGTGAGCGTGAGGTTTAGGTTTAGAGCTAGGCTTAGGGTGAGGGTTAGTGTGAGTGTTAGGGTTAGGGTTAGTGTTAGGGTGAGGGTTAGTGTGTGGGTTAGGGTTAGAGTTAATGTTATGGTTGGGATTAGGGTTACGGTGAGGTTGAGTGTCTGGGTTAGGTTTAGGTTTAGGGTTAGGCTTGGGATTAGGCTGAGGGTGAGGTTGAGGGTGAGGGTTAGGGTTAAGGTGAGGGTTAGGATTAGGGTTACTGTGAGGGATAGGACGAAGGTTAGGGTTCGGATTAGGGTTCGAGTGAGGGCTAGAGTGAGGGTAAGGTTTAGTGATAGGGTTAGGGTTAGGGTTAGGATTAGGGTTAGGGTGAGGGTGAGGTTGAGGTTTATTGTTAGAGTTAGGTTTAGGTTGAAAGTTAGGATTAGGATTAGTGTTAGGGTTAGGGTTAGGGTGAGTGTTAGGCTTAGGGTGAGGGTTATGGTGATGGTTTGGATTAGGATTAGGGTAGGGTTAGGGTGAGTGTGAGGGTTAGGGTAAGGGTTAGGCTTAGGTTAGCCTGAGAGTGAGGGTGAGGGTGAAGGTTAGAGTTAGGTTGAGGGTGTGTGTGAGGGTTAGGGTTTGTTTGAGGGTTAGCCTTAGGTTTAGGCTGAGGGTGAGGGTGAGGGCGAGGGTTAGGGTTAGGGTGAGTGTTAGGGTTAGGGTTAGGGTGAGGTTTAGTTTTAGAGTTAGGGTTACAGTAAGGGTTAGGGTGAGGGTGAGTGTTAGGGTTAGTGTTAAAATTATGGTGTGGGTGAGGTTTAGGGTTAGGGTGATGCTTAGGGTTACGGTCAGGGTGAGGGTTAGGATGTGGGTTAGGTTTAGTGTGAATATTAGGGTGAGGGTGACAGTAAGGATAAAGTTGAGGGTTAGGCTGAGAGTGAGGATTACGTTAAATGTAAGGTTTAGGGATAGGGTGAGGTTTAGGGTTAGGGTTAGGGTGTGGGTGTGGTTTAGATTGCGTATTAATTTTAGGGTTCGTGTGAGGATTAGGGTGAGGATGAGGGTTAGGGTTAGGGTGAGGGCTAGGGTGAGGGTGAGGTTTAGAATTACGGTTAGGGTGAGTGTGAGGATTAGGGTGAGTGATAGGGTTAGCCCTAGGTTTAGGCTGAGGGTGTGGGTGAGGGTGAGGTTTAGGGTTAGGTTGAGGGTTAGGGTTAGGGGAATGATGAGGTTTAGTGTTAGTGTTAGTGTTAGGGTGAGGGTGAGGTCTAGGGGTAGTGTTGGGCTTAGGGTGAGGGTTAGGGTTAGGGTGAGGGTTAGGGTGGGGGTGACGGTAAGGGTAAACTTTACGGTTAGGCTGAGGGTGAGATTTACTGTAAGGGTTAGTGTTAGGGTTAGGGTGAGGGTTAGGGTTAGGGGTAGGGTGAGGGTGAGGGTAAGATTGAGGATTAGTGTAAGGGTGAGGTTTAGGGTGAGGATGAGGGTTGGGTTAGGGTTAGGGTTATTGTTAGTGTTATGATTACATTTAAGTTTGCGGTGAGGGTGAGGCTGAGGGTGAGGTTTATGGTGAAGGTTAGGTTTAGGGTTAGGTTTAGGGTTAGTATTATTTTTAGGGTTAGGGTTAAATTTACAGTGAGGGTTTGGTGAGGGTTAGGGTTAGGGTGAGTTTTACGGTGAGGTTTAGGGTTAGGGTTATGTTGAGGGTGAGGTTTAGAGTTAGAATTAGGTTTATGGGGAGGGTTATGGTAAGAGGAAGGGTTAGGGTTAGTGTTAGTCTTAGGGTGAGGGTGAGGGTTAGGTTGAGGTTTAGGGATAGGCTTAGGGTTAGGATTAGGGTTAGGGTGAGTGTGTGTGTGAGGGTTAGGTTTAGGCTTAGGCTTAGGGTTAGGTTGAGGGTGAAGTTAGGTGAGGGTTGAGGGTTATAGTTACGGTGAGCGTGAGGATTAAGTTTACAGTGAGGGTTAGGTTGGGTTCGGATAAAGGTGAGTGTGAGGGTTAGGGTTAGGGTGAGGTTTAGGGTTAGGATTAGGATTAGGGTGAGGGTAAGTGTGAGGTTAGGGTTAGGGTTAGTGTTAGATTAGGGTTAGGGTGAGGCTTAGGATGAGGGTTAGGGTCAGGATTAAGTTTAGGGTGATGGCTAGGGTGAGGGTGAGTTTTAGGGTTAGGGTTAGGGTGAGGTTTAGTGTTAGGGTTAGGGTGAGGGTGAGGTTGAGTCTTAGAGTTAGGGTTACGTTTAGGGTTAGGGTTTGGGTTAGTGTTAGGGTTAGGGTTAGGGTGAGTGATAGGTTTAGGGTGAGGGTTATACTTATGGTCAGGATTAGGATTAGCGTTATGGTGAGGGTGAGTGTGTGGGTTAATGTTAGGTTTAGTGTTAGGCTTAGGGTTATGTTTAGGTTGAGGTTGAGGCTGAGGGTTAGGTTTAGCTTGAGTGTTTGGGTTACAGTGAGGGTTATGTTTAGGGTGACGGTTACGGTTAGGTTTAGGGTTAGGTTCAGGGCTACATTGAGGGTGAGGTTTAGGGTTAGGTTTTGGGTGAGGTTTAGGGTGAGGGTGAGGTTTAGGGTTAGGGTTAGGCTGAGGTTTAGGATTATAGTTAGGGTTAGGGTTAGGGCGAGTGTGAGGTTTAGGGTTAGAGTTAGAGTTAGGATGAGGGTTAGGGTGAGGTTTAGGGTTAGAGTTATTGTTAGGTGGAGGGTTAGTGTGAGTGTTAGGTTTACGGTGAAGGCTAGGTTGAGGGTGAGGGTTAGATTTAGGCTTAGGCTTAGGCTTATGGTTGGGCTGAGGGTGAGGTTGAGGTTGAGGTTTAGGTTTAAGGTGATGGTTAAGGTTACGGTTAGGTTAAAGTTTAGCATGAGGTTTAGGGATAGGGTGAGGGTTAGGGTGAGGTTGATGGTAAGGGTAAAGTTGAGGGTTAGGCTGAGGGTCAGGGTACAGATAAGTGTGAGGGTTAGTGTTAGGGTGAGGGTTAGGGTAAGTGTGAGGGTTAGGGATAAGGGTGAGGGTGAGGGTTAGATTGAGGATTAGGGTTAGTGTTAGTGTGAGGTTTAGGGTGAGGATGTGGGTTAGCGTTAGGGTGAGGGTTAGGGTTAGAATTAGGGTTAGGATGAGGGCTACGTTGAGGGTGAAGGTCAGGGTTGGGTTAGGGTTAGGGTGAGTTTTAGGGTTAGGGTGAGGGTTAGGGTTAGTGTCAGGGTTAGTGTTAGGGTTAGGTTTAGTGTTAGGGTGAGGGTAAGGGTTAGGGTGAGGGTTAGGGTTAGGGTGAGGGTTATAGTTAGTTTGAGGGTTAGTGTTAGGGTTATTGTAATTGTTAGGATTAGGATTACATTGCGGGTGAGTGTGAGGGTTAGGGGTAGAGTTAGGGTGAAGTTTAGGTTTAGGATTAGGAGTAGAGTTAGGGTTAGGGTGAGGGTGAGTTTTAGGGTTAGAGTTAGGCTTAGGGTGAGGGTTAGTGTTAGGATTAGAGTTAGGGTTAGTGTTAAGTTAGAGTTACGGTGTGGGTTAGTGTAAGGGTTAGGGTTAGAGGGAGGGTTAGGGTTAGGCTGAGGCTGAGGTTGAAGGTGAGGGTAAGGTTTAGGGTTAGGATGAGGGTTAGGTTGAGGGTTAGGTTTAGGATTAGGGTTAGGGTGAGGGCGAGTGTGTGGGTGAGGGTTATGTTTAGAGTTAGGCTTAAGGTTAGGCTGAGGCTGAGGTTGAGGGTGAGTTAGGGTTAGGGTGAGGTTTAGAGTTAGGGTTGGAGATAGGGTTAGGGTGAGGGTGATGTTTATAATTAGAGTTAGGGTTAGTGTTAGGGTTGGGCTTTGGGTTAGGCTGAGTGTGAGAGTGGGGGTGAGGATTAGGGTTAGGGTTAAGGTTAGAGTTAGGGTTTGGGTTAGGGTTAGGGTTATTGTTAGTGTTATATTTAGGGTTAAGTCTGCAGTGAGGGTGAGGCTCAGGGTGAGTTATATGGTTAGGGTTAGGGTTAGTGTTAGGGTTAGTGTTAGTGTTATTGTTAGGGTTAGAGTTACGGTGAGGTGCGCGTGAGTGTGAGGGTTAGGGTTAGGGTGAGGTTTGGGGTGACGTTTAGGGTTAGGGTTAGGTTGAGGGTGAGGTTTAGGTTTAGAGTGAGTGTTAGTGGGAGGGTTATGGTGAGGGTTAGGTTTAGGTTTAATGTTAGTCTTAGGGTGAGGGTGAGGGTTAGGTTGAAGTTTAGGGATAGGGTTAGGGTTAGGATTAGGCTTACAATGTTGGTGAATGTGAGGGTTAGGGTTAGGTTTAGGCTTAGGCTTAGGGTTAGGATTAGGATGAGGGTGAGATTTAGGGTTAGGGTGAGATTGAGGTTTATGGTTAGGGTGAGTATTAGGGTTAGTGTGAATGTTAGTGTTAGGGTTAGGTTTAGTGTTAGGGTTAGGGGGAGGGTTAGGGTCAGGTTTAGAGTAAGGTTTAGTGTTAGGGTTAGGGGGAGGGTTAGGGTTAGTTTGAGGTTTCGGGTTAGGGTTATGTTAAGGATTAGGGTTATGGTGAGGGTGAGGGTGAGTGTTAGGGTTAGGGTTAGGCTTAGGTTGAGGGTGAGGGTGAGGGTGACCATTAGTTTTCCGGTGATGGTTAGACTTAGGATTAGGGTGAGGGTTAGGATGAGGGTTAGGGTTAGGATTAGGGTTAGGGTGAGGACTAGGGTGAGGGTGAGGGTTTTGGTTAGGGTAAGGGTGAGATTCAGGGTTAAGGTGAGGGTTAGGGTTAGTGTGAGTGTTAGTGTTAGGTTTTGGTTTAGTGTTACGTTTAGGGAAAGGGTTAGGGTCAGGGTTAGGGTTAGGGTTAGTGATAGGGTTAGGGTTAGGGTGATGGTTAGGGTTACTGTTAGCTTGAAAATTAGGATGAAGTTTCGGGATAGGGTGAGGGTTAGGGTAAGGGTGATGGTAGGGATAAATTTGAGGGTTCGGCTGAGGGTGAGGGCTAAGGTTAGAGTGAGGGTTACAGTTGGGATGAGGGTTAGGGTAAGGGTGAGGTTTAGGGATTAGGGTGAGGGTGATGGTTAGATTGAGGATTAGGGTTAGGGTTAGTATGTTGTTTAGGGTGAGTATGAGGGTTAGGGTTAGGTGAGGGTAAGTGTTAGAATTTGGGTAAGGGTGATGGTGAGGGTTAGGGTTAGGTTTAGGGTGAGGTTTAGGCTTAGGGTGAGGGTTAGGGTTAGTGTAAGGGTTAGTGTTAGTGTTCGGGTTACTGTTAGGGTGAGGCTAAGTATTAGGGTGAGGGTTAGGGTTAGGGTGAGGGTTATAGTTAGGGTGAGGGTTAGGGGTATTAGTTTTAGGTTTAGTGTTACCTTGAGGGTGAGGGTGAGGATGAGGGTTAGGTTTAGGGTTAGGGTAAGGTTTAGGATTAGGATTAGGGTGAGAGTTAGGGTTAGGGTGAGAGTGAGGTTTAGGTTTAGATTTAGGCTTAGGGTGACGGTTAGTGTTAGAGTTAGTGTTAGGTGTGGGTTAGGATGAGGGTTAGTGTGAGGGTTATGGTTAGGGTTAGGGTTAGGCTTAGCGTTAGGCTGAGGGTGAGGTTGAGTGTTAGGGTTGGGGTTAGGGTTAGGGTTAGGATTAGGGTTAGGGTGAGGGTTAGGATGAGGGTTGGGTTATGATTAGGATTGGAGTGAGGGCTAGGGTGAGGGTGACATTTACTGTTAGGGTAAGGGTAAGGTTTAGTGTTAGGGTGAGGGTGAAGGTAAGGTTTAGTGTTAGAGTTAGGGTTAGGGTGAGGGTTAGGGTTAGGGATAGTCTTAAGGTTAGGGATAGGGTGAGTGTTAGTTTTAGGGTGAGGGTTATGGTTTTGGTTAGGATTAGGATTAGGGTTAGGGTGAGGGTGAGTGTGAGGGTTAAGTGTTAGGCTTAGGTTTAGGTTGAGGGTGAGGGTTAGGTTTAGGGTGAGGGTGAGTGTGAGGGTTAGAGTTAGTGTTAGGGTTAGGGTGAGGGTTAGTGTGAGGGTTAGTCTTAAAATTATGGTGTGGGTGAGGGTTAGGGTTAGGGTGAGGCTTAGTGTTACTGTCAGGGAGAGGGTTAGCATGACGTTGAGAGTTAGTGTGAGGGTTAGGATGAGGGTGACAGTAATGGTACAGTTGAGGGTTAGGCTGAGGGTGAGGATTACCGTAAATGTGAGGGTTAGGGTTAGGGTTAGGGAGAGGGTTAGGGTTAGGGGTAGGGTGAGGGTGAGGGTAAGATTGAGGATTAGTGTTAGGGTGAGGTTTAGGGTGAGGATGAGGGTGAGGGTTAGGGTTATCGTTAGTGTTATGGTTACAGTTATGTTTGCGGTGAGGGTGAGGCTGAGGGTGAGGTTTATTTTTAGGTTTAGATTCAGCGTTAGAGATAGGGTTAGTATTATTTAGAGGGATAGGTTTAAGATTTACAATGAGGGTGAGGGTGAGGGTTAAGGTGAGGGTGAGGTTTACGGTGAGGTTTAGGGTTAGGTTTACGTTGAGGGTGAGGTTTAGAGTTAGAATTAGGTTGATGGGGAGAGTTAGGGTGACAGGTAGGGTTAGGGGTAGTGTTAGTCTTAGGGTGAGGGTGAGGGTTAGGTTGAGGTTTAGGGATAGTCTTAGGGTTAGGATTAGGGTTAGGGTGAGGTTGATTGTGAGGGTTAAGTTTAGGCTTAGGCTTACGGTTAGGTTGAGGGTGAAGGTAGGTGTGAGGGTTATGGTTACAGTGAGGGTGAGGATTAGGGTTGGGTGAGGGTTAGAATTTGGGTTAGGATTAAGGTGAGGGTGAGGGTTAGGGTTAGGGTGAGGGTTAGGGTTAGGATTAGGATTAAGGTGAGGGTGAGGGTTAGGATTAGGTTTAGGGTTATTGTTAGTGTTATGGTTAAGGTTTCCTTTGCAGTGATGGTGAGGCTGAGGGTGCGGGTTAGGGTTAGTATTAGGGTTAGGGTTAGGTTTAGGGTTAGGATTAGTGATTTTGTTAAGGTTAGGGTTAGAGTTATGGTGAGGGTGAGGGTGAGGGTGAGGGTTAGGGTTAGGGTTAGGGTGAGGTTTAGGGTTAGGGTGAGGATTAGGGTTAGGGTGAGGGTGTGGTTTAGGGTTAGAGTTAGGTTTAGGGCGATGGTTAGGTTGATGGTTAGGGTTAAGGTTAGGGTTTTGTTTAGCTTTAGGATTAGGGTTAGTGTGAGGGTGAGTGTGAGGGTTAGGTTTAGGCTAAGGCTTAGGGTTAGGCTGAGGATGACGGTGGGGTTGAGGATGAGGGTTCGGGTGATGGTTAGGGTTAGGATTAGGGTGATGGTTAGTGTGAGGGTTAGGGTTAGAATTAGGGTTAGGCTGAAGACTAGGGTGAGGGTGAAAGTTAGTGTTAGGCTTAGGCTTAGGCTTAGAGTTAGGCTGAGGTTGAGGTTGAGGGTGAGTGTTAAGGTAAGGGTGATGTTAGGGTTATCCTTAGGTTGAAGGTTAGCATGAGGTTTAGGGATAGGGTGAGGGTTAGAGTGAGAATGATGGTAAGGGTAAAGCTATGGGTTAGGCTGAAGGTGAGAATTAAGATACGGGTGAGAGTTAGGGTTAGGGTGAGGGTTAGTGTAAGGGTGATGGTTAGGGTTTATGGTGAGTTTGAGGGTTAGATTGAGGATTAGGGTTAGGTTTCGTGTGAGGTTTAGGGTGAGGATGAGGGTTAGCATTAGGGTGAGGGTTAGGGTTAGAATTAGGTTTCGGGTGAGGGCTAGGGTGAGGGTGAGGTTTACTGTTAGTGTTAGGGTGAGTTTTAGGGTTAGGATGAGGGTTAGGGTTAGTGTGAGAGTTAGTGTTAGGTTTAGGGTTAGTGTTAGGGTGAGGGTAAGTGTTAGGGTGAGGGTTAAGGTTAGGGTGAGGGTTATAGTTAGGGTGAGGGTTAGGGTTAGGGTTATTGTCATTGTTAGGTTTAGGGTTACGTTGACGGTGAGAGTGAGGGTAAGGGTTAGGTTTAGGGTTAGGGTTAGGGTGAGATTTAGGGTTAGGATTCGGGTTATAGTTAGGGTTAGGGTGAGTGTTAGTGTGAGGGTTAGGTTTAGGGTTAGTGTTACGTTAGGGTTAGGGTGAGGGTGAGTGTGAGGGTTAGGGTTAGGTTTAGTGTTAGGCTTAGGGTTAGGGTGAGGGTGAGTTTGAGGGTGAGGGTTAGGGTTATGGTGAGGGTTAGAGTTAGGGTTAGATTGAATGTTAGGCAGAGGGTTAGGGTTAGGAATAGGGTTAGTTTGAGCGCTGCTGTGACGGATAGTGTGAGTGTTAGGGTTACGATAGGGTTAGGTTGAGGGTGAGTGTGAGGGTTATGGGCAGGGTTAGGGTTAGGCTTAGGGTTAGGTTCGGGTTAGGGTTTGGTTTAGGGTGAGGGTGAGGGTGATTATTAGGGTTAGGGTTAGGGTTAGGGTTAGGGTTAGGGTTAGGCTAAGGGTGAGGTTGGGGGTGAGGATTAGGGTTAGGTTGATGGTTAGGTTTAGGGTTAGTGTTATTGTTAGGGTTAGGGTTAGAGTTAAGGTGAAGGTGAGGGTGAGGGTGCGGGTGAGGTTTAGGGTTAGGGTTAGGTCAGGTTTATGGTTAGGGTTAGAGATAGGGTTAGGGTGAGGGTGAGGTTTACGGTTAGATTTAGGCTTAGGGTGAGGGTTACTGATAGGGTTAGGGTTAGGATTAGTGTTAGGTTTGGGTTAGGGTGAGGGTTAGGTTGAGGGTTATGGTTAGATTTAGGGTTAGGGTTAGGATTTGGGTTAGGGTGAGGTTTAGTGTGTGGGTTAGGGTTATGTTTAGGGTTAGGCTTAGCGTTAGGCTGAGCGTGAGGTTGAGTGTGAGGGTTTGGGTTAGGCTGAAGGTTAGGATTAGGGTTAGTGTTAGGGTTAGGATGAGGGTTAGGGTTAGTATTAGGATTAGAGTGAGGGCTAGGATGAGGGTGCCCTTTACTGTTAGGGTTAGGGTGAGGTGTAGGGTTAGGGTTAGGGTGAGCATGAGGTTTAGTGTTAGAGTTAGGGTTAGGGTGAGGTTTAGGGTTAGGGTTAGTGTTAGTGTTAGGGTTAGGTTGAAGGTTATGGTTATGGTTAGGATTAGGATTAGGGTTAGGGTGAGGGTGAGTGTGAGGGTTAGGGTAAGCTTTAGGCTTAGGGTTAGGTTGAGGGTGAGGGTTAGGTTTAGAGTGTGGGTGAGTGTGAGGGTTAGGGTTAGTGTTAGTTTTAGGGTGAGGGTTAGTGTGAGGGTTAGGTTTAGGCTTAGGCTTAGGATTAGGTTGAGGTTGAAGGTAGGTGGGAGGGTTATGGTTACGGTGAGGGTGAGGATTAGGGTTAGGGTGAGGGTTAGGATTTGGGTTAGGATTAAGGTGAGGGTGAGGGTTAGGATTAGGGTGAGTGTTTGGGATAGGATTAGGATTAGTGTGAGGGTGAGGGTGAGGGTTAGGATTAGGGTTAGGGTTATTGTTAGTGTTATGGCTAAGGTTACCTTTGCAGTGATGGTGAGGCTGAGGATGAGGGTTAGGTTTAGGATTAGAGTGAGGGTTAGGTTTTGGATTAGTTTTAGTGTTTTTGTTATAGGTAGGGTTAGAGTTATGGTGAGGGTGAGAGTGAGGGTGAGGGTTAGGGTTAGGGTGAGTTTAGGGTTAGGGTGAGGATTAGGGTTAGGGTGAAGGTGAGGTTTAGGGTTAGAGTGAGGGTTAGGGGGAGAGTTAGGGTGAGGGTTAGGGTTAGGGTTAGGGTTAGGTTTAGGATTAGGGTTAGGGTGAGGGTGAGTGTGAGGGTTTGGGTTAGGCTTAAGCTTAACTTTAGGGATATGCTGAGGATGAGGGTGGGGTTGAGGATTATGGTTTGGGTGTTGGTTACGGATAGGATTTGGGTGAGGGTTAGGATGAGGGTTAGGGTTATTATTAGGGTTAGGCTGAGGGCTATGGTGAGGGTGAGGGTTAGGGTTAGGTTTAGGCTTAAGTTTAGGGTTAGGCTGAGGGTGAGGTTGAGGGTGAGGGTTAAGGTTAGGGTGATGTTTAGGGTTACAGTTAGGTTGAAGTTTAGCATGAGGTTTAGGGATAGTTTGAGGGATAGAGTGAGGATGATGGTAAGGGTAAAGTTGAGGGTTAGGCTGAGGGTGAGAATTAAGATAACGGTGAGGGTTAGGGTTAGGGTGAGGGTTAGAGTAAGTGTGAGAGTGAGGGTTAGATTGAGGATTAGGGTTAGGTTCAGTGTGAGCTTTGGGGTGAGGATGAGGGTTAGGGTTAGGTTGAGGGTTAGTGTTAGGTTTAGTGTTATTGTTAGTTTAAGGATTAGATTTACGGTGAGGGTGAGGTTGCGGGTCCGGGTTAGGGTTACGGTTAGGGTGAGGTTTAGAGTTAGGTTTGGAGATAGGGTTAGGTTGAGGGTGATGTTTAGGGTTAGATTTCTGGTTAGTGTTAGGGTTGGGCTTAGGGTTAGGCTGAGGGTGAGAGTGGGGGTGAGGATTAGGGTTGGGTTTAGGGTTAGGGTTAGAGTTAGGGTTAGGGTTAGGTTAGGGATTAGGGTTAGGGTTAGGGTGAAGGTGAGGGTGAGTGTTAGAGTTAGGGTTAGGCTTAGGCTGAGAGTGAGGGTGGGGGTGAGGATTAGTTTTCGGGTGATGGTTAGGCTTAGGATTAGGGTGAGGGTTAGGATGAGGGTTAGAGTTGCGATTAGGCTTAGGGTGAGGGCTAGGGTGAGACTGAGGTTTAGGGTTAGGGTTAGGGTGAGGTTTAGGGTTAAGGTGAGGGTTAGGGTTAGTGTGAGTGTTAGTGTTAGATTTAGGTTTAGAGTTAGGGTTAGGGGGAGGGTTAGGGTCAGGGTTAGGGTTAGGGTTAGTGTTAGGGTTATGGTTAGGGTGATGGTTAGGCTTACGGTTAGCTTGAAGTTTAGGATGAGGTTTAGGGATAGGGTGAGGGTTAGGGTAAGTGTGATGGTAAGGGTAAATTTGAGGGTTAAGCTTTGGGTGAGGGTTAGGATAAGTGTGAGGGTTACGGTTAGGGTGAGGGTTAGGGTAAGGGTGAGGGTTAGGGATTAAGGTGTGGCTGAGTGTTAGATTGAGGATTAGGGTTATGGTTAGTGTGTGGTTTAGGGTGAGGATGAGGGTTAGGCTTAGGTGAAGTTAAGTGTTAGAATTAGGGTTATGGTGAGGACTAGGGTGAGGGTGAGGGTTAGGTTTAGGGGTAGGGTGAGGTTTAGGCTTAAGGTGAGGATTAGGGTTAGTGTGAGGGTTAGTGTTAGGGTTAGGGTTAGTGTTAGGGTGAGGGTAAGTGTTAGGGAGAGGGTTAGGGTGAGGGTGAGGGTTATAGTTAGGGTGAGGCTAAGGGTTAGGGTTAGGGTTATTGTTAATTTTAGGTTTAGGTTTATGTTGAGGGTGAGGGTGAGTGTGAGGTTTAGGGTGAGGTTTAGGGTTAGATTTATCTTAGGGTTAGGGTAAGTGTTATGGTTACGGTTAGGATTAGTGTTATGTTAGGGTTAGGTTTAGGGTTATGGTGTGGTTGAGTGTGTGGTTTAGGGGTAGGTTTAGGGGTAGGCTTCGGGTTAGGCTGAGGGTGAGATTGAGGGTGATGGTTACGGTTAGTGTGAGGGTTAGGATTAGGGTTAGTGTGAGGGTTAGGATGAAGGTTATGGTTAGGATTAGGGTTAGAGTGAGGGCTAGGGTGAGCGTGAGGTTTAGTGTTAGGGTTAGGGTGAGGTTTAGGGTTAGGGTTAGTGTGAGGGTGAGGTTTAGTGTTAGAGTTCGGGTTAGGTTGAGGGTTAGGATTAGGGTTAGTGTTAGCGTTAGGGTTAGGGTGAGTGTTAGGGTTAGGGTGAGTGTTATGGTGATGGTTAGGATTAGGATTAGGGTAGGGTTAGGGTGAGTGTGAGGGTGAGGGTAAGGGTTAGGCTTAGGGTTAGCCTGAGGGTGAGGGTGAGCGTGAGGGTTAGGGTTAGGGTGAGGGTGAGTGTGAGGATTAGGGTTAGTTTTAGGGTTAGCCTTAGGTTTAGGCTGAGGGTGATGGTGAGGGAGAGGGTTAAGGTTAGGGTGAGGGTTAGGTTAGTGTTATGGTGAGGGTTAGGGTTAGGGGTATGATGAGTTTTAGTGTTAGGGTAACGGTTAGGGTGAGGGTGAGGTCTAGGGTTAGAGTTGGGCTTAGGGTGAGGGTTAGCCTGAGGGTTAGGGTTAGGGTGAGGTTTAGGGTGGGGGTGACAGTAAAGGTAAACTTTAGGGTTAGGCTGAGGGTGAGAGTTACTATAAGGGTTTGGGTTAGGGTTAGGGTGAGGGTTAGGTGTAGGGGTAAGGTGATGGTGAGTGTAAGATTGAGGATTAGTGTTAGGGTGAAGTTTAGGGTAAGGATGAGGGTTTGGGTTAGGGTTTTTGTTAGTGCTATGGTTATAGTTAAGTTTGCAGTGAGGGTGAGGCTGAGAGTGAGGTTTATGGTGAGGGTTAGATTTAGGTTAGGGTTAGGGTTAGTATTATTTTTAGGGTTAGAGTTAGATTTACAGTGAGGGTGAGGGTGAGGGTTAGGGTTAGGGTGAGGTTTACGGTGAGGTTTAGGGTTAGTGTTACGTTGAGGGTGAGGTTTAGATTTAGAATTAGGTTTATGGGGAGGGTTAGGGTGAGAGGTAGGGTTAGGGTTAGTGTTAGTCTTAGGGTGAGGTTGAGGGTTAGGTTGAGGTTTAGGGATAAGCTTAGGGTTAGGATTAGGGTTATGGTGGGGTTGAGTGTGAGGGTTAGGTTTAGGATTAGGCTTAGGTTTAGGTTGAGTGTGAAGGTAGGTTTGAGGGTTATGGTTACGGTGAGGGTGAGGATTAGGGTTAGGGTGAGGGTTAGGATTTGGGTTAGGATTAAGGTGAGGGTGAGGGTTAGGGTTAGGGTGAGGGTTAGGGTTAGGTTTAGGATTAGGGTGAGGGTGAGAATTAGAGTTAGTGTTAGTGTTAGGTTTAGGGTTAGGCTGAGGGTGAGGGTGGCGGTGAGGATTAGTGTTAGAGTGATGGTTAGAGTTAGGTTTAGTGTTATTGTTAGGGTTAGGGTTAGAGTTACGGTGAGGGTGAGGTTCTGGGTGAGGTTTAGGGTTAGTGTTAGGGTGAGGTTTAAAGTTAGGGTTGGAAATAGGATTAGGGTGAGGGTGATGTTTAGGGTTAGAGTTCGGGTTAGTGTTAGGGTTGGGCTTAGGGTTAGGCTGAGGGTGAGAGTGGGGGTGAGTATTAGGGATATGGTTAAGGTTAGGGTTAGAGTTAGGTTTATGGTTAGGGTTAGGGTTATTGTTAGTGTTATGTTTAGGATTAAGTTTGCAGTGAGGGTGAGGCTGAGGGTGAGGTTTATGGTTAGGGTTAGGTTTTGGGTTAGGGTTAGTGTTAGTGTTAGTGTTAGGTTTAAGGTTACGGTTAGAGTTATGGTGAGAGTGAGTCTTAGGGTTAGGTTGAGGTTTAGGGTGACGTTTAGGGTTAGGATTAGGTTGAGGGTGAGGTTTATGGTTAGAGTGAGGGTTAGTGGGAGGGTTAGGGTTAGGATTAGGGATAGAGTTAGGTTTAGGGTTACGATTAGTGTTTTTTTAAGGTTAGGGTTAGACTCATGGTTAGTGTTAGGGTGAGGGTGAGGGTTAGGGTTAGGGTTAGGGTGTGGTTTAGGGTTAGGGTGAGGATTAGGGTTAGGGTGAGGGTGAGGTTTAGGGTTAGAGTTAGGTTTAGGCAGAGGGCTAGGGTTGAGGGTTAGGGTTAGGGTTAGGGTTAAGTTTAGGAATAGGGTTAGGGTGAGGGTGACTGTGAGGGTTAGGGTTAGGCTTATTCTTAGTTTTAGGGTTAGGCTGAGGATGAGGGTGGGGGTGATGATTAGGGTTCGGTTGATTGTTATGTTTAGGATTAGGGTGACTGTTAGGATGAGGGTTAATGTTAGAATTAGGTTTAGGGTTAAAGCTAGGGGGAGGGGGAGGGTTAGGGTTAGGCTTAGGCTTAGGGTTAGGCTGAGGGTGAGGTTGAGGGTGAGTGTTAAGTTTAGGGTGATGTTTAGGGATACGGTTAGGTTGAAGGTTAGCATGAGGTTTAGGGATAGGGTGAGGGTTAGCGTGAGGGTGATGGTTAGGGTAAAGTTGAGTGTTAGGCTGAGGGTGAGAATTAAGATAAGGGTCAGGGTTGGCGTTAGGTTGAGGGTTAGGGTTAGGGTTAGTGTTAGGGTAAGGATGAGTGTTAGGGTTAGGGTGAGGGTTATGGTTATGTTTAGGATTAGGATTAGGGTTAGGGTGAGGATGAGTGTGAGGTTAAGGTAAGGGTTTGGCTTAGGGTTAGGTTGAGGGTGTGGGTTAGGTTTAGGGTGAGGGCGAGTGTGAGTGTTAGGATTAGTGTTAGGGTTAGGGTGAAGGTTAGTGTGAGGGTTAGTGTTAAAGTTAGGGTGTGGTTGAAGGTTAGGTTTAGGGCTATGCTTAGGGTTATGGTCAGGGAGAGGGTTAGCATGAGGGTGAGAGTTAGTGTGAGGGTTAGGGTGAGGGGGACAGTAAGGGTAAAGTTGAGGGTTTGGCTGAGAGTGAGGATTATGGTAAATGTGAGGGTTAGGGTTAAGGTGAGGGTGAGGTTTAGGGTTAGAGGTAGGGTGAGGGTGAGTGTAAGATTGAGTATTAATATTAGGGTGAGGTATAGGGTGAGGATGAGGGTTAGGGTTAGGGTTATTGTTAGTGTTATGGTTACAGTTAAGTTTGCAGTGAGGGTGAGGCTGAGGGTGACGTTTATAGTTAGGGTTAGGTTTAGGTTTAGGGTTAGGGTTAGTATTATTTTTAGGGTTAGGGTTAGATTTACAGTGAGGATGAGGGTGAGGGTTAGGGTTAGGGTGAGTTTTACGGTGAGGTTTAGGGTTAGTGTTAGGTTGAGCGTGAGGTTTAGAGTTAGAATTATGTTTATGGGGAGGGTTAGGGTGAGAGATAGGGTTAGGGTTAGAGTTAGTCTTAAGGTGAGGGTGAGGGTTAGGTTGAGTTTTAGGGATAGGTTTAGGTTTAGGATTAGGTTTTGGTTGAGGATAAGTGTGAGAGTTAGGTTTAGGCTTAGACTCAGGGTTAGGTTAAGGGTGAAGGTAGGTGTGAGCGTTATGGTTAGGGTGAGGGTGAGGATTAGGGTTAGGGTGAGGGTTAGAATTTGGGTTAGGATTAAGGTGAGGGTGAGGGTTAGGGTTAGGGTGAGTTTTAGGTTTAGGATTAGGATTAGGGTGAGGGTGAGTGTTTGGATTATGGTTAGGGTTATTGTTAGTGTTATGGTTAAGGTTAGCTTTGCAGTGATGGTGAGGCTGAGGGTGAGGGTTAGGTTTAGGATTAGGGTTAGGGTTAGGTTTAGGGTTAGGATTAGTGATTTTGTTAAGGTTAGGGTTAGAGTTATGGTGAGGGTGAGGGTGAGGGTTAGGGTTAGGGTGAGCTTTAGGGTTAGGGTGAGGATTAGGGTTTTGGTGAGGGTTAGGTTTAGGGTTAGAGTGAGGGTTCGGGGGAGGGTTAGGGTGAGTATTAGGGTTTGGGTTAGGGTTAGGTTTAGGAGTAGGGTTAGGTTGAGGGTGAGTGTGAGTGTTAGGGTTAGGCTTAGGCTTAGGCTTAGGGTTAGGCTGAGGATGAGGGTGGGGGTGAGGATTAGTGTTCGAGTGATGATTAGGGTGAGGATTAAGGTGAGGGTTAGGATGAGTGTTAGGGTTAGGATTAGGGTTAGGGTGAGGGCTAGGGTGAGGTTGAGGGTTAGGGTTAGGGTTAGGTTTAGGGTTAGGCTGATAGTGACGTTGAGGGTAAGGGTTAAGTTAAGGGTAATGGTTAGGGTTAAGGTTAAGTTGAAGATTAGCATGAGGTTTAGGGATAGGGTGAGGGTTAGAGTGAGGGTGACGGTAAGGGTAAAGTTGAAGGTTAGGCTGACTGTGAGAATTAAGATAAGGGTGAGGGTTAGGGTTAGGGTGAGGCTTAGGGTAAGGGTGTGGGTTAGGGGTTATGGTGAGGGTTAGGGTTAGGTTGAGGGTTATAGTTAGGGTGAGGGTTAGGGTTAGGGTTATTGTTATTGTTAGGTTTAGAGTTAGGTTGAGGGTGAGGGTGACAGTGAGGGTTAGGTTTAGGGTTAGGATTAGGGTGAGATTTAAGGTTAGGATTAGTGTTAGAGTTATGTTTAGTGTGAGGGTGAGGTTTAGGGTTAGAATTAGGCTTCGGTTGAGTGTTAGTGTGAGGGTTAGGGTTAGGGTAAGTGTTATATTAGTGTTAGGGTGAGGGTTAGGTTTAGAGTGATAATTAGGTGTAGTATTAGGGTTAGGGTGAGGTTGAGTGTGTGGATTAGGCTTAAGTTTAATGTTAGGCTTAGGGTTAGGCTGAGGGTGAGGTTGAGGGTGAGGGTTATGGTTAGGGTGAGAGTTAGAGTTAGGGTTAGATTGAGGGTTAGGATGAGGGTTAGTGTTACGATTAGTGTTAGGTTGAGCGCTGGGGTGATGGTTAGTGTGAGGTTTAGGGTTAGGGATAGGGTTAGGTTTAAGATTAGGGTTAGGTTTTGGGTGAGTGTGAGGATTAGGCTTAGTGTTAGGGTTAGGATTAGGGTTAGAGTTATGGTTAGGGTTTGATTTAGAGTGAGGTTGAGGGTAAGAATTAGAGTTAGTGTTAGTGTTAGTGTTAGGGTTAGGCTAAGGGTGAGGGTGGGGTGAGGATTTGGGTTAGGGTGATGGTTAGGGTTAGGATTAGTGTTATTGTTAGGGTTAGGGTTAGAGTTAAGGTGAGGGTGAGGGTGAGGGTGCGGGTGAGTTTTAGGGTTAGGGTTAGGTGAGGTTTAGGGTTAGTGTTACAGATAGGGTTAAGGTGAGGGTGAGGTTTAGGGTTAGAGTTCGGGTTAGTGTTAGGGTTACGCTTACCGTTAGGCTGAGGTTGAGGGTGGGGGTGAGGATTAGGGTTAGCGTTACGGTTAGTGTTAGAGTTCGGGTTAGGCTTAGGGTTAGGGTTATTGTTAGTGTTATGGTTAGGTTTAGTTTGCAGTGAGGGTGAGGCTGAGGGTGAAGTTTATGGTTAGGTTTAGGTTTAGGATTAGGGTTAGTGTTAGTGTTATTTTTAGGGTTAGGGTTAGAGTTATGGTGAGGATGAGGGTGAGGGTGAGGGTTACGGTTAGGGTGAGGTTGAGGGTGAGGTTGAGGGTTAGGGTTAGGTAAGGTGTGAGGTTTAGGTTTAGAGTGAGGGTTAGTGGGAGGGTTAGGGTGAGGTTTAGGGTTAGGTTGAGGGTTAGGGTTAGTGTGAGTGTTAGGTTTAGGGTTATTGTTAGTCTTAGGGTGAGGGTGAGGTTTAGGTTGAGGTTTAGGGATAAGTTTAGGGTTAGGATTAGGGTTAGGGTGAGGGTGAATGTGAGCATTAGGGTTAGGGTTAGGCTTAGGCTTAGGTTTATGATTATGGTGAGGGTGAGTGTTAGGCTTAGGATTAGGGTGAGGTTTAGGGTTAGGTTGAGGGTTAGGGTTAGTGTGAGTGTTAGTGTAGGGTTAGGTTTAGTGTTAGGGTTAGGGGGAGGGTTAGGGTCAGAGTTAGGGTTAGGGTTAGTGTGAAAGTTATGGTTAGGGTGAGGGTTTAGTTGAGGTTTAGGGTTAGGGTTAGGGTTAGGTTTAGGATTAGGGTTAGGTTGAGGGTATTTGTTAGTGTTAGGGTTAGGTTTAGGCTTAGGCTGAGGGTGAGGGTGAGGGTGAGGCTTAGCGTTTGGGTGATGGTTAGGGTTAGGATGAGGGTGAGGGTTAGGATGAGGGTTAGGGTTAGGATTAGGGTTAAGGTGAAGGCTAGGGTGAGGGTGAGGGTTAGGTTTAGTGTTAGGGTGAGGTTTAGGCTTAGGATGAGGGTTAGGGCTATTGTGAGTGTTAGTGGTAGGGTTAAGTTTAGTGTTAGGGTTAGGGGGAGGATTAGGGTCAGGGTTAAGTTTAGGGTTAGTGTTAGGATTAGGGTTAGGGTGATGGTTGGGGTTATGGTTAGCTTGAAGGTTAGGATGTTTAGGGATAGGGTGAGGGTTACGGTGAGGGTGATGGTAAGGTTGAAGTTGAGGGTTAGGCTGAGGGTGAGGGTTAAGATAAGGGTGAGGGTTAGGGGTTATGGTGAGGGTGAGGGTTAGATTGAGGATTAGGGTTAGGGTTAGTGTCTGTTTTAGGGTGAGGATGAGGGTTAGGGTTAGGTGAGGGTAAGGGTTAGAATTAGGGTTACGGTGAGGGCTAGGATCAGGGTGAGGGTTAGGGTTAGTGTTAGTGTTAGGGTGAGGGTGAGGCTTAGGGTGAGTGTTAGGGTTAGTGTGAGGGTTAGTATTAGGGTTAGTGTTAGTGTTAGTGTTAGGGTGAGGGTAAGTGTTAGGTTGAGGGTTAGGGTTAGGGTGAGGGTTATACTTAGGGTGAGGGTTAGGGTTAGGGTTAGGGTTTGTGTTAATTTTAGGTTTAGGGTTATGTTGAGGGTGACGGTGAGGGTTAGGGTTAGGGTTAATATTAGGTTAGGGTTAGGGTGAGTGTGTGGGTTAGGATTAGGTTTAGGGTTAGGCTTAGTTTTTGGCTGAGAGTGAGGTTGAGGGTGAGGGTTAAGGTTAGGGTGAGTGTACGGATTTCGGTTATGGTGAGGGTTAGGATGAGGGTTAGGTGATGGCTAGGGTGAGGGTGAGGTTTAGGGTTAGGGTTAGGGTGAGGTTTAGTGTTAGGGTTATGGTGAGGGTGAGGTTGAGTGTTAGAGTTAGGGTTAGAGTGAGGGTTAGGGATCTGGTTAGTGTTAGGTTTAGGGTTAGGGTGAGTGATAGGGTTAGGGTGAGGGTTATGGTTATGGTTAGGATTAGGATTAGGGTTACGGTTAGGGTTAGTGTGTGGGTTAATGTTAGGTTTAGTGTTACGCTTAGGGTTAGGCTGAGGGTGAGGTTGAGGCTGAGGGTTAGGTTTAGTGTGAGTGTTTGGGTTACAGTGAGGGTTATGTTTAGGGTGACGGTTACGGTTAGGTTTAGGGTTAGGTTGAGGGCTACGTTGAGGGTGAGGTTTAGGGTTAGCTTTAGGGTAAAGTTTATGGTGAGGGTGAGGTTTAAGGATAGGGTTAGGCTAAGGTTTAGGGTTATATTTAGGGTTAGGGGTAGGGTGAGTGTGAGGTTTAGGGTTAGAGTTAGGGTTACAGTGAGGGTTAAGGTGAGGTTTACTGTTAGAGTTAGGGTTATGGGGAGGGTTAGGGTGAGGGTTAGGTTTAGGGTGAGGGCTAGGTTGAGGGTGAGGGTAAGGGTTAGTGTTAGGCTTAGGCTTATGGTTAGGCTGAGGGTGAGGTTGAGGGTGAGGTTAGGGTTAGGGTGAGGTTAGGGGTTACGGTTAGGTTGAAGGTTAGCATGAGTTTTAGGGATAGGGTGAGGGTTAAGGTGAGGGTGATGGTAAGGGTAATGTTGAGGATTACGCTGAGGGTCAGGGTAAAGATAAGGGTGAGGGTTAGGGTTAGGGTGAGGGTTAAGGTAAGGTTGAGGGTTAGGGGTTGGGGTGAGGGTGAGGGTTAGATTGAGGATTAGGGTTAGGGTTAGTGTGAGGTTTAGGGTGATGATGAGGGTTAAGGTTAGGGTGAGGGTTAGGGTTAGAATTAGGGTTAGGATGAGGGCTAGGGTGAGGGTGAGGGTTAGGGTTAGGTTGGGGTTAGAGTGAATTTTAGGGTTAGGGTGAGGGTTAGGGTTAGTGTGAGGGTTAGTGTTATGGTTAGGGTTAGTGTTAGGGTGAGGGTAAGTGTTAGGGTGAGGGTTAGGGTTAGGTTTAGGGTTATTGTTATTGTTAGGTTTATGGTTACATTGAGGGTGAGGGTGAGGGTGAGTGTTAGGGTTAAAGTTAGGGTGAGGTTTAGGTTTAGTATTACGGGTAGAGTTATGGTGAGGGTGAGGTTTTGGGTTCGAGTTAGGCTTAGGGTGAGGGTTAGTGTGAGGATTAGGGTTAGGGTTAGTGTTAGGTTAGGGTTAAGGTGAGGTTAGTGTGAGCGTTAGGGTTAGAGGGAGGGTTAGGGTTAGGATTAGGGTTAGCGTGAGGTTGAGTGTTTGGGTTAGGGTTAGGTTTAGAGTTAGGCTTAGGGTTAGGCTGAGGCTGAGGTTGAATGTGAGGGTGAGGGTTAGGTGAGGGTTAGGTTTAGGGTAAGTTTGAGGGTTAGGATGAGGGTTAGGGTTAGGATTAGGGTTAGTGTGAGGGTCAGTGTGTGGGTTAGGGTTAGGTTTAGATTTTTGCGTCGTGTTAGGCTGAGGCTGAGGTTGAGGGTGAGGGTTAGGGTTAGTGTGAGGCTTCGGGTTAGGGATAGGGTTAGGTTTAGGATTAGGGTTAGGTTGAGGGTCAGTGTGAGTTTTAGGGTTAGAGTTAGGGTTAGGCTTAGGGTTAGGGTTAGGTTTAATGTTAGGGTTTGGTTTAGGGTGAGGGGTAGGGTGAGGATTAGGGTTAGTGTTAGTGTTCCTGTTAGGGTTAGGCTGAGGGTGAGGGTGGGGGTGAGGATTAG
Source organism: Dipodomys merriami (assembly GCF_024711535.1). Taxonomy (NCBI): domain Eukaryota; kingdom Metazoa; phylum Chordata; class Mammalia; order Rodentia; family Heteromyidae; genus Dipodomys; species Dipodomys merriami. The sequence goes on along the minus strand of NW_027202471.1, from coordinate 2,599,519 downwards.
GGTTAGGGTGATGGTTAGGTTTAGGGTTAGTGTTATTGTTAGGGTTAGAGTTAGAGTTACTATGAGGCTGAGGTTGTGGGTGAGGGTTAGGGTTAGGGTTTGGGTGAGGTTTAGAGTTAGGGTTGGAGATAAGGTTAGGGTGAGGATGATGTTTAGGGTTAGAGTTAGTGTTAGTGTTAGGATTGGGCTTAGGGTTAGGCTGAGGGTGAGAGTGGGGGTGAGGATTAGGGATAGGGTTAGGGTTAGATGTAGGGTTAGGGTTAGGGTTAGAGTTATTGTTAGTGTTATGTCTAAAGTTAAGTTTGCAGTGAGGGTGAGGCTGAGGGTGAGGTTTATGGTTAGGGTTTGCTTTAGGGTTAGGGTTAATGTTAGTTTTAGTGTTAGTGTTAGGGTTAAAGTTACGGTGACAGTGATCGTGAGGGTGAGGGTTAGGGTTAGGGAGAGATTTAGGGTTAGATTTAGGTTGAGGGTGAGTTTTAGGTTTAGAGTGAGGGTTAGTGGGAGGGTTAGGGTGAGGGTTAGGTTTAGGGTTAGTGTTAGTCTTAGGGTGAGGTTGAGGGTTAGGTTGAGGTTTAGGGATAGGGTTAGGTTTACGATTAGGGTTAGGGTGAGGGTGAATGTGAGGATTAGGATTAGGTATAGGCTTAGGCTTATGGTTAGAATTAGGATGAGGGTGAGTGTTAGGGTTAGGGTTAGATTGAGGTTTAGGGTTAGGGTGTGGTTTAGGGTTAGTGTGTTAGTGTTAGGGTTTGGTTTAGTGTTAGGGTTAGGGGGAGGGTTAGGGTCAGGTTTAGGGTTAGGGTTAATATTAGGGTTATAGTTAGTTTAAGGGTTAGGGTTAAGGTGAGGGTGAGGGTGAGTGTTAGGGTTAGGGTTAGGCTTAGGCTGAAGGTGAGGGTGTGGGTCAGGATTCGTTTTCGTGTGATGGTTAGGGTTAGGTTTAGGGTGAGGGTTAGGGTGAGGTCTAGGGTGAGAGTGAGGGTTAGGGTTAGAGTGAGGTTTAGGATTAAGGTGAGGGTTAAGGTTAGTGTGAGTGTTAGTGTTAGGTTTATGTTTAGTGTTAGGTTTAGGGGGAGTGTTAGGGTCAGGCTTAGGGTTAGGGTTAGTGTTAGGGTTAGGGTTAGGGTGATGGTTAGGGTTACGGTTAGCTTGAAAGTTAAGATGAGGTTTAGGGATAGGGTGAGTGTTAGGGTAAGGGTGATGTTAAGGGCAAATTTGAGGGTTACTCTGAGGGTGAGGGTTAGGATAAGTGTGAGGGTTACGGTTAGGGTGAGGGTTAGGTTAAGGTTGAGGGTTAGGTATTAGGGTGAGGGTTAGATTGAGGAGTAGGGTTAGGGTTAGTGTTGTTGTTTAGGGTGAGGATGAGGGTTAGGGTTAGGTGAGGGTAAGGGTTAGAATTAGGGTTAGGGTGAGGGCTAGGTTGAGGGTGAGGATTAGGGTTAGGGTTAGGGTGAGGTTTAGGCTTAGGGTGAGGTTTTGGGTTAGTGTAAGGGTTAGTATTAGGGTTAGGGTTAGTGTTATGGTGAGGGTAAGTGTTAGGGTGAGGGTTATAGTTAGGGTGAGGGTTAGGGTTAGGGTTAGGGTTATTGTTAGATTTAGGTTTAGATTTACGTTAAGTATGAGGGTGAGGGTGAGGGTTAGGGTTAGGGTTAGGGTGAGGTATAGGTTTAGGATTAGGGTTAGAGTTAGGGTTAGGGTTTGGGTGAGGTTTAGGGTTAGATTTAGGCTCAGGGTGAGGGTTAGTGTTAGGTTTCGGTTAGGGTAAGGGTCAGTGTGAGGGTTATGGTTAGAGTTCGGTTAGTGTTATGATTAGGGTTAAGGTGAGGTTCCGTGTGTGGGTTAGGGTTAGTTTTAGGGTTACGCTTAGCATTAGGCTGAGGGTGAGGTTGAGGGTGAGGTTAGGGGTTAGGGTGAGGGTTAGGATTAGGGTTAGTGTGAGGGTTAGGATGAGGGTTAGGGTTATGATTACGTTTAGAGTGAGGGCAAGGGTGAGGGTGACGTTTACGGTTAGGGTTAGGGTGCGGTTTAGTGTGAGGGTTATTATTAATGTTAGGGTGTGGGTGAGGGTTAGGGTTAGGGTGATGCTTAGGTTTACGGTCAGGGAGAGGGTTAGCATGAGGGTGAGATTTAGTGTGAGGGTTAGAGTGAGGGAGACAGTAAGGGTAAAGTTGAGGGTTAGACTGAAAGTGAGGATTACTGTAAATGTGAGGGTTAGGGTTAGGGTGAGGGTTAGGGTTAGGGTTAGGGTGAGGGTGTGGTTTAGTTTGAGGATTAGTTTTAGGGTTAGTGTGAGGTTTAATGTGAGGATGAGAGTTAGGGTTAGGGTGAGGGCTAGGGTGAAGGTGACGGTTAGGATTTGGGTTAGGGTGAGTGTGAGAGTTAGGGTGAGTGTTACGGTTAGGGTGAGGGTTAGTGTGAGGGTTAGTGTTAAAGTTAGGGTGTGGGTGAGGGTTAGGGTTAGGGTGATACTTAGGGTTATGGTCAGGAAGAGGGTTAGCATTAGGGTGAGTGTTAGGGTGTGGGTTAGGGTGAGGGTGATAGTAAGGGTAAAGTTGAGGGTTAGGCTGAGAGTGAGGATTACGGTAAATGTGAGGATTAGGGTTACGGTTATGGTGCGGGTTAGGGTTAGGGGTAGTGTGAGGGTGAGGGTAAGATTGAGGATTAGTGTTAAGGTGAGGTTTAGGGTGAGGATGATTGTAAAGGTTAGGGTTAGGGTTATTGTTAGTGTTATGGTTACAGTTAAGTTTGCAGTGAGGGTGAGGCTGAGGGTGAGGTTTATGGTTATGGTTAGGTTTAGGGTTAGGGTTAGGGTTAGTATTATTTTTAGGGTTAGGGTTAGATTTACAGTGAGGGTGAGGGTGAGGGTTAGGTTTAGGGTGAAGTTTACGGTGAGGTTTAGGGTTAGGGTTAGGTTGAGGGTGAGTTTTAGAGTTTGAATTTGGTTTATTGTGAGGGATAGCGTGAGAGGTAGGGTTAGGGTTAGAATTAGTGTTAGGGTGAGGCTGAGGTTTAGGTTGAGGTTTAGGGATAGGCTTAGGGTTAGAATTAGGGTTTGGGTGAGCATGAGTGTGAGGGTTAGGTTTAGGTTTATGCATAGGTTTAGGTTGAAGGTGAAGGTAGGTGTGAGGGTTATGGTTACAGTGAGGGTGAGGATTACAGTTAGGGTGAGGGTTAAGATTTGGGTTCGGATTAAGGTGAGGGTGAGGGTTAGGGTTAGGGTGATGGTTAGGGTTAGGATTGGGATTAGGGTGAGGGTGAGTGTTTGGATTAGGGTTAGGCTTATTTTTAGTGTTATGGTTAAGGTTAGCTTTGCAGTGATGGTGAGGCTGAGGGTGAGGTTTAGGATTAGGATTAGGGTTAGGGTTAGGTTTAGGGTTAGTATTAGTGTTTTTGTTAAGGTTAGGGTTAGAGTTATGGTGAGGGTTAGGGTGAGGGTGAGGGTGAGGCTTAGGTTTAGGGTTAGGTGACGGTTTAGGGTTAGGGTGAGGATTAGGGTTAGGGTGAGGGTGAGATTTAGGGTTAGAGTTAGGGTTAGGGGGAAGGTTAAGGTGAGGGTTAGGGTTAGGGTTAGGGTTAGGGTTAGGATTAGGGTTAGGGTGAGGGTGAGTGTGAGTGTTAGGGTAGGCTTAGGCTTAGGCTTAGGGTTAGGCTGAGGATGAGGTTGGGGGTGAGGTTTAGGGTTCGGGTGATGGTTAGGGTTAGGATTAGGGTGAGGGTTAGGATGAAGGTTAGGGTTAGGATTAGGGTTAGGGTGAAGGCTAGGGTGAGGGTGAGCATTAGGGTTAGGGTTAGGCTTAGGCTTAGGGTTAGGCTGAGGTAGAGGTTGAGGATGAGGGTTATGGTTAGGGTGATGGTTAGTGTTACCGTTAGGTTGAAGGTTTGCATGATATTTAGTGATAAGGTGAGGGTTAGAGTGAGGGTGATGGTAAGGGTATAGTTGAGGTTTAGGCTGAGAGCGAGAATTAAAATAAGGGTGAGTGTTAGGGTTAGGGTGAGGCTTAGGGTAAGAGAGAGGGTTAGGGGTTATGCTGAGGGTGAGGGTTAGATTGAGGATTAGGGTTAGGTTTATGGTGAGGATGAGGGTTAGGGTTATGGTGAGGGTTAAGGTTAGAATAAGGTTTAGGTTGAGAGCTAGGGAGAGGATGAGGGTTAGGGTTAGTGTTAGGGTTAGGATGAGTTTTAGGATTAGGGTGAGGTTTAAGATTAGTGTGAGGGTTAGTGTTAGGGTTAGGGTTAGTGTTAGGGTGAGGGTAAGTGTTAGGGTGAGGGTTAGGGTTCGGATGAGGTTTATAGTTAGGTTGAGGGTTAGGGTTAGGGTTATTGTTATTGTTAGGTTTAGGGTTACATTGAGGGTGAGGGTGAGGGTGAGGGTTAGGTTTAGGATTAGGGTTAGGGTCAGATTTAGGGTTAGGATTAGGGTTAGATTTAGGGTTAGTGTGAGGGTGAGGTTTCCGGTTAGAGTTAGGCTTAGGGTGAGTGTTAGTGTGAGGGTTAGGGTTAGGGTTAGTGTTAGGTTAGGGTTAGGGTGAGGGTTAGTTTGAGAGTTAGGGTTAGAGTGATAGTTAGCATTAGTATTAGGGTTATGGTGAGTGTGAGTGTTTGGGTTAGGGTTAGGTTTAGTGTTAGGCTTAGGGTTAGGCTGAGGGTGAGGTTGAGGGTGAGGATTAGGGTTAGGGTGAGTGTTAGAGTTAGGGTTAGATTGAGGGTTAGGATGAGGGTTAGGGTTAGGATGAGGGTTAGGTTGACCGCTGGTGTGAAGTTTAGTGTGAGGGATAGGGATAGGGTTAGGATTAGGATTAGGGTTAGGTTGAGGGTGAGTGTGATGGTTAGGCTTAGGGTTAGGGTTAGGCATAGGGTTAGGGTTTGGATTAGTGTTTGGTTTAGAGTGAGGGTGATGGTGAGGATTAGGATTAGTGTTAGGGTTAGTGTTAGGCTAATGGTGAGAGGGTGGGGTTGAGGATTAGGGTTAGGGTTAGGTGAGGTTTAGGGTTAGTGTTAGAGATAGGGTTAGGTTGAGGGTAAGGTTTAGGGTTAGAGTTAGGGTTATTTTTAGCGTTAGGCTTAGGTTTAGGCTGAGGGTGAGCGTGGGGGTGAGGATTAGGTTTAGGGTTAGGGTTAGGGTTAGAGTTCGGGTTCGGGTTAGGGTTAGGGTTATTGTTAGTGTTATGGTTAGAATTAATTTTGCAGTGAGGGTGAGGCTGAGGGTGAGGTTTATGGTTAGGGGTAGGTTTAGAGTTAGGGTTAGTGTTAGTGTTGTTAGGGTTAAGGTTAGAGTTAAGGTTAGGGTGAAGGTGAGGGTGAAGGTTAGGGTTAGGGTGAGTTTTAGGGTGAGGTTTAGGGTTAGGATTAGGTTGTGGGTTAGTGTTATTCTTAGGGTGAGGGTGAGGGTTAGGTTGAGGTTTAGGGATAGGTTTAGGGTTAGGATTAGGTTTAGGGTGAGTGTGAATGTGAGTGTTAGGGTTAGAATTAGGCTTAGGCTTAGGTTTGGGATTATGGTGAGGGTGAGTGTTAAGCTTAGGTTTAGGGTGAGGTTTAGGGTTAGGGTGAGGGTTAGAGTTAGGGTGAGGGTTAGGTTTAGTGTTAGGATTAGGGGGAGGGTTAGGGTCAGCATTAGGGTTAGGGTTACTGTGAGGGTTAGGGTTAGTATGAGGGATAGGTTGAGGTTTAGGGTTAGGGTTAGGGTTAGGTTTAGGATTAGGGTTAGAGTGAGGGTGAGTGTGAGTGTTAGGGTTAGGTTTAGGCTTAGGCTGAGTGTGAGGGTGAGGGTGAGGCTTAGTGTTTGGGTGATGGTTAGGGTTAGGATGAAGGTGAGGGATAGGATCAGGGTTAGGGTTAGGATTAGGTTTAGGGTGAAGGCTAGGGTGAGGTTGAGGGTTAGGTTTAGAGTTAGGGTGAGGTTTGGGCTTAGGGTGAGGTTTAGGGTTAGTGTGAGTGTTAGTGTTAGGGTTAAGTTTACTGTTAGGGTTAGGGTTAGGGTTAGGGTTAGAGTGATAGCTAGGGTGAGGGTGAGGTTTAGATTTAGGGTTAGGGTGAGGTTTAGTGTTAGGTTTAGGGTGAGGTTGAGTGTTAGAGTTAGGGTTAGGGTGAGGGTTAGGGATCGGGTTAGTGTTAGGGTTAGGGTTAGGGTGAGTGATAGTGTTCGGGTGATGTTATGTTTATGTTTAGGATTAGGATTAGGGTTAGGGTGAGGGTGAGTGTGTGGGTTAAGGTTAGTTTTAGTGTTAGGCTTAGGGTTAGGCAGAGGGTGAGGTTGAGGCTGAGGGTTAGGTTTAGTGTGAGTCTTTGGGTTACAGTGAGGGTTATGTTTAGGGTGACGGTTACGATTAGGTTTTGGGTTAGGTTGAGGGCTACGTTGAGTGTGAGGTTTAGGGTTAGGGTTAGGGTGAAATTTATGGTGAGGGTGCTGTTTAGGGTTAGGGTTAGGCTGAGGTTTAGGGTTATAGTTAGGTTTAGGTTTAGGGCGAGTGTGAGGTTTAGGGTTAGAGTTAGGGTTAGGGTGAGGTTTAAGGTTAGAGTTAGGGTTATGGGGGAGGGTTAGGTTGAGGGTTAGGTTTAGGGTGAGGGCTAGTTTGAGGGTGAGGGTTAGGGTTAGTGTTAGGCTTAGGCTTATGTTTAGGCTGAGTGTGAGTTTGAGGGTGAGGGTCAGGGTTAGGGTGAGGTTAGGGTTACGGTTAGGTTGAAGGTTAGCCTGAGGTTTAGGGATAGGGTGAGGGATAGGTTGTTGGTGATGGTAAGGGTAAAGTTGAAGGTTAGGCTGAGGGTCAGGGTAAAGATAAGGGTGAGGGTTAGGGTTAGGGTGAGGGTTAGGGTAATGGTGAGGGTTAGGGGTTAGGGTGAGTGTGAGCATTAGATTGAGGATTAGGGTTAGGTTTAGTGTGAGGTTTAGGGTGAGGATGATGTTAGGGTTAGGGTGAGGGTTAGGGTTAGAATTAGGGTTAGGATGAGGGCTAGGCTGAGGGTGAGGGTGAGGGTAAGGTTAGGGTTATGGTGAGTTTTAGGGTTAGGGTGAGGGTTAGGTTTAGTGTGCGGGTTAGTGTTATGGTTGGGTTAGTGTTATGGTGAGGGTAAGTGTTAGAGTGTGGGTTAGGGTTAGGGTGAGGGTTATAGTTAGGGTGAGGGTTAGGGTTAGGTTTAGGGTTAGGGTTATTGTGATTTTTAGGTTTAGGGTTACATTCCGGGTGAGGGTGAGTGTGAGGTTTAGGGTTAGAGTTAGGGTGAGGTTTAGGTTTAGGGGTAGAGTTAGGGTTAGGGTGAGGGTGAGGTTTAGGGTTACAGTTAGGCTTAATGTGAGGGTTAGTGTGAGGATTAGTGTTAAGGTTAGTCTTAGATTAGGGTTAGGGTGAGGTTTATTGTGAGGGTAAGGGTTAGAGGGACTGTTAGGGTTAGGATTAGGGTTAGGGTGAGGTTGGGTGTGTGGGTTAGGGTTAGATTTAAAGTTAGGCTTACGGTTAGGCTGAGGCTGAGGCTAAAGGTGTGGGATAGGGTTATGTTAGGGTTAGGTTTAGGGTAAGGTTGAGGGTTAGGATGAGGGTTAGGGTTAGGATTAGTGTTAGGGTGAGGATGACTCTGTGGGTTATGGTGCGGTTTAGTGTTATGGTTAGGGTTACAGTTAGGGTTATGGTGAGGGTGAGGTTTAGGGGTACAGTTGGGGTTAGGTTGAGGGTTAGGGTGAGGGTTAGGGTTAGCGTGAGTGTTAGGGTGGTGGTGAAGGTAAGAGTAAATGTTATTGTTGGGCTGAGGGTGAGAGTTACTGTAAGGCTGAGGGTTAGTGTTACGGTGAGGGTTAGGTTTAGGGTTAGTGTGAGGGTGAGGTTTAGATTGAGGATTAGTGTTATGATTAGGGTGACGTTTAGGGTGAGGATTAGGGTTAGGGTTAGGGTTATTGTTAGTGTTATGGTTAGGGTTAAGTTTGCGATGAGGGTGAGGCTGAGGGTGAGGTTTATGGTTAGGGTTAGTTTTAGGGTTAGGGTTTGGGTTAGTGTTATTGTTAAGGTTAGGGTTGGTGTTACAGTGAGGGTGAGGTGAGTGTGAGGGTTAGATTGAGGGTTAGGTTTAGGATTAGGTTGAGGGTGAAGATAGGTGTGAGTGTTAGGGTTATGGTGAGGGTGAGGATTAGGTTTAGGGTGAGGTTTAGGATTTGGGTTAGGATTAAGTTGAGGGTGATTGTTAGGGTTAGGGTGAGGGTTAGCATTAGGATTGGGGTTAGGGTAAGGGTGAGGGTTAGGATTAGAGTTCGGGTTAGGGTTATTGTTAATGTTATGGTTAAGGACACCTTTGCAGTGATGGTGAGGCTGAGGGTGATGTTTAGGGGTAGGATTACGGTTAGGGTTAGGTTTAGGGTTAGGATTAGTGTTATTGTTAAGCTTATGGTTAGAGTTATGGTGAGGGTGAGGGTGAGGGTTCGGCTTAGGGTGAGGTATATGGTTAGGGTTAGTGTGAGTTTTAGGGTGAGGATGAGAGTTAGTGTTAGGTTGAGGGCTAGGTTGAGGGTGAGGGTAAGGGTAAAGGTGAGGTTTAAGGTTAGGGTTATGGTTAGTGTTAGTGTGAGGGTTAGTGTTAGGGGGAGAGAGTGTTAGGGTGAGGGTTAGGGTTAGGGTTAGAGTTAGGATTAGGGAAAGGGTTACGGTGAGGGTTAAGGTGAGGGATAGGTGGAGGTTTAGGGTTAGGGTTGGGGTTAGGTTTAGGATTAGGTTTAGGGTGAGGGTGACTGTGAGGGTTAGGGTTAGGCTTCGGCTTAGGCTGAGGGTTAGGCTGAGGGTGAGGGTGGGGGTGAGGATTAGTTTTTGGGTGATGGTTAGGGTTACGATTAGGGTGAGGGTTAGGATGAGGGTTAGGGTTAGGATTAGTGTTAGAGTGAGGGCTAGAGTGAGGGTGAGGGTGAGGGTTAGGGTTAGGCTTAGGCTTAGGTTTAGGCTGAGGGTGATGTTGAGGGTGAGGGTTAAGGTTATGGTGATGGTTAGGGTTACAGTTAGGTTGAAGTTTAGCATGAGGTTTAGGGGTAGGTTGAGTGTTAGAGTGAGGATGATGGTAAGGGTAAAGTTGAGGGTTAGGCTGAGAGGGAGGGTTAAGTTAAGGGTGAGGGTTAGGGTTAGGGTAAGCGTGAGGGTTAGGGTTTATTGTGAGGGTGAGGGTTACATTGAGGATTAGGGTTAGGTTTAGTGTGAGGTTTAGGTTGAGGATGAGGGTTAGGGTTAGGGTGAGGGTTAGGGTTAGGGTTAGTGTTATTGTTAGGGTTAGGGTTAGAGTTATGGTGAGGGTGTGGTTGCGGGTCCGGTTTAGGGTTAGGGTGAGGGTGAGGTTTAGGGTTAGAGTTAGGCTTAATGTGAGGGTTAGTGTGAGGATTAGTGTTAAGGTTAGTCTTAGGTTAGGGTTAGAGTGAGGTTTATTGTGAGGGTAAGGGTTAGAGGGACTGTTAGGGTTAGGATTAGGGTAGGGTGAGCTTGAGTGTGTGGGTTAGGGTTAGGTTTAAAGTTAGGCTTAGGGTTAGGCTGAGGCTGAGGCTGAAGGTGAGGGATAGGTTTAGGTTAGGGTTAGGTTTAGATAAGGTTGAGGGTTAGGATGAGGGTTAGGGTTAGGATTAGGGTTAGGGTGAGGGTGACTCTGTGGGTTATGGTGCGGTTTAGTGTTAGGATTAGGGTTAGAGTTAGGGTTATGGTGAGGGTGAGGTTTAGGGGTACAGTTGGGGTTAGGTTGAGGGTTAGAGTGAGGGTTAGGGTTAGCGTGATTGTTAGGATGGTGGTGAAGGTAAGAGTAAATGTTAGGGTTCGGCTGAGGGTGAGAGTTACTGTAAGGCTGAGGGTTAGTGTTAGGGTGAGGGTTAGGTCTAGGGTTAGTGTGAGGGTGAGGTTTAGATTGAGGATTAGTGTTAGGATTAGGGTGAGGTTTAGGGTGAGGATTAGGGTTAGGGTTAGGGTTATTGTTAGTGTTATGGTTAGGGTTAAGTTTGCGATGAGGGTGAGGCTGAGGGTGAGATTTATGGTTAGGGTTAGGTTTAGGTTTAGTGTTTGGGTTAGTGTTATTGTTAAGGTTAGGGTTAGACTTACAGTGAGGGTGAGGTGAGGGTTAGGGTTAGGTTGAAGTTTACAGTGAGGTTTAGGGTTAGGGTTAGTTTGTGGGTGAAGTTTAGGTTTCGGGGGAGGGTTAGGGTGAGGGGTAGGGTTAGGGTTAGTGTTAGTCTTAGTGTGAGGGTGAGGGTTAGGTTGACGTTTTGGAATAGGCTTAGGGTTAGAATTATCGGTTAGGGTAAGGGTGAGGATTAGGTTTAGGATTAGGTTGAGGATGAAGATAGGTGTGAGTGTTAGGGTTATGGTGAGGGTGAGGATTAGGTTTAGGGTGAGGTTTAGGATTTGGGTTAGGATTAAGTTGAGGGTGAGGGTTAGGGTTAGGGTGAGGGTTAGCATTAGGATTAGGGTTAGGGTGAGGGTGAGGGTTAGGATTAGAGTTAGGGTTAGGGTTATTGTTAATGTTATGGTTAAGGTTACCTTTGCAGTGATGGTGAGGCTGAGGGTGATATTTAGGGTTAGGATTACGGTTAGGGTTAGGTTTAGGGTTAGGATTAGTGTTATTGTTAAGCTTATGGTTAGAGTTATGGTGAGGGTGAGGGTGAGGGTGAGGATGAGGGTGATAGTTCGGCTTAGGGTGAGGTTTAGGATTAGGGTTAGTGTGAGGTTTAGGGTGAGGATGAGGGTTAGGGTTAGGTTGAGGGCTAGGTTGAGGGTGAGGGTAAGGGTTAGGTTGAGGTATAGGGTTAGGGTTAGGGTTAGTGTTAGTGTGAGGGTTAATGTTAGGGGGAGAGAGTGTTAGGATGAGGGTTAGGGTTAGGGTTAGAGTTAGGATTAGGGAAAGGTTTACGGTGAGGGTTAAGATGAGGGATAGGTGGAGGTTTAGGGTTAGGGTTGGGGTTAGGTTTAGGATTAGGGTTAGGGTGAGGGTGACTGTGAGGGTTAGGGTTAGGCTTCGGCTTAGGCTGAGGGTTAGGCTGAGGGTGAGGGTGGGGGTGAGGATTAGTTTTTGGGTGATGGTTAGGGTTATGATTAGGGTGAGGGTTAGGATGAGGGTTAGGGTTAGGATTAGTGTTAGGGTGAGGGCTAGAGTGAGGGTGAGGGTGAGCATTAGGGTTAGGGTTAGGCTTAGGGTTAGGCTGAGTGTGACGTTGAGGGTGAGGGTTAGGCTTATGGTGATGGTTAGGGTTACAGTTAGGTTGAAGGTTAGCATGAGGTTTAGGAATAGGGTGAGGGTTAGAGTGAGGGTGATGGTAAGTGTAAAGTTGAGGATTACGCTGAGGGTGAGGGTTAAGATAAGGGTGAGGGTTAGGGTTAGGGTGTGGGTTAGTGTAAGGTTGAGGGTTAGGGTTTATTGTGAGGGTGAGGGTTAGATTGAGGATTATGGTTAGGTTTAGTGTGAGGTTTAGGGTGAGGATGAGGGTTAGGGTTAGGGTGAGGTTTAGGGTTAGGGTTAGTGTTATTGTTAGGGTTAGGGTTAGAGTTACGGTGAGGGTGAGGTTGCAAGTCCGGGTTAGGGTTAGGGTTAGGGTGAGGTTTAGAGTTAGGTTTGGAGATAGGGTTAGGTTCAGGGTGATGTTTAGGTTTAGAGTTCGGGTTAGATTTAGTGTTGGGCTTAGGGTTAGGCTGAAGGTGAGAGTGGAGGTGAGGATTAGGGTTGGGTTTAGGGTTAGGGTTAGAGTTAGCGTTAGGGTTTGGGTCGGGATTAGGGTTAGGGTGAAGTTGAGGGTGAGTGTTAGGGTTAGGTTTAGGCTTAGGCTGAGGGTGAGGGTGGGGGTGAGGATTAGTTTTTGTTGAGGATTAGTGTGAGGTTTAGGGTTAGAATTAAGGTTAGGGTGAGGTCTAGGGTTAGTGTTAGTGTTAGGGCTAGGGTTAGGCTGAGGGTGAGTGTGATTGTGAGGGGTAGGGTTAGGGTTAGGCGTAGGATTAGGCTGAGGGTGAGGGTGAGGGTGAGGTTTAGTGTGAGGGTTAGGGTGAGGGTGAAAGTATGGGTAAAGTTGAGGGTTAGGCTGAGAGTGAGGATTACGGTAAATGTGAGTGTTAGTGTTAGGGTGAGGATTAGAGTTAGGGTTAGGGTGAGGGTGTGGTTTAGATTGAGAATTAGTTTTAGGGTTAGTGTGAGGTTTAGGGTGAGGATGAGGGTTAGGGTTAGGGTGAGGGTGAGGGTTAGGGTTAGGGTTAGGGTGAGTGTTACGGTTAGGGTGATGGTTAGGGTTAGTGTGAGGGTTAGTGTAAGAGTTAGGGTTAGTGTTAGTGTGAGGGTAAGTGTTATTGTTCGGGTTAGGGTGAGGGTGAGGGTTATGGTTAGAATGAGGGTTAGGGATAGGGTTAGGGTTATTGTTAGGGTTAGTGTTCGTGTTAGGATGAGGGTTAGTGTTAGCATTAGGTTTAGGGTGAGGACAAGGGTGAGGGTGAAGTTTAGGGTTTCAGTCAGGCTTAGATTTATAGTTAGGCTGAGGCTGAGGGTGAAGTTAAGGGTTAGGGTTAGCGTGATGGTTAGGGTTACAGTTAGGCTTAGGGTTAGCATGAGTGTTAGGGTTAGGGTGAGGGTTAGGCTGAGGGTGACTGTAAGGGTAAAGGTGATTATTAGGGTTAGGGTGAGGGTTAGGGTGAAGATTAGGGTAAGGGTTAAGGTGAGGTTGAGGGTTAGATTGAGGATTAGTGTTATGGTTAGTGTGTGGTTTAGGGTGAGGATGAGGGTTAGGGTTAGGGTGAGGGCTAGGGTGAGGTTGAGGGTTAGGGATAGAGTTAGGTTCAGGTTTAGGTTTAAGGTGATTTTTAGGGTTAGTGTGAGGGTAAGTGTTAGGATTAGTGTTACTGTTAGGGTGAGGGTAAATGTTAGCATGAGGGTTAAGCTTAGGGTGAGGGTTATGGTTAGGTTTAGGCTTAGTGTTAAGGTTAGGGTTATTGTTAGGGTTAGGTTTAGGGTTACGGATACTGTGATGATGAGGGTGAGGGTGAGGGTTGGGGTTAGGGTTAGTGCTGGGGTTATTGTTAGGGTGAGGGTTAGGTTGAGTTTTAGGGTTAGGTTTCGGGTTAGGTTTAGGATTAGGGTTATGGTGTGGGTGAGTGTGAGGGTTAGGGTTAGGGTTAGGCTTAGGCTTAGGGTTAGGCTGAGGGAGAGGGTGGGAATGAGGATTAGCTTTAGGGTGATGGTTAGGTTTAGGGTTAGGTTTAGGGTTATGGTTAGGGTTAGGATTAGGGTTAGGGTGAGGGCTGGGGTGAGGGTGAGGGTTAGGCTGAGAGTTAGGCTGAGTCTGAGGGTGAGGGTGAGGATTAGGGTTAGGTTGAGTTTTAGGGTTAGGGTTAGGGTGAGTTTGAGGTTAAGAATGAGGATTAGTTTTAGGGTTAGTGCGAGGTTTAGGGTGAGGATGAGGGTTAGATTTAGGGTGAGGGCTAGGGTGACGTGAGGGTTAGGGTTAGGGTGAGGCTTAGGATGAGGTGTAGGGTTAGGATTAGGGTTAGGGTGAGCGCTAGTGTGATGGTTAGTGTGAGGGTTAGGGTTAGGGATAGGGATAGGTTTAGGATTAGGTTTAGATTGAGGGTGAATGTGAGGGTTAGGTTTAGGGTTAGGGTTAGGCTTAGGGTTAGGGTGAGTGTTAGGGTTAGTGTGAATGTTAAGATTATTGTGAGGGTTATGGTTATGGTGAGGGTTAGAGTTAGGTTTAGGGTTAGGGTTAGGGTGAGGTTTAGGGTGAGGATGAGGTTTAGGGTTAGGGTTAGGGTGTGGTTTAGGGTTATGTTTAGGGTTATTGTTAGGGCGATGGTGAGGGTTAGGGTTAGAGTTAGGGTTAGGTGAGTGTTAGGGTGAGGGTTAGGGTTAGTGTTAGTGTTAGGGGTAGGGTTAGGATGAAGGTTAGGGTGACGGTGAGGGTTAGGGTAAGCGTTAGGATTAGGATTAGGGTTAAGGTGAGGGTGAGTGTGAGGGTTAGTGTTAGGGTTAGGGTTAGGTTTAGGATTAGGGTTAGGGTGAGGGTGAGGGTTAGGGTTAGGGTTGTGTTTAGAGTGAGGGTTAGGGTGAGGGTTATGGTGAGGGTAAGGGTTAGGATTACCATTAGATTATTTGCTAGGATGAGCAATAGGGTTAAAGTTAGGGTTAGGGTGAGGGTTAGGGTTAGGGTTAGGGTGAGGCTTAGGATGAGGTGTAGGGTTAGGATTAGGGTTAGGGTGAGCGCTAGGGTGATGGTTAGTGTGAGGGTTAGGGTTAGGGATAGGGATAGGTTTAGGATTAGGTTTAGATTGAGGGTGAATGTGAGGGTTAGGTTTAGGGTTAGGGTTAGGCTTAGGGTTAGGGTGAGTGTTAGGGTTAGTGAGAATGTTAGGGTTAAGGTGAGGGTTATGGTTATGGTGAGGGTTAGAGTTAGGTTTAGGGTTACGGTTAGGGTGAGGTTTAGGGTGAGGATGAGGTTTAGGGTTAGTGTTAGGGTGTAGTTTAGGGTTATGGTTAGGGTTATTGTTAGGGCGATGGTGAGGGTTAGGGTTAGAGTTAGGGTTAGGTGAGGGTTAGGGTGAGGGTTAGGGTTAGTGTTAGTGTTAGGGGTAGGGTTAGGATGAAGTTTAGGGTGAGGGTGAGTGTTAGGGTAAGGCTTAGGATTATGATTAGGGTTAAGGTGAGGGTGAGTGTGAGGGTTAGTGTTAGGTTTAGGATTAGGGTTAGGGTGAGGATGAGGGTTAGGGTTAGGGTTATGTTTAGAATGAGCGTTAGGGTGAGGGTTATGGTGAGAGTAAGGGTTAGGATTAACGTTAGGTTATGTGCTAGGATGAGCAATAGGGTTAGGGCTAGGGTTAGGGTGAGGGTTAGGTTGAGGGTTAGGGTTAGGGTTAGTTTTAAGGTTAGGGTTGGTGTTAGGGTTAGTATTAGGGTTATGGTGACTGTGAGTTTAACAGTTAGGGTTAGGGTCAGTTTTAGGCTTAGGGTTAGGCTGAGGCTGAGTGTGAAGGTGAGGGTTAGATTTATGCTGAGTTTTTGGTTTAGTGTTAGAGTGAGGGTTAGGGTGAGGGTTAGGGTTAGAATTAGGGTTAGTGTATGTCCTAGGGTGAGGGTTAGCCTAACACTAACGTTTAGGTTTAGGGTGAGGTTTAGCTTTAGGGTTATGATCAGGATTAGGGTTAGTGTGAGGGTTTGGGTTAAGGTTAGAGTTACGGTGAGGGTGAGGTTTAAGTTTAGGTTTAGGGTTATGGTTATTGTTAGGGTTAGGGTTAGGGTTAAGGTTAAGGTAAGGGTGAGGGTTAGGGTGATGTTGAGTGTTAGGATTAGGGTTAGGATTAGGTTTAGTGTTAGGGTGAGGGTGAGGTTTAGGGTTATTGTTAGGGTTAGGGTTAGGTTTAGTGTGAGTGTTAGGGTTAGGTTTAGTGCTATGGTTAGGTTTATGGTGAGGGCTAGTGTGAGGGTGAGGGTATTGTTAGGGTTAGGCTTAGGCTTACGGTTAAGCTGAGGGTGAGGGTTAGGGTTAAGCTTAGGCTTAGGGTTAGGCTGAGGTTGAGTGTGAGGATTAGGGTTAGGGTTTGGGTTAGGGTTAGGCTTAGTGCTAGGCGGAGGGTGAGGGTGAGGGTGAGGGTTATCTTTAGGGTGAGGGTGAGGATTAGGTTTAGGGTTAGCGTTATGGTGCGGGTTAGTGTGAGGGTTAGGGTTAGTGTTACGGTTACGGTGAGGATGAGAGTGAGTGTGAGGGTTAGAGTTAGGTTTAGTGTTATTTTTAGTGTTATGGTTAGGTTTAAATTTACAGTGAGGGTGAGGATGAGGGTGAGGGTTAGGTTTAGGGCTAGGGTGAGGTTTAGGTTAGGGTTAGGGTAAGGGTTAGGGTGAGGGTTTGGGTAAGGGTTACGGTTACGGTAAGGGTGAGTGTTAGGGTTAAGGTGAGGGTTAGTGTGATTGTTAGGGTTAGAGTTAGGTGAGGGTTTGGATGAAGTTGATGGTTAGGGTCTGGATTAGCTTTAGGGTTAGGATTTGGATTAGATTTAGTGTTAGGTTGAGTGCTTGGGTTAGGCTTAGGTTTAGGGTTAGGCTTAGTGTTAAGCTGAGGGTGAGGGTGAGTTTGAGGTTTAGCGTTAGGGTTTGGGTTAGGTTTAGCGTTTGGGTGAGAGTTAGGGTTCGGGTTAAGTTTAAGTTTAGGGTGAGGGTTAGGGTTAGGGTTATGGTGAGGTTGAGGGTTAGGGTTAGGTTGATGGTTAGTGTTAGGATTATGGTTAGGGTGAGGGTTCCGGTTAGGTTTAGGGTGAGAGTGAGGATGAGGATTAGGGTTAGGATTAGTGTTATTGTGAGAGCTAGAGTGAGGGTGTGGGTTAAGGTTAGTGTTAGAGTGAGGTTTAGGGTTAGGGTGAGGGTTAGGATGAGGATTAGTGTGAGGGTTAGGGTTAGGGTTAGGGTGAGGGTTAGGATGAGGGTGATATTTAGGTTTAGGGTTAGGGTGAGGGTAAGGTTTAGGGTTAGAGTTAGCGTTAGGGCTTGGGATAGGCTGAGGTTCAAGATCAGGGTTAGTGTTAGGGTTAGGTTTAGCTTGAGGGTTACTGTTAGTGTGAGGGTAAGGTTTAGGGTTACGATTAGGATTAGGGTTAGGGTGAGGGTGAGTATGAGGGTTAGGGTTAGGTTTAGGCTTAGGGATAGGCTGAGGGTGAGGGTGAGAGTGAGGGTGAGGGTGAGGGTGAGGGTGCGGTTTAGGGTTAGAGTTAGTGTTAAGTTGAGGGTTAGTGTGAGGGTTAGTATTAGGGTTAGGTTTAGGGTGAGGGTTAGGTTGAGGGTTAGGGTTAGTGACAGGGTTAGGTTTAGGATTAGGTTTTGGTTGAGGGTGGTTGTGAGGGTTATGCTTAGGGTTAGGATTAGGCTTAAGGTTAGGCTGAGGGTGAGGGTGAGGGTTAGGGTTAGGGTGAGGGTTAGGTTTAGTGTTAGGGTGAGGGTTAGGATGAGGGTTAGGTTTAGGATTAGAGTTAGGGCGAGGGCTAGCATGAGAGTGAGGGTTAGGGTTAGGGTGAGGTTTAGGGTTAGGGTTAGGTTTAGGTATAGGGTGAGGGTTAGGGTTAGGGTTATGTTGAGGGTGAGGGTTAGGATTAGGTTGAGGATTAGGATTAGGTCTAGGTTTAAGGTGAGGTTTAGGGTTAAGGTGAAGTTTAGCATTAGGTTCGGGGTTAGGATTAGGGTTAGGATGAGTGCTAGTTTGAGGCTGAGTGTTAGGGTTAGGGTTACAGTGAGGTTTAGGGTTATGTTTAGGTTTAGGGTGAGGGTTAGGGTGAGTGTCACGGTGAGGGTCAGGGTTAGGGTTAGGGTGAGGGTTAGAACTTGGTTTAGGGTTAGGATGTGGGTTAGTTTTAGGGTTAGGGTGAGGGTTAGTATGAGGGTTAGGGTTACAATTTGGGTTAGGGTGAGGTCTTGGTTGAGGGTGAGGTTTAGTGTTAGGGTTACGGTGAGGGTTAGGATTAGGATTAGGGGTAGCGTTAGGGTTCGGGTTACAGTGAGGGTGATGGATAGGTTTGGGGTGAGGGTTAGTGTTAGGACTAAGGAGAGGGTGAAGGTTAGGGTTAGGGTTAGGGTGAGGGTTGGGTTTAGGTTTAAGTTTAGAGTTAGGGTTAGGGTTAGGATTAGGGTGAGGTTTTGTGTGAGTGTGAGGGTTAGTGTTAGAGTTAGGCTTAGCTTAGGGTTAGGCTGAGGGTGAGGGTTGGGATGAGGATTAGGTTTAGAGTGATGGTTCCGGTTTTGGTTAGGTTGAGGGTTAGGATGAGGGTTAGGTTTTGGATTAGGGTTAGGGTGAGGGCTAGGTTGAGTGTGAGGTTAAGGGTTAGGTTTAGGCTTAGGCTTAGGTTTAGGCTGAGGCTGAAGGTGAGGATGAGGGTTAGGTTTAGGGTGATGGTTAGAGTTACGGTTAGGGTGAGGGTTAGGATGAGGTTTAGGATTGGGGTGAGCATTAGGATGAGGTTGACAGTAAGAGTAAAGTTGAGGGTTAGGATGAGAGTGAGAGTTATGTTTAGGGTGAGAGTTCGGGTTAGGGTTAGGTTGAGGGTGAGGGTTAGATTGAGGTTTAGTGTTAGGGTTAGTGTGAGGTTTAGGGTGAGTATGAGGGTTAGTGATAGGGTGAGGGATAGGGTGAAGTTGAAGGTTACGGTTATGGTTAAGGTGAAGTTTAGGTTTAGGGTGATGGTTAGCGTTAGTGTGAGGGTTAGTGTTAGGGTTAGTGTTAGTGTTAGGGTGAGGTTAAGCTTTAGGGTAAGGTTTAGGTTGAGAGTGAGGTTTAGAATTCGGGTTAGGGTTAGGGTGAGGGTGAGGGTGAGGTTTAGGGTTAGAGTTAGGGTTAGGGTGATGGTTAGGGTTAGGGTTAGGGTTACTATTAGGATTAGGGTTAGGGTGAGGTTTAGTGTGGGGGTGAGGGTTACTGTTAGGGTTAGGATTAAGATTAGGTTTAAGGTGAGGGTGAGTGTGAGGGTTAGGATTAGGGTTAGGATTAGGATTAGAGTTTGGGTGAGGGTGAGGGTGAGGGTTAACGTTAGGGTGAGTGTTGGGTTTAGGGTTAGAGTAAGGGTTAGGGTCAGGGTTAGGCTTAGGCCTAGGGTTTGATTATGGCCTGTTTTGAGGGTGAGGGTTAGGGTTAGGGTGATGGTTAGGGTGGGGGTGACGTTAAGGCTAAAGGTTAGGGTTAGGCTGCAGTTGAGAGTTACTGTAAGGGTTAGGATTATGGTTAGGGTGAGTGTTAGGGTAAGGGGTCGGGTGAGGGTGAGGGTTAGATTGAGGATTAGTGTTAGGATTAGGGTGAACTTTAGGGTGAGGATGAGTGTTAGGGTTAGGGTTAGGGTTATTGTTAGTGTTATGGTTAGGGTTAATTTTGCGGTGAGGGTGAGGCTCAGTGTGAGGTTTATGGTTAGGGTTAGGTTTAGGGTTAGGGTTAGGGTTAGTGTTATTGTTAGGGTTAGGGTTAGAGTTACAGTGAGTGTTAGGGTGAGGGTTAGGGTTATAGTGAGGTTTACGGTGAGGTTTAGTGTTATGGTTAGGTTGAGGGTGAGAGTTAAGTTTAGAATTAGGTTTAGGGTGAGGGTTAGTGTGAGGGGTAGGGTTAGGGTTAGTGTTAGTCTTAGGGTGAGGGTGAGGGTTAGGTTGAGGTTTAGGGATAGGCTTAATGTTAGGATTAGGGTTAGGGTGAGGGTGAGTGTGAGGGTTAGGGTTAGGCTTAGGATAAGGGTTAGGTTGAGGGTGTAGGTAGGTGTGAGGGTTAGGGTTACAGTGAGAGTTAGAATTCTTGTTTGGGTGAGGGTTAGGATTTGGTTTAGGTTTAAGTTGAGGGTGAGGGTTAGGGTTAGTGTGACGGTTAGGGTTAGGATTAGGGTTAGGGTGAGGGTGAGGGTTACGATTAGGGTTAGGATTAGGGTGAGGGTGAGGGATAGGATTAGGGTTTGTGTTATTGTTATTGTTATGGTTAAGGTTACCTTTGCTGTGATGCTGAGGCTGAGGGTGAGGATTAGGGTTAGGATTAGGGTTAGGGTTAGGTTTGGAGTTAGGATTTGTGTTATTGTTAAGGTTAGGGTTAGAGTTATGGTGAGGGTGAGGGTTAGGTTTAGGGTTTTGGTTAGATTTAGGGTTAGGGTGAGGATTAGTGTTAGGGTGAGTGTGAGGTTTAGGGTTAGATTTATGGTTAGGGGGAGGGTTAGGGTGAGGTTTAGGGTTAGAGGTATGGTTAGGGGGAGGGTTAGGGTGAGGGTTAGGTTGAGGTTCAGGGTTAGAGTTAGGGTTAGGTTTAGGATTAGGGTTAGAGTGAGGGTGAGGGTGAGGGTTAAGGTTAGGCTTAGGCTTAGCGTTAGGCTGAGGGTGAGGGTGGTGGTGAGGATTAGGGTTCGGGTGATGATTAGGTTTAGGATTAGGGTGAGGGTTAGGATGAGGGTTAGGGTTAGGATTAGGATTAGGGTGAGGGTTAGGATGAGGGTTAGGGTTAGGTTTATTGTTAGGGTGAGGGCTAGGGTGAGGGTGAGGGCTAGGGTTAGGGTTAGGTTTAAGGTGAGTTTTAAGGTTAGGGTGAGGGTTAGGGTTAGTGTTAGGTTAGGGTTAGGGTGTGGGTTTGTGTGAGGGTTACGGTTAGAGTTAGGGTTAGGTTTACTATTAAGGGTAGGGTGAGGGTGAGTGTGTGGGTTAGGGTTAGGTTTAGGGTTAGGCTTAGGGTTAGGCTGAGAGTGAGTTTGAGTGTGAGGGTTCGGGTTAGAGTGAGGGTTAGGTTTAGGATTAGGGTTAGGGTGTTGGCTAGGGTTAGGGTGAGGTTTAGGGTTAGGGTTAGTTTGAGGTTTAGTGTTAGGGTTAGGGTGAGGGTGAGATTGAGTGTTAGAGTTAGGGTTAGGGTGAGGGTTAGGGATAGAGTTAGTGTTAGTGTTAGGTTTAGGGTGAGTGATAGGGTTACGTTAGGGTTAGGGTGAGGGTTAAGTTGAGGTTGAGGTTTACGGTTAGTGTTAGTGTTAGTGTTAGGTTTAGAGTTAGGGGGAGGGTTAGGGTTAGCGTTAGTGTTAGCATTAGGGTTAGGATGTGGGTGAGGTTTAGTGTTAGAATCAGGGTTAGGGTGAGGCTGAGTGTGAGGCTTAGGTTTAGGGTTACTGTTAGGGTTAGGGTGAGGGTGAGGGTTAGGGTGAGTGTGAGGGTTAGTGTCAGGTTTAGGATTAGGATTAGGGTTATGGTTAGGGATAGTGTTAGGGTTAGGTTAGGGTGAGGGTGAGGGTGAGGGTTAGGTTTAGGGTGAGGGTAAGGGTTAGGGTTAGGTTGAGGTTTAGTGCTGGGGTTTGGTTTAGAGTTAGGGTTAGGGTGAGGGTGAGGTTTAGGGGTAATGTTAGGGTTAGCATGAGGGTTAGGTTGAGGTTTAGAGTTAGGGTCTAGGTTGTGTTGGGTGTTACGGTAAGGGTAGTCCTGAGGGTTAGGCTGAGGGTGAGGTTTACGGTAAGGGTGAGGATTAGGGTTAGGGTGAGTGTTAGGTTTAGGGGAAAGTTGTGCTTGAGGTTTTGATTGAGGATTAGGGTTAGGGTGAGGGCTAGGGTGAGGGTGAGGTTTAGGGTTAGAGTTAGGGTGAGGTTTAGGGTTAGGGTGATGGTTAGGGTTAGTGTGAGGGTTAGTGTTAGTGTTAGGATTAGTGTTAAGGTGAGGGTTAGGGTTAGGGTGAGGGTTAGGTTTAGGTTTAGGCTGAGGTTTATGAGGAGAATTAGGGTTAGGGTGAGGGCTACGGTGAAGGTTAGGGTTAGGGTGAGGGTTATGATTAGGGTTACGGTGAGCGTTAGAGTTAGGTTTAGGTTGATGATTAGGGTTAGGGTTAGGGTTAGGGTGAGGGTTATGTTTAGGATTAGGCTGAGGGTTATGAGGGGAATTAGGGTTAGGATTAGGGTTAGGGTGAGGGCTAGGGTGAGGGTTAGGGTTAGGGTGAGGGTTATGATTAGGGTTACGGTGAGCGTGAGAGTTAGGGTTAGGTTGATGGTTAGGGTTAGGGTTAGGGTGAGGGTTAGGTTTAGGTTTAGGCTGAGGGTTATGAGGAGAATTAGGGTTAGGATTAGGGTTAGGGTGAGGCTAGGGTGAGGGTTAGGGGTAGGTTTAGCGTTAGAGTGAAGTTTAGGGTTAGGGTTAGTGTTAGGGTCAGGGTTTGGATGAGGGTTAAAGTTATGCTGAGGGTGAGGGTTAGGGTTTGGGTGAGAGTTAGGTTTGGGAATACAGTTAGGTTTAAGGTTAGTTTTAGGATTAGGGTTAGGGTTAGCGTTAGGTTTAGGGTTATAATTAGTGTTATTGTTAGGGTTAAGGTTAGAGTTAAGGTGAGGTTGAGGGTTAGGGTTAGGGTTAGGGTGAGGTTTAGGGTTAGGGGGAGGATTAGGGTTAGAGTGAGGGTGAGGTTTCGGGTTAGGTTTGGGTTAGGGGGAGGTTTCGTTCGTGGGTTATGGTTAGGGTTCACGTTAGGGTTAAGGTTAGTGTTAGGGTGAGGGTAAGTGTTAGGTTAAAATAAGTGTTAGGGTGAGGGTTCGGGTAAGGGTGCGGGTGAGGGTTAGGGTTAGGGTTAGGGTGGGTTTTAGGGTTAGGGTTAGGGTTAGGGTGAGGGTGATGGTGAAGTTTAGGGTTAGATATAGGGTTTGGGAGAGGGTTAGGGTGAGGGTTAGGGATAGGGCTATTGTTAGGGCTAGGGTGAGGGTGAGGGTGAGGTTGAGGTTTAGAGTTAGGTTTAGGGTTAGGGTTAGTGTGAGGGTTAGTGTTAGGTTTAGGGTTAGTGTTAGAGTGAGGGTAAGTGTTAGGGTGAGGGTTTGGGTTAGGGTGAGGGTTATGGTTAGGGTGAGGTTTAGGATTAGGGTTAGGGTTATTGTTAGGTTTAGGTTTAGGGTTACAGTTACTGGGACGGTGAGGTTGAGGGTTAGGTTTAGGGTTAGGATGAGGTTTAGGGTTTGGGTTAGGATTAGAGTGAGGGTTAGTGTGAGGGTGAGGTTTAGGGATAGAGTTATGGGTAGGGTGAAGGTTAGGTTGAGGTTTAGGTTTAGGTTCAGTGTTAGTGTTAGGGTTAGGTTTAGAGTTAGGGGGAGGGTTAGGGTTAGCGTTAGTGTCAGGATTAGGGTTAGCATGTGGGTGAGGTTTAGTCTTAGAATTAGGGTTAGGGTGAGGGAGAGGGTTAGGGTTAGGGTGAGGGTTAGGGTTAGGTTTACGATTAGGATTAGGGTTAGGGTTAGGGGTAGTGTTAGGGTTAGGGTTTGGGTTAGGGTTAGGGTGAGGGTGAGGGTTAGGTTTAGGGTGAGGGTAAGGGTTATGGTTATGTTGACGATTAGTGTTAGGTTTTGGGTTAGAGTTAGGTTTAGGGTGAGGGTGAGGTTTAGGATTAGCTTTAGGGTTAGGATGAGGGTTTGGTTGAGGGTTAGAGTTAGGGTGAGGGTTATGTTGGGGGTGACAGAAAGGGTAACCCTGAGGGTTAGGCTGAGGGTGAGGGTAGGGTAAGGGTGAGAATTAGGGTAAGGTTGAGTGTTAGGGTTAGGGGAAGGTTGAGGGTGAGGGTTTGATTGAGGATTAGGCTTAGGTTTAGGGCTAGGGTGAGGGTGAGGTTTAGGGTTAGGGTTAGGGTGAAATTTAGGGTTAGGGTGATGGTTAGGGTTAGTGTGAGGGTTAGTGTTAGTGTTAGTGTTAGGGTTAGAGTGAGGGTAAGTGTTAGGGTGAGGTTTAGGGTTAGGGTGAGGTTTAAGATTAGGGTTACGTTTAGCGTGAAGGTTATGGTTAGGTTGATGGTTAGGGTTAGGGTTAGGGTGAGGGTTAGTTTTAGGTTTAGGCTGAGGGTTATGATGAGAATTAGGGTTAGGATTAGGGTTAGGGTGAGGGCTAGGGTGAGGGTTAGGGTTAGGGTTAGTGTTAGAATGAGGTTTAGGGTTTGGGTTAGTGTTAGGGTGAGGGTTATTTATATGCTGAGGTTTAGGGTTAGGGTTTGGGTGAGAGTGAGGGTTAGGATTAGGGTTAGCGTTAGGGTGAGTGTTAGGATTAGGGTTACGGTTAGCATTAGGTTTATTGTTAGTATTAATGTTATTGTTAGCATTAAGGTTAGAGTTAAGGTGAGGGTGAGGGTGAGGGTGAGGGTTAGAGTTAAGGTTAGGGTGAGGTTTATGGTTAGAGGTAGGATTATGGTTAAAGTGAAGGTGAGGTTTTGGGTTATATTTGGTTTAGGGGGAGGGTTAGTTGGTGGGTTAGGTTTCATGTTAGGGTTAAGGTTAGTGTTAGGGTGAGGGTAAATGTTAGGTTGAGGGTAAGTTTTAGGGTGAGGGTTAGGGTTAGGGTGAGGTTTATGGTTAGTGTGAGGGTTCGGGTAAGGGTTTGGGTTAGGGTGAAGGTGAGGCTGAGGATTTGGGTTAGGTTTAGAGTTAGGGTTAGGGTTAGGGTTAGTTTTAGGGTTAGGGTTAGGGTTAGGGTGAGGTTAGGGTTAGGCTTAGGCTTAGGGTTAGGGTGAGCGTGAGGGTGAGTGTTAGGGTTAGTGTTTGGGTTAGGGTGAAGGTGAGGTTGAGGATTAGTGTTAGGTTTAGGGTTAGGGTTAGTGTTAGGTTTAGGGTTAGGGCTAGGGTTACGGTTAAGGTGAGGTTTAGGGTTAGGGTTAGGGTTAGGTTTAGGGTTAGGGTGAGGTTTAGGGTTAGAATTAGGGTTAGGGGTAGGGTTAGGTTGAGGTTTAGGGTTAGAATTATGGTTAGGGTGAGGGCTAAGCTGAGGTTTAGGGTGAGGGTTAAGGTTAAGTGTAGGGGTAGTTTTAGGATTAGGGTTAGGGTTAGGGTGAGTGTGAGGATTAGGTTTAGGGTTAGGGTTAGGCTTAGAGTTAGGGTGAGGGTTAGGGTTGGGTTTGCTTTAGAGTGACGGTGAGACTGAGGATTAGGTTTAGGTTTAGGGTTAGGTTTAGGGTTAGGGTTACTATTAGGGTTTGGGTTAAGGTTAGGGTTACTGTGAGGTTTAGAATTAGGTTTAGAGTTATGCTTAGGGTTATGCTGAAGGTGAGGGTGTGGGTGAGGGTTAGAGTTATGTTTAGGGTTAGGCTTAGGGTTAGGGTTATTGTTAGGGTTAGGGTTAGAGTTACGTTGAGGCTGAGGGTGTGGGTGAGGGTTAGGGTGAGGGCTAGGGTGAGGGTGAGGTTTAGGGTAAGGATTAGGGTGAGGTTTAAGCTTAGGTTTAGGGTGAGGTTTAGGGTGACGGTGAGGTTTAGTGTTAGGGTTAGGGTTAGAGTTAGGGTTAGGGTGAGGGTGAGGTTTAGGTGTAGAGTTTGGGTTAGGGTGATGGTTAGGATTAGGCTGAGGGTTAAGGTGGGGGTGACGGTAACAGTAAAGTTGAGGGTTAGGTTGAGGGTGAGGGTTATGTTAAGGGTGAGGGTTAGGGTTAGGGTGAGGGTTAGGTTTAGAATGAGGTTGAGGCATAGTGTTGGGTTTAGTGTTAGGGTCATGGTGAGGTTTAGTGTTAGACATATGGTTAAGGTGAGGCTGAGGGTGAGGGTTAGGGTTAGGATTAATGTTAGGGTTAGGCTTAAGGAGAGGGTTAGGTTGAGGGTGAGGGTTAGGATTAGGGTTAAGTGTAGGAGTAGGGTTAGGGTTAGGGTGAGTGTGAAGGTTCGAGTGAGGATTAGGGTTAGGCTTAGGTTTAGGCTGAGGGTGAGGGTGAAGTTGAGGTTTAGGGTTAGTGTGAGGATTAGGGTTAGGGTTAGGGTGAGTATGAGGGTGAGGGTTAGGGTTAGAGTTAGGCTTAGGGTGAGGGTGAATGTTAGGGTTAGGGTGAGGGTTAGGGTTAGTGTTATGGGTAGGGTTAGGATGAGTGTAGGGTTAGGATTAGGGTTAGGGTGAGGGCTGGGGTGAGGGTGAGGTTTAGGGTTAGGGTTAGGGTTAGAGTTAGGGTTAGTATGAGGGTGAGGTTTAGGGTTAGAGTTTGGGTTAGGGTTAGAGTTAGGGTTAAGCTGAGGCTGAGGGTGAGGGTTAGGGTTAGAGTTACCATTAGGATTAGGGTAAGGGTTAGGGTGAGTGTGAGGGTTAGGGTTAGGGTTAGGGTTAGTGTTAGGCTTAGGGTTAATCTGATGGTGAGTTTGAGGTTTAGGGTTAGGGTGAGTGTTAGGTTGAGGATTATTGTTAAGAGTAGGGTTAGGGTGAGTGCTAGGGTGAGGGTTAGATTTAGGTTTAGTTTTAGGGTAAGGTTTAGGGTTAGGGTTATGGTTAGGGTGATGGTTAGGATGAAGGTTAGGGTTAGGATTATGGTTAGGGTGAGAGTGATTGTTAGCATTAGGGTTAGGCTTAGGGTTCGGTTTAGGGTTAGAATTAGTGTTATTGTTAGGGTTAGGTTTAGAGTTATGGTGAGGGTGAGGGTGAGTGTGCATGTGAGGGTTATGGTTAGGGTTAGGGTGAGGTTTAGGGATAGGGTTAGGATTAGGGTTAGGGTGAGGGTGAAGTTTAGTGTTAGATTTAGGGTTAGTTGGAGGGTTAGGTTACAGGTTAGGTTTAGGGTAAATGGGTTAAGATTAGTGTGAGGGTTATGTTGAGGTTTAGGGTTAGGGTTAGGGTTAGGATTAGGTTTAGGGTGAGTGTGAGTGTGAGGGTTAGGGTTAGGGTTAGGGTTAGGCATAGGCTTAGGGTTAGGCTGAGGGTGAGGGTGGAAGTGAAGATTAGGGTTACGGTGATGGTTAGGGTTAGGTTTAGTGTGAGGGTTAGGATGAGCGTTAGGGTTAGGATTAGGTTTAGGGTTAGGGCTAGGGTGAGGATGAGGGTTAGGGTAAGGGTTAGGTTTAGTCTTAGGAACAGGCTGAGCTTGATATTGATAGTGAGGTTTAGAGTAAGGGTTAGTGTTAGGTTTAGTGTTAGGGTTAGGGTGACGATGAGGGTTTGGTTTAGGGTTAGGATTAGGATTAGGGTTAGGGTTACTGTGAGTGTGAGGGTTAGGTTTAAGGTTAGTGTTAGCCTTAGGTTTAGGCTGAGGGTGAGGGTGAGGGTTAGATTGAGGATTAGCATTAGAGTGAGGGCTAGGGTGAGGGTGAGTTTTAGGTTTAGGGTTAAGGTGAGGTTTAGGGTTTGGGTGATGTTTAGGGTTAGTGTGAGATTTAGTGTAAGGTTTAGGGTTAGTGTTATTGTGAGGGTAAGTGTTAGGCTGAGTGTTAGGGTGGGTGTGAGGATTAGGGTTAGGATGATGGTTCGGTTTAGGGTTAGTGTTATTGTTATGGTTAGGGTTATAGTTACAGTGAGGTTGAGGATGCGTGTGAGCGTTAGTTTTAGGGTTAGGGTGGGGTTTAGGGTTACGGTTAGGTTAGGGTTAGGGAGAGGGTGAGGTTTAGGGTTAGATATAGGGTTCAGGAGAGGGTTAAGGTGAGGGTTAGGGATAGGGTTAGTGTTAGGGTTAGTGTGTGGGTGAGGGTTAGTTTGAGGTATAGGTTTACTGTTAGGGTTAGGTTTAGTGTGAGGGTTAGTATTAGGGTTAGGGTTAGTGTTAGGGTGAGGCTAAGTGTTAGGGTGAGTGTTTGGGTTATGGTGACGTTTACGGTTATGGTGAGGGTTAATATTAGGGTTAGGGCTATTTTTAGGTTTAGGTTTAGGGGTAACCTACTGTTACTGTGAGGGTGAGTGTGAGGGTTAGGGTTATAGTTAGGGTTTGGGTTTGGGTTAGAGTGAGGGTTAGGGTGAGGGTGAGGTTTAGGCATAGATTTAGGGTTAGGGTGAAAGTTAGGTTGAGTTTTAGGGTTAGGGTTATTTTTAGTGTTAGGGTTAGGTTGAGAGTTAGGGGGAGTTTTAGGGTTAGGGTTAGGGTTAGCGTTAGGGTTACGATGTGGGTGCGGTTTAGTTTTAGAATTAGATTCTGGTAAGGCTGAGGTTGAGGGGTGAGGGTTAGGATAAGCGTTAGGGTTAGGGTTAGGGTTAGGGTTAAAATAAGTGTTATTGTTAGGGTTAGGTTTAGAGTTAAGGTGAGGGTGAGGGTTAGGGTTAGGGTTAGGGTAAGGTTTATGTTTAGGGGTAGGATTAGGCTTAGGGTGAGGATGAGGTTTAGGTGTAGAGTTAGGGTTAGGGTGAGGGTTAGGGTGAGCGTTAGGGTTAGGGAACATGTTAGGGTGGGGTGATGGTAAGTGTAAACATGAGGGTTAGGCTGAGTGTAAGGGTTACGTTCGGGTGAGGATTAGGATTAGGGTGAGGGTTAGGGTTAGAGGAACGGTGTGGGTGAGGGTTAGAATGAGGATTAGTGTTAGGGTTAGTGTGAGGTTTAGGGTGAGGATGAGGGTTAGGGTTAGGGTGAAGGCTAGGGTGAGGGTGAGGTTTAGGTTTAGGTTTAGGTTGAGGTTTGGGGTTAGGTTGATGGTTAGAGTTAGTGTGTGGGTTAGTGTTAGCGTTAGGGTTAGTGTTAGGTGAGGGTAAGTGTGAGGGTGAGGTTTAGGGTTAGGGTTATTGTTATGGTTAGGGTTAGGGTTATGGTTATGGTGAGGGTGATGTTGAGGGTTAGGGTTAGAGTTAGGATAAGGTTTAGATTTAGGGTTAGGGTGAGAGTTAGGCTTAGGGTGAGAGTGAGGTTTACGGTTAGAGTTAGGGTTACTGTTAGGGTTAGGGTTAGGGTGAGGGTTAGTGTTTGGGTTAGGTTAGGCTTAGGCTTAGGCTTAGGCTTAGGCCAAGCATGAGGTTGAGGGTTAGGTTTAGGGTTAGGGTGAGGGTTAGGGTTAGGGTTAGGGTGAGGGTTAGGATGAGGTTTAGGTTTAGGATTAGGGTTAGGGTGAGTGCTAGGCTGAGCGTTAGGGTGAGGGTTAGGTTTAGGGATAGCTTAGGTTTAGGATTAGGGTTAGGCTTAGGGTGAGTTTGAGGGTTAGGGTTAGGGTCAGGGTTAGGCTTAGGGTTAGGGTGAGGCTTAGGGTTAGGTTTGGGTTAGGGTGAGGGTGAGTCTGAGGATGAGGATTAGGTTTAGGTTTAGGGTTAGGGTTAGGTTTAGGTTTAGGGATAGGGTTAGGGTTACGGTGAGGCTTAGGATTAGGGTTAGGTTTAGGCTTAGGTTTAGGCTGACGGTGAGGGTCAGGGTTAGGGTTTGGTTTTGGGTTAGGGTGAGGTTGAAGCTTATGATTAGTGTTAGGTTTAGGGTTAGGGTTATTGTTAGGTTTAGGGATACTGCTCTGGTTAAAGTTACATTGAGGATTAGGATTAGGGTTAGGGTTTGGCTTAGGGTTAGGGATAGGGTTAGGGTTAGGGTGAGGGTGAGGTTTAGGGTTAGAATTAGGGTTAGGGGCAGGGTTAGGATGAGGTTTAGGGTTAAGGTCAGTGTTAGGGTTAGGGTGAGAGTGAGGCTTAGGTTGAGGTTTAGGGATAGGGTTTGGTTTAGGACTAGGGTTAGGGTGAAGTTGAGGGTGAGGGTTAGGCTTAGGCTGAGGGTGAGGGTGGGGGTGAGGATTAGGGTTAGGGTGATGGTTCGGGTTAGGGTTAGTGTTATTGTTAGGGTTAGGGATAGAGTTACGATGAGGGTGTCGGTGCAGGTGAGGGTTAGGGTTAGGGTTAGGATGGGTTTTAGTGTTAGGGTTAGGGTTAGGGTGAGGGTGAGGGTGAGGTTTAGGGTTAGATATAGGGTTAGGGAGAGGGTTCAGGTGAGGGTTAGGGATTGGGTTATTGTTAGGGTTAGGGTTAGGGTGAGTGTTAGGTTGAGGTTTAGGGTTAGTGTTAGGGTTAGGGTTAGTGTTTGGGTGAGGGTAAGTGTTAGGGTGAGGGTTTGGTTTAGGGTGAGGGTTATGGTTAGGTGAGGGTTAGGATTAGTGTTAGGGTTATTGTTAGGTTTAGGTTTAGGGTTACAGTTACTGTGAGTGTTAGGGTGAGGTTTAGGGTTAGGGTTAGGGTGAAGTTTAGTGTTTGGGTTAGTATTAGAATGAGAGTTAGGGTGAGGGTGAGGTTTAGGCATTGAGTTAGGGTTAGGGTGAGGGTTAGGTTGAGGTTTAGGTTTTGGGTTAGTGTTAGGGTTAGGGTTCGGTTTAGAGTTAGGGAGAGGGTTAGGGTTAGCGTTAGTGTTAGCATTAGCGTTAGGATGTGGGTGAAGTTTAGTGTTAGAATTAGTATTAGGGTGAGGCTGAGGGTGAGGGTTAGCTTTAGGGTTCCTGTTAGGGTTAGGTTGAGGATGAGGGTTAAGGTTAGGTTTAGGATTAGGGTTAGGGTTATGGTTAGGGGTAGTGTTAAGGTTAGGGTTAGGGTTAGGGTTAGGGTGAGGGTGAGGGTTAGGTTTAGGGTGAGGGTAAGGGTTAGGGTTAGGGTGAGAGTTAGGGTCAGGGGAAGGTTGAGGGTTAGGGTTTGATTGAGAATTAGGGATAGCATGAGGGCTAGGGTTAGAGTGAGGTTTAGGGTTAGGATGATGGTTAGGGTTAGTGTGAGGGTTAGTGTTAGTGTTAGGTTTAGTGTTAGGGTGAGGGTAAGTGTTAGGGTGAGGGTTAGGGTTGGGGTTAGCATTATGATTAGGGTTACGGTGAGCGTGAGTGTTAGGTTTAGGTTGATGGTTAGGGTTAGGGTTAGGGTGAGGGTTAGGTTTAAGTTTAGGCTGAGGGTTATGAGGAGAATTAGGGTTAGGATTAGGGTTAGGGTGAGATTTATTGTTAGAATTAATGTTATTGTTAGGGTTAAGGTTAGAGTTAAGATGAGGCTGAGGGTGAGGGTTAGGTTTAGGGTTAGTGAGAGGGTTAGGGTGAGGGTGAGGGTTAGGTTGAGGTTTAGGGATAGGGTTAGGTTTAGGGTTAGGTTTAGTGTTAGGGTGAATGTAAGGCTTAGGGTGAGGGTTAGGCTTACGCTTATGGTTATGCTGAGGGTGAGGGTGGGGGTGAGGAATAGGGTTAGTGTGATGTTTAGGATTAAGGTTAGTTTTATTGTTAGGGTTAGGGTTAGAGTTAAGGTGAGGGTGAGGTTGCGGGTGAGGGTTAGGGTGAGGGTTAGGATGAGGGTTAGGGTTAGGATTAGGGTTAGGGTGAGGGCTAGGCTGAGGGTGAGGTTTAGGATTAGGATTAGTGTGCGGTTTTTTGTTAGGGTTAGGGTGAGGGTGAGGTTTAGGGTTAGATTTTGGGTTAGGGTGAGACTGAGGTTGAGGGTTAGGGTTAGGGTTAGTGTTAGAGTTAGGGTTAGGGTGAGGTTTAGGTTGAGGGTGAGGGTTAGGCTTAGAGTTAGGATTAGGATTAGGGTAAGGGTTAGGGTGGCTGTGAGGGTTAGGGTTAGGGTTAGGCTTAGCTTTAGGCTGAGGGTGAGGGTAAGGGTGAGGTTTTGGGTAAGGGTGAGGGTTAGGGTGAGAATTAGGGTTCGGTTAATTTTAAGGTTAGGGTGAGGGTGAGGGTTAGTGTTAGGGTTATTGTTAGGGTTAGGGTTAGGATGAGGTTTAGGTTTAGGTTATGTTTAGAGTCAGGTTTAGGATGAGGGTGAGATTTAGAGTTAGAATTAGGGTTAGTGTTAGGTTTAGGTTTTGGGTGAGGGTTAACATTAGAGTTAGGGTTAATCTTAGGCTTAGGCTTAGGCTGAATATGAGGGTTAGTTTTAGGCTTCGGGTTAGGGTGAGGTTTAGGGTAAGGGTTAGGGTGAGGTTATTTATGAGGATTAGGGTTAGGATTAGGGTAAGGGTGAGGGCTAGGGTGAGGGTTAGGGTAAGGGCTAGGGCTAGGGATAGGGTTAGGTTTAGGATTAGGGTTAGGGTGAGGGTGAGTGTGAGAGTTCTGGATAGGGTTAGGTTTGGGCTTAGAGTTAGGGTGAGGGTTAGGGTTATGGTTTAGGTTAGGGTGACTGTGAGGCTGAGGATTAGGGTTAAGTTTAGGGTTAGGTTTAGGGTTAGGTTTAGGTTTAGTTTTAGTGTCTCGGTTAGGCTTAGGCTTAGGGTTAGGGTTATGGTGAGGGTTAAGGTTAGGATTAGGGTTAAGGTAAGGTTTATGCTTAGGGTTAGGCTGAGGGTGAGGGTGAGGGTGAGGGTTAGGATTAGGGTTAGGGTGAAGTTTAGGATGAAGTTTTGTGTTAGGATTAGGGTAAGGTGGAGGGCTATGGTGAGGGTTAGGGTGAGGTCTAGGGGTAGGAATAGGTTTAGGTTTTGGATTAGGGTTAGGGTGAGGGTGAGTGTGAGTGTGAGGGTTAGGGTTAGGTTTAGGGATAGAGTTAGAGTAAGGGTTAGCGTTAGGGTTTGGGTTAGGGTGTGAGGGTGAGGCTGATGATTAGGGTTAGGTTTATGGTTAGGTTTAAGTTTAGGGTTAGTGTTAGGGTTAGGGTTAGTGTTAGGCTTAGGGTTACAGTGAGGGTGAGGGTGGGGGTGAGGATTAGAGTTAGGATTAGGGATAGGGTTTGGTTTAGGGTTATTGTTAGGGTTATGTTTAGGTTTCAGTTTGTGGTGAAGGTGAGACTGAGGGTGAGGTTTATCTTTAGGGTTAGGGTTAGGGTTAGTGTTATTATTAGGGTTAGGGTTAGAGTTATGGTGAGATTGAGGGGGAGGGTTAGGGTTTGGGTTAGGGTGAGGTTTAGGGTTAGGGTTAGGGTTAGGGTGAGTGTGAGATTTAGGGTTAGAGTTAGGGTTACTTTGAGGTTTAGAGTTAAGGTTAGTGTTTGGGTTAGTGTGGGGTTGAAGGTTAGGTTGAGGTTGAGGGTTAGGGTTAACTTTAGGATTAGGGTCAGCTTGAGGGTGAGTGTGAGGCTTAGGGTGAGGGTTAGGCTTACACTTGGGGTTAGGCTGAGGGTGAGGATGGGGTGAGGATTAGGGTTAGGGTGATGGTTAGGGTTAGGGTTAGTGTTATTTTTAGGGTTAGGTTTAGAGTTAAAGTGAGGGGGAGGGTGCGGGTGAGTGTTAAAGATAGGGTTAGGTTTGGGTTTAGGGTTAGGGTTAGGGTCAGGGTGAGGGTGAGGTTTAGGTTGTGGTTTAGGGTTAGGGTTAGTGTGAGGGTTAGTGTTAGGGTTAGGGTTAGTGTTAGGATGAGGTTCCGTTTTAGGTTGAGGGTATGGGTTAGGGTGAGGATTATGGTAAAGGTGAGGGTTACGATTAGTGTTAGGGTTATTGTGTTGGTTAGGTTTAGTGTTACAGTTAATGTGAGGGTGAGGGTTAGTGTTAGGGTTAGGTTGAGGTTTGGTTGGGGTAAGGGTTAGAGTTAGGGTTTGGGTGAGGGTGAGGTTTAGGGATATAGTTAGGGTTAGGATGAGGGTTAGGGTGATAGTTAGGGGGAGGGTTATGGTTAGGGTTAGGGTTAGGGATAGGATTAGGATTAGGTTGAGGGTGTGTGTGTTAGCGTTAGGTCTAGCGTTAGGCTTAGGGTTAGGGTTTGTGGGAGGGTTAGGATGAGGGTTAGGGTGAGGATTAGGGTTAGGGTAAGGGCTAGGGTGAGGGTGAGGTTTAGGGTTAGGTTTAGGGTGAGGTTTATGTTTAGGATTAGTGTTAGGATTAGAGTGACAGTGAGGTTTAGGTTTAGAGTTAGGGTTAGGGTGAGGTTGAGGGTGAGGGTGAGGTTTAGGGTTAGTGTTAGGATGAGGGTTAGGGTTAGGATGAGAGTGAGGTTTAGGGATAGGTTTAGGATTAGGATTAGGGTTAGAGTTAGCCTGAGGGTGAGGGTGAGGGTGAGTGTTAGGGTGAGGAAGAGGGTTAGTGTTAAGGTGAGGGCTAGCCTGAGGATGAGGGTTAGGGATAGGGTTAGAGTGAATGTGAGGGTTGGGTGATGTTTAGGGTTAGTTTGAGGGTTAGTGTAAGGGTTAGAGTTAGTGTTAGTGTGAAGGTAAGTGTTAAGGTGATGGTTAAGGTTAGGCTGATGGTTATTGTTAGTGTTAGGGTTAGGGTCAGGGTTAGGGTTAGGGTTAGTGTTATTGTTTGGTTTAGGGTTAGAGTTATGTTGAGGTTGAGGCTGAGGGTTTTGGTTAGGGTGAGGTTGAGTGTGAGGTTAAGGGTTAGGGTTAGTGTTAGGGTTAGTGTGAGGGTGAGGTTTAATGTTAGAGTTAGGGTTAGGGGAAGGTTTAGGATGAGGGTTAGGGTTAGGATTTGGGTTAGGGTAAGGGTTAGGTTGAGGGTGAGTTTTAGGGTTAGGGTTAGGTTGAGGTTTAGGGTTAGGGTTAGGTTTAGGGTGAGGGTGAGGTTTAGGGTTAGAGTTATGGTTAGACTGAGGCTGAGGGTGAGGATTAGGGTTAAGTTGAGTGTTAGGGTTTGGGGTAGGGTGAGGGTTAAGCTGAGGGTGAGGGTTAGGGTTAGGGTTAGGATTAGGATTAGGGTTAGGGTTTCGGTGAGTGTGAGGGTTAGGGATAGTGTTAGGTTGAGTGTGAAGGTTAGCGTGAGAGTTATGGTTAGGGCTAGGAATACGGTTAAGCTGAGGTTGAGTGTGAAGATTAGGGTTAGGTTGAGGTTTAGTGTTTGGTTTAGGGATAGAGTTAGGCTTAGGTTTAGGGTAAGATTTAGGGGTAGAGTTAAGGTTAGGGAGGAGGGTTTGGGTGAGGGTTATGGTTAGGGTGACGGTTAGGTTGGGGGTGATGGTAAGGATAAATTTTAGGGTTATGCTGAGGGTGAGGGTTACGGTTAGGGTGAGGGTTAGGGGTAGGGTGAGGGTAAGGGTTAGGTTTAGGGTGAAGGTTAGGATTAGATTGAGGATTTGTGTTAGGGTTAGTGTGACGTTTAGGATGAGGATGAGAGTTAGGGTTAGGGTGAGGGCTAGGGTGAGGGTGAGGGTTAGGGTTAGTGTGAGGGTTAGTGTTAGGGTTAGGGTTAGTGTTAGGTTGAGGGTTAGGGTTAGGGTTAGGGTTAGGTTTAGTGGTAGGGTTAGGGTTAGGGTTACGGTGAGGCTAAGCGGGTGGGTTTGGGTTGGGGTTAGGATGAAGTTCAGGTTTAGCATTAGGTTAGGGTTAGGGTTAGCATGAGGGTGAGGTTTAGGGTTAGAGTTAGGGTTAGTGTTAGGGTTAGGGTCCGGTTATTGTTAGGATTAGGGTAAGGGATAGGGTTAGGGTTAGGCTTAGGCTTAAGCTAAAGCTTAGACTGAGCATGAGTGTGAGGGTTAGGATTAGGGTTAGGGGTAGGTTGAGGTTTTGGTTTAGGTTTAGGGTTAGGGTGAGGGTTAGTGTTAGGGATAGGGTTAGGTTTAGGATTAGAGTTAGGGTGAGGTTGAGTGTGAGCATTAGGGTTAGGGTGAGAGTTAGGGTTAGGTTTTGGGTAGGGTGAGGGTGAGGCTGAGGACTAGGTTTAGGTTTAGGGTTAGGGTTAGGTTTAGGGTTACAGTGAGGGTTAGGTTTATGGTTAGGGTGAGAGTTAGGGTTAGGTTGAGGGTTAGGGTTAGGATTAGGTTTAGGGTGAGGGTGAGGGTTAGGGTTAGTTTTAGGGTGAGTTTTAGGATGAGGGTTAGGGATAGGATTAAGGTTAGGGTGAGGGCTAGGCTGAGGGTGAGGTTTAGGATTAGGGTTAGGGTGAGTTTTAGTGTTAGTGTTAAGGTTAGGGTGAGGGTTAGGTTTATTGTTAGGTTTAGGTTTGGGGTTAGGGTTATAGTTGTAGTGAGGGTGAGGGTTAGGGTTAAGGTTATGATGAGGTTTAGGTTTTGGGTTAGGGTTAGAGTTAGGTTTAGGATGAGGGTGAGATTTAGGGTAAGAGTTAGGGTTAGTGTAAGGTTTGGGTTTAGGGTGAGGGTTAACGTTTGTGTTAGAGTTAGGCTTAGGCTTAGACTTAGGCAGAGAATGAGGGTGAGGTTTAGGGTTAGGGTTAGGGTGAGTGTTAGGGTTATTGTTAGGGTGAGGCTTATGATGAGTTTTAGGGTTAGGATTAGGGTTAGTGTGAGGGCTAGTGTGAGGGTTAGGGTGTGGGTTACGTTAAGGAGTAGGGTTAGATTTAGGATTAGGGTTAGGGTGATGGTGAGTGTGAGGGTTAGGGTTAGGGTTAGGCTTAGGGTTAGGGTGAGGTTTTGGGTTAGATTGAGGGTGAGGCTGAGGATTAGGGTTAGGGTTAGGGTTAGGTTTAGGGTTAGGGTTAGGGTTAGGGTTAGGTTTAGGGTTAGGGTTAGGGTTAAGTAGAGGGTTAGGCTTAGGCTTAGGCTTAGGCTGAGAGTGAGGGTGGGGGTGTGGATTTGTGTTAGGGTTAGGGTTATGGTTAGGCGTATTGTTAGTGTTATGATTAGGGTTTATTTTGCCTTGTGGGTGAGGCTGAGGGTGAGGGTTATAATTAGTGTTAGGGGTAGGGTTAGGGTTAGTGTTATTGTTAGTGTTAGGGTTAGAGTTACGGTGACTTTGAGCGTGAGGGTGAGGGTTAGGGTTAGGTTGAGTTTTAGGGTGAGGTATAGGGTTAGGGTTAGGGTTAGTGTTAAGGTGATGGTGAGGTTTAGGGTTAGAGTTAGGGTTAGGGGGAGGGTTAGGTTGAGGTTTAGGGTTAGGGTCAGTGTGAGGGTTAGGGTGAGGGTGAGGGTTAGGTTGAGGTTTAGGGATAGGGTTAGGTTTAGGGTTAGATTTAGTGTTAGGGTTAATGTAAGGCTTAGGGTGAGGGTTACGCTTACGCTTATGGTTATGCTGAGGGTGAGAGTGGGGGTGAGGAATAGTTTTAGGGTGATGTTTAGGGTTAAGGTTAGTTTTATTGTTAGGGCTAGTGTTACAGTTAAGGTGATGGTGAGGGTGCGGGTGAGGATTAGGTTGAGTGTTAGGATGAGGGTTAGGGTTAGGATTAGGGTTAGGGTGAGGGCTAGGCTGAGGGTGAGGTTTAGGATTAGGATTAGTGTGCGGTTTTTTGTTAGGGTTAGGGTGAGGGTGAGGTTTAGGGTTAGATTTAGGGTTAGGGTGAGACTGAGGTTGAGGGTTAGGGTTAGGGTTAGTGTTAGAGTTAGGGTCAGGGTGTGGATTAGGTTGAGGGTGAGGGTTAGGCTTAGAGTTAGGATTAGGATTAGGGTAAGTGTTAGGGTGGCTGTGAGGCTCAGTGTTAGGGTTACGGTTAGGCTTAAGTTTAGGCTGAGGATGAGGGTAAGGGTGAGGGTTTGGGTAAGGGTGAGGGTTAGGGTTAGGTTTAGGGTGAGAATTAGGGTTTGGTTAAGTTTAGGTTTAGGGTGAGGGTTAGGGTTAGTGTTAGGGTTATTGTTAGGGTTAGGGTTAAGATGAGGTTTAGGTTTAGGTTATGTTTAGAGTTAGGTTTAGGATGAGGGTGAGATTTAGGGTTAAAGTTAGGGTTAGTGTTAGGGTTAGGTTTAGGGTGAGGGTTAACGTTTGGGTTAGGGTTAGGCTTAGGCTTAGGCTGAGCATGAGGGTGGGGTTTTGGGTTAGGGTTAGTGTGAGGTTTAGGGTGAGGTCATTGATGAGTTTTAGGGTTAGGATTAGGCTAAGGGTGAGGGCTAGTTTGAGGGTTAGGGTGAGGGCTAGGGATAGGGATAGGGTTAGGTTTAGGATTAGGGTTAGGGTGAGGGTGAGTGTGAGAGTTAGGGTTAGGGTTAGGTTTAGGCTTAGAGTTAGGGGGAGGGTTAGGGTTATGGTTTGGGTTAGGATGAGGGTGAGGCTAAGGATTAGGGTTAAGTTTAGGGTTAGGTTTAGGGTTAAGTTTAGGTTTAGGGTTAGTGATAGGGTTAGGGTTAGGGTTACGGTGAGGGTTAAGGTTATGGTTAGGGTTAGGTTTAGGCTTAGGTTTACGGTGAGGGTTAAGGTTAGGGTTATGGTTAGGCTTAGGGTTAGGCTGAGGGTATGGATGGGGTGATGATTAGAGTTAGGTTTAGGGTTAGGCTTAGGGTTAGGTTTATTGTTAGAGTTATATTTAGGTTTAAGTTTGCGGTGAGGGTGAGGCTGAGGGTGAGAGTTATCGTTAGGGTTAGGGTTAGGGTTAGTGTTATTGTTAGGGTTAGGGTTAAAGTTACGGTGAGTTTGAGGGTGAGGGTAAGGGTTAGGGTTAGGGTGAGGATTAGGGTTAGGGTTTTGGTTAGGGTGAGGGTGAGGTTTAGGGTTAAAGTTATTGTTAGGGGGAGGGTTAGGGTAAGTTTTAGAGTTAAGGTTAGTGTTTATCTTAGTGTGAGGGTGAATGTTATGTTGAGGTTGAGGGATAGGGTTACCTTTAGAATGAGGGTCAGTTTGAGGGTGAGTGTGATTGTTAGGGTGAGGGTTAGCCATACGCTTAGGGTTAGGCCGAGTGTGAGGGTGGGGGAGGATTAGGGTTAGGGTGATTGTTCGGGTTAGGGTTAGTGTTATTTTTAGGGTTAGGGTTAGAGTTAAAGTGAGGGTGAGGGTGCGGGTGAGGGTTAGGGTTAGGGTTAGGTTGGGGGTTAGGCTTAGCATTATGATTAGGTTGAGGGTAAGGTTTAAGGTTAGAATTAGGGTTAGCATGAGGCTGAAGGAGAGGGTGAGTGTTAGGGTTAGGGTTAGGTTTAGACTTAGGATTAGGGTTAGGGTGAGTGTGAAGTTTAGTGTTAGCCTTAGGTTTAGGCTGAGGGTGAGGGTGAGGGTGAGTGTTAAGGTTAGTTTGAATGTTAGGGTTAGGGTTAGGGTGTGGTTTAGTGTTAGGGTTAGTGTTAGAGTTAGGGGTAGGGTGAGTGTGAGGTTTAGGTGTAGAGTTAGGGCTAGGGTAAGGTTTAGGTAGAGTGTTAGTGTTAGGGTGAGTGTTAAATTGGGGGTGATGGTAAGAGTAAACGTCAGGGTTAGGCTAAGGTTGAGGGTTAAGGTAAAAGTGAGGGTTAGGGTGAGGGTTATGGTTAGGGTTATGGTGAGAGTTTGGGTTCAGGTTAAGTTTAGGGTTATGGTGAGGGTTAGGGTGAGGGTTACGGTTAGGGTGAGAGTTAGGGTTAGGTTGAGGGTTAGGGATACGATTAGGGTTAGGGTGAAGGTGAGGGTTAGGGTTAGTTTTAGGGTGAGGGTTAGGATGAGGGTTGGGGTTAGGATTAGGGTTAGGGTGAGGGCTAGGCTGAGGGTGATGTTTAGGATTAGGGTTAGGGTGAGGTTTCGCGTTAGGGTTAGGGTGAGGGTGAGGGTGAGGGTGAGGTTTAGGGTTAGATTTAGGGTTAGGTTGAGACTGAGGTTGAGGGTTAGGATTAGGGTTAGTGTTAGAGTTAGGGTTAGGGTGAGAGTTAGGTTGAGGGTTCAGGTTAGGCTTAGGTTTAGGATTAGGATTAGGATTAGAGTAAGGGTTTTGCTGAGTGTGAGGGTTAGGGTTAGGGTTAGGCTTAGGTTTAGTCTGAGGGTGAGGGTGAGGTTGAGGCTTAGGTTAAGGGTGAGGTTTAGGGTTAGGGTTAGGGTGAGAGTTAGGGTTCGGTTAAGTTTAGGGGTAGGGTGAGAATTAGGGTTAGGGTTTGGGTTAGGGTGAGGGTGAGGCAAAGAATTAGGCTTAGGTTTAGGGTCAGGTTTAGGTTTAGGGTTAGTGTTAGGTTTATGGTTATGGTTAGGGCTGCGGTGAGGGTTAGGGTTAGGGTTAGGTTTACGGTTAGACTTAGGGTTAGACTGAGGATGAGGGTGAGGGTGAGGGTTAGGGTTAGGTTTAGGGTGAGGTTTAGGATAAGGTTTAGTGTTAGGATTAGGGTATGGGTGAGGGCTATGGTGAGGGTTAGGGTGAGGGCTAGGGATAGGGATAGGTTTAGGTTTAGGATTAGGGTTAGGGTGAGGGTGAGTGTGAGAGTTAGGGTTAGGGTTAGGGTTAGGTTTAGGGTTAGTGTTAGGGTTAGGGTTAAGGTGAGGGTTAGGGTTAGGGTTAGGCTTAGGCTTAGGGTTAGGCTCAGGGTGACGTTGGGGCTGAAGATTAGAGTTAGGGTTAGGCTTAGGCTTAGGGCTAGGCTTCTTGTTAGGGTTATGTTTAGGTTTAAGTTTGCGGTGAGGGTGAGACTGACTGTGCGTGTTATCGTTAGGGTTAGGTTTAGGGTTAGTGTTATTCTTAGGGCCAGGGTGAGAGTTATGGTGAGGTTGAGCGTGAGGGTGAGGGTTAGGGTTAGGTTGAGGTTTAGGGTTAGAGTTAGGGTTAGGGGGAGGGTTAGGGGGAGGTATAGGGTTAGGGTTAGTGTTATGGTTAAGGTGAGGGTGAGGGTTAGGTTGAGGTTTAGGGATAGTGTTAGGTTTAGGATTAGGTTTAGGCTGAGAGTGAGTGTAAGGCTTAGGGTGAGGGTTAGGCTTAGGCTTAGGGTTAGGCTTAGGGTGAGGGTCGGGGTGAGGAATAGGGTTAGGGTGATGATTAGGAATAAGGTTAGTTTTATTGTTAGGGTTAGTGTTAGAGTTAAGGTGAGGGTCAGGGTGCGGCTGAGGGTTACGGTGAGGGTTAGGATGAGGGTTATGGTTAGGATTAGGGTTAGGGTGAGTGCTAGGCTGAGGGTGAGGTTTAGGATTAGGTTTAGAGTGAGGTTTAGGGTTAGGGTTAGGTTTAGGTTTAGGGTTAGGGTTACGGTGAGGGTTAAGGTTATTGTTAGGGTTAGGGTTGGATTTAGGGTTACAATTGTAGTGAGGGTGAGGGTTAGGGTTAAGGTTAGTATGAGGTTTAGGTTTTGGGTTAGGGTTAGCGTTAGGTTTAGGATGAGGATGAGATTTAGGGTTAGAGTTAGGGTTAGTGTTAGGGTTAGGTTTAGGGTGAGGGTTAACGTTTGGGTTAGGGTTAGGCTTAGGCTTAGACTTAGGCAGAGAATGAGGGTGAGGTTTATGGTTAAGGTTAGGGTGAGTGTTAGGGTTAGGGTTAGGATGAGGCTTATGATGAGTTTTAGGGTTAGGATTAAGGTTAGGGTGAGGGCTAGTGTGAGGGTTAGGGTGTGAGTTACGTTTAGGGGTAGGGTTAGATTTAGGATTAGGTTTAGGGTGAGGGTGAGTGTGAGGGTTAGGGTTAGGGTTAGGCTTAGGGTTAGGGTGAGGTTTTGGGTTAGGTTGAGGGTGAGGCTGAGGATTAGGGTTAGGGTTAGGGTTAGGATTAGGGTTAGGGTGAGGGTAACGGTTAAATTGAGGGTTAGGCTTAAGCTTAGGCTTAGGCTGAGCGTGAGGTTGAGGGTGTGGATTAGGGTTAGGGTTAGAGTTATGGTTAGGGGTATTGTTAGTGTTATGGTTCGGGTTCAGTTTGCGTTGAGGGTGAGGCTGAGTGTGAGGTTTATAATTAGTGTTAGGGGTAGGGTTAGGGTTAGTGTTATTGTTAGTGTTAGGGTTAGAGTTACGGTGAGTTTGAGCATGAGGGTGAGGTTTAGGGTTAGGGTGAGTTTTAGGGTAAATTATAGGGTTAGGGTTAGGGTTAGTGTTAAGGTGAGGGTGAGGTTTAGGGTTAGAGTTAGGGTTAGGGGGAGGGTTAGGTTGAGGTTTAGGGTTAGGGTTAGTGTGAGGGTTAGGTTGAGGGTGAGGGTTAGGTTGAGATTTAGGGATAGGGTTAGGTTTAGGGTTAGATTTAGTGTTAGGGTGAATGTAAGGCTTAGGGTGAGGGTTAGGCTTATGCTTAGGGTTATGCTGAGGGTGAGGGTGGGGGTGAGGAATAGGGTTAGGGTGATGTTTAGGGTTAAGGTTAGTTTTATTGTTAGGGTTAGTGTTAGTGTTAAGGTGAGGGTGAGGGTGCAGGTGAGGGTTAGGGTGAGGGTTAGGATGAGGTTTAGCGTTAGGATTAGGGTTAGGGTGAGGGCTAGGCTGAGGGTGAGGTTTA
Source organism: Dipodomys merriami (assembly GCF_024711535.1). Taxonomy (NCBI): domain Eukaryota; kingdom Metazoa; phylum Chordata; class Mammalia; order Rodentia; family Heteromyidae; genus Dipodomys; species Dipodomys merriami. The sequence goes on along the minus strand of NW_027202471.1, from coordinate 2,558,596 downwards.
GGATTAGGATTAGTGTGCGGTTTTGGGTTAGGGTTAGGGTGAGTGTGAGGTTGAGGGTTAGGGTTAGGTTTAGTGTTAGAGTTACTGTTAGGGTGAGGGTTAGGTTGAGGGTGAATGTTAGGCTTAGAGTTAGGATTAGGATTAGGGTAAAGTTTAGGGTGGCTGTGAGAGTTAGGGTTAGGCATAGGTTTAGGCTGAGGGTGAGGGTAAGGGTGAGGTTTTGGGTAAGGGTAAGGGTTTGGGTAAGGGTGAGGGTTAGGGTTAGGTTTAGGGTGAGAATTAGGGTTCGGTTAAGTTTAGGGTTAGGGTGAGGGTTAGGGTTAGGGTTAGGGTTACTGTTAGGGTTAGGGTTACAGTTACAGTGAGGGTGAGGGTTAGGTTTAGGCTTAGGATGAGGTTTAGGTTTAGGTTATGTTTAGAGTTAGGTTTAGGATGAGGGTGAGATTTAGGGTTAGAGTTAGGGTTAGTTTTAGGGTTAGGTTGAAGGCGAGGGTTAACGTTAGGTTTAGGGTTAGGCTTAGGCTTAGACTGAGCATGAGGGTGAGGTTTAGGGTTAGGGTTAGGGTGAGGGTTTGGGTTAGGTTTAGCGTGAGGTCTTTGATGAGTTTTAGGGTTAGGATTAGGCTAAGGTTGAAGGCTAGTTTGAGGGTTAGGGTGAGGGCTAGGGATAGGGATAGGGTTAGGTTTAGGATTAGGGTTAGGGTGAGGGTGAGTGTGAGAGTTAGGGTTAGGGTTAGGTTTAGGCTTAGAGTTAGGGGGAGGGTTAGGGTTATGGTTTTGGTTAGGATGAGGGTGAGGCTAAGGATTAGGTTTAAGTTTAGAGTTAGGTTTAGGGTTAAGTTTAGGTTTAATGTTAGTGTTAGGCTTAGGGTTAGGGTTACTGTTAGGGTTAAGTTTAGGGTTAGGGTTAGGCTTAGGCTTAGGCTTAGGGTTAGGCTGAGGGTGACGGTGAGGGTGAGGTTTAGGGTTAGGGTTACGGTGAGGTTTAGGTTGAAGTTTAGTGTTAGGATTAGGGTAAGTGTGAGGGCTATGGTGAGGGCTAGGTTGAGGGCTATGGATAGGAATAGAGTTAGGTTTAGGATTAGGGTTAGGGTTAGGGTGAGTGTGAGAGTTAGGGTTAGCGGTAGGTTTAGGCTTAGAGTTAGGGTGAGGATTAGGGTTAGGGTTTGGGTTAGGGTGAGGGTGAGGCTGAGGATTAGGGTTAGGTTTAGCGTTAGGTTTAGGTTTATGGTTAGGGTTAGTGTTAGGGTTAGGGTTACGGTGAGGGTAGGGTTAGGGTTATGGTTAGGCTTAGCGTTAGGCTGAGGGTGAGGGTTGGGGTGAGGATTAGAGTTAGGGTTAGGCTTAGGCATAGGGTTAGGTTTATTGTTAGAGTTATAATTAGGTTTAAGTTTGCGGTGCGGGTGAGGGTGAAGGTGAGGATAATCGTTAGGGTTAGGGTTAGAGTTAGTGCTATTGTTAGGGTTAGGGTTAAAGTTACGGTGAGTTTGAGGGTGAGTGTGAGGGTTAGGGTGAGTGTGAGGTTTCGGGTTAGAGTTATTGTTAGGGGGAGGGTTAGGGTGAGGTTTAGAGTTTAGGTTAGTGTTTTGGTTAGTGTGAGGGTGAAGGTTATGTTGAGGTTGAGGGATAGGGTTACCTTTAGGATGAGGGTCAGTTTGAGGGTGAGTGTGAGGGTTAGGGCGAGTGTTAGGCTTACGCTTAGGTTTAGGCCGATGGTGAGGGTGGGGTGAGGATTAGGGTTAGGGTGATGGTTCGGGTTAGGTTTAGTGTTATTTTTAGACTTAGGGTTAGAGTTACGGTGAGGTTGAGCGTGAGGGTGAGGGTTAGGGTTAGGTTGAGGTTTAGGGTTAGAGTTAGGGTTAGGGGGAGGGTTAGGGTGAGGTTTAGGGTTAGAGTTAGGGTTAGGGTTAGGGTGAGGGTTAGTTTGAGGTTTAGCGATAGGGTTAGGTTTAGGATTAGGTTTAGGGTGAGGGTGAGTGTAAGGCTTAGGGTCAGAGTTAGGCTTATGCTTAGGTTTAAGCTTAGGGTGAGGGTGGGGGTGAGGAATAGGGTTAGGGTGATGGTTAGGGTTAAGGTTAGTTTTATTGTTAGGGTTAGTGTTAGAGTTAAGGTGAGGGTGAGGCTGCGGGTGAGGGTTACGGTGAGGGTTAGGATGAGGGTTATGTTTAGGATTAGGGTTAGTGTGAGGGGTAGGCTGAGGGTGAGGTTTAGGATTAGGTTTAGGGTGAGGCTTAGGGTTAGGGTTAGGTTTGGGGTTAGGGTGAGGGAAAGGATTAGGGTTAGATTTAGGGTTAGGTTGAGACTGAGGTTGAGGGTTAGGGTTAGGGTTAGTGTTAGAGTTAGTGTTAGGGTGAGGGTTAGGTTGAGGATGAGGGTTAGGCTTAGAGTTAGGAATAGGATTAGGGTAAGGGTTAGGGTGACTTGCGTGTTAAGGTTAGGTTTTGGTTTAGGCTTAGGTTTAGGCTGAGGGTGAGGGTACGGGTCAGGGTTAGGGTAAAGTTGAGGGTTAAGGTTAGTGTTAGGGTGAGAGTTAGGGTTCAGTTAAGTTGAGGGCTAGGGTGAGGTTTAGGATTAGGTTTAGGGTTATTTTTAGGGTTAGGGTTACAGTTACAGTGAAGGTGAGGGTTAGGGTTAGGGTTAGGATGAGGTTTAGGTTTAGGTTATGTTTAGAGTTAGGTTTAGGATGTGGGTGAGATTTAGGGATAGAGTTAGGTTTAGTGTTAGGGTTAGGTTTAGAGTGAGGGTTAACATGAAGTTTAGGGTTAGGGTTAGGGTTAGGCTTAGAGTTAGTTTGAGGGTTATGGTTACGGTTTGGTTTAGGGTGAGAGTGAGGCTGAGGTTTGGGGTTAAGTTTAGGGTTAGGTTTAGGGTTAGGTTTAGGTTTAAGGTTAGTGTTAGTGTTAGGGTTAGGGTTAGGGTTACAGTGAGGTTTAGGGTTAGGGTTAGGTTTAGGGTTAGGCTTAGGCTTAGGGTTAGGCTGAGGGTGAGGTTTAGGGTTAGGGTTAGTGTGAGTTTTATGATGAGGTTTAATGTTAGCAATAGGGTAAGGGTGAGATCTATGGTGAGGGTTAGGGTGAGGGCTAGGGATAGGAATAGGGTTAGGTTTAGGATTAGGGTTAGGGTGAGGGTGAGGGTGAGGGTTAGGGTGAGGGTTAGGGTGAGGGTTAGGGTTAGGGTATGGTTGAGGTTGAGGTTTAGGGTTATAGGTTTATAGGGTTAGGGTTAGGGTGAGGGTTAGGGTTAGGGTTAGGGTGATAGTTAGGGGGAGGTTTAGGGTTAGGGTTAGGGTTTGGGATAGGATTAGGATTAGGTTGAGGCTGAGTGTGTGTGTAAGCTTTAGGTCTAGGGTTAGGCTTAGGTTTAGGCTGAGGGTGAGGGTGAGGTTGAGTTTTAGGATTAGGGTGAGGGTTAGGTTTAGGGTTAGTGGGAGGATTAGAATGAAGGTAGGGTTTAGGATTAGGGTTAGGTTAAGGGCTAGGGTGAGTGAGGTTTAGGTTTATGTTTAGGTTTAGGGTGAGGTTTATGTTTAGGCTTAGGGTTTGGGTTAGGGTGACCCTGAGGTTTAATTTTAGAGTTAGGTTTAGGGTGAGGCTGAGGGTGAGGGTTAGGTTTAGGGTTAGTGTTAGTTTTAGAGTTAGTGTTAGGGTGAGGGTTAGGGTGAGGTTGAGGTTTAGGGATAGGTTTAAGATTAGGATTAGGATTAGGGTTAGGCTGAGGGTGAGGGTGAGGGTTAGGGTTAGGGTGAGGATGAGGGTTAGGGAAAGGGTTAGATTGCGAGTGAGGTTTAGGGTGATGTTTAGGGTTAGTTTGAGGGTTAGTGTTAGGGTTAGAGTTAGTGTTAGTGTGAGGGTAAGTGTTAAAGTGAGGGTTCGGGTTAGGGTGAGGGTTATTGTTAGGGTTAGGGTTTGGGTCTGCGTTAGGGTTAGTGTTAGTGTTATTGTTATGTTTAGGGTTAGAGTTACGTTGAGGTTGAGGGTGAGAGTGAGGGTTTTGGTTAGGGTGAGGTTTAGGGTGAGGTTTAGGGTTAGGGTTAGGGTTATGGTTAGGGTGAGGGTGAGGTTTAGGGTTAGAGTTAGGGTTAGGGGGAGGTTTAGGATGAGGCTTAGCGTTAGGATAAGGGTTAGGGTAAGGGCTAGGGTGAAGGTGAGTTTTAGGCTTAGGGTTAGGTTGAGGTTTACGGTTAGGGTTACTGTTAGGGTGAGGGTGAGTTTTAGGGTTAGAGTTAGGGTTAGCGTGAGGCTGAGGGTGAGGACTAGGGTTAGGGTGAGTGTTAGGTTTAGGGTTAGGGTGAGGGTTAAGCTGAGGCTGAGGGTTAGGTTTAGGGTTAGGATTAGGATTAGGGTTTGTTTTTCGGTGAGTGTGAGGGTTAGGGATATTATTAGGTCGAGGGTTAGGGTTAGGGTGAGGGTTATATTTAGGTCTAGTATTATGGTTACGGTGAGGGTGAGTGTGAGGGTTAGGGTTAGGTTGAGGTTTAGTGTTTGGGTTAGGGTTAGAGTTAGGCTTAGGGTTAGGGTGAGGTTTAGGGGTAGAGTTAGGGTTAGGGAGGAGGGTTTGGGTTAGGGTTATGGTTAGGGTGAGTGTTAGGGTGGGGGTGATGGTAAGCCAAAAATGAGGTTTATGCTGAGGGCAAGGGTTATTGTAAGGGTGAGGGTTTGGGTTTGGGTTAGGGTGAGGGTTAGGGTTAGGGTTAGGGTGAAGGTGAGGGTTGGATTGAGGATTAGTGTTAGGGTTAGTGTGAGTTTTAGGGTGAGGATGAGAGTTAGGGGTAGTGTGAAGTCTAGGATGAGTGTGAGGGTTAGGGTTAGTGTTAGGGTGAGGTTTAGGGTTAGGGTGATGGTTAGGGTTAGTGTGAGGGTTAGTGTTGGGGTTAGGGTTAGGGTTAGGTTGAAGGTTAGGGTTAGGGTTAGGGTTAGGGTTAGGTTCAGGGTTACGGTGAGGGTAAGGGTGTGGATTAGGGTTGGGGTTAGGATGAGGTTTAGGTTTAGGATTAGGTTTATGGTTAGGGTTAGGGTGAGGGTGAGGTTTAGGGTTAGATTTAGGGTTTGTGTTCGGTTTAGGGTGAGGGTTAGGGTTAGGATTAGTGTAAGGGTTAGGTTTAGGGTTAGGGTTAGGCTTAGGCTTAAGCTTAGGCTTAGACTGAGCATGTGTGTGAGGGTTAGGGTTAGTGTTAGGGTTAGGGTTAAGTTGACGTTAAGGTTTAGATTTAGGGTTAGGATGAGGGCTAGGGTGAGGGTTAGGGTGAGGGTTAGGGTTAGGGATAGGGTTAGGTTTAGGATTAGGGTTAGGGGGAGGTTGAGTGTGAGCGTTATGGTTAGGGTTAGGGTTAGGTTGAGGGTTAGGGTTAGGTTTTGGGTTAGGGTGAGGATGAGGCTGAGGACTAGGCTTAGGTTTAGGGTTAGGGATAGTTTTAGGGTTACAGTGAGGATTAGGGTTCGTCCGAGGCTTAGGCTTAGGTTTAGGCTGAGTGTGAGGGTGGGGGTGAGGATTAGGGTTAGGTTAGGGTTTAAATTAGGGTTATTTTTAGTGTTATGTTTTGGGTTAAGTTTGCAGTGAGGGTGAGGCTGAGGGTGAGGGTTATGGCTAGGGTTAGTTATAGGCTTAGGTTTTGGCTGACAGTGATCGTGGGGGTGAGGAATATATTTTGGTTGATGTTTAGGATTAGGGTTAGGGTGAAGGTTATGATGAGGGTAGGGATAGGATTAGGTTTAGCCTGAGGGCTTGGGTGAGGGTGAGTGTTAGGGTTAGGGTTAGGCTTAGGCTTAGGTTTAGGCTGAGGGTGAGGGTGAGGGTGAGTGTTAGGGTTAGGGTGATGGATAGGGTTAGGTTAAAGTTGAGTGTTTGGATGAGGGTTAGGGTTAGGGTGAGTGTTAGGATGAGTGTGACCATAGGAGTAAAGGTGAGGGTTAGGCTGTGGGTGAGTGTTCCCCTAAGCGTCAGAGTTAGGATTAGGGTGATGGTTAGGGTAAGGGTTAGGGTGAGGGTTAGGATGAGGGTGAGGGATAGATTGAGGATTATGGTTAGGGTTAGTGTGAGGTTTAGGGTGAGGATGAGGGTTAGGTTATGGTGAGGGTTAGGGTTAGAATTAAGTTTATTGTGGGGGCTAGGGTGAGGCTGAGGGGTAGGGTTAGGGTTAGGGTGAGGTTTAGGGTTAGGGTTAGAATTAGGGTTACGGTGAGGGTTAGTGTTAGGGTGAGGGTTATGGTTAGGGTGAGGTTTACGGTTAGTTTTAGAGTTATTTTTAGGTTTAGGGTTAGGGGTACAGTGAGGGTGAGGATGAGGGTTAAGGTTAGGGGAGGTTTAGGTTTAGGGTTAGGGTTAGGGTTAGGGTTAGGGTGAGTGTGAGGTTTAAGGTTAGATTTTGGGTTCAGGTGAGGTTTAAGATGAGGGTTAGGGTTAGGGTTAGTTTTAGGTTTAGGGTTAGGGTGAGGTTAAGTGTTAGGGATATGGTTAAGATTAGGGTTAGGGTGAGGGTGAGTGTGTGGGTTAGAGTTAGGTTTTGGGTTAGGCTTAGGTTTAGGCTGAGGGTTAGGTTGAGCGGGAGGGTTAGGGTTCGGGTGAGGGTTAGGGTTAGGGTTAGTGTGAGTGTTAGGATGAAGGTTTGGTTTTGGATTAGGTTTAGGGTGAGGGCTAGGTTGAAGGTGAGGTTTAGGGTTAGGGTTAGGGTGAGGTTTAGGGTTAGGGTTAGGGTCAGTGTGAGTTTGAGGTTTAGTGTTACAGATAGGTTTAAGGTGAGTGTTAGGGTGAGGGTTTGGCTTAGTGTTAGTGTTAGAGCGAGGTTTAAGGTGAGGGTGTCTCTTAGGGTTAGGGTTAGGATTAGGATTAGGTTTAAGGAGAGGGGGAGTGTGAGGGTTAGAGTTAGGGTTAGGTTTAGGCTTAGGGTCAGGGTGAGGGTGAAAGTTAGGGGTAGGGTTAGGGTTAGGGTTAAGGTTATGGTTAGGAATAGCGTTAGGGTTAGGGTGAGGTTGAGGTTTAGAGTTAGAATTAGGGTTAGGGTGAGGCTGAGGCAGAGGGTGAGGGTTAGGGTAAGTGTTAGGATTAGGATTAGGGTTAGGGTTAGGGTGAGTGTGAGGGTTAGGGTTAGCCTTAGGTTTAGGCTGAGGGTGAGGGTGAGGGTGAGTGTTAGGGTCAGTTTGAGTGTTAAGGTTAGTTTTAGGTTGTGGATTAGTGTTAGGGATAGTGTTAGAGTTAGGGTTATGGTGAGGGTGAGGTTTAGGAGTAGAGTTAGGGTTAGGGTGAGTGTTAGGTTGAATGTTAGGGTAAGGGTGAGGTTTAGGGTGGGGGTGAAGGTAAGGGTAAACGTGAGGGTTAGGCTAAGTGTGAGGGTTAGGGTGAGGTTTAGGGTTGGGGTTACGGTGAGTGTTAGGGATCGGGTTAATTTTAGGGTTAGGGTGAGGGTTAGGGTATGGGTTAGGGTGAGGGTGAGAGTTAGGTTTAGGTTGAGGGTTAGGGTTAGGATTAGGGTTAGGGTAAGTGAGAGGGTTAGGGTTAGTGTTAACGTGAGGGTTAGGATGAGGGTTAGTGTTAGTATTAGGGTTAGGGTGAGGGCTAGGGTGAGGGTGAGGTTTAGGTTTAGGGTTAGGGTGAGCTTTATGGTTAGGGTTAGGTTTAGGGTTAGGGTGAGGGTGAGGTTTAGGGTTAGGTTTAGGGTTAGGTTGAGACTGAGGTTGATGGTTAGGGTTTGGGTTAGTGTTAGAGTTAGGGTTAGGGTGAGGGTTAGGTAGAGGGTGAGGGTTAGGCTTAGGGTTAGGATTAGTATTAGGGTAAGGGTTAGGGTGATTGTGAGGGTTAGGGTTAGGGTTAGGCTTAGATTTAGGATGAGGGTGAGTGTGAGGTTTAGGGTTAGTGTGAGGGTTAGGGTTAGGGTGAGAGTTAGGGTTCACTTAAGGTTAGGGATAGGGTGAGGGTTAGGGTTAGGGTTAGGGTTATTGTTAGGGTTAGGGTTAGGGTTAGGGTTACAGTTACAGTGAGGCTGAGGTTTAGGGTTAAGGTTAGGATGAGGTTTAGGTTTGGGGTTAGGGTTAGAGTTAGGTTTAGGATGAGGGTGAGATTTAGGGTTACAGGTAGGGTTAGTGTTAGGGTTATCTTTACCATGAGGGTTAACGTTAGGGTTAGGGTTAGGATAGGTTTAGGCTTAGGCAGAGAATGAGGGTGAGGTTTAGGGTTAGGGTTAGGGTGAAGGTTAGGGTTAGGGTTAGGGTGAGGCTTAGGATTAGTTTTAGGGTTAGGATTAGGGTTAGGGTGAGGGCTAGGATGAGGGTAGTGTGTGGGTTTCGTTTAGGGATAGGGTTAGGTTTAGGATTAGCTTTAGGGTGAGGGTGAGTGTGAGAGTTAGGTTTAGGGTTAGGCTTAGGCTTAGGGTGAGGTTGTGGGTTAGGTTGAGGGTGAGGCTGAGGATTAGGGTTAGGTTTAGGGTGAGGGTTAGGTTTAGGTTTAGGGTTATGGTTATGGTTAGGGTTAAGTTGAGGGTTAGGCTTAAGCTTAGGCTTAGGCTTAGGCTAAGGGTGATGGTGGGGTGTGGATTAGGGTTGGGTTTAGGGTTAGCATTAGGGGTATTGTTAGTTTTATGGTTAGGGTTAAGTTTGTGATGAGGGTGATGCTGAGGGTGAGGGTTATGATTAGTGTTAGGGGTAGGGATAGGGTTAATGTTATTGTTAGGATTAGGGTTAGAGTTACGGTGAGGTTGAGCATGAGGGTGAGGTTTAGGGTTAGGTTGAGTTTTAGGGTGAGGTTTAGGGTTAGGGTTAGGGTTAGTGTGAGCGTGAGGTTTAGGGTAAGAGTTAGTATTAGTTGGAGGGTTAGGGTGAGGTTTAGGGTTAGGGTTAGTGTTAGGGTTAGGGTGAGGGTGAGGGTTAAGTTGAGGTTTAGGGATTGGCTTAGGTTTAGGATTAGGTTTAGGGTGAGGGTGAGCGTAAGGCTTAGGGTGAGGGTTAGGCTTAGGCTTAGGTTTAGGCTGATGGTGAGGGTGGAGGTGGGTAATAGTGTTAGGGTGATGGTTAGGGAGAAGGTTAGTTTTATTGTTAGCGTTAGTGTTAGAATTAAGGTGAGGGTGAGGGTGCGGGGGAGGGTTAGGGTTAGGATTAGACTTAGCGTGAGGGTGAGGTTTAGGGTTAGATATAGGGTTAGTTGGAGGGTTAGGGTGAGGGTTAGGGATAGGGTTAAGTTTAGGCTTAGGGTTAGGGTGAGGGTTAGGGTTAGGGTTTGGGGTAGGGTGAGGGTGAAGCTGAGGATTAAGGTTAGGTTTAGGGTTAGGTTTATGGTTAGGTTTAGGTTTAGGGTTAGTGTCATGGTTAAGGTTAGGGTTAGGGTTACAGTGAGGGTTAGGTTTATGGTTCGGGTTAGGCTTAGGTTTAGGCTGAGTGTGAGCGTGAGGGTGAGGGTTAGGGTTAATGTCAGAGTGAGGTTTAGGATGAGGTTTAGTGTTAGGATTAGGGTAAGTGTGAGGGCTATGGTGAGGGTTAGGGTGAGGGCTAGGTATAGGAATCGAGTTAGGTTTAGGATTAGGGTTAGGGTGAGAGTGAGTGTGAGAGTTAGGTTTAGGGATAGGCTTAGGCTTAGAGTTATGGTGAGTGTTAATGTTATGGTTTGGGTTAGGGTGAAGGTGAGGCTGAGGATTAGGGTTAAGTTTAGGGTTAGGTTTAGGTTTAGGGTTACTCATAGGGTTAGGGTTAGGGTTAGGGTTCCGGTGAGGGTTAGGGTTAGGGTTAAGCTTAGTGTTAGGCTGAGGGTGAGGTTGTGGGTGAGGATTAGAGTTAGGGTTAGGGTTAGGCTTAGGGTTAGGGTTATTGTTATGGTTATGTTTAGGTTAAAGTTTGCGGTGAGGGTGAGGCTGAGGGTGAGTGTTATTGTTAGGGTTAGGGTTAGGATTAGTGTTATTCTTAGGGTCAGGATTAGAGTTATGGTGAGTTTGAGGGTGAGGGTGAGGGTTAGGGTTAGGGTGAGGTTTAGGGATAGGGTTAGGGTTAGGTTGAGGTTGAGGTTGAGGGTTAGAGTTATTGTTTGGGCGTGGGTTAGGGTGAGGTTTAGGGTTAGGATTAGTGTTTGGGTTAGTTTGAGGTTGAAGTTTAGGTTGAGGTTGAGGGTTGAGGATTAGGGTCAGATTGAGGGTGAGTGTGAGGGTTTGGGTGAGGGTTATGCTTACGCTTAGGGTTAGGCTGAGGGTGAGGGTGGGGTGAGGATTAGGGTTAGGGTGATGGTTCGGGATAGGGTTAGTGTTATTTTTAGGGTTAGGGTTAGAGTTACAGTGAAGGTGAGGGGGCGGGTGAGGGTTAGGGTTAGGGTTAGGGTGGAGGTTAGGTTTCGATTTACCGTTTGGGGGAGGGTTAGGGTGAGTGTTAGGATTAGGTGTAATGTTAGGATTAGGTTGAGGGTGAGGGTTAGGTTGAGGTTTCGGGTTAGGTTTAGGATTAGTTTGAGGGTTAGTGTTAGGGTTACGGTTAGTGTTAGGATGAGGGTAAGTGTTAGGTTGAAGGTATGGGTTAGGGTGAGGGTTATGGTAAGGGTGAGGGTTAGGATTAGGTTTAGGTTTATTGTTAGGGTTAGGTTTAGGGTTACGGTTAATGTGAGGTTGAGGGTTAGGGTTAGTGTTAGGTTGAAGTCTAGGTTGGGGTTACAGTTATAGTTAGGGTCAGGGTGAGGGTGAGGTTTAGGGTTATAATTAAGGTTCGGGTGAGGTTTAGGGTTAGGGTTAGGGTGATAGGGGGATGGTTATGGTTAGTGTTAGGTTTAGGGATAGGATTAGGATTAGGTTGAGGGTGAGTGTGTTTGTTAGGGTTAGGTCTAGGGTTAGGCTTAGGTTTAGTCTGAGGGTGAGCATGAGGTTGAGAGTTAGGGTGAGGGTTAGGTTTAGGGTTAGGGAGAGGTTTAGTATGAGGGTTAGGGTTAGGATTAGAGTTAGGGTAAGGGCTAGGGTGAGGGTGAGGTTTAGGGTTAGGGTTAGGTTTGACGTTCGGATTTAGAGTTAGGGTTAGGGTGAGGGTGATGGTGAGGGTTAAGTTTAGGGATAGTGTTAGTTTTAGGGTTAGGGTTAGGGTGAGGGTTAGTGTGAGGGTGAGGGTTTGGGATAGGTTTAGGATTAGGTTTAGTGTTAGGGTTAGGCTTAGGGTGAGGGTGAGGTTGAGGGTTAGGGTGAGGATGAGGGTTAGTGTTAGGGTGAGGGCTAGGGTGAGGATGAGGGTTAGGGATAAGGTTAGAATGAGGGTTAGGGTTAGGGTGATGGTTAGGGTTAGTGTGAGGGTTAGTGTTAGGGTTAGGGTTAGTGTTAGTGTGTGGGTAAGTTTTAAGGTGAGGGTTAGGGTTAGGGTGAGGTTATTGTTAGGGTTAGGGTTAGAGTTACGGTTATGGTGAAGGTGAAGTTGAGGGTTCGGGTTAGGGTTAGGATGAGGTTTAGGTTTAGGGTTAGGGTTAGGGTGAGGTTTTGTTTTAGGCTTAGGGTTACGGCGAGGTTTAGGGGTTTGGGTTAGTGTTAGAGTTAGGTTTATTGTGAGCTGGAGGTTTAGAGTTAGTTAGGGTTAGGGTGACGGTTAGGAAAAGGTTAGGGTTAGTGTTAGCATTAGGATTACAGTGAGAGTAAGGGGGAGGGTTAGGGTTAGGGTTAGGGTTAAGTTTAGGATTTGGTTCAGGGTGAGGGTGAGTGTGTGTGTTAGGGTTAGGTTTAAGTTTAAGCTTAGGGTTAGGCTGAGGGTTAGGTTGAGGGTGAGGGTTAGGGTTAGGGTGAGGGTTAGGTTTTGGGTTAAGTTTAGGGTTAGGGTGAGGGTTATGGTAAGGGTTATGGTGTGGGTGAGGGTTAGGGTTATGTTGAGGGTTAGGGTTAGGTTTAGAGTTAGTGTGAGTGTGAGGATGAGGTTTAGGATTAGGTTTAGGGTGAGGGTTAGGATAAGGGTTAGGGTTAGGATTAGGTTATGGGGAGGGCTATTGTGAGGGTGGGGTTTAGGGTTAGGTTTAAGGTGAGGCTTAGGTTTAGGGTTAGGGTTAGGGTGAGGGTGAGGTTTAGGGTTAGAATTAGGGTTAGGGTGAGGCTGAGGGTGAGGGTTAGGGTTAGGGTTAGTTTTAGATTTAGGTTTAGGCTGAGGGTTAGGGTGAGGGTGAGCTTTAGGCTTAAGGTAAAGATTAGGATTAGGATAAGGTTTAGGGTGAGTGTGAGGGTTAGGTTTAGGATTAGGGTTAGGCTACGTTTAGACTGAATGTGTGGGTGAGGGTTAGGGTTAGGGTTTGGATGAGAGTGAGGGTTAGGGTTAGGGTGAGACTTAGGGTTCGGGTTAAGTTGAGGGTTAGGGTGAGTGTTAGGGTTAATATTAGGGTTAGGTTGAGGGTTAGGATGAGGATTAGGGTTAGGATTAGGGTTAGGTTGAGGGCTAAGGTGAAGGTGAGGATTCGGGTTAGTGTTAGGATGAGGTTTAGGTTTAGGGTTAGGTTTAGAGTGAGGGTTAGGATGAGAGTTAGTGTTATGGTGATGTGAGGGTTAGGGTTAGAGTGTTGTTCATTGTTAGTATTAGGGTTAAGGTGAGGGTGAGTGTTAGGATTAAGGTTAGTGTTAGAGTTAGGTTTACGTTTAGCGTTAGGATTAGTGTTATTGTTAGGGATATGGTTAGAGTAACAGTGAGGTTGAGGGTGAGGGTGAGGATGAGGGTTAGGATGAGGTTTAGGGTTAGGGTTATTGTTAGTGTTAGGATTAGGGTGAGGGTGAGGTTGAGTGTGAGGCTTAGGGTTAGGTTTAGGCTTAGGCTTAGGGTTAGGCTGAGGGTGAGGTTGGGGGTGAGGTTTAGGGTTTGGGTGATGTTTAGGTTTACGTTTAGGGTGAGGGTTAGGATGAAGTTTAGGGTTAGGGTGAGGTTAGGGTGAGGATGATTTTAAGGGTAAAGGTGAGGTTTATGCTGAGGGTAATGGTTAAGATAAGGGTGAGGGTTAGGGTTAGGTTTAGGGTTAGTGTAAGGGTTAGGTTTAGGGATAGGAAGAGTGTTATATTTAGCATTAGTGTTAGAGTTAGTGTGAGGTTTAGGGTGACGATGAGGGTCAGGTTTAGGGTGAGGGTGAGGGTTAGAATTAGGGTTAGGGTTAAGGTTAAGTTTAGGGTTAGAGTTAGGATTATGGTGAGGGTTAGGGTTAGGGTTAGGCTTAGGCTTACATTTAGGCTGAGGTTGAGGCTGAGGGTGAGGGTTTTGGTTAGGGTTAGGGTTAGGGTTAGGTTTAGGGTAAGTGTTATTGTTAGGGTTAGGTTTAGAGTTATGGTGAGGTTGATGGTGAGTGTGAGGTTTAGGGTTAAGGTGAGGTTTAGGGTTAGGGATAGGGTTATGGATAGAGTTAGGGTGAGCGTGTCGGTAAGGTTAAAGGTGAGCGTTAGGCTGAGGCTGAGCGTTAGTAAGGGTTGGGGTGAGAGTTAGGGTTCGGGTTAAGTTTACGTTTAGGTTGAGGGTTAGGTTAAGGGTTATGTTGAGGATGAGGGTTAGGGTTAGGTTGAGGGTTAGTGTTAGGATTAGGGTTAGGGTGAATGTGAAGGTTAGGGTTAGTGTTAGGGTGAGGGTTAGGATGAGGGTTAGGTTTAGGATTAGGGTTATGGTGAGGCCTGGTTTGAGGTTGAGGTTTCGGGTTAGCGTTAGGTTGAGGTTTAGGGTTAGGTATAGGGTTAGGGTGAGGGTGTCGGTAAGGTTAAAGGTGAGGGTTAGGCTGAGGGTTAGGGTTACGGTAAGGTTGAGGGTTAGGGTTAGGGTGAGGGTTAGTGTTAGGGTTGGGGTGAGAGTTAGGGTTCGTGTTAAGTTTAGGGTTAGGTTGAGGGTTAGGGTAAGGGTTAAAGTGAGGGTGATTGTTAGGGTTAGGTTAAGGGTTAGTTTTATGGTTAGGGTTAGGGTGAGGGCTAGTTTGAGGTTGAGCTTTAGGGTTAAAGTTAGGGTGAGATTTAGGGTTAGGGTTAGGGGTAGGGTTAGGGTGAGGGTGAGGTTTACGGTTAGAGTTAGAGTTAGGGTGAGGCTGAGATTGATGTTTAGGTTTAGTGTTAGAGTTAGGGTTAGGGTGAGGGTTAGGTTGAGGTTGAGGGTTAGGCTTAAGTTTAGGATTAGGATTAGCATAAGGGTTAGGGTGAGTGTGAGGGTTATGGTTAGGGTTAGGCTTAGGGTTAGGCTGAGGGTGAGGTTCAGAGTCAGGGTCAGGGTTAGGTTTATGGTGAGAGTTAGGGTTTGGTTAAGTTTAGGGTTAGGGTGAGGGTTAGGGTTAGATTTATGGTGAGCTTGAGTGTTACGGTTAGGTTGAGGCTTAGGGTTAGGATTAGGGTTACGGTAAGGGTTAAGATTAGGGTTAGGGTGAGGGTAAGGATGAGGATTAGGGATAGGGTGACGGCTAGGTTGAGGGTGAGGTTTAGGGTTAGTGTTAGATTAAGGGTTAGGGTTAGAGTTAGGCTTAGGGTGAGGGTTAGTTTGAGGGTTAGGTTTACGGTGAGGATGAGGGTTAGGGTTAGGGTAAGGTTGATGGTAAGGGTAAAGGTGAGGTTTACGCTGAGGGTGAGGGTTAAGATAAGGGTGAGGTTTAGGGTTAGGTTTAGGGTTAGTGTAAGGGTTAGTGTTAGGTATAGGATGAGGGTTAGATTGAGGATTAGTGTTAGTGTTAGTGTGAGGTTTAGGGTGAGGATGAGGGTCAGGTTTAGGGTGAGGGTGAGAGTTAGAATTAAGGTTAGGGTGAGGGCTAGGGTAAGGGTTAGGGTTAGGGTTAGTGTGAGGTTTAGTGTAAGCGTTAGGATTAGGGTTTGGGTGAGGGAGACTGTTAGGATTAGGGTTAGGGTTAGGTTTAGGGTTAGGATTAGTGTTATTGTTAGGGTTAGGGTTAGAGTTATGGTGATGGTGAGGGTGATGGTCAGGGTGAGGATTAGGATTAGGGTTAGAATGAGGTTTAGGGTTAGGGTTGGGATTAGGGTTATGGTGAGGGTGAGGTTTAAGGTTAGATTTAGGGTTAGTTGGAGGGTTAGGTCGAGGGTTAGTGTTAGGGTTAGTTTAAGGGTTAAGGTTGGGGTGACGGTTAAGTTGAGTTTTAGGGTTATGATTACGGTTTGGGTTAGGATTAGGGTGAGGGTAATGGTGAGTGTGAGGGTTAGGGTTAGGGTTAGGTTTAGGCTTAGGATTAGTCAGAGAGTGAGGTTGGGGGTAAGGATTAGGTTTAGGGTGATGGTTAGGGTTAGGATTAGGGTTAGGGTGAGGGCTAACGTGAGGGTGAGGCTTAGCTAAGGGTTAGGCTTAAGCTTAGGCTTAGGGTTAGGCTGAGCATGAGATTGACGGTGACGGTTAGGGTTAGGGTGATGGTTAGGTTTACGGTTAGGGTGAGTGTTAGGATGAGGTTTAGGGTTAGGGTGAGGGTTAGGGTGAGGATGATGGTAAGGTTAAAGGTGAGGCTTAGGCTGAGGGTGAATGTTACTGTAAGGGTCAGGGTTAGGGTTACGTTTAGGCTTAGGGTTAGGGTTAGGGTGAAATGTAGGTTTAGGTTTAAGGTTAGAGTGAGGGTGAGATTTAGGGTAAGAGTTAGGGTTAGGATGAGGCTGAGTTTGAGGGTTAGGGTTACTGTTTGAGTTAGGGTTAGCATGAGGGTTAGGTTCAGTGTGATGGTTACACTTAGGGTTAGGATTAGGTTTAGGGTAAGGGTTAGGGTGAGTGTGACTGTATGGGTTAGGGTAAAGTTTAGGCTTAGGGTTAGTCTAACATAGAGGGTGAGAGTTAGGGTTAGGGTTCGACTGAGTTAGGGTTAGGGTTAGGATGAGAATTAGGGTTCGGTTAAGTTTTGGGTTAGGGTGAGGGTTAGGGTTAGGGTTATCGTGAACGTGAGGGTTAGGGTTAGGTTGAGGGTTAGCGTTAGGTTTAGGGTTAGGGTGAGGGTGAGGATGAGGATTAGGGTTAGGATGAGGGCTAGAGTGAGGGTGAGGGTTAGGGTTAGTTTTAGATTAAGGTTTAGGTTTGGGTTAGGGTTAGGGTGAGGGTTAGCTTGAGGGTTAGGGTTTCAGGGAGGGTGAGGTTTAGGGTTAGGGTGAGGGTTAGGGTTAGGATTACGGTTAGGGTGAGGGGGAGTGTTAGGATTAGGGTTATGTTTAGGGTTAGGGTTAGGTTTATGGTTAGGTTAGTGTTGTTGTTAAGGTTTGGGTTAGAGTTATGGTGAGGTTGAGGGGGAGGGTGAGGGTTAGGGTTAGGGTTAGGGTGAGGATTAGGGTTAGGTTTAGGATTAGAGTTAGGATGAGGGTGAGGTTTAGTGTTAGATTTAGGGTTAGTTGGAGGGTTAGTTCGAGAGTTGGGGTTAGGTTTAGTATTAGGGTTAAAGTTTGAATGAGGCTTAGATTGAGGTTTAGGGTTATGTTTAGTGTTAGGTTTAGGATAAGGTGAGGGTGAGGGTGAGTATGAGGGTTAGGATTAGGGTTAGGCTTAGGCTGAGAGTGAGGGTGGGGGTAAGGATTAGGTTTAGGGTGATGGTTAGGGTTAGGGTTAGGGTGAGGGTTAGGATGAGGGTTAGGTTTAGGATTAGGATTAGAGTGAGGGCTAGGGTGAGGGGGAGGGTTAGGGTAAGTGTTAGGCTTAGGCTTAGGGTTAGGCTGAGCATGAGGTTTAGGGTTAGGTTCAGGGTTAGGGTTAGGGTATGGTTTAGGATTTGAGTGAGGGTTAGGGTTAGTGTGAGGGTTAGTGTTAGGGTTAGGGTGAGGGTAAGGGTTAGGATGAGGGTTAGGCTTAGGGTGAGCGTTATGGTTAGGTTGAGGGTTAGGGTTAGTGTTAGGGTTATTGTTAGGTTTAGGGTTAGGGTTTCGGTTACGGTGAGGATGAGGGTTAGTGTGAGGGTTAGGGTCAGGTTTAGTGTTAGGGTTAGAGTTAGAGTTAGGATTAGGTTGAGGATGACGTTTAGGGTTAGAGTTAGGTTTGGTGTTAGGGTTAGAGTGATTGTTAGGTTTAGGGTTAGGCTTAAGCTTAGGCTGATCATGAGGTTGAGGGTTAGGGTTCCGGTTAGGGTTACGTTTAGGGCTAAGGTTAGGGGAGTTTTAGGATGAGTGTCAGAGTTAGTGTTCGGGTTAAGTTTACGGTTAGGTTGAGGGTTAGAGAAAGGGTTACGATGAGGGTGAAGGTTAGGTTTAGGTTGAGGGTTAGGGTTAGCATTAGGGTTAGGGTGAGGGTTAGGGTGAGGATTAGGGTTAGGGTAAGGTTTAGCTTGGCAGTGATGGTAAGGGTAAATGTGAGGGTTAGGGTGAGGGTGAGGGTTACAGTGGGCTGAGGGTTAGGGTTTAGGTGCGGGTTAGGGTTAGGGGAAGGGTGTGAGTGAGTGTTAGGTTGAGGATTAGTGTTAGTTTTAGTGTGAGGCTTAGGGTGAGGATGAGGGTTAGGGTTAGGGTGAGGGCTAGGGTGAGGGTGAGGGTTAGGTTTAGTTTTAGGGTGAGGTTTAGGGTTAGGGTGATGGTTAGGGTTAGTGTGAGGGTTAGTGTTAGGGTTAGGTTTAGGGTTAGGGTGAGGGTAAATGTTAGGGTGAGGGTGAGCGTTATGGTTAGGTTGAGGGTTAGGGTTAGGTTTATTGTTAGGGTTAGGGTTACGGTTACGGTTATGGTGAGGGTGAGGGTGAGGGTTAGGGTTAGGGTTAGGATGAGGTTTAGGTTTAGGGTTATGGTGAGGGTGAGGGTTAGGGTTAGGGTTAGAGTTAGGTTGAGGGTAAATGCTAAGTTGAGGGTTAGGGTTAGGGTGAGCGTTATGGTTAGGTTGAGGTTTAGGGTTAGGTTTATTGTTAGGGTTAGTGTTAGGGTTACGGTTAGGGTGAGGGTGAGGGTTAGGGTTAGGGTTACGATGAGGTTTAGGTTTAGGGTTAGGGTTAGAGTTAGGGTTAGGGTGAGAGCGAGGTTTACGGTTAGAGTTAGGGTTACTGTTAGGGTTAGGGCTAGGGTGAGGGTTTGGGTTAGAGTTAGGCTTAGGCTTAGGCTTAGGCTTAAGCTGAGCAACAGGGTGAGGGTTAGGGTTAGGGTTAGGATTAGGATTAGGGAAAGGGTTAGGGTTAGTTTTAGGATTAGGCTTAGGGTTAGGTTGAGAGTGAGGGTGAGGTTGAGGGTTAGGGTTTGGGTGAGGTTTAGAGTTAGGGTTAGGGTGTGAGTTAGGGTTCGGTTAATTTTAGGGTTAGGGTTAGTGTTAGGGTAAGGGTTACAGTCAGGGTGAGGGATAGGGTTAGGTTGAGCATTAGAGTTAGGGTTAGGGTGAGGGTGAGGGTGAGGGTTAGGGTTAGTTTTAGGGTGAGGCTTAGGATGAAGTTTAGGGTTAGTATTAGGATTAGGGTGAGCGCTAGGGTTAGGGTGAGGTTTAGGCTTAGGATTAGGGTGAGCTTTAGGGTCAGGTTTAGGGTTAGGTTAGGGTGAGGGTGAGGTTTAAGATTAGAGTTAAGGTTAGGTTGAGAATGAGGTTGAGGGTTAGTGTTACGGTCAGTGTTAGAGTTAGGGTTACCGCAATGGTTAGGGTGAGGTTAAGGGTTCACCTTCGTGTTAGGATTAGGTTTAGGGTGAGCACTAGGGTGATGGTGAGGATCAGGGTTAGTGTTTGGGTGAGATTTAGGCTAAGGGTTAGGGTTAGGGTGAGGGTAAGGGTGAGGTTTAGGGTTACAGTGAAGGTGAGGTTTAGGGTTAGGGTGAAGGTTAGGGTTAGGATTAGGGTAAGGATGATGGTGAGTTTTAGGGTTAGATTTAGGGTTAGGGGGAGGGTTAGTTCCAGGGTTAGGGTTAGGATTAATGTTAGGGTTAAGGTTAGGGTGAGGGTTAGGTTGATGTTTAGGGTTAGGTTTAGGATTAGGATTAGGGTTAGGGTTAGGGTATGTGAGGGTTAGGGTTAGGCTTAGGCTTAGGGTTAGGATTATGCTGAGGGTAAGGGTGGGAGTGAGGATTAGGGTTAGGGTGATTGTTAGGGTTAGGGTGAGGGTTAGGATGAGGGATAGCATTAGGATTAGGTTTAGGCTGAGGGCTAGTGTGAGGGTCAGGGTTAGAGTAAGTGTTAAGCTTAGGCTTAGGGTTAGGCTGAGCATGAGGTTGAGGGTGAAGGTTAGGGTTAGGGTTAGGCTTAGGCTTAGGGTTAGGCTGAGAGTGAGGGTGAGGGTGAGGGTTAGGTTTAGGTGAGGGTTAGGGTTAAGGTTAGGGTGAGAGTTAAGGTTCGGTTAAGTATAGGGTTAGGGTGAGTGTAAGGGCTAGGATTAGTGTGAGGGTGAGGGCTCGGGTTATGGTGAGGGTTAGGGTTAGTGTTAGGGTAAGGTTTTGGCTAGATTTAGGGTTAGGGTTAGGATGAGGCTTAGGTTTATGGTGAGGGTGAGGGTTAGGGTTAGGTTGAGGGTATGGGTAAAGATTATGGTTAGGGTGAGGGTGAGTGTTAGGATTATGGTGAGGGTTATGGTTAGGTTTAGGGTTAGGATTAGTGTTATTGTTAGTGTTAGGGTTAGAGTTATGGTGAGGGTGAGTGTGAGGGTTAGGTTTAGTGTTAGGGTGAGGTTTAGGGTTAGGGTTAGGGTGAGATTTAGTGTTAGGTTTAGGGTTAAGGTTAGGTTGAGGGTGAGGTTTAAGGTTAGAGTTAAAGTTAGGGTGAGGCTGAGGGTGAGGGTTAGTGTTAGAGTCAGTGTTAGAGTTTGGGTTATGGTGAGGGTTAGGATGAGGATTAGGGTAAGGATTAGAGTTAGGGTGAAGGCTAGTTTGAGTGTGAGGATTAGAGTTAGAGTTTGAGTGAGGTTTAGGTTTGGGTTAGGATTAAGGTTAGGATGAGGGGGAGGTGTAGGATTAGATTTAGGGTTAGATGTAGGGTTAGGTTGAGCGTTAATGTTAGGGTTAGTGTGAGGGTTAAGGTTAGCGTGAGGTTTAGGTTGAGGATTAGTGTGATGGGTAGAGTGAAATTTAGGGTTTAGGATGAGGATTAGGGTTAGGGTTAGGGTTAGGATTAATGTTAGGGTTAGGCTTAACTTGAGGGTTTGGGATAGGGTGAGATTTAGGGTTAGGGGTAGGATTATGATTAGGGTTAGGGTTAGGGTGAGGGATGCGATGAGGGTTAGGTTTAGGGATAGGGTTAGGCTTAGTGTTAGGCTGAGGGTGAGGGTGAGGGTGAGGGTTACGGTTAGGGTGAGGGTTAGGTTTAGGGTTAGGGTGAGAGTTAGGGTTCAGGTTAAGTTTAGGGTTAAGTGAGGGTTAGGGTAACGGTTACAGTGAGGTTGAGGGTTAGGGTTAGGATGAGGGTTAGGGTTAGGGTTAGGGTTAGGGTGAGGGTGAGGGTGAGTTTTAGGGTTAGTGTTAGGATGGGGGTTGGGGTTAGGATTAGGGTTAGGGTGAGGGCTAGGTTGAGGGTGAGGTTTAGGGTGAGGATTAGGGTGAGGTTTAGGGTTAGGTTTAGGGTTAGGGTAGCCTGAGGTTGAGGGTTAGGTTTAGGGTTAGTGTTAGAGTTAGGGTTACCATGAGGGTTAGGGTGATTGTGAGGGTTAGGGTTATTGTTAGGAATAGGATTAGGGTAAGGGTTAGTATGAGTGTGAGGGTTAGGGTTATGTTTAGGTTTACCCTTAGGGTTAGGCTGAGGGTGAAGGTGAGGGTAAGGGTTAGGTTTAGGGTGAGAGTTAGGGGTATCGTTAGGGTGAGGGTTAGGGTTCTGTTTAAGTTTAGGGTTAGGGTGAGGGTTAGGGTTAGGTTTACAGTGAGCATGAGGGATAGGGTTAGGTTGAGGGTTAGGGTAGGTTTAGGATTAGGGTGAGGTTTAGGGTTAGGCTAAGGGTGATGGTTAGGATGAGGATTAGCGTTAGGGTTAGGGTGAGGGCTAGGGTGAGGGTGATGGTTAGGGTTAGTGTTTGGGTGAGGTTTAGGTTTAGGGTTAGGTTTAGGGTGAGGGTTTTGAGGGTTAGGGTTACAGTGAGGTTGAGGGTTAGGGTAAGGATTAGGGTTAGGTTTAGGATTTGAGTTGTGGTGAGGGTGAGTTTTAGGGTTAGATTTAGTGTTAGGGGGAAAGTTAGGTCGAGGGTTAAGCTTAGTGCTAGGGATAAGTTTAGGGTGAGGGTTAGGTTGAGGTTTAGGGTTAGGGTTAGGGTTAGCGTAACGGTGAGAGTATGTAATGGTTATGGTTAAGCTTAGGGTTAGGGTTAGGCTGAGGGTGAGGGTGCGGGTGAGGATTAGGGTTAGGGTGATGGTTAGGGTTAGGCTTATGGTTAGGGTTAGGATGAGGGATAGGGTTAGGATTAGGGTTAGGGTGAGGGCTAGGTTGAGGGTGATTGTTAGAGTCAGGGTTAGGCTTAGGGTTAGGTTTAGGCTGAGTGTGAGTTTGAGGGTGAAGATAGGGTTAGGTTGATGTTTAGGTTTACGGTTAGGGTGAGGGTTAGGGTTAGTGTGAGGGTTAGTGTTAGGGTGAGGATTAGGGTTAGGGTTAGTGTAAGGGTTAGGGTGAGGATTAGGATGAGTGTTAAGTTTATGGTTTGGGTGAGGTTTAGGGTTTGGGTTACAGTGAGGGTGAGGTTTAGGGTTAGGGTTAGGTTGAGGGTTAAGATGAGGATTAGGGTTAGGATTAGGGGTAGGGTGAGGGTGAGGGTTAGGGTTAGTGTTTGGGTGAGGTTTAGGGTTAGTGTTAGGGTTAGGGTGAGGGTTAGTATGAGGGTGAGGGTTACAGTGAGTGTGAGGGTTAGGGTTAGGGTGAGGGTTAGGGTTAGTATTTGGGTTAGGGTGATGGTGAGTTTTTGGTTTAGATTTAGGGTTGGGGAGGGTTAGGTCGAGGGTTAGGGTTAGGATTAGTGTTAGGGTTAAGGTTAGTTTGAGGGTTAGGTTGATGTTTAGGGTTAGGGTTAGGATTAAGGTTAGGGTATGTGAGGGTTAGGGTTAGGGTTAGGCTTAGGGTTAGGGTGATGCTGAGGGTGAGGGTGGGGCTGAGGATTATGGTTAGGGTGATGGTTAGGGTTAGGGCTAGGGTGAGGGTAAGCATGAGGGATAGGGTTAGGATTAGGGTTCGGGTGAGGGCTAGCATGAGGGTGAGGGTTAGAATAAGATTAGGCTTAGGCTTAGGGTTAGGCTGAGCATGAGCTTGAGGGTGAGGGTTCGGGTTAGGGTGAGGTTTAAGGTTAGGGTGAGGGTTAGGATGAGGTTTAGGATTAGGGTGAGGTTTAGGGTGAGGATGATGGTGAGGCTAATGATGAGGTTTAGACTGAGGTTGAGGGTTAAAATAAGGGTGAGGTTTAGGGTTAGGTTTATGGTTATGGTTAGGGTTAGGGTGAGGGTTAGATTGAGGATTAGTGTTAGGGTTAGTGTGAGGTTTAGGGTGAGGTTGGGTTTTAGGGTTAGGGTTAGGGTTAGGATTAATGTTACGGTTAGGGTTAAGGTGAGGATTAGGGTGAGGGTGAGGTTTAGGGTTAGTGTTAGTATTAGGATTAGGTTTAGGGTTAGCTTGAGTGTGAGGGTTAGGGTTAGGGTTAGGGTTAGGCTTAATGTTAGGCTGAAGGTGAGGGTGAGGGTGAGGGTTAAGGTAAGGGCGAGTGTTAAGGGTAGGGTTAGGGTGAGAGTTAGGGTTCGGGTTAAGTTTAGGGCTAGGCTGAGGGTTAGAGTTAGGGTTACAATGAGCATGAGGGTTAGGGTTAGGGTGAGGGTTAGGATTAGGCTTAGGATTAGGGTGAGGTTTAGGTTTAGGGTTAGGATCAGGGTTAGGATGAGGATTGGGGTTAGGGTTAGGCTTAGGATGAGGGCTAGGGTGAGGGTGAGGTTTAGGGTGAGTGTTTGGGTGATGTTAAGGTTTATGGTTATGTTTAGGGTGAGGGTATGTGAGGGTTAGGTTTAGGGTTAGGGTTAGGCTGAGGGTGAGGGTGGGGGTGAGGATCATCGTTAAGGTGATTGTTAGAGTTAGGGTTAGGGTGAGGGTTACAATGTGGGAAAGGTTTAGGATTAGGGTTAGAGTGAGGGCTAGGGTGAGGGTGAGGGTTAGAGTAAGGGTTCGGCTTAGGCGTAGGGTTAGGCTGAGCGTGAAGTTTAGTGTGAGGGTTAGGGTTAGGGTGATGGTTAGGTTTATGGTTAGGGTGAAGTTTAGGATGAGGTTTAGGGTTAGGGTGAGGATGATGGGAACGGTAAAGGTGAGGTTTAGGGTGAGTGTGAGGGTTAAGATAAGGGTGAGGGTTAGGGTTAGGTTTAAGGTTAGGGTTAGAGTTAGCGTGAGGGTTAGATTGAGGACTAAGGTTAGGGTTAGTGTGAGGTTTTAGATTAGGAGGAGGGTTAGTCTTAGTGTGAGGGTTAGTGTTAGGGTTAGTGTTAGTGTTAAAGTGATGGTAAGGGTTAGGGTGTGGGTTAATATTAGGGTGAGGGTTATAGTTAGAGAGAGGGTTAGGGTTAGGATTAGGGTGAGGTTCAGTGTTAGGGTTAGTGTTAGAGTTAGGGTTAGAGTGAGGGTGAGGTTTAGGGTTAGAGTTAGGGTAAGGGTGAGGCTGAGTTTGAGGGTTAGTCGTAGGGTTACTGTTAGGGTTAGGGTTAGGTTGAGGGTTTGGGTGAGGGTGAGGGTGATGGTGAGGGTTAGGATTAGGTTTAGAATTGGGATTAGGGTAAGGTTTAGGGTGAGTGTGAGGGTTAGGTTTAGGTTTAGGCTCAGGCTTAGGCTTAGGGTTAGGCTGAGAATGAGGGAGATGTTGAGGGTTAGGTTTTGGTTTAGGGTGAGAGTTAGGTTTCGGTTAAGTGTTAGTGTTAGGGTTAGGGTGAGTGTTAGGATGATAGTTAGCATTAGGATTAAGGTTAGGTTTAGGGCTAGGGTGAGGGTGAGGATTAAGGTTACGGTGATGGTTAGGTTAACAGTTAGGGTGAGGGTTAGGATGAGGTTTAGGGTTAAGGTGAGGGTTAGGGTGAGGATGGTGGTAAGTGTAAAAGTGAGGTTTAGGCTGAGGGTGAGGGTTAAGGTAATGGTGAGTGTTAGGGTTAGGTTTAGGTTTAGGGCAAGGGTTAGTGTTAGGGTGAGGGTGAGGTTGAGATTGATGATTAGAGTTAGGGTTAGTGTGAGGTTTAGGGTGAGGATGAGGGTTAGGGTTAGAGTGAGTGTGAGGGTTAGAATTAGGTTTAGGGTGAGGGCTAGGATGAGGGTTAGGTTTAGGGTTAGGGTGAGGTTTAGGATTAGGGTGAGGGTTACAGTTAATGTGAGGGTTAGTGTTAGGGTGAGGATAAGTGTTAGGTTGAGGGTTAGGGTTAGGGTGCGGGTTATGTTTAGGGTTAGGGTTAGGGTTATTGTTAGGTTTGGGGTTAGGGTTATGGTTACGGTGAGGGTGAGGGTTATGGTTAGAATTACAGTGAGGTTTAGTGTTAGGGTTAGGGTTAGAGTAAGTGTTAGGGTGAGGGTGATGTTTAGTGGTATATTTAGGGTTAGAGTGAGGGTTAGGGTTAGGATGCGTGTAAGCGTGGGGGTGATGGTAAGGGTAAAGGTGAGGGTTAGGCTGAGGGTGAAGGTTACCGTAAGTGTGAGTGTTAGGGTTAGTGTGAGGGTTAGTGTTAGTGTTAGGGTGAGGTTGAGGGTTAAATTCAGGATTAGTGTTAGGGTTAGTGTGAGGTTTATTGTGAGGATTAAGGTTAGGGTTAGGATGAAGGCTAGGGTGATGATGAGGGTTAGAGTTTGTGTTAGGGGGTCGTTTAGGGTTAGCGTGATGTTTAGGGTTAGTTTGAGGGTTAGTGTTAGGGTTAAGGTTAGTGTTAGGGTGAGGGTAAGTGTTAGGGTGAGGGTTAGGTATAGAGTGAGGGTAATGGTTAGGGTGAGGGATAGGGTTAAGATAAGTGTAAGGGTGAGGGCTAGGCTGAGGGTTAGGGTGAGGGTTAGGATTAGGGATAGGGTTAGGTTTAGGATTAGGTTTAGGGTGGGGACGAGTGTGAGGGTTAGGATTAGGGTTAGGGTTAGGCTTAGAGTTAGGATGAGGGATAGGTTTAGGTTTTGGGTTAGGGTTAGGGTGAGGCTGAGGTTTAGGGTTAGATTTAGGGTTAGTGTTAGTGTTAGGGTTAGTGTTAGTGTTACAGTGAGGGTTGGGGTTAGGGTTAGGGTTAGGCTTAGGCTTAGATTTAGGGTGAGGGTTAGGATGACGATTAGGTTTTCGATTAGGTTTAGGGTGAGGGCTATGTTGAAGGTGAGGTTTAGGGTTAGTGTTAGGGTAAGGTTTAGGGTTAGGGTTAGGGTGAGGGTGAGGGTGAGTTTAGGGTTAGGGTTAGGAGTAGGATTAGGATTAGTGTTAAGGTGAATGTGAGGGTTAAGGTTAGGGTGAAGTTTAGGGTTAGGATTAGGGTGAGTGTGAGGTTTAGGGTTAGGGTTAGGCTTAGAATTAGGCTGAGGCTGAAGGTGTGGGTTAGGGTTAGGTTTAGTGTTAGGGTGAGGTTTAGGGTTTGGGTTAGGGTTAGAGTTTGGGTTAGGGTGAGGGTGAGGTTTAGGGTTAGTGTTAGGGTTAGGGTGAGGCTGAGAATGAGGGTTAGGGTTAGGGTTAGTGTTAGGTTTTGGGTTAGTGTTAGGTTTAGGGTTAGGTTTAGGGGGAGAGTTAGGGTGAGGGTGAGGTTTAAGATTAGGATTAGGGTTAGGGTTAGGGTGAGTGTGAGTGTTAGGGTTAGATTTAGGGTTATTCTTAGGGTTAGGCTGAGGGTGAGGGTGAGGGTGAGGTTCAGGGTTAGGGTGAGGGTTAGGGTTAGGGTTATGGGGAGGGTTGGGATGAGTTTTAGTGTTAGGATTAGGGTTACGGTGAGGGCTAGGGTGAGGTTGAGGTTTAGGGTTAGTGTTAGGGTGAGGTTTCGGGTTAGGGTTAGGGTGAGTGTGAGGTACAGGGTTAGAGTGAAGGTTAAGCTGAGGCTGAGGGTGAGGCTTAGGGTTAGGGTTAGGATTAGGATTAGGTTAAGGGTTAGGGTGAGTGTGAGTGTTTGGGTTAGGTTTAGGCTTAGGCTTACACTGAGGGTGAGGGTTAGGATGAGGGTTAGGGTTAGGATTAGGATTAGGGTGAGGGTTCGGTTAGTGTGAGGTTTAGTGTTACGGTTAGGTTTAGTGTTTGGATTAGTGTTAGGGTGAGGGTGAGGTTTATGGTTAGATTTAGGTTTAGTTGGAGGGTTAGGTCGAGGGTTAGGGTTAGGCTTATTGTTAGGATTATGATTAGGCTGAGTGTGAGTTTGAGGTTTAGGGTTAGGGTTAGGTTTAGGTTTAGGATTAGGCTGAGGGTGAAGGTGGGGGTGAGGATTAGGGTTAGGGTGATGGTTATGGTTAGGGTTATGGTGAGGGTTAGTGTTAGTGTTAGGGTTAGAGTTAGGGTTAGGTTGAGGTTGAGGTTTAGGGGTAGAGTTATAGTTAGGGTGAGGGTAAGCGTTAGAGTGAGGGTTAGTTTGAGGGTGACGGTAAGAGTAAGGTTGAGGTTTAGGCTGAGGGTTTCGGTAAGGTTAAGGGTTAGGGTTAGGGTTAGGGTTAGGGTTAGGGTTAGGGTGAGGGTGAGTGTGAGGTTTAGGGTTAGGGTTAGACTTACTTACGGTTAGGATGAGGGTGAGGGTGGTGGTGAGTATTAGGGTTAGGGTGATGGTTAGGCTTAGGGTTAGGTTGAGGGTTATTGTTAGGGTTAGTGTTTGAGTTAGGGTTAGGGTGAGTGTTAGAGGTAGAGTGAGGGTTAGGGTGGGATTGACGATACGTGTAAAGGTGAGGGTTAGGCTGAGGGGGAGGGTAATGGTAAGGGTGAGGGATAGGGTGAGGGTGAGGTTTAGGGTTAGTGTTCGATTTAGGGTTAGGTTGAAGATGAGGGTTAGGCTTAGGGTTAGGATTAGGTTTAGGGTAAGGGTTAGGGTGTGTGAGCGTTAGGGTTAGGGTTAGGCTTAGGGTAAGGCTGAGGGTGAGGGTGAGGTTGGGGGTTAGTGTTAGGGTGAGGGTTAGGTTTAGGGTGAGGGTGAGAGTTAGGTATAGGTTAAGGGTGAGGGTTAGATTGAGGATTAGTGTTTGGGTTAGTGTGCAGTTTAGGGTGAGATTGAGGGTTAGGGTTAGGGCGAGGTCTAGGGAGAGGGTGAGGTTTAATGTTAGTGTTATGGTGAGGTTTAGGGTTAGGGTGATGGTTAGGGTTAGTGTGCGGTTTAGTGTTAGGGTTAGGGTTAGTGTTAGGGTGAGCTATGGTGAGGGTTAGGGTTAGGGTGAGGTTATGTTTAGGGTGAGGTTTAGGGCTCGGGTTAGGTTTATTTTAGCTTTAGGGTTAGGGTTAAGGTTATGGTGAGGGTTAGGGTTAAGGTTAGGGCTAGGATGAGGTTTAGGGATAGGGTTACGGTTAGGGTTAGGGTCAGGGTTAGTTTTAGTGTTAGAGTAGAGTTAGGGTGAGGCTGAATGTGAGGGTTAGGGTTAGGATTAATGTTAGGGTTAGGCTTAAGGTGAGGGTTAGGTTGAGGGTGAGGTTTTGGTTTAGGGTTAGGAGTAGGATTAGTGTTAGTCTGAGTTTGAGGGTGAGGGTGAGGTTTACGGTTAGGTTTAGGGTGAGTGTGAGTGTTAGGGTTAGGGTTAGGCTTGGATTAGAATGAGGGTGAGGGTGTGGGTTAGTGTTAGGATTAGTGTTAGTGTGAGGTTTAGGGTTTGGGTTAGGGTTAGAGTTAGGGTTAGAATGAGGGTGAGGTTTAGGTTTAGAGTTAGGGTTAGGGTGATGTTTAGGTTGAGGGTAAATCTAAGGGTTAGTTTTAGGATTAGGGTTAGGGTGATAGTTAGGGGGAGGGTTAGGGTTAGGGACAGGATCAGGGTTAGAGTGAGGGTGAGTGTGTGTGTTAGTTTTAGGTTTAGGGTTAGCCTTAGTGTTAGGCTGAGGGTGAGGTTGAGGGTGAGGGTTAGGTTTAGGGGGAGCGTTAGGATGAGGGTTAGGGTTAGGATTAGGGTTAGGGTAAGGGCAAGGGTGAGTGTGAGTGTGAGGTTTAAGGTTAGGGTTAGGGTTAGGTTTACTGTGAGTTTGAGGTTTAGGGTTAGAGTTAGGGTTAGGGTGAGACTGAGGTTGAGGTTTAGGGTTAGGGGTATTGTTAGGTTTAGGTTTAGGTGTAGGGTGAGCGTTAGGGTGAGTGTGAGGGATAGGGTTAGGATTAGGTTTATGGTAAGGGTGAGTGTGAGGGTTAGTGTTAGGTTTAGTGTTAAGCTTAGGTTTAGGCTGAGGTTGAGGGCGAGTTTGAGGGTTAGGGTTAGGGTGAGGGTTAGGGTTAGGGTTATGGGTGGGGTTAGGATGAGGGTTAGGGTTAGGATTAGGGTTAGGGTGAGTGCTAGGGTGAGGTTGAGGTTTAGGGTTAGTGTTAGGGTGAGGTTTAGGTTTAGGGTTAGGGTTAGGGTTAAGGTGAGTGTGAGGTATAGGGTTAGAGTTAGGGTAAAGTTGAGGCTGAGGGTGAGGCTTAGGGTTAGGGTTAGGATTAGGATTAGGGTAACGGTTAGGTTGAGTGTGATGGTTAGGGTTAGGGTTAGGCTTAGGTTTAGACTGAGGGTGAGGGTGAGGGTGAAGGATAGGGTTAGGATTAGGGTTAGGATGAGGGTGATTGAGGGTGTTAGGTTTAGTTTTAGGTTTAGGCTTAGGCTTAGGCTGAGGTTCAGGGTGAGTTTGAGGGTTAGGGTTAGGGTGAGGGGTAGGGTTAGGGTTATGGGGAGGGTTAGGATGAGGTTTAGGGTTAGGGTTAGTGTTAGGGTTAAGGTGAGTGTGAGGTATAGGGTTAGAGTTAGGGTAAAGGTGAGGCTGAGGGTGAGGCTTAGGGTTAGGTTTAGGATTAGGATTAGTGTAAGGGTTAGGGTGAGTGTGATGGTTAGGGTTAGGGTTAGGCTTATTTTTACACTAAGGGTGAGGTTGAGGGTGAAGATTAGGGTTAGGATTAGGGTTAGGGTAAGGGTGAGTGAGTGTGTTCGGTTTAGGTTTAGGTTTAAGCTAAGGTTTAGGCTAAGGTTGAGGTTGACTTTGAGGGTTAGGTTTAGGGTGAAGTTTAGGGTAAGGGTTAGGGGGAGGGTTAGGGATAGGATTAGACTTAGGGTGAGAGTGAGGCTGAGGGTTAGGGTTAGTGTTAGGGTTAGGGTTAGGGTGATAGTTATGGGGAGTGTAGGAGTTAGAGTTAGGATTATGGTCAGGGTGAGGGTGCGTTTGTGTGTTAGGGTTAGGTTTAGGGTTAGGCTTAGGGTTAGGCTGAGGGTGAGTTTGAGGGTGAGGGTTATGGTTATGGTGAGGGTTATTTTTACGGTTAGGGTGAGGGTTAGGATGAGGTTTAGGGTTAGGGTGAGGGTTAAGGTGAGGATGATGGTAAGGGTAAAGGTGAGGTTTAGGCCGAGGGTGAGGGTTAAGATAAGGGTGAGGGTTAGGGTTTGGTTTAGGTTTAGGTTGAGGGCTAGATTGAGGATTAGGGTTAGCGTTCGTGTGAGGTTTAGAGTGAGGATGAGGGTTAGGGTTAGGGTTAGGGACAGGATCAGGGTTAGAGTGAGGGTGAGTGTGTGTGTTAGTTTTAGATTTAGGGTTAGGCTTAGGGTTAGGCTGAGGGTGAGGTTGAGGTTGAGGGTTAGGGTTACGGTGAGGGTTAGAGTAAGGTTTAGGGGGAGGGTTATTATGAGGGTTAGGTTTAGGATTAGGGTTAGGGTGAGAGTTAGGGTGAGGGTGAGGTTTAGTTTTAGGGTTAGGGTGAGGGTTATGGTTAGGGTGAGGGTTAGGATTAGCCTTAGGTTTATTGTTAGGGTTCGGTTTAAGGTTACGGTTATGGTGCGGGTGAGGGTGAGGGTTAGGGTTAGGGTTAGGGTGAGATTTAGTGTGAGGGTGAGGTTTAGGGTTAGAGTTAGAGTTAGGGTGATGGTTAGGTTGAGGGTTAGGATTAGTGTTAGTGTTAGGGTTAGGGTGAGAGTTAGGGGGAGGTTTAGGGTTAGGGTTAGGATGAGGGTGAGGTTGAGTGTGAGGTTTAGGTTTAGGGTGAGAGTTAGTTTTAGGGTTAGGAGGATGGTTAGGATGAGGGTTAGGTTTAGGATTATGGTTAGGGTGAGTGCTAGGGTGAGGATGAAGTTTAGCGTTAGGGTTAGGGTGAGGTTTAGGGTTAGGTTTAGGGTGAGAGTTCGGTTTTGGGTTAAGTTTAGGGTTAGGGTGCGTGTCAGGGAAAGAGTTACTGTGAGGGTGAGGGTTAGGATTAGTTTGAGGCTTAGGGTTAGGATGAGGGTTAGGGTGAGGGTGATGGTGAGGGTTAGGATTAGGTTTAGGGTGAGGATTAGGATGAGGGTTAGGGTTTGGATTAGGGTTAGAGTGAGGGCTAGGGTGAGGGTGACGATTATGGTAAGGTTTAGGCTTAGGCTTAGGGTTAGGCTGAGGGTGAGGTTGAGGTTGAGGGTTAGGGTTAGGGTGAGGGTTAGGTTTATGGTTAGGGTGAGGGTTACGATGAGGTTTAGAGTTAGGGGGAGGTTTCGGGTGAGGATGATAGTAAGGGTAAAGGTGAAGATTAGGCTGAGTATGAGGATTAAGATAATGGTGAGTGTTAGGGTTAGGTTTAGGGTTAGGGTAAGGGTTAGGATTAGGGTTAGGGTGAGAGTTAAATTGAGGTTTAGGGTTAGCGTTAGTGTGAGGTTTAGGGTGAGGATGAGGGATAGGGTTAGGGTTAGGGTTAGGGTTAGGGTGAGCGTGAGGTTTTGGGGTGGAATTAGGGTTAGGGTGAGGATTAGGGTGAGGGTTAGGTTTAGGGTAAGGTTTAGCGTGGGGGTGATGGTAAGGGTAAACGTGAGGTTAAGGCTGAGGATGAGGGTTACAGTGGGGTGAGGGTTAGGGTTAGAGGGAAGGTTAGGGATAGGGGAAGGGTGTGGGTGAGGGTTAGCTTGAGGATTAGTGTTAGGGTCAGTGTGAGGTTTAGGGTGAGGATGAGGATTAGGGTTATTGTGAGGGCTAGGGTGAAGGTGAGGGTTAGGTTTAGGTTTAGGGTGAGGTTTAGGGTTAGGGTGATGGTTAGGGTAAGTGTGAGGGTTAGTGTTAGGATTAGTGTTAGTTTTAGGGTGAGGGTAAGTATTAGGGTGAGGGTTAGGGTTAGGGTGAGGGTTAGGGTTAGGTTGATGATTAGGGTTAGTGTTAGGGTTATTGTTAGGGTTAGGGTTAGGGTTAGGATTACAGTGAGGGTGAGGTTTAGGATTAGTGTTAGGATGAGGTTTAGTTTTAGGGTAAGGGTTAGAGTTAGGTTTAGTGTGAGAGTGAGCATTAGGTTTAGAGCTAGGGTTAGCGTTATGTTGAATGTTTGGGTTAGATTTAGGCTTAGCCTTAGGCTTAGGCCAAGCATGAGGGTGAGGGTTAGGTTTAGGGTTAGGGTGAGGTTTAGGGTTACGGTTAGGGTGAGGGTTAGGATGAGGTTTAGGGTTAGGATTAGTGTTAGGGTGAGGGTTAGGGTGAGGTTTAAGTTTAGGGATATGATTAGGTTTAGGGTTAGGGTTAGGTTGAGGGTGAGTGTGAGGGTCAGGGTTATGGTTAGGCTTAGGGTTAGGGTGAGGGTTAGGGTTAGGGATTTGGTTAGGGTGAGGGTGAGGCTGAGGATTAGGGTTAGGTTTATGGTTAGGTTTAGGGTTAGGGTTACGGTTAGGGTTAGGGTTACAGTTAGGTTTAGGGTTAGGTTTAGGCTTAGGGTTAGGCTTAGGATTCGGCTGAGGGTGAGGGTGGGGTTGAGGATTAGGGTTAGGTTTAGTATTAGGGTTATTGTTTGTGTTATGTTTAGGGTTAAGTTGGAGCTGAGGGTGATTCTGAAGGTGAGGGTTATGGTTATGTTTATGGTTAGGGTTAGTGTTAGTGTTAGGTTTAGGGTTAGGTTTAGAGTTATGGTGAGATTGAGGGTGAGGGTGAGGGTTAGGGTTAGGGTGAGATTTAGGGTG
The DNA here is from genome assembly GCF_024711535.1 of Dipodomys merriami. Taxonomy (NCBI): domain Eukaryota; kingdom Metazoa; phylum Chordata; class Mammalia; order Rodentia; family Heteromyidae; genus Dipodomys; species Dipodomys merriami. The sequence continues at coordinate 2,526,845 of NW_027202471.1, read as the reverse complement.
AGGTTTAGGGTTAGGGTTAGTGTTAGGGTTACGGGGAGGGGGAGGGTTAGGTTGAGGTTTACAGATAGGGTTAGATTTATTATTAGGGGTAGGGTGAGGGTGAGTGTGACAGTTAGGGTGAGGATGATGCTTAGGCCTAGGTTTAGGCTGAGTGCGAAGGTGGGGGTGAGAATTAGGGTTAGGCTGATGGTTTGGGTTAGGGTTAGTGTTACTGTTAAGGTTAGGGTTAGAGTTACGGTGAGGGTGAGGGTGGGGGTGTGGAGTAGGGTTAGGGTTAGGGTATGGTTTAGGTTTAGGGTTAGGGTTAGTGTGAGGGTGAGGTTTAGGGTTAGATATAGTGTTATGAGGAGGGTTAGGGTGAGGGTTAGGGATAGGGTTAGTGTTAGAGTTAGGCTTAGGGTGAGGGTTAGTTTGAGGTTTAGGGTTAGGGTTATGGTTGTGGTTAGTGTGAGGGTTAGTTTTACGGTTAGGGTTAGTGTTAGGGTGAGGGTAAGTTTTACAGTGAGGGTTTGGGTTAGGATGAGGGTTATGGTTAGGGGGAGGGTTAGGATTAGGGTTAGGGTTATTGTTAGGGTTAGGTTTAGGGTTTTGGTTACGGTGAGGTTGAGGGTGACTTTTAGGGTTAGGGTTAGGGTAAGGTTTATGGTTTGGGTTAGGGTTAGAGTGGTGGTTAGGATGATGGTGAGGTTTACAGTTAGTGTTAGAGTTAGGGTGAGGGTTAGGGTGAGGTTAAGGGTTAGGGTTAGTGTTAGGGTTAGGGTTAGGGTGAGAGTTAGGGTTAGGGTTAGGGTTAGGGTTAAGTTAAGGGTTAGGTTTAGGTTTTCCGTTATGGTGAGGGTCAGTTTTAGGATTAGGGTTAGGGTCAGTGTGAGGTTCATGGTTAGAATTAGATTTAGGGTGAGGCTGTAGATTCGGGTTCGGGTTAGGTTTAGGGTTAGGATTAGGATTAGGGTTCGGTTATGGAGAGTGTGAGGCTTATGGTTAGGGTTAGGGTTAGCCTTAGGTTTAGGCTGAGGGTTTGCGTGAAGTTGAGGGTTAGGGTTATTCTGAGGGATAGGGTTATGTTTAGGGTGAGGTTTAGTGTTAGGGTTAGGGTTAGAGTTATGGTTTGGGTGAGGGTGAGGTTTAGGGGTAGAGTTAGTTTTAGGGTGAGGGTTAGGGTGAGTGTGAGGGTTATGGTGAGGGTTAGGGTAGGGGTGACGGTAAGGGCAAACTTGAGGGTTAGGCTGACTGTGAGGGTTATGGTAAGGTTGATGGTTAGGGTTAGGGTGAGTGTTAGGGTTAGGGTTAGGGTGAGAGTTAGGGTTTGGGTTAAGTTTAGGGTTAGAGTGAGGGTTAGGGTAAGGGTTAAGGTGAGGGTGAGGTTTAGGGTTAGGTTGAGGGCTAGGTTGAGGGTGAGGGTTAGGTTTAGGGTTAGGGTAAGTGCTAGGGTGAGGGTTAGGGTGAGGGTTAGGGTTAGGGATTGGGTTAGGTTTAGGATTAGGTTTAGTTTGAGGGTGAGTGTGAGGGTTAGGGTTAGGGTTAGGCTTAGAGTTAGGGTGAGTGTTAGGTTTAGGGTTTGGGTTAGGGTGAGGCTGAGGCTGAGGATTATGGTTAGGTTTAGGGTTAGGGTTAGGCTTAGGGTTAGGCTGAGGCTGAGGGTGGGGGTTAGGATTAGATTTAGAGTTAGGTTAGGCTTAGGGTTAGGGTAATTTTTAGTGTTATAGTTAGGGTTAATTTTGCAGTGATAGTGAGGCTGAAGGTGAGGGTTATGTTTAGAGTTTGCATTAGGGTTAGGGTTAGTGTTATTGTTAGGGTTAGGGTTAGAGTTACGGTGAGTTTGAGGGTGAGGGTGAGGTTAGGGTTAGGGTGAGGTTTAGGCTTAGGGTTTTGGTTAGGGTTAGGGTGAGGGTGATATTTAGGGTTAGAGTTAGGGTTAGGGGGAGGGTTAGGGGGAGGTTTAGGGTTAGGGTTAGTGTTAGGGTTAGGGTGAGTTTGAGGGTTAGTTTGAGGTTTAGGGATAGGGTTAGATTTAGGATTATGGTTAGGGTGAGGGGGAGTGTGAGGGTTAGGGTGAGGGTTTGGCTTAGGCTTATGGTTACGCTGAGGGTGAGAGTGGGGGTGAGGATTAGGGTTAGTGTGACAGTTAGGGTTATTGTTAGGGGGAGGGTTCAGGTGAGGGTTAGGGTTAGGTTTAGTGTTAGGGTTAGGGTTAGGATGAGGGTTAGGGTTTGGGTTAGGGTTAGGGTTAGGGTAGGTGTGAGGTTTAGGGTTTAGGTTAGGGTTAAGGTTAGAATTACGGTGAGGTTGAGGGTGCAGATGAGTGTGAGGTTTAGGGTTAGGTTTAGGGTGAGGCTTACGGTTAGGCATAGGGTTAGGTTAAGGGTGAGGATGAGGTTTAGGGTTAGGGTGACTGTTAGAGTTAGGGTTATGTGGAGGGTTAGGATGAGGGTTAATGTTTGGACTAGGGTTAGGGTGATAGCTAGTTTGACGGTGAGGTTTAGGGTTAGGTTAGGGTGAGGTTTAGGGTTCGGGTTCAGGTTAGGATTAAGGTGAGGTTAAGGTTTAGGGTTAGAGTTAGGGTTAAGGTGAGGCTGAGGGTGAGGGTTAGGGTTAGGGTTAGGATTAGGATTAGTGTAAGGGTTAGGGTGACTGTGAGGGTTAGGGTTAGGTTTAGGCTTAGGCTTAGGGTTACACTGAGGGTGAGGGTGAGGTTTAGGTTTACGATGAGAGTTAGGGTTCAGGTTAAGTTTAGGGTTAGGTTGAGGGTTAGGGTTAGGTTTACATTGATTGTGAGGGTTAGAGTTAGGTTTAGGGTGAGGTTTAGGGTTAGGGTTAGGGTGAGGGTTAGGATGAGGATTAGACTTAGAGTTAGGGTGAGGGTTAGGATGAGGTTAAGGGTTAAGGTAAATGTGAGGGTTAGGGTTAGGTTGAAGTTTAAGTTTAGGTTTAGGGTTAGGGTAATGGTTATGGTTAAGGTTAGGGTGAGGGTTAGGATAAGGATTAGGTTTAGAATTAGGGTTAGGGTGAGGGCTAGTGTGAGGGTGAGGGTTAGGGTTAGTGTTAGGGTCAGGTTTAGGGTTAGGGTTACGTTTATTTTGAGGGTTAGGATGAGTGTTAGGGTTATGGTAAGGGTGAGGGTTAGGGTTAGGGTGAGGGTGAGCGTTAGGGTTAGGTTTAGGGTTAGGGTGAGGGTGAGGGTTAGGATTTGGGTTAGGGTTAGGGTTATTTTTAGGGTTACATTTAGGTGAGTTTGAGGGTTAGGGTTAGGGTTAAGTTGAGGTTTTTAGTGTTAGGGTTAGGGTTAGAGTTAGGGTTAGGGTGAAGGTAGGGTTAGTGTTACTGTGAGGTTTAGTGTTTGGGTTAGGCTATGGGTTACAGTGAGGGCTGTGGTTAGCGTGAGGGTTAGGATTAGGGTTAGGGTTTTTATTTGGGTTAGGTTTTGGGTTAAGTAACATTGAGGGTAAGGGTGAGCGTTAGGGTTTAGGGTTAGTGTGAGTTTTAGGTTTTGGGTTAGGGTTATAGTTAGGGTTAGGGTGAGGTTGAGGTTTAGAGTTAGAGTTAGGGTTAGGGTGAGGGTTAGGTTGAGGGCTTGGGTTAGGGTTAGTGTTAGGGTTAGAGTTAATGTTAGGGTGAGAGTTAGGTTGAGAGTGAGGTTTAGGTTTAGGGTTATGGGAAGGTTTAGGATGAGGGTTAGAGTTAGGATTAGGGTTAGGGTGAGTGCTAGTTTGAGGGTGAGGTTTAGTGTTAGGGTTAGGGTTAGGTTTAGGTTTAGGGTTAGGTTACGGTAAGGGTGAGGTTTAGGTTTGGAGTTAGGTTAAGGGTTAGGCTGAGGTTGAGGGTTAGGGTTAGTGTTAGAGTTAGTTTTAGGGTGAGGGTTAGGATTAGGATGAGGATGAGGGTGAGGATTAGGCTTAGGTTTAGGATTCGGATTAGGGTAAGGGTTAGGGTCAGTGTGATCGTTAGGGTTAGGGTTAGTGTTAGGCTTAGGGTTAGGCTGAGAGTGAGGGTGAGGGTGAGGGTTAGGGTTAGGGTGAAAGTTAGGGTTAGGTTTAGGGTGAGAGTTAGGGTTAGATTATGTTTAGGGGTAGGGTGAGGGTTAGGGTTAGGATTAGGGTTAGAATGAGGGCTAGGGTGAGGGTGAGGGTTAGGGTTAGTGTTAGGATAAGGTTTAGGGTTAGGGTTAGGATTTGGGTTAGGGTTAGGTGAGGGTTAGTGTTACTGTGAGGATGAGGGTTAGGGTTAGGTTGAGGGTTAGGGTTAATATTATGGTTAGGGTGAGGGTGTGTGTTAGGTTTAGGTTTAGGGATAGAGTTCGCTTTAGGGTTAGGATTAGTGTTATTGTTAGGGTTAGGGTCAGAGTTATGGTGAGGGTGAGGGTGAGGTTGAGGGTTAGGTTTAGGGTTAGAGTGAGGTTTAGGGTTAGGGTTAGGATTAGGTTTAGGATGGGGGGCAGTTTAGGGTTAGATTTAGGGTTAGTTGTAGGGTTAGGTTGAGTGTTAATGTTAGGGTTAGTGTTAGGATTAAGGTTAGGGTGAGGTTTCGGTTGAGGATTAGTGTGAGGGTTAGTGTGAGGTTTAGGGTTTAGGCTGAGGTATAGGGTAAGGGTTAGGTTTAGGATTAATGTTAGTGTTAGGCTTAAGTTGAGGGTTAGGGTGAGGGTGAGGTTTAGGGTTAGGGTTAGGATTAGGATTAGGTTTAGGTTTAGGTTGAGGGATAGGATGAGGGTTAGGGTTAAGGATAGGGTTAGGCTTAGGTTTAGGCTGAGGGTGAGGGTGAGGGTGAGGGTTAGGGTTAGTGTGACGGTTAGGGTCAGGGTTAGGGTGAGAGTTAGGGTTCGGGTTAAGTTTAGGGTTAGGGTGATGGTTAGGGTAATGGTTACATTGAGGGTGAGGGTTAGGGTTAGGTTGAGGGTTAGGGTTATGGTTAGTGTGAGTGTGAGGGTGAGAGTTAAGGTTAGGGTTAGTCTGAGGGTTAGGATGAGTATTAGTGTTAGGATTAGGGTTAGGGTGAGGACTAGGGTGAGGGTGAGGTTTAGGGTTAAGGTTATGTGGAGGGTTAGGATGAGGGTTAGTGTTAGGATTAGGGTTAGTGTAATGGCGAGGGTGTGGGTGAGGTTTAAGGTGAGGTTAGGGTGAGGTTTAGGGTTAGGGTTAGGGTTAGGGTGAGGCTGAGGGTGAGGGTTAGGTTTAGAATTAGCATTAGGGTAAGGGTTAGGGTGAGTGTGAATGTTAGGGTTAGGGTTAGGGTTAGGCTTAGGCTTACACTGAGGGTGAGGGTGAGGGTTAGGGATATGGTGAGAGTTAGGGTTCAGGTTAAGTTTAGGGTTAAGTTGAGGGTTAGGGTTAGGTTTACGTTGAGTGTGAGGGTTAGACTTAGGTTGAGGGTTAGTGTTAGGTTTAGGTTTCGGGTGAGGTTTAGGGTTAGGGTTAGGGTGAGGGTTAGGATGAGGATTAGGTTTATGATTAGGGTTAGGTTGAGGGCTAGGTTGAGGGTGAGGGTTAGGGTTAGTGTTAGGGTGAGGTTTAGGTTCATGGGTAGAGTTAGAGTGAGTGTTAGGATGAGGGTAAGGGTTACGATAAGGGTGAGGGTTTGGGTTAGGTTTAAGGTTAGGATGAGGGTGAGTGTTAGGATTAGGGTTAGGGTTAGGGTTATTGTTAGGGTTATGGTTATGGTGAGGGTGAGGGTGAGGGTTAGGGTTACGTTGAGGTTTTTAATGTTAGAGTTAGGGTTAGAGTTAGGGTTAGGGTGAGGTTAGGGTTAGGGTTAGTGTGAGTGTTAGTGTTTGGGTTAGAGTATGGGTTACGGTGAGGGTTCTGGTTAGGGTGAGGGTTAGCATGAGGGTTAGGTTTACAGTAAGTGTGAGGGTTAGGTTAGGGTGAGGGTTAAGTTTCGGTTTAGGGTTAGGATGACTGTGAGGGTTAGGATTAAGGTTAAGGTTATTGTTAGGGTTACAGTTATGGTGAGGTTGAGGGTGAGGATTAGGGTTAGGGGTAGGTTGAGGTTTTTAGTGTTAGGGTTAAGGTTAGAGTTAGGGTTAGGGTGAGGTTAGGGTTAGGGTTAGTGTGAGGGTTAGTGTTTGGTAAGGGTATGGGTTACGGTGAGGGTTTTTGTAAGGGTGAGGGTTAGGATTAGGGTTATGGTTATTGTTAGGGTTATGTTTAGGGTTACAGTTACGGTGAGGGTAAGGGTAAGGGTTATGGTTTAGGGTTAAAGTGAGGTTTAGGGTTTGGGTAAGGTTTAAAGTTAGGGTTAGGGTGAGGGTGAGGTTTAGGGTTAGAGTTAGGCTTAGGGTGATGTTTAGGTTGAGGGTTAGGATTAGGGTTAGGGTTAGGGTTAGGGTTAGGGTGAGGGTTAGGTTGAGGGTGAGGGTTAGGATTAGGGTTATGGGGAGGGTTAGGATGATGGTTAGGGTTAGGATTAGGGTTTAGGCTGAGGGCTAGGTTGAGGGTGAGGTTTAGGGTTACGGTTAGGGTGAGGATTAGGATTAGGGTTAGGGATAGTCTTAGGGTTAGGGTTAGGGTTAGGGTTAGGGTTATGGTGAGGGTTAGGGTTAGGTTTACGGTTAGGTTTAGGCTGAGGGTTCATGTGGGATTGAGGATTAGGGTTAGGGTTAGGGTTAGCGTTATTTTTAGTTTTATGGTTAGGGTGAAGTTTGCAGTGAGGGTGAGGCTGAGGGTGATGGTTATGTTTAGGGTTAGGGTTAGCGTTAGGTTTAGTTTTATTGTTAGGGTTAGGGTTAGAGTTACGGTGAGGTTGAGGGTGAGGGTTTGGGTTAGGGTTAGGGTGAGGTTTAGAGTAAGGTTTAGGGTTAGGTTTAAGGTGAGGTTGAGCTTTAGGTTTAGAGTTAGGGTTAGCGGGAGGGTTAGTATGAGGTTTAGGTTTAGGGTTAGTGTTAGGGTTAGGGTGAGGGTGAGGGTTAGGTTGAGGTTTAGGGTTAGGTTTAGGATTAGTGTTAGGGTGAGCATGAGTGTGAGGGTTAGGGTAAAGTTTAGGCTTAGGCTTAAGGATAGGCTGAGGGTGAGGGTGGGGTGAGGATTCGGGTTAGGGTGATGGTTAGGGTTAGGTGTAGTGATATTTTTTGGGTTAGGGTTAGAGTTATGGTGAGGGTGAGGGTGCGGTTGAGGTTTAGGGTTAGGGTTAGGGTGGGGTTTAGGGTTATGGTTAGGGTTGGGATGAGGTTTAGGGTGAGGTTTAGGGTTAGATATAGGGTTAGGGTGATTGTTAGGGTGAGGGTTAGGGTTAGGTTTAGTGTTAGGGTTAGGGTGAGGTTGAGGGTTAGCGTTAGGGTTAGGTATAGGGTAAGGCTGTGGTTTATGGTTAGGGTTAGAGTTATGGTGAGGGTGAGGGTGCAGAATGAGTGTGAGGGTTGTGGTTAAGTTTAGGGTTAGGCTTAGGGTTAGGCTTAGGTTTGGGCTAAGGGTGAGCTTGATGTTTAGGGTTATTGTTTGGGTTAGGGTTAGGGTTAAGGAGAGGGTTAGGATGAGGGTTAGTGTTAGGATTAGGGTTAGGGTAATGGCTAGGGTGTGGGTGAGGTTTACGGTGAGGTTAGGGTGAGGTTTAGGGTTAGGGTTAGGGTTAGGGTGAGGGTGAGGGTAACCGTTAGGGTTCGGATTAAGATTGGGGTAAGGGTTAGGGTGAGTGTGAGGGTCAAGGTTAGGGTTAGCGTTAGGCTTAGGGTTACATTGAGCGTGAGCGTGAGGGTGAGGGTTAGGGGGAGAGTTAGGGTTCAGGTTGTTTCGAGTTAGGGTGAGGGTTAGGGTTAGGTTTACGTTGAGTGTGAGGGTTAGGGTTAGGTTGAGGATTAGGGGTAGGGTTTGGGTTAGGGTGAGGTTTAGGGTTAGGGTTAGGGTAAGTGTTAGGATGTGGGTTAGGGTTACGGTAAGGGTGAGGGTTAGGGTTAGGGTGAGTGTTAGGGTTAGGTTTAGGGTTAGGGTGAGGGTGAGGGTTAGGATTAGGGTTAGGGTTAGGGTTATTTTTAGGGTTACCGTTATGGTGAGGGTGAGGGTGAGGGTTGGGGTTAGGGTTAGGTTGAGGTTTTTAGTGTTAGGGTTAGGGTTAGAGTTAGGGATAGGGTGAGGTTAGTGTTAGGGTTACTGTGAGGGTTAGTGTTTGGGTTAGGTTATGAGTTACGGTGAGGGTTTTGGTTAGGGTGAGGGTTAGGATTAGGGTTAGGGTTATTTTTTGTGTTGGGTTTTGGGTTAAGGTAACGTTGAGAGAAAGGGTGAGCGTTAGGGTTTAGGGTTATGGTCAGGTTTAGGTTTTGGGTAAGGGTTAGAGTTAGGGTTAGGGAGAGGGTGATGTTTAGAGTTAGAGTTAGGGTTAGTGTGAGGGTTAAGTTGAGGGTTAGGGTTAGGGTTAGGGTTAGTGTTAGGGTTAGGGTTAAGTTTAGGGTTAGGGTTAGGTTGAGGGTGAGGTTTAGGATTAGGGTTATGGGGAGGGTTAGGATGAGGGTTAGTGTTAGGATTAGGGTTAGGGTGAGTGCTAGGTTGAGGGTGAGGTTTAGTGTTAGGTTTAGTGTAATGTTTAGGTTTAGGGTTAGGGTTAGAGTTAGGGCAAGGGTGAGGTTTAGGTTTAGAGTTAGGGTAAGCGTGGGGCTGAGTTTGAGGGTTAGGGTTAGGGTTAGTGTTTGAGTTAAGGTTAGGGTGAGGGTTAGGATTAGGGTGATTTTGAGGGTGAGGGTTAGGCTTAGGCTTAGGGTTAGGATTCGGATTAGGGCAAGGGTTAGGGTGAGTGTGATGTTTATGGTTAGGGTTAGGCTTAGGCTTAGGTTTGGGCTGAGAGTGAGGGTGAGGGTGAGGGTTAAGGTTACGGTGAATGTTAGGGTTAGTGTTAGCTTGAGAGTTAAGGTTCTATTATGTTTAGGGTTAGGATGAGGGATTGGGTTAGGATTGGGGTTAGGGTGAGTGCTAGGGTGAGGGTGAGAATTAAAGTGAGCGTTAGGCTTAGGCTTAGGGTTAGGCTGAGCATGAGGTTGACGGTGAGGGTTAGGGTTAGGGTGATGGTGAGGTTTAAGTTTAGGTTGAGGGTTAGGATGAGGTTTAGGGTTAGGGTGACAGGGTGAGGATGATGGTACGGGTAATGGTGAGGTTTAGGCTGAGGTTGAGGGTTAAGATAAGGGTGAGGGTGAAGGTTAGAATTAGGTTTAGGGCGAGGGCTAGGGTGAGGGTGAGGGTTAGAGTTAAGGTTAGGATTAGGGTGAGGTTTAGGATTACGCTGAGGGTTAGGGTTAGTGTAAGATTTAGTGTGAGGGTTAGGGTTAGTGATAGGGTGAGGGTAAGTGTTAGGGTGAGGGTTAATGTTAGGGTGAAGGTTATGGTTAGGGTGAGGGTTAGGGTTAGGGTTATTGTTCGGGTTAGGGTTACGGTTACTGTGAGGTTGAGGGATAGGGTTAGGGTTAGGGTGAGGTTTAGTGTTAGGGTTAGGGTTAGAGTTAGGGTAAGGTTGAGGGTTAGGTTTAGGGTTAATGCTAGAGTTAGGGTTACGGTGAGGGTTAGGGTGAGGGTGAGGTTTAGTCTAAGGGTTAGGATTAGGATTAGTGTAAGGGTTCGGATGAGTGTGAAGGTTAGGGTTAGGGTAAGGCTTAGGCTTAGGGTTAGGCTGAGAGTGAGGATGAGGGTGAGGGTTAGGGTTTGGGTGACGGTTAGGGTTAGGGTTAGGGTGAGATTTAAGGTTCGGTTAAGTATAGGGTTAGGGTGAGTTTGAGGGTTAGGATTAGGGTGAGGGTGAGGGCTAGGGTGAGTGTGAGGTTTAGAGTTAGGGTGAGGGTGAGGTTTAGGGTTAGGGGTAGGGTTAGGGTTAGATTTAGGATGAGGCTGAGGTTTAGTGTTAGAGTTAGGGTTAGGGTGAGGCTGAGGCTGAGGGTTAGGGTTAGGGTTAATCTTGGAGTTAGCGTTACGGTGAGGGTTAGTGTGAGGGTGAGGGTAAGGCTTAGTGTTAGGATTAGATATAGGGAAAGGTTTAGGGTGAGTTTCAGGGTTAGGATTAGGTTTAGGGTTAGGCTTAGGGTCAGGGTTATTGTGAGGGTGAGGGTGATGGTTAGGGTTAGGGTGACAGTTAGGGGTAGGGTTAGGGTGAGATTTAGGGTTCGGGTTAAGTTTAGGGTTAGGGTGAAGGTTAGGGTTAGGGTTACAGTGAGGGTTAGGGTTAGGGTTAGGTTGAGGGTTAGGGTTAGGCTTATGATTAGTGTGAGGGTTAGGGTTAGGGTTAGGGTGAGGTTTAGGATGAGGATTAGGGTTAATATTAGGGTTAGGGTGAGGGCTAGGGTGAGGGTGAGAGTTAGGGTTAGGGTTAGGGTGAGGTTTAGGGTTAGGGTTAAGGTGAGGTTTAGTATGAGTGTTAGGGTTACGGTGAGGGTGAGAGTTAGGTTTAGGGTGAGGGTTAGGGTTAGGTTTAGGGTTACAGTGAGGGTGTGTGTTATTGTTAGGGTTAGGGGTAGGGTTATGTTTATGGTGAGGGTGAGGGTTAGGGTTAGGTTTAGGGTGAGGTTTAGTGTTAGGGTTAGGGTTAGCGTTAGGCTTAGGCTGAGGGTGAGGTTTAGGTTTAGAGTTAGGGTAATGGTGAAGCTGAGGTTGAGGGTTGGGTTTAGGGTTAGTGTTAGAATTAGGGTTAGGGTGAGGGTTAGGGTGACGGTGAGGGTGAGAGTGAGGGTTAGGCTTAGGGTTAGGTTTAGGATTAGGGTAAGTGTTAGGGTGAGTCTTAGGGTTAGGGATAGGGTGAGGTTTAATATTAGGGTTATGGTTAGGGTTAGGATTAGGGTGAGGGTGAGGTTTAGGAGTAGGTTTAGGGTGAGTGTGAAGGGTAGGGTTAGGGTGAGTGTTAGGGTAGGGTTGACGGTAAGGGTAAAGGTGAGGGTTAGGCTGAGGGTGATGGGTGAGAGTTAGGTTTAGGGTGAGTGTTAGGGTAGGGTTGACGGTAAGGGTAAAAGTGAGGGTTAGGCTGATGGTGAGGGTTATGGTAAGGGTGAGAGTTAGGTTTAGGGTGAGGGTTAGGGTTAGGGTTAGGGTGAGGGTGAGGTTTAGTGTTAGTGTTAAGTTTAGAGTTAGGGTTAGGGTGAGGGTGAGGTTTAGGTTTAGAGTTAGGGTAAGTGTGAGACTGAGGTTGAGGGTTGGGTTTAGGGTTAGTGTTAGAGTTAAGGTTAGGGTGAGGGTTAGGATGAATGTGAGGGTGAGGGTGAGTGTTAGGCTTAGGTTTAGGATTAGGATTAGGGTAAGAGTTAGGGTGAGTGTGAGGCTTAGGGTTAGAGTTAGGCTCAGGCTTAGTGTTAGGCTGAAGGTGAGGGTGAGATTGAGGGTTAGGGTTAGGGTGAGCGTTAGGGTTAGGATTAGGGTAAGTGTTAGGGTGAATGTGAGGGTTAGGGTTAGGCTTAGGGTGAGAGTTAGGGGTAGTGTTAGGGTGAGAGTTAGGGTTCGGATTAAATTTAGGGTTATGGTGAGCGTTAGGGTTAGAGTTACAGTAAGGGTGAAGGTTACGGCTAGGATGAGGGTTAGGGTTAGGCTGAGGATTAGGGTGAGGGTTAGGGTTAGTATTAGGGTGAGGGTTAGGATGAGGATTAGGGTTAGGATTAGGGTTCGGTGAGGGCTAGGGTAAGGGTGAGGGTTAGGGTTAGAGTTAGGCTGAGGCTTAGGTTTAGGGTGAGGGTTAGTGTGTGGGTTTGGGTTAGGGTGAGGGTGAGGCTGAGGATGAGGGTTAGGGTTAGGGTGAGGGCTAGGGTGAGGGTGAGTGTGATGGTTAGATTGAGGATTAGTGTTAGGTTTAGTGTGAGCTATAGGGTGAGGATGAGTTTTAGGGTTAGGGTTAGGGTTAGGATTAATGTTTGAGTTAGACGTCAGGTGAGGGTTAGGGTGAGGGTGAGGTTTAGGGTTAGCGTTAGGCTTAGTGTTAGGCTGAAGGTGAGGGTGAGGGTGAGGTTTAGGGTTAGGGTTAGTGTTATTGTTAGGGTTAAGGTGAGAGTTAGGATTCGGGTTAACTTTAGGGTTAGGGTGAGGGTTAGGGGAAGGGTTACATTGAGAGTGTGGGTTTTGGTTAGGTTGAGGTTTAGGGTTAGTGTTAGTGTTAGGGTGAGGATTAGGATGAGGGTTAGGGTTAGGATTAGGGTTAGGGTGAGGGCTAGGGTGAGGGTGAGTTTTAGGGTTAGGGTTAGGGCGAGGTTTAGGGTTAGGTTTAGGGTTAGGGTTAGGGTGAGTGTGAGGTTTAAGGTTAGAGTTAGGGTTAGGGTGAGGCTGAGGATGAAGGTAACTGTTAGGGTTAGTGTTAGAGTTAGGTTAATGGTGAGGGTTGGGGTGAGGGTGAGGGGAAGGCTTAGTGTTAGGATTAGGATTAGGGTAAGAGTTAGGGTGAGTGTGAGGGTTAGGGTTATGGTTTAGGTTTAGTCTTAGGGTTAGGCTTAGTGTGAAGGTGAGTGTGAGGGTTAGGGTTAGGGTGAGAGTTAGCAGTAGGTTTAGAGTGAGAGTTAGGGTTCGGATTAAATTTAGGGTTAAGGTGAGGGTTAGGGTTAAGTTTACAGTGAGGGTGGGTTTTAGGGTTAGGTTGAGGGTTAGGGTTAGGCTTAGGATTAGAGTGAGTGTTAGGGTTAGTGTTAGGGTGAGGGTTAGGATGAGGATTAGGGTTAGGATTAGGGTTCGGGTGAGGGCTGGGGTGAGGGTGAGAGTTAGGATTAGGGTTAGGGTGAAGGTTAGGTTTAGGGTTAGGGTGAGGGTTAGTATGAGGGATGGGGTAGGATTATTGTTAGGGTGATGGCTAGGGTGAGGGTGAGGGTAAGTGTAAGGGTTAGGCTTAGGCTTAGGTTTAAGCTGAGCATGAGGTTGAGGGTGAGGGTTTGGATTATGGTGATGGTTAGGTTTATGGTTAGGGTGAGGATTATGATGAGGTTTAGGGTTAGGGTGAGGATTATGGTAAGGGTGAAGTTGAGGTTTAGGCTGAGGTTGAGGATTAAGATAAGGGTGAGGGTTCGGATTAGGTTTAGGTTTAGGTTTAGGGTTAGTGTTAGTGTGAGGGTTTGATTGAGCATTAGGGTTAGGGTTAGGGTTAGTGTGAGGTTTATGGTGAGGATGAGGGTTAGGGTTAGGTTGAGGGTGAGGGTTAGAATTAGGATTAGTGTGAGGGCTAGGATGAGGATGAAGGTTAGAGTTAGGGTTAGGTTTAGGGTGAGGTTTAGGATTAGGGTGATGGTTAGGGTTAGTGTGAAGGTTAGGGTTAGGGTTAGGGTTAGTGTGAGTGTGAGGGTAAGTGTTAGGGTGAGGTTTAATGTTAGGGTGAGGGTTATGTTTAGGGTGAGTTTTAGGATTAGGGTTCGCGTTATTGTTAGTGTTAGGGTTAGTGTTACATTTACGGTTAGGGTGAGGGTGTGGGTAAGGGTTAGGTTTGGGGTGAGGTTTAGTGTTATTGTTAGGGTGAGGGTTAGGGTGAGGGTGAGGTTTAGGGGTAGAGTTAGGCTTAGGGTGAGGTTTAGGGTTAGGGTGAGGGTTACGGTGGGGGTGACGGTAAATGTAAAGGTGAGGGTTAGGCTGAGGATGAGGGTTACAGTAAGGGTGAGGTTTAGGGTTAGGTTTAGGATTAGTTTTAGTATTAGGGTGAGAGTGAGGGTTAGATTGAGGATTAGTGTTAGGGATAGTGTGAGGTTTAGGGTGAGGATGAGGATTAGTTTTAGGGTGAGGGCTAGGGTCAGGGTGAGGGCTAGGGTCAGGGTGAGGGTCAGGGATAGTGTTAGGGTGAGGTTTAGGTTTAGGGTGATGGTTAGTGTTAGTGTGAGCATTAGTGTTAACGTTAGGGTTAGTGTTAGGGTGAGGGTAAATGTTAGGGTGAGGGTGAGGGTTAGGGTGAGGGTTATGGTTAGGGTGAGGTTTACGGTTAAGGTTAGGTTTATTGTTAATGTTAGGGTTAATATTACACTGAGGGTGAGGGTTAGGGTTAGGTTTAGGGTTAGGATGAGGTTTAGGTTTAGGGTTAGGGTCAGAGTTAGGGTTAGGTTGAGGATGAGGTTTAGGGTTAGAGTTAGGGATAGTGTTAGGGTTAGGCTTAGGCTTAGGCTTAGGCATAGGCTGAGGCGGAGCACGAGGGTGAGGGATAGGGTTAGGGTGAGGGTTAGGGTTAGGGTTAGGGTTAGTGTGAGATTTAGGATGAGGTTTAGGGTTAGGATTAGGTTTAGGGTGAGGACTAGGGTGAGGTTTAGAGTGAGGTTTAGGGATAGGTATAGGTTTAGGATTTGGTTTACGGTGAGGGTGAGTGTGAGGTTTATGGTTAGGGTTAGGGTTACCTTGAGGGTTAGGGTTAGGGTTAGGGTTAGGGTTAGGCTGAAGGTGAGGGTGGGTGTGAGGATTAGGTTTTGGTTTAGGGTTAGGGTTATTTTTAGTGTCATGGTTAGGGTTAAGTTTGCAGTGAGGGTGAGGCTCAGGGTGAGGGTTATGTTTAGGGTTAGGATTAGGGTTAGGGTTAGTGTTATAGTTAGGGTTAGGTTTAGAGTTACAGTGAGGTTGAGGTTGAGGGTGAGGGTTAGGTTTAGGGTGAGGTTTAGGGTTAGGGTTAGGATTCGGGTTAGGGTTCGGGTGACGTTTATGTTTAGAGTTAGGGGGAGGGTTAGGGGGAGGTTTAGGGTAAGGGTTAGTGTTAGGGTTAGGGTGTGGGTGAGGGTTAGGCTGAGGTTTAGGGATAGGGTTAGGGTTAGGATTAGGGTTAGGGTGAGCGTAAGTATGATGGTAAGGGTGAGGCTTAGGCTTAGGCTTATGGTTAGGCTGAGGGTGAGGGTGGGGGTGAGGATTAGGGATAGGGTGATGGTTAAGGTTAGGTTTAGTGGTATTGTTAGGGTTAGGGTTCGAGTTATAGTGAAGGTGAGGGTGCGGGTGAGGGTTAGGGTTAGGGTTAGGGTTAGGTTTAGGGTCAGTGTGAGGTTTAGGGTTAGATATAGGGTTAGGGGGAGGGTTACGGTTAGGTTTAGAGTTAGGGTCACGGTGAGGGTGAGGTTTAGGTTCAGATATAGGATTTAGGGGAGGGTTAGGGTTAGCTTAGGGTTAGGTTTATAGTTAGGGTGAGGTTTACAGTTAGGGTTAGGGTTAGGGTTAGAGTTACTGTGAGGGTGAGGCTTAGGGTTATGGTTAGGGTTAGGGTGAGGTTTAGGGTTAGGGTGAGGGTTAGATTTAGAATTACGGTGAGGGTGATTGTGCGGGTGAGTGTGAGGTTTAGGGCTAGAGTTAGGATGAGGGTGAGAATGAGGGTTAGGGTTAGGGTTAGTGTTAGATTTAGGGTTATGGTGAGGGTTAGGGTGAGGGTGAGGGTAAGGCTTAGTGTTAGAATTAGGATTAGGTTAAGGGTTAGGGTGAGTGTGAGGGTTAGGTTTAGGGTTAGGCTTAGGGTTAGGCTGAGTATGAAGTTGAGGGTGAGGGTTAGGGTTAGGGTTAGAGTTGGGGTTTGGTTGAGGGTGAGGTTTAGGGGTAGGGTTAGGGTCAGGGTGAGGGGTAGGGTAAGGGCGAGGGTTAGGGTGGGGGTGACGGCAAGGGTAAAGGTGAGGGTTAGGCTGAGGGTGATGGTTATGGTAAGGGTGAGGGTTAGGTTTAGGGTTAGGTTTATGGTTAGTATGAGTTTTAGGATGAGAATGAGTGTTAGGGTTAGGGTGAGACTAGGGTGAGGGTGAGGGTGAGGGTTAGATTGAGGATTAGTGTTAGGGTTAGTGTGAGGTTTAGGGTGAGGATGAGGTTTAGGGTTAGGTTTAGGGTTACGATTAATGTTAGGGTTAGGCTTAAGGTGAGGGTTAGGGTGAGGGTGAGGTTTAGGGTTAGTGTTAGGATTAGGATTAGGGTTAGTGTTAGGGTGAGTGTGAGGGTTAGGGTTAAGGTTAGGTTTAGGCTTAGTTTTAGGCTGAAAGTGAGGGTGAGTGTGAGGGTTAGGATTAGGGTGAGTGTTAGGGTTAGGGTTAGGGTGAGAGTTAGGGTTCAGGTTAAGTTTAGGGTTAGGTTGAAGATTAGGGTAATGGTTACAGTGAGGGTGATGTTTAGGGTTAGGTTGAGAGTTAGGGTTAGGGTTAGTGTTTGGCTGAGGGTTAGGATGAGGATTAGGGTTAGGATTAGGGTTAGGGTGAGGGCTAGGGTGAGTGTGAGGTTTAGGGTTAGGGGTAGGGTGAGGGTGAGGTTTAGGGTTAGAGTTAGGCTTAGGGTGAGACTGAGGGTGAGCGTTAGGGTTAGGGTTAGGGTTAGAGTTAGGGTTACAGTGAGGATTAAGGTGAGGGTGAGGGTAAGGCTTAGTGTTAGAGTTAGGATTAGGGTGTTAGGGTGAGTGTGAGGGTTAGGGTTAGGCTTAGGGCTAGGCTGTGGGTGAGGGTGGGGGTGAGGATTAAGGTTAGGCTGATGGTTAGGGTTAGGGTGAGGGTTAGGATGAGGGTCCGGGTTAGGATTAGGCTTAGGGTGAGGGCTAGGGTAAGGATGAGGTTTAGGGTAAGGGTTAGGCTTAGGCTTAGGTTTAGGATGAGCATGAAGTTGAGGGTGAGTATTAGGCTTAGTGAGGGTGAGGGTGAGGGTTATGGTTATGGTGAGTTTTAGGGTTAGGGATAGGGTGAGGTATAGTGCTAGGGTTAGGTTTAGAGTTAGGGTTAGGTTGAGGGTGATGTTTAGGGGTAGGGTTAGGTTCAGGGTGAGGGGTAGGGTTAGGTTGAGGTTTAGGGTGGGGGTGACGGTAAGGGTAAAGGTGTGGCTTAGGATGAGTTTGAGGGTTATGTTAAGGGTGAGGGTTATGTTTAGGCTGAGGGTTAGGGTTAAGGTTAAGGTGAGTGTGAGTGTTAGTTTGAGGATTAGTTTTAGGGTTACTGTGAGATTTAGGGTGAGGATGAGTGTTAGGGTAGGGTGAGTGCTAAGGTGAAGGTGAGGGTAAGGGGTAGATTGAGGATTAGTGTTAGGGTTAGTGTGAGGTTTAGGGTGAGGTTGAGGTTTAGGGTTAGGGTTAGGGTTAGGATTAATGTTAGGCTTAGGCTTAAGGTGACGGTTAGGGTTAGGCTGAGGTTTAGGGTTAGTGCTAGGATTAGGATTAGGGTTAGAGTTAGGGTGAATGTGAGGATTACGGTTAGGGTTAGTGTTAGGCTTAATGTTAGGCTGAAGCTGAGGGTGAGGGTGAGGGTTAGATTGAGGATTAGTTCTAGGGATAGTGTGAGGTTTAGTGTGAGGATGAGTTTTAGGCTTAGGGTTAGTGTTAGGATTAATGTTAGGGTTAGGTTTAAAGTGAGGGTTAGGGTGAGGGTGAGATTTAGGGTTAGTGTTAGGATTAGGATTAGAGGTAGGGTTAGGGTAAGTGTGAGGGTTAGGGTTAGGGTTAGGCTTAGTGTTAGGCTGAAGGTGAGGGTGAGGGTGAGGGTTAGGGTTATGGTAAGTTTTAGGGTTAGGGTTAGGGTGAGAGTTAGGGTTCAGGTTAAGTTTAGGGTTAGGGTGAGGGTTAGGATAAGGGTTACAGTGAGGGTGAGGGTTAGGGTTAGGTCCAGGGTTAGGGTTAGGGTTAGTGTTAGGGTAAGGGTTAGGATGAAGGTTAGCATTAGGATTAGGGTTAGGGTGAGGGCTAGGGTGAGGGTGAGGTTAGGGTTTGGGGTAGTTTGAGGTTTAGGGTTAGGTTTAGGTTTAGGATTAGGGTGAGGCTGAGGTTTGGGGTTAGATTTAGGGTTAGGGTGAGACTGAGGGTGAGGGTTAGGGTTAGGGTTAATCTTAGAGTTAGCGTTATGGTGAGGGTTAGGGTGAGGGTGAGGGTAAGGCTTGGTGTTAGATTAGTATTATGGAAAGGGTTAGGGTTAGTGTGAGTGTTAGGATACAGGTTAGGGTTAGGCTTAGGGTTAGGCTTAGGGTGAGGGTGAGGGTGATGTTTAGGGTTAGAGTGAGAGTTAGGTATAGGGTTAGGGTATGAGTTAGGGTTTGGGTTAAGTTTATGGTTAGGGTGAAGGTTAGGGTTAGGGTTAGAGTGAGGGTGAGGGTTAGGGTTAGGTTGAGGGTTTGGGTTGGGCTTAAGATTAGGGTAAGTGTTAGGGTTAGGGTTAGGGTGAGGGTTAGGATGAGGATTAGGGTTAGGATTAGGGTTAAGGTGAGGGCTAGGGTGAGGGTGAGAATTAGGGTTAGGGTTAGGGTGAGGTTTAGGGTTAGAGTTAGCGTGAGGTTTAGGGTGAGGGTTAGGGTTACGGTGAGGGTGAGGGTTAGGGTTAGGGTGAGGGTTAGGGTTAGGATTAGGGTTACGGTGAGGCTGAAGGTTATTGTTAGGGTTAGGGTTAGGATTATGATTACAGTGTGGGTGAGGGTTAGGGTTAGGGTTAGGGCGAGGTTTAGTGTTAGAGTTAGGGTTAGGGTGAGGGTGAGGTTTAAGTTTAGATTTAGGGTAAGGGTGAGGCTGAGGTTGAGTGTTGGGTTTAGGGTTAGTGTTAGAGTTAGGTTTAGAGTGAGGGTTAGGGTGGGGGTGAGGGTGAGGTTAGGCTTAAGTTTAGGATTAGGATTAGGGTAAGTGTTAGGGTGAGTGTGAGGGTTAGGGTTAGGCTTCGGCTTAGGCTTAGGGTTAGGCTGAGAGTGATGGTGAGGGTGAGGGTTAGGGTTAAGTTGAGGGTTAGGGTTAGGGTTAGGGTGAGTGTTAGGTTTCGCTTAAGTTTAGGGTTAGGGTTAGGGTTAGGGTAAGGGTGAGGGCTAGGGTGAGGGTGAGGTTCAGGGTTAGTGTTAGGGTAAAGTTTAGGGTTAGGGTTAGGGATTAGGATGAGGGTTAGTGTTAAGATTATGGTTACGGTGAGGGTGAATGTTAGGATTAGGGTTAGAGTTAGGGTTATGTTCAGGGTTAGGATTAGTGTTATTGTTAGGGTTAGAGTTAGAGTTATGGTGAGGATGAGGGTGAGGGTGAGGGTAAGCGTTAGGGTTAGCTTTAGGGTGAGGTTTAGGGTTAGGGTTAGCATTAGAGTTAGGGTGAGGGTTAAGTTTAGGGTTAGATTTAGGGTTAGTTGGAGGGTTAGGTCAAGCGTTAATTTTAGGGTTAGTGTTAGGGTTAAGGTTAAGGTGAGGGTTAGGTTGATGTTTAGGGTTATGTTTAGGGTTAGGATTAGAGTTAGGGTGAGGGTGAGTGTGAGGTTTAGGGTCAAGGTTACGCTTAGGCTTAGGTTTAGGCTGAGGGTGAGGGTGGGGGTGAGGATTAGGGTTAGGGTGATGGTTAGGGTTAGGGTTAGGGTGAGGGTTAGGATGAGGGTTAGGGTGGGGGTGAGGATTAGGGTTAGGTTGATGGTTAGGTTTAGGGTTAGGGTGAGGGTTAGGATGAGGTTTAGGGTTAGGATTAGGGTTAGAGTGAGGGCTAGGGTGAGGGTGAGGGTTAGGGAAAGGTTTAGGCTTAGGCTTAGGGTTAGGTTGAGCATGAGGTTGAGGGTGAGTGTTAGGGTTAGGGATAGGGTGTGGTTTAGTGTTAGGGGTAGTGTTAGAGTTAGGGTTAGGGTGAGGGTGAGGTTTAGGGGTTGGGTTAGGGTCAGGGTGAGGTGTAGGGTTAGGGTTATGGTAAGTGTTGGGGTGACGGTAAGGGTAAAGGTGAGGTTTAGGCTGAGGGTGAGGGTTATGATAAGGGTGAGGGTTTGTTTAAGTGTGAGGGTTAGTGTTAAGTTTAGGATGAGGGTGAAGTTTAGATTGAGGATTAGTGTTAGGGTTACTGTGAGGTTTCGGGTGAGGATGAGGGTTAGGGTTAGGGTGAGGGCTAGGTTGAGATTGAGGGTGAGGGTTAGATGGAGGATTAGTGTTAAGGTTAGTGTGAGGTTTAGGGTGAGGTTAAGATTTAGGTTTAGGTTTAGGGTTAGGTTTAATGTTAGGGTGAGGCGTTAGGTGAGGGTTAAGGTAAGGGTGAGGTTTAGGGTTAGTGTTAGGACTAGGATTAGAGGTAGGGTTAGGGTGAGTGTGAGGGTTAGGGTTAGGCTTAGGCTTAGTGATAGGCTGAAGGTGAGGGTGAGGTTGAGGTTTATGGTTTGGGTGAGTGTTAGGGTT
Source organism: Dipodomys merriami (assembly GCF_024711535.1). Taxonomy (NCBI): domain Eukaryota; kingdom Metazoa; phylum Chordata; class Mammalia; order Rodentia; family Heteromyidae; genus Dipodomys; species Dipodomys merriami. The sequence goes on along the minus strand of NW_027202471.1, from coordinate 2,506,914 downwards.
AGGGTTAGGTTGATAGTTAGGGTTCAGGTTAAGTTAAGGGTTAGGGTGATGGTTAGGGTAAGGGTTACAGTGAAGGTGAGGGTTAGGGTTAGTTTGAGGGTTAGGGTTAGCGTTAGTGTTAGTCTTAAGGTGAGGGTGAGGGTGATGGTTAGTGTTAGTGTTAGGGTGAGGGTTAGGATGAGGTTTAGGATTAGGATTAGGGTTAGGGTGAGGGCTAGGTTGAGGGTGAGGTTTAGGGTTAGGGTTAGGGTGAGATTTTTGGTTAGGTTTATCTTTAGGGTTAGGGTGAGGTTGAGGTTTAGTGTTAGAGTTAGGGTTAGGATGAGGCTGAGGGTTAGGGTGATGGTTAGGGTTAGTGTTAGAGAGGGTTACAGTGAGGATTAGTGTGAGTGTGAGGGGAAGGTTTTGTGTTAGGATTAGGATTAGGGTAAGTGTTGGGGTGAGTGTGAGGTTTAGGGTTAGGATTAGGTTTAGGCTTTGTTTACGCTTAGGGTGAGGGTGAGGGTGAGGGTTAGGGTTAGGGTGAGAGTTAGGAGTAGGTTTAGGGTGAGAGTTTGGGTTCAGGTTAAGTTTAGGGTTAGGGTGAAGGTTAGGTTTAGGGTTACAGTGAGGGTTAGGGTTAGGCTTAGGATTAGGATGAGGGTTAGGGTTAGTGTTAGGGTCAGGGTTAGGGTTCGGATTAGGGTTCGGCTGAGGGCTAGGTTGAGGGTGAGGGTTGGGATTAGTGTTTTGGTGAGGTTTAGGGTTAGGGTTAGGGTGAGGGTTAGGACATGGGTTAGGGTTACAGTGAGCATGAGTGTTAGGGTTAGGGTGAGGTTTAGGGTTAGTATTTGGGTTAGGGTGAGGGTGAGTTTTAGGATTATATTTAGGGTTAGGGGGAGGATTAGGTCAAGTGTTAGGGTTAGGGTTAGTATTAGGGTTAAGGTTAGGGTGAGGGTTAGGTTGAGGTTTAGGGTTAGGGTTAGGGTTAGGATTAGGATTAGCGATAGGGTATGTGAGGGTTAGGGTTAGGCTTAGGCTTAGAGTTAGGGTTATGCTGAGGGTGAGGGTGGGTGTGAGTGTTAGGGTTAGGGTGATGGTTAGCGTTAGCGTTAGGGTGAGGATTATAATGAGGGATAGGGTTAGGATTATTGTTAGGGGGAGGGCTAAGATGAGTGTGAGGGTAAGGATAAGGGTTAGGCTTAGGCTTAGGTTTCGGCTGAGCATGAGGTTGAGGTTGAGGGTTAGGGTTAAGGTGATTGTTAGGTTTACGGTTAGGGTGAGGGTTAGGATGAGGTTTAGGGTTAGGGTGAGTATGATGGTAAGGATAAAGCTGAGGTTTAGGCTGAGGGTGAGGATTAAGATAAAGGTGAGGGTTAGCATTAGATTTAGGATTAGGGTTAGGGTTAGGGTGAGGTTTTGATTGAACATTAGGGTTAGGTTTAGGGTTAGTGTGAGGTTTAGGGTGAGGATGAGGGTTAGGGTTAGGATGAGGGTGAGGATTAGAATTAGGGGTAGAGTGAGGGCTAGAGTGAGGGTGAGGGTTAGAGATAGGGTTAGGGTTAGGGTGAGGTTTAGGATTAGGGTGAGGGTTAGGGTTAGTGTGAAGGTTAGGGTTTGGTTAGGGTTAGTGTTAGGTGAGGGTAAGTGTTAGGGTGAGGGTTAATGTTAGGGTGAGGGTTATGGTTAGGGTGAGGTTTAGAGGTTGGTTTAGGATTATTGTTAGGGTTAGTGTTAGGGTTACGTTTACGGTGAGGGTGAGGGTGAGGGTTAGGCTTAGGGTTAAGGTGAGGTTTAGTGTTTGGTTTCAGGTTAGAGTTAGGATTAGTGTGAGGGTGAGGTTTAGGGGTAGAGTTAGGGCGAGGGTGAATGTTAGGGTTAGGGTGAGTTTTAGCGTGGGGGTGATGGTAAGGGTAACGTTGAGGGTTAGGCTGAGTGTGAGGGTTACCTTAAGAGTCAGGGTTAGGGTTAGGTTGAGGGTTAGGTTTAGGGTCAGGTTTAGGGTGAGGGTTAGATTGAGGATTAGTGTTAGGGTTAGTGTGAGGTTTAGGGTGAGGATGAGGATTAGGTTTAGGGTGAGGTCTAGGGTGAGGGTGAGGGATAGGGTTAGTGTTAGGGTAAGGTTTAGGGTTAGGGTGATGCTTAGGGTTAGTGTGAGCATTAGTGTTACGTTAGGGTTAGTGTTAGGGTGAGGGTAAATGTTAGGGTGAGGATGAGGGTTAGGGTGAGGGTAATGGTTGAGGTGAGGTTTAGGGTTAGGGTTATTGTTAGGGTAAGGGTTAAGGTTACTGTTACAGTGAGAGTTAGGGTTAGGTTTAGGATGAGGTTTAGTTTTAGGGTTAGGGTTAGAGTTAGGGTTAGGGTGAGGGTGAGGTTTAGGGTTAGAGTTAGGGATAGTGTTAGGGTTAGGAATAGGATGAGGGTTAGGGTTAGGGTGAGTTTTAGTATGAGGTTTAGGGTTAGGATTAGGTTTAGGGTGAGGACTAGGGTGATGGTTAGGGTGAGGTTTAGGGATAGGTTTAGGTTTAGGATTTGGGTTAGGGTGAGGGTGAGTGTGAGTGTTAGGGTTAGGGTTAGGGTGAGGCTTAGGGTTAGGGTGAGGGTTATTGTTAGGGTTTGGATTAGGGTTAGGATGAGGCTGAGGATTAGGGTTAGGTTTAGGTTTAGGTTTAGTGTTTAAATTAGGTTTAGGATTAGTGTTAGTGTTAATGTTATGGTTAGGGTTACCTTGAGGGTTAGGTTTAGGGTTAGGATTAGGGTTACGCTAAGGATGAGGTGGGAGTGAGGATTAGGGTTAGGGTTAGGGTTAGGGTTATTGTTAGTGTTACGGTTAGTGTTAAGTTTGGGGTGAGGTTGAGGCTGAGGGTGAGGGTTATGTTTAGGTTTAGGATTAGGGTTAGGGTTAGTGTTATTGTTAGTGTTAGGGTTAGAGTTACAGTGAGGTTAAGGTTGAGGGTCAGGTTTAGGTTTAGGGTGAAGTTAAGGATTATAGTTAGGGTTAGGGTTAGGGTGAGGGTGAGGGTGTGGTTCAGGGTTAGAGTTAGTTTAGGGGGAGGGTTAGAGTGACGTTTAGGGTTAGGGTTAGTTTTAGGGTTAGGGTGAGGGTGAGGGTTAGGTTGAGGTTTAGGGATAGGTTTAGGGTTAGGATTAGAGTTAGGGTGAGCATGAGTATGAGGGTTAGGGTGAGGCTTAGGCTTAGGATTAGGCTGAGGGTGAGGGTGGGGGTGAGGATTAGGGTGAGGGTGATGGTTGGAGTTAGGGTTAGTGTTATTGTTAGGGTTAGGGTTCGAGTTTCAGTGAAGGTGTGAGTGCTGGTGTGGGTTAGTTTTAGGGTTAGTGTTAGGCTTAGTGTTAGGCTGAGCATAAAGTTGAGTGTGAGGATTATTTTTAGGGATAGGGTGAGGTTTAGTGTTATGGTTAGGGTTAGAGTTAGGGTTAGGTTGAGGGTGAGGTTTAAGGGTAAGCTTAGGTTCAGGGTGAGGGTTAGGGTTAGGCTTAGGGTGAGGGTTAGATTGAGGATTAGTGTTAGAGTTAGTGTGAGGTTTAGGGTGAGGATGAGGTTTAGGGTTAGGGTTAGGTTTAGGATTAATGTTAGGGTTAGGTTTAAGGTGAGGGTTAGGGTGAGGGGGAGGTTTAGGGTTAGAGTTATGGGTAGGATTAGGGTTAGGGTTAGTGTGAGCGTGAGGGTTAGATTTAGGGTTAGGGTGAGGTGAGGGTGAGGGTTAGGGTAAGGGTGAGTGTTAGGGTTAGGTTTAGGGTGAGGGTTAGTGTTCGGGTTAAGTTCAGTTTGAGGATGAGGGTTAGGGTTAGGTTGAGGGTTAGGGTGAGGTTTAGGGTTAGGATTAGGGTGAGGTTTAGGGTTAGGTTTAGGGTTAGGGTTAGCGTTATGATGAGGGTTCGATTGGGGTTTAGGTTTCTGGTTAGTGTTTGTGTTACGTTTAGTGTGAAGATGAAGGTTAGGGTTAGGGTGAGGATGAGGGTTAGAATTAGGGTTAGGGTGAGGGCTAGGTTGAGGGTTAGGATTAGGGTGAGACTGGGGGTGAGGATTAGGGTTAGGGTTAGGGTTATTGTTAGGGTGAGGGTGAGTTTTAGGGTTAGAGTTAGGTTTTGGGGGAGGGTTAGGGTGAGGTTTAAGGTTAGGGTTAGTGTCAGTGTTAGGGTCAGGGTGAGGGTTAGTTTGAGGTTTAGGGATAGGTTTAGGGTTAGGATTAGAGTTAGGGTGAGCATGAGTATGAGGGTTAGGGTGAGGCTTAGGCTTAGGTTTAGGCTGAGGGTGATGGTGGTTGTGAGGATTAGGGTTAAGGTGATTGTTAGGTTTAGGGTTAGTGTTATTGTTAGGGTTAGGGTGTGAGTTTCAGTGAGGGTTCAGGTTCGGGTGAGAGTTAGTTTTAGGGTTAGGGTGGGGTTTAGGGTTAGGGTTAGGTTTAGGGTGAGGGTGAGGTTTAGTGTTAGATATAGGGTTAGGGGTAGGTTTAGGGTGAGGGTAAGGGTTAGGGTTAGTGTTAGGGTGAGGGTGAGGGTTAAACTTAGGGTTAAGGTGAGGCTTAGGGTGAGGTTTAGTATTAGGGTTAGGATTAGGATTACTGTAACGATTAGGTTGAGTGTGAGTGTTAGGGTTTTGGTTAGGGTTAGGCTTAGGGATACACTGCGGGTGAGGGTGAGTGTTAGGTTTAGGGTGAGGGTTAGGTTTAGGGTTAGGGTGAGAGTTAGTGTTCAGGTTAAGTTTTGGGTTAGGGTGAAGGTTAGGGTTACATTGAGGGTGAGGTTTAGGGTTAGGTTGTTGGTTAGGGTTAGGGTTAGGATGAGGTTTAGGTTTAGGGTTAGTGTGAGGCTTAGGATGAGTATTAGGGTTAGGATTAGGGTTAGGGTGAGGGCTAGTGTGAGTGTTAGGGTTACATTAAGGGTGAGAGTTAGGGTTAGGGTGAGGGTTAGTGTTAGGATTAGGGTTAGGATTAGGGTGAGGGTTCAGATTAGGGTTAGGGTTAAGGTTATTATTGGAGTTAGGGTTAGGGTTATGGTGAGGGTGAAGGTGAGGGTTAGGGTTATGGTTATGTTGAGGTTTAGGGTTAGCGTTAGTGTTAGGGTGAGGGTGAGGTTTAGGGTTAGAGCTAGGTTTAGGGTGAGGGTTAGGTTTAGATTTAGTGTTAGGGTTAGTGTTAGGGGAAGGGTATGGGTTATTGTTAGGGTTATGGATAGGATTATTGTTAGGGTGAGGGTGAGTGTGTGTTTTAGGGTTAGGTTTAGGGTTAGGCTTAGGGTGAGGCTGAGGTTGAGGTTGAGGGTGAGGGTTAGGGTTAGGGTGAGGGTTAGGGTTAGGTTTAGTGGCAGGGTTAGGATGAGTGTCAGGTTTAGGATTAGGGTTAAGGTAAGGGCTAGGGTGAGGATGAGGTTTAGGGTTAGGTTTACGCTTAGGTTTAGCTTTAGGGTTAGGGTGAGGGATAGGGTGAGGTTGAGGTTTAGGGTTAGAGTTAGGGTTAGGGTGAGGCTGAGGGTGAGGGTTAGGTTTAGGGTTTGAGTTAGGGTTAGAGTCAGGGTTAGGGTGAGGGTTAGGGTCAGGGTTAGGGTGAGGGTGAGGGTTAGAGTTATGGTTAGGATTACGTTTAGTGTTAGGGTGAGTGTGAGGGTTAGGTTTAAGTTTAGGTTTAGGCCTAAGGTTAGGCTGAGGGTGAGGGTGAGGGTTAGGGTTAGGGTGAGGGTTAGGTTTAGGGTTATGGGGATGTTTAGGATGAGGTTTAGGGTTAGGATTAGGGTTAGGGTGAGAGTGAGGTTTAGGGTTAGGGTTAGGGTGAGGTTTAGGGTTAGGGTTAGGGTTAGGGTGAGGGTGAGGTTTAGGGTTAGATTTATGGTAAGGTTGAGGCTGAAGTTCAGGGTTAGTGTTAGGGTTAGTGTTACAGTTAGAATTAGGGTGAGGGTTAGGCTGAGAGTGAGGGTCAGGGTGAGGGTTAGGGTTAGGGTTAGGGTTAGCTTTAGGTTTAGGGTGAGAGTTAAGGATCGGTTAAATTTAGGGTTAGTGTGAGGATTAGCATTAGGGCGAGGGCTATGGTGTGGGTGAGAGTTACGTTTAGTGTTATGGAAAGGTTTAGGTTTAGTATTAGGGTTAGGGTGAGGGTTGGGATGGGGGTTAGTGTTACGGCGAGGGTGAGGGTTAGGGTTAGGGTGACGGTTAGGGTTAGAATTAGGGTTATGGTGAAGGTGAGTGTTATTGTTAAGGTTAGGTTTAGGGTTGGGGTTACGGTGAGATTGAGGTTTAGGGTTAGGGTAAGGGTGAGGTTTAGTGTTAGGGTTAGGGTTAGAGTTAGGTTTAGGGTGAGGGTGAGGTTTAGGGTTAGAGTTAGGGTAAGGGTGAGGCTGAGGTTGAGGGTTAGAGTTAGGGTAAGGGTGAGGCTGAGGTTGAGGGTTAGGTTTAGGCTTAGGGATAGGTTTAAGATTAGGGTAAGGGTTAGGGTGAGTGTGAGGTTTAGGTTTAGGTTTAGGTTTAGGCTTAGGCTTAGGGTTAGGCTGAGAGTCATGGTGAGGGTGAGGGTTAGGGTTAGGTTGAGGGTTAATGTTAGGGTTAGGGTGAGAGTGAGGGTTCTGTTAAAGTTAGGGTTAGGGTGAGGGATAAGGTAAGGATTAGTGTTAGGGTGAGGGCTAGGGTGGGGGTGAGGATAACGGTTAGTGTTAGGGTAATGTTTAGGGTTAGTGGTAGGTTTTGCATTAGGGTTAGGATGAGGGTTAAGGTTAAGATTATGGTTAGGGTGAGGGTGATTGTTAGGATTAGGGTTAGGGTTAGGGTTAGGTTTAGGGTTAGGATTCGTGTTATTGTTAGAGTTAGGGTTAGAGTAATGGTGAGTGTGAGGGTGAGGGTTAGGTTGAGGTTTAGGGATAGGGTTAGGGTTAGGGTTAGGATTAGGGTTAGGCTGAGGGTCAGTGTGAGGTTTAGGGTTAGGGTTAGGCTTAGACATTGTGTTAGGCTGAGGGTGAGGGTGGGGGTCAGTATTAGGGTTAGGGTGATGGTTAGGGTTAGGGTTAAGGTGAGTGTTAGGATGAGGGGTTGGGTTAGGATTAGGGTTAGGTTGAGGGCTAGGTTGAGGGTGAGGGTTAGGTTAATGGTTAGGCTTAGGCTTAGGGTTAGGGTGAGCATGAGGTTGAGGGTGAGGGTTAGGTTTAGGGATAGCATGAGGTTTAGTGTTAGGGTTAGGGTTAGAGTTAGGGTTAGTGTGAGGTTGAGGTTTAGGTGTAGGTTTAGGGTCAGGGTGAGGGGTAGGGTTAGGGTGAGGGTTAGGGTGGGGGTGACGGTAAGTGTAAAGGTGAGGGTTAGGCTGAGGATGAGGGTTATGGTAAGGGTGAGGGTTACGTTTAGGGTGATGTTTAGGGTTAGGGTTAGGGTGAGGGTGAGGGTTAGATTGAGGATTAGTGTTAGGTTTAGTGTGAGGTTTAGGGTAAGGATGAGTGTTAGTGTTAGGATGAGGGCTAGGGTGAAGTTGAGGGTGAGGGTTAGATTGAGGATTAGTGTGAGGGGTAGTGAGGTTTTGGGTGAGGATGAGGTTTAGGGTTAGGGTTGGTTTAGGATTAATGTTAGGGTTAGGCATAAGTTGAGGGTTAAGGTGAGGGTGAGGTTTAGGGTTAGTGTTAGGATTAGGATTAGCATTATGGTTAGGGTGAGTGTGAGGGTTAGGCATAGGGTTAGGGTTAGGCTTAGTGTTAGGCTGAAGGTGAGGGTAAGTTTGAAGGTTAGGGTTAGGGGGAGGGTTATGTTTAGGATTAGGGTGAGAGTTTGGTTTCAGTTTAAGTTTAGGGATAGGGTGAGCGTGAGGGTAAGGGTTAAATTGAGGGTGAGGGTTAGGGTTAGGTTGAGGGTTAGGGTTAGGGTTAGGGTTAGGTTGAGGGTTAGGTTTAGGGTTAGATTTAGGGTGAGGTTGACGGTGAGGGTTAGGGTTAGTGTTAGGGTGAGGGTTACGATGAGGGTTAGGGTTAGGATTAGGTTTAGGGTGAGGGTTAGGGTGAGGATGAGGTTTAGGTTTAGGGTTAGGGTGAGGTTTTGGGTTAGGTTTAGGGTTAGGGTTAGGGTGAGGGTGAGGTTTAGGCTTAGACATAGGGTTAACGTGAGGCTGAGGGTGAAGTTTAGGATTAGGGTTAGGATTATGGTTTGGGTAAGCATTAGGGTGCGTGTGAGGGTTAAGGATAGGGTTAGGATTAGGCTAAGCATTACACTGAGGGTGAGGGAGAAGGTGAGCTTTAGGGTTAGGCTTAGGGTTAGGGCTAGCTTTAGGGTTAGAGTTAGGGTTCAGGTTAAGTTTAGGGTTAGTGTGAGGGTTAGGGTGAGGGTTAGGATGAGGATTAGAGTTAAGATTTGGGTTAGGTTGAGGGCTAGGGTGAGGGTGAGGTTTAGGGTTAGTGTTAGGGTGAGGTTTAGGTTTAGTTTTAGGGTTAGAGTGATGGTTAGGGTGAGGGTTAGGGTTACAGTAAGGGTGAGGGTTAGGGTGAGGGTGAGGGTTAGGATTAGGGGTAGGGTTAGGGTTATTGTTAGGGTTACTGTTAGGGTTACGGTGAGGGCTAGAGTTAACGTTAGGGTTAGGGTTAGGCTTAGGCTGATGGTGAGGTTGGGGGTGGTGGTGAGGATTAGGATTAGGGTTAAGGTTAGGGTTACTGTGATTGTTATGGTTAGGGATAAGTTTGCGGTGAGGGTGAGGCTGAGGGTGAGGGTTATGGTTATGGTTAGTGTTAGGCTTAGTGTTATTGTTAGGGTTAGGGTTATAGTTACGGTGAGATTGAGGGTGAGGGTGAGGGTTAGGTTTAGGGTGAGGGTTAGGGTTTGGGTTAGGGTTAGAGTTAGTGTTAGTGTGAGGGTGAAGTTTAGGATTAGAATTAAGCTTAGGGTGAGGGTTAGGGTTAGTGTTAGGGTTAGCTTTAGAGTGAGAGTTAGGGGGAGGGTTTGGGTTAGGGTTAGGGTTAGGGATAGGATTAGGGATAGGTCGAGGGTGAGTGTGTGTGTTAGGGTTAGGTTTAGGTTTAGGTTTAAGGATATGCTGAGGTTGATGTTGAGGGTGAGGGTTAGGGTTAAGTTGAGTGTAAGGGTTAGGGTTAGGGGGAGGGTTATGATGAGGGTTAGGGTTAGGATTAGGGTTAAGGTAAGGGCTAGGGTGAGGGTGAGGTTTAGGGTTAGGTTTCGGTTGAGGTTTAGGGTTAGGGTTAGGGTTAGTGTTAGGGTGAGTGTGAATTTTAGGGTTATAGTTAGGGTTAGGGTGAGGCTGAGGGTGAGGGTTAGGTTTAGGTTTAGTGTTAGGGTTAGGGTTAGGTTTAGTTGAGGTTTAGAGTGAGGGTGAGCTTTAGGGTTGGGGTTAGGATTAAGATTAGGATTAGGGTTAGGGTGAGTCTGAGGGTTAGGGTTAGGTTTAGGGTTAGGATTAAGTTTAGGCTGAGAGTGAGGGTTAGGTTGAGGGTTAGGGTTAGGGTGAGATTTAGGTTTAGGTTTATGGGGAGGTTTAGGATGAATGTTAGGGTTAAGATTAGTGTTAGGGTGAGGGCTAGGGTGAGGGTGAGGTTTAGTTTTAGGGATACGGTGAGGTTGAAGGTTAGGGTTAGGGTTAGGTTTAGGGTGAGGTTGAGGTTTAGGGTTAGAGTTAGGGTAAGGTTGAGGCTGAGGGTGAGGGTTAGGTTTAGGGTTAGTGTTAGAGTTAGGGTTAAGGTGAGGGTTAGGATGAGGGTGAGGGTTAGGCTTAGGGTTAGGATTAAGTTTAGGGTAAGTGTTAGGGTGAGTGTGAGGGTTAGAGTTAGGGTTAGGCTTAGGCTTAGGGTTAGGCTGAGAGTGAGGGTGAGTGTGAGGGTAAGAGTTTGGGTGACGGTTAGGGTTAGGTTTAGGGTGAGAGTTAGGTTTTGATTAATTTTAGGGTTAGGTTGAGGGTTAGGGTTAGGATTAGTATTAGGGTGAGTGCTAGGGTGAGGGTGAGGGTTAGGGTTAGGGTTAGGGTAAGGTTTAGAGTTAGGATTAGGGTTTGGGTTAGGGTTAGGATGAGGGTTAGGGTTATGGTGAGGGTGAGGGTTAGGGTTAGGTTGAGGGTTAGGGTTACGATTATGGTTAGGGTGATGGTGAGTGTTAGGATTAGGGTTAGGATGAGGGCTAGGGTGAGGGTGAGTGTTAGAGTTAGTGTTAGGTTTAGGGTGGGGTTTAGGATTAGAGTGAGTGTTAGGGTTAGTGCCAGGGTTATTGTTAGGTTTAGGGTTAGTGTTAGGATGAGTGTAATTGTTAGGGTGAGGGTTAATGTTAGGGTGAGGATTATTGTTAGGGTAAGGGTTAGGGTTACGGTTACGGTTATTGTTAGGGTTAGGGTTAGGGTTACGATTACGGTGAGGGTGAGGGTGAGGGTTAGGTTTAAGTTTAGGGTGAGGTTTAGTGTTAGGGTTAGGGTTAGAGTTAGGGTTAGGGTGAGGGTGAGGTTTAGGGGTAGAGTTAGGGTTAGGGTGATGGTTAGGGTTAGGGTTAGTGTTATTGTTAGGGTTAAGTTACGATTTATGGTGAAGGTGATGGTACGGTTGAGGATAAGGGTTAGGGTTAGGGTGGGGTTAAGGGTTAGGGTTAGGATTAGGGTGAGGGTGAGGTTTAGGGTTAGATATAGGGTTAGGGGGAGGCTTAGGGGGAGGGTTAGTGTTAGGGTTAGTATTAGGGATAGGGTGAGGGTGAGGGTGAGGGTGAGGGTGAGGGTTAGGGTGAGCCTGAGGTTTAGGGTTAGGGTTAGGGTTAAGGTTAGAATTATGGAGAGGGTGAGGGTTCGGGTGAGTGTGAGGGAAAGATTTAAGTTTAGGGTTAGGCTTAGGGTTAGGTTTAAGGTTACGCTGACGCGAGGGTGATGGTGCGGGTTAGGGTTAGGATGAGGGTTAGGGTTAGGGTTATGCGGAGCGTTAGGATGAGCGTTAGGTTTAGGATTAGTTTTAGGGTGATGGTTAGTGTGAGGGTGATTGTTAGGGTTAGGGTTAAGGTGAGGCTTAGGGTGAGGTTTAGGATTAGGGTTAGGATTAGGATTAGAGATTTAGGGTTACTGTTAGGGTTAAGGTTAGGGTGAGGGTTAGGTTGAGGTTTAGGGTTAGGATTAGTTTTAGGGTTAGGATTAGGGTTAGGGTTAGGTTTAGTGTTAAGGGATAGGGTTAAGGTTAGCCTTAGGCTTAGTGTTAGGCTGAGGGTGAGGGTGGGGGTGAGGATTAGGGTTAGGGTGATGGTTAGGGTTAGGGTTAGGTTGAGGATTAGCATTAGGATTAGGGTTAGGGTGAGGGCTAGGGTGAGGATGAGGGTTATTGTAAGGGTTATTCTTAGTCTTAGGGTTATGCTTAGCATGAGGTTGAGGGTGAGGGTTAGTGTTAGGGTGAGTGCTATGGTTAGGGTGAGGGTTATGGTTATGGTTACGGTTATTGTTAGGGTTAGGGTTAGGGTTACGATTACAGTGAGGTTGAGGGTTAGGGTTAGGTTTAGGGTGAGGTTTAGTGTTAGGGTTAGGGTTAGAGTTAGGGTGAGGGTGAGGGTGAGGTTTAAGGGTAGGATTACGGTCAGGGTGAGGGGTAGGGTTAGGGTGAGTTTTAGGGTGGGGGTGACGGTAAGGATAAAGGTGAGGGTTTGGCTGAATGTGAGGGTTATGGTAAGGGTGAGGGTTAGGTTTGGGGTAATGTTTCGTGTTAGGGTTAGGGTGAAGGTGAGGGTTAGATTGAGGATTAGTGTTAGGGTTAGTGTGAGGTTTAGGGTGAGGATGAGGGTTAGGGTTAGGGTTAGTGTTAGGCTTAATGTTAGGGTTAGGCTTAAGGTGAGGGTTAGGTGAGGGTGAGGTTTAGGGTTAGTGTTAGGATTAGGATTAGGGTTATGGTGAGGGTTAGTGTGAGGTTTATGGTTAGGGTTAGGGTTAGGCCTAGTTTTAGGCTGAAAGTGAGAGTGAGGGAGGAGGATTAGGGTTTGGGTGAGGGTTAGGGTTAGAGTTAGGCTGAGAGTTAAGGTTCGGGTTAAGTTTCGGGTTAGGGTGAGTGTTAGAGTAAGGGTTACAGTGAGGGTGAGGGTTAGGGTTAGCTTGAGGGTTAGGATTAGGGTTAGGGTGAGGGCTGTGGTGAGGGTGAGGTTTACGGTTAGGGTTAAGTTGAGGTTTAAGTTTAGGTTTAAGGGTAAGGTTAGGGTAAGGGTGAGGGTGATATTTAGGGATAGAGTTAGGGTTAGGGTGAGGTTTAGGTTGAGGGTTAGGTTTAGGGTTAGTGTTAGATTAAGGTTTAGGTTTAGGGTTATGGTTAGGGTGAGGGTTAGCTTGAGGGTTAGGGTTACGGTGAGGGTGAGGGTTAGGGTTAGGGTGAGGGTTAGGTTTAGATTTAGGGTTAGGGTGAGGGGGAGTGTTAGGAATAGGGTTAGTGTGAGAGTTAGGCTTAGGTTTCGGTTGAGGGTGAGGGTGAGGGTTAGGGTTAAATTTAGGGTGAGGGTTAGGATGAGGATTAGGGTTATGATTAGGGTTAGGGTGAGGGTAAGTGTTAGGGTTAGTGTTTGGGTGAGGTTTAGGGTTAGGGTTAGGGTGAGGGTTAGGATGAGGATTAGAGTTATGGTGAGTGTGAGTTTTAGGGTTAGGGTTAGGGTTAGGGTTAGGATTAGTGTTACGGTTAGGGTGAGGGTTATTGTTAGGGTTAGGCTTAGGGTTAAGGTTAAGGTGAGGGTGAGGGTTATGTTTAGGGTCAATTTGAGGTTTAGTGTTAGGGTTAGGGTTAGAGTTATGGTTAGGGTTCGCGTGAGGTTTAGGATTAAAGTTAGGGTAAGTGTGAGGCTTAGGTTGAGGTTTATGTTTAGGGTTAGTGTTAGAGTTAGGTTTAGGGTGAGGGTTAATGTGAGGGTGAGGCTTAGGCTTAGGTTTAGGTTTAAGATTAGGGTAAGGGTTATGGTGAGTGTGAGAGTTAAGTTTAGGATTAGGCTTAGGGTTAGGCTGAGAGTGAGGGTGAGGGTGAATGTTAGGGTTTTGGTGAGGTTTAGGTTTAGTGTTAGCGTGAGAGTTAGGGTTTGGTTAAGTTTAGGGTTAGGGTGAGGGTTACGGTTAAAATTAGGATAAGGGTGAGGGTTAGAGTTAGGGTTTGGGTGAGGGTGAGTGTTAGGGTTAGGCTTAGGGTGTGGTTTAGTATTAGGGTGAGGGTTAGGGTTAGTGTGAGTGTTAGGGTTAGGGTTAGGTTTAGGGTTTGGGTTAAGGTTAGGGTTAGGGTTAGGTTTAGTTTTAGGGTTAGATTTAGGGTATGGTTAGGGTTAGGGTTATTTTTAGTTTTAGGTTTAGGATGAGGTTTAGGTTTAGGGTTAGGTTTAGAGTTAGGGTTTGGATGAGGGTGAGGTTTAGGTTTAGAGTTAGAGTTAGTGTTAGGTTTAGGGTTAGGCCGAAGCTGAGGGTTAGGGTTAGGGTTAGACTTTGGCTTAGGGTTCGGCCCAGCATGTGGGTGAGCGATAGGTTTAGGTTTAGGGTGAGGGTTAAAGTTAGGGTTAGGCTGAGGGTTAGGATGAGATTTACGGTTAGGAATAGGGTTAGGGTAGGGGCTAGGTTGAGGGTTAGGGTAAGGGTTAAGGTTAGGGATAGGGTTAGGTTTAGGATAAGGGTTAGGATGAGGGTGAGTGTGAGGATTAGGGTTAGGGTTAGGGTTAGGCTTAGGGTTAGGGTGAGGTTTAGGGTTAGGGTTTGGTTAGGGTGAGGGTGAGGCTGAGGATTAGTTTTAGGTTTCACGATAGGTTTAGGGTTAGGGTTAGTGTTAGTGTAAGGGTTAGGCTTACAATGAGGTTTAGGGTTATGGATAGGGTTATGGTTAGGTTTAGGGTTAGTGTTATTGTTAGGGTTAGAGTTACGGTGAAGTTGAGGGTGAGGGTGAGGGTTAGGTTTAGGGTGAGGTTTAGGGTTAGGGTTAACGTTAGGGTGAGGGTGAGTGTGAATTTTAGGGTTAGAGTTAGGGTTAGGTTTTGGGTTAGGGTGAGGATTAGATTGAGGATTAGGGTTATGGTTAGTGTGAGGTTTAGGTTGAGGATGAGGGTTAGGGTTAGGGTGAGGGTTAGGGTTAGAATTAGTGTTAGGGTGAGGGCTTGGGTGAGGGTGAGTGTTAGGGTTAGGCTTAGGGTGTGGTTTAGTATTAGGGTGAGCGTCAGGGTGAGTGTTAGGATGAGGGTTAGATTTATTGTAAGGGTGAGGTTTAGCATTAGGGTGAGGGTTGGGTTAGGATTAGGGTTAGGGTGAGGGTGAGGGTGAGTGTGAGGATTAGGGTAGGGTTAGGTTTAGGGTTATTTTTAGGCTTAGGATTAGTTTTATTGTTTGGGTTAGGGTTAGAGTTACAGTGAGGGTGAGGGTTAGGCTTAGGCTTAGGCTTATGCTTAGGGATAGGCTGAGCTTGAGGTTGAGGGTGAGGGATAGGTTTAGGGGGATGGTTAGGTTGATGGTTAGGGTGAGGTTTAGGATGAGGTTTAGGGTTAGGGTGAGGTTTAGGGTGAGGAAGATGCTAAGGGTAAAGGTATGGTTTAGGCTGAGGGTGAAGGTTAAGATAAGGGTGAGGGTTAAAGTTCAGTTTAGGGTTATGGTAAGGGTTAGGGTTAGAGGTAGGGTGAGTGTTAGATTGAGGATTACGGTTAGGGTCAGTGTGAGGTTTAGTGTGAGGATGAGGGTTAGGTTTAGGGTGAGGGTGAGGGTTAGGATAAGGTTTAGGGTTAGGGTGAGGTTTAGGGTGAGGAAGATGCTAAGTGTAAAGGTATGGTTTAGGCTGAGGGTGAAGGTTAAGAAAAGGGTGAGGGTTAAAGTTCAGTTTAGGGTTAGGGTAAGGCTTAGGGTTAGAGGCAGGATGAGTGTTAGATTGAGGATTAGGGTTAGGGTCAGTGTGAGGTTTAGTGTGAGGATGAGGGTTGGGTTTAGGGTGAGGGTGAGGGTTAGAATCAGGGTTAGGGTTAGGGCTACGGTGAGGGTGAGGGTTTGGGTTAGGGTTTGGGTGAGGTTTAGGATTAGGTTGAGGGTTAGGTTTAGTGTGAGTGTTAGTGTTAGGGTTAGGGTTAGTGTTAGAGTGAGGGTAAGTGTTATGGTGAGGGTTAGCCTTAGGGTGAGGGTTATGGTTAGGGTGAGGAATAGGGATAGGGTTAGGGTTATTTTTAGGGTTAGGGTTAGGGTTACGGTTACGGTGAGGGTAAGGGTGAGGGTTAGGTTTAGGCTTAGGCTTAGGGTGAGGTTTAGTGTTAGGGTTAGGAATAGAGTTAGGGTTAGGGTGAGGCTGAGGGTGAGGGTTAGGGTTAGGGTTAATGTTAGAGTTAGGGATAGGGTGAGGTTTAGTTTTAGGGTTAAGTTAGGCTTAGGATTAGGGTTAGGTTGAGGGTTAGTGTGAGGGTTATGGTTATGTTAGGTTTAGGCTTAGGGTTAGGGTGAGGACTAGGTTTGGGGTTTGGGTTAGGGTGACGGTGATGCTGAGGATTAGGGTTAGGTTTAGGTTTAGGTTTAGGTTTAGGGTTAGCGTTAGGGATAGGGTTAGGTTTACAGTGAGGTTTAGGGTTAGCGTTAGGGACAGGGTTAGGCTTAGGGTTAGGTTGAGTGTGAGGGTGTGGTTGAGGATTAGGGTGGGGCTTAGGGTTAGGGTTAGGATTAGCATTACGGTAAGGATTAGGGTTAGGTTGAGGGCTAGGATGAGCGTGAGATTTAGGGTTAGGCTTAGGGTTAGAGTTAGGGTGAGGGTGAGGTTTAGGGTTAGAGTTAGGGTTAGGGTGAGGCTGAGGATGAGGGTTAGGTTTAGTGTTAGAGTTAGGGTTAGGGTGAGTGTTAGGGTGAGGGTGAGGGTTAGGGTTAGGGTTGGGCTTAAGCTTAGGGTTACGCTGAGGGTGCGTGTGATGGTGAAGGTTAGGGTGAGGGTGAGGGTAAGTGTTAGGGTTACAGTGAGCATGAGGGCTAGGGTTAGGTTGAGGGTTAGGGTGAGGGTAAGGGTTAGAGTTAGTGTGAGGGTTAGGGTTAGGGTTAGGCTTAGGGTTACACTGAGGGAGAGGGTGAGCGTGAGGGAGAGGGTTAGGGTGAGGTCTAGGTTTAGAGTTAGGCTTAGGGTGAGGGTTAGGGTGAGGTTTAGGGTTAGGGTGAAGGTTAGGTTTAGGGGTAGGGTGAGGGTGTGGGTTAGATTGAGGATTAGTGTTAGAGTTATTGTGAGGTTTAGGGTGAGGTTGAGGGTTAGGTTTATAGGTTTATTGTGAGTGTTAGGTTGAAGGTGAGGGTTAGCGTTAGGGTTAGGGTGAGGATTAGGTTTAGGGTGATGGTTAGGGATAGTGTGAGTGTTAGTGCTAGGGTTATAGTTAGTGTTAGGGTGAGGATAAGTGTTAGGGTGAGGGTTAGTGTTAGGGTGGGGGTTATGGTAAGGGTGAGGGTTAGGTGTAGATTTAGGGTTACTGTTAGGGTTAAGGCTATGGTTACGGTGAGGGTGAGGGTGAGGGTTAAGTTTAGGGTTAGGATGAGTATTAAGTTTAGGGTTTGAGTTAGATTTAGGGTTAGGGTGAGGGCTAGGTTATGGCTTAGGGTGAGGGTTATAGTTAGGGATAGGGTTAGGTTTAGGATTTAGTTTACGGTGACGGTGAGTGTGAGGGTTAGGGTTGGGTTAGGGTTAGGGATAGGGTTAGGGTTATTGTTAGTGTCATGGTTAGGGTTAAGTTTACTGTGTGGGTGAGGCTAAGAGTGAGGTTTATGGTTAGGGTTAGGGTTAGAGTTAGTGTTATTGTTAGGTTTAGCGTTAGAGTTACTTTGAAGTTTTAGGTGAGGGTGAGGGTTAGGGTTAGGGTGAGGTTTAGGGTGAGGTTTAGGGTGAGGTTTAGGGTTAGGATTAGAGTTAGTGTGAGGGGGAGGATTAGGGTTAGAGGTAGGGTTAGGGGGACAGTTAGGATGAGGTTCAGGGTTAGTGTTAGGGTTCGGTTTAGGGTGAGGGGGAGGTTTAGGTTGAGGTTTAGGGATAGGGTTAGGTTTAGGATTAGGGTTAGGGAGAGGTTGAATGTGAGGGTTAGCGTGAGGGTTAGGTTTAGGCTTAGGGTTAGGCTGAGGGTGAGGGAGATTTTGAGGGTTAGGGTTAGGGCTAGGTTTAGGGTTATGGGGAGGGTTTGGATGAGCATTAGGGTTAGGATTAGGGTTAGGGTGAAGGCTAGGGTGAGGGTGAGTTTTAGGGTTAGGGTTAGGGTGAGGTTTAGCGTTAGGTTTAGGGTTAGGATTAGGGTGAGGCTGAGGTTTAGGGTTAGAGTTAGGGTTAGTGTTACAGTTAGGGTTAGGGTGAGGTTTAGGGTGTGGGTGAGGGTTAGCCTTAGTGAAAGCATTAGGATTAGGGTAAGGGTTAGGGTGTGTGTGAGGGTTAGGTTTAGGATGACGTTTAGGTTCAGGGTTAGGTTTAGAGTTAGGTTTAGGGTGAGGGTGAGGTTTAGGGTTAGAGTTAGGTTTAGGGTTAGGGTTAGGGTTTGGCTTAGGGTTAGGCTGAGGGTCGAGGTGAGGATTAGAGTTAGTGTTACCGTTAGGGTTATTGTTAGTGTTATGGTCAGAGTTAAGTTTGCGGTGAGGGTGAGGCTGAGGGTGAGGGTTATGTTTAGGGTTAGGGTTAGGGTTAGGGTTAGTGTTATTGTTAGGTTTATAGTTAGAGTTACTTTGAGGTTTTGGGTGATGGTGAGGGTGAGGGTGAGGTTTAGGGTAAGGTTTAGGGTTCAGGTTAGGGTTAGGGTGAGGGTGAGGTTTAGGGTTAGAGTTAGGGTTAGGGGGAAGGTTAGGGTGAGTTTCAGGGTTAGGGTTAGTGTTAGGTTTAGGGTGAGGGTGAGGTTTAGGTTGAGGTTTAGGGATAGGGTTACGTTTAGGATTAGGGTTAGGGTGAGGGTGAGTGTGAGGGTTAGGGTGAGGTTTAGGTTTAGGTTTAGGTTTGGGCTGAGGGTGAGTGTGAGTTTGAGGTTTAGGGTTAGGGTGAGGGCTAGTGTTAGGGTTATGGGGAGGGTTTGGATGATTGTTAGGGTTAGGATTAGGGTTAGGATCAGGACTAGGGTGAGGGTGAGTTTTAGGGTTAGGGTTAGGGTGAGGTTTAGCGTTAGGTTTAGGGTTAGGGTTAGGGTGAGGTTGAGGTTTAGGGTTAGGGTCAGGCTGAGGGTGAGGGTTAGGGTTAGGGTTAGTGTTAGAGTTAGGGTTAGGGTGAGGTTTAGCGTTAGGTTTAGGTTTAGGGTTAGGGTGAGGTTGAGGTTTAGGGTTAGGGTGAGGCTGAGGGTGAGGGTTAGGGTTAGGGTTAGTGTTAGAGTTAGGGTTAGGTTGAGGTTTAGGTGTAGATTTAGGATTAGGGTGAGGGTTAGGGTGAGGTTTAGGGTTAGGGTGAGGTTTAGGTTTAGGGGTAGGGTGAGGGTGAGGGTTAGATTGAGGATTAGTGTTACGGTTATTGTGAGGTTTAGGGTGAGTATGAGGGTTAGGTTTAGGGTGAGGGTTAGGTTGAGCGTGTTAGATAGGGTTAGGGTTAGGGTGAGGATAAGGTTTAGAGTGATGGTTAGGAATAGTGTGAGGGTTAGTCTTAGGGTTAGAGTTAGTGTTAGGGTGAGGTTAAGTGTTAGGTTGATGGTTAGGGTTAGGGTGAGGATTATGGTAACTGTGAGGAATAGGGCTAGAGTTAGGGTTACTGTTAGGGTTAGGGCTACGATTACGGTGAGGGTGAGGGTGTGGCTTATGTTTAGGTTTAGGATGTGGTTTAGGTTTAGGGTTAGGGTTAGATTTAGGTTTCTGGTGTGGGCTAGGTTGAGGCTTAGGGTGAGGTTTAGGGTTAGGGATAGGTTTAGGTTTAGTATTAGGTTTAGGGTGAGGGTGAGTGTGAGGGTTAGTGTTAGGCTTAGTGTTAGGCTGGGGGTTAGGGTTAGGGTTTGGGTTAGGGTAAGGGTGAGGCTGAGGATTAGGTTTAGGTTTAGGGTTAGGGTGAGTGTTAGGGTGAGGGTGAGGGTTAGGCTTAGGGTTAGGATTAGGATTAGGGTAAGGTTTAGGGTGAGTGTGAGTGTTAGGGTTAAGCTTAGGCTTAGGGTTAAGCTGAGGGTGAGGGTGAGGGTGAGGGTTAGTGTTAGGGTGAGGGTAAGGCTTAGAGTTAGTGTGAGTGTTAGGATTAGGGTTAGGGTTAGGCTTAGGGTTACAGTGATGGAGAGGGTGTGCCTGAGGGTTAAGGTTAGGGTGAGGTTTATGCGTAGAGTTAGGGTTAGGGTGAGGGTTAGGTTGAGGGTTAGGGTTAAGGTGAGGGTTAGATTTAGGGGTAGGGTGAGGGTGAGGGTTAGATTGAGGATTAGTATTAGGGTTATTTTGAGGTTTAGGGTGAGGATGAGGGTTAGGTTTAGGGTGAGGGTTAGGTTGAGGGTGAGGATTAGGGTTAGGGTTAGTTTGAGGATTACGGTTAGGGTGATGGTTAGGGATAGTGTGAAGGTTAGTGTTAGGGTTAGAGTTAGTGTTAGGGTGAGGGTAAGTGTTAGGGTGAGCGTTAGGGTTAGGGTGAGCGTTATGGTAAGGGTGAGGGTTAGAGCTAGGGTTAGGGTTACTGTTAGAGTTAAGGCTACGGTTATGGTGAGGATGAGTGTGAGGGTTAGGTTTATGGTTACGATGAGGTTTAGGTTTAGTGTTAGGTTTAGATTTAGGGTTAGGGTAAGGGCTAGGTTGAGGCTCAGGGTGAGGGTTAGGGTTAGGGTTTGGGTTAGGTTTAGGATTAGGTTTAGGGTGAGGGTGAGTGTGAGGGTTAGGTTTAGGTTTAGGGTTAGGCTTAGGGTTAGTGTGTGGGTTAGGGTTAGGGTGAGGTTGAGGCTGAGGATTAGGGTTAGGTTTAGGGTTAAGGTTTGGGATAGGTTTAGGGTTAGGGTTAGGTTTAAAGTTAGGGTTACAGTAAGGGTTAGCTTTAGGGTTAGGGTTACGGTTTGGCTTAGGGTTAGGCTGAGGGTGAGGGTGGGGATGAGAATTAGGGTTAGTGTTAGGGTTAGGGTTATTGTTAGTGTTATGGTTAGGGTTAAGTTTTCGGTGAGGGTGAGGGTTATGGTTAGGATTAGGTTTAGGGTTAGTGTTATTTTTAGGTTTAGAGTTAGAGTTACTTTGAGGTTTTGGATGAGTGTGAGTTTTAGGGTTAGGGTGAGGTTTAGGGTTAGGGTTAGGATTAGGGTGAGGGTGAGGTTTAGGGTTAGAGTTAGGGTTAGGGGCAGGGTTAGGGTGAGGTTCAGGTTTAGGGTTATTGTTAGGTTTAGGGTGAGGCTGAGGTTTAGGTTGAGGTTTAGGGATAGGGTTAGGTTTAGGATTAGGGTTAGGGTGAGGTTGAGTGTGAGGGTTAGGGTGTGGGTTAGGTTTAGGCTTAGGGTTAGGCTGAGGATGAGGGAGACTTTGAGGGTTAGGGATAGGGTGAGGGCTAGGTTTAGGGTTATTGGGAGGGTTTGGATAAGCGTTAGGGTTAGGATTAGGGTTAGTGTGAGGGCTAGCGTGAGGGTGAGTTTTAGCATTAGTCTTAGGGTGAGGTTTGGCGTTAGGTTTAATGTTAGGGTTAGGGTGAGGTTTAGGTTTAGGGTTAGAGTTAGGGTTAGGGTGAGGCTGAGGGTGAGGGTTAGGGTTAGGGTTAGTGTTCGAGTTAGGGTTAGGGTGTGGGTGAGTGTTAAGCTTAGTGAACGGATTAGGATTAGGGTAAGGGTTAGGGCGTGTGTGAGGGTTAAGGTTAGGATGAGGTTTAGGTTCACTGTTAGGGTTAGAGTTAGGGTTAGGGAAAGGGTGAGGTTTAGGTTTAGAGTTAAGGTTGGTGTTAGGGTAAGGGTTAGGGTGAGGGTTAGGGTTAGGTTTAGGCTTAGGTTTAGGCTTAGGCTTAGGCTTTGGCTGAGCATGAGGGAGAGGGTTAGGTTTAGGGTTAGGGTGATGGTTAGGTTTAGGGTTAGGGTGAGGGTTAGGATAAGGTTTAGGTTTAGGATTAGGGTTAGGGTGAGGGCTAGGTTGAGGCTGACTGTGAGAGTTGGGGATAGGGATAGGGTTAGGTTTATGTTTAGGGTTAGGGTGAGGGTGAGTGTGAGGGTTAGGGTTAGGGTTAGACTTAGGTTTAGAGTGAGAGTTAGGGTTAGGTTTTGGGTTAGGGTGAGCTTGAGCCTGAGGATTAGGGTTAGGTTATGGTTAGGGTTAGGGTTAGTTTTAGAGTTACAGTGAGGGTTATGGTTATGGTTAGGTTTAGGTTTAGGTTGGGGATTAGGGTTAGGTTTTGGTTTAGGGTGAGAGTGAGGCTGAGGATTAGATTTAGGTTTAGGGTTAGGGTTTGGCTTAGGTTTAGGTTTAGGATTAGGTTTAGGGTTAGGGTTATGGTGAGTGTTAGTGTTAGAGTTACGGTTAGGGTTTGGCTTAGGGTTAGTCTGAGGGTGAGGGTGGGGGTGAGGATTACGGTTAATGTTAGGGTTAGGGTTATTGTTAGTATTATGGTTAGAGTTAAGTTTGCGGTGAGGATGAGGCTGAGGGTGAGGGTTATGGTTAGGGTTAGGGTTAGTGTTATTATTAGGTTTAGAGTTAGAGTTACTTTGAGGTTTTGGGTGAGTGTGAGGGTTAGGGTTAGGGATAGGTTTAGGTATAGGATTAGGGGTAGGGAGAGGGTGAGTTTATGGGTTAGGTTTAGGGTTAGGGTTAGGATTAGGGTTAGGGTGAGGGTTAGGGTTAGTGTTTGGGGTAGGGTGAGGATGAGGCTGAGGCTTAGGGTTAGGTTTAGTGTTAGGGTTAGGGTTAGGGTTAGAGTTACAGTGAGGGTTATGTTTAGGGTTAGGGTTAGGTTTAGGGTTAGGCTTAGGGTGAGAGTGGGTGTGTGTATTAGGGTTAGGGTTAGGATTAGGGTTATTGTTTGTGGTATGGTTAGAGTTAAGTTAGTGGTGAGGGTTAGGCTGAGGTTGCGGTTTATGGTTATGGTTAGGGTTGGGGTTAGTGTTATTGTTATAGTTAGGGTTAGAGTTACGGTGAGGTTGAGGATGGGGGTGAGGGTTACGATTAGGGTGAGGTTTAGGGAGAGGTTTAACGTTAGGGTTTGGGTTAGGGTGAGGGTCAGTGTGATGTTTATTGTTAGAGTTAGCGTTAAGGGGAGGGTTAGGATGAGAATTAGGGTTAGGATTAGTGTTAGGGTTAGGGTGAGGCTGAAGTTTAGGTTGAGGTTTAGGGATAGGGCTAGGTTTAGGATTAGGGTTAGGGTGAGGATGAGTGTGGGGGTGAGCATTAGGGTTAGGGTGATGGTTGGGTAAGGGTTAGTGTTATTGTTAGGGTTAGGGTTAGAGTTACGGTGAGGGTGAGGGTGAGGGTGAGGGTTAAGTTTAGGGTTATAATGGGATTTAGTGTTAGGGTTAGGGTTAGAGTGAGGGTGAGGTTTAGGGTTAGATATACGGTTAGGGGGAGGGTAGGGTGAGGGTGAGTGTGATGGTTAGGGTTAGGGTTACGTTTAGGTTTAGGGTTATGCTGAGGTTTAGGGTTAGTGTGAGAGTTAGGATTCGAATTAAGTTTATGGTTAGGGTGAGTGATAGGGTTAGGGTTAGGGGGAGGGTGAGAGTTAGGCTTAGGGTTAGGGTTAGGTTGAGGGTGAAGTTTAGGGTTAGAGTTAGGGTTATGGAGAGGTTAAGGGTTAGGGTTAGTGTTAGGTTTAGGGTGAGGGTGAGGTTTAGGTTGAGGTTTAGGGATAGGGTTAGGTTTAGGATTAGGGTTACTGTTAGGGTGAATGTGATGGTTAGTGTGAAGGTTAGTGTTAGGCTGAGAGTGAGGTTGAGGTTGAGGGTTAGGTTTAGGTTGAGAGCTAGGGTTAGGGTTATGGGGAGGTTTTGGATGAGCTTTTTTTTTTTTAAATTGTATTTTATTTTATTTGAGAACATACTGTACAGAGGGGCTACAATTACATGGGCAGGATAATGCATACATTTCTTACCAAGCATTGCAGCCTCCTCCTTTGTTTACCCTTCACTTCCCTTCCCCGCCTCCCCCCTCCCCCACCCAATTTTACCCCCCTCCCCCCACCCAATTATACCCCCCTCCCCCCCACACCGAAATTGTAAAGCTGGTTTTGACATGACATTTTGTACTTCTCATTGTTGCAACAGGTCCACCTAAATCCTTAAACGACTTGTTTGTCCCCATCTCCTCCACATGTTATACTGACATCAAATATAGTGAAAGTGGGGGTTACACTGTGGGGGAGGGACATACAAAGCAACAAAGAAATAATCTTATAAATGCATTAGAAACACATGCATGAAAGAAACGAAAACATTAAAATACATATTTAAGGGTTCATTTTCCTAACATCACATTATCTGGCCTTTTCCGCTTGACTCATACCTATACTAGATATTGCAAATAAGGGAAACCATGGGACCTGTGCTTCTTTGGGCCTGGCTTACTTCACTTAATATAATTTTTTCCAAACCTTTCCATTTCCTAACAAATGGGGAAATGTCATTCTTTCTGATGGAGGCATAGAATTCCATTGTGTATATATACCACATTTTCTTGATCCATTCATCTACTGAGGGGCATCTGGGTTGGTTCCATATCTTAGCTATGGTAAATAATGCTGCAATAAACATAGTTGTGCTGATAGCTTTAGTGTGGTCTTGTTTGTAAACATTTGGGTAAATGCCCAAAAGTGGGATTGCTGGATCATAGGGGAGATCTATGTGAAATCTTTTGAGGAACCTCCATACTGCTTTCCAAAGTGGTTGAACAAGTTTACATTCCCACCAACAATGAAGTAAGGTTCCTTTCTGTCCACATCCCCTCCAGCATCTGTTGTTGTTAGAGTTCTTGATTTTTGCTGTTCTAACTGGAGTGAGGTGATATCTCAATGTTGTTTTGATTTGCATTTCTTTTATGGCTAGGGATGTTGAACATTTCTTCATGTGTCTATTGGCCATCCTTGTTTCTTCTTCAGAGAAGCTTCTCTTTAAGTCTTTCGCCCACTTATTTATTGGGCAGTTGTTTCTTTGAGGATTTGTTGTTGGGTGGTTTAATTTTTTGAGTTCCAAGTATATTTTAGATATGAGACCCTTGTCCGTTGTATGGCTAGTAAAGATCATCTCCCAATCAGTGGGCTTTCTATTGATCTTGCCAGCTATGTCATTTGCCCTGCAGAAGCTCTGCAATCTTATGCAATCCCATTTGTCCAACCTTTCTTTGATTTGTTGTGCTTCCGGGTCTCTATTCAGAAAATTTCGACCTGAGCCAAGGAGACCTAGGGTTTCTCCTATTCCATCCTGTAATGTTTTCAGAGTGTCTACTTTGAGTTCAAGGTCTTTGATCAATTTGGAGTTGATTCTGGTGCAGGGTGATATATAAGGATCTAGCTTTAGTTTTCTACATGTAGTTAACCAATTTTGCCAGCACCATTTACTGAAGAGGCTGTCTTTCTTCCTTTCTATTGTTTTAGCTTCCTTATCGAAGATTAGATGGCTATAGGTCTGTAGGTTCATTTCTGGGTTTTCAATTCTATTCCATTGGTCCTGAGGTCTGTTCTTATGCCAATACCAAGCTGTTTTGATTACTATGGCTTTATAGTAGAGTTTGAAATTTGGTATTGATATTCCTCCAGCAGTGTTCTTTCCGTTGAGGAGCGTTTTTGCTATTCGGGGTCTTTTATTGTTCCATATGAATTTTTGGATTGCCTCCTCTATTTCCTTGAAGAATGAGGGTAGAATTTTGATAGGTATCGCGTTGAATTTGTAGATAGCCTTGGGAAGTATTGCCATTTTCACGATGTTAATCTTGCCAATCCAGGAGCATGGGAGGTTTTGCCATTTTTTAAGTTCTGTGTTGATTTCCTTTTTCAAGATTTTAAAGTTTTCATCATAGAGGTCCTTCACTTCTTTGGTTAAGTTAATTCCTAGGTATTTTATTTTTTGCGGGGCTATTACAAATGGAGTTGCTTTCCTAATTTCAGCCACACTTTTCTCATTGTTGGCATATAGAAAAGCCATTGATTTTGGGGGGTTAATTTTATAACCTGCTACTTTGCCAAAGTTTTGAATCAGCTTGAGTAATTTGGGAGTGGAGTCTATGGGATTCTTTAAATACAAGATCATGTCATCTGCAAAGAGGGAAAGTTTTATTTCTTCTTTCCCTATTTGGATCCCCTTTATGTCTGCATCTTGTCTTATTGCTGTAGCTAGGCATTCTAATACTAGATTGAAGAGAAGTGGAGAGAGTGGGCATCCTTGTCTTATTCCTGAGTTAAGAGGAAATGGCTTTAGTTTTTCACCATTGAGTATAATGCTGGCTGTAGGTTTGTCATATACAGCCTTTATCGTATTGAGGAATGTTCCATGGATTCCTAATTTTTCCAGAACCTTCATCATAAAGGGGTGTTGGATCTTGTCAAATGCTTTTTCTGCATCTATTGAGATAACCATGTGGTTCTTATTCTTGCTCCTGTTGATGTGATGAATAATATTAATTGATTTGCGTATATTGAACCAGCTTTGCATCCCTGAAATGAATCCTGTTTGATCATGGTGTATGATTTTTTGGATGAATTGTTGAAGTCGATTGGCCAAAATTTTGTTGAGAAGTTTTGCATCAATGTTCATCAAAGAAATGGGTCTATAGTTCTCTTTCTTTGATGAGTCCCTGCCTGGTTTTGGGATGAGGGTTATGATGGCTTCATAGAATGTGTTCGGTAGTGAGCTTTCTCTTTCAATTTCATTGAAGAGTTGGAGGAGTATTGGTGTGAGCTCTGCTTTGAAGGCCTTGTAAAATTCCCCTGTAAAACCATCTGGTCCTGGGCTTTTCTTAGCTGGGAGGTCTCTTATTGCTGTTTCTATTTCAATGCTTGATATGGGCCTGTTAAGCTGGTTTAACTCATCTTGGTTTAGTTTTGGCATGTCAATATTTGCTAGGAAAAGGTCCATTTCTGTCAAGTTCTCAAACTTATTAGCATAAAGTTTTGAGAAGTATTCCCTTATAATGTTCTGAATCTTGGTTGTTTCCGTGGTGATGTTTCCATTCTCATCTGTGAGTTTATTAATTTGGGTGTGCTCTCTCCTTTTTCTGATAAGGTTTGCTAAGGGTCTGTCAATTTTGTTAAGTTTTTCGAAGAACCAACTCTTTGTTTTGTTGATTCTTTCTATCGTTTTTTTGGATTCTAATTCATTTAATTCTGATTTAATTTTGATTATTTCTTTCCGTCTACTGGATTGGGGTTTATCTTGCTGCTCTTTTTCAAGGAGGTTTAGATGTGTCATTAAATTGTTAGTTTCAGATCTCTCCAATTTGTTGATGTAGGAGCTCAGAGCTATAAACTTGCCTCTGAGTACTGCCTTTGCTGTGTCCCAGAGGAGCTGGTAATTTGTGTGTTCATTTTTGTTGAATAGCATGAACATTTGAATTTCCTTTCTAATCTCTTCCATGACCCACTCATGATTCAGCAGTGTGTTGTTCAGCCTCCATGTGATACCGGACTTTCTTTGGTGGCTTTTGGTGTTGAGTTCTAATTTTATTCCCTTGTGGTCAGAGAGAATGCAAGGTATAACTTCAATGTTTCTGAATTTAGACAAGTTTGCTTTGTGGCCTAAAATGTGGTCTATTTTAGAAAACGTTCCATGTGCTGCTGAGAAGAACGTGTATTCTGATGCTGCTGGGTGAAATGTTCGGTAAATGTCTGTTAAGTCTAGTTGATCTATGCAGCTGTTTAGATCTGCGGTTTCTCTGTTGAGTTTTTGCCGAGTTGATCTATCTAGTGGGGAGAGTGGTGTGTTAAAATCCCCAACGATTAATGTCTTTGGATCTATCTGGGATTTGAGGGAAAGTAGTGTTTCTTTGATAAATTTGGGTGCTCCATTGTTTGGCGAATAGATATTTAGAATTGTAATATCCTCCTGAAGGAGAGATCCTTTAATTAGTATGTAGCGACCTTCTTTATCTCTTCTCACGAATTTTAATTTGAAGTCTATTTTATCTGATATTAGGATTGCAACTCCCGCCTGTTTATGAGGGCCGTTTGCTTGGTAGATTTTGTTCCAGCCTTTAACCTTGAAAATATGTTTGTTTTTACGGACAAGGTGTGACTCCTGCAGGCAGCAGATAGAAGGGTCTTGTTTTTTAATCCTACTAGACAGTCTATGTCGCTTAATTGGAGAGTTCAGTCCGTTAACGTTAAGAGATAGGACTGAGAGGTATTTGGGAGTTCCTGCCATGTTATCCACCTTCTTGGGGGCTGTGAAAACTGGGTTCTTCCTAAGGTTCTTGGATTCTCAGTTTGGGTGCAGTTTCTTGGCCTTTGTTGCGTTCTTGTTGGTTTTCTATGTGTAGGACATCTTTAAGAATCTTTTGCAGGGCTGGTTTGGTGGAGATGTATTGTTTCAATTTTTCTTTGCTATGGAAGGTTTTTATTTGGCCTTCAGTTATGAAGGAGAGTTTAGCTGGGTACAGTATTCTTGGTTGATAGTTGTTTGTTTTTAGGATGAGCTTTAAGGTTAGGATTAGGTTTAGGGTGAGGGCTAGGTTGAGGGTGAGGTTTAGGGTTAGGTTTAGGGTAAGGGTTAGGATGAGATTTAGGATTAGGATTAGGGTTAGGATTAGGGCTAGTGTGAGGGTTAGGGTGAGGGTTAGGGTTAGGGTTAGTATTAGGGTTAGGGTGAGGGTGAGTGTGAGGCTTAGGGTGAGGATTAGGCTTAAGGTTAGGGTGAGGGTTAAGTTTAGGGATTGGGCAAGGGTGAGTGTGAGGATGAGGATTAGGGTTAGGTTTAGGGTTAGGGTTAGGGTTAGGTTTAAGGTTAGGTTTAGGATTAGGGTTAGGGTGAGAGTGAGTGTAAGGGTTAGGTTGAGGGTTAGGCTTAGGCTTATGGTTAGGATGAAGGTGAGGGTGGGGGTGAGGATTAGGGGTAGGGTGATGGTTCAGTTTAGAATTAGTGTTATTTTTATGGTTAGGTTTAGCGTTACAGTGAGGGTGAGGGTGCGATTGAGGGTTAGGGTTAGGGTGAGGTTTAGGGTTTGGGTTAGGGTTAGAGTTAGGTTTAGGGTGAGGGTGAGGTTTAGGGTTAAAATTACGGTTCGGGTGAGGGTTAGGTTGAGGTTTAGGGTTAGTGTTAGTGTTAAGATTAGGTTTACGGTGAGAGTTAGGGGGAGGGTTAGGGTTAGGATTAGAGTTAGGGTGAGTGTGAGTGTGTGTGTTAGGGTTAGGTTTAGGGTTAGGCTTAGGGTTAGGCTGAGGGTGAGGTTGAGGGTGAGGGTTAGGAATAGGTTGAGGGGTAGGGTTCGGGTTAAGTTTAGGGTTAGAGTGAGGGTTAGGGTAAGGGTTATGGTGAGGGTGAGGGTTAGGGTTAGGTTGACGGTTAGGTTTAGGTTTAGGGTAAGGGTGAGGATGAGTGTTAGGCTTATGGTGAGGGTTAAGATGAGGGTTAGTTTTAGGATTAGGGTTATGGTGAGGGCTATTGTGAGGGTGAGGTTCAGGGTTAGGGTTAGGGTTAAGGTGAGGATGAGTGTGAGGTTTAGGGTTAGAGTTAGGGTTAGGGTGAGGCTGAGGTTGAAGTTTAGTTTTAGGGTTAGTGTTACATTTATGGTTAGGGTGAGGGTGAGGGTTAGGCTAAGGGTTAGGATTAGGATTATGGTAAGCGTTAGGGTGAGTCTGAGGGTTAGGGTTAGGCTTAGGATTAGGCTTAGGTTTAGGCCGAGGGTGAGGGTGAGGTTGAAGTTTAGGGTTAGGGTGAGTTTTAGGATTAGGGTTAGGGTGAGAGTTAGGGTTTGCCTTAAGTTTAGGGTTAGGCTGAGGGTTACGGTTAGTCTTACAGTGAGCATGAGAGTTAGGGTTAGGTTGAGGGTTAGGATTAGGGTTAGGGTTATTGTGACGGTTAGGGTTAGAGTTAGGGTGAGGGTTAGGATGAGGTTTAGTGTTATGATTAGGGTTAGGGTGCGGGCTAGTGTGTGGTTGAGGGTTAGGGTTAGTGTTAGGGTGAGGATTAGGGTTAGGGTTAGTTTTAGGGTGAGGGTTAGGATGAGTGTTAAGGTTATGGTGACATGAGGGTTAGGGTTAGGGTTTAGGTTAGGGTTAGAATTAGTGTTAGGGTGAGGGTGAGTGTTAGGATTAGGGTTAGGGTTAGGGTTAGGTTTAGGTTTAGGGTTAGGATTAGTGCTAGTGTTAGTGTTAGAGTTACAGTGAGCGTGAGGGTGAGGGTGAGGTTGAGGGTTAGGTTTGGGGTGAGGTTTAGGGTTATGGTTAGGATTATGGTTATGGTGAGGGTGAGGTTTAGGGTTAGATGTAGGGTTAGGGTGCGGGTTATGTCGAGGGTTAGGATTAGGGTCAGTGTGAGGGTTAAGGTTAGGGTGAGCGTTAGGTTGAGTTTTAGGGTTAGGGTTAAGTTTAGGGTTTGGATTTGGGTTAGGGTGAGGGTGACTGTGAGGTTTACGGTTAGGTTTAGGCTTAGGCTGAGGGTGAGGGTGGGGATGAGGATTAGGTTTAGGGTGATGTTTAGGATTAGGGTTAGGATGTTGGATAGGGTGAGGGTGAGGATTAGGGTAAGGCTTAGGATTAGGCTTAGGGTTAGACTCAGTGTGAGGTTTAGTGTGAGGGTTAGGGTTAGGGTGATGTTTAGGTTCACGGTTACGGTGAGGGTTAGGATGAGGTTTAGGGTTACAGTGAGGGTTAGGGTGAGGATGACAGTAAGGGTTAAGTTGAGGTTGAGACTGAGAGTGAAGGTTAAGATAAGGGTGAGGGTTAGGGTTAGGTTTAGGGTTAGGGTATGGGTTAGGGTTAGGGTTAGGGTGAGGGTTAGATTGAGGATTAGGGTTAATGTTAGTGTGAGGTTTCGGTGAGGATGAGGGTTATTGTTAAGGTGAGGGTTAGAATTAGGGTTAGTGTGAGGGCTAGCATGAGGGTGAGGTTTAGGATTAGGGTTAGGGTTCAGGTGAGTTTTAGGATTAGGGTGAGGTTTAGGGTTAGTGTGAAGGTTAGTGTTAGGGTTAGGGTTAGTTTTAGGGTGAGGGTAAGTGTTAGGGTGAGGGTGAGGCTGAGGGTGAGGGTTATTGTTAGGTTTAGGGTTAGGGTTAGGGTATGGGTAAGGTTTAGTGTTAGTATTAGTGTTAGAGTTAGGGTGAGGGTGAGGTTTAGGGTAGATTTAGGATTTGGGGGAGGGTGAGTGTGAGGGTTATGGAGAGGGTTGTGCTTAGGCTTAGGGTTAGGCTGAGAGTAAGGCTGGGTGTGAGGATTAGGGTTAGGGCGATGGTTAGGGTTAGGATTAATGTAATTGTTAGTGTTAGGGTTAGAGTTACGGTGAGGGTGAGGGTGCAGGTGAGGTTTAGGGTTAGGGCTAGGGTGGGGTTTAGAGTTATGGTTAGGGTTAGGGTTAGGATGAGGGTGAGGTTTAGGTTTAGATATAGGGTTAGGGGGATGGTTAGCGTGAGGGTTAGGGTTAGGGTTAGTGTTAGGGCTAGGGTGATGGTGAGGTTTAGGTTGAGGATTAGGGTTAGGGTTAGGGTTTGGGTTAGTGTGAGGGTTAGTGTCAGGGTTAGGGTTAGTGTTAGGGTGAGGGTAAGTGTTAGGGTGAGGGTTTGGGTTAGGGTAAGTGTTGTGGTTATGGTGAGGGTTAGGGTTATGTTTATTGTTATGGTTAGGGTTAGGGTTACAGTTACAGTGAGGGTGAAGGTGAGGTTTAGGGTTAGGGTTAGGGTGAGTTTTAGGTTTATGTTTAGGGTTAGAGTTAGGGTTAGTGTGAGAGTGAGGTTTACGTTTACAGTTAGGGTTAATGTCAGGGTTAGTGTTAGGGTAAGGGTTAGGATTAGTGTTAGGCTTAGGCTTAGTTTTAGGCTTAGTCCGAGGATGAGGGTGAGGGTTAGGGTTTGGATTAGGGTCAGGGTTAGGTTTAGGGTTATGGTGAGGGATAGGATGAGTTTTAGGGTTAGGATTAGGGTTAGGGTTAGGGCTAGGGTGAGGGTTATGGTGAGGGTTAGGTTAAGGGATAGGATTAGGGTTACGGTGAGGGTGAGTAGGAGGGTTAGGGTTAGGGTTAGGATTAGGCTTAGGGTTAGGTTGAGGGTTAGGGTTAGGGTTTGGGTTAGGGTGAGGGTTATGGTTAGGGTTAGGGCTAGGATGAGGGTGATGGTTAAAATCAGGGTTAGGATCATTGTAAGTGTTATGGTTAGGGTTACATTTGCAATTAGGGTGAGGCTGAGTGTGAAGGTTAGCTTTAGGGTTAGGGTTAGTTTTAGGGTTAGGATTAGTGTTAATGTTAGTGTTAGGGTTAGAGTTACGGTTTGGGTGAGGGTGAGGGTGAGAGTTAGGGTTAGGGTTAGTATGAGGTTTAGGGATAAGGTTAGGATTAGGGATAGGGTGTGGGTGAGGTTTAGAGTTAGAGTTACGTTGAGGGTGAGGGTTATGGTGATTGTTAGGGTTAGTGTTAGTGTTAGGGTTAGTGTTAGGATTAGGGTGAGGTTTAGGTTGAGGTTTAGGTTTAGGATTAGGTTTAGGGTGAGGGTGAGTGTGAGGGTTAAGATAAGGATTAGGCTTAGGCTTAGGGTAAGGTTGAGGGTGATGGTTGGGGAGAGGATTAGGCTTAGGGTGACGTTTAGCCTTAGGGTGAGAGTGAGGGTTAGGGTTAGGGTTAGGGTTAGGATTAGGGTTAGGGTGAGGGCTAGGGTGAAGGTGAGGGATATGGTTAGGGTTAGGCTTAGGCATAGGGTTAGGATGAGGGTGATGGTGAGGGTGGGGGTTAGGGTTATAGTGATGGATTAGGTTAGGTTTAGGGTGAGGGTTAGAATGAGAATGACGGTAAGAGTAAAGGTGAGGGTTAGCTTGAGGTTGAGGGTTAGGGTTAGGGTTAGGGTTAGGGTTAGGGTTAGACTCACGATTTGGGTTAGGGCTAGTGTGAGGTTTAGGGTGAGGATGAGGGTTAGGGTTAGAATTAGGGTTAGGGTGAGGGCTAGTGTGAGGGTGAGGTTTAGGGTTAGGGTTATGTTTCGGGTGAGGGATAGGGTTAGGTTTAGAATTAGGGTTAGGTTTAGTGTGAGGGTTAAGTTTAGGGTGAGCGTGAGGGTGGGGGTAAGGTTTATGGTGAGGGTTAGGGAGAGGGTGAGGGTTAGGGTTAGGATTAGGGATAGGGTTAGGTTTAGGCTGAAGGTGATCGTGAGGGTGAGGGTAAGGTTTAGGTTTAGGGTTATGTTTATTTTTAGGGTGAGGTCTAGGGTGAGGGTGAGTGTTAAGGTGAAGTTGAGGTTTAGGCTGAGGGTCTTGGTTAGGTAATGGTTAGGGTTAGGGTGAGGATTAGGTGAGGTTTAGGGTGAGGGTGAGCTTTAGCGTTAGGGTGTGGGTGAGGGTTAGGGTTAGGGTGAGGGTTCGGGTAATGGTTAGGGTTAGGGTGAAGTTGAAGGTTAGGATTAGGGGTAAGTGAGGGTTAGGGTTAGGGTTAGGGATAGGGTGAGGGTGAGGGTTAGGATTAGGTTTAGGGTTAGGGTGAGGTTTAGGGTGAGGGTGAGGTTTAAGGTTAGGCTTAGGTTTGGGGTGGGGGTAAGTGATAGCTTGAGGGTTAGGGTGAGTTTTAGAGTTAGCATTAGGGTTAGGGTGAGGGTTAGGGTGAGGGTTAGGGTGAGGGTGAGTGAGAGAGTGAGCGTTAGGGTGAGGATTAGGGTGAGTTTTAGGGTTAGGGTGAGGGTTAGGTTAAGGGTGAGTGTTAGGGTGTGGGTTAGGTTTACTGTTATGCTTAGGGTTAGGGTGAGGTTTAGGGTTAGGATTAGGTTGAGGGTTAGGGTGATGGTTAGGGTGAGGGTGAGGGTTAGGGGTCGGGTGAGGGTTATGTTTATTATTATGGTTAGGGTCAGGTTTAAGATGATGGTGAGGTTTAGGGTGAGGGTTGGGGTGAGGGTTAGGGTTAGGGTTAAGATGAGGGTTATGATAAGGGGTAGGGTTACGGTTAGGTTGAGGGTTAGGTTTAGTGTGAGAGTTAGGGTTAGGGTTAGGTTTAGGATTAGTGTGAGGGTAAGAATTACGGTGATGATTAGGGTGAGGGTGAGGTTTAGGGTTAGGAATAGTGATAGGGTTAGTGTTATACTGAGGGTGAGCGTGAGGGTGAGGGTTAGGGTTAGGGTTAGTGTTAGGGTGAGGTCTAGGGTGAGGGTTAGGGTTAGGGTGAGGATTAGGTTGAGGGTGATGGTAATTGTAAATGTGAGGGTTAGGCGGAGGGTGAGGGTTAAGATAAGGGTGAGGTTTAGGGTTAGGGTGAGGGTTAGGGTAAGGTTTCCGGTTAGGGTTAGGTTGAGGATTAGATTGAGGATTAGGTTTAGGGTTAATGTGAGGTTTAGGGTGAGGATGAGGGTTAGGATTCGGTGGAGGGTTAGGGTTAGAATTAGGGTTAGGGTGAGGACTAGGGTGAGGTTTCAGGTAAGGGTTAGGGTTAGGGTGAGGTTTAGGGTTAGGGTGACGGTGAGGTTATGGTTCAGGGTGAGGGTTAGGCTGAGAGTGAGTTTTAGGGTTAGGGTGAGAGGAAGGGTGAGGGTTAGGATGAGTGTTAGGGTGATGGTGAGGGTTAGGGTTAGGATTGGGGTCAGGGTTAGGCTGAGGGTTAGGGTGAGGGGTAGGGTTAGGGTAAGGGTGAAGATTAGGGACAGTGTGAGTGTTAGGGTTAGAGTGAGGGTAAGGGTTAGGTTCAGGGTTAGGGTTAGGGTGAGGGTTAGCGTTAGGGTTAGGGTGAGGGTTAGTGTTAGGTTGGAGGTTAGGGTGAGGGTTAGGGTGGGTGTTAGGGTTCTGGTGAGAGAGAGGATTAGGGTTAGGGTGAGGGTTATTGTTAGGGTGATGTGTAGAATGAGGCTGAGGGATAGGGTGAGGGTGAGTGTGAGGGTTAGGGTATGGGTGAGGGTTAAGGTGAGGGTAAGGGTTACAGTAACAGTGGGGGTTAGGGTTAGGGTGAGGTTAAGTGTTAGGATTAGGGTGAAGGTTACGGTTACGGTTATGGTGAGGGTTAGGGTTAGGGTTATGTTTAGGGTGAGGGTGAGTGTTAGAGTTAGGATGAGGGTTTTGGAAAGTATGAGGGTTAGGTTTTCCGTGAGGGTTAGGGTTAGGGTGAGTGTTAGGGTTAGGGTGAGGATAAGGTAAGGGTGAGGGTGAGGGTTAGGGTTACTCTTAGTGTGAGGTTTAGGGTTACGGTTATGGTGAGGGTTAGGGTTAGGGTTATGTTTAGGGTGAGGGTGAGTGTTAGAGTGAGGATGAGGTTTTTGGAGAGTGTGAGGGTTAGGGTTGCGGTGAGGGTTAGGGTTAGGGTGAGTGTTAGGGTGACGGTGAGGGTGAGGTTTAGGGTTGATGTTAGGGTTAGAGTGAGGGGTAGGGTGAGGGGTAGGGTTATGGTTAGGGTGAGGGTTAGGGTTACTGTGAGGGTTATGGTTAGGGTGAGCTTTAGGGTTACTGTGAGGGTTCAAGTTAGGGTTAGCCTTAGTGTTAGGGTGAGGGTAAGGGTTAGGTTGAGGTTTAGGGATAGGTTGAGGGTTAGGGTTAATGTCAGGGTTAAGGTTAGGGTTAGTGTTAGGGTGAGGGTGAGGGTTAAGATAAGGTTTAGGGTTAGAGTTATTGTTAGGGTTAGAGTGAGGGTTACAGTTCAGTTTAGGGTGAGGGTGAAGGTGAGGGATATGGTTACGGTTAGGGTGAGGTTTAGGGTTAAGGTTAGGGGTAGTGTTAGGAGGAAGTTTAGGGTGAGGGGTAGGGTTAGGGATAGGGTAGGGGTAGGGTTTTGGTTAGGGTTAAGTTGAGGGTTCGGCTTAGGGTGAGGTTTAGGGTTAGGGTTAGTGTTAGGGTGAGGGATGGGTTAGCAATAGGATTAGTGTGAGGGCTAAGGTGTGGGTGAGGGTTACGGTTAGGGTTAGGTTTAGGGTGAGGGTTAGGCTTAGGCTGAGAGTTAGGGTTAGTGGGAGGGTTGGTGTTAGGGTTAGGCTTAGTGTTAGGGTGAGGATAAGGGTTAGAGTGAGGGTTAGGTTTAGGGTGAGCGTTAGGGTTAGGGTGAGGGTCAGGTTTAGGGTTAGGGTTAGGCTGAGGGTTAGGTCAGAGTTAGAGTTAGGGTTAGGGTAAGGGTTAGCGTTAGGGTGAGGTTTAGGTTTAGGATTAGTGTCAGAGTTATGGTTATGTTTAGGGTGAGGCTTTCGGATTAGGGTTAGGGTTAGGGTTAGGTAGAAGGTTAAGGTGAGGGTGACGGTTAGGGTTAGTTTTAGGTTTATCGTGTGAGTAAGTGATAGTGTGAGAATTAGGGTGAGTGTTAGAGTTAGCATTAGGGTTAGAGTGAAGTTTAGGGTGAGGGATATGGGTAGGGTTAAGGTGAGCTTGAGGGTGAGGGTTAGGGTTAGGGTTAGGGTGGGTTTTAGGGTTAGGGTGAGGATTAGTGTTAGTGTTAGAGTGAGGGTAAGGGTAAGGGTGAGGGTGACGGTTAGGGTTAGAGTTAGGCTGAGGGTGAGGTTTAGTGTGAGGTTTAGGGTGAGGATGAGGTTAAGGCTTATTGTGAGGTAAGGGTGAGGGTTAGGGTTAGTGTTAGGGTGAGGGTTAGGGATAAGGTTAGGGTTAGGGATAGGGATAGGGTTAGGGTGAGGGTTAGGGTAATGGGTATGGTTATGTTAGGGTGAGGGTTAGGTTTAGTGTAAGTATTAGGGTTAGGGTTAGGTTTAGGATTAGTGTGAAGGTAAGAATTAGGGTGACGGTTAGGGTGAGGGTGAGGTTTAGGGTTAGGATTAGGGTTATGGTTAGTGTTATGCTTAGGGTGATGGTGAGGGTGAGGGTGAGTGTGAGTTTTAGGGTTAGGGTTAGGGTTAGGTTGAGGGTTATGGTTAGGGTTAATTTGAGGGTGGTATGAGGGTGAGGTTTAGGGTGAGGGAAAGGGTTATGGTGAGGGCCTGGGTGAGTGTGAGGTTTAGGGTTAGGGTGAGGGTTTGAGTTAGGTTTAGTGTGAGGGTTATGGTGAGTGGTAGGGTTAGGTTTAGGGTGAGGTTAGGTTTAGTGTGAGGGTTACGGTTAGGGTTAGGGTGAGGGTGAGGTAAGGGTTATGGTGAGGGTTAAGGTGAGGGCAAGGGTTAGAGATAGGAATAGGGATAGTGTTAGGGTTAGGCTGACGGTGAGGATGAGGGTGCGGGTGAATTTTAGGGTTAGGGTTACGGTTAGGGTGAGGGCTAGGGTGAGGGTGAGGGTTAGGGTGAAGGTGAGTGTAAGGGTGAGGGTCTTGGTTAAGTAATGTTAGGGTTAGGGTGAGGATTAGGTGAGGGTTAGGGTGAGGGTGCAGGTTCAGGTGATGGTGAGGGTTAGGATGAGGTTGAGGTTTAGTAACCCTAACCGGGTTAGGTGAGGGTTAGGGTTCAGGTTAGGGTTAGGGTTAGGTTAGTGTTAGGGTTAGGCTTAAAGTTAGGGTAAGAGTTAGAGTTAGGGGTAGGGTTATGGTTAGGGTGAGTATTAGGTTTAATGTGAGGGTTAGGGTTAGGGTGAGGATAAAGTAAGGGTGAGAGTTAGGGTGAGGGTGAGGTTTAGGGTTACTATTAGAGTGAGGGTTAGGCTTAGGTTTAGTGTTAAGGGGAGGGTTAGGATGACGGTTAGGGTTAGGCTTAGGGTTAAGGAGAGGGTGAGTGTGAGCGTGAGGCTTAGGGTGAACGTTAGGGTTAGGGTGGAGGTTAGTATTAGGGTTAGTGTGAGGGTTTGGGTTAGGCTTAGGGTTACGGAGAGGGTGAGGGTGACCGTGAGGGTTAGGGTTAGGGTTAGGGTTAGGGTGAACGTTAGGGTTAGGGTGGAGGTTGGTATTAGGGTTAGTGTGAGGTTTAGGGTGAGTGTTAGGCTGAGGGTGAGGGTTAGGGTTAGGGTTAGCATTAGGGTTAGGGTCAGGTTTAGGGTGACTGTGAGGTTTAGGGTGAGGTATAGGGTTAGGGTTAAGGTGACAGTTAGGTTAAGGGGTAGCCTTACAGTTAGGGTGAGGGTTAGGTTTAGTGTGAGAGTTAGGGTTAGGGATAGGGTTAGGTTTAGCGTGAGGGGTAGGGTAAGGGGTAGGGTTATGATTAGGGTGAGGGTTAGGTTTAGTGTGAGTGTTAGGGTTAGGGTTAGGGTTAGGATTAGTGTGAAGGTAAGAATTAGGGTGACGGTTAGGGTGAGGGTGAGCTTTAGGGTTAGGATTAGGGTTATGGTTAGTGTTATGCTGAGGGTGATGTTGAGGGTGAGGGTGAGTGTGAGTTTTAGGGTTAGGGTTAGGGTGAGGGTTAGGGTGAGGGTTAGGTTTAGGGTGAGGGAGAGGGTGAGGTTGAGGGTGAGTGTTAGGGTTAGGAGAAGGTTTAGGGTTAGGGTTAAGCTTAGGGTTAGGGTCAGGTTTTGGGTTAGGTTTAGGTGTAGGATGAGGGTTAGGCTGAGGGGTAGGTGTAGGGTTAGGTGAAGGTTAGGGTTAGTGAGAGGGTTAGGTTTAGGGTTAGGTTGAGGGTAAGGATTAGTGTGAGGGTTAGGGTGAGGGTGAGTGTTAGGGTTAGGCGGAGGGTAGGCTTAGGGTGAGGGTTAGATTGATGGTGAGGTTTATGGTTAGCATTAGTGTTAGTGTTAGGGTGAGGGTTAGGGTTAGGGTTAGGGATAGGGTGAGTATTAGGATTAGGATTAGTGTTAGGGTGAGCATTAGGCTGAGGGGTAGGGTTCGGGTTAGGCTTAGTCTTAGGGTTAGGCTTAGGGTGAGGGTGGGGTTGAGGATTAGGGTTAGGGTGATGGTTAGGGTTAGGGTTAGGGTGAGGGTAAGGGTTAAGGTGAGGGTTAGGGTGACGGTGAGGGTTATGTTTACCATTAGGGTTAGGGTAAGAGTTAGCGTGAGGGTTAGGTTTAGTTTTAGGTTTAGGGTGAGTGTGAGGGTGAGGGTTAGGTTTAGGGTTCAGGTGAGGGTTAGGTTTAGTGTTAGGTTTAGGTTGTAGGTTATGGTTAGGGTTAGTGTGAGGGTGAGGGTGAGGGTTAGGGTGTGGGTGAGGTTGAGGTTTAGGGTTAGGAATAGGGTGGGGCTGAGTGTGAGTGTGAGGTTAAGGGTGAGGAATAGGGATAGGGTGAGGGTGAGTGTTAGGGTGAGGTTCAGTGGTAGGTTAGGGTGAGTATTAGAGTTACGGTGATGGTTAGTATGAGGGTTAGTTTAAGGTTAAGGGTGACGGTTAGGGTTAGGGTTAGTGTTAGGAGGAAGTTTAGGGTGAGGGGTAAGGTTAGGGTTAGGGTGAGGATTAGGGTTATTTTGACCATTAGGGTAAGGGTTAGGGTTAGGGTTAGGTTGAGGGTTAGGGTTTTGGTTAGGGTTAAGGTGAGGGTGAGGGTTAGGGTGAGGTTTAGCGTTAGGGTTAGGGTTAGGGTGAGGGTCAGAGTTAGGGTGGAGTTTAGGATTAGTGTTAGGGTTATGGTTAGGGTGAGGCTTAGTGTTAGGGTTAGGGTTAGTGTTAGGAGGAAGTTTAGGGTGAGGGTTAGTGTTTGGTTGAGGGATAGGGTTAGCAATAGTGTTAGTGTGAGGGCTAAGGTGATGGTGAGGTTTAGGGTTAGGGTTAGGTTTAGGGTGAGGGTTAGGCTTAGGCTGAGGGTAGGGTTATTGGGAGCATGGGTGTTAGGGTTAGGCTTAGTGTTAGGGTGAGGGTAAGGGTTAGGCTGAGGTTTAGGTATAGGGTGAAGGTTAGGGTTACGGTGAGGGTCAGAGTTAGTGTTAGGGTTAGGCTGAGTGTTAGGTGAGGGTTAGGGTTAGGGTTAGGGTAAGGGTTAGCGTTAGGGTTAGGGTTAGAGTTAGTATTAGTGTTAGAGTTAGGGTGAGGGTTAGGGTGAGGGTTTCGGGTTAGGGTTCGGGTTAGGTTGAGGGTTACGGTGAGGGTGAGGATTAGGATTAGGTTTAGTTTTATCGTGTTGGTATGTGATAGTGTGCGGTTAGGGTGAGTGTTAGATTTAGCATTAGGGTTAGAGTGAAGGTTAGGGTGAGTGTTAGGGTTAGGGTTAAGGTGATCTTGAGGGTGAGGGTTAGGGTTAGGGTTATGATGAATTTTAGGTTTAGGGTGAGGGTTAGGGTTAGTGTTAGTGTGAGGTTAAGGGTGAGGGTGACGGTTAGGTTTAGTGTAAGGGTGAGGATTAGGTTTAGTGTGAGGTTTAGGGTGAGGATGAGGTTAAGGCTTTGGGTGAGGTTTAGGGTAAGGTTGAGTGTTAGGGTTAGGGTTAGCGTGTGGGTGAGGGTTAGGGTGAGGGTTAGGGTTAGGATAGGGTTAGGTTTAGGGTCAGGGTTAGGGTAAGGGGTAGGGTTATGATTAGGGTGAGGGTTAGGTTTAGTGTGAGTGTTGGGGTTAGGATTAGGGTTAGGATTAGTGTGAAGGTAAGAATTAGGGTGACGGTTAGGGTGAGGGTGAGGTTTAGGGTTAGGATTAGGGTTATGGTTAGTGTTATGCTGAGGGTGATGTTAAGGGTGAGGGTGAGTGTGAGTTTTAGGGTTAGGGTTAGGGTGAGGGTTAGGGTGAGGGTTAGGTTTAGGGTGAGGGAGAGGGTGAGGTTGAGGGTGAGTGTTAGGGTTAGGAGAAGGTTTAGGGTTAGGATTAAGCTTAGGGTTAGGGTGAGGTTTTGGGTTAGGTTTAGGTGTAGGATGAGGGTTAGGCTGAGGGGTAGGTGTAGGGTTAGGTGAGGGTTAGGGTTAGTGTGAGGGTTAGTTTTAGGGTTAGGTTGAGGGTAAGGATTAGTGTGAGGGTTAGGGTGAGGGTGAGTGTTAGGGTTAGGCGGAGGGTAGGGGTTAGGGTGAGGGTTAGATTGTTGGTGAGGTTTATGGTTAGCATTAGTGTTAGTGTTAGGGTGTGGGTTAGGGTTAGTGTTAGGGATAGGGTGAGTATTAGGATTAGGATTAGTGTTAGGGTGAGCATTAGGCTGAGGGGTAGGGTTCGGGTTAGGCTTAGTCTTAGGGTTAGGCTTAGGGTGATTGTGGGGTTGAGGATTAGGGTTAGGGTGATGGTTAGGGTTAGGGTTAGGGTGAGGGTTCAGATGAGGGTTAGGGTGAGGGTAAGGGTTAAGGTGAGGGTTAGGGTGAGGGTGAGGGTTATGTTTACCATTAGGGTTAGGGTAAGAGTTAGCGTGAGGGTTAGGTTTAGTTTTAGGGTCAGGGTGAGTGTGAGGGTTCGGGTTAGGTTTAGGGTTCGGGTGAGGGTTAGGTTTAGCGTTAGGGTTAGGCTGTGGGTTAGGGTTAGGGTTAGTGTGAGGGTGAGGGTGAGGGTTAGGGTGTGGGTGAGGGTGATATTTAGGGTTAGGAATAGGGTGGGGTGAGTGTGATTGTGAAGTTTAGGGTGAGGAATAGTGATAGGGTGAGGGTGAGTGTTAGGTTGAGGTTTAGTGGTAGGTTAGGGTGAGTGTTAGAGTTAGGGTGATGGTTAGTATGAGGGTTACTTTAAGGTTAAGGGTGAGGGTTAGGGTGAGGGTTAGGGTTAGGATTAAGTTAGGGTGAGGGTGAGGGTGAGCGTTTGGGTTAGCGTTAGGGTTAGGGATAGGTTTAGGGTTAGGGTGAGTTTTAGGATGAGGGTTAGGATTAGGGTTAGGGTTAGGGTTTACATGAGGGTTAGGGTCAGGGTGAGGGTAAGGGTTAGGGTTAGATTTACGGTGAGAGTAATGGTTAGCATGAGGTTTACGGTGAGTGTGAGGGTTAACGTTAGCATTAGGGTTAGGGTGAGGTTTAGGGTGAGGGTTAGGGTTAGGTTTATGGTTAGGGTGAGGTGAGGGTGAGGGTGATTGTGAGGTTTATGGGTAGGGTGAGAGATAGGTTTAGGGTGAGGGTTAGGCTTTGGGTTAGGGTGCAGATGTGCGTGAGGGTGACAGTGAGGCTTAGGGTGAGGGTGAGTGTGAGTGTGGGGGTTATGCTTAGAGTTAGGTTTAGGGTTAGGGTTAGTGTGAGGGTGAAGGTGAGGGTTAGGGTTAAGAGTAGGCTTAGGTTTAAATTTAGGCTGAGGGTGAGCGTGATGGAGAGGGTAACGGTTAGGCTTAGGGTTAGGGTTGGTGTGAGGGTTAGGGTGAGGGTAAGGTTAAAGGTTAGGGTGAGGGTGAGGGTTAGGGTTAGGGTTAGGGTGAGGATTAGGATTAGGGTGAGGTTAGAGTTAGGGTGAGGTTTATTGTTAGTGTGAGGGTTAGTGTTAGTGTTAGTTTGAGGGTACAGGTTAGGTTGAGGGTTAGGGATAGGGTTAGGTTTAGGGTGAGGTTTCGGGTTATGGTGAAGGTTAGGGTCAGCGTGAGTGTTAGGGTTAGCATTATGGTTAGGGTGAGGGTTAGTGTGAGGGTTAGCGTAAGGTTAGTGTGAGGGTTAGGTTTAGGGTGAGGGTTAGGTTGAGGGTGAGAGTAATGTTAAGTGTGAGGGTTAGGGTTATGGTGAGGATGATGGTAAGCTTGTGGGTTAGGGTGAGGGTTAGGTTTAGGTTTACAGTAAGGGTGAGGGTTAGGGTGTTAGGTTTGGGGTTAGGGTTAGGTTGAGGGTGAGATTGAGGGTTGGGAATAGGGTGAGGGTTAGGTTTAGGGTGAGGGTTAGGATTAGGATTAGGTTTAGGGTGAGGCCTAGGGTGAGGGTGAGGGTTAGGGTTAGGGATAGGGTTAGGTTGAGGCTTAGGGTTAGGTTGAGAATTAGGGATAGTGTAATGGCTAGTTTTAGGGTTAGGGTTAGTGTTAGGGTGAGCGTAAGTTTTAGGGTTAGGTTTAGGGTTACGGTGAGGTTGAGGGTTAGGTTAAGGGTGAGGGTTAAGGTTAGGGTGAGGGTGAAGGTGAGGGTTAGGATAAGGGTTAGGGTTAGGGTTATTTTTAGGTTTAGGGTTAGGTTTATGGTTATGTTGAGGGTGAGGGTGAGGGTGAGGGTTAGGGTTAGTGTGAGGTTTAGGGTTAGGGTTACGTTTAGGGTTAGGGTTAGGATGAGGTTTAGGGTGAGGGGTAGGGTTAAGGTTAGGGTGAGGGTTAGGGTTAGTGTGAAGGTTAGGGTTTGGGTTAGGATTAGGTTACGTTGAGGGTTAGGTTTTAGATTAGGGTTAGGGTGAGAGTGAGGGTTAGGGTGATGTTAAGGGTTAGATTAGGTTTAGGGTTAGGGTGAGGGTAAAGGTTAGGATGAGGGTTAGGCTTAGGGTCAGGTTTAGGTTGAGGTTGAGGTTTAGGGTTAGTGTTAGGTTGAGGTGAAGTTTTAGGGTGAGGTTTAGGGTGAGGGTGAGTGTTAGGGTTAGCATTAGGGTTAGGGTGTGGTTTAGTGTGAGTGTTTTGGTTAGTTTAGGGTGAGGTTTTGGGTTAGTGTGAGGGTTAGGGTGAGGGTACGGTAAGGGTATGGGTGAGGTGTTTGGTGAGGGTGAGGGTTACGGAAAGTGAGAGGGTTAGCGTTAGGGTGAGGGTTAGAGTT
The DNA here is from genome assembly GCF_024711535.1 of Dipodomys merriami. Classification (NCBI taxonomy): domain Eukaryota; kingdom Metazoa; phylum Chordata; class Mammalia; order Rodentia; family Heteromyidae; genus Dipodomys; species Dipodomys merriami. The sequence goes on along the minus strand of NW_027202471.1, from coordinate 2,464,712 downwards.
AGGGTTAGGAAAAGGGTTAGTGTGAGGGATAAGGTGAGGGTGAGGATTAGGGTTAGGGTTAGGTTTAGGTTGAGGGTTAGGTTTAGGCTGAAGGTTAGGGTTAGTTTGAGTGTTGGTGTTAGGTTTAGGCTTAGTATTAGGGTGAGGGTAAGGTTTAGGGTGAGGGTTAGGTTTAGGGTGAGGGTTAGGGTTAGGGTGAGGGTGAGGGTTCGGTTTAGGGTGAGGGTAAGTTTTAAGGTAAGGTCTAGGTTTAGGGTTATTGAAGGTTTTGTTGAGGTTTAGTATTAGGGTTAGTGTAAGGGTTAGGGTTAGGGTTAGTGTGAGGATTAGGTTGAGGGTTAGCTTGACGTTTAGGGTTAGTGTGAGGGGTAGGGTTAGGCTGAGGGTGAGGGTGAAGGTGAGAGTTAGGGTTAGGATTAGGTTTAGGGAGAGGTTTTGGGTTTGGTTTAGGGTTAGGATGATGGTTAGGGTGAGGGGTAAGTTTAGGTTTAGGGTGAGGTTAGATTTATTGTGAGGGTTAGCGTTAGGTTTAGGGTTAGGGTGAGGGTGAGGATATGGTTTAGGGTGCGGGTTAGGGTGAGGGTTAGGGTTAGGGATAGGGTTAGGTTTAGGGTGATTGTTAGCTTGAGGGTTTGGTTTAGGTTTATGGTTAAGGTTTCGGATGAGGGTTCGGGCTCAGTTTAGGGTTAGGTTAAGGGTTTCGTGTTTGGGTTACTGTTAGGGTTAGGGTGAGGTTTATGGTGAGGGTGAGGGTTAGGGTTATGTTTAGGTTTATGGTGTGTTTAAGTGATAGCGTGAGGGTTAGAGTGAGTGTTAGAGTTATTAGTAGGGTTTGGGTGAGGGTGAGGGAGAGGGTTAGGGTTTGGGTTAGCATGAGGGTGAGGGTGAGGGTGACGGTTAGGGTTAGAGTTAGGGTGAGGGTTAGGTTTAGTGTGAGGTTTAGAGTGAGGATGAGGTTAAGGGTTAGGGTGAGGGTTAAGGTAAAGGTGAGGGTTAGGGTTAGGTTTAGTGTTAGGGTGAGGGTTAGGGTTAGGTTTAGGTTTAGGGTGACGGGGAGGTTTAGGGTTAGGTTTAGGGTGAGTGATAGGGTGCGGGTTAGGGTTAGGGTGAGGGTTAGGGTTAGGGTGAGGGTTAGGGTTAGGGTTAGTTTGTGGGTGGTGTAAGGGTGAGGTTTAGGATGATGGTTAGGATTAGGGTGAGGGCTAGGGTGAGGGTTAGGGTTAGCGTTAGGGTGAGGGTTAGGGTTAGGTTTAGGTTGATGTTTGGGGTGAGGGGTAGGGTTAGATTTAGGGTGAGGGTTAGGTTTAGTGAGAGCGTTATGGTTAGGCTTACGGTGAGGGTGGCGGTAAGGTTTATGGTGAGGGTTATGATGGGGTTGATGGTTAGGGTTAGGATTAGGGGTAGGGTTAGGGTAAGGCTGAGCATGAAGGTGAGAGTGCGGGTGAGGTTTACGGGTAGGGTTACGTTTAGGGTGAGGGCTGGGGTGAGGGTGAGGGTTAGGGTGAAGGATAGGGTGAGGGTGAGGGCCTTTGTTAGATAATGGTTAGGGTTAGCGTGAGGATTAGGTGAGGGTGAGGGTGAGGGTGAGCTTTAGGGATAGGGTGTGGGTGCGTGTTAGGTTTAGGGTGGGGGTTCAGGTGATGTTGAGTGTTAGGGTAAGGTTGAGATTTAGGGTTAGGTGAGGGTTAGGTTTAAGGTTAGGGTTAGAGTTAGGATGAGGGTTTGGGTGAGGGATACTGTTAAGGTTAGGGTGAGCATTAGGGTTAATGTGAGGGTTAGGGTTAGGGTGAGGTTAATGTTAGAGTGACGGTTCGGGTGAGAGTTAGGGTTAGCTTTACTGTTAGTGTGAGGGTTAGGGTTAGCTTTAGTGTTAAGTTGAGGGTGAGGGTGAGGGTTAGGGTTAGGCTTAGGGTTAAGGTGAGGTTGAGGGTGAGGATGAGGGTTAGCTTGAGTGTTAGGGTTAAGGTGAGTGTTAGGTTTACGATTAGGGTTATTGTTAGGATTAGGTTTAGGGTGAGGGTGAGGATGAGAGTGAGGGTGAGGGTGTGGGATAGGGTTAGGGTTAGGTTTAGGGTGAGCATGAGGGTTGGGGTTAGGGTGAGGGGTAGGGTTAAGTATAGGGTGAGGGTTAGGGTTAGTGTGAAGGTTAAGGTTATGGTTAGGGTGAGGTTTAGGCTGAGGGTTAGGGTTTGGATTAGGGTTAGGATGAGGGTGAGGGTTAGGGTGAGGTTTATGGTTAGCTTAGGGTTGGGTTTATGGTGAGGGTTAGGGTGAGGGTAAGGATTAGGTTGAGGGTTAGGGTTAGCGTGAGGTTTAGGGTGAGATTGTGGGTTAGGGTTAGGGTTAGAGTGAGGTTCATGTTTAGGGTGAGGGTTAGGGTGAGGGTGAGTGTTAGGGTTAGCATTAGGGTTAGGGTGAGGTTTAGTGTGAGTGTTTTGGTTAGGTTAAGTTGAGGTTTTGGCTTAGTGTGAGGGTTAGTGTGAGGGTAAGGTAAGGGTAAGGGTGAGATTTTTGGTGACGGTGAGGGTTACGGAAATGGTGAGGGTTAGGGTTAGGGTTAGGGTTAGGGATAGGAAAAGGGTTAGTGTGAGGGATAAGATGAGGGTGAGGATTTGGGTTAGGATTAGTTTTAGGTTGAGGGTTAGGTTTAGGCTGAGGTTTAGGGTTAGTGTGAGGGTTTGTGTTAGGGTTAGGCTTAGTGTTAGGGTGAAGGTTAGGGTTAGGGTGAGGGTGAGGGTTAGGGTGAGTTTTAGGGTTAGCTTAGGGTTAGGTTTAGGGAGAGGGTTAGGGTGAGGGTAAGGATTAGGGTGAGGGTTGGGGTTAGGGTGAGGTTTAGGGTGAGGTTGTGGGTTAGGGTTAGGGTTAGAGTGAGGTTCAGGTTTAGGGTGAGTGTTAGGGTGAGGGTGAGTGTTAGGGTTAGCATTAGGTTTAAGGTGAGGTTTAGTGTGAGTGTTTTGATTAGGTTAGGTTGAGGTTTTGGGTTAGTGTGAGGGTTAGGGTGAGGGTAAGGTAAGGGTAAGGGAGAGGTTTTTGGTGAGGGTTAGGGTTACTTAAAGGGTGAGGGTTAGGGTTAGTGTTAGGAAAAGGGTTAGTGTGAGGGATAAGTTGAGGGTGAGGATTTGGGTTAGGGTTAGGTTTAGGTTGAGGGTTAGGTTTAGGCTGAGGGTTAGGTTTAGTGTGAGGGTTTGTGTTAGGGTTAGGCTTAGTATTAGGGTGAAGGTTAGGGTTAGGGTGAGTGTTAGGGTTAGGGTGAGGGTAAGGGTTAGGGTTAGGACTAGATTTAGGGTTATTGAGGATTTTGGTGATGTTTAGGGTTAGGGTTAGTGTAAGGGTTATGGTTAGGTTTAGTGTTAAGGATTAGGTTGAGGGTTAGCGTGATGGTTAGGGTTAGTGTGAGGGTAAGGGTTAGGCTGAGGGTGAGGGTGAGGTTGAGAGTGTTAGGGTTAGGGTTAGTTATGATGAGGGTGAGGGTTAGGGTTAGGATTAGTGTTAGGGATAGGTTTTGAGTTAGATTTAGGGAGGATGAGGGTTAGGGTGAGGGGTAAGGTTAGGTTTAGGGTGAGGGTTAGAGTTATTGTAAGCGTCAGCGTTAGGGTTAGGGTTAGGGTGAGGGTGAGTATAAGGTTTAGGGTGAGGGTTAGGGTGAGGGTTAGGGTTTGGGATAGGGTTAGGGATAGGGTGTCACTTATCTTGAGGGTTAGGTTTAGGGTTAGGGTTAAGGTTTCGGGTGAGGGTTAGGGTTCAGGTTAGGGTTAGGCTTTCATGTTTGGGTTAGGGTTAAGTTTAGGGTGAGATTTAGGGTGAGTGTGAGGGTGAGGGTTAGGTTTAGGTTTATGGTGTGGGTAAGTGATAGCGTGAGGGTTAGGGTGAGTGTTAGAGTTACCAGCAGGGTTAGAGTGAAGGTTAGGGTAAGGGTTATTGTTAGGGATAAGGTGAGCTTGAGGGTGATTGTTAGGGTTAGGGTTAGGGTGAGTTTTAGGGTTAGGGTGAGGGTTAGGGTTAGGGTTAGCATGAGGGTGAGGGTGAGGGTGACGGTTAGGGTTAGAGTTTGGGTGAGGTTTAGGTTTAGTGTGAGGTTTAGGGTGAGGATGAGGTTAAGGTTTAGGGTGAGGGTTAAGGTAAGGGTGAGGGTTAGGGTTAAGGTTAGTGTTAGGGTGAGGGTTAGGGTTAGGGTTAAGGTTAGGATTTGGGTGAGGGAGAGGGTTAGGTTTCGGTTTAAGGTGAGGGCTAGTGTGGGGGTTAGGGTTAGGGTTAGGGTGAGTGTTAGGGTTACGGTTAGTTTGAGGGTGGTGTGAGGGTGAAGTTTAAGATGAGGGTTAGGATTAGGGTGAGGGCTAGGGTGAGGGTGAGGGTTAGTGTTAGGGTGAGGGTTAGGTTTAGGTTAGGTTGAGGTTTAGGGTGAGGGGTAGGGTTAGGTTTAGGGTGAGGGTAAGGTTTAGTGTGAGGGTTAAGGTTAGGGATATTGTGAGGGTGAGAGTAAGGGTTATGGTGAGTGTTATGATCAGGTTGAGGGTTAGGGTTAGGATTAGGGGTAGGGTAAGGTAAGGCTGAGCACGAGGGTGAGGGTGCGGGTGAGGATTAGAGTAAGGGTTACGTTTAGGGTGAGGGTTAGTGTGAGGGTGAGGGTTAGGGTGAAGTTTAGGGTGAGGGTGAGGGTGAGGGTCTTTGTTAGATAATGGTTAAGGTTAGTGTGAGGATTAGGTGAGGGTTAGGGTTAGGGTGAGCTTGAGGATTAGGGTGTGGGTGAGTGTTAGGGTTAGTGTGAGGTTTCGAGTGATGGTAAAGGTTAGGGTAACGTTGAAAATTAGGGTTAGGTTTAGATGAGGGTTAGGTTTAGGGTTAGGATTAGAGTTAGGGTGAGGGTTCGGGTGAGATGTACTGTTAAGGTTAGGGTAAACATTAGGGTTAATTTGAGGGGTAGGGATAGGGTGAGGATAAAGTTCGGGTGACGGTTAGGGTGAGGGTGAGGGTTAGGGTTACTGTTAAGGTGAGGGTGAGGGTTTGGGTTAGTGTTCGGCTTAGGGTTAAGGTGAGGGTGATGGTGAGGATGAGGGTTAGAGTGAGGGTTAGCATTAGGGTGAGGGTTAGGTTTAGGGTTAGGGTTAGGGTTATTGTTAGGGTTAGATTTAGGGTGAGGGTGAGGATGAGGGTGAGGGTGAGGGTGTGGGTTAGGGTTAGGGTTAGGTTTAGGGTGAGGGTGAGGGTTAGGGTTAGGGTTAATGTTAGGCTTAGGGTGATTGTTACGGTTAGTGTGAGGCTTAGTGTTAGGGTTAGGGTTGGTGTTAGGGTGAGGGAAAGTGTTAGGGTGAGGATTAGGGTTAGGGTGAGGGTTAGGAATAGGTTGAGGGTTTAGATTAGGGTTCTGGTTAAGGTGAGGGTGAGGGTGATGTTTAGGGTTAGTGTTAGGTTGAGGGTTAGGGTGAGGTTTAGGTTTAGGGTGAGGGTTAGGTTTAGGGTGAGAGTTAGCCTTAGTGTTAATTTGAGGGTGGGGTGAGGGTCAGGTTTAGGGTGTGGGTTAGGGTTAGGGTGATGCCTAGATTAGTGTGATGATTAGGGTTAGGGTGAGAGTTAGGATTAGGTTTAGGGTGAGGGATACGGTGAGGTTTAGGTTTAGGATTAGAGTGAGGGTTAGGTTTAGTGTGAGGGTTACGGTTAGGGTTAGGGTGAGGGTGAGGGTTAGGGTTAAGGGTGAGGGTTAGGGTAATTCTGAGGGTTATGTTTAGGATTAGCTTTAGAGTTAGGTTTAGGCTGAGGGTGAGAGTGAGGGTGAGTGTTAGGTTTAGGATTAGGGTTAGGTTTAGGTTGAGGGGTAGTGTGAGGGTGAGTGTTAGGGTAAAGATGAGGGCGAGGTTGAGGGTGAGGGTCTCGGTTAGGTAGAGGTTAGGGTTAGGGTGAGGATTAGGTGAGAGTTAGGGTGAGGGTGTGGGTTAGGTTTAGGGTTAGAGAGAGGGTTATGTTAGGGGTTAAGGTTAGAATTAGGGTGAGGGTTAGGGTGAGGGTGAGTGTTAGGATTAGGGTTAGAGAGAGGGTTAGGTTAGGGGTTAAGTTTAGAATTAGGGTGAGGGTTAGGGTGAAGGGTAGGGTTAGAGTTAGGGTGAGCATAAAGGTTAATGTGAGGGTTAGGGTTAGGGTGAGGATAAAGTAAGGGTGAGGGTTAGGGTTACTGTTAGGGTGAGGTTTAGGGTTAGGATTAGTGTTAAGGTGAGTGTAAGGGTGAGGGTTAGGGTTAGGCTTAGGGTTAAAATGAGGGTGAGGGTGAGGGCAAGGGTTAGTGTGAGGTTTAGGGTTAGGGTGATTGTTAGGTTTAGGGTTAGGGTTTGGGTTATTTTTAGGGTTAAGGTTAGGGTGAGGGTGAGGATAAGGTTTAGTGTGATGTTTAGGGTGAGTGTGATGGTTAGGGTGAGGGTGAGGGTGAGGTTTTGGTAGAGTGTTTGGGTTAGGTTTAGGGTGAGAGTGAGTGTGAGGGTTAGGGTCAGGGTTAATATTAGGCTTAGGATTAGGCTGAGGGTGAGGGTGAGTGTGAGAGTTAGGGTTAGGGTTAGTGTGAGGCTTAGGCTTAGGGTGAGGGTGAGGGTTAGGGATAGGGTCATGGTTAGGGTGGGGGTGAGGGTGAGTGTTAGGGTGCGGGTAAGTTTTAGTGTTAGATTTAGGGTTAGGGTGAGGGTTAGGATGATGGTTAGGATGAGGGGCAGGGTTAGGGTTATGGTGAGGTTCAGGGTTAGTTTGAGGGTATCCGTTACGGTTGGGTTTAGGGAGAAGGTTAAGGTGAGGGTTAGGGATAGGTTTAGGTTTAGGCTGAGGGTTAGGGTGAGGGTAAGTTTTAGGGTGAGGGTTAGGGTGAGTGTGAGGGTTAGGTTTAGGGAGAGATTTAGGTTTATGGAGAAGATTAGGGTTCCGTTTAGGGTGAAGTTGAGGGTGATGGTGTGGGTTAGGGTAAGGATTAGGTTTAGGGTTAGGGTTAGGGTTATTGTTAGGGTTAGGGTTACGGTTAAAGTGAGGTTGCGGGTGAGGTGAGGTTTAGCGTTAGGGTTAGCGTTAGGGTGAGGGTTTTGGTGAAGGTAAGTGTTGGGGTGAGGGTTAGGGTTAGGGTGAGGTTGAGGGTGAGGTTGAGAGTTAGTGTTAGGTTTAGGGTTAGGGTGAGGTTTAGGGTGAGGTTGAGGTTTAGTGTTAGGGTTAGTGTTAGGATGAGATTAAGGGTTAGGTTGAGGGTTAGGGTGAGTGTTAGGGTTAAGTTAGGGTGAGGGTTAGGGTTAGGGTGAGGTTTAGGGTTAGTGAAGGTTAGTGTTAGGGTTAGGCTTAGTGTTAGGTTGAGGGTAATGTTTAGATTGAGGTTTAGGATGCGGGTGAGGGATAGGGTTTGTGTGAGGGTTAGGGATAGGGTGAGGATTAGGCTTAGGTTTAGGGTGAGGGTGAGTGTGAGGGTTAGGGTTAGGGTTAGGCTTAGGCATTGGGTTAGGCTGAGGGTGGGGTTGAGTGTGAGTGTTAGGGTTAGGGTGAGGGTTAGGGTTAGGGTTAGGGATAGGGTGATGTTTAGGGTGAGGGTTGTTGTAAGAGTAGGTGTTAGTGTTACACTTAGTGTTAGGGTGAGTTTAAGGGTTAGGTTGAGGATTAGCATTAGGGTGAGGGTTAGGGTTAATGTGAGGGTTAGGGTTTCGGAAAGGGTGAGGTTGAGGGTGATGGTGAGGATTAGGGTTAGGGTGAGTGTGAGTGTTAGGGTGAGGTTTAGGCTTAGGCTGAGGGTTCGGCTGAGTGTGATGGTGAGGGTGTGGGTGAGGATTAGAGTTAGGGTGAGTTTTAGGGTTAAGGTTAGCGTGAGGGTTTGGGTTAGGCTTAAGTTTAGGATGAGGGTTAGGTTGAGGGGTACGGTTATGGTTAGTGTGAGCGTTAGGGTTAGCGTTAGGGTTAGGGATAGGTTTAGGGTTAGGGTGAGGTTTCGGATGAGGTTTAGGGTTATGGTAAGGGTTAGGGTTAGGTTTAGGATGAGGGTTAGGGAGAAGGTTAGGATGAGGGTTTGGGTGAGGGTTCGGTTTAGGGTTCGGGTTAGGGTTATGGTGAGGGTGGAGGTGAGGGTGAGAGTGAAGTTTAGGGTTAGAGTTAGGATGAGGGTGAGGATTAGGGTTAGGGTTAGGGTTAGGTTTAGGCTGAGGATAAGGCTGAGGGTGTGGGTGAGGATTAGGGTTAGGTTGAGTGTTAGGGTTAGTGTTAACGTAAGGGTTTGGGTTAGGGTTAAGTTTAGGATGAGAGTTAGTTTGAGGGGTATGGTTACAGTTAGATTGAGCATTAGGGTTAGCGTTAGGGTTAGGGATAGGGTTAGGGTTAGGATGAGGTTTAGGATGAGGGTTAGGGTTAGGGTGAGGGTTAGGGTGAGGGTTAGGGTGAAGGTTATGGTTATGGTTAGGGTTAGGGTAAGGGATAGGGTCTGTGCGAGGGATAGGGTTAGGGTTAGATTTATGCTGAGAGTAAGGGTTAGCGTGAGGTTTAGCGTGAGTGTGATGGTTAGAGTTACATTAGGTTAGGGTAGGTTTAGCTTGAGGGTTAGGGTTAGGTTTAGGGTTAGGGTGAAGTGAGCGTGAGGGTGATTGTGAGGTTTATTGTTAGGGTGAGGGATAGGTTTAGGGTGAGGGTTAGGTTTAGGGTGAGGGTAAGCGTGAGGGTGACAGTGAGGTTTAGGGTGAGGGAGAGGGTGAGTGTGAGGGTTAGGATTAGGTTTAGGTTTAGGGTTAGGGTTAGTGTGAGGGTAAAGGTGAAGGTTAGTGTTAGGAGTAGGGCTAGGTTTAAAGTTAGGCTGAGGGTGAGCGTGAGGGTGAGGGTGATGGTTAGGGTTAGGGTTAAGTTGAGGGTTAGAGTTAGTGTGAGGGTTAGGGTGAGGGTAAGATTAAAGGTTAGGGTGAGTGTTAGGGTTAGGGTTAGGGTGAGGTTTATTGTTAGGGTGAGGACGAGGGTTAGGGTTAGGTTAAGGGTGAGTGTTAGGGTGAGGGTTAGGGTTAGGGTGATGTTTAGGGTTAGGATTAGGGTTATGGTGAATACTAGCTTGTCAGTGAGGGTTAGGGTTAGGATGAAGGTGAGGGTTAGTTTTAGGGTTAAGTTGAGGGTTTGGGTGAGGTATAGGTTTAGGAGTAGTGTTAGGTTTAGAGTTAGACTGAGGTTGAGGGTGAGGGTGAGGGTGACTGATAGGGTTAGGGTTAGGGTGAGGGTTAAAGTGAGGATAAGGGTGAGTGTTAGAGTGAGTGTGAGGGTTCGGGAGAGTATGAGGGTTAGGGTTTGGGTGAGGGTTAGGGTTGGGTGAGTGTTAGGATGATGGTGAGGGTGAGGGTTAGGGTTGGGTTTAGGGTCAGAGTGAGGGTTAGGGTGAGGGGTATGGTTAGGGTTAGGGTGAAAGTTAGGTTTAGTGTGAAGATAGGGTTGGGGTGAGGTTTACGGTTACTGTGAAGGTTCATGTTAGGTTTAGACTTAGTGTTAGGGTGAGAGTAAGGGTTAGGTTGACGGTGAGGTTTATGGTGAGGTTTAGGGTTAGTATGAGGGTTAGGGCTAGGGTGAGGGTAATTGTGAGGGTTAGGGTTAGGGTGATGTTTATGGTGAGGGTGAGGGTTAGGATGAGGGTGAGGGTGAGGGTTCACTTGTGGGTTTGGGTTAGGGTTAGGGTGAGGTTGAGGGTGAGGGTGAGACTTAGGGTTAGGTTTAGGGTGACGGTGAATGTGAGGATTAGGGATAGGGTTAGGCTTAGGTTTAGGGTTAGGCTGAGGGTGACTGTGAGCGTGAGGGTTAGGGTTAGGGTGAGGGTTAGGTTTAGGGTGAGGGTTAGGTTGAGGGTGAGTGTGAGGGTTAGGTTTAGGATTGCGTTTAGGGTGAGCCTGTGGGTGAGGCTGAGGGTGAGGGTTATAGTTAGGGTGAAGGTTAGGCTAAGGTTTAGGGTGAGGGTTAGGTTTAGGGTGATGTTTAGGTTGAGGGTTTGGGTTAGGGTTAGGGTGAGTGTGAGGGTCAGTGAGAGGGTTAGGATTAGGTTTGGGGTTAGGTTTAGGGTGAGGGTGAGTGTGAGGTTTAGGGTTATGTTGAGTGTGAGCATTAGGGTTAGGTTTAGGGTGAGGGTGAGGTTGAGGGTTAGGGTGAGGGTTAGGGTTTGATTTAGGGTGAGGGTTAAATGAGGGTGAGGGTTAGGGTTAGGGTGAGGGTTAGGGTTAGGTTGAGGGTGAGGAATAGCGTTAGGGTATGGGTTAGGGTTAGGGTGATGTTTAGGGTGAGTGTGAGGGTTGGTTTGAGAGTTTGCGTTAGGTTTAGGGTGAGGTTGAGGGTGAGGGTGAGGCTTAGAGTTAGGGTTAGGGTGAGGTTGACTGTGAGGGTTAGGTTTAGGGTTAGGTTTTAGGCTGAGGGTCAGGCTCAGGGTGAGAGTGAGGGTGATGGTTAGGGTTAGGGTGAGGTTTAGGGTTAGGGTTCGGGTGAGGGTTAGGGATAGTTTGTGGGTTAGGGTTCGGGTGAGGGTTAGGGTTACTGTGAGGGTTCATGTTAAGTTTAGGCTTAGTTTTAGCTTGAGGGTAAGGGTTAGGTTGAGGGTCAGGTTTAGGGTGAGGTTTAGGGTTAGTATGAGGGTTAGGGCTTGGGTGAGGTTAAGGGTGATGGTTAGGGTTAGGGTGATGTTTAGGGTGAGGGTGAGGGTTAGGGTGAGGGTGAGGGTGAGGGTTCAGTTGAGGGTTTGGTTAGGTTTACTGTGAGGTTGACACTTAGGGTTAGGTTTAGGGTGAGGGTGAGTGTGAGGTTTAGGGATAGGGTTAGGGTTAGGTTTAGGGTTAGGCTGAGGGTGACTATGAGCTTGAGGTTTAGTGTTATGGTGAGCATTAGGTTTGGGGTTAGGGTGAGGTTATTGTTCGTGTGAGTGTTAGGGTTTGAGTGAGGGTTAGCGTTAAGTTTAGGGTTAAGGTTAGGTTGGAGGTTAGGGTTAGGGTGAGGGTTAGCGTTAGTGGTAGGGTTAGGTTGTGCGTGAGGGTGAGGGTTAGGGTTAGGATTAGGTTTAAGGTGAGCCTGAGGGTGAGAGTGAGGGTTAGGGTTAGGGTGCGGGTTAGTCTAAGGGTTAGGGTGATGTTTAAGTTGAGGGTTTGGGTTAGGGTTAGGGTGAGTGTGAGAGTGAATGAGAGGGTTAAGATTAGTGTTAGGGTTAGGTTTAGGGTGAGGGAGAGTGTGAGGGTTAGGGTTCGGGTTATTGTTAGGCTTAGGTTTAAGCTGAGTTTGAGGGTGAGAGTGAGGGTTAGGGTTATGTTTACGGTGAGGGTGAGGTTTAGGGTTAGGGTGAGATTTAGGGTTTGAGTTAGGGTTAGGGTTAGATGAGGGTGAGGGTTAGGGTTAGGCTGAGTGTTAGGCTCAGGGTGAGAGTGAGGGTGATGGTTAGGGTTAGGGTGAGGTTTAGGGTTAGGGTTAGGGTGAGGGTTAGAGATAGTGTGAGGGTTAGGGTTCAGGTGAGGCTTAGGGTAACTGTGAGGGTTCATGTTATGTTTAGGCTCTGTTTTAGTGTGAGGGTAAGTGTTAGGTTGAGGGTCAGGTTTAGGGTGATGTTTAGGGTTAGTATGAGGGTTAGGGCTTGGGTGAGGTTAAGGGTGATGGTTAGGGTTAGGGTGATGTTTAGGGTGAGGGTGAGGGTGAGGGTGAGGGTGAGGGTTCAGTTGAGGGTTTGGGTTAGGTTTAGGGTGAGGTTGAGACTTAGGTTTAGGTTTAGGGTGAGGGTGTGGTTGAGGTTTAGGGATAGGGTTAGGGTTAGGTTTAGGGTTAGGCTGAGGGTGACTATGAGCTTGAGGTTTAGGGTTATGGTGAGCATTAGGGTTGGGGTTAGGGTGAGGGTAAGTGTTGGGGTGAGTGTTAGGGTTTCGGTGAGGGTTAGCGTTAGGTTTAGGGTTAGGGTTATGTTGGAGGTTAGGGTTAGGGTGAGGGTTAGCGTTAGGGGTAGGGTTAGGTTGAGCGTGAGGGTGAGCGTTAGGGTTAGGATTAGGTTTATGGTGAGTCTGAGGGTGAGAGTGAGGGTGAGGGTTAGGGTTAGGGTGAGGGTTAGGGTAAGGGTTAGGGTGAGGGTTAGGTTTAGGGTGATGTTTAGGTTGAGGTTTAGGGTTAGGTTGAGGGTGAGGTTGAGTGAGAAGGTTCGGTTTAGGGTTAGGATTAGGTTTAGGTTGATGGTGAGTGTGAGGTTTGGGTTAAGGTTATTGTTAGGCTTAGGTTCAAACTGAGGGTGAGGACTGAGTGTGAGGGTTAGGATTATGTTGAATGTGAGCATTAGGGTTAGGTTTAAATGAGGTTGTGTTTGAGGGTTAGGGTGAGGGTTAGGGTTTGGGTTAGGGTGAGAGTTAGATGAGGGTGAGGGTTAGGGTTAGGGTGAGGGTGAGGGTTAGCATTAGGGATAGGGTTAGGGATAGTGTCAGGTTTAGGGTTAGGGTGAGGTTTAGGGTTACTGTGTGGGTTCATGTTAGGTTTAGCCTTAGTGTTAGGGTGAGGGTAAGGGTTAGGTTGAGGGTCAGGTTTAGGGTCAGGTTTAGGGTTAGTATTAGGGTTAGGGCTAGGGTGATGGTGAGGGTGAGGGTTAGGGTGAGGGTGAGGGTGAGGGTTCAGTTGAGGGTTTGGGTTGGGGTTAGGGTTAGGTTTAGGGTGAGGTTGAGTGTGAGGTTTAGGGATAGGGTTAGGCTTAGGTTTAGGGTTAGGCTGAGGGTGACTATGAGTTTGAGGGTTAGGGTTATGGTGAGCATTAGGGTTGGGGTAAGGGTGAGGGTAAGTGTTGGGGTGAGTGTTAGGGTTTGGGTGAGGGTTAGCATTAGGTATAGGGTTAGGTTTAGTTTGGAGGTTAGGGTTATGTTGAGCGTTAGCGTTAGGCTTAGGGCTAGGTTGAGGGTGAGGGTGAGAGTTAGGGTTAGGATTAGGTTTAAGGTGAGCCTGAGGGTGAGGGTGAGGGTTAGGGTTAGGGTGAGGGTTAGGCTAAGGATTAGGGTGAGTGTTAGGTTTACGGTGATGTTTAGGTTGAGGGTTAGGGTTAGGGTTAGGGTGTGTGTGAAGGAGAGTGAGAGGGTTAGGATTAGTGTTAGGGTTAGGTTTAGGGTGAGGGTGAGTGTGAGGGTTAGGTTTCAGGTTATTGTTAGGCTTAGGTTTAAGCTGAGGGTTAGGGTGAGTGTGAGGGTTTGGGTTATGTTGAGTGTGAGCATTAGGTTTAGGTTTAGGATGAGGGTGACGTTGAGGGTTAGGGTGAGGGTTAGGGTTTGGATTAGGTGAGGGTTAAATGAGGGTGAGGGTTAAGGTTAGGGTGAGGGTTAGGGTTAGGGTGAGGGTGAGGATTAGCGTTCAGGTGAGAGTTAGGCTTCTCGTGCGGATTAGGGTTAGGGTTAGGGTGAGGGTGATATTTACGGTGAGGTTGAGGGTTGGTTTGAGGATTTGCATTTGGTTTAGTGTGAGGTTGAGCGTGAGGGTGAGGCTTAGAGTTAGGGTTAGGGTGAGGGTGACTGTGAGGGTTAGGGTTAGGGTTAGGCTTTAGGCTGAGGGTTAGGCTGAGGTTGAGGGTGAGGGTGATGGTTAGGGTTAGGGTGAGGGTTAGGGTTAGGGTTAATTTGAGGGTTAGGTATAGTGTGAGGGTTAGGGTTAGGGTGAGTTTTAGGATTACTGTGAGGTTTCATGTTAGGTTTAGGCTTAGTGTTAGGGTGAGGGTAAGGATTAGGTTGAGGGTCAGGTTTAGGGTGAGGTTTAGGGTTAGTATGAGGGTTAAGGATAAGGTGAGGGTAAGGGTGAGGGTTAGTTTAAGGCAGATGTTTAGAGTGAGGGTGAGGGTTAGGGTTAGGGTGAGGGTGAGGATTCAGTTGAGGGTTTGGGTTAGGGTTAGGGTGAGGTTGAGACTTAGGGTTGGGTTTAGGGTGAGGGTGAGTGTGAGGTTTAGGGATAGGTTTAGGCTTAATTTTAGGGTTAGGCTGAGGGTGACTGTGAGCGTGAAGATTAGGGTTAGAGTGAGGGTTAGGTTTAGGGTGAGGGTTAGCATTAGGTTTAGGGTTATCGTTAGGTTGCAGGTTAGGTTTAGGGTGAGGGTTAGCGTTAGGGGAAGGGTTAGGTTGAGGGTGAGGGTGACGGCTAGGGTTAGGATTAAGTTTAGGTTGAGCCTGTGTGTGAGGATGAGGGTGAGGGTTAAGGTTATGATGAGGGTTAGGCTAAGGGTTAGGGTGAGGGTTAGGTTTAGGGTGATGTTTTGGTTGAGGGTTTGGGTTAGTGTTAGGGTGAGTGTGAGGGTGAGTAAGAGGGTTAGGATTAGTGTTAGGGTTAGGTTTATGGTGAGGGTGAGTGTGAGGGTTAGGGTTCGCGTTATTGTTAGGCTTAGGTTTAAGCTGAGTGTGAGGGTGAATGTGAGGGTTAGTGTTAGGTTGAGTGTGAGCATTAGGGTTAGGTTTAGGGTGAGGGAGTGTTTGAGGGTTAGGCTGAGGGTTAGGGTTTGGTTTAGGGTGAGGGTTAGATGAGGGTGAGGGTTAGGGTTAGGGTGAGGGTTAGATGAGGGTGAGAGTTAGGGTTAGGGTGAGGGTTAGATGAGGGTGATGGTTAGGTTGAGGGTGAGGATTCGCGTTAGGATGAGGGTTAGGGTTTTGGTGCGGATTAGGGTGAGGGTTAATGTTAGGGTGATGTTTAGGGTGAGGGTGATCGTTGATTTGACGGTTTGCGTTAGGTTTAGGGTGAGGTTGAGAGTGAGGGTGAGGCTTAGATTTAGGGTTAGGTTTAAAGTGACTCTGAGGGTTAGTGTTAGGTTTAGGCTTTAGGCTGAGGGTTAGGTTGAGGGTGAGGGTGAGGGTTAGGGTTAGGGTTAGGGCTAATGAAAGGGTGATATTTAGGGTGAGGGTTAGTGTGAGAGTTAATGTTAGGATTAGGCTTAGTGGTAGAGTGAGTGTAAGTGTTAGGTTGAGGGTTAGGGTTAGGGATAGGGTGAGGGTTGGGATGAGGATTAGGGTGAGGGTAAGGTTTAGGGTGAGGGTTATGGTGAGTGTGAGGGTTAGGGTTAGGGTGAGGGTGAGAGTGAGGTTGATGGTTCAGTTGAGGGTTTGGGTTAGGGTTAGGGTGAGGTTGAGGGTGAGGGTGAGACTTAGGGTTAGGTTTAGAGTGATGGTGAGTGTGAGGTTTAGGGATAGGGTTAGGCTTAGGTTTACGGTTAGGCTGAGGGTGACTGTGAGCTTGAGGGTTAGGGTTAGGGTGAGGGTTAGGTTTAGGTTGAGGGTTAGCGTTAGGGTTAGTGTTAGCGTTAGGTTGGAGGTTAGGTTTAGGGTGAGGGTTAGCGTTAGGTGTAGGGTAAGGTTGAGCGTGAGGTTGAGGGCTAGGGTTAGGATTAGGTTTAGGTTGAGCCTGTCGGTGAGGGTGAGGGTGAGGGTTAATGTTTTGGTGAGGGTTAGGTTAAGGGATAGGGTGAGGGTTAAGTTTAGGGTGATGTTTAGGTTGAGAGTTGGGGTTAGGGTTAGGGTGAGTGTGAGGGTGAGTGAGAGGGTTAGCATTAGGGTTAGGGTTAGGTTTAGGGTGAGGGTGAGTGTGAGTGTTAGGGTTCTGGTTATTTTTAGGCTTAAATTTTAAGCGGAGGGTGAGAGAGTGTGTGTGAGGTTTAGTGTTATGTTGAGTGTGAGCATTAGGGTTAGGTTTAGGGTGAAGGTGAGGTTGAGGGTTAGGGTGAGGGTTAGGGTTTGAGTTAGGGTGAGGGTTAGATGAGGGTGAGGGTTAGGGTTAGGGTGAGGATGAGGATTAGCGTTAGGGTGAGGGTTAGGTTTTTGGTGCGGAGTAGGGTGAGGGTTAATGTTAGGGTGATGTTTAGGGTGAGGGTGAGGGTTGGTTTGAGGGTTTGCGTCAGGTTTAGGTTGAGGTTGAGGGTGAGGGTGAGGCTTAGATTTAGGGTTAAGGTGAGGGTGACTCTGAGGGTTAGGGTTAGGGTTAGGCTTTAGGCTGAGGGTTAGGCTGAGGGTGAGGGTGAGGGTGATGGTTAGGGTTAGGGTGAGGGTTAGGGTTAGGGTTAGGGTGATGATTAGGGATAATGTGAGGGTTAGGATTAGGGTGAGGTTTGGGTTTACTGTGAGGGTTCATGTTAGGGTTAGGCTGAGTGTTAGGGTGAGGGTAAGTGTTAGGATGAGGGTGAGGTTTATGGTAAGGTTTAGGGTTAGTATGAGGGTTAGGGCTAAGTTGAGGGTAAGGGTGAGGTTTAGTGTTAGGGTGATGTTTAGGGTGAGGGTGAGGGTTAGGGTGAGGGTGAGGGTTCAGTTGAGGGTTTGGGTTAGGGTTAGGGTGAGGTTGAGACTTAGGGTTAGGTTTAGGGTGAGGGGGAGTGTGAGGTTTAGGGATAGGGTTAGGCTTAGTTTAGGGTTAGGCTGAGGGTGACTGTGAGCTTGAGGGTTAATATTATGGTGAGTATTAGGGTTGGGGTTAGGGTGAGGTTAAGTGTTGGGGTGAGTGTTAAGGTTTGGGTGAGGGTTAGCGTTAGGTTTAGGGTTAGGGTTAGGTTGGAGTTTAGGTTAGGTGAGGGTTAGCATTAGACGTAGGGTAAGGTTGAGCGTGAGAGTGAGGGTTAGGGTTAGGATTAGGTTTAAGGTGAGCCTGAGGGTGAGGGTGAGGGTGAGGGTTAGGGTTAGGGTCAGGGTTAGGCTAAGGGTTAGGGTGAGGGTTAGGTTTAGGGTGATGTTTAGGTTGAGGGTTAGGGTTAGGTTGAGGGTGAGGGTGAGTGAGAGAGTTAGGTTTATGGTTAGGATTAGGTTTAGGGTGAGGGTGAATGTGAGGGTTAGGGTTAGGTTTATTGTTAGGCTTAGGTTTAAGCTGAGGGTGGGTGAGGGTGTGTGTGAGGGTGAGGGTTATGTTGAGTGTGAGCATTAGGGTTAGGTTTAGGTTGAGGGTGTGTTTGAGGGTTAGGGTTTGGGTTAGGGTGAGGGTTAGATGAGGGTGAGGGTTAGGGTTAGGGTGAGGGTTCGGGTTAGGGTGACGGTGAGGGTTAGCGTTAGGGTGAGGGTTAGGGTTATGGTGCAGATTTGGGTGAGTGTTGTTACCCTGATATTTATGGTGAGGGTGAGGGTTGGTTTGAGGGTTTGCGTTAGTTTTAGGTTGAGGTTGGGTGTGAGGGTGAGGCTTAGGGTTAGTTTTAGGGTGAGGGTGACTCTGAGGGTTAGTGTTAGGGTTAGGCTTTAGGCTGTTGGTTATGCTGAGATTGAGGGTGAGAGTTAGTGTTAGGGTTAGGGTTAATTATGGAGTGATATTTAGGGTGAGGGTTAGTGTGAGAGTTAGTGTTAGGATTAGGCTTAGTGTTAGAGTGAGTGTAAGGGTTAGGTTGAGGGTTAGGTTTAGGGATAGGGTGAGGGTGGGGATGAGGGTTAAGGTGAGGGTAAGGTTTGGGGTGAGGGTTATGGTGAGTGTGAGGGTTAGGTTTAGGGTTAGGGTGAGGGTGACGGTGAGGGTTCAGTTGAGGGTTTCTGTTAGGGTTAGGGTGAGGTTGAGGGTGAGGGTGAGACTCAGGGTTAGGTTTAGGGTGATGGTGTGAGGATTAGGGATAGGGTTAGGCTTAGGTTTAGGGTTAGGCTGAAGGTGACTGTGAGCGTGAGGGTTAGGGTTAGGGTGAGGGTTAGGTTTAGGGTGAGGGTTAGCGATAGGGTTAGGGTTAGGTTTAGGTTGGAGGTTAGGTTTAGGGTGAGGGTTAGCGTTAGGGGTAGGGTTAGGTTGAGGGGGAGGGGGAGGGCTAGGGTTAGGATTAGGTTTAGGGTGAGCCTGTGGGTGAGGGTGAGTGTGAGGTTTAGGGTTAGGGTGAGGGTTAGGCTAAGGTTAAGGGTGAGGGTTAGGTTTAAGGTGATGTTTAGGTTGAGAGTTTGGGTTAGGGTTAGGGTGAGTGTGAGGGTGAGTGAGAGGGTTAGGATTAGGGTTAGGGTTAGGTTTAGGTTGAGGGTGAGTGTGAGGGTTAGGGTTCGTGTTATTGTTAGGCTTAGGTTTAAGCTGAGGGTGACGGTGAGTGTGAGGTTTAGGGTTATGTTGAGTGTGAGCATTAGGGTTAGGTTTAGGGTGAGGGTGAGGTTGAGGGTTAGGGTGAGGGTTAGGGTTTGGGTTAGGTTGAGGGTTAGATGAGGGTGAGGGTAGGGTTAGGTTGAGGGTTAGTTTTAGGGTGAGTGTGACGGTTAGTGTTACGGTGAGGGTTAGGTTTATGGTGCGGATTAGGATGAGTGTTAGGGTTACGGTAATGTTTATGGTGAGGGTGAGGGTTGCTTTGAAGGTTTGCGTTAGGTTTAGGGTGAGGTTGGGGGTGAGGGTGAGGCTTAGGGTTAGGGTTAGGGTGAGGGTGACTCTGAAGGTTAGGGTTAGGGTTAGGCTTTAGGCTGAGGGTTAGGCTGAGCGTGAGGTTGAGGGATAGGGTTAGGGTTAGGGTTAATGATAGGGTGATATTTAGGGTGAGGGTTAGTGTGAGAGATAGTGTTAGGGTTAGGCTTAGTGTTAGAGTGAGTGTAAGTGTTAGGTTGAGGGTTATGGTTAGTGATAGGGTGAGGGTTGGGTTAGGGTTAGGGTGAGGATAAGGTTTAATTTGAGGGTTATGGTGAGTGTGAGGGTTAGGGTTAAGGTGAGTGTTAGGGTGAGGGTGAGGGTTCAGTTGAGGGTTTGGGTTAGGGTTAGGGTGAGTTTGAGGGTGAGGGTGAGACTTAGGGTTAGGTTTAGGGTGACTGTGTGAGGATTAGGGATAGGGTTAGGCTTAGGTTTAGGGTTACGCTGAGGGTGACTGTGAGGGTGAGGGTTAGGGTTAGGATGAGGGTTAGGTTTAGGGTGAGGGTTAGAGATTGGGTTAGGGTTAGGTTTAGGTTGGAGATTAGATTTAGGGTGAGGGTTAGCATTAGGGGTAGGGTTAGGTTGAGGGTGAGGGTGAGGGCTAGGGTTAGGATTAGGTTTCAGGTGAGGGTTATGGTCAGAGTGAGTGTTAGGGTTAGGTTTAGATTTACGGTGAGAGTAAGGGTTAGCATGAAGTTTAGGGTGAGTGTGAGTGTTAGAGTTCGCATTAGGATTAGGGTGACGTTTAGGGTGAGGGTTAGGTTTAGGTTTAGGGTTAGGTTGAGGTGAGGGTGAGGGTGATTGTGAGGTTAATGGTTAGGGTGAGAGATAGGTTTAGCGTGAGGGTTAGGGTTAGGGTTAGGGTTATTGTGAGGGTGAGCATGAGGGTGACAGTGAGGCTTAGGTTGTGGGTGAGGGTGAGTGTGAGGGTTAGGCTTAGGGTTAGGGTTAGGGTTAGTGTGAGGGTGAAGTTGAGGGTTAGTGTTAGGAGTAGCATTAGGTTTAAAGTTAGGCTGAGGGTGAGCGTGAGGGTGAGGGTGATGGTTAGGGTTAGGGTTAGGCTGAGGGTTGGGTTTAGTGTGAGTGTTAGGGTGAGGGTAAGGCTAAAGTTTAGCGAGAGGGTGAGGGTTAGGTTTAGGGTTAGGGTGAGGGTTAGGGTGAGGTTTAGGGTTAGGTTGAGGGTTAGTGTGAGGGTGAGGGTTAGGGTTAGCATTAGGGCTTTTGTGAGGGTTAGGGTGAGTGTTAGGGTTAGGTTAGTGTGAGGGTTAGGGTTAGGCTGAGGGTTAGGCTGAGGGTTAGGGTTGGGTTAGGGTGAGGGTTAGATGAGTGTGAGGGTTAGGGTTAGGTTGAGGGTTAGGTTTAGGGTGAGGGTTATGGTTAGGATTAGGGTTAGCATTAGGGTTAGTGTGAGGGTTAGGGTGAGTGTTAGGGTTAGGTTAGTGTGAGACGTAGGGTTAAGGTGAGGGTTAGGGTGAGGGTTATGTATGGGTTAGGGTGAGTGTTAGATGAGGGTGAGAGTTAGGGTTAGGTTGAGGTTTAGGTTTAGGGTGAGGGTTATGGTTAGGATTAGGTTTAGGGTGAGGGCTATGGTGAGGGTGAGATTTAGGGTAAGGGTGAGGGTTAGGGTTAGTGTGAGGGTTAGGGTGAGGGTAAGGTTAAAGGTTAGAGTGAGGGTGAGTGTTAGGGTTAGGGTTAGGGTGAGGTTTAGAGTTAGAGTTATGGTTAGGGTTAGGGTGAGGGTGAGCGTGAGTGTGACAGTGAGGCTTAGGGTCAGGGTGAGGGTGAGGGTGAGTGTGAGGCTTAGACTTAGGGTTGGTTTAGGATTAGGGTTAGTGTGAGGGTGAAGGTGAAGGTTAGTGTTAGGAATAGGGTTAGGTTTACAGTTAGGCTGAGGGTGAGGGTGACGGTTAGAGTTAGGGTTAGGTTGAGGGTGAGGATTTGTGTGAGGGTTAGGGTGAGCGTAATGTTAAAGGTTAGGGTGAAAGTGAGGGTTAGGCTTAGGGTTAGGGTGAGGGTTAGGGTGAGGCTTAGGGTTAGGGTTACAGTTTGGTTTAGGTTGAGGGTGAGGGTTAGGTTGAGGGTAAGGGTGAGGTTACGGTGAGGGTTAGGGTTAGGGTGAGGTTTAGGGTGAGGATGAGTGTGAGTGATAGAGTGAGGGTTAGGGTTCGGGAAAGTATGAGGTTTAGGGTTTGGTTGAGTGTTAGGGTTGGGTGAGTGTTAGGGTGACGGTGAGGGTGAGGGTTCAGCTTGGGTTAAGGGTTAGAGTGAGGGGTAGGGTGAAGGGTAGGTTTAGTATTAGGGTTAGGGTGAGGGTTAGGGTTAGTGTAAGAGTTAGGGTTAGGGTGAGGTTTAGGGTTACTTTGAGGGTTTAGGCTTAGTGTTAGGGTTAGGGTTACGGTTAGGATGAGGGTTAGGTTTAGGGTGAGGTTTAGGGTTAGTATGAGGGTGAGGGTAAGGGTGAGGGTTAGGGTTAGGGTGATGTTTAGGATAAGGGTGAGGGTTAGGGTTAGGGTGAGTGTGAGGGTTAAGTTGAGTGTTTGGGTTAGCGTTAGGGTGAGGTTGAGGGTGAGGGTGAGTCGTAGGGTTAGGTTTAGTGTGAGGGTGTGTGTGAGGGTTTGGTATGGGGTTAGCCTTAAGTTTAGGGTTAGGCTGAGGGTGACTGTGAGCGTGAGGGTTAGGGTTAGGGTGAGGTTTAGGGTTAGGTTGAAGGTAAGGGCTGGGGTGAGTGTTAGGGTTAGGCTGAGGGTTAGCATTAGGGTGAGGTTAGGGATAGGGTTAGGTTGGAGTTTAGGGTTAGGGTGAGTGTTAGCGTTAGGGGTAGGGTTAGGTTGAGGGTTAGGGTGAGTGTTAGGGTTAGGTTGAGGGTGAGGTTGAGGGTGAGGTTGAGGGTGAGGATTCGGTTAAGGGTTTCGGTTAGGGTTATAGTGAGGTTGAGGGTGAGTGAGAGGGTTAAGTTTATGGTTAGGATTTGGTTTAGGGTGAGGGTGAGTGTGAGGGTTAGTGTTAGGGTTATTTTTAGGCTTAGGTTTTAGCTTAGGGTGAGTGTGAGTGTGACCTTTATGGTTATGTTGAGTGTGAGAATTAGGGTTAGGTTTAGGGTGAGGGTGAGGTTGAGGGTTAGGGTGAGGTTTAGGATGAGGGTTAGTGTGAGAGTTAGGTTTAGTGTTAGTGTTAGGGTTAGGGTTGGGGTTAGGGATAGGCTTAGTGTTAGGCAGAGGGTGAAGGTGAGGGTGAGGGTTAGGGTTTGGGTGAGGATGCGGTTTAGGTTTAGAGTTAGCATTAGGGTGAGGGTTAGTGTTAGGGTTAGGGTTAGTGTTACAATTAGGTTTAGGTTGAGGGTGAGTGTGAGGGTTAGGGTTAGTATTAGACTTAGGGTGAGGGTGAAAGTGAGGGTAAGGGTGAGGGTTAGGCTTAGGCTTAGGCTTAGGCCGAGCATGAGTGTGAGGGAGAGGGTTAGGGTTTGGATGAGGGTTAGGGTTTTAGGTTTAGGGTGAGGGTTAGGATGAGGTTTAGGGTTAGAATTAGGGTTAAGTGAGGGCTAGAGTGCGGGTGAGGGTTCGGGTTAGCGTTAGGGTGAGTTTTAGGTTTAGGGTTAAGTTGAGGGTGAGGGTTAGGGTTAGGGTAAGATTTAGGGTTAGGGTTAGGGTGAGGGTGAGGTTTAGGATTAGGTTTAGGGTTAGGGTTAGGTTTAGGATAAGGGTTACAGTGAGGTTGAGTGTGTGGATTAGGGTTAGGCTTAGGATTAGGCTGAGGGTGATAATGGGGATGAGAATTCGCTTATGAGTGATGGTTAGGGTTATGGTTAGGTTGAGGGTTAGGATGAGGGTTAGGGTTAGGATTAGGGTTAGGGTGAGGGCTAGGATGAGGGTTATGTTAAGGGTTAGGGTTAGGCTTAGGCTTAGGGATAGGCTGAGGCTGAAGGTGAGGGTGAGGGTTACGGTTAGGGTGATGGTTAGGTGTACAGTTAGGGTGAGTGTTAGGATGAGGATTACGGTTAGGGTGAGGGTTAGGGTAAGGGTGACAGTAAGGGTAAAGGTGAGGAATAGTCTGAGGGTGAGTTTTATGGTAATGATGAAGGTTCAGGGTTAGGGTGAGGGTTAGGGTGAGGGTTAGGGTTAGCGTTAGTGTTAGCATTAGGGTGAGGGTTAGTGTGATGGTTTGGGTTAGGGTTAGGGTTACGATTAGGGTTAGGGTGAGGGTGAGTGTGAGAGTTAGGGTTAGTCTTAGGCTTAGGCTTAGGCTTAGGCCCAGCTTGAGGTTGAGGGTGGGGGTTACGGTTAGGGTGAGTGTTAGGGTTAGGGTAATGGTTAGGGTTAGGGCAAGGTTAAGGGTTAGGGTTAGGGTTAGGGTGAGTTTTAAGTTTAGGGTGATGGTTAGGGTTAGTGTGAGGGTTAGTGTTCGGGTTAAGGTGAGTTTTAGTGTGAAGGTAAGTGTTAGGGTGAGGTTTAGGGTTAGGGTGATGTTTAGGTTTAGATTTAGTGTAGGGTGAGGGTTAGGGTAATGGTTAGTGTTAGGGTTAGGGTTAGGTTTGGATTAGGGTTAAGGTGAGGGTGAGTGTGAGGGCTAGGGTTAGGGTTAGGGTTAGGATTAGAGTTATGGTGAGGGTGAGGTTAGGGTTAGGGTTAAGGTGAGGGTTGGGGTTAGGGTTAGAGTGAGGTTTAGGGTGAGGGTTAGGTTTAGGCTTAGGGTTAGGGTATGGGCTTAGGTGAGGGTGAGGCTTATGTTCAGGTTTACAGTGAGTGTTAGGGTGAGGGTCACGTTTAGGGTTAGTTTTAGGGTTAGGGTTGTGGTTAGGGATAGTCTTAGTGTTAGGCGGAGGGTGAGGGTGAGGGTGAGGGTTAGGGTTGGGGTTTGGGTGAGGTTTATGGTTAGTGTTAGTGTTACGGTGAGGGTTAGTGTGAGGGTTAGGGTTAGTGTGACTGTTACTTTTAGGGTTAGGGTGAGGGTGAGTTTGAGGTTAAGGGTTAGTCTTCGTCTTAGGCTTAGGCTTAGTCTGAGCCTAAGGGAGAGGGTGAGGGTTAGGGTTAGGGTGAGGGTTAGGGTTAGGGTGAGGTTTATGGACAGGGTGAGGGTTAGGGTCAGGGTTAGGGTTATTGTTAGGATTAGGGTTAGGTTTAAAGTTAATGTGAGGTTGAGGGTTTGGGTTACAGTTAGGGTTAGAGTGAGGGTTAGGATGAGGGATAGGGTTAGGGTTAGGGTGAGGGTTAGGGTTAATGTGAGGGTTAGGGTTAGGGTGAGGTTTAAGGATACTGTGAGGTTTCATGTTAGGTTTAGGCTTAGTGTTAGGGTGAGTGTAAGGGTTAGGTTGAGGGTTAGGTTGAGGGTGAGGTTTAGGGTGAGATTTAGGGTTAGTATGAGGGTTAGGGCTAGGGTGAGGGTAAGGGTGAGGGTTAGGGTTAGTGTTAGTGTTATCGTTAGGGTTAGGGTTAGAATAACGGTGAGGGTGAGGATTAGGGTTAGGGTTAGGGTGAGTTTTAGGCTTAATGTTATTCATTGTGTTTGGGTTAGGTTTAGGGTGAGAGTTAGGAGGAGTGTTAGGGTTAGGGTTAGGCTTAGGATTAGGGTTAGGGTGAGGGTGATTGTGAGGTTTAGGGATAGGGTTAGGCTTAGGTTTAGGGTTAGGCTGAGGGTGACTGTGAGCTTGAGGGTTAGGGTTATGGTGTGCATTAGGTTTGGGGTTAGGGTGAGGGTAACGGTTGGGGTGAGTTTTAGGGTTTGGGTGAGGGTTAGCGTTAGGTTTAGGGTTAGGGTTAGGTTGGACGTTAGTGTTAGGGTGAGGGTTAGCATTAGGGGTAGGTTTAAGTTGAGGGTGAGGATGAAGGTTATGGTTAGGATTAGGTTTAAGGTGAGCCTGAGGATGAGGGTGAGGGTGAGGGTTAGGGTTAGGGTGAGGGTTAGGCTAAGGTTTAGGGTGAGGGTTAGGTTTAGGGTGATGTTTAGGTTGAGCGTGAGGGTTAGGGTTAGGGTGAGGGTGAAGTTTCAGTTGAGGGTTTGTGTTAGGGTTAGGTTGAGTGCGAGGTTGTGTGAGTGGGTTAGGTTTAGGGTTAGGATTCGGTTTAGGGTGAGGTTGAGTGTGAGTGTTAGGGTTAGGTTTATTGTTAGGCTTAGGTTTAAGCTGATGGTGAGGGTGAGTGTGAGGTTTAGGGTTATGTTGAGTGTGAGAATTAGGGTTAGGATTAGGGTGAGGGTGTGGTTGAGGGTTAGGGTGAGGGTTAGGGTTTGGGTTAGGGTGAGGGTTAGATGAGGGTGAGGGTTAGGGTTAGGGTCAGGGTTAGGGTTAGGGTGAGGGTGAGGGTTAGGGTTAGGGTGAGGGTTCGGGTTATGGTTTGGATTAGGGTGAGTGTTAGGGTTACGGTGATGTTTATGTTGAGGTTGTGGGTTGCTTTGAGGGTTTGCGTTAGGTTTAGGGTGAGGTTGAGGGTGTGGGTGACGCTTAGCGTTTGGCTTAGGGTGAGGGTGACTCTGAGGGTTAGGGTTAGGCTTAGGCTTTAGGCTGAGGGTTACCCTGAGGGTGAGCGTGAGGGTTAGGGTTAGGGTGAGGGTTAGGTTTAGGGTTAATGATAGGGTGATATTTAGGGTGAGGGTTGGTGTGAGAGTTAGTGTTAGGGTTAGGTTTATTGTTAGAGTGAGGGTATGGGTTAGGTTTAGGTTTAGGGTTAGTGATACTGTGAGGGTTGGGATGAGGGTTAGGGTGAGGGTAAGGTGTAGGGTGAGGGTTATGGTGGGTGTGAGGGTTAGTGTTAGGGTTAGGGTTAGGGTGAGGGTGAGGTTTAGGGTCATGGTAAGGGCTAGGGTCAGGGTTAGGATGAGGGTTAGGGAGAGGGTTAGGATGAAGGTTAGGGTGAGGGTTCGGGTTAGGGTTCAGGCTAGTGTTAGGGTGAGGGTTAGGGTTAGGGTTAGTTTTAGGTTGAGGGTGATGTTTAGGGTTATGGTAAGGGCTAGGGTTAGGGTTAGGATGAGGGTTAGGGAGAGGGTTAGGATGAGGGTTAGGTTGAGGGTTTGGTTTAGGGTGCGGGTTAGGGTTAGGGTGAGGGTTTGGGATAGGGTTAAGTTTAGGATGACAGTTAGTTTGAGGGGTATGGTTACGGTTAAGATGAGCGTTAGGGTTATGGTTAGGGTTAGGGTTAGGGTGAGGGTTAGGGTCAGGGTGAGGGTTAGGGTTAGTGATAGCTTTATGGTGAGAGTAAGGGTTAGCGTGAGGTTTAGGGTGAGTGTGAGGGTTAAAGTTAGCATTAGGTTTAGGGTGAGGTTTAGGGTGAGGTTTAGGGTTAGGGTGAGGTGAGGGTGAGGGTGATTGTGAGGTTTATGGTTAGGGTGAGAGATAGGTTTAGCGTGAGGGTTAGGGTTAGGGTTACGGTGAGGGTGAGCCTGAGGGCTTAGGGTGTGGGTGAGGGTGAGTGTGAGGGTTAGGGTTAGGGTTAGTGTGAGGGTGAATTTGAGGTTTAGTTTTAGGAGTAGCGTTAGGTTTAAAGTTAGGCTGAGGGTGAACGTGAGGGTGAGGGTGACGGTTAGGGTTAGGGTTAGGTATAGGTTGAGAGTTAGGGTTAGTGTGAGGGTTATGGTGAGGGTCAGGGTTAAGGTTAAGGTTAGGGTTACAGTGAGGGTTAGGGTTAGGGTTAGGGTTATTTTTAGTGTTAGGTTAGTGTTAAGTTTGCGGTGAGGGTGAGGCTGAGGGTGAATTTTATGGTTAGATTTAGGGTTAGGGTTTTTGTTAGGGTTAAGGTTAGTGTGAGGTTTATGGTGAGGGTTAGGTTTAGGGTTAGGATTAGAGTTATGGTGAAGGTGAGAGTGAGGGTTAGTGTTAGGGTGAGGGTTGGGGTTAGGGTTAGAGTGAGGCTAAGGGTGACGGTTAGGATTAGGCTTAGGGTTAGGGTATGGCCTAGGGTGAGGGTGAGGGTTAGGTTTAGGGTTAGGGTTAGGTTAAGGGTTGGGGTTAGGGATAGGCTTAGTGTTAGGCGGAGGGTGAGTGTAAGGGTGAGGGTTAGGGTTAGGGTGCGGGTGAGGTTTAGGGTTAGTTTTAGCATAGGGTGAGGTTTAGTGTAAGGGTTAGGGTTAGGGTGAGTGTTACTGTTAGGGTTAGGGTGCGGGTGAGGTTTAGGGTTAGTTTTAGCATAG
Source organism: Dipodomys merriami (assembly GCF_024711535.1). Taxonomy (NCBI): domain Eukaryota; kingdom Metazoa; phylum Chordata; class Mammalia; order Rodentia; family Heteromyidae; genus Dipodomys; species Dipodomys merriami. The sequence goes on along the minus strand of NW_027202471.1, from coordinate 2,438,345 downwards.
GGTGAGGTTTAGTGTAAGGGTTAGGGTTAGGGTGAGTGTTACTGTTAGGGTTAGGGTGCGGGTGAGTGTGAGGGTAAGGGTTAGTCTTAGGCTTAGGCTTAGGTTTAGGCTGTGCCTAAAGGAGAGGGTGAGGGTTAGGATTAGAGTGAGGGTTATGGACAAGGTGAGGGTTAGCGTTAGGGTTAGGGTTATTGGTAGGTTTAGGTTTAGGTTGAAAGTTACTGTGAGGGTGAGTGTTAGGGTTAGAGATAGGGTGAGATTTAGGTTTAGGGAAAGGGTTAGAGTTAGGGTTAGGGTAAGGGTGAGATTTGGGGTTAGAGTTAGGGTTAGTGTTAGGGTTAGGGTTAGGGTGAGGGTTAAGTTTAGGCTTAGGCTTAGGCTGAGGCTTAGGCTTAGGCTTAGGCTTAGGCCTAGCATGAGGGTGAGTTTTAGGTTTAGGTTTAGTGTGAGGGTTAGGGTTAGGGTGAAATTGAGTGTGAGGTTTAGGGTTAGTCTTAGGCTTAGCCTTAGGCCGAGCATATGGGTGAGGGTGAGGGTTAGGGTTAGGGTCAGGGTTAGGGTGAGGGTTAGTGTGAGTGTTAGGTTTAAGGTTAGTGTTAGGGTTAAGGTTGGGGTTAGGGATAGTCTTAGTGTTATGTGGCAGGTGAGGGAGACGGTGAGAGTTAGGTTTATGGTTAGGGTTAGGGTGTTAGGATTTGTGTGAGGGTTAGGATGAGGTTCAGGGTTAGGATTGGGGTTAGGGTGAAGGCTAGTGTGAGGGTGAGGATTAGAGTTAGCATTAGGGTGAAGTTAGGGTTAGGGTTAGGGTTAGGGTTACATTGAGGATGAGTTTTAGGGTTAGGGTGAGGGTTAGGTTTAGGGTTAGGGTGATGGTGAGGGTTAGAATTAGGGATATGGTTAGGGTTATTGTTAGTGTTATGGTTAGGGTTAAGCTTATTTTGAGGGTGAGGCTGTGGGTGAGCGATAGGGTTAGGGTTAGGGTGACGTTTAGGGTTAGGGTTAGGGTTAGGGTTAGGAGGAGGGTTTGGTTTAAAGTGAGGGTGAGGGTAAGGGTTAGGGTTAGGGTTAGTGTTATCGTTATGTTTAGGGTTAGAATAACAGTGAGGGTGAGGGTTAGGGTTAGGGTTAGGGTTAGGGTGAGAGTTAGGAGGAGGGTTAGGTTTAGGCTTAGGGTTAGGATTAGGGTTAGGGTGAAGTTGAGGGTGTCGTTTAGGGTTACGGTTGGGGTTAGGCTTAGGGTTAGGCTGAGTGTGAGGCTGAGGTTGAGGGTTAGGGTTAGGCTTAGTGTTAGAGTTAGGGTTAGGGTGAGGGTGAGGGTTAAGTTTAGGGTTAGGATTAGCGTTAGGGTGAGTGTGAGGTTTAGGGTTAGTGTTAGGGTTAGGCCTAGGTTTAGGCTGAGGGTGAGCGTTAGGTTGAGGGTAAGGATTAGGTTTAGGGTTAAGGTATGGGCTAGGGTGAGTGTGAGGGTTAGGGTCAGGGTTAGGGTGAGGGTTAGTGTGAGGGTTATGTTTAGGGTTAGTGTTAGGGTTAGGGTTGGGATTAGGGATAGTCTTAGTGTTAGGCGGAGGGTGAGGTTGAGGGTGAGGGTTAGGGTAAGGGTTAGGGTGAGGATGAGGTTTAGGGTTAGAGTTAGCATTAGGGTGAGGTTTAGTGTTAGAGTTAGGGTTAGTGTTAGAGTTAGGGTTAGGGTGAGGGTGAGTGTGAGGGTTAGGGTTATGTTTAGACTTAGGGTGAGGGTGAGGGTTAGGGTGGGGGTTAGGCTTAGGCGTAGGATTAGAGTATGGGCTAGGGTTAGGGTGAGGGTTAGTGTTAGGTTTAGGGTGAGGGTTAGGGTGAGTGTCAGGTTTACAGTTAGTCTTAGTCTTATGCTTAGGCGGAGCATGAGTGTGAGGGAGAGGGTTAGGTTTAGGAAGAGGGTTAGGGTTTTAGGGTTAGGGTGAGGGTTAGGGTGAGGTTTAGGGTTAGGATTATTGTTAGTTTGAGGGCTAGAGTGAGGGTGAGGATCAGGGTTAGCGTTAGGGTGAGGTTTAGTGTTAGGTTTAGGATTACGTTGAGGGTGAGTGTTAGGGTTAAGGTGAGGGTTAAGTTTAGGGATAGGGTGAGGGTGAGGGTTAGGATTAGGTTTAGGGTTAGGGTTATTTTTAGTTTTATGGTTAGGGTTAAGTTCACAGTGAGGGTGAGGCTGAGGGTGAGGGTTTAGGTTTAGGGTTAGGGTTAGGGTGTGGGTTAGGCTGAGGGTTAGGGTTAGGCTGAGGGTGAGTGTGGGGATGAGGATTAGCTTTTGAGTGATGGTTAGGGTTATGGTTAGGTTGAAGTTTGGGATTAGGATTAGGGTTAGGATTAGGGTTAGGGTGAGGGCTAGGATGAGGGTGAGGGTTAGGGTTAGGGTGAGTGTGAGTTTCGGTTGAGTGTTTGGTTTAGGTTTAGGTTGAGGGTGAGGGTGAGTGAGAGGGTTAAGTTTAGGGTTAGGATTAGGGTTAGGGTGAGGGTGAGTGTGAGGGTTAGGGTTCGGTTTATTGTTAGCCTTAGGTTTAAGCTGAGGGTGAGGGTGAGTGTGAGGTTTAGGGTTATGTTGAGTGTGAGAATTAGGGTTAGGATTAGGGTGAGGGTGTGTTTGAGGGTTAGGGTGAGGGTTAGGGTGAGGGTTAGATGAGGGTGATAGTTAGGCTTAGGGTGAGGGTGAGGGTTAGCGTTAGGGTGAGGGTTAGGGATAGTGTGAGGGTTAGGGTTAGGCTGAGGTTTAGGGTTACTGTGAGGGTTCGTGTTAGGTTTAGCCTTAGTGTTAGGGTGAGGATAAGCATTAGGTTGAGGGTTAGGTTAGGGTGAGGTTTAGGGTTAGTATGAGGGTTAGGGCTAGGGTGAAGGTAAGGGTGAGGGTTAGGGTTAGGGTGATGTTTAGGGTGAGGGTGAGGGTTAGGGTGAGGCTGAGGGTGAGGGTTCAGTTGAGGGTTTGTGTTAGGATTACGGTGAGTTTGAGACTTAGGGTTAGGTTTAGGGTGAGGATGAGTTTTAGGGTTAGGGTTAGTGTTATCATTAGGGTTAGAGTTAGAATAAGGGTGAGGGTGAGGATTAGGTTAGGGTTAGGGTGAGTTTTAGGATAATGTTAGTGATAGTGTTAGGGTTAGGGTTAGGGTGAGAGTTGGGAGGAGCGTTAGGGTTAGGGATAGGTTTACGATTAGGATTAGGGTGAGGGTGAGTGTGAGGTTTAGGGATAGAGTAAGGCTTAGTTTTAGGGTTAGGCTGAGGGTGATTGTGAGCTTGAGGGTTAAGGTTATGGTGAGAATTAGGTTTGGGGTCATGGTGAGCTTAAGGTTAGGTGTGAGTATTAGGGTTTGGGTGAGGGTTAGGGTTCGGGTTAAGGTTAGGGTTAGGTTGGAGGTTAGTGTTAGGGTGAGAGTTAGCTTTAGGGGTAGGGTTAGGTTGAGGGTGAGGGTGAGGGTTAGGGTTAGGATTAGGATTAAGGTGAGCCTGAGGATGAGGGTGAGGGTGAGGGTTAGGTTTAGGGTGAGGGTTAAGCTAAGGGTTAAGGTGAGTGTTAGGTTTAGGGTGATGTTTAGGTTGAGGGTGAGGGTGAGGGTTAGGGTTAGGGTGAGGGTGAAGATTCGGTTGAGGGTTTGGGTTAGATTTAGGTTGAGCGTGACGGTGAGTGAGAGTGTTAGGTTTAGGGTTAGGATCAGGTTTAGGGTGAGGGTGAGTGTGAGGGTTAGGGTTATGTTGAGTGTGAACATTAGGGTTAGGTTTAGCGTGAGGGTGTAGTTGACGGTTAGGGTGAGGGTTAGGGTTTGGTTTAGGGTGAGGTATAGATGAAGGTCAGGGTTAGGGTTAGGATGAGGGTTAGGTTTAGGGTGAGGGTGAGGGTTAGCGTTAGGGTGAGGGTTCGGGTTATGGTTTGGATTAGGGTGAGTGTTAGAGTTACGGTGATGTTTATGGTGAGGGTGAGGGTTAGTTTGAGGGTTTGCTTTAGGTTTAGGGTGAGGTTGAGGGTGAGGGTGAGGCTTAGGGTTAGGATGAGGGTGAGGGTGACTCTTAGAGTTAGTGTTAGGGTTAGGCTTTAGGCTGAGTTTTAGGCTGAGGGTGAGGGTGAGGGTTACGGTTAGAGTGAGTGTTAGGATTAGGGTTAATGATAGGGTAATATTTAGGGTGAGGGTTAGTGTGAGAGTTAGTGTTAGGGTTAGGCTTAGTGTTAGAGTGAGTGTAAGGGTTAGGTTGAGGGTTAGGGTTAGGGATATGTTGAGGGTTGGGATGAGGGTTAGGGTGAGGGTAAGGTTTAGGGTGAGGGTTATGGTGAGTGTGAGATTTAGATTTAGGGTTAGGGTTAGGGTGAAGGTGAGGTTTAGGGTTATGATAAGGGATAGGGTTAGGGTAAGAATGAGGGTTTGGGAGAGGGTTAGGATGAGGGTTAGAGTGAGGGTTCGTTTTGGGGTTCGGGTTAGGGTTCGGGTGAGGGTGGGGGTAAGGTTGAGGGTGAAGTTTAGGGTTACAGTTAGGATGAGGGTGAGGATTAGTTTAAGATTAGGGTTAGGGTTAGGTTTAGGCTGAAGATGAGTCTGAGGGTGTGGGTGAGGATTACGGTTAGGTTTAGTGCTATGGTTACGGTTAGGGTGAGGGTTAGTGTTAGGGATAATTTTAGGATGAGAGTTAGTTTGAGGGGTACGGTTATGGTTAGGATGAGCGTTAGGGTTAACGTTAGGGTTGGGGATAGGAATAGGGTTAGGGTGAGGTTTAGGATGAGGGTTAGGGTTAGGTTTAGGGTTAGGGTCAGGGTTCGGGTGAAGGTTATGGTTAGGGTAAGGGTTAGGGTGAGAGTTAGGGTCAGGGTGAGGGTTAGGGTTAGGGTTAGATTTATGGTGAGAGTTAGGATTAATGTGAGGTTTAGGATGAGTGTGAGGGTTACAGTTAGCATTAGGGTTAGGGTGAGGTTTAGGGTGAGGGTTAGGATTAGGTTTAGGTTTTGGGTGAGGTGAGGGTGAGGGTGATTGTGAGGTTTATGGTTAGGGTGAGAGATAGGTTTAGTGTGAGGGTGAGGGTTAGGGTTAGGGTGAGGGTGAAGTTGAGGGTTAGTTTTAGGAGTAGCGTTAGGTTTCAATTTAGACTGAGGTTGAGCGTGAGGGTGAGGGTGACGGTTAGGGTTAGGGTTAGGTTGAGGGTTAGGGTTATTGTGAGGGTTATGGTGAGGGTAAGGCTAAAGGTTAAGGTTAGGGTTACAGTGAGGGTTAGGGTTAGGGTTAGGGCTATTGTTAGTGTTAGGTTAGTGTTAATTTTTGCGGTTAGGGTGAGGCTGAGGGTGAGGTTTATGGTTAGGTTTAGGGTTAGGGTTAGGGTTAGGGTTAGGATTAGGCTTATGGTTAAGGTATGGGCTAGGGTGAGGGTGAGGGTTAGGGTGAGGGTTAGTTTTAAGTTTAGGGTTGGGGTTAGGGATAGGCTTAGTTTTAGGCGGAGGGTGAGGGTGAGGGTGAGGGTTAGGGTTAGGGAGAGTGTTACTATTAGAGTTAGGGTGAGGGTGAGTGTGAGGGTAAGGTTGGTCTTAGGCTTAGGCTTAGGTTTAGGCTGAGCCTAAGGGTGAGGGTGAGGGTTAGGGTTAGGTTGAGGGTTATGGACAGGGTGAGGGTTAGCGTTAGGGTTAGGGTTATTGGTAGGATTAGGCTAGGTTGTAAGTTACTGTGAGGGTGAGTGTAAGGGTTAGGGTTAGGGTGAATTTCAGGGTTAGGGATAGGGTTAGAGTTAGGGTTAGGGTAAGGGTGAGGTTTAGGGTTAGAGTTAGGTTTAGTTTTAGGGTTAGGTTTAGGGTGAGGATGAGTGTGAGAGTGACAGGCTTAGGGTTTGGGTTAGGTTTAGTGTGAGGGTGAAGTTGAGGGTTAGTTTTAGGAGCAGCGTTAGTTTTAAAGTTAGGCTGAGGGTGAGCATGAGGGTGAGAGTGAGGGTTAGGGTTAAGTTTAGGTTGAGGGTTAGGGTTATTGTGAGGGTTATGTTGAAGGTAAGGCTAAAGGTTAAGGTTAGGGTTACAGTGAGGGTTAGGGTTAGGGTTAGGGTTATTGTTAGTGTTAGGTTAGTGTTAAGTTTACAGTGAGGGTGAGGCTGAGGGTGAGGTTTATGGTTAGGTTTAGGGTTAGGTTTAGTGTTAGGGTTAGGGTTAGGCATAGGGTTAGGGTATCGGCTAGGGTGAGGTTGAGGATTAGGATGCGGGTTAGGTTTAGCGTTAGTGTTAAGTTTAGGGTTGGGGTTAGGGATAGGATTAGTGTTAGGCGGAGGGTGAGGGTGAGGGTGAGGGTGAGGGTTAGGTTTAGGGTGCGGGTGAGGGTTAGGGTTAGGGTGCGGGTGAGGTTTAGGGTTAGTGTTAGCATTAGGGTGAGGGTTAGTGGGAGGGTTAGGGTTAGGGTGAGTGTTACTGTTAGGGTTAGGTTGAGGGTGAGTGTGAGGTTTAGGCTGAGCCTAAGGGTGAGGTTTAGGGTTAGGTTTAGGGTTAGGGTTATGGACAGGGTGAGGGTTAGCTTTAGGGTTAGGGTTATTGGTAAGATTAGGGTTAGGTTGAATGTTACTTTGAGGGTGAGGGTTAGCGTAAGGGATAGGGTGAGGTTTAGGTTTAGGAATAGGGTTAGAGTTAGGTTTAGGTTAAGGGTGAGGTTTAGGGTTTGAGTTTGGGTTAGTTTTAGGGTTAGGGTGAGGGTTAGGGTGAGGGTTAGGCTTAGGCTTAGGCCAAGCATAAGGGTGAGTATTACGGTTAGGGTTAGTGTGAGGGTTAGGGTTAGGGTTAGTCTTATGGTTAGGGTTAGGGTGAAGGTGATTGTGAGGTTTAGGGTTAGTCTTAGGCTTAAGCTTAGGCTTAGGCCGAGCTTAAGGGTGAGGTTGAGTGTTAGGGTTAGGGTGAGGGTTAGGGTGTTAGGATTTGTGTGAGGATTAGGATGAGGTTTAGGGTTAGGATTAGGGTTACAGTGAGGGTTATAGTGAGGGTGAGGATTAGGGTTAGCATTAGGGTGAAGTTAGGGTTAGGGTCAGGGTTACATTGAGGGTGAGGTTTAGGGTTAGGGTGAGGGTTAGGTTTAGGGTTAGGGTGATGGTGAGGGTTAGGATTAGGGATATGGTTAGGGTTATTGTTAGTGTTATGATTAGGGTTAATCTTATGTTGAGGGTGAGGCTGAGGGTGAGGGTTAGGCTTATTGTTAGGGTGACGTTTAGGGTTAGAGTTAGCGTTAGGGTTAGGAGGAGGGTTTGGGTTATGGTGAAGGTGAGGGTTAGGGTTAGGGTTAGGGTTAGTGTTATGGTTAGGGTTAGGGTTAGAATAACGATGAGGGTGAGGTTTAGGTTTAGGGTTAGGATGAGGTTAGGGTTAGTGTTAGTGTTAGTGTTAGGGTTAGGGTTTGGGTGAGAGTTAGGAGGAGGGTTAGGGTTAGGGTTAGGGTTAGGATTAGCGTTAGGGTGAGTGTGAGGGTGTGGTTTAGGGTTATGGTTGAGGTTAGGCTTAGGGTTAGGCTTAGGGTGAGTTTGAGGGTGAATGTGAGGGTTAGGGTTAGGTTTAGGGTTAGGTTTAGGGATAGGATGAGGGTGAGGGTGAGTGTGAGGGTGAGGGTTAGGGTTAGTGTTATCATTAGGGTTAGGGTTAGAATAACGGTGAGGGTGAGGATTAGGGTTAGGGTTAGGATGATGTTAAGGTTTAGTGTTCATATTAGTTTTAGGGTTAGTGTTATGGTGAGAGTTAGGAGGAGGGTTAGGTTTAGGGTTAGGGTTAGGATAAGGGTTAGGGTGAAGGTGAGGGTGTGGTTTAGGGTTAGGTTTGGAGTTAGGCTTAGAGTTAGGCTGAGGGTGAGTTTGAGGGTGAGGGTTAGGGTTAGGCTTAGTGTTAGAGTTAGGGTTAGGGTGAGGGTGAGTGTTAAGTTTAGGGTTAGGATTAGGGTAAGGGTGAGTGTGATGTTTAGGTTAGGGTTAGGCTTAGGTTAAGGCTGAGGGTGAGGGTGAGGGTGAGGGTTAGGGTTACGGTGAGGGTTGGGGTTAGGGTTAGAGAGGGTCAGGGTGAGGGTTATGATTAGGCTTAGGGTTAAGGTATGGGCTAGGGTGAGGGTGAGGTTTAGGGTCAGGGTTAGGGTGAGGGTTAGTGTGAGGGTTAGGCTTAGGGTTAGTTTTAGGGTTAGGTTTGGGGTTAGGGATAGTCTTAGTGTTAGGCGGAGGGTGAGCGTGAGGGTGAGGGTTATGGTTAGGGTGAGGATGAGGTTTAGGGTTAGAGTTAGCATTAGGGTAAGGGTTAGTTTTAGGGTTAGGGTTAGTGTTACAGTTAGGGTTAGGGTGAGGGTGAATGTGAGGGTTAGGTTTAGGATTAGACTTAGGGTGAGGGTGAGGGTTAGGGTGAGGGTTAGGCTTAGGCATAGGGATAGAGTATGGGCTAGGGTGAAGTTGAGGGTTAGTGTTAGGTTTAGGGTGAGGGTTAGGGTGAGTGTGAGGTTTACAGTTAGTCTTAGTCTTAGGCTTAGGCTTAGTCTGAGCATGAGTGTGAGGGAGAGAGTTAGGGTTAGGATGAGGGTTAGGGTTTTAGGGTTAGTGTGTGGGTTAGGATGAGGGTGAGTGTTAGGGTTAGCGTTAGGGTGAGGTTCAGGGTTAGTGTTAGGGTTATGTTGAAGGTGAGGGTTACAGTTAGGGTGAGGGTTAGGGTTAGTATTAGGCTGAGGGTGATGGTTAGGAATAGGTTTAGGGTTAGGGTTATTGTTAGTTTTATCGTTAGGATTAAGTTTACAGTGAGGGTGAAGCTGAGGGTGAGGGTTACGATTAGGGTTAGGGTTAGGGTGTGGGTTAGGTTGAGGGTTAGAGTTAGCCTGAGGGTGAGTGTGGGGATGAGGGTTAGCTTTTGAGTGATGGTTAGGGTTATGGTTAGGTTGAGGGTTAGGATGAGGGTTAGGGTTAGGATTAGGGTTAGGGTGAGGGCTAGGATGAGGGTGAGTGTTAGGGTGAGGGTTAGGGTTAGGGTTATGGTGAGGGTTAGGGATAGTGTGAAGGTTATGGTTAGGGTGAGGTTTAGGGTTACTGTGAGAGTTCGTGTTAGGTTTAGGCTTAGTGTTATGGTTAGGGTAAGGGTTAGGTTGAGGGTTAGGTTAGGGTGAGGTTAGGGTTACTTTGAGGGTTAGGGCTAGCCTGAGGGTAAGGGTGAGTGTTAAGGTTTGGGTGATTTTTAGGGTGAGGGTGAGGGTTATGGTGAGGGTGAGGGTGAGGGTTCAGTTGAGGGTTTGGGTTAGGGTTAGTGTGAGCTTGAGGGTTAGTGTTATGTTGGTGGTTAGGATGAGGGTTAGGGTTAGGATTAGGGTTAGGGTGAGGGCTAGGATGAGGGTGAGGGTTAGGGTTAAGGTTAGGCTTAGGCTTAGGGTTAGGCTGAGGCTGAAGGTGAGTGTGAGGGTTAGGGTTAGGGTGATGTTTAGGATTACAGTTAGGGTGAGGGTTAGGATGAGTATTAGGGTTAGAGTGAGGGTTAGGGTGAGGGGGACAGTAAGGGTTAAGGTGAGGGTTAGGCTGAGGGTGAGTGTTATGGTAATGTTGAAGGTTAGGGTTAGGGTGAGGGTTAGGGTGAGGGTTAGGTTTAGGGTTAGGGTTAGGGTTAGCGTTAGGGTGAGGGTTAGTGTGAGGGTTAGGCTTAGGCATAGGGATAGAGTATGGGCTAGGGTGAAGGTGAGGGTTAGTGTTAGGTTTAGGGTGAGGGTTAGGGTGAGTGTGAGGTTTACAGTTAGTCTTAGTCTTAGGCTTAGGCTTAGTCTGAGCATGAGTGTGAGGGAGAGAGTTAGGGTTAGGATGAGGGTTAGGGTTTTAGGGTTAGTGTGTGGGTTAGGATGAGGGTGAGTGTTAGGGTTAGCATTAGGGTGAGGTTCAGGGTTAGTGTTAGGGTTATGTTGAAGGTGAGGGTTACAGTTAGGGTGAGGGTTAGGGTTAGTATTAGGCTGAGGGTGATGGTTAGGATTAGGTTTAGGGTTAGGGTTATTGTTAGTTTTATGGTTAGGATTAAGTTTACAGTGAGGGTGAAGCTGAGGGTGAGGGTTACGATTAGGGTTAGGGTTAGGGTGTGGGTTAGGTTGAGGGTTAGATTTAGCCTGAGGGTGAGTGTGGGGATGAGGGTTAGCTTTTGAGTGATGGTTAGGGTTATGGTTAGGTTGAGGGTTAGGATGAGGGTTAGGGTTAGGATTAGGGTTAGGGTGAGGGCTAGGATGAGGGTGAGTGTTAGGGTGAGGGTTAGGGTTAGGGTTATGGTGAGGGTTATGGATAGTGTGAGGGTTATGGTTAGGGTGAGGTTTAGGGTTACTGTGAGAGTTCGTGTTAGGTTTAGGCTTAGTGTTATGGTTAGGGTAAGGGTTAGGTTGAGGGTTAGGTTAGGGTGAGGTTAGGGTTATTTTGAGGGTTAGGGCTAGCCTGAGGGTAAGGGTGAGTGTTAAGGTTTGGGTGATTTTTAGGGTGAGGGTGAGGGTTATGGTGAGGGTGAGGGTGAGGGTTCAGTTGAGGGTTTGGGTTAGGGTTAGTGTGAGCTTGAGGGTTAGTGTTATGTTGGTGGTTAGGATGAGGGTTAGGGTTAGGATTAGGGTTAGGGTGAGGGCTAGGATGAGGGTGAGGGTTAGGGTTAAGGTTAGGCTTAGGCTTAGGGTTAGGCTGAGGCTGAAGGTGAGTGTGAGGGTTAGGGTTAGGGTGATGTTTAGGGTTACAGTTAGGGTGAGGGTTAGGATGAGTATTAGGGTTAGAGTGAGGGTTAGGGTGAGGGGGACAGTAAGGGTTAAGGTGAGGGTTAGGCTGAGGGTGAGTGTTATGGTAATGTTGAAGGTTAGGGTTAGGGTGAGGGTTAGGGTGAGGGTTAGGTTTAGGGTTAGGGTTAGGGTTAGCGTTAGGGTGAGGGTTAGTGTGAGGGTTAGGGTTAGGGTTATGTTTACGGTTAGGGTTAGGGTGAGGTTGATTGTGAGGGTTAGGGTTAGTCTTAGGCTTATGCTTAGGCTAAGGCCCAGCTTCAGGGTGAGGGTGGGGGTTACGGTTAGGGTGAGGGTTAGGGTTAGGGTTAGGGTGAGTTTTAAGTTTAGGGTGATGATTAGGGTTAGTGTGAGGGTTAGGGTTCGGGTTAAGTTTAGTTTTAGTGTGAAGGTAAGTGTTAGGATGAGGTTTAGGGTTAGGGTGACGTTTAGGTTTAGAGTTAGTGTTAGGGTGCGGGTTAGGGTTAGGGTTAGGTTTAGGGTTAGAGTGAGGGTTAGGGTGAGGTTTAGTGTTACTGTTAGGTTTAGGGTTAGGTCTTGGGTTAGGGTGAGGGTAAGGGTTAGAGTGAGGTTTAGGGTTAGGTTTAGGGTTAGGGTGAGTGTTAGGGTTAGGGTGATGGTGAGGGTAAGTTTTAGGATGAGAACTAAGGTTAGGGTTAGGGTTAGGGTTAGGGTAAGGTTTAGGTTTAGGGTAAGTGTGAGTGTGAGAGTTAGGTTTAGGATTAGGCTTAGCTGTAGGGTTAGGCTTAGGGTGAGCGTGAGGGTGAGTGCCAGAGTTAGGTATAGGGTGAGGGTTAGCCTTAGGGTGAGGGTGAGTGTGAAGTTGAAGGTGAGGTTGAGGGTTAGGGTTTGGTTGAGTGTTAGGTTTAGGGTTAAGGTTAGGGTGAGGGTTAGGGTTAGGGTTAGGGTTAGGGTAAGGATGAGTGTTAGGCTTGGGTTAGGTTTAGGGTTAGGGTGAGGGTAAGTTTTAGGGTCAGTGTGAGGGTTAGGTTTAGGATTAGGTTTAGGATTAGGGTGAGGGTTAGGAATAGGGTTAGTTTTAGGGTGAACGTTTTGGTTATGGTTAGGCTTAGGATTATGTTGAGGGTGAGGGTGAGGGTTAGGGTTAATGTGACGGTTAGGGTTAGTGTTAGGGTTAGGATGAGGGTTAGACTGAGAGTTAGGGTTAGGTTTGGGTGATAGTAAGAGTTAGTGTGAGGGTTAGGGTGAGGGTGAGGTTTAGGTTTAGGCTTGGATTAGGGTGTGGGTTAGTGTTAGGGTTAGGGTTGGGGTTAGGGTGTGGTTTAGGGTGTGGGTAAGGGTTAGGGTGTGGGTAAGGGTTAGGGTGTGGGGAAGGTTTAGAGTGAGGGTTAGGGTGAGGGTGAGTGTTAGGGATAGCATTCGGGTTAAGGTTAGGTTTAGGGTGAGGGTTAGGGTTAGGGTTACAGGGAGAGTGAGGGTTAAGGTTAGCATTAGGGTTAGGTTTAGCGTAAGGGTGAGGTTTAGGGTTAGGTTGAGGGTGAGGGTGAGGCTTAGGGTTACGTTTAGTGTGAGGGTTAGGGTTAGGGTGAGGGTTATGGTTAACTTTAGGGTGAGAGTTAGGTTTAGGATTAGGCTTAGATGTTGGGTTAGGCTTAGGGTGATGGTGAGGGTGAGGTTCAGAGTTAGGTTTAGGATTAGGGTTATGGTATGGTTAGGGATAGGTTGAGGATGAGGGTGAGGGTTAGGGTGAGGGTGATGGTGAGGGTGAGGGTGATGGTAAGGGTTAGGTTCAGGGTGAGGAATAGGGTTATGGTTAGGGTAAGAGTGAGGGTGAGTGTAAGAGTGAGGTTGAGGGTGAGCGTGAGTGTTAAGGTTTAGGTGAGGGTCAGGTTTAGGGTTAGGGTGAGGGTTAGGGTTAAGGTTCGGGTTAGGATGAGGGTTAGGCTGAGAGTTAAGTTTGGGGTTAGGATAAGGATGAGGGTTTTGGTTAGGGTTAGGTTTAGAGTTAGGGTGAGGGTTAGGGTTAGTGTTTGGATGAGGGTTAGGGTTAGGCTGAGGGTGAGGTTGAGGGTGAGGGTGAGGTTAGGGTTAAAGTGAGGGCTAGGGTTAGGGTTAGCGTTAAGGTTAGGGTGAGGGTTAGGTTTAGGGTTAGGGTTAGGATGAGGGTTAGTCTGAGAGTTGGGGTTAGGATTTGGGCGAGGGTAAGGGTTAGGGTGAGGTTTAGGGTGAGGGTGAGGGTTAGGTTTAGGCTTAGGGTTAAAGTGAGAGTTATGGTTAGGGTGAGAGTGAGGGTTAGGGTTAGGGTTAGTGTGAGTGTTAGGGTTAGGTGAGGGTTAGGGATAGGATGGGGGTTAGGGTTAGGGTCAGGGTTAGGGTAAGGGTTAGAGTTACGGTGAGGGTGAATGTGAGGGTTAGGGTTAGGTTTAGGGTTAGGATTAGGGATAGGATGAGGGTGAGGGTGAGTGTGAGGGTGAGTTTTAGGGTTAGGGTGAGGGTTAAGGTTAGGTTTAGGGTTAGGGTTGGGTTAAGATTTAGGGTTAGCGTAAGGAAGAGGGTTTGGCTCAGGGTTAGTTTTATGATTAGGGTGAGGTTTAGCGTTATTGTGAGGGTTAGGATGAGGGTTAGGCTGAGGGTTAGGGTTAGGGTTAGGGTGAGGTTAAGGGTTAGGGTGAGGGTGAGGAATAGTTTTAGGATGGTTAGGGTGTAGTTTAGGGATAGGTTTAGGATTAGGGTGAGGGTTAGGGTGAGGGTTAGTGTTAGGGTGAGGATTAGGGTGAGGGTGAGGTTTAAGGTGATGGTTAGGGTTAGGGTGAGGCTGAGGGTTATAGTTAGGTTGAGGTTTAGGATTAGGGTGATGTTTAGGGTGAAGGTGAGGTTTAGGGTGAGGATGAGTGTGAGGGTTAGGGTTAGGGTTTAGGTGAGGTTTAGGGTTAGGGTGAGGGCTAGGGTTAGGTTTAGGGTTAGGGTGAGGTTTAGGTTTAGTGTGAGGGATAGGGTGAGTGTTAGCTTTAGGTTTAGGCTTAAGTGTAGGGTTAGGCTTAGGGTGAGGGTGAGGGTGAGGGTCAGAATTAGGTTTAGGGTGAGGGTTAGGATTATGGATAGGGTTAGGGTGAGGGTGAGGGTTAGGGTGAGGGTGATGTTGAGGGTGACGGTAAGTGTTAGGTTTAGAGTGAGTGATAGGGTTATGGTTAGTGTTAGGGTGAGGGTGAGGGTGTGGGTTTCGGTGAAGGTGATTGTGAAGCTGAGGGTGAGCATGAGGGTTAGGGTTTTGGTGAAGGTTAATTTTAGGGTTTGGGTTAAGGTTAGGTTGAGGGTTAGGATTAGGGTTAGGATGATTGTTAGGGTGAGGGTTAGGTTTAGGGTTAGGGTGAGGGTAAGGTTTCGGGTGAGGGTGAGCGTTAGCATTAGGATTAGGGTTAGTTTTAGGGTGAGGGTAAGGGATAAGATTAGGTTGAGGGTGAGGGTTTTTATTAGGGTTAGGTTTAGAGTTAGGGTGAGGGTGAGGTTTTGGGTTAGGTTTTGGATTACGGTTAGGGTTAGGCTGAGTGTGAGGTTGAGGCTGAGGGTGACGGTTAGGGTGAGGGTTAGGGTTTGGGTTAGTCTTAGGATGAGGGTTATGCTGAGGGTTAGGGTTAGGGTTCGGGTAAGGATAAGGGTTCGGGTGAGAGTGAGGGTTAGGGTTAGGCTTAGGGTTAGGGTGAAGGATAAGGTGAGGTTTAGTGTTAGGTTTAGGGTTAGGGTTGGGATTAGATTGAGCGTTACGTTGTGGGTAAGGGTTAGGTTGAGGTTGAGGATGATGGTGATGGATAGGTTTAAGGAGAGGGTAAGGGTTATGGCGAGGCTTATGGTGAGGCTGAGGGTTAATGTAGCATTAGGGTTACGGTGAGGGTGAGGGTTAGGGTGAAGGATAGGGTTAGGGTTAGGGATAGGGTGAGGATTAGGTTTAGGGTTAGGTTTAGGGTGATGGTTAGGCTGAGGGGTAGGGTTAGTGTTAGTGTTAGGGTGTGGGTTAATGTTAGGGTTAGGGTTAGGGTGAGGTTGAGGGTGAGGGTAAGGGTTAGGGTGAGGGTGATGGTGAAGTTGAGGTTTAGTGTTAGCATTAGGGTTAGGTTTAGGGTTAGGGTTAGGATTAGGGTTAGGGTGAGGGTGAGGGTTAGGATGAGGGTGAGTTTTAGGGTGTATGTGACGGTTGGGGTTAGGGTGAGTATTAAGGTGATGGTGAGGGTTAGGGTGAGGGTTAGGTTTAGGGTGATATTTAGGGTGAGGGTGAGGTTTAGGGTGAGGATTAGTGTAAGGGGGAGGATTACAGTTAGGGTTAGGATGAGGGTTATGTTTAGGTTTATGTTTAGGGTGAGGGTGAGGGTTAGGATGACCGTGAGGCTAAGGGTGAATATTTAGGTGAGGTTTAGGGTTAGGGTTAATGTTAGGGTGAGGGTGAGGGTTAGAGTTAGGGTTATGGACATTGTTCGGGTTACCGTGAGGTTTAGGGTTAGGTTTAGGGTGAGGGTGAGGGTGAGGGTTATGGTTACGGTGAGTTTTAGGGTGAGGGTTAGGGTGAGTTTATGTGTGAGGATTAGTGTTAGGGTTAGGGTTATGTTGAGGGTAAGGGTTAGGGTGAGGTTTAGGGTGAGAGTGAGGGTTAGGGTTAGCGTTAGGGTTAGGGTGAGGGTTAGGGTTAAGGTTAGGTTGAGGGTTAGGGTTAGGGTGATATTTAGGCTGACAGTGAGGTTTCGGCTGAGTAGTAGGGTTAGGGTGAGGATTATGGTTAGGGTGAGGGTGAGGGTGAGGATTAGGGTTATGTTTAGGGTGAGGGTAAGGGTTAGGGTGATGGTGAGGATGAACGTAAGTGTGAAGGTGTAGGTGAGGGTTAGGGTTACGGTGAGGGTAACGGTGATGGTGAGGTTTAGGGTGAAGGTGATGGTTAGGGTTAGGTTTAGGGTGAGGCTTAGGGTTAGGTTTAGCTGAGGGTTAGGGTGAGGGGTAGGGTTAGGGTTAGGGTGAGGATTATGTTTAATGTGACAGTTAGGGTTAGGGTTAGGGTTAGGGTTAGTGTGAGGTTAGGTGGGGCTTAGGGTGAGAGTGGGGATTAGGGTTAGCTTTAGTGTTAGGGTGAGGGTTAGGGTGAGGGTTAGGATGAGGGTGAGGCTTAGGTTGAGGGTGAGGGTTAGAGTTAGGTTTAAGTGAGGGTTAGGGTTATGGTGAGGTTTAGGATTAGGTTTAGGGTGAGGATTAGAGTTCAGGTGAGCTTGAGTGTTAGGGTGAGGGTGATGGTTAGGATTAGGTTGAGGGTTAAGGTGAAGGTTAGGGTTAGGGTGAGGGTGACAGTTACGGTTAAGGTGAGCATTAGGGTGAGGGTTAGGATTAGGGTATGTGTGAGGATTAGGGTTAGGGTTAGCGTTATGGTGATGGTAATGGTTAGGGTGAGGTTTATGGTGAGGTTGAGGTTGAGGGTTAGGGTTAGTTTTATGGTTAGGGTGATGTTACGGTGAGGTTTAGGCTTATGGTGAGGGTGAGGATTATGGTTAGGGTTAGGGTGAGGGTTGGAGTTAGTGTGAGTGTTCGGGATAGGGTTGGGTTTAGGGTGAGGGTCAGGGTTATGGTGAGGTTTAGAGTTAGGTTGAGCGTGAGGGTGAGGTTTAGGGTTAGGATTAGGGTTAGGGTTAGGGTTAGGCTGAGGGTGAGTCTGAAGGTGAAGGATAGGGATAGGTTGAGGATTAGGGTTAGTGTAAGGGTCAGGTTGAGGCTTAGGGTTAGAATTAGGAAGAGGGTTTGGTTGAGGGTTAGGGTTAGGGTGAGGGTGAGGGCTAGGGTTAGTGTGGGGGTTAGGGTGAGGGTTAGTTTGAGAGGTAGGTTTAAGGATAGGGTTAGGGTGAGGTTTAGGTTTAGGGTCAGGGTTAAGGTTAGGGTTAGGGTGAGGGTTAAGTTGAGCATTAGAGTGAGGGTTAGGGTTAGGTTTAGGGTTAGGGTGAGGGTTAGGGTGAGGTTTAGTGTTAGTGTTAGGGTTAGGGTTAGTGTGAGCGTTAGGGGGAGGTTTAGGGTTAGAGTGAGGGTTAGGGAGAGACTGAAGGTTAGGGATAGTGTAAGGGTTAGGATTAGGTTTACAGTTAAGGTTAGGGTTAGGTTTGGGATTAGGTTGAGGGTGAGGGTTATGGTTATCCTTATGGTTAGGGTTAGGTTTAGGATGAGGGTTAGGGATAGGGTTAGGGTTAGGATGAGGGTGAGGGTGAGGGTTAGGGTTAGGTTTAGGGTGAGGGTTAGGATTAAGGTGAGGGTTAAGGTTAGGGTGACGGTGAGGGTAAGGGTTAGGGTGAGGGCTAGGTTTAGGGTTAGGGTTAGGTTGAGGTTAAGGTTTAGGGTGAGTGTGAGGTTGAGGGTTTGGTTTAGGATGAGGCTTAGGTTTAGGGTTAGGCTTTGGGTGAGGGTGAGGTTGAGGGTAAGAGTTAGGTTTAGCGTGAGGGTTAGTGTTATGGTTAGGGTTACGGTGAGGGTGAGGGTTTGGGTGATGGTAAGGGTGAGGGTGAGGTTGAGGGTTAGGTATAGGGTGAGGGTTAGGGTTATGGTTAAAGTGAGGGTGAGGTTTAGGGTGAGTGTTAGGGTGAGTTTGAGGTTTAGGGTTTGCATTAGGATAAGGGTTAGAGTTAGGCTGAGTTTTAGCGTTAGGATTAGGGTGAGGGTGAAGTTGAGGATGAGTGTGAGGTTTAGGCTGAAGTGTAGGGTTAGGGTTAGGGATAGGGTAAGGATTAGGGTTAGGGTTAAGTTTAGGGTGAGTGTTACGCTGAAGGTTAGGTTTCGGGTTAGGGTGAGGGTTAGGGTTAGGGTTAGGGTTAGGGTTAGCTTTAGGGTGAGGTTGAGGGTGAGGGTAAGTTTTAGGGTGATGGTTAGGGTGAGGTTGAGGTTTAGGGTTAGCATTAGGTTTAGAGTTAGCCTTAGGCTAAGTTTTAGGGTTAGGATTAGGGTTGGGGTGTGGGTGAGGGCTAGTGTTAGCAATAGGGTTAGGTTTAGGATTAGGGTTAGTGTGAGGGTTAGGGATAGGCTTATGGTAAGGATGAGGGTAAGGGTTAGGGTTATGGTGAGGATGAGGTTGAGGGTTATGGTTAGGGTTAGTTTTAGCCTGAGGGCTAGGGTGAGGGTGAGGGTTTGGTTGAGGGATATTGTGAGGGTATTGGTTTCGGTTAGGAAAGGCTTAGAGTTAGGGTTAGGGTGAGGATTTGGGTGAGGCTGAGGTTTAAGTTGAGGATTAGGTTTAGGGTGAGGATTAGGGTTAGGGTTAGGTTAAGGGTGAGAATTAGGGTGATGTTTAGGGTGAGGGTAATGTTTAGGGCGTGGGTGAGGGTGAGGGTGAGGGTTAAGTGTAGGTGAGGGTTAGGGTTAGGGTGAGGGCTAGGGTTAGTGTTATGGTTAGGGTGAGGTTTAGGTTTAGCGTGAGGGTGAGGGTGAATGTTAGGTATAGGATTATGCTTAGGTGTAGGGTTAGGCTTAGTGTGAGGTCAGAGTTAGGGTTTAGGATGAGGTTTAGGGTTATGGTTCGGGTTAGGGTGAAGGTGAGGGTTAGGGTTAAGGTTTGGGTTAGGGTGAGGTTTAGGGTGAGAGTGAGGGTTAGGATTGGGATAACGGTTAGTTTTAGGGTGAGGGTAAGTGATAGGGTTAGGGTTAGTCTGAGGGTGAGGGTTAGGGTTAGGTTTAGAGTTAGGGTGAGGGTGAGGGTTAGGGTTAGGTTTTGTATTAGGTTTAGGGTTAGTGTAAGGCTGAGGGTGAGGTTGAGGATGAGGGTGACGGTTAGGGTGAGGGTTAGGTTTAGGGTTAGGTTTAGGATGAGGGTTAGGCTGAGCGTTAGGGTTATTGTTCGTGAAAGGATAAGTGTTAGGGTGGGAGTGAGGTTTAGGGTTAGGCTTAGGGTTAGGGTGATGGTTAGTGTGAGGTTTAGTGTTAGGTTTAGGTTTAGGGTTAGTGTTAGTGTTAGCGTTATTGTAAGGGTTAGGATGAGTGTTAGGGTGATGGTGAGGGATAGGGTTAAGTTGAGGGTAAGGGTTACGGCGAGTTTTAGGGTGAGGCTGAGGGTTAATGTAGCATTAGGTGTACGGTGATGATGAGGGTTATGGTGAGGCTTAGCATAAGTGTTAGGGATTGGGTGACTATTAGGGTTAGGGTTAGGTTTAGGGTGACGGTTATGCTAAGGGGTAGGGTTAGGGTTAGTGTTAGGGTGAGGGTTAGGGTGTGGGTTAACGTTAGGGTTAGGGTTAGGGTGAGGTTGAGGGTGAGGGTAAGGGTTAGGGTGAGGGTTATGGTGAGGTTGAGGTTAAGGGTTAGCATTAGGGTTAGGTTTAGGGTTAGGTTTAGGGTTAAGATTAGGGTTAGGGTGAGGGTGAGGGCTAGTGTTACCATTAGGGTTAGGATTAGGGTTAAGGTGAGGGTGAGGTTTAGGGTGAGGGAGAGGGTTAGTTTGAGGGTGAGGTATTTGGTTAGGAAAGGCTTAGTGTTAGGGTTAGGGTGAGGATTAGGGAGAGGGTGAGGTTTAAGTTGAGGATTAGGGTTAGGGTGAGGATTGGGGTTAAGGTTAGGGTTTGGGTTAGGGTTAGGGTGATGTTTAGGGTGAGGGTGATGGTTAGGGTGAGGGTGAGGCTGAGAGTGCGGGTGAGGGTGTAGGTGAGGGTTAGGGTGATGTTGATGGTTGGGGTGATGGTGAGGGTTAGGGTAAAGGTGAGGGTGAGGGTTCGGTTAGGGTTAGGGTGAGGGTTAGGGTTAGGGTTAGGGTTAGTGTGAGGATACATGTTAGGGCGAGGGTTAGGGTGAGAGTGAGGGTTAGGGTTAGCGTTACGGTTAGGGTTAGGTTTAGGATGAGGGTTAAGGTGAGGTTTAGGGTTAGTATGAGGTTGAGGGTTAGAGTTAGGTTTAGGGTGAGGGTTAGGGTTATGGTTAGGGTGAGGGTGAGGGTTAGTGAGAGGGTTAGGGTTAGGATGAGGGTTAGGCTGAGAGTTAAGTTTTAGGTTAGGATGAGGGTGCGGGTTAGGTTTTGGATTAGGGTTAGGGTTAGGGATAGGGTTATGATTAGTGTGAGGGTTTTGGTTAGGTTTAGGTTTAGAGTTAGGGTGAGGGTTAGAGTTAGTGTTTGGATTAGTGTTAGGATTAGGGTTAGGCTGAGGGTGAGGTTGAGGGTGAGGGTGAGGGTTAGGGTTAATGTGAGGTTTAGGGTTAGGATTAGCTTTAAGGTTAGGGTGAGGGTTAGGTTTAGGTTTAGGGTTAGAATGAGGGTTAGGCTGAGTGTTAGGTTTGGGTTTCAGGTGAGGGTAAGGGTTAGGTTTTAGCTTGAAGGTGAGGGTTAGGTTAAGGCTTAGGGTTAGGTTGAGGGTTAGGGTTAGGGTAAGGGTGAGGGTGAGGTTTAGGGTGACGGTGAGGGTGAGGGTTAGGTTTAGGTGAGGGTTAGGGATAGGGTTGGGTTTAGGTTGAAGTTTAGGGTTAGGGTTAGGGTTAGAGTTAGGGTGAGGGTGAGTGTGAGGTTTAGGGTTAGGTTTAGGGTTAGGTTAGGATTAGGCTGAGGGTGAGGGTGAGGGTGAGGTTTAGGGTTAGGATGAGGGTTAGATTTTGGGTTAGGGTTAGGGTTGTGTTGAGGGTTTGGTTTAGGGTTAGGAAGTGGGTTTGGCTGAGGGTTATGTTTATGGTTAGGGTGAGGTTTAGGGTTAGTGTGAGGGTTAGGATGAAGGTTAGGCTGAGAGTTAGTGTTAGGGTTGGAGTGAGGGTAAGGGTTAGGGTGAGAGTGAAGTTTAGTTTTAGGATTAGGTTTATGATTAGGGTGAGGGTAAGGGATAGGGTTAGGATTAGGGTGAGAGTTAGGGTTAGGGTTAGGATTAGGGTGAGGGTGAGGTTTAAGGTGAGGGTTAAGGTTAGGATGATGACTAGGATTAGGTTTAGGGTGAGGTTTATGATTACGGTGATACTTAGGGTGAGGGTGAGGTTTAGTGTGAGGGTGAGGGTGAAGGTGTAGTTGAGGGTTAGGGTTAGGGTGAGGGTTAATGTGACGGTGACGGTGAGGGTTAGGGTGAAGTTGAGGGTTTGGGATAAGGTTAGTGTGTGGGTTAGGATTAGGGTTAGGATTAGGGTGAGGGGTAGGGTTCGGGTTAGGTTGAGGGATAGGGTTAATGTGAGGATTACGGTTAGGGTTAGGGTTAGTGTGAGGATAAGGACAATATTGAGGTTTAGGGTGAGAGTGAGGTTTAGGGTGAGCATTAGGGTTAAGGTGAGGGTTATTGTGAAGATTAAGGTGAGGGTTAGGTTTAGTATGAGGGTGAGGGTTAGAGTTAGGTTTAGATTGAGGGTTAGGGTTAGGGTGAGGTTTAGGTTCCGGTTAGGGTGAGGGTTCGGGTTCGGGTTCGGGTGAGTTTTAGGGTGTGGGTGACGGTTAGGGTTAGGGTGAGGGTTAGGGTTACGGTGAGGATTAGGGTTAGGGGTAGGGTTAGGGTTATAGTGAGGGTAAGGGTTGGGATGAGGTTTAGGGTGAGGGTGAGTTTTAGGGATAGCGTTAGTGTTAGGGTGAGGGTTAGGATCCAGGTTAGGTTAGGTGAGGGTAAGGGTTATCGTTAGGTTTAGGGTTAGGTTTAGGGTGAGGGTAAGGTTTAGGGTGAGCGTTAGGGTGAGGGTGAGGGTTAGGGTTAAGTTGAGGGCTAGGGTGAGCGTTAGGGTGAGATTTCAGTTGAGGGTTAGGGTTAGGGTTAGGGTGAGGTTGAGGTTGAGGGTGAGACTTAGGGTTAAGTTTAGGGTGAGGATGAGGTTTAGATTGAGGTTTAGTGTTATTGTTAGGGTTAGGGTTAGGGTGAGGGTAAGGGTTAGAGTGAGGTTTTTGGTGAGGTTGAGGGTTAGGGATAGCATTAGCTTTAAGGATAGGTTTAGGATGAGGGTTAGGGTTAGTGATAGGGTTACGGTGAGGGTGAGGGTTAGGGTTAGGGTTAGGGTGTGGGTTAGGGTTAGGGTTAGGGTGACGGTGAGGGTAAGGGCTAGGGTGAGGACTAGGATTAGGGTTAGGTTTAGGGTAAGGTTTAGGTTTAGGGTGAGGGTGAGAGTGAGAGTTAGGTTTAGGATTAGGCTTAGGTGTAGGGTTCGGCTTAGGGTGAGGGTGAGCGTGAGTGTCAGAGTTAGGTTTAGGGTAAGGGTTAGGGTTAGTGTTAGGGTTACGGTGAGGGTGAGAGTTAGGGTTAGGGTGACGGTGAGGGCAAAGGTCAGAGTGAGGGCTAGGTTTAGGGTTAGGGTTAGGTTGAGGTTTAGGTTTAGGGTGAGTGTGAGGTTGTGGGTTTGGTTTAGGATGAGGCTTAGGTGTAGGGTTCGGCTTAGGGTGAGGGTGAGGGTGAGTGTCAGAGTTAGGTTAAGGGTGAGGGTTAGGGTTATGGTTATTTTTAGGGTGAGGGTGAGGGTGAGGGTTAGGGTGAGGTGAGGGTCAGGTTGAGGGTGAGGGTGAGGGTTAGAGTTTGGGTGAGGGTTAGGGTTAGGGTTAAGTTTAGGGTGAGGGTTTGGGTTAGTGTTAGTGTTAGGATTATGATTAGGCTGAGGGTTAGGTTTAGGTTTAGGGTGAGGGTAAGTGTTAGGGTGAGGGTGAGGGTTAGGTTTAGGATTAGGGTTAGGGTTAGGGCGAGGGTTATGGATAGGGTTAGGATTAGGGTGTGCGTTTTATTTAGGGTTAGGTTTAGAGTTAGGGTGAAGTTGAGGGTGAGGGTTAGCGTTTGGATTAGGGTTAGGGTTAGGCTGAGGTTGATGTTGAGCGTGAGGGTTAGGGTTAATGTGAGGGTTAGAGTTAGGGTTAGCTTTAAGGTTAGGGTGAGGGTTAGAGTTAGGGTTAGTGTGAGGGTAAGGGTTAGGGTGAAGTTTTGGGTATGAGTGAGGGATAGGCTTAAGGTCAAGGGAAGGGTTAGGGGCGAGGTTTCGTGTGAGGTTGAGGGCTATTGTTAGCATTAGGGTTATGGTGAGTGTGAGGGTTAGGGTTAGAGTTAGGTTTATGTTTTGGGATATGGTGAGGATTAGGGTTAGGATTAGTTTTCCGGTGAGGGGTAGGTTGAGGGGTAGGGTTAGGGTTACAGTTAGGGTAAGGGTTAGAGTTAGGGTGACAGTAAGGGTAAAGGAGAGGTTTAGGATGAGGATTAGGGTTAGGGTTAAGGTGAGGGTGAGGATTAGATTGAGGATTAATGTTAAGTTTAGAGTGAGGTTTAGGGTGAGGATGAGGGTTAGGGTTAGGGTGAGGGCTAGGGTGAGGGTGAGGTTAGGGATAGTGTTAGGTTTAGGTTTAGGGTTAAGGTGAAGGTTAGGGTTAGTGTGAGGGTTAGTGTTAGGACTAGGTTTAGACTTAGGGTGAGGGTAAATGTTAGGGTGAGGGTTAGCGTTAGGGTGAGGGTTATAGATAGGGTTAGTGTTAGGGTTAGGTTCAGGGTTATTGTTAGGATTAGGGTTAGGGTTACAGTTACGGTGAGCGTGAGGGTGAGGGTTAGGGTTTATGTGCGGGTTAGGGTTAGGGTGAGGGCTAAGGTTAGGTTTAGGGTTATGGTGTGGTTTAGATTTAGTGTGAGAGTGAGGGTGAGGGTCAGAGTTAGTTTAGGGTGAGGGTTAGGTTTATGGATAGCGTTAGGGTGAGGATGAGGGTTAGGCTGAGGGTGATGGTGAGAGTGAGGGTGAGGGTTAGGTTTAGGGGGAGGGATAGGCTTATGGTTACGGTTAGGGTGAGTGTGAGGGTGTGGATTACGGTGAGCTTGATGGTGAGGTTGAGGGTGAGGGTGAGGGTTAGGATTTGGGTGAAGGTTAAGTTTAGGGTTTGGGTTAATGTTAGTTTGAGGGTTAGGGTTAGGGTTAGGATGAGGGTTAGGCTGAGGGTTAGGTTTAGGGTTAGGGTGTGGGTAAGGGTTAGGGTGAGGGTGAGGGTTAGGATTAGGGTTAGGGTTAATTTTAGGGTGAGGGTTTTGGTTAGGGTTAGGTTTAGAGTTAGGGTGAGTTTGAAAATTAGGTTTAGGTTTTGGATTATGGTTAGGGTTAGGCTGAGTGTGAGGTTGAGGGTTAGGGTGAGGGTGACGGTTAGGGTGAAGGTTAGGGTTAGGGTTAGTGTTAGGATGAGGGTTAGGCTGAGGGTTAGGGTTAGGTTTCGGGTAAGTGTAAGGGTTCGGGTGAGAGTGAGGGTTAGGGTTAGGCTTAGGGTTAGGGTGACGTTTAGGGTGAGGTTTAGTTTTAGGGTTAGCGTTAGGGTTAGATTGAGCTTTAGGGTGTGGGTAAGGGTAAGGGTGAGGTTGAGGATGATGGTGAGGGATAGGGTTAAGGTGAGGGTAAGGGTTACAGCGAGGCTTAGGGTGAGGCTGAGTGTTAATGTAGCATTAGGGGTACGGTGAGGGTGAGGGTTAGGGTGAAGTTTAGGGTTAGGGTTAGGGATAGGGTGAGGATTAGGGTTAGGGTTAGGGTTAGGGTGACAGTGAAGCTGAGGGGTAAGGGTTAGGGTTAGTGTTAGGGTGAGGGTTAGGGTGTGGGTTAATGTTAGGGTTAGGGTTAGGGTGAGCTTGAGGGTGAGGGTAAGGATTAGGGTGAGGGTTATGGTGAGGTTGAGGTTTAGTGTTAGCATTAGTTTTAGGTTTAGTGTTAGGGTTAGGGTTAGGATTAGGGTTAGGGTGAGGGTGAGGGTTAGGATGAGGGTGAGATTTAGGGTATATTTGATGGTTATTGTTAGGGTGAGGGTTAAGGTGACGGTGAGGGTTAGGGTGAGGGTGAGGGTTAGGGTTAGGGTGAGGGTTAGGGTTAGGGTGATGTTTAGGGTGAGGGTTAGGTTTAGGGTGAGGATTAGTGTAAGGGGAAGGATTAGGGTTAGGGTTAGGGTGAGGGTTAGGTTTATGTTTAGGGTGAGGGTGAGGGTTAGGATGAGGGCGAATGTGAGGGTGAAGGTTTAGGTGAGGATTAGTGTTAGGGTGAGGGTGAGGGTTAGAGTTAGGATTAGGGACAGGGTTAGGGTTAGGGTGAGGGTGAGGGTGAGGGTTACGGTTACGGTGAGCTTTAGGGTTATGGTTAGGGTGAGTCTATGTGTGAGGATTAGTGTTAGGGTTAGGGTTATGTTGAGGGTAAGGGTTAGGGTGAGGTTTAGGGTGAGAGTGAGGGTTAGGGTTAGGGTGAGGGTTAAGATTAGGGTAAGGGTTAGGATGATGGTTAGGCTGAGGTTTAGGGTTAGGGTTAGGGTGAGGTTTAGGGCTAGGTTTAGGGTTAGAATAAGTGTTAGGCTGAGGCTTAGGGTTAGACTTAGTGTGAGCGTTAGGTTTAGGGTTAGGGTGAGGGTAAAGTTTAGGGTGACGGTTAGGGTGAGTGTGAGGGTTATGGTTAGGGTGACGGTTAGGGTGAAGGTTAGGTTTAGGGTTCGGCTTAGCGTGAAGGTTAGGGTGTGCCTAAGTGTTTGGGTGAGGGTTAGGGTGAGGGTGAGGGTTAGGGTTAGCATTAAGGTTAGGGTGAGGGTGAGGGTTAGGGTGAGGGTTTGGGTTAAGGTTAAAGATAGGGTGAGGATTAGGTTTAGGTTTAGGTTTAGGGTGAGTGTTAGGCAGAATGGTAGCCTTAGGGTTAGGGTGAGGGTTAGGTTTAGTGTTAGGGTTAGGGTTAGGGTTAGAGTTGCGGTAAGGGTTAGGGTGAGGTTTAGGGTGAGTGTGAGGATTAGGGTTAGCATCATGTTTAGCCATAGGGTTAGGATGAGTGTTAGGGTTAGGGTGAAGGAGAGGGTGAAGGTTAGTATTAGGGTGAGGTTTAGGGTTAGGGTTAGGGTGAGGGTGAGTTTTAGGGTGAAGGTAAGTGTTACGGTGAGGGTTACGGTGAGGCTGAGGTTTAGGGTTAGCATTAGGGTGAGGGTGAGGGTGAGGGTTAGTGTGAAGTTTTGGGTTAAGTTTATGGATAGGGTTAGGAATAGGGTTAGGGTTAGGTCGAGGGTGAGGGTTAGGTTCAGGGGTAACATTAGAATTTGGGTGAGGGTTAGGTTTAGTGTGAGGGTTAGGGTTAGGGTTAGGGTGACGGTAAGGGTTAGGGTGATGGTTAGGGTGAGTGTGAAGTAGGGTGAGGGTTAGGGTTAGGGTGAGAATTAGGGATAGGTTTAGGGTTAGGTTGAGGGTTAGGGTTATGGTTAGGATTAGAGTTAGTGTGAGGGTAAGGCTTAGGGTGAGGGTTAGGGTGAGGTTGAGGTTTAGGGTTAGGGTGAGGGTGAGGGTAAGTGTTATTGTGAGGACTAGGGTTAGGGTTAGGGTTAGGGTGAGTGTTAGGTTAATGGTGAGGGAGAGGGTGACGGTTAGGTTCAGTATTAGGGTTAGGGTTAATGTGAGGGTTAGTGATAGGGTTATGGTTATTGTGAGGGTTAGAGTTAGGGTTAAGGTGAGGGTTAGTCTGAGAGGTATGGTTAGGGTTAGGGTGAGCGTTAGGCTTAGTGTGAGGATTATGGTTAGGGTGAGCGTTAGGGTTAGGTTCAGTGTTAGGGGGAGGGTGAGTGTGAGGGGGAGGGCTAGGTTGAGGGTTTGGGTATAGGTGAGGGTGAGGTTTTCCGTTAGGTAAGGTTTAGGGTTAGGTTTAGGGTGAGGATTATGGTGAGTTTGTGGGTTAGGGTTAGGGTGAGGGTGAGGGTGAGGGTTAGTGTTAGGATGAGGGTTAGGGTTAGGGTTAGGGTGAGGGTGAGGGTGAGGGTTAGGCATAGGGTTAGTGTGAGGGTTAGGGTTATGGTGAGGGTTATGGTTAGGGTGAGGGTTAGGGTTAGGGGTAGTGTGAGGGTTAGGTTTAGGGTGATGTTTAGTGTGAGGGTGAGGGTTAGGTTGAGGGTGAGTGTTCGGGTGAGATTTAGGGTTAGGGTTAGCTTTAGGGATAGGATTAGGTTGAGGGTAAGGTTTAGAGTGAGAGTTTGGGTGAGGGTGAGAGTTAGGTTGAGGGTGAGGTTTAGGGTTAGCGAGAGAGTTAGGGTTAGGTTTAGGTTTAGGGTAGTGTGAGGGTTCAGGTTAGGTTGAGGGTTAGGGTTATGTTTAGGGTTAGTATAAAGGATAGGGTGATGATTAGGGTTACGGTTAGTGTGATTGTTAGGTTTATGGTTAGGATTTGGGTTAGGTTGAGGGTAAATGTTAGGGTGAGGGTTAGGGTGATGCTGAGGGTTAGGGTTAGGGTGAGGGTTAGGTTCAGGTTTAGGATTAGGGTTACAGTTAGGGTAAGGCTGAGGGGGAAGGGGAGGTTGAGGGTGAAGGTTAGGGTTAAAGTTAGGGATAGGGTGAGGATTTGGGTTACAGTTAGATTTAGGTTTAGGGTTAGGCTGAGGGGTATGGTTAGGGTTAGGGTTGAGTGTTAGGTTTAGTGTGAGGTTTAGGGTTAGGGTTAGGGTGAGGGTTAGGTTTAGTGTGTTGGTTAGGGATAGGGTTAGTGTGAGGGTAAGGGTTAGGGAGAGGGTGAGGTTTAGGGTTAGCATTAGGTATAAGGTTAGGATTAGGATGAGGTTTAGGGTTATGGAGAGTGTGAGGGTGAGGTTTAGGGTTAGGATGAGGGTTAGCGTTAGTGTGAGGGTGAGGTTTAGGTTTAGGGTGAGGGTTAGGGTTAGGGTGAGGGTTAGGGTGAGGGTTAGGCTTAGGGTGAGAGTCAGGGTGAAGGTTAGGTTTATGTTGAGGCTTAGGGTTAGGGTGAGCGTTAGGGTTAGCGTTAGGCGAGAGTTATGGTTAGGGTGATATTTATTGTGAGGGTTAATGTTCGTGTGAGGGTGGGTGTTCGTGTGAGGGTGAGGGTTCTGGTTAGGGTGAGGATTAGGGTGTGGTGAGGGTTAGGTTTAGGATGAGAGTCAGGGTGAGGTGTAGGGATAGGGTTAGGGTTAGGGTTAGTGTGAAGATTAGGGTTAGGGTTAGGGTTAAGGTTAGTGTGAGGATAAGAGTTAGGGTGTGGTTTAGTGTGAGGGTGAGCGTTAGGGTTAGCTTTAGGGTTAGGGTGAGGTTTAGGATGAGATTTAGGGTAAGGGTGAGTGTTATGTTTAGGGTTAGTGTGAGGGTTAGGGTTAGGGTGATGTTTAGGGTGAGGTTGAGGATTAATGTGAGGGTGAGGGTGAGGGTGCGGGTGCGTGTGAGGCTGAGGGTGAGGGTGAGAGTTAGGGTTAGGTTTAGGGTGAGTGTGAGGGTTAGTGTTAGGATTAGGGTTAGAGTTAGGCTGAGGGTGAGGATGAAATTGAGGGTGAGGTTTAGGGTTAGAGTTAGGGTGAGGTATCAGGTTAGTGTGAGGGTTAGGGTGAGACTGAGTGTGAGGTTGAGGGTTAGGATTATGGTTAGTGTGAGGGTGAGTGTTTGGTTTAGGTTTAAGGTGAGGGTTAGGGTTAGTGTGAGGGTTAGGGGGAGGGGGAGGGTTAGTGTGATGTTGAGGGTCAGGATGAGGGTGAGTGTTAGAATGAGGGTGAGGGTGAGGGTGAGGGTAAGGGTTAGGATTAGGTTAGGGTGAGTTTTAGTGTTAGGGTTAGGGTTATTGTTAGGGTTGGGAATAGGGTTAGGTGAGGGTAAGGGTGAGTGTTAGCGTTTTGGTTAGGGTTAGGGTTAGGGTGAGGGTGTGGTTGAGGGTTAGGGTTAGGATTAGGGTTAGGGTTAGGGTAAGGCTGAGGGGGAAGGGGCTGTTGAGGGTGAGGTTTACGGTTAGGGTTAGGGTTAGCATGAAGGTTACTGTTAGGTTACGGGTTAGTATAAGGGTTAGGCTTAGGGTGAGGTTTATGGTTGGTGTGAGTGTTAGGTTTAGGGTTAGGGTTTGGGTTAGGTTGAGGGTAAAGATTAGGGTGAAAGTTAGGGAGAGGGTGAGGTTTAGGGTTATGTTGACGGTTCGGGTGAGGGTTAGGTTTAGGGTTGTGGTTAAGGTTAGCGTGAGGGTTAGGGTGAAGGTTAGGTTTAGGTTTAGGGTGAGGGTGAGACCTAGGTTTATGATGAGGGTTAGGGTGAGTGTTCGGGTTTGGGTTAGGGTTAGGGTGAGGGTGAGTGTGAGGTTTAGGGTTAGGGTTTTTGTTAGGCTGAGGTGAGGGTGAGGTGAGTGTTAGGGTTGGGGTTAGGTTTAGGGTTGTGTTAGTGTGATTGTTAGTGTGAGGGTGACTATAACGGTTAGGGTGATGATTAGGGTGAAGTGAGGGTTAGGTTTAGGGATATGGTTAGGGTGAGGTTTTGTGTTAGGGTGAGGGTTAGGTTGCATGTGAGGGTTAGGGTTAGGGTTAGGTTTAGGATGAGGGTTATGGTTGGTGAGAGGGTTAGGGTGAGGGTGAGGGTTAGGGTTAGCATTAGGGTTAGGATGAGGGTGAGGGTTAGGGTTAGGTTAGGGTGAGGGTGAGGGTGAGGGTGAGAGTGAGGGTTAGGGTTGGTGTTAGTTTTAGTGTTAGGGTTAGGGTGAGGGTTAGGGTGAGGTTGAGTGTTAGGGTTAGCATTAGGGTTAGGGTGAGGGTGAGGGTTAGGGTTAGCATTAGGGTTAGGGTGAGCGATAGGGATAGGTTTAAGGTTAGGGTTAGGGTGAGGGTGAGTTTTAGGGTGAGGCTGAGTGTGAGGTTGAGGGTTAGGATTATGGTTCGGGTGAGGGTGAGGGTGTAGGTGAGGGTTAGGGTTAGGATTAGTGTTAGCGTTAGGGTTAAGCTGAGGGTGAGCTTGCGGGTGAGGGTGAGGGTTTGGTTTGGGTTTAAGTTGAGGGTTAGGGTTAGTGTGAGCGTTAGGCTGAGGGGGAGGGTTAATGTTACGGTTAGGGTGAGTGTTAGTGTGAGGGTTAGGGTTAGGGTTAGGGTTAGGTTGTGGATAAGTGTTAGAGTGATGGTTAGGATGAGGGTTAGGGTTAGTTTGAGGGTTAGAGTTAGGTTTAGGGTTAGGGTGAGGGTTAGGGTTAGTGTGAGCGTTAGAGTTAGGATTAGGGCTAGGATGAGGGTAAGGCTTAGGGTTAGGTTTAGGGTGAAGTTGAGGGTTAGTGTGAGGGTTATTGTTAAGTTTAGGGTAAGGTTTATGGTGAGGTCTAATGTGAGGTTGAGGGTTAGGGTGAAGGTGAGGGTGAGGGTGAGCTTTTCGGTTAGGTAAGGGTTAAGATTAGGGTTAGGGTGAGGATTAGGGTGAGGGTCAGGGATAGGATGAAGTTTAAGGTTAGAGTGATGGTTAGGGTTAGTGTGAGGTTTAGGATTAGGGTTAGGGTTAGGGTGAGTTTTAGGGTTCGGGTTTGCATTAGGGTTAGGGTGAGGGTTAGGGTGTTTTTGAGGGTTAGGGTTAGTGTTAGGATTAGTGTTAGGGTGAGGGTGAGGGTTAGGGTTAGGGTTAGGATGAGGGTTAGGATAAGGGGTAGGGTTAGGATTAGGGTGAATGTTAGGATTTAGGGTGAAGTTTAGGGTAATGGTAAGGGATAGGGTTAGGGTGAGGTTAAGGATTAGAGTGAGGGTTAGGGTTAATGTTAGGTTTAGGGTGATGGTGAGGGTTAAGGGTGAGGGTGAGGCTGAGGGTGAGTGTTAGTGATAGGGTAATGTTTAGTGTTAGGGTTAGTTTGAGGATTAGGCTGAGGGTGATGGTGAGGGTGAGGGTGGGGTTGAGGTTAAGTGTGAAGGTTAGGGTTAAGGTTAGTTTTAGGGTGAGGGTAGGGTGAGGATGAGGGTTAGGGTGAGGTTTAGGGTAGGGTTATGGTAGGCGTGAGGGTTCGGTTAGTGTGAGTTTTAGGGTGTGGGTGACAGGGTTAGGATGAGGGTTAAGATGATGTTGAGGGTTAGGGTGAGGGTGAGGGTTACGGTTACGGTGAGGATTAGTGTTCGGGTTGGTTTTAGGGTTATTGTGAGGTAAGGGTTAGTATGAGGTTTAGGGTGAGGCTGAGGTTTAGGGATAGCGTTAGAGTTAGGGTGTGGGTTAGGGTGAGGGTTAGATTAGGGTGAAGGTGAGGGTTAGAGTTAGGGTTAGTGTTATGGTTAGGTGAGGGTTAGGTGAGCTTTAGGGTGAGGGTTAGGTTTAGGTTTAGGTTTAGGGTGAGGGTTAAGGTGAGGTTTAGTGTTAGTGTTAGGATGAGGGTTAGGCTGAGGGTTAAGGTTAGGATTAGTGTGAGGGTAAGGGTTAGGGTGAGGGTGAGGGTTAGGTTTAGGATTAGGGTTAGGCTAAGGATGAGGGTGGGGAATTGGGTTAGGTTTAGGGTGAGGGTTTTGGTTATGGTTAGGTTTAGAGTTAGGGTAAGGTTGAGGGGTTGTGTTTGGATTAGTGTTAGGGTTAGGGTTAGGCTCAGGGTGAGGTTGAGGGTGAGGGCGAGGGTTAGGGTTAAGGTGAGGGTTAGGGTTAGGGTTAGAGTTAAGGTTAGGGTGAGGGTTAGGGTTAGGTTTAGGTTTAGGATGAGGGTTTGTCTGAGGGTGAGAGTTTGGGTTCGTGTGATGGTAAGGGTTAGGGTGAGGTTTAGGGTGAGGGTGAGGGTTAGGGTGAGGGTGCAGTTGAGTGTTAGTGTTAGGGTGAGGGTTAGGGTGAAGGTTAGGGTTAAGGTTAGAGTGAGGGTTAGGGTGAGGGGAAGCGTTAGGTTGAGGGTTAGTGTGTGGGTAAGCGATAGGATTAAGGTGAGTGTAAGGGTTAGGGCGAGGTTTAGTGTGAGGTTGAGGATTAATGTTAGCATTTGGGTTAAGGTGAGGGAGAGGTTTAGAGTGAGTGTTAGGGTTATGGTTAGGGATACCTTGAGGATTAGGGTTAGGGTTAGGTTTAGGGTGAGGGTTAAGCTGAGGGTTAGGGTTAGGGTTAGGTTGAGGGTTAGGGTGAGGTTTAGGGTTAGGGTTAAAGTTATGGTGAGGCTGAGGTTGAGGGTGAGTGTAAGGGTTAGGATGAGGGTTAGGGTGAGTTTGAGGTTTAGTGTTAGCATTAGGGTTAGGTTAAGGGTTAGGGTGAGGGTTAGGGTTATGATTAGGGTTAGGGTGAGGGTGAGGGATTGTGTTAGCATTAGGGTTAGGGTTATGGTTAGGGTTAGAGTGGGGTTCAGGGTGAGGGTTAGGGTTAGGGTTAGGATTAGTTTTAGGGTTAAACTGGGGCGGGTGAGGTTGAGGGTGAGGATTAGGTTTAGGCTTATTTTTAGCCTGAGGGCCAGGGTGAGGGTGAGGTTTAGTGTGAGGGTTAGGTTGAGGGTTTGGGTTAGGAAAGGCTTAGGGTTAGAGTTAGTGTGAGGGTGAGGATTAGGGTGAGCTTTTAGGTGAGCATTAGTGTTAGGGTGAGGGTTGCGGTTAGGTTTAGGGTGATTGTTAGGATTAGGGTAACGTTTAGGGTGAGGGTATGGGTTAGGGTGAGGGTGAGGGTGAGGGTGAGGGTGATATTGAGGGTAGTGCGAAGGGGAGGGTTAGGGATAGGGCTAGGCTGAGGGTTAGATTTACGGTTAGGGTGAGGGGTAGGATGAGGGGTAGGGTTAGGGTTAGGATGAGGATTAGGTTGAATTTTAGGCTTAGGGTTAGGGTAAGTGAGAGGATAAGGTTTAGTGTGAGGGTTAGGGTGAGAGTGAGAGTTAGGTTAGCCTTAGGGTTAAGGGTGAGGGTTAGGGTGAGGTTTATGGTGAGGTTTTGGGTTAGTATGAGGGTGAGGTTTAGAGTTAGGTTTAGGGTGAGGGTTAGGGTTAGGGTGAGGTTTAAGGTAGGGTTAGGGTGAGGGTCGGGTTCTGGAGAGGGTGAGTTTTAGGGTGAGAGTGACGGTTAGGGATAGGGTGAGGGTTAAGGTGACGGTGAGGATTAGAGTGAGGTTCAGGGTTAGGGTTTCGGTGAGGATTAGGGTTAAGGTTAGTGTTAGGGTTAGGGTGAGGGTAAGTTTTAGGGTGAGGGTTAGGGTGCGGCTGTAGTATAGGTTTAGGTGAGGATTAGGGTGAGCGTTAGGGTGAGGGTTAGGTTTAGGTTTAGTGATAGTGTGAGGGTTAGGGTGAGGTTTAGTGTTAGTGTTCAGGTTAGGTTTAGGGTGAGGGTTAGGGTTAGGGTAAGGGTTAGAGTGAGGATTAGGGTGAGGGTGAGTGTTACGGATAGTATTAGGGTTAAGGTTTGGTTTAGGGTGAGGGTTAGGGTTAGGGTTATGGTGAGGGTGAGTGTTAGGGTTAGCATTTGGGTTAGGGTTAGAGTTAGGGTGAGGGTTAGGTTTAGGGTTAGGTTTAGGGTGAGGGCTAGGTTTAGGCTTAGGGTAAGGTTTACATTTAGGGTGAGAGTGAGGGTGAGGGTTAGGTGTAGGATTAGGCTTAGGTGTAGGTTTAGGCTTATGATGAGGATGAGGGTGAGTGTCAGAGTCAGGTTTAGTGTGAGGGTTAGGGTTATGGTTAAGGCTAGGGTAAGGTTGAGGGTGAGGGTTAGGGTGAGGGTGAAGCTGAGGTTGAGGGTAAGTTGAGGGTAAGTTAGGGTTTGTGTGAGGGTTAGGGTTAGGGTTAAATTTAGGGTGAGGGTTAGGGTTAGGGTTAACATTAGGGTGAGTGCTAGGGGGAGGGTATGGTTTAGGTTTAGGTTAAGGGTTAGCGTGAGCTTTAGGGTGAGGGTTAGGTTTAGGTTTAGGGATAGGGTGAGGGTTAGGGTGAGGTTTAGTGTTAGTGTTAGGGTTAGGGTTAGAGTGAGGGTTAGGGTTAGGGTAAGGGTTAGAGTGAGGTTTAAGTTGAGGGTTAGGGTTATGGATAGTATTAGAGTTAAGGTTACGTTTAGGGTGAGAGTTAGTGTTAGGGTTACGGTGAGGGTGAGTGTTAGGATTAGCATTAGGGTTAGGGTGTGGGTGAGGGTTAGGGTTAGGGTTAGGGTTAGGGTGAGGGTGAGGTTGAGGGTTAGGGTTAGGGTTAGGGTGAGGTTTAGGGTTAAGATTTGGGTTCGAGTTAGGGTTAGGGTGAGGGTGAGGGTGAGGTTTAGTGTTAGAGTTAGTCTTAGGGTGAGGGTTA
Source organism: Dipodomys merriami (assembly GCF_024711535.1). Lineage (NCBI taxonomy): Eukaryota > Metazoa > Chordata > Mammalia > Rodentia > Heteromyidae > Dipodomys > Dipodomys merriami. Next base: position 2,404,866 of record NW_027202471.1, on the reverse strand, counting down.
GTTTGAGGGTTAGGGTTAGGGTTAATGTTAGGGTTAGGGTGAGGGTTAGAGTGAGGGTGAGGGTTAGAGTTAGGGTTAGGGTTAGGGTTAGGTGAGGGTGTGTCTGTGGGTTAGGGTTAGGTTAAGGTTAGGCTTAGATTTACACTAAGGGTGAGGTTGAGGTTGAGGGTTAGGTTTAGAGTGAGGGTTAGGCTTAGGGTTAGGTTGAGGGTTAGGATGAGGGTTAGGTTTAGGATTATGGTTAGAGTGAGCGCTGGGGTGACATTTCGTGTGAGGGTTAGGTTTAGGGATAGTGCTAGGTTTAGGATTAGGGTTAGGGTGAGGGTGAGTCTGAGGGTTAGGGTTAGGGTTAGGATTAGGCTTAGGCTTAGGGTTAGGGCTAGGGTTTGGTTTAGGGTGAGGGTGAGGTTGAGGATTAGGGTTAGTGTTAGTGTTAGTGTGAGGGTTAGGTTTAGGGTTAGAGTGACGGTTAGGGTTAGTGTTAGGGTTAGGTTTAGGCTTAGGCTTAGGGTTAGGCTTATGGTGAGGGTGGGGATGAGGTTAAGGTTTAGAATGATGGATAGGGTTATGGTAACATTGAGTGTTAAGGTGAGGGTTTGTGTTAGGATTAGGGTTATGGTGACTGCTAAGGTGTGGGTGAGGTTTAGGGTGAGGGTTAGGTTTAGGATTAGGGTTATGCTGAGGCTGAGGCTGAGGGTGAGGGTTAGGTTTAGAGTGATGGTTAGGGTTACCTTTAGGGTGAGGACTAGGATTAAGGTTAGGGTTAGGGTGAGGGTTTGGTTGAGTGTTAAGCTTAGGGTTAGGGTGAGGGTTAGGGTGAGTGTTAGGGTTAGGGTTAGGGTGAGATTGAGGGTTAGATTGAGGGTTAGGGTTATGTTGAGGGTTATGTTTAGGGTAAGGGTTAGGTTTAGGTTTAGGGTTATTGTTAGCATTAGGGTTAGGGTTACGGTTAAGGTGAGGGTGAGGGTGAGGGTCAGGGTGAGGGTTAGGGTGAGGTTTAGGTTTAGGGTTAGGGTTAGAGTTAGGGTTAGGGTGAGGGTGAGGTTTAGGGTTAGAGTTAGGGTTAGTGTTAGGGTTAGGGTTACGGTGAGGGTTAGGGTGAGGGTTAGAGTTCAGGTTAGGCTTAGGCTTAGGCTGAGCATGAGGGTGAGGGTTAGGGTTAGGTTTAGGGTTACGTTTAGGTTGAGGGTTAGGATGAGGTTTAGGGTTAGGGTTAGGGTTAGTGTTAGGGTTAGGTTTAGGGTTAGGGTTAGGTTTAGGATTACGGTTAGGGATAGGGTGAGGGTTAGGGTTAGGGTTTGGGTTAGGGTGAGGGTGAGGATCATGGTTAGGGTTAGTGTTAGGGTTAGGGTTAGGGTTAGGGTTACAGTGAGTGTTACGGTTACGTTTAGGGTTATTTTAGTGTTTTGTTTAGGGTTAAGTTTGGGGTGAGGGTGAGGCTCAGGGTGAGGGTTATGGTTAGTGTTAGGGTTAGGGTTAGGTTTAGCATTATTGTTGGGTTAGGATTAGAGTTACGGTCAGGGTGAGAGTGAGGGTGAGGTTTAGGGTTAGGGTGAGGTTTAGCGTGAGGTTTAGTGTTAGGGTTAGGGTTAGGGTGCTGGTGAGGTTTAGGTTTAGAGTTAGGGATAGGGGGAGGGTTAGGGAAAGAGTTAGATTTAGGTTTAGTGTTAGCATTAGGGTGAGGGTGAGGGTTAGGTTGAGGTTTAGGGATAGGGTTAGGGTTAGGATTAAGGTTAGCGTGAGATTGAGGGTGAGGGTTAGGGTTAGGATTAGGCTTAGGGTTACGGTTAGGCTGAGGGTGAGTGTGGGGGTGAGGATTAGGGTTAGGTTGATGGATAGGTTTAGGGTTAGTGGTATTGTTAGGGTATGGGTTACAATTACGGTGAGGGTGAAGTTGCAGGTGAGGGTTAGGGTTAGGGTTAGGGTGAGGTTTAGGGTTAGGGTTAGAGATAGGGTTAGGCTGAGTGTGAGGGTGGGGGTGAGGATTAGGGTTAGAGTTTGCTTCAGGGTTAGAATTATTGTTAGTGTTATGGTTAGGGTTAATTTTGCAGTGAGGGTGAGTTTGAGGTTGAGGTTTATGGTTAGGGTTAGGTTTAGGGTTAGGGTTAGGGTTACTGTTATTGGTAGGGTTAGGGTTATAGTTATGTTGAGGGTGAGGGTGAGGTTTAGGGTTAGGGTTAGGTTGAGGGTGAGGTTTAGGGTTAGAGTGAGGGTTAGTGGGACAATTAGTGTGAGGGTTAGGTTTAGAGTTAGTGTTAGTCTTAGGGTGAGGGTGAGTGTTAGGTTGAGGTTTAGGGATAGTGTTCGGGTTAGGATTAGGGTTAGGTGGAGTGTGAGTGTGAGGGTTAGGGATAGGCTTAGGCTTAGTCTTAGGGTTAGGCTGAGGGTGAGGGTGGGGGTGAGGGTTAGTGTTATGGTGAGGGTGAGGATTACTGTTAGGGTGAGGGTTAGGATGAAGGTAGTGTTAGGGTTAGGATTTGGTTTAGGGTGAGGGTGAGGGTGAGGATTAGGGGTAGGGTTATGGTTAGGGTTAGGGTTACAGTGAGGGTTAGGTTTAGGTTTAGGGGTATGGTAGGCTTAGGTTAGGCTGATGGTGAGTGTGGGGATGAGGATTAGGTTTAGAGTGATGGTTAAGGTTATCGTTATGTTGAGCGTTAGGGTGAGGGTTAGGGTTAGGATTAGGGTTATGGTGAGGGCTAAGGTATGGGTGAGGGTTAGGGTTAAGGGTAGGCTTACGATTAGGGTTAGGCTGAGACTGAGGTTGAGAGTAAGTGTTAGGGTTAGGGTGATGGTTAGGGTTATGGTTAGGGTGAGGGTTAGGATGAGAGTTAGGGTTAGGGGGTGGGTTAGGGTGAGGGTGACAGTAAGGGTAAAGATGAGGGTTAGGATTAGGGTGAGGGTTAAGGTGAGGATGAGGGTTAGGGTTAGGCTGAGGGTTAGGGTGAGTTTGAGGGTTACGGTTAGGGTGAGGGTGAGGTTTAGATTGAGGTTTAGGGTTATGTTGAGGGTTATGTTTAGGGTGAGGGTTAGGTTTAGTTTTAGGGTTATTGTTAGGGTTAGGGTTAGGGTTACAGTTAAGGTGAGGTTGATGGTGAAGTTTGGGTTAGGGTTAGGGTGAGGTTTAGGTTTAGTGTTAGGGTTAGAGTTAGGGTTAGGGTGATGGTGAGGTTTAGGGTTAGGGTTAGAGTTAGGGTTAGGGTGATGGTGAGGTTTAGGGTTAGAGTTAGGGTTAGGTTTAGGGTGAGGTTTAGGGTGAGGGTTAGAGTTCAGGTTAGGCTTAGGCTTATGCTTAGGCTTAGGCCGAGCATGATAGTGAGGGTTAGGTTTAGGGTTAGGGTGAGGGTTAGCGTTAGGTTTAGGGTGAGTGTTAGGATGAGGTTTATGGTTAGGCTTAGGGTTAGGTTTAGGTTTAGGATTAGGGTTAGGTTTGGGTTTAGGGTTAGGGTTAGGGTTTGGGTGAGGGTTAGGGTTAGGGTTAGGGTTAGGGTTAGGGTTATTGTTAGTGCTATGGTTAGTTTTAAGTTTGCAGTGAGGGTGATGCTCAGGGTGAGGTTTATGTTTAGTGTTAGTGTTAGGGTTAGGTTTAGTGTTAGGGTTAGGGTTGGGTTTAGGGTTAGGCTTAGTGTTAGGTGGAGGGTGAGGGTTAGCGTTAGGTTTAGGGTGAGTGTTAGGATGAAGTTTATGGTTAGGCTTAGGGTTAGGTTTAGGTTTAGGATTAGGTTTAGGTTTGGGTTTAGAGTTAGGGTTAGGGTTTGGGTGAGGGTTGGGGTTAGGGTTAAGGTTAGGGTTAGGGTTATTGTTAGTGCTATGGTTAGTTTTAAGTTTGCAGTGAGGGTGATGCTCAGGGTGAGGTTTATGTTTAGTGTTAGTGTTAGGGTTAGGTTTAGTGTTAGGGTTAGGGTTGGGTTTAGGGTTACGCTTAGTGTTAGGTGGAGGGTGAGGGTTAGGGTGAGGGTTAGGGTTAGGGATATGGTTAGGGTGAGTGTTAGGGTTCGGGTTACGGTGAAGGTGTGGGTTAGTTTGAGCTGAGGGTTAGGGTGAGGACTAAAGTGAGGGTGAGGGTTAGGGTTAGGGTGAGGGATAGGTTGGGGTTTAGGTTTAGGTTTAGGGTTAGGGTTAGGGTTAGGGTTAGGATTAGGGTTAGGCTGAGGGTGAGTGTGAGGGTTAGTTTAAGGGTTAGGCTTAGGCTTAGGGTTAGGCTGATGGTGAGGGTGGGGATGAGGATTAGGTTTAGAGTGATGGTTCTGGTTATGGTTAGGTTGAGGGTTAGGATGAGGGTTAGGGTTAGGATTAGTGTTAGGGTGAGGGCTAGGGTGAATGTGAGGTTTAGGGATAGTTTTAGGCTTAGGCTTAGTGTTAGGCTGAGGCTGAAGGTCAGGGTGAGGGTTAGGGTTAGGGTGATGGTTAGGGTTATGGTTAGGTGAGGGTTAGGATGAGGGTGACAGTAATAGTAAAGATGAGGGTTAGGCTGAGGATGAGGGTTATTGTTAGCGTGAGGGTTAGGGTTAGGGTGAGGGTGAGGGTTAGATTGAGGATTAGTGTTAGCATTAGTGTGAGGTTTAGGGTGAGGATGAGTGTTAGTTTTAGGTGGGGCTAGGGTGAAGTTGAGGGTTAGGGTTAGGATTAGGGTTAGGTTTAGGTTTAGCGTGATGGTTAGCATTAGTGTGAGCGTTAGTGTTAGGTTCAGTGTTAGTGTTAGGGTGAGGGTAAGTGTTAGGGTAAAGTTTAGGTTTAGGGTGAGGTTTAGGATTAGTGTTAGTGTTAGGGTTAGGGTGAGGGTGAGGTTTAGGGTTAGAGTTAGGGTTAGGGTGTGGTTTCGGGTTAGGCTTAGGGTTAGGTTTATTGTTAGCGTTAAGGTTAGGGTGAGGTTTAGTGTAGGGGTGAGGGTTACTGTTAGGATTAGGATAAGGGTTAGGGTTAAGTGAGGGTGAGTATGAGGGTTACAGTTAGGCTTAGGGTTAGGATTACAGTTAGGGTGAGCGTGAGTGTGAGGGTGATGGTTAGGGTGAGTGTTGGGGTTAGGGTTAGAGTGAGGGTTAAGGTGAGGGTTAGGCTTAGGCTTAGGGTTTGGGTATGGGCTAGGCTGATGGTGAGGGTTAGGGTTAGGGTTAGAGTGAGGGGTAGGGTGAGGGTTAGGGTTAGTGTTAGTGTTAATGTTGGGGTTAGGGTAAGGCTTAATGTTAGGCGGAGGTTGAGGCTGAGTGTGAGGGTTAGGGTTAGGGTGAGAGTGAGGTTTGGGGTTAGATTTAGCATTAGGGTGAGGGTTAGTCTGAGGGTTAGGGTTAGGGTTAGTGTTATGGTTAGGGTTAAGGTGAGGGTGAGTGTGAGGGTTAGGGTTAATCTTAGGCTTAGGCTAAGGCTTAGGCTGAGTGTGACGGTGAGGGTGGGGGTTAAGGTTAGGGTTTTAGGGATAGGGTGAGTGTTAGGATAAGGTTTAGGGTTAGCATTAGTGTGAGGGTGAGGGTTAGAGTTAGGGTGAGGGTTAGGGTTAGCGTTAGGGTGAGGTTTATGGTTAGGATTTGGGTTAGGGTTACAGTGAGGGTGAGGGTTAGGGTGAGGGTGAGGGTTAGGATTAGGGTTAGGGTGAGGGTTTGGGTTAGCGTTAGAGTTACGGTGAGGGTCAGGGTTTGGGATAGGGTTAGGGTTAGTGTTACAGTTAGGGTAAGGGTTAGAGTAACAGTGAGAGTGAGGGTGAGGGTGAGGTTTAGGATCAGGGTTAGGTTGAGGTTTAGGATTAGGGTTATGGTTAGGGTGAGGGTGAGGTTTAGGGTTAGGGGGAGGGTCTGGCGGATGGTTAGGGTTAGGTTTAGAGTTAGAATTAGGGTGAGGTTTAGGTTGAGGTTTAATATTAGAGTTAGGGTTAGGTTTAGGATTAGTTTTGCAGTGAAGGTGAATGTGAGGGTTAGGGTTAGGGTTTGGCTTAGGCTTAGGGTTAGGCTTAGGGTGTGGGTGGGGATGAGGATTAGGTTTAGAATGATGGTTAGGTTTAGGGTTAGGTTGAGGGCTAGGTTGAGGGTGAGGGTTAGGGTTAGGGTGAGTTTTAGGGTTAGGGTGATGGTTAGGGTTATTGTGAGGGTGGGTGTTAGGGTGAGGGTTAGGTTTAGGGTGAAGGTTATGGTTAGGATGAGGGTTGTTAGGGTTAGGGTTAGGGTTATGGTGAGGGTGAGGCTGAGGGTTAGGTTTAGGTTTCGGGTTAGGGTTATAGTTAGGGTTATGGTGAGTGTGAGGTTTAGGGTTAGATTTAGGGTTAGTGTTAGTATTAGGGTTAGGGTGAGGGTTAGGGTTAGGGTTAGGCTTATGCTTATGCTTAGGCTTAGGCTGAACATGAGGTTGAGTGCTAGGGTTAGGGTTAGGGTGGGGTTTAGGGTTAGGGTTAGGGTGAGGGTGAGAGTCAGGTTGAGGGTTAGATATAGGGTTAGGGGGAGGGTTAGGGTGAAGGTTTGTTTTTGGGTTAGAGTTTGTGTTAGGGTGAGGGTAAGTTTTAGGTTGAGGGTTTGGTTTTGGGTGAGGTTTATGGTTAGGGTGAGGGTTAGGAATAGGGTTAGGTTTATTGTTAGGGTTAGGTTTAGGGTTAAGGGTAGGGTGAGGGTGAGGGTAAGGATGCGGTTTAGGATTAGGGTTAGGGTGAGGTTTAAGGTTTGAGTTAGGGTTAGGCTGAAGGTGAGATTTAGGGTTAGAGTAGGGTTAGGATGAGGGTTAGGTTGAGGGTTAGGGTTAGGGTTAGTGATAGCGTTAGGGTTAGGGTGAGAGTTAGGGGGATGGTTAGAGTTAGGGTTAAGGTTAGCGTTAGGATTAGGATTAGGGTGAGGGTGAGTGTGTGTATGAGCGTTAGATTTAGCGTTTGGTTTAGGGTTAGGCTGAGGGTGAGGTTGAAGTTGAGGGTTAGGGTTAAGGTTAGTGTTAGGTTTAGGGTTAGTTTGAGGGTTAGGGTTAGTGTTAGGCTTAGGCTTAGGGTAATGCTGAGGGTGAGAGTGAGGGTGAGTTTTAGGGTTAATGTGAGGGTTAGTGTTAGGGTTAGGGTGAAGTTTAGTGTTAGGGTTAGGGTTATAGTTAGGGTTAGTGTGAGGGTGATGTTTATGGCTAGAGTTAGTGTTAGGGTGAGGGTTAGGGGTAGGGTGACGGTTAGATTGAGGATTAGTGTTAGGATTAGGGTGAGGTTTAGGGTGAGGATGAGGCTTAGTGTTTAAGGTGAGGGCTTGGGTGAGGGTGAGGGTTAGTGTTAGGGTTAGGGTGAGTTTTAGGGTTAGGGTGATGGTTAGGGTTAGTTTGAGAGTTAGTGTGAGTGTTAGGATTAGTGTTAGGGTGAGGGTTATTGTTCAGGTGAGGGTTACTGTTAGGGTTAGGGGTACTGTTAGGGTTAGGGTTAGGGTTACGGTTCAGGTTAGGTTGAGGGTGAGGGTTTGGATGAGGTTTAGGGTTAGGGTTAGATTTAGGGTTAGCATGAGAGTGAGGTTTAGGGTTAGAGTTCGGGTTAGTGGTAGGTTTAGGGTTCTGGTGTGGTTTAGGGTTAGGGTTTGGCTTAGGTTTAGGCTTAGGCCGAGCATGAGTGTGAGGGTTAGGGTTAGGGTTAGGGTGAGAGTTAAGATGAGGTTTAGGGTTAGGATTAGGGTTAGGGTGAGGGCTAGGTTGAGGGTTACAGTGAGGGTTAGGTTTAGGGATAAGGTTAGGTTTAGGATTAGGTTTAGGGTAGAGTTTGTTTGAAGGTTAGGATTAGGGTTAGGGTTAGGCTTAGGGTTAGGGTGAGGGTTCGGATTAGGGTTTGCATTAGGGTGAGGGTGAAGCTGAGGATTAGGGTTAGGTTTAGTGTCAGGGTTAGGTTTAGTGTTAAGGTTAGGTATAGGGTTAAGGTTAGGGTTAGGTTTATGGTGAGGGTTAGGGTTAGGGTTAGGCTTAGGGTTAGGCTGAGGATGAGGCTGAGGGTGAGTTTTATGATTACCCTTAGGGTTACTGTTACGGTTAGGGTTAGTGCTACTGTTAGGGTTAGTGTTATTGTTAGGATTAGGTTTCGAGTTACGGTGAGGTGGAGGGTGAGGTTTAGGGTTAGAGTGAGGTTTAGGGTGAGGTTTAGGGTTAGGGTGAGGGTGAGGTTTAGGGTTAGAGTTAGTGTTAGAGGGAGGGTTAGGGTGAGGTTTAGGGATAGCATTAGTGTTAGGGTTAGGGTGATGGTGAGGGTTAGGTTGAGGTTTAGGGATAGGATTAAGTTTAGGATTAGGGTTAGGGTGAGGTTGACTGTGAGGGTTAGGGTGAGGGTTAAGTTTAGGCTTAGGGTTAGGCTGAGGGTGAGGTTTGGGGTGAGGATTAGGGTTAGGGTGATGGTTAGGGTTAGGGTTAATGCTATTGTTAGGGTTAGGGTTAGAGTTACAGTGAGCGTGAGGGTGAGGGTTCGGGTTAGGTTTAGGGTTAGGGTGGGGTTTAGGGTTAGGTTTTGAGTGAGGGTGAGGGTGAGGTTTATGGTTAGATATAGTGTTAGGGGGAGGGGGAGGGTGAGCTTTAGGGATAGGGTTAGTGTTAGGTTTAGGGTGAGGGTGAGGGTTACAATGAAGTTTAGGGTTAGGCTTAGGGTTAGAGTTAGTGTGAGGGTTAGTTTTAGGGTTAGGTTTAGTGTTAGTGTGAGTGTAAGTGTTAGGGTGATGTTTTTGTTAGGGTGATGTTTATGGTTAGGGTGAGGGTTAGGATTTGTGTTAGGGTTATTGTTGGGGTTAGGTTTAGGGTTTGGGTTAGGGTTAGAGTTAGGTTTAGGGTGAGGGTGAAGTTTAGGGTTAGTATTAGCGTTAGGGTGAGGGTCAGGGTTAGGGTTAGTGTTAGGGTTAGGGTTACTATTAGGGTGAGAGTTAGGGGGAGGTTTAGGGTAAGGGTTAGGTTTAGGGTTATGATTCAGGTAAGGGTGAAGGTGAGTGCGAAGTTTAGGGTTAGGTTTAGTGATAGGTTTATTGTTAGTGTTAGGGTTAGAGTGAAGTTGAGGGTAAGGGTGAGGGTGAGGATTAGGTTTAGGGTTAGGGTGAGGTTTAGGGTTAGGTTTAGGGTTAGGGTGAGGGTTAGGTTTAGGGTTAGGGTTAGTGTGAGGGTTAGGATGAGGGTTTGGGTTACAATTAGGGTTAGGTTGAGGGCTAGGGTGAGGGTGAGGATTAGGGTTAGTGTTAGGGTAAGGTTTAAGGTTAGGATTAGGTTTAGGGTGAGAGTTAGTATGAGGGTTAGGGTTACTGTGAGGGTGAGGGTTAGGGTGAGGATTAGGGTTAGGGTGAGGGTGAGTGTTAGCATTATGGTTAGGGTTAGGGTTAGGTTTAGGGTAAGGATTAGTGTTATTGTCAGTGTTAGTGTTAGAGTTATGGTGAGGGTGAGGTGAGGTTGAGGCTTAGGTTTAGGGTTAGGGTGAGGTTAGTTTTAGGGTTAGGATTAGGGTGAGGCTGAGGGTGAGGTTTAGGGTTAGGTTTAGGGTTAATTTGAGGGTTAGGTTGAGGGTTAGGGTTAGGGTTAGTTTTAGGGTTAAGGTTAGGGTGAGGGTTAGATTGAGGTTTAGGGTTTGTGTTAGAGTTAGGGCTAGGATTAGGGTTAGGGTTAGGGTGAGTGTGAAGGTTAGGTTGACGGTTAGAGTTAGGGTGATGTTTAGGATTAGGGTTAGGGTGAGTATTACGGTTAGGGTGAGGGTGAGGGTTAGGATTAGGGTTATGTTTAGTGTGAGGTTAAGGGTTAGGGTGAGGGTTATGGAGAGGTTGAGGTTTAAGGTTAGCATTAGTGTTAGGTTTAGGATTAGGGTTAGGGTTCTGATTAGGGTTAGGGTGAGGGTGAGGGATTTGCTTAGGAAAGGCTTAGGGTTAGGGTTAGGTTGAGGATTAGGTTGAGGGTGAGGTTTAAGTTGAGGATTAGGGTTAGGGTGAGGATTAGGGTAACGTTAGTGTTTGGGTTAGGGTTAGAGTGATGTTTAGGGTGAGGGTGGTGGTTAGGGTGGGGGTGAGCCTGAGAGTGAGTGTGAGGGTGTAGGTGAGTGTTAGGGTGGTGGTGATGGTTGGGGTGATGGTGAGGGTTAGGGTAAAAGGGGAGGGTGAGGGTTCGGTTAGGGTTAGGGTGAGGGTTAGGGTTAGGGTTACTGTGAGGATAAGTGTTAGGGTGAGGGTTAGGTTGCGAGTGAGGGTTAGGGTTAGCGTTAGGGTTAGGGTTAGGTTTAGGATGAGGGTTAAGGTGAGGTTTAGGGTTAGTATGAGGGTGAGGGTTATAGTTAGGTTTAGGGTGAGGATTAGAGTTAGGGTTAGGGTTAGAGTGAGGGTTAGTGTGAGGGTTAGTGTGAGCATGAGGGTGAGGGTGAGGGTGAGGTTGAGGGTTAGGGTTTAGGTGAGGGTCAGGTTTACGGTTAGGGTTAATGTTAGGGTGACGGTTAGGGTTAGGATGAGGGTTAGGCTGAGGGTTACGTTTAGGGTTATGGTAAGGGTAAGGTTTAGAGTGAGGGTAAGGGTTAGAGTGAGGGTGAGGGTTAGGTTTTGGATTAGGGTTAGGGTTAGGGTGAGGGTTTAGGGTTAGATTTATGATTAGTGTGAGGGTTTTGGTTTGGTTTAGAGTTAGGGTGAGGGTTAGAGTTAGTGTTTGGATTAGGGGTAGGGTTAGGGTTAGGATGTGGGTGAGGTTGAGGGTGAGGTTGAGGGTTAGGGTTATTGTGAGGGTTAGGGTTAGGATTAGCGTTAAGGTTGGGGTGAGGGTTAGGTTTAGGGTTAGGGTTAGGATGAGGGTTAGGCTGAGGGTTAGATTTAGGGTTCAGGTGAGGGTAAGGGTTAGGGTGAGGGTGAGGTTTAGTTTAAGGCTTAGGTTTAGGGTGAGTGTTAGGGTTAGGATTAGGGTGAAAGTGAGGTTTAGGTTTAGGGTGAGGGTGAGGGTTATTGATAGGGTTGGGGTTAGGGTCAGGGTCAGGGTAAGGGTTAGCGTTAGAGTTAGGGTGAGAATGAGTGTGAGGGTTAGGTTTAGGTTTAGGTTTAGAGTTAGGGTTAGGCTGAGGGTGAGGGTGAGGGTGAGGGTGAGGTTTAGGGTTAGGATGAGGGTTAGGGTTAGGGTTAGGGTTAGGGTTGGGTTGAGGGTTAGGGTTAGGTTTAAGAAGTGGGTTTGGCTGAAGGTTACGGTTATGGTTAGGGTGAGGTTTAGGGTTAGTGTGAGGGTTAGGATGATAGTTAGGCCCAGTGTTAGTTTTAGTGTTAGGGTGAGGGTAAAAGTTAGGGTGAGGGTGAGGGTTAGGGTTAGGGTTAGGGTGAGGGTTAGGTTTAGGGTTAGGGTGACGGTGAGGGTAAGGGTTAGGGTGAGTACTAGGGTGAGGTTTAGGGATAAGGTAAGGTTTAGGTTTAGGGTGAGGGTGAGAGTGAGAGTTAGGTTTAGGATTAGGCTTAGGTGTAGGCTTAGGCTTAGGTTGAGGGTGAGGGTGAGTGTCAGAGTTAGGTTTAGTGTGAGGGTTAGGGTTATGTTTATTTTTAGGGTGAGAGTGAGGGTGAGGGTTAGGGTGAGGTTGAGGGTGAGGTTGAGGGTTAAGGTTTTGGTGAGGGATAGTATTAGGGTTAAGGTTAGTGTGAGGGTTAGGGTTATGGTTAGTGTTAGGATGAGGGTTAGGTTTAGGGTTAGGGTGAGGGTAAAGTTTAGGGTGAGGGTGAGGGTTAGGGGTAGGATTAGGGTTTGGGTTAGGGTGAAGGTCAGGGATAGGTTTAGGATAAGGGTGAGGATTTTGTTTAGGGTTAGGTTTAGAGTCAGGGTGAGAGTGAGGGTGAGGGTTAGCGTTTGGATTAAGGTTAGGGTTAGGGTTAAGCTGAGCTTGATGTTGAGGATGAGGGTTAGGTTTAATGTGAGGTTTAGCGTTAAGGTTAGGGTGAGGGTTAGGTTTAGGGTTAGAATGAGGGTAAGGGTTAGGGTGAGGGCTAGGGTGAGGGTGAGGGTTAGGAAAAGGTTTAGGTTGAGGTTTAGGTTTCAGGTGATGGTTAGGGTTAGTGTGAGTGTTAGTGTTAGGACTAGGGTTAATTTTAGGGTGAGGGTTAGTGTTAGGGTGACTAATAGCGTTAGGGTGAGTGTTATGGTTAAGGTTAGGGTTAGTGTTAGCTTTAGAGTTATTGTTTGGGTTAGGGTTAAGGTTATTTTGAGGGTGAGGGTGAGGTTAATTGTTAGGGTGAGGGTTACCATTGGGGTGAGGGTTATGGTTAGCATTAGGGTTAGTGTTGGGTTAAAGGTTTTTGTTAGGGTTAGGGTTAGGGTTAAGGTTACGTTGAGGGTGAGGGTGAGGGTAAGTTTTAGGGTTAGGTTGAGGTTTAGGTTTAAGGTTAGGGTTAGAGTTAGGGTTAGGGTGAGGGTGAGGGTGAGGGTGAGGTTTAGAGTTAGTGTTAGGGGGAGGGTTAGGGTTAGGGTGAGGGTTAGGGTTAGGGTTAGGGTTAGTGTTAGGATTAGGGGTAGGGTGAGGTTGAGTGTGAGGGTTAGGGTTAGGGTTAATCTGAGGGTGAGGATGAGGGTTAGGTTTAGGATTTGGGTGAGGTTTAGGATGAGGTTAAGGTTAGGATTAGGGTTAGGATGAGGGCAGGTGTGAGGTTGAGGTTTAGGGTTAGCATTATGGTGAGGTTTAGGATTAGGGTTAGGTTTATGGTTAGGGTGAGGGTTACTGTAAGGGTTACAGTGAGGGTGAGGTTTAGTGTTAGGGTGATGGTTAGTGTTAGGGTTAGGGTGAGGGTGAGGTTTAGGGTGAGAGTTAGGGTTAGTGATAGGGTTAGAGTTATGGTGAGGGTTAGGGTGTGGGTTAGGGTGAGGGTTAGAGTTCGGGTTAGGCTTAGGCTTAGGCTTAGGCTGAGCATGGGGGTGAGGTTTAGGGTTAGGTTTAGGGTGAGGGTTAGGGTTAGATTTAGGGTGAGGTTTAGGATGAGGTTTGTGGTTATGGTTATGGTTAGGGTTAGTTTTAGGGTTACGATTAGGGTTAGTTTTAGGGTTTGGGTTAGGGTGAGGTTTTGGGTTAGGTTTAGGGTTAAGTTTAGGATTAGGGTTAGGGTTAGGGTTATTGTTAGTGTTATGGTTAGTGTTAAGTTTGCGGTGAGGTTGAGGCTCAGGGTGAGACTTATGGTTAGTGTTAGGGTTTGGGTTAGGGTTAGTATTATTGTGAGGGTTCGGGTTAGAGTTACGGTAATGGTGAGAGTGAGGGTGAGGGTTAGGGTGAGGTTTAGGGTGAGGTTTAGGGTTAGGGTAAGGGTTAGGGTGCTGGTGAGGTTTAGGGTTAGAATTAGGGTGAGGGGGAGTATTAGGGTGACGTTTAGAGTTAGGTTTAGTGTTAGCATTAGGGTGAAGGTGAGGGTTTGGTTGAGGTTTAAATATAGGGTTAGTGTTAGGATTAGGGTTAGGGTGATGGTGAGGGTTAGGGTTAGGCTTAGACTTAGGGTTAGGGTTAGGCTGAGGGTGAGGCTGGGGGTGAGGATTAGGTTTAGGGTGATGGTTAGGGTTAGGGTTAGTGTTATTGTTAGGGTTAGGGTTAGAGTTAAAGTGAGGGTGAGGGTGCGGGTAGGGTTAGGGTTAGGGTTAAGCTGAGGTTTAGGATTAGATTTAGAGATAGGGTTAGGGTGAGGGTGAGGTTTAGGGTTAAAGTTAGGATTAATGTTAGGGTTAGGCTTAGGGTTAGAATGAGACTGAGCGTGGGCGTGAGGATTCGGGTTAGGGTTAGGGTTGGGGTTAGAGTTAGGGTTAGGGTTAGGGTTAGGGTAAGGGTTAATATTAGTGTTATGGTTAGTGTTAGGTTTAAGTTTGCAGTGAGGGTGAGGCTGAGTGTGAGGTTTATGGTTAGGGTTAGGGTTATGGTTAGTGTTATTGTTAGGGTTAGGGTTAGAGTTACGGTGAGGGTGAGGGTGAGGGTGAGGGTTAGCGTTAGGTGATATTTAGGGTGAGGTTTAGGGTTAGGGTTAGGTTGAGGGTGAGGATTAGGTTTAGAGTTAGGGTTAGTGGGAGGGTTAGGGTGAGGGTTAGGGTTAGGTTGATTTTTAGGGATAGGGTTACGGTTAGGATTAGGGTTAGGGCGAGGGTGAGTGTGAGGGTTAGGGTTAGGGTTAGGCTTAGGCTTAAGATTAGGCTGAGGGTGAGGGTGGGAGTGACCGTTTGTGTTACAGTGACGGTGAGGATTAGAGTTAGGGTGAGGGTTAGGATGAGGTTTAGGGTTACAGTGAGGGTGAAGGTTAGGGTTAGAGTGAGGGTTACGTTTAGGATTACGGTTAGGGTGAGGGTGAGGGTTAGGATTAGGGTTAGAGTTAGGTTAATTGTTAGTTTTATGGTTAAGGTTACTTTTGGAGTGAGTGTGAGGCTGAGGGTGAGGGTTAGGGTTAGGATTAGGTTTAGGGTTAGGATTAGTGTTAGGGTGAGGGTGAGATTGAGGGTGAAGTTTAGGGTAAGAGTGACGTTTAGTGTTACAGTTAGCTTGAATTTTACGATGAGGGTTAGGGATAGATTGATTGTTAGGGTGAGGGTGAAGGTAAGGGTAAAGTTGAGGGTTAGGCTATGGGTGAGAGTTAAGAAAAGGGTCAGGGTTAGGATTAGGGTGAGGGTTAGGGTAAGTGTGAGGGTTAGGGGTTAGGGTGACGGTGAGGGTTAGATTGAGGATTAGGGTTAGGTTTAGTGTGAGGTTTAGGGTGAGGATAAGGGTTTAGGGTTAGGTGAGGATAAGAGTTAGAATTAGGGTTAGGGTGAGGCTGGGGGTTAGGGTTAGGGTTAGGGTTAGGGTGAGGTTTAGGGTTAGGATGAGTGTTAGGGTTAGTGTGAGGGTTAGTGTTAGGGTTATGGTTAGTGTTAGGGTGGGGGTATGTGTTAGGGTGATGGTTAGGGTTAGGGTGAGGGTTGCAGTTAGGTTGAGGGTTAGGGTTCGTGTTAGGGTTATTTTTAATTTTAGGTTAAGTGTTAGGTTGAGGGTGAGGGTGAGGGTGAGGGTTAGGGTTAGTGTGAGGTTTAGGGTTAGGATTAGGGTTAGAGTTAGGGTTAGGGTTAGGGTGAGGGTTAGCGTTAGAGTTAGGGTTAAGGTTAGGGTGAGGGTTAGTGTGAGGGTTAGGATTAGAGTTAGGGTTAGGGTTAGGGTTAGGATTATGGTTAGGGTGAGGGTGAGGGTGAGTGTGTGGGCTAGGCTTAGGTTTAGAATAAAGCTTAGCATTAGGCTGAGGGTGAGGTTGAAGATGAGGGTTAGGTTAAGGGTGAGTGTTAGGATTAGGGTTAGGGTGAGGGTGGGTGAGAGTTAGGGTTAGAATTAGGGTTAGGCTGAGGGTGAGGTTTAGGTTTATGGTTAGGGTGAGGTTTAAGGTTAGGTTTAAGTTGAGGGTGAGGTTTAATTTTAGAGTTAGTGTTAGGGTGAGGGTTAGGGTTAGGGTTAGTGTTAGGGTAAGGGTGAGGGTTAGGGTTATGGTTAGGATTAGGATTAGGGTTACTGTGAGGGTGAGTGTGAGGGTTACGGTGAGGGTTAGGGTTGGTCTTAGGGTTAGGCTGAGGGTGATGATGAGGGTGAGGGTTAGGGTTAGGGTGAGGTTGAGGTTTAGGGTTAGAGTTAGTGTTAGTGTGAGGGTTAGTGTGAGAGTGAGTGTTAGGTTTAGGTTGTGGGTGAGGGTTAGGATTAGGGTGATGCTTAGGGTTATGATCAGGGTGAGGGTTAGGATGAGGGTTAGGGTTAGTGTGAGGGTTAGGGTGAGGGTGACAGTAAGGGTAAAGTTGAGGGTTAGGCTGAGAGTGAGGATTACGGTAAGGGTGAGTTTTGGGGCTAGGGTGAGGGTTAGGGTTAGGGTTAGTGTTAGGGTGTGGTTTAGATTGAGGATTCGTTTTTGGGGTTAGTGTGAGGTTTAGGGTGAGTATGAGGGTTAGGGTTGGGTTGAGGGCTAGGGTGAGGATGAGGGTTAGGATTAGGGTTAGGGTGAGTGTTAGGTTTTGGGTGATCGTTAGGGTTAGTGTGAGGGTTAGTGTTAGGTTTAGGGTTAGTGTTAGGGTGAGGGTAAGTGTTCGGTGAGGTTTCGGGTTAGGGTGAGTGTTATGGTTAGAATGAGGGTTAGGTTTAGGTTTAGGGTTATTTTTAGGGTTAGGGTTAGGGTTAGGATGAGGGTCAGGGTTAGGATAAGGGTTACCGTGAGCGCTAGGGTGAGAGTGAGGATTAGGTTTAGGGTTAGGTTTAGGCGTAGGGTTAGGCTGAGGCTGAGGGTGAGGTTGAGGGTTCGGGTTAGCATGATGGTTAGGGTCATGGTTAGGGTGAGGGTTAGGATGAGGGTTAGGTTTAGGGTGAGGTTTAAGGTGAGGGTGATAGTAAGGGTCAAGATGAGGGTTAGAGTGAGGATTAGGGTTAGGGTTAGGGTGAGGGTGAGGATAAGATTGAGGATAGTGTTAAGGTTAGAGTGAGTTTTAGGGTGTTAATGAGGGTTAGGGTTAGGGTGAGGGCTAGGGTGAGGGTGAGGATAAGATTGAGGATAGTGTTAAGGTTAGAGTGAGTTTTAGGGTGATAATGAGGGTTAGGGTTAGGGTGAGGGCTAGTGTGAGGTTGAGGGTTAGGGATAGGTTTAGGTTGAGGTTTAGGGTTAAGGTGATGATTAGGGCTAGTGTGAGGGTTAGTGTTAGGACTAGGGTTAGTTTTAGGGTGAGGGTTAGTGTTAGGGTGAGTTATAGCATTAGGGTGAGGGTTATGGTTATGGTTAGGGTTAGTGTTAGCTTTAGGGTTATTGTTTGGGTTAGGGTTAAGGTTACGTTGAGGGTGAGAGTTAGGGTAACTGTTAGGGTGAGGGTTACCGTTAGAGTGAGGGTTATGTTTAGGGTTAGGGTTAGTGTTAGGTTTAGGGTTATTGTTAGGGTTAGGGTTAGGGTTAAGGTTATGGTGAGGGTGAGGGTGAGGTTAAGGTTTAGGGTTAGGTTGAGGTTTAGGTTTAGGGTTAGGGTTAGAGTTAGGTTTAGGGTGAGGGTGAGGTTTAGGTTATAGTTAGTGTTAGGGGGAGGGTTAGGGTGAGGGTTAGGGTTAGGGTTAGGGTTAGTGTTAGGATTAGGTTTAGGGTGAGGTTAGGGTTAGGGTTAGGGTTAGGGTTAGTCTGAGTGTGAGGGTGAGGGATAGGTTTAGGATTTGGGTGAGGTTTAGGATGAGGTTAAGGTTAGGATTAGGGTTAGGATGAGGGTAAGTGTGAGGGTGAGAGTTAGGGTTAGCATTATGGTGAGGTTTAGGATTAGGGTTAGGTTTATGGTTAGGGTGAGGGTTACTGTTAGGGTTACAGTGAGGGTGAGGTTTTGGGTTAGGGTGAGGGTTAGATTTAGGGTTAGGGTGAGGGTGAGTTTAAGGGTTAGAGTTAGGGTTAGTGTTAGAGTTAGGGTTAGGGTGAGGGTTTGTGAGGGTTAGGGTGAGGGTTAGGGTTCGGGTTAGGCTTAGGCTTAGGCTTAGGCTGAGCGTGGGGGTGAGGGTTAGGGTTAGGTTTAGGGTGAGGGTTAGGGTTAGGTTTAGGGTGAGGGTTAGGATGAGGTTTGTGGATATGGTTATGGTTAGGGTTAGTTTTAGGGTTACGATTAGGGTTAGTTTTAGGGTTAGGGTTAGGGTGAGGGTTTGGGTTAGGGTTAAGGTTAAGTTTAGGATTAGGGTTAGGTTTAGGGTTATCGTTATTGTTTTGGTTAGTGTTAAGTTTGCGGTGAGGGTGAGTCTCAGGTTGAGGGTTATGGTTAGTGTTAGGGTTTGGGTTAGGGTTAGTATTACTGTTAGGGTTAGGGTTAGAGTTACTGTCATGGTGAGAGTGAGGGTGAGGGTTAGGGTTAGGATTAGGGTTAGGGTGAGGGTGAGGGTTAGGGTTAGGCTTAGGCTTAGGGTTAGGCTGAGGGTGAGGCTGGGGGTGAGGATTAGGGTTAGGGTGATGGTTAGGGTTAGGGTTAGTGTTATTGTTAGGGTTAGGTTTAGAGTTAAAGTGAGGGTGAGGGTGCGGGTAGGGTTAGGGTTAGGGTTAAGCTGAGGTTTAGGGTTAGGTTTGAGATAGGGTTAGGGTGAGGGTGAGGTTTAGGGTTAAAGTTAGGGTTAATGTTAGGGTTAGGCTTAGGGTTAGAATGAGGCTGAGCGTGGGCGGGAGGATTAGGGTTAGGTTCAGGGTTAGGGTTAGAGTTAGGCTTCGGGTTAGAATGAGGCTGAGCGTGGGCGTGAGGATTAGGGTTAGGTTTAGAGTTAGGGTTAGAGTTAGGGTTAGGGTTACGGTTAGGGTTAGTGTAAGGGTAAATGTTAGTGTTATGGTTAGTGTTAGGTTTGAGTTTGCAGTGAGGGTGAGGCTGAGGGTGAGGTTTATGGTTAGGGTTAGGGTTATGGTTAGTTTTATTGTTAGGGTTAGGGTTAGAGTTACGGTGAGGGTGAGGGTGAGGGTGAGGGTTAGGTGAGATTTAGGGTGAGGTTTAGGGTTAGGGTTAGGTTGAGGATGAGGATTAGGTTTAGAGTTAGGGTTAGTGGGATGGTTAGGGTGAGGGTTAGGGTTAGGCTGATTTTTAGGGATAGGGTTAGGGTTAGGATTAGGGTTAGGGTGAGGGTGAGTGTGTGGGTTAGGGTTAGGTTTAGACTTAGGCTTAGGGTTAGGCTGAGGGTGAGGGTGGGAGTGAGCGTTTGTGTTACAGTTTCGGTGAGGATTAGAATTAGGGTGAGGGTTAGGATGAGGGTTAGGGTTACAGTGAGTGTGAGGGTTAGGGTTAGTGTGAGGGTTAGGGTTAGGATTAGGGTTAGGGTGAGGGTGAGGGTTAGGATTAGGTTTAGAGTTAGGTTTATTGTTAGTGTTATGGTTAAGGTTATTTTTGGAGTGAGGGTGAGGCTGAGGGTGAGGGTTATGGTTAGGATTAGGGTTAGGGTTAGGATTAGGGTTAGGGTGAGTGTGAGATTGAGGGTGAGGGTGAGGGTTTGGGTTAGGGTTAGGGAGAGATTTAGGTTTAGGATTAGGGTTAGAGTTAGGGTTAGGGTTAGGGTGAGGGTAAGTGTTAGGGTGAGGGTTAGGTTTAGGGTTAGGGTTACAGATAGGTTGAGGGTTAGGTATCCTGCTATGATTATTTTTATTTTTAAATTTAGGGTTACGCTGAGGGTGAGGGTGAGGGTGAAGGTTAGGGTTAGTGTTAGGGTGAGGTTTAAGGTTAGGATTAGGTTAGAGTTAGGGTTAGGGTTAGGGTCAGGTTTAGGGTTAGTGTTAGGCTTAGCGTGAGGGTTAGTGTGAGGGACAGGGTTAGGGTTAGTGTTAGGTTAGGGTTAGGGTGAGGGTTAGTGTGAGGGTTAGGGTTAGGTTTAGGTTGAGGTTTAGGTATAGGGTTAGGGTTAGAGTTAGGCTTAGGTTGATTGTGAGGTTTAGGGTTAGAGTTAGGGTTAGTGTTAGGGTTAGGTTTAGGGTGATGATCAGTGTGAGGGTTAGAGTTCGGGTTCGGCTTAGGCGGATTGTGAGTGTGAGGGTTAGGATTAGGGTGAGGGTTAGCGTTAGGTTTAGGGTGAGGTTTTGGATGAGGTTTTTGGTTATGGTTAGGGTTAATGTTACTTTTAGGGTTAGGGTTAGTGTTAGGTTTAGGTTTATGGTTAGGGTTAAGGAGAGGTTTAGGGTTAGGGTTAGGCTTAGGGTTAAGGTTAGGTTTATTGTTAGTGTTATGGTTAGTGTTAATTTTGCAGTTAGGGTGAAGTTCAGGTTGAGGGTTATGGTTAGTGTTAGGGTTAGGTTTACGGTTAAGGTTAGTGTTATTGTTAGGGTTAGGGTTAGAGTTACGGTCACGGTGAGAGTGAGGGTGAGGGTGAGGGTTACGGTGAGTTTTAGGGTGAGGTTTAGGTTTAAGGTTAAGGTTAGGGTGCTGGTGAGGTTTAGGTTTAGAGTTAGGGTTAAGGGGAGGGTTAGGGTGAGGGTTAGGTTTAGGTTTAGTGTTAGCATTAGGGTGAGGGTGAGGGTTAGGTTAAGGTTCAGGGATAGGGTTAGGGTTAGGGTTAGGGTTAGGGTCAGTGTGAGGGTGAGGGTTAGGGTTAGGCTTAGGCTTAGGCTTAGACTTAGGCTAAGGGTGAGAATGGGAATGATGATTAGGGTTAGTGTGATGGTTATTCTTAGGGTTAGTGTTATTGTTAGGGTTAGGGTTAGAGTTATGGTGAAGGTGAGGGTGCGGGTGAGGTTTAGGGTTAGGGTTAAGGTGAAGTTTAGGGTTAGGTTTAGCGATAGAGTTAGGGTGAGGGTGAGGTTTAGGATTAGAGTTAGGGTTAGTGTTAGGGTTAGGCTTAGGGTTAGGCTGAGGCTGAGGGTGGGGGTGAAGATTAGGGTTAGGTTTAGGGTTAGGGTTAGAGTAAGGGTTAGGGTTAGGGTTAGGGTTAGGGTTTGGGTTATTGGTAGTGTTATGGTTAGGGTTAAGTTTGCAGTGAGAGTGAGGCTGAGGGTGAGGTTTATGGTTAGGGTTAGGGTTAGGATTAGTGTTACTGTGACTGTGAGTGTGAGGGTTAGGGTTAGGGTTAGGCTTAGGCTTAGGGTTAGGCTGAGGGTGAGGGTGGGGGTTAGGGTTAGTGTCATGTTGAGGGTGAGGATTAGGGTTAGGGTGTTAGGATGAGGGTTAGTGTTATGGTGAGGGTAAGGTTTAGGGTTAGGTTGAGGGTTAGGGTTAGGATTAGGGTTAGGGTGAGGGTGAGGGTTAGGGTTAGGGTTAGGGTTATTGTTAGTGTTATAGTTAAGGTTACCTTTGAAGTGAGGGTGAGGGTTAGGGTTAGGATTAGGGTTAGGGTGAGGTTGAGGGTTAAGGATGAGGTTGAGGGTTAGGGTTAGGTTTAGGGTGAGATTTAGGTTTAGGGTGAGGGTTAGGGTTAGTGTGAGGGTTAGTGTTAGGGTTATGGTTAGGTTTAGGGTCAGGGTTATGGTTAGGGTCAGGGTTAGGGTTAGGGTTAGGCTTAGGCCGAGGGTGAGGGTGGGTGTGAGGATTAGTGTTTGGTGATAGTTAGGTTTAGAATTAAAGTGACGGTTAGGATGAGGTTTAGGGTTACGATTAGGGTGAGGGCTAGGGTGAGGGTGAGGGTTAGTGTTAGGGTTAGGCTTAGGCTGAGGTTTAGGCTGAGGGTGAGATTGAGAGTGAGGGTTACGGTTAGGTTGATGGTTAGGGTTACGGTTAGCTTGAAGGTTAGAATGAGGTTTAGGGATAGGGTGAGTGTTAGGGTAAGGGGAAAGTTGAGGGTTAAGGTGTGGGTGAGGGTTAAGATAAGGGTGAGGGTTAGGGTTAGGGTGAGGGTTAGGGTAAGTGTGAGGGTTTGGGGTTAGGGTGAGGATGAGGGTTAGGTTTAATGTGAGGTTTAGGATGAGGATGAGGGTTAGGGTTAGGTGAGGATAAGGGTTAGAATTAGGGTTAGGTTGTGGGCTAGGGTGAGGGTGAGGGTTAGGGTAAGGGTTAGGGTTAGGGTGAGGTTTAGGCTTAGGGTGAATGTTATGGTTAGTGTGAGGGTTAGTGTTAGGGTTAGGGTTAGGGTTAGGGTGAGGGTAAGTGTTAGGGTGAGGGTTAGGATTAGGGTGAGGGTTACAGTTAGGGTGAGGTTTAGGTTTAGTGTTAAGGTTATTTTTAATTTTAGGTTTAGGGTTCCATATAGGGTGAGGGTCAGGTTGTGGGTTAGGGTTAGGGTTAGGGTGAGCTTTAGGGTTAGGATTAGTGTTAGAGTTAGGGTTAGGTTTAGGGTGAGGTTTAGGGTTAGAGTTAGGCTTAGGGTGAGGGTTAGTGTGAGGGTTAGGGTTAGGGTTAGTGTTATGTTACGGTTAGAGTGGGGTTTAGTGTGAGGGTTAGGGTTAGAGTTAGGGTTAGTGTTAGGATTAGGGTTAGTGTGAGGGTGAGTGTGTGGGTTAGAGTTCGGTTTAGGGTTAGGCTTAGGTTTAGGCTGATGATGAGGTTGATGGTGAGGTTTAGGTTTAGGGTGAGTGTTAGGATTAGGGTTAGGGTGAGGGTTAGGATGAGGGTTAGGGATAGGATGAGGGTTAGGGTGATTGCTGGGGTGAAGGTGAAGTTTTGGGTTAGTGTTAGGGTGAGGTGTAAGGTTAGGTTTAGAGATAGAGGTAGGGTGAGGGTGAGGTTTAGGGTTAGAGTTAGGGTTAGGGTGAGCGTTAGGGTTACTGTAAGGGTTAGCGTTAGGGTTAGGTTTAGTGTTAGGATTAGGGTTAGGGTGAGGTTGAGTTTGAGGGTTAGTGTTAGGGTTAGGCTGAGTGTGAGGTTGAGGGTTAGGGTTAGGGTGAGGGATTGGGTTAGGGTTAGGATTAAGGTGAGGTTTAGGATGAGGTTTAGTGTTAGGATTAGGGTTAGCATGAGGGCAAGTGTGAGGGTGAGGGTTAGGGTTAGAATTATGGTGAGGTTTAGGATTAGGGTTAGGTTTAGGGTTAGGGTGAGGGTTAGGGTTGGGGTTAGTGTTAGGGTGAGTGTGAGGGTTAGGATTAGGTTTAGGGTTAGGGTTATTGTTAGTGTTATGATTAAGGTTAAATTTAAGGTGAGGGTGAGGCTCAGGGTGAGGTTTAGGGTTAGGGTTATGGTGAGGTTTCGGGTTAGGTTTAAGGTTAGGTTTAGGGTGATGGCTTGGGTTAGGGTTAGGGTTACGGTGAGGGTGAGGTTTAGGGTTAGGGTTTGTGTTAGGGTTATTTTAGGGTTTGGGTAACGGTTAAGCTGAGGGTAAGGGTGAGGGTTAGGTTAGGGTTAGGGTGAGGTTTAGGTTTAGGGTTAGGGTTAGAGTTAGGTTTAGGGTGATGGAGAGGTTTAAGGTTAGAGTTAGGGTTAGTGTTAGGGTTAGGGTTAGTGTGAGGGTTATGGTGTGGGTTAGAGTGACGGTTATGGTTAGCTTTAGGGTGAGGGTTAGGGTTATGTTTAGGGTGAGGTTTAGGATGAGGTTTAGGGTTAGGTTTAGGGTTAGGGTTAGTTTTAGGGTTAGGATTAGGGTTAGGGTTAAGGTTAGGGTGAGGGTTAGGGTTAGGGTAAGGGTTAGGGTTTGGCTTAGGGTTAGGGTTAGGGTTATTGTTAATGTTATGGTTAGTGTTAAGTTTGCGGCGAGGGTGAGGCTCAGGGTGAGGGTTATGGTTAGTGTTAGTGTTTGGTTTAGGGTTAGTATTATTATTAGGGTTTGGGTTAGAGTTACGGTCATGGTGAGACTGAGGGTGAGGGTTAGGGTGAGGTTTAGGGTGAGGTTTAGGGTTAGGGTTAGGGTTAGTTTTAGGGTACTGGTGAGGTTTACGGTTAGAGTTAGGCGGAGGGGGAGGTTTAGGGTGAGGGTTAGGGTTAGGTTTAGTGTTAGTATTAGGGTGAGGGTGAGGGTTAGGTTGTGGTTTAGGGATAGGGTTAGGGTTAGGATTAAGTTTAGGGTGAGGGTGATGGTGAGGGTTATGTTTAGGCTTAGGCTTAGGGTTAAGCTGAGGGTGAGACTGGGGTTGAGGATTTGGTTTAGGGTGATTGTTAGGGTTAGGGTTAGGGTTAGGGTAAGGGTTAATGTTAATGTTATGGTTAGGTTTAAGTTTGCAGTGAGAGTGAGGCTGAGGGTGAAGTTTATGGTTAGGGATAAGGTTATGGTTAGTGTTATTGTTAGGGTTAGGGTTAGAGTTTGGTGAGGGTGAGGGTGATGGTGAGGGTTAGGGTTACGGTGAGATTTATTGTAAGGTTTAGGGTTAGGCTTAGGTTGAGAGTGAGGATTAGGTTTAGAGTTTGGGCTATTGGGAAGGTTAGGTTGAGGGTTAGGGTTAGGTTGAATTTTAGGGATAGGGTTAGGGTTAGGATTAGGGTTAGGGTGAGGTTGTGTGTGAGGGTTAGGGTTAGGGTTAGGGTTAGGCTCAGGCTTAGGCTGAGGGTGATGTTGGGGGTGAGGGTTAGTGTTACACTGAGGGTGAGGATTAGGGTTAGTGTGAGGGTTAGGATGAGGGTTAGAGTTACAGTGAGGGGGACCGTTAGGGTTAAGGTGAGGGTTAGGGTTAGGATTAGGGTTAGGGTGAGGTTGAGGGTTAGTATTGGGGTTAGGGTTAGGTTTATTGTTAGTGTTATGGTTAAGGTTACTTTTGGAGTGTGCATGAGTCTGAGGGTGAGGGTTATGGTTAGGATTAGGGTTATGGTTAGGATTAAGGTTAGGGTGAGGGTGAGATTGAGGGTGAGGGGTAGGGTTAGGGTGATGGTTAGTGTTATGATTAGCTTGAAGGTTAGGATGAGGTTTAGGGATACATTGAGTGTTAAGTTGAGGGTGAAGGTAAGGGTAAAGTTGAGGGTTATTCTGTAGGTGAGGGTTAAGATAAGTGTGAGGGTTAGGGTGAGGGTTAGGGTAAGTGTGAGGGTTAGGGGTTAGGGGGAGGGGGAGGGTTAGATTGAGGATTAGGGTTAGGGTTAGTGTGAGGTTTAGGGTGAGGATAAGGGTTGAGTGTTAGGTGAGGGTAAGAGTTAGAATTAAGGTTAGGGTGAGGGCTAGGGTGAGGTTGATGGTTAGGGTTAGAGTTAGGGTTAGGGTGAGGTTTAGGGTGAGGGTGAGTGTGAGGGTTAGGGTTACAGTGAGGGTTAGTGTTAGGGTTAAGGTTAGTGTTAGGGTGATGGTTAGGGTTAGGGTGAGGGTTACAGTTAGGTTGAGGGTTAGGGTTCGTGTTAGGGTTATTTTTAATTTTAGGTTTAGGGTTACGTTGAGGGTGAGGGTGAGGGTGAGGGTTAGGGTTAGGGTTAGTGTGAGGTTTAGGGTTATGATTAGAGTTAGAGTTAGGATTAGGGGTAGGGTGAGGTTTAGGGTTTGATAGGCTTGTGGTGAGGGTTAGGTTGACGATTAGGGTTAGGGTTATTGTTAGGTTAGGGTTAGGATGAGGGTTAGTGTGAGGGTTAGGGTTAGAGTTAGGGTTAGAGTTAGGATTAGGGTAAGCGTGAGGGTGAGTGTGTGGTTTAGGGTTAGGTTAAGGGTTAGGCTTAGGGTTAGGCTGAGGGTGAGGTTGAGGGTGAGGTGTAGGTTTAGGATGAATGTTAGAATTAGTTTTAGGGTGTGGGTTAGGGTGAGGGTTAGGGTGAGGTTTAGGGTGAGGGTTTAGGATTAGTGTTAGGCTGAGCGCTAGGTTGAGGGTGAGGTTTAGGGTTAGGTTTATGGTGAGGTTTAGGGTTAGGGTTAGGTTGAGGGTGAGGTTCAATTTTAGAGTTAGTGTTAGGGTGAGGGTTAGGGTTAGGATTAGTGTTAGGGTTAATGTTATGGTTAGTGTTAAGGTTAGGGTGAGGGTTAGGGTTATGTTTAGGATTAGGTTTAGGGTTACTGTGAGGGTGAGTGTGAGTGTTAGGGTGACGGTTAGGGTTAGGTTTAGGGTAAGGCTGAGGGTGAGTGTGAGGTTGAGGTTTAGGGTTAAGGTGAGGGTGAGGTTTAGGGTTAGAGTTAGTGTTAATTTGAGCGTTAGTGTGAGAGTGAGTGTTAGGGTTAGGTTGTGGGTGAGGGTTAGGATTAGGGTGATGCTTAGGGTTATGATCAGGGTGAGGGTTAGGATGAGGGTTAGGGTTAGTGTGAGGGTTAGGGTGAGGGTGACAGTAAGGGTAAAGGTGAGGGTTAGGCTGAGAATGAGGATTACAGTAAGGGTGAGGGTTAGGGTTAGGGTGAGGTTTAGGGTTAGGGTTAGGGTGTGGTTTAGATTGAGGATTCGTTTTTGGGGTTAGTGTGAGGTTTAGAGTGAGGATGAGGGTTAGGATTAAGTTGAGGTCTAGGGTGACGATGAGGGTTAGGTTTAGGGTTAGGGTGAGTGTTAATGTTAGGGTGATTGTTAGGGTTAGTGTGAGGGTAAGTGTTAGGGTGAGATTTAGTGTTAGAGTGAGGTTTATGTTTAGAATGAGGGTTAGGGTTAGGTTTAGGGTTATTTTTAGGGTTAGCGTTAGGGTTAGGATGAGAGTCAGGGTTAGGATTAGGGTTAGGGTGAGGGCTAGGGTGAGGGTGAGGATTAGGGTAGAGTTAGGCATAGGCTTAGTGTTAGGCTGAGGCTGAGGGTGAGGTTGAGGGTTAGGGTTAGCATGATGGTTAGGGTCATGGTTAGGGTGAGGGTTAGGATGAGGATTAGGGTTAGGGTGAGGGTGACATTAAGGGTCAAGTTGAGGGTTAGGGTGAGGATTAGGGTTAGGGTTAGGGTGATGGTGAGGATTAGATTGAGGAGTAGTGTTAAGGTTAGAGTGAGGTTTAGGGTGAGGGTGAGGGTTAGGGTTATGGTGAGGGTTAGTGTTAGGACTATTGTTAGTTTTATGGTGAGGGTTATGGTTATGGTTAGGGTTAGTGTTAGGTTTAGGGTTATTGTAAAGGTTAGGGTTAGGGTTAAGGTTACGGTGAGGGTGAGGTTAAGGGTAAGGTTTAGGGTTAGGGTGAGGTTTAGGTTTAGCGTTAGGGTTAGGGTTATTGTTAGTGTTATGGTTAGTGTTAAGTTTGCGGTGAGGGTGAGGCTCAGGGTGAGGTATACGGTTAGTATTAGGGTTAGGGTTAGTGTTAGGGTTAGTATAATTGTTAGGGTTAGGGTTAGAGTTAAGGTCATGGTGAGAGTGAGGGTGAGGGTTTGGGTGAGTTTTAGGGTGAGGTTTAGGGTTAGGGTTAGGGTTATGGTTAGGGTGCTCGTGAGGTTTAGGGTTATAATTCGGGTGAGGGTGAGGGTGAGTGTGAGGGTTAGGGTTAGGTTTAGTGTTAGCATTAAGGTGAGGGTGAGAGTTAGGTTGAGTTTTAAGGATAGGGTTATTGTTACAATTACGGTTAGGGTGAGGGTGAGGGTTAGGTTTAGGCTTAGGCTTAAAGCTAGGCTGCGGGTGAGGCTGTGGGTGAAGATTAGGGTTAGGGTGATGGTTAGGGTTAGGGTTAGTGTTATTGTTAGGGTTAGAGTTAGAATTACCATGAGGGTGAGTGTGCGGGTAGGGTTAGGGTTAGGGTTAAGCTGAGGTTTAGGGTTAGGTTTGAGATAGGGTTAGGGTGAGGGTGAGGTTTAGGGTTAAAGGTAGGGATAGGGTTAGGGTTAGACTTAGGGTTAGGCTGAGGGTGAGGGTGGGGTGAGGATTAGGGTTAGGGTTAGGGTTAGAGTTACTGTTAGGGTTAGGGTTAGGGTAAGGGTTAATATTAGTGTTATGTTTAGGTTTAAGTTTGCAGTGAGGGTGAGGATGAGGGTGAGATTTATGGTTAGGGTTAGGGTTATGGTTAGTGTTATTGTTAGGGTTGGGGTTAGAGTTATGGTGAGGGTGAGGGTGAGGGTGCGGGTTAGACTTACGGTGAGGTTTAGGGTTAGGGTTAGGTTGAGGGTGAGGATTAGGTTTAGAGTTAGGGTTAGTGGGTGGGTTAGGGTGAGGGGTAGGTTTAGGGTTAGGGTTAGGCTTAGGGTTAGGCTGAGGGTGAGGATGAGGGTGAGGGTTAGGGTTAGGTTGAGGGTGAGGTTTAGGTTTAGAGTTAGGTTTGGGGGAGGGTTAGGGGGAGGGCTAGTGTTAGGGTTAGTGTTAGTGTTAGGATTAGGATTAGGGTTAGGATGAGGTTGAGTGTGAGGGTTAGGGTTAGGGTTAGGCTTAGGGTTAGGCTGAGGGTGAGGGTGAGGGTTAGGTTTAGGGTGAGGTTTAGGGTTAGGATTAGGGTGAGGGATAGGATGAGGTTTAGGGTTAGGATTAGGGTTAGGATGAGGGCAAGGGTGTGTTTGATGGTTAGGCTTAGCATTATGGCAAAGTTTCGGATTAGGATTAGGTTTAGGGCTAGGGTGAGTGTTAGGATTAGGGTTACGGTGAGGTTGAGGTTTAGGATTAGGGTGAAGGTTAGGGTTAGGTTTAGGGTGAGGGTGATGGTTAGGATTAGGGTTAGGATTAGGGTTATTGTTAGTGTTATGGTTAAGTTTTCAATGAGGGTGAGGCTGAGGGTGAGTGTTAGGTTTAGGGTTAGGGTTAGGGTGAGGGCTTGGGTTAGGTTTAGGGTTACGGTGAGGGTGAGGGTTAAGGTTAGTGTTAGGGTTAGGGTTATTGTTAGGGTTAGGTTTAGAGTTATGGTGAGGGTGAGGGTGAGGGTGAGGTTTAGGGTTAGGGTGAGGGTTAGGTTTATTGTTAGAATTAGGGTTAGGGGGAGAGTTAGGGTGAAGGTTAGGGTTAGGTTTAGTGTTAGGGTTAGGGTTTTTGTTAGGATTAGGGTTAGAGTTATGGTGAGGGTGAAGGTGAGTTTGAGGTTTAGGTTGAGGGTGAGGGTAAGGTTTAGGTTTAGAATTAGGGTTAGGGAGATAGTTAGGGTGAGGGTTAGGGTTAGGTTTTGTGTTAGGGTTAGGGTTAGGGTGAGGGTTAGTTTGAGGTTTAGGGTTAGGGTTAGGGTAAGGTTTAGGATTAGGGTTATGGTGAGGGTGAGTGTGAGGGTTAGGGTTAGGGTTAGGCGTAGACTTAGAGTTAGGCTGTGGGTGAGAGTGGGGATGAGGATTAGGTTTTGGGTGATGGTTAGTGTTAGTGTTATGTTTAGGGTTATGATTAAGTTTAGGGTTAGGATTAGGGTTAGGGTGAGGGCTAGGGTGAGGGTGAGGGTTAGTTTTAGGGTTAGGCTCAGGCTTTAGGGTTAGGCTGATGGTGAGGTTGAGGGTCAGGGTTAGTGTTAGGGTGATGCTTAGGATTATGTTCAGGGTGAAGGTTAGGATGAGGGTTATGGTTAGGGTGAGGGATTTGGGTGAGGGTGATGGTAAGGGTAAAGCTGAGGGTTAGGCTGAGTGTGAGGATTAAGGTAAGGTCTAAGGTTAGGGTGAGGGTTAGGGTTAGGGTGAGGGTGAGGTTAAGATTGATGATTAAGTTTAGGGTTAGTGTGAGGTTTAGAATGAGGATGAGGGTTAGGGTTAGGGTGAGGGTAGGTTGAGGGTGAGGGTTAGGGTTAGGCTAAGGGTGAAGTTTAATGTTAGGGTGATGGTTAGGGTTAGTGTGAGTGTTATTGTTAGGGTTAGGGTTAATGTTAGGGTGAGGGTAAGAGTTAGTTTGAGGGTTAGGTTTAGGGTGAGGGTTATGTTTAGAATGAGGGTTAGGGTTAGGGTAAGGGTTATTGTTAGGTCAGGGTTAGTGTTACATTTACGGTGAGGGTGAGAGTTAGGGTTTGGGTCAGGGTGTGGTGTATGTTTAGGGTTAGGGTTAGAGTTAGGTTTAGGGTGAGGGTTAAGTTTAGATTTAGAGTTAGCGTTAGTGATAGTGTTAGGGTTAGGGTGAGGGTCAGTGTGAGGGTTAGGGTTAGGCTTAAGCTTACGGTTAGGCTTAGGCTTAGACCGAGCATGAGTGTGAGGGTTAGGGTTAGGGTTAGGGTGAGGTTTAGGTTTATGGTTACGGTGAGGATTGGGTTAGGTTTAGTGATAGTGTTAGGGGTAGGGTTAGGGTGAGGGTGACAGTAAGGGTAAATGTGAGGGTTTGGGTTAGGATCAGGTTTAGATTGAAGGTGAGTGTGAGGGTTATGGTTAGGGGTAGGGTTAGGCTTAGGGTTAGGGTGAGAGTTAGGGTTAGGGTTAGGGCTGGTGTTGGTGTTAGGGGTAGGGTTAGGGTGAGGGTTAGGGTGAAGGTGAGGATTAGTGTTAGGATTAGGATTAGGATTAAGTTGAGGGTGAGTGTGAGGGTTCGTGTTAGGGTTAGGGTTAGGGTGAGCTTGAGGGTTAGGGTTAGGGTTAGGGTGAGGTTTAGGGTTAGGGTCAGTGTTAGTGTTAGGGTTAGGGTGAGGGTTAGGGTAAGGGTTAGTGTTAGGGTTAGGGTTAGTGTGAGGGTTAGGATGAGGGTGAGGGTTAGGGTTAGGGTTAGGATTATGATTAGTGGTAGTGTTAGGGTGAGTGCTTGGGTTAGGCTTAGGGTTAGGATTAGGCTTAGCATTAAGCTGAGGGTGAGGGTGAGTGTTAGGTTTAGGGTTCAGGTTAGGGTTAGCATTTGGGTGACAGTTAGTGTTCGGGTTAAGTTTAGGGTTAGGGTGATGGTTTTGAATTAGGTTTTCGGTTAAGGCTTAGGGGGAGTGTTAGGATGAGGATTAGGTTTAGGATTAGGTTTAGGGCGATGGCTAGGTTGAGGGTGAGGATTAGGGTTATTGTTAAGGAGAGGTTAAGGGTTAGGGTTAGGGTTAGGGTGAGGGTTAGGATGAGGGTTAGGGTTATGGTGAGGGAGAGGGTTAGGGTTAGGGTGAGAGTTAGGTTGAGGATGAGGGTTAGGGTGAGGGTGAGGGTTAGGATTAGGGTTATGGTTAGGATTATTGTTAGTGTTATGGTTCTGGTTACCTAGGCAGAGATGGTGAGTCTGAGGGTGAGGGTTAGGGATAGGATTAGGGTTAGGTTTAGGTTTCGAGTTAGGATTAGTGTTATTGTTAGGGTTAGGGTTAGAGTTCCGGTGAAGGTGAGGGTGAGGGTAAGCATGAGGGTTAGGGTTAGGGTTAGGGTGAGGTTTAGTGTCAGGGTTAGGATTAGGTTTAGGGTGAGGGTGAGTATGAGGGTTAGGGTTATGATTAGGGTTTGGCTTAGGTTTAGGCTGAGGGCGAGGGTGAGTGTGAGGGTTGGTGTTAGTTTGAGTTTTAGGGTTAGGATTACAGTGAGTGTCAGGTTTAGCATTAGTTTGAGGGTTACAATTAGGTTTAGGATTAGGTTGAGGTTTAAGGTTAGGGTTAGGGTTTGGGTTAGAATGAGTTTTAGGGTTACAATTAGGGTTAGGGTGAGGGCTAGGGTGAGGGTGAGGTTTAGTGTTAGGGTTAGGGTGAGGTTTAGGTTTAGGGGGAGGGTTAGGGGGAGGGTTAAGTTTCGGGTTACATTGAGGGTGTGGGTTAGGTTTGAGGTGAGGGTTATGTTGAGTACTAAAGTGAGGGTGAGGGTTAGGATTACGGTTAGGGTGAAGGTTAGGTTGAGGTTTAGGTTTAGGGTTAGGGTTAGGTTTAGGAATAGGGTTGTGTTGAGGGTGATGTTGAGGATGAGGATTAGGTTTAGAGTGATGGTTCCGTTAATGGTTAGGTTGAGAGTTAGGATGAGGGTTAGGGTTAGGCTTAGGCTTAGGGTTAGGCTGAGGCTGAAGTCGAGGGTGAGGGTTAGGGTTAGGGTGATGGTTAGGGTTACGGTTAGTGTGAGGGTTAGAATGAGGGTTAGCTTTGGGGTGAGGGTTAGGATGAGGGTGACAGAGTAAAGGTGTGGGTTAGGCTGAGGGTGAGGGTTATTGTAAGGGTGAGGGTTCTGGTTAGGGTTAGGGTGAGGGTGAGGGTTAGATTGAGGATTAGTGTTAGGGTTAGTGTGAGGTTTAGGTTGAGGATGCGTGTTAGGTTTAGGGTGAGGTCTAGGGTGAAGTTGAGGGTTAGGGTTTGGGTTAGGGTGAGGTTTAGGTTTAGGGTGATTGTTAGCGTTAGTGTGAGGGTTAGTATTAAGGTTAGTGTACATGTTAGGGTAAGGGTAACTGTTAGGGTAAGGTTTAGTTTTAGGGTGAGGTTTAGGATTAGCGTTAGGGTTAGGGTTAGGGTGAGGGTGAGGTTTAGGGTTAGAGTTAGGGTTAGGGTGAGGCTGAGGTTTAAGGTTAGGGTTAGGTTTAGTGTTAGGGTTAGAGTTAGGGTGAGGTTTAGTGTGGGTGTGAGGGTTAGTGTTAGGGTTAGGATTAGGGTTAGCGTTAAGGTGAGGGTGAGTGTGAGGGTTAGGGTTAAGGTTAGGTTTAGGTTTAGAATTAGGGTGAGGGTGAGGGTGAGGGTTACGGGTAGGGTGAGTGTTGGGGTTAGGGTTAGAATGAGGGTTAGGTTGAGGTTTAGGCTTAGGCTTAGGGTTTGGGTATGGGCTAGGTTGAGGGGGAGGGTTAGTGTTAGGGTTAGTGTGAGGGGTAGGGTGAGGGTAAGGGTTAGTGTTAGGGTTAGGGTTAGGGATAGGGTGAGTTTTAGTGTGGGGTTGAGGGTTAGTGTTAGTTTGGATTAGGGTTAGGGTTAAGGTGAGGGGGAGTGTGAGGGTTAGGGTTAGGGTTAGGGTTAGGGTTAGGTTTAGAGTTAGGGTGAGGGTGAGGGTGAGGGTTACGGTTAGGGTGAGTGTTGGGGTTAGGGTTAGAGTGAGGCTTAGGGTGAGTGTTAGGCTTAGGCTTATGGTTTGTGTATGGGCTAGGGTGAGGGTGAGGGTTACGGTTTGGGTGAGGGGTAGGTTAAGGGGTAGGGTTAGTGTTAGGGTTAGGGTTGGGGTTAGGGTTAGGCTTAATGTTAGGCGGATGGGGAAGGTGTGGGTGAGGGTTAGGGTTAGGGTGAGGGTGAGGTTTAGGGTTAGAGTTAGCATTAGGGTAAGGGTTAGTGTGAGGGTTAGGGTTAGGGTTAGTGTTACTGTTAGGGTTAGGATGAGGGTGAGTGTGAGGGTCAGGGTTAGTCTTAGACTGAGGCGGAGGCTTAGGCAGAGCGTGAGGGTGAGGGTGAGGGTTAGGGTTTGGGTGAGGGGTAGGTTAAGGGGTAGGGTTAGTGTTAGGGTTAGGGTTGGGGTTAGGGTTAGGCTTAATGTTAGGTGGATGGGGAAGGTGTGGGTGAGGGTTAGGGTTAGGGTGAGGGTGAGGTTTAGGGTTAGAGTTAGCGTTAGGGTAAGGTTTAGTGTGAGGGTTAGGGTTAGAGTTATTGTTACTGTTAGGGTTAGGATGAGGGTGAGTGTGAGGGTCAGGGTTAGTCTTAGACTGAGGCGGAGGCTTAGGCAGAGCGTGAGGGTGAGGGTGAGGGTTAGGGTTAGGGTTTTAGGGTTAGGGTGAGTGTTAGGATGAGGTTTAGGTTTAGCATTAGGGTTAGGGTGAGGGCTAAAGTTAGGGTGAGGGTTAGGGTTAGCCTTAGGGTGAGATTTAGGGTTAGGGTTAGGTTAAAGGTTGAGGTGAGGCTGAGGGTAAGGATTAGGGTTAGAGTTACAGTGAGGGTCAGGGTTTGGGTTAGGTTTAGGGTTAGTGTTATAGTTAAGGTTAGGATTAGATTTACAATAAGGTGAGGGTGAGCGTGAGGGTTAGGATCAGGGTTAGGGTGAGGTTTAGGGTTAGGATTATTGTTAGGGTGAGGGTGAGGATTAGGGTTAGAGTTATGGTTAGGGGCAGGGTTAGGTTGAGGTTTAGGTTTAGGGTTAGTGTTAGGCTTAGGCTTAGGGTTAGGCTGAGGCTGAGGGTGTTGTGAGGGTTAGGGTTAGGGTGATGGTTGGGTTTGCCTTTACGGTGAGGGTTAGGATGAGGATTTAGGTTATGGTGAGGATTAGGGTTAGGGTGACCGTAAGGGTAAAGGTGAAGGTTAGGCTGAGGGTGAGGATTACGGTAAGGGTGAGGGTTAGGGTTAGGGTGAGGGTGAGGGTTAGATTCAGTAATAGTGTTAGGGTTAGTGTGAGGTTCAGGGTGGGAATCAGGGTTAGGGTTAGGTTGAGGGCTAGGTTGAGGGTGAGAGTTAGTGTTAGGGTGAGGTTTAGGGTTAGGGTGATGGTTAGGGTTAGTGTTATGGTTAGGGTTAGTGTTAGGGTGAGGGTAAGTGTTAGGGTGAGGGTTAGGTTTAGGGTGAAGGTTATGGTTAGGCTGCGGGTGAGGGTGAGGGTTAGGGTTTGGATTAGGATTAGGGTAAGGGTTAGGGTGAGTGTGAGGGTTAGGTTTAGTGTTAGGATTAGACTTAGGTTTACACTGAGAATGAGGGTGAGGGTGAGGGTAAGGTTTAGTATTAGGGTTAGGGTGAGGGTGAGTGTGTGTGTTAGGGTTAGGCTTAGGTTTATGCTTAGGGTTAGGGTGAGGGTGAGGTTGAGGGTGAGGTTTAGGGTTAGGGTGAGGGTTAGGGTAAGGGTTATGGGGAGGGTTAGAATAATGGTTAGGATTAGGATTATGGTTAGGGTGAGGGCTATAGTGAGGGTGAGGTTTAGGGTTAGTGTTAGGGTGAGGGTTAGGGTTAGGGTGAGGGTTGGGATTCAGGTTAAGTTTATGTTTAGGGTAAGGGTTAGAGTAAGGGTTATGGTGAGGGTGAGGGTTAGGGTTAGTTTGAGGGTTAGGGTTAGTTATTAGCGTTAGGGTGAGGGTGAGGGTGTGGGTTAGGGTTAGTGTTAAGGTGAGGGTTAGGATGAGGGTTAGGATTAGGGTTAGGCTGAGGGTGAGGTTTAGGGTTAGAGTTAGGGTAAGGGTGAGGCTGAGGTTGAGTGTTAGGTTTAGGGTTAGTGTTAGAGTTAGGGTTAGGATGAGGGTTAAGGAGAGGGTGAGGGTTAGGCTTAGGTTTAGGATTAGATTAGGGTAATGGTTAGGGTGAATGTTAGGTTTAGGGTTAGGGTTAGGCTTAGGCTTAGGGTTAGGCTGAGGGAGAGGGTGAGGGTTAGGGTTAGCTTTAGGTTGAGGTTTAGGGTTAGGGTTAGCTTGAGAGTTAGGGTTCAGGTTAAGTTAAGAGTTAGGGTGAGAGTTAGGGTTAGGGTTACGGTTAGCGTGAGGGTTAGGGTTAGGTTGAGGGTTACAGTTAGGTTAGGGTGAGGTTAGGATTAGGGTTAGTGTTAGGGCAAGGTTTAAGGTTAGGGTTAGGTTTAGGGTGAGGGTTAGGATGAAGGTTAGGGTTACCGTGAGTTTGAGGTTAGGTTTAGGGTGAAGGTTAGGGTTAGGATAAGGGTTAGGGTGAGGGTGAGTGTTAGCATTAGGGTTAGGGTTAGGGTTAGGTTTAGGGTTAGGGTTAGTGTTAATTTTATGGTTAGTTTTACAGTTATGGTGAGGGTGATGGTGAGGGTGAGGCTGAGGTTGAGGGTTAGGTTTAGGGTTAGGGTTAGGGTTAGGGTTAGTGTGAGGTTTAGGGTTAGATATAGGGTTAGGAGAGGGTTAGGGGAAGGGTTTGTTTAGGGTTAGGTTTAGGGTTAGGGTTACGGTGATGGTAAGTGTTAGAGTTAGGGTTAGGGTTAGGGTTAGAGTGAACTTTAGGGTTAGGGGTTGGGTTAGGGTTAGAGTTACGGTGAGGGTGAGGGTGTGGGTGAGTGTGAGGGTTAGGGTTAGTTTTAGGTTTAAGGTTAGGGTGAGGGCTAGGGTGAAGATGAGGTTTAGGGTTAGGTTGAGGGTAAGGTTTAGTGTTAGTGTTAGGGTTAGGGTTAGGGTGAGTGTGAGGTTTAGGTTTAGAGTTAGGGTTAAGGTGAGGCTGAGGGTGAGGGTTAGGGTTAGGGTTAGGGTTAATGTTAAGTTTAGGGTTAGGGTGAGGGTTAGCGTGAGGTTTAGGGTTTGGGTTAGGATTAAGCTTAGGGTTAGGGTTAGGGTGAGTGTGAGGGTTAGGGTTTGGGTTAGGCTTAGGCTTAGGGTTAGGCTGAGGGTGAGGGTGAGGTTGAGGGTTAGGGTTAGGTTGAGGGTTACGGTTAGGTTTAGGGTGAGTGTTAGGTTTTGGTTAATTTTAAGGTTAGGGTGAGGATGAGGGTTAGGATTAGGGTTAGGGTGAGGACTAGGGTGAGAGTGAGGGTTAGGGTTAGTGTTAGGGTAAGGTTTAGGGTTAGGATTAGGATTCGGGTGAGGGTTAGGATGAGGGTTAGGATGAGGGTTAGGGTTACGGTGAGGGGTAGAGTTAGCTTGAGGGTTAGGGTTAGGATTAGTGTTAGGGTTGGGTGAGTGTTAGGATTATGTTTAGGATTTCGGTTAAGGTTTGGTTTACGGTTAGGATTAATGTTATTGTTAGGGTTAAGTTTAGAGTTATGGTGAGGGTGAGGGTGAGGATTAGTGTTTGGGTTAGGGTCAGGTTTAGGGTTAGTGTTAGGATTAGGATAAGGGTGAGGGAGAGGTTTAGTTTTATATATAGGGTTAGGGCGAGGGTTATTTTGAGGGTTAGGGTTAGGGTTAGTGTTAGGGTTAGGGTAAGGTTGAGGGTTAGGTTGAGGTTTACGGTAAGGGTGAGTGTTAGGGTTAGAGTTAGGCTTAGGCTTAGGGTTAGACTGAGGGTGAGGTTGGGGGTGAGGATTAGGGTTAGGGTGATGGTTAGGGTTAGGTTAGGGTGAGGATTAGGAGGAGGGTTAGGGTTAGGATTAGGGTTAGGCTGAGGGTGAAGTTGAGGTTATTGTTAGGGTGAGAGTTAGGTTTGGGGTTAGGGTGAGAGTTAGGGTTTGGGTTAAGTTTAGGGTTAAGTTGAGGGTTAAGGTAAGGGTTACGATGAGGGTGAGGGTTAGGGTTAGGTTGAGGGTTAGGGTTCGGATTAGGGTTAGGGTGAGTGTGACAGTGAGGGTTAGGTTTAGTGTTAGGGTGAGGGTTAGGATGAGGGTTAGGGTTAGGATTAGGGTTAGGGTGAGGGCTAGGGTGAGGGTGAGGTTTAGTGTTACGGTGAGGTTTAGGGTTAGGGTTAGTGATAGGGTTAGGGTGAGGGTGAGGTTTAGTGTTAGAGTTAGGTTTAGGTTTAGGCTGAGGTGAGGGTTAGGGTTAGGGTTAGTGTTAGAGTTAGGTTTATGATGAGGGTTAGGGTGAGAGTGAGGGTTAGGCTTAGTGTTAGGATTAGGATTAGGGTAAGGGTTAGGGTGAGGGTGAGGGTGAGGGTGAGGATCAGGGTTAGGAATAGGGTAAGGCTTATTGGTAGGGTTAGTTTGAGATTTAGTGTTCGGGTTAAGTTTAGGGTTAGGGTGAGGGTTAGGGTTAGGGTTACGGTGATCGTGAGGGTTAGGGTTAGATTGAGGGTTAGGGTTACGCTTAGGATTAGGGTGAGGGGTAGGGTTAGGGTTAGGGTGAGTTTTAGGGTGAGGTTTGGGTTGGAGTTAGGTTTAGGGGCAGGGTTAGGGTGAGGGTTAGGGTTAGGTTAGTGTTAAGGTTAGGGTGAGGTTTAGGGTTAGGGTTAGGGTTATTGTTAGTGTTATGTTTAGGGTGAAGTTTGCGGTGAGGGTGAGGCTGTGGGTGAGGGTCATGGTTATGGTTATGGTTAGGGTTAGTGTTAGTGTTATTGTTAGGGTTAGGGTTAGAGTTAAGGTTAGGTTGAGGGTGAGGGTGAGTGTTAGGTTTAGGGTGAGTTTTAGGGTGAGGTTTAGGGTTAGGGTTTGAGTTAGGTTTAGGGTGAGGGTGAGGTTTAGGGTTAGAGTTAGTTTTGAGGGGAGGGTTAGGGTGAGGTTTAGGGTTAGTGTTAGGATGAAGGTGAGGGTTAGGTTGAGGTTTAGGGATAGGGTTAGGTTTAGGATTAGGTTTAGGGTGAGGGTGAGTGTGAGGGTTAGGGTGAGGGTTCGCCTTAGGCTTAGGGTTTCTCTGAGGGTGATGGTGGGGGTGAGGATTAAAGTTAGGGTGATGGTAAGGGTTAGGGTTAGTGTTATTGTTAGGGTTAGGTTTAGAGTTAGGATTAGGGTGAGGGTGAGTTTTAGGGGTAGAGATAGGGTTAGGGTGAGTGTTAGGCTTAGGGTGAGTGTTAGAGTGGGGGTGACGGTAAGGGTAAAGGTGAGGTTTAGGCTGTGGGTGAGGTTTACGGTAAGGGTTAGGGTTACCGTTAGGGTGAGGGATAGGGTTAGTGTTAGGATGAAGGTGAGGGTTAGGGTTAGATTGAGGATTAGTGTTAGGGTTAGTGTGAGGTATAGGGTGAGGATGCGGGTTAGGGTTAGGGTGAGGTCTAGGGTGAGGATGAGGATTAGGGTTAGTGTTAGAGTGAGGTTTAGGGTTAGGGTGATGGTTAGGGTTAGTGTTAGGGTGAGGTTAAGTGTTAGGTTTAGGGTTAGGATTAATGTGAGGGTTAGGCTTAAGGTGAGGGTTAGGGTGAGGGTGAGTTTTAGGGTTAGGGTTTGGATTAGGTATAGGTTTAGGGTTAGGGAGAGTGTGTGGTTTAGGGTTAGCGTTAGTGTTAAGCTTAGGGTTAGGCTGAGGGTGAGGGTGAGGGTTATTGTTAGAGTGAGGGTTAGGGTTAGGGTTAGGGTGAGAGTTAGGTTTTGGTTTAAGTTTAGGGTTAGAGTGAGGATTAGGGTAAGGGTTACAGTAAGGGTGAGGGTTAGTTTTAGGTTGAGGGTTAGGGTTAAGGTTAGGGTGAGGTTTAGGATGAGGATTAGGGTTTGGATTAGGTTTAGGGTGAGGGGTAGTGTGAGGGTGAGGTTTAGGGTTAGGGTGAGGTTTAGGTTTAGGTTTAGGGTTACGGATAGGGTGAGGGTGAGGTTTAGGGTTACAGTTAGGGTTAGGTTGAGGCTGAGGGTGAGGGTTAGGGTTAAGGTTAGTGTTAGAGTTAGGTTTACGGTGAGGGTTAGGGTGAGAGTGAGGGTTAGGCTTAGTGTTAGTATTAGGATTAGGGTAAGGGTTAGCATGAGGGTGAGGGTGAGGGTGAGGATGAGGGTTAGGGATAAGGTAAGGTTTAGGGATAGGGTTAGTTTGAGATTTAGGGTTCGGGTTAAACTTAGGGTTAGGGTGATGTTTAGGGTTAGGGTTATGGTGAGCGTGAGGGTTAGGGTTAGGTTGAGGGTAATGGTTTGGTTTAGGATTAGGTTGAGGGTTAGTTTTAGGGTTAGGGTGAGGTTTAGGGTGAGGTTTTGGGTTAGAGTTAGGTTTAGGGGCAGGGTTAGGGTGAGGTTTACGGTTAGGGTTAGTGTTAAGGTTAGGGTGAGTGTTAGGGTTAGGGTTAGGGTTAGGGTTATTGTTAGTGTTATGGTTAGGGTGAAGTTTGCGGTTACGGTGAGGCTGAGGGTGAGGGTTATGGTTATGGTTATGGTTATGGTTAGGGTTAATGTTATTGTTAGGGTTAGGTTTAGAGTTAAAGTTAGATTGAGGGTGAGGGTGAGGGTGAGTGTTACGGTTAGAGTGAGTTGTAGGGTGAGGTTTAGGGTTAGGGTTAGGGTTAGGGTTAGGGTGAGGGTGAGGTTTAGGGTTAGAGTTAAGATTGAGGGGAAGGTTAGGGTTAGGTTTAGGGTTTGGGTTAGAATGAGGGTAAGGGTTAGGTTGAGGTTTAGGCGTAGGGTTAGGTTTAGGATTAGGGTTAGAGTGAGGGTGAGTATGAGGGTTAGGGTGAGGCTTAGGGTTAGGCTCAAGGTGATGTTGGGGGTGAGGATTAAGGTTAGGTTGATGGTAAGGGTTAGGGTTAGTGTTAATTTTAGGGTTAGGGTTAGAGTTAGGAATAGGGTGAGTGTGAGGTTTAGGGGTAGATATAGGGTTAGGGTGAGTGATAGGCTTAGGGTGAGGTTTAGGGTGGTTGTGAGGATAAGGGTAAAGGTGAGGGTTAGGCTGAGGGTGATGGTTACGGTAAGGGTTAGTGTTAGGGTTAGAGTGAGGGATAGGGTTAGGTTTAGTGTGAGGGTGAGGGTTAGATTGAGGATTAGTGTCAGGGTTATCGTGAGGTTTAGGGTGAGGATGAGGGTTAGGATTATGGTGAGGTCTAGGGTGAGGATGAGGTTTAGGGTTAGTGTTAGGGTGAGGCTTAGGGTTAGGGTGATGGTTAGAGTTAGTGTTATGGTGAGGTTTAGTGTTAGGGTTAGGGTTAGGATTAATGTTAGGGTTAGGCTTAAGGTGAGGGTTAGGGTGAGGGTGAGGTTTAGGGTGAGGGTTAGGATGAGGGTTAAGGTTAGAATTAGGGTTAGGGTGAGGGCTAGGGTGAGGTTGAGGTTTAGGGTTAGGGTTAGGGTGACGTTTAGGGTTAGGGTTACTGTTACTGATGGGGTGACGGTGAGGTTAAGGGTTATTGTTAGGGTTAGGGTGAGGCTGAGAGTGAGTGTTAGATTTAGTGTTAGTGTTAGAAATAGGGTCACATTGAGGATTACAGTGAGGGTGAGGGTTAGGCTTAGTGTTAGGATTAGGTTTAGGGTAAGGTTTAGGGTGAGTGTGAGGGTTAGGGTTACAGTGATCGTGATTGTTAAGTTTAGGTTGAGGGTTAGAGTTAGGCTTAGGATTAGGGTGATGGTGAGTGTGAGGGTTAGGGTTATGGTAAGGGATTGGGGTAGGGTTAGGGTGAGAGTTATGTTTCGGGTTAAGTTTATGGTTAGGGTGAGGATTAGGTTTAGGATTAGGGTGAGCATGAATGTTAGGGTCAGATTGAGGTTAGGGTTAGGCTTAGGATTATTGTGAGGGTTAGGATCAGGGTTAGGGTGAGGTTTAAGGTGAGTTTTTGGATTAGGGTTAGGGTTAGGGTTAGGGTGAGGGTGAGGTTTAGGGATAGAGTTAGGTTTAGGGGCAGGGTTAGGGTGAGGTTTAGGATTAGGGTTAGTTTTAGGGTTAGGGTGAGGGTTAGGGTTAGTGTTATTGTTTGGGTTATTGTTATTATTAGTGGTATGGTTAGGGTTAACTTTGCAGTGAGGGTGAGGCTGAGGGTGAGGTTTATGGTTAGGGTTAGGGTTAGGGTTAGTGTTATTGTTAGGGTTAGGGTTAGAGTTAAGGGTAGGTTGAGGGTTAAGGTGAGGGTTAGCTTTAGGGTGAAGTTTAGATTGAGGTTTAGGGTTAGGGTTAGGGTTAGGGTTAGGGTGAGGGTGAGGTTTAGGGGTAGAGTTAGGGTTAGGGGGAGGGTTAGGGTGAGGTTCAGGTTTAGGGTTAGGTTGAGGATGAGGTTTCGCTTGAGGTTAAGGGATAGGGTTAGGTTTAGGATTAGGGTTCAGGTGAGGGTGAGTGTGATAGTTAGGGTGAGGGTTAGGCTTAGGCTGAGGGTTAGGCTGAGGGTGAGGGTGGGGGTGAGGATTAGGGTTAGCGGGATGATAAGGGTTAGTGTTAGTGTTATTGTTAGGGTTAGGGTTAGAGTTACTCTTAGTGTGAGGGTGGGGGTGAGGTTAGTCTTAGGGTTAGTGTGAGGTTTAGGTTTAGGGCTATTGTTAGGGTTATTGTGAGGGTGAGGTTTAGGGTTATTTAAAGGGTTAGGGGGAGGGCTAGGGTGAAGGTGAGGGTTAAGGTTAGTGTTAGGTTTATGGTGAGGTTGAGGGTTAGGTTGAGGTTTAGGGTTAGGCTTAGGGATAGGGTTAGTGTGAGGGTTAGTGTTAGGATTAGGGTTAGTGTTAGTGTGAGGGTTTGGGTTAGGGTGAGGGTTATGGTTAGGTTGAGGGTTATGGTTAGGTTGAGGGTTAGGGTTAGGATTATTGTTAGGGTTAGGTTTAGGGTTATTCTGAGGGTGAGGGGAGGGTGAGGGATAGGGTTAGGGTGAAGGTTTTGGTTATGGTTAGGGTTAGGGTTAGTGTTAGTGTTATTGTTAGGGTTAGGGTTAGAATTAAGGTTAGGTTGAAGGTGAGTATGAGTGTTAGGGTTAGGGCGATTTTTAGGGTGAGGTTTAGGTTTAGGGTTAGGGTTAGGGCTCGAGTGAGTGTGAGGTTTACGGTTAGAGTTAGGGTTGAAGAGAGGGTTAGGGTGAGATTTAGGGTTAGGTTTAGGATGAGGGTGAGGGTTGGGTTGAGGTTTAGGGATAGGGTTAGTTTTAGGATTAGGGTTAGGGTGAGGGGGAGTGTGAGGGTTAGGGTGAGGTTTAGGCTTAGTTTTAGGGTTAGGCTGAGGGTGATGGTGGGTGTACGGATTAAGGTTATGGTGACGGTAAGGGTCAAGTGAGGTTTAGGCTGAGGGTGAGGGTTACGCTAAGGGTTAGTGTTAGGGTTAGGGAGAGGGATAGGGTTTGGGTTAGGGTGAGGGTGAGGGTTAGATTGAGGATTAGTGTTAGGGTTAGTGTGAGGTTTAGGGTGAGGATATGGGTTAGGATTATGGTGAGGTCTAGGGTGAGGATGAGGGTTATGGTTAGTGTTAGGGTGAGGCTTAGCGTTAGGGTGATGGTTAGGTTAGTGTTAGGTTGAGGTTTAGTGTTAGGTTTAGGCATAGGATTAATGTTAGGGTTAGGCTTAAGGTGAGGGTTAGGGTGAGGGTGAGGTTTAGGGTTTGGGTTAGGATTAGGAATAGGGTTAGGGTTAGGGTGAGTGTGAGATTTAGTGTTAGCGTTATGGTTAGGCTTAGGGTTAGGCTGAGGGTGAGTGTGAGGGTGAGGGTTATTGTTAGGGTGAAGGTTAGGTTTAGGGTTAGGGTGAAAGTTAGGGTTCCGGTTAAGTTTAGGGTTAGAGTGAGGATTAGGGTAAGGGTTACAGTGAGGATGAGGGTTAGGGTTAGGTTGAGGGTTAGGGTTAGGCTTAGGATTAGGGTTAGGGTTCGGATTAGGTTTAGGGTGAAGGCTAGGGTGACGGTGAGATTTAGGTTTAGGGTTAGGGTGAGGTTTAGGTTTAGGTTTAGTGTTAGGGATAGGGTGAAGGTGAGGTTTAGGGTTAGAGATAGGGTTATGTTGAGGCTGAGGGTGAGGGTTA
This sequence comes from Dipodomys merriami, assembly GCF_024711535.1. NCBI lineage: Eukaryota > Metazoa > Chordata > Mammalia > Rodentia > Heteromyidae > Dipodomys > Dipodomys merriami. The sequence goes on along the minus strand of NW_027202471.1, from coordinate 2,362,906 downwards.
GGTTTAGGGTTAGTGTTAGAGTTAGGGATACGGTGAGGTTTAGGGTGAGAGTGAGGTTTAGGCTTAATGTTAGGATTACGATTAGGGTAAGGGTTTGGGTGAGGTTGAGGGTGAGGTTTAGGGTTAGGGTAAAGTTTAGGGGTAGGGTTAGGGTGAGATTTAGGGTTCTGGTTAAGTTTAGGGTGAGGGTGAGGATTACTGTTAGGATTACGGTGAGCGTGAGGGTTAGGGTTAGGTTGAGGGTTATGGTTAAGCTTAGGATTAGGGTTAGGGTTAGGGTTAGGGTTAGGGTGAGGTTTAGGGTGAGGTTTTGGGTTAGAGTTAGGTTTAGGGGCAGGGTTAGGGTGAGGTTTAGGGTTAAGGTTAGTGTTAAGGTTAGGGTGAGGGTTACGGTTAGGGTTAGGGTTTGGGTTATTGTTAGTGTTATGGTTAGGGTGAAGTTTGCGGTGAGGCTGAGGCTGCGGGTGAGGGTTATGGTTATGGTTATGGTTATAGTTAGTGTTAGTGTTATTTTTTGGGTTAGGGTTAGATTTAAGTTTAGGTTGAGGGTGAGGATGAGTGTTAAGGTTATGGTGAGTTTTAGGGTTAGGTTTAGGGTTAGGGTTAGGGTTAGGGTTAGGGTGAGGGTGAGGTTTAGGGTTAGAGTTAAGTTTAAGGGGAGGTTTAGGGTTAGGTTTAGGCTTAGGGTTAAGATGAGGGTGAGGGTTAGGTTGAGGTTTAGGGATAGGGTTAGGTTAAGGATTAGGGTTAGGGTGAGGGTGAGTATGAGGGTTAGGGTGAGGCTTAGGGTAAGACTGAGGCTGATGTTGTGGGTGAGGATTAAGGTTAAGGTGATGTTAAGGGTTAGGTTTAGTGTTATTGTTAGTGTTAAGTTTAGAGTTAGGATTAGGCTAAGGGTGAGGTTTAGGGGTAGAGATAGGGTTAGGGTGAGGGTTAGGCTTAGGGTGAGGGTTAGGTTGTGTGTGAGGGTAAGGGTAAAGGTGAGGGTTAGGCTGAGGGTGAGGTTTACGGTAAGGGTTAGGGTTAGGGTTAGGGGGAGGGATAGGGTTAGGGTGAGGGTGAAGGTTAGGGTTAGATTGAGGATTAGTGTTAGGGTTAGTGTGAGGTTTAGGGTGAGGATGCGGGTTAGGATTAGAGTGAGGTCTAGGGTGAGGATGAGGTATAGGGTGAGTGTTAGGGTGAGGTTTAGGGTTAGGGTGATGTTTAGGGTTAGTGTTAGGGTGAGGTTTAGTGTTAGGGTTTAGGTTAGGATTAATGTTAGGGTTAGGCTTAAGGTGTGGGTTAGGTTGAGGGTGAGGATTATGGTGAGGGTTAGGACGAGGTTTAGGGTTAGAATTAGGGTTAGGATGAAGGCTAGGGTGAGGGTGAGGTTTAGCGTTAGGGTTAGGGTGACGTTTAGGGTTAGGGTTACGGTTAGGGATAGGGTGATGGTGAGGTTTAGGTTTAGAGTTAGGGTTTGGGTGAGGCTGAGGGTGAGTTTTAGGTTCAGTGTTACTGTTAGACATAGGGTTTCAGGGAGGGTTAGGGTGAGGGTTAGGCTTAGTGTTAGGATTAGGATTAGGGTAAGGCTTAGGGTGCGTGTGAGGATTAGGGTTACTGTGAGCGTGATTGTTAGGTTTAGGTTGAGGGTTAGGGTTAGGCTTAGGATTAGGGTGAGGGTGAGGTTGAGGGTTAGGGTTATGGTAAGGTTTAGGGGTAGGGTTAGGGTGAGAGTTAGGTTTCAGGTTAAGTTTAGGGTTAGTGTGAGGGTTAGGTAGGGTTACCGAGAGCATGAGGGTTAGGGTTAGGTTGAGGGTTTGGGTAAGGCTTAGGATTAGGGTGAGAGTTACGGTTAGGGTTAGGGTGAGGTTTAGGGTGAGTTTTTGGATTAGGGTTAGGGTTAGGGTGAGGGTGAGGTTTAGTGTTAGCGTTAGGTTTAGGGACAGGGTTAGGGTGAGGTTTAGGGTTACGATTACGGTAAGCTTGGGGGTTAGGGTTAGGTTGAATTTTAGGGTTAGGCTTAGGATTAGGGTGAGGGTGAGGTTTAGGGTTAGAGATAGGTTTAGGGGCAGGGTTAGGGTGAGGTTTACGGTTAGGGTTAGTGTTAGGGTTAGGGTTAGAGTTAGGGTTAGGGCTGTTGTTTTTTTTAGGGTTATTGTTAGTTTTATTGTTAGGGTTAAGTTTGCGGTGAGGGTGAGGCTGAGGGTGACGGTTATGGTTAGGGTTAGGTTTAGGGATAGTGTTATATTTAGGGTTAGAGTTAGAGTTAAGGGTAGGTTGAGGGTGAGGGTGAGGGTTAGGGTTAGGGTGAGGTTTAGAGTGAGGTTTAGGGTTAGGGTTAGGGTTAGGGTTAGGTTGAGGATGATGTTTTGGGGTAGAATTAGGGTTAGGGGGAGGGTTAGGGGGAGGTTTAAGTTTAGAGTTAGGGTGAGGATGAGGGTTCCTTTGAGTTTCAGGGTTAGGTTTAGGTTTAGGATTAGGGTTCAGGTGAGGGTGAGTGTGAGGGTTAGGGTGAGGGTTATGCTTAGGCTGAGGGTTAGGCTGAGGGTGAGGGTGGGGGTGAGGATTAGGGTTAGGCGGATGGTAAGGGTGAGGGTTAGTGTTGTTAGGGTTTGTGTTAGAGTTACTCAGAGGGTGAGGGTGGGGGTGAGGGTTAGTTTTAGGGTTAGTGTGAGGTTTAGGTTTAGGGTTATTGTTAGGGTTATTGTTAGGGTGAGGTTTAGGGTTAGGTATAGGGTTAGGGGGAGGGTTAGGGTGAGGGTGAGGGTTAGGGTTAGTGTTAGTGTTATGGTGAGTTTGAGGGTTAGGTTGAGGTTTAGGGTTAGGGTTAGGGTTAGGGTTAGTGTGAGGGTTAGTGTTAGTGTTAGGGTTAGTTTTATGGTGAGGGTAAGTTTTAGAGTGAGGGTTTGGGTTAGGGTGAGGGTTATAGTTAGGGTGAGGGTTAGGGTTAGGATTATTGTTAGGGTTATTCTGAGTTTGAGGGTGAGTGTGAATTTTAGGGTTACGGTGATTTTTAGGGTGAGGTTTAGGGTTAGGGTTAGGGTTAGGGTTGGGGTGAGTGTGAGGTTGAGGGTTAGAGTTAAGGTTGAAGAGAGGGTTAAGGTGAGATTTAGGGTTAGGGTTCGGATGAGGGTTCGTATGAGGATTAGGGTTTGGATTAGAGTTAGGGTGAGGGCTAGGGTGATGGTGACGTTTAGGTTTACTGTTGGGGTGAGTTTTAGGTTTAAGGTGAGGGTTAGGATGAGAGTTAGGGTTACCGTGACATGAGGGTTAGTGATAGGGTGAGGGTGAGGGTTAGAATTAGGGTTAGGGTGAGGGTGAGTTTTAAGATTAGGGTTAGTGTTAAGTTTAGTGTTAGGATTAGTGTTATTGTTAGGGTTAGGTTTAGACTTACAGTGAGGTTGAGGGTGAAAGTGAGGGTGAAGGTGAGGGTTAGGGTGAGGGTTTGGGTGAGGTTTATGGTTAGGGTTATTATTAGGGTTAGGGTGAGGGTTAGGGTTATGTTTGGGGTTAGGTTTAGTGTTATTGTTAGGGTTAGGGTTACAGTTACGAATAGGTTGAGGGTGAGGGTGAGGGTTAGGCTTAGGCTGAGGTTTAGGGTGAGCTTTAGCATTAGGTTTAGGGTTAGGGTAAGGTTGAGGATGAGGTTTAGTGTTAGAGTTAGGTTTAGGGGGAGGGTTAGGGTGTGGATTAGGGTTAGGGTTAGTGTTCGGGTTAGGGTGAGGGTGAGGGTTAGGTTGAGGTTTAGGGATAGGGTTAGGTTTACGATTAGGGTTAGGGTGATTGTGAGTGTGAGGGTTAGGGTGAGGGTTATCCTTAGGCTTAGGTTTAGGCTGAGGCTGAGGTTGAGGGTGAAGGTTGGGGTTAGGGTGAGGGTTAGGGTAAGGTTTAGAGGGAGGGTTAAGATGAGAGTTAGGGGTAGGATTAGGGTTAGGGTGAGGGCTAGGGTTAGGGTGAGGTTTAGGGTTAGGGTTAGGGTGAGGGTTAGGGTTAGGTTTAGGGTGAGAGTTAGGATTCGAGTTAAGTTTATGTTTAGGGTGAGGGTTAGGGTAAGGGTTACGGTGAGGGTTAGGGTTAGGGTTCGGTTGAGGGTTAGGGTTTGTGTTAGGGTGAGGGTTAGGATTAGGGTTAGGGTGAGGGTTAGGATGAGGATTAAAGTTACGATTAGGGTTAGGTTGAGGGCTAGAGTGAGAGTGAGGATTAGGTTTAGTGTTAGGGTAAGCATTAAGTTTAGGGTTACGTTTAGGGGGAGGGTTAGGATGAGGGTAAGGGTTACAGTGAGAGTGAGGGTTAGTGTTAGGGTGAAGGTTAGGGTTAGGATTAGGGTTAGGGTGAGGGTGAGTGTTAGTATTAGGGTTAGGTTGAGGGTTAGGTTTAGGGTTAGAATTAGTGTTATTGTTAGGGTTAGGGTTAGAGTTATGGTGAGGGTGAGGGTTAGGTTTAGGTTTAGGTTGAGGTTTAGGTTTAGGCTTAGGAGTAGGGTTAGGGTGAGGGTTAGGTTTAGGGTTAGGTTTAGGATTAGTTGGAAGGTTAGTTCGAGGGTTAGGGTTAGGGTTAGTTTTAGGGTTAAGGTTAGGGTGAGGTTTAGGTTGAGGTTTAGGGTTAGTGTTAGAGTTAGTGTTAGGATTGGTTTTAGGGTGTGGGTGAGTGTGAGGGTTAGGGTTAGGCATAGGCTTAGGCTTAGGGTTAGGCTGAGGGTGAGGTTGGGAGTGAGGATTAGATTTAGGGTGATTGTTAGGGTTAGTGTTAGGATGAGGGTTAGGATGAGGGTTAGGGTTAGGATTAGGGTTAGGGTGACGGTGAGGGTTAGTGTGAGTGTTAGTGTTAAGTGAGTGTTAGGGTTAGGCTTAGTGTTAGGCTGAGGGTTTCTTTTATGGTGAGGCTTAGGGTTATGGTTAGGGTGAGCTTTAGTGTTAGGGTTAGGGTTTGATTTAGGGTTCGGGTGAGTGTGAGGTTTAGGGGTAGAATTAGGGTTAGGGTGAGGGTTAAGGTTAGGTTGAGGTTTAGGGTGGGGGTGATGGTAAGGGTAAAGGTGAGGTTTAGACTGAGAGTTGGGGTTATGATAAGGGTGAGGGTTAGTGTTAGGGTGAGGGTTAGTGTTAGGGTGAGTGTGATGGTTAGATTGAGGATAAGTGTTAGGGTTAGTGTGAGGTTTAGTGTGAGGATGAGGGTTAGTGTTAAGGTGAGGGTAAGTGTTAGGATGGGGGTTAGGTTTAGGGTGAGGGTTATGGTTAGGGTGAGGGTTCGGGTTAGGATTAGGGTTATTGTTAGCCTTTCGTTTAGGGTTACAGTTACGGTGAGAGTGAGGGTGAGGTTCAGGATTAGGGTTAGGGTTAGTGTTAGGCTGAGGGTAAGTTTTAGGATGAGGGTTAGGATTAGTGTGAAAGTTATGGTAAGGGTGAGGTTTAGGGTTAGGGTTATGGTTACGCTGAGCTTAAGGGTTAGGGTTAGGTTGAAGGTTAGGTTTAGGGTTAGGGTGAGGTTAGGGTTAGTGTGAGGGTTAGAGTTGGAGTTAGGGTTAGTGTTACAGTGAGGGTAAGTGTTAGGGTCAGGGTTTGGGTTAGGGTGAGGGTTATGGTTAGGTTGAGGGTTAGGATTAGGGTTAGGGTTATTGTTAGGGATAGGTTTAGGTTTAAGGTTACAGTGAGGGTGAGGGTGAGGGTTAAGGTTAGGGTTAGGGTGAGTTTTAGGGTTTGCGTTAGGGTTAGAGTTAGGTTTTTCGTGAGGGTGAGGTTTAGGGTTAAAGTTAGGGTTAGGGTGAAGGTTAGGTTGAGGGTAAGGCTTAGGGTTAGTGTTAGGGTTAGGGTTAGGGTGAGAGTTAGTAGGAGGGTTAGGGTTAGGGTTAGGTTTAGGATTAGGTTTAGGGTTAAGTTGAGTGTGTGTGTTAGGGTTAGGTTTAGGCTTAGGCTTAGGTTTAGGATGAGGGTGAGGTTGAGGGTGAGGGTTAGGGTTAGGGTGAGGTTTAGGGTAAGGGTTAGTTGGATGGTTAGGATGAGTGTTAAGGTTAGGATTAGGGTTAGGGTGAGGGCTAGGGTGAGGGTGAGGTTTAGTGTTAGGGTTAGGGTGAGGTTTAGGGTTAGGGTTAGGGTGAGAGTTAGGGTTTGGTTTAAGTTTACGGTTAGGTTGAGGGTTAGGGTAAGGGTTATATTCAGGGTAAGGGTTGGGTTAGGTTGAGGGTTAGGGTTAGGATTAGGGTTAGGGTGAGTGTGAGGGTAAGGGTTAGGGTTAGTGTTAGGGTGAAGATTAGGATGAGGGTTAGGGTTAGGATTAGGGTTAGGGTGAGGGCCAGGGTGAGGTTGAGTTTTCGTGTTAGAGTTAAGGTGAAATTTAGTGTTAGGGTTAGGGTTAGTGTTAGGTTGAGTGTGAGATTTAAGGTTAGAATTAGGGTTAGGGTGAGGCTGAGCGTGAGGGTTGGGTTAGGGTTAGGGTTAGAGTTTGGGTTAGGGTGATGGTTACGTCGAGGTTTAGGGATAGGGTTAGTGTTAGGTTTAAGTTTAGGGTGAGGGTTAGCTTGAGGTTTAGGTTTAAGGTTAGCGTTAGGGTTAGGATTAGGGTTAGGGTGAGGGTTAGGGTGAGTGTGAGGTTTAGTGTTAGGGTTAGGCTTAGGCTTAGGTTTAGGCTGAGGGTGTGGGTGATGGTTAGGTTTAGGGTGAGTGTTAGGGGCAGGGTTAGGGTGAAATTTAGGGTTCAGGTTAAGTTTAGGGATAGGGTGAGTGTTAGGGTTAGGGTTATGGTGAGGGTTAGGATGAGGATTAGGGTTAGGATTAGGCTTAGTGTGAGGGCTAGGGTGAGCGTGAGGGCTAGGGTTAGTGTTTGGGTGAGGTTTAGGATTAGGGTTAGGGGTAGGATGAGGGTTAGGGTTCCGGTTTGAGTGAGGTTTAGGGGTAGGGTGAGTGTTAGGGTTAGGATTTGGGTTAGGGTTAGGGTGAGTTTTAGGGTTACATTTATGGTTAGGGGGAGTGTTAGGTAGAGGATTAGGGTTAGGTGTAATGTTAGGGTTAAGGTTAGGGTTAGGGTTAGGTTCAGGGTTATGGTTATGGTTAGGGTTAGGGTTAGGGTGAGGATTAGGTTGAGGTTTAGGGTTAGGGTTAGGTTTTGCGTTAGGGTTAAGGTGAGTGTGAGGGTTAGGGTTAGGGTGATGCTTAGGCTTAGGGTTAAACTGAGGGTGAGGGTTAGGATGAGGATTAGGGTTAGGGTGAGCGTTAGTTTGAGGGTAATATTAAGTGTAAAAGTGAGGGTTAGGCTGAGGGTGAGGGTTAAGATAAGGGTGAGGGTTAGGTTTAGGGTGAGGGTTTGGGTAAGGGTTCGGGTTAGGTTTAGGGTGAGTGTTAAATTGAAGATTAGGGTTAGGGTTAGTGTGAGGTTTAGGGTGAGGATGAGGATTAGGGTTAGCCTGAGGGTGAGGGTTAGAATTAGGGTTAGCGTGATGGATAGTGTGAGGGTGAGGGTTAGGGTTAGGGTTAGGGTGAGGTTTAGGACTAGGGTGAGAGTTAGGGTTAGTGTGAGGGTTAGGGTTAGTGTTAGGCGAGGGTAATTGTTAGGTTGAGGGTTAGGTTTAGGGTGAGGTTTATGGTTAGGGTTAGGTTTGGGGTTACATTTACGTTGAGGGTGAATGTGAGGGTTAGGGTTAGGCTGAGGTTTAATGTTAGGGTTAGATTTAGGGTTAGGGTGAGGGTGAGGTTTAGGGGTAGAGTTAGGGTTAGGGTGGGGGTTAGGGTGAGGGTTAGGATTAGGGTGAGGGTTAGGGTGGGGGTGACGGTAAGGGTAAAATTGAGGGTTAGGCCGAGGATGAGGGTTAGGGTTAGGGTGAGGATGAGGGTTAGGGTTATTGTTAGGGTGAGGTTTAGGGTTAGAGTGATGGTTAGGGTTGGTGTGAGGGTTAGTGTTAGGGTTCGGGTTAATGTTAGGGTGCGGGTTAGTCTTAGGGTGAGGGTTATGGTTAGAGTGAGGGTCAGGGTTAGTGTTAGGGTTAGAGTTAGGGTTAGTGTGAGGGTTAGGGTTATGGAGAGGGTAAGGTTGAGGGTTAGGGTTGGGGTTAGGATGAGGTTTAGGTTTAGGTTTGGGGTTAGAGTTAGGTTAGGGTGAGGGTGAGGTTTAGGGTTAGAGTTAGGGTTAGTGTTAGGGTTAGGGTTAGGGTGAGGGTGAGGGTTAGGGTTAGGCTTAGGCTTAGGCTTAGGCTTAGCCTGAACATGAGGGTTAGGGTTAGTGTTAGGGTGAGTGTTATTGTTAGGGAGAAGTTTAGGGTTAGTGTTAGGGTTAGAGTTAGGTTTAGTGTTAGCGTTAGGATTACGGTGTGGGTAAGGGTGAGGCTTACGGTTGGGGTTAGGATTCGGTTTAGGATTAGGTTTAGGGTTAGAGTTTGGTTTAGGGTGAGTGTAAGGTTTAGTGTTAGAGTTAGGGTTAGGGTTAGTGTTAGGGTTAGGCTTAGGATGAGTGTTAGGTTTAGCATGAGGTTTAGGGTGAGGGCTATTGTGAGGGTGAGGTTTAGGGTTAGGGTTAGCTGAAGTTTAGGGTTAGGGTTAGGGTTAGGTTAGGGTGAGGGTTAGGTTTAGAGTTAGAATTAGGGTTAGAGTGAGGCTGAGAGTGAGGGTTAGGTTTAGGGTTAGTGTTAGATTTAGGGTTCGGGTGAGGGTTAGTTTGAGGTTGAGGGTTAGGCTTAGAGTGGGGATGCGGATTAGGGTTAGGGTTAGTGTTAGTGTTATTGTTAGGTTTAGGGTTAGAGTTACGTTGAGGTTGACGGTGAGGGTGAGGGTGAGGGTTAGGGTGAGGTTTCGGGTGAGGTTTAAGTTTAGGGTTAGGGTGAGGTTTAGGTTTTGGGTGAGGGCTACGGTGAGGGTTAGGGTTAGGGTGAGTGTGAGGGATAAGGTAAGGGTTTTGGTTAGGTAAGTGTTAGGGTTTGGTTTGGGGTGAGGTTTAGGGTTAGGGTTAGGGTGAGGGTGAGTGTTCGGTTTCGGGTGAGTGTGAGTGTTAGGGTGTGGGTTACGGTTAATGTTAGAGTGAGGGTTAAGGTGACAGTAAGGGTTAGTGTGAGGATTAGTGTTAGGGTTATTCTTAGGGTTATGGTGAGATTATGGATTAGGGTAAGTTTTAGGGTGAGGGTGAGGGTTAGGGTTAGCTTTAGGGTTAAGGTGAGAGTTAGGGTGAGGTTGAGGGTTAGGGTGAGGGTGAGGGTTAGGGTTAGGGTTAGGGTTAGGGTTCGGGTGACGTTTAGATAGGTTTATGGTTAGGGTGAGGGTTAGGTTTTCGGTTAGGCTTCAAGTTAGGGTGAGTGTGAGGGTGAGCATTAGTATTAGGATTAGGGTTAGGGTTAGTGTTAGGCTGAGGGTGCGGGTGAGGGTGAGTATTAGGTTTAGGGTAATGTTTAGGGTTAGGGTTAGGTTGAGGTTTAGGGTTAGGGTTAGGATGAGGGTTAGGGTGAGGATTATGGTTAGGGTTAGGGTGAGGGTTAGGTTTAGTGTGATTGTTAGGGTTAGTGTGAGGGTGAGCGTTAGGGTGAGTTTTAGGGTTACAGTTAGGGATACGTTTAGTGTGAGGGTTAGTGTGAGCGTTTGGGTGAGGGTTAGGTTTAGGGTTAGGGTGAGGGTTAGGGTTAGGTTTGAGATTAGGGTTAGGGTTAGCGTGAGATATAGGGTTAGGGTTAGGTTCAGGGTGAGGGTGAGGGTTAGGGTTAGTGTGAGATTTAGGGTTCTGGTTAGGTTTATTGTTAGGATAAGGGTTAGGGTGAGGGTTAGGGTGAGGGTGAAGGATAGGGTTAGTGTAAGGGTTAGGGTGAGTGTTTGCTGAGGGTTAGGTTTAGGTTTTAGGTTAGGGTGAGGGTTAGGCTGAGGGTAAGTTTTAAGGTGAGGTTTCTGGTGAGGTTGTGTATTAGGGTTAGCATTAGTCTTAGGGTGAGAGTTAGGGTTAGGTATAGCATTAGGGTTAGGGTGAGGGTTAGTATTAGGTTTATGGTGAGGGTGAGGTTTAGGGTTAACATTAGGTTTAGGGTTAGGGTTATAGTGAGGGTGAGGGTGAGGGGTAGGATTAGGTTTAGGGTTAGGGTGAGGCTGAGGTTGAGAATGAGGTTGAGGGTGAGGTTTAGGGTTAGGGTTAGGTTTAGGGTGAGGTCTACGGTGAAGGTGAGGTTTAGGGTGAGGGTTAGGGTGAGGGTGACGTTGACGGTGAGGTTTAGGCTTAAGGTGAGGGTAAGGGTTAGGGTTAGGCTTGAGGGTTAGAGTTAGGGTGATGTTTAGGGTGAGGGTGAGGGTGAGGGTATAGGTGAGGGTTAGGTTCAAGGTGAGGGCAGGGGTGACGGTGAGGGTTAGGTTGAGTGTGTGGAAAAGGGTTAGGGTTAGGATAAGGGTTAGGGTTAGGGTAAGGTTTAGGGTTAGGCTTAGGGTTAGGGTTAGGGTTAGGGTGAGGGATAGGTTTAGGGTTAGAGTTAGGATGAGGGTTATGGTTAGTGTGAGGGTTAGGGTTAGGGTGATGTTTAGGGTGACGGTGAGTGTTAGGGTGAGGGTGAGGTTGAGCGTGAGGGTTAGTGTGAGGGTGAGCGTGAGTGGGAGTGTGACGGTGAGGGTTAGGGTTAGGGTTAGGTTTAGGGTGAGGGTAAGATTTAGGGTTACTATTAGGGTTAGGGTAATGGTTAGGCTGAGGGTTAGGGTGACGGTGAGGTTCAGGGTGTGCGTTTCTGTTAGGTAAGTGTTAGGGTTATGTTTAGGGTGACGATTAGGTTGAGTGTGAGGCATAGGGTTAGGTTGAGTGTTAGGCTTAGTGTGAGGGTCACGGTTAGGGTTAGGTTTAGTGTGAGGATAAGGATTAGGGTGAGGGTAAGGTTGAGATTCAGGGTTAGGGTTAGAGTTAGGGTTAGGGTGAAGTTTAGGGTGGGGGTTAGGGTGAGGGTAAGGGTTAGGGTTAAGGTTGGGTGAGGGTTAGGATGAGTGTTAGGTTTATGGTTAGGGTTAGGTTTAGGGTGCATGTTAGGGTTAGGGTTAGAGTGAGGGTGAAGGTCAGGGTTAATGTTAGGATTAGGTTTAGGGTTATGGTGGGGATGAGGGTGAGGCTGAGGGTGAGGGTGAGGGTGAGGGTGAGGGTTAATATGAGGGTTAGTTTTAGGGGGAGGGCTATTGTGAGGGTTAAGGTTAGGGTGAGTGTTAGGGTTAGGGTTAGGGTGAGGGTTAGGGTTAGGATTAGGGTAAGGGTTAGGGTGAGGGTAAGGGTTAGGATGACATTTACGGTGAGGGTGAGGGTTAGGGTTAGGTTTAGGGTTAGGGTGAGGGTTAAGGTGAGGGTTAGAGTGAAGCTTAGGGTGAAGGTTAGGGTTAGGGTTAGGGTTTGTGTTAGGGTGAGGGTTAGGTTGAGTGGAAGGGGTAGGTTGAGGTTTAAGGAGAGGGTGAGGGATAGGGTTATTGTGAGAATAAGTGTTAGGCTTAGGCTTAGGTTGAAAGTAAGCATTTGTGTTAGCATCAGGTTTGGGCTGATGGTGAGGGTTAGGGATAGGCTGAGGGGTAGTTTTAGGGTTAGGGTGAGGGGTAGGGTTTGGGTTAGGGTGAAATTAAGGTTTAGGGTGAGGGTGAGGGTGAGGGTTAGGGTTAGCTTTAGGGTGAGGGTGAGGGTTAGGGTTAGGGTTAGGGTGAGTGTGAGTGTGAGGGTTAGGTTTAGGATTCCGGTTAGGGTTAGGGTTAGGCTGAGGTTGAGGTTATGAGTGAGGGTGAGGGCTAGGGTTAGGTGTAGATGTAGGGTTAGTGTTAGGTTTAGGGTTAGTATTAGTGTTAGGGTTAGAATTAGGCTGAGAGTCATGGTGAGGGTGAGGGTGAAGTTGAGTTTTAGGGTGAGGGTTAGGTTTAGAGTTAGGGTTATGTTGAGTGCTAGGATGAGGGTGAGGGTTAGGGTTACCGTTAGGGTTATTGTGAGGCTTAGGGTGAGGGTTGAGTGTTAGGGTTACTGTTAGCGTGAGGGTGAGGGTTAGGATTAAGGTGAGGGTGAGGGTTCGGTTTAGGGTGGGGTTTAGAGTTACACTGAGGGTGAGGGTGAAGGTTAGGATTAGGGTTAGGTTTAGGGATAGGATCAGGGTGAGGGTTAGGGTGTTTTTGAGAGTTAGGGTTAGGTTGAGGGTGAGGGTTAGGGTTAGGGTTAGGGTGAGGTTTAGCTTTAGGGTGAGGGCTACGGTGAGGGTGAGGTTTAGGGTGAGTGTGAGCGTGAGGGTGAGGGATTTTTTTAGGTAAGGGTTAGGGTTAGGGTTAGGGTGAGGATTAGGTTGAGAGTGAGGCTTAGATTGAGGGTAACGGGTAGTGTGAGAGTTAGAGTGAGGCTGAGGGTTACGGTGAGGGTGAGGGTTCAGGTGAGGGTTAGGGTTCGGGTGAGAGTGAAGTTTCGGGTGTGGGTTAGGGTTATGTTTAGGGTGAGGTTTAGTGTGACATTGAGGGTTAGGATGAGGGTGAGGGTTAGGATTAGGGTTAGGGTGAGTGTTAGGTTTAGGTTGAGGGTTAGGGTGAGGGTTAGGGTTAGGGTTAGGGTAAGGGTTAAGGTTCGGGTGACTGTTAGGGTTAGTTTGAGGGTTAGGGTGAAAGTGAGTTTGAGGTTGAGGGTTAGGGTCAGGGTGATGGTGACGGTGAGGGTTAGGGTTAGGATTCGGGTTAGGGTTAGGGTGACGTTTAGGGTTACGGTTAGGGTTAGGGTGAGGGTAAGGGTGAGGGTGAGAGCTAGGGATAGTTTTAGGGTTAGGGTTAGATTTAGGGTAAGGGTTAGGTTTAGGGTGACGGTTAGGTTTAGGGTTAGGGTGAGGGTTAGGGTTTGGGTTTGGTTTAGGGTGAGGGTTAGGGTTAGGATTAGGGTGAGGGTAATGGTTAGGGTTAGGGTTAGGCTGAGGTTGAGGGTATGAGTGAGTTTCACCCTAGCCCTCACGGCTAGGGTTAGCGTGAGTGGTAGGTTTAGGGTTAAATTTAGGGTGAGGTTTAGGTTTAATGTGAGGGTTAGGGTGATTGTAAGTGTTAGAGTGAGGGTTAGTGTGAGAGTGAGGTTTAGGGTGATGTTTAAGCTGAAGGTGAAACTTAGGGAGTGTGAGAGGTTTTGGGTGAGAGTGAGGGTTATGGTTTGGTTGAGGGTGAGGGTTAGTGTGAGAATAAGTGTTAGGGTGATGTTTAGGTTGAGAGTGAGGTTTAGGGAGAGAGTTAGGGTTCAGGGAATGGGTAGGGTTAGGGTGTAGGTGAGGGTTAGTGTAAGGGTGAGGCTTAGGGTGACCGTGGGGGTTAGGGTTCAGGGGAGGATTAGGGTTAGGGTTAGGGTTCGGGTTCAGGTTAGGGTTAGGGTTAGGGTGAGTGTTAGGGTGAGAGGTAGGGTTAGGTTTAGGATGAGGGTTAGGCTTTTTGTGAGGGTTACGGTTAGGATTAGGGTTAGGGTTTATGTGAGGATAAGGGTTAGGGTGAGGGTTAGGGTGAAACTGAGGGTTAGGGTTAGCCTTAGGTTTAGGGTTAAGGTTAGGATGGGGGTTAGGGTGAGGGTTAGTATGAGGGTTAGGGTTGGGTGAGGGTTAGGGTGATGGTAAGGGTTAGGGTGAGGGTTAGGTTGAGATTGAGGAATAGGGTTTTTGTGAGGTTAAGGTTTAGGGCGACGGTTAGGGTTAGGTTGAGGGTTAGGGTTAGCATTAGTGTTAGGGTGAGGGTGAGAGTTAGGGTGAGGGTGAGGGGTAGACTGAGGGTTAGGGTTAGGTTTATGGTTAGTTTTAGGGTGTGGTTTAGAGTTAGGGTTAGGGTGAGGGTGAGGGTTAGGGTAAAGTTAGGGTCACTGTTAGGGTGAGGGTGAGGTTTAGGTTTAGCATTACGGTTAGGGTTAGGTTTAGGTTGAGTGTTACAGTTAGGGTGAGGTTGAAGGTTAGAGTTAGCATTAGGGTAAGGGTTAGGGTTAGGAATCAGGTTAGGGTTAGGGTTAGAGTGAGGGTGAGGGTAAGGGTTATGGTTAGGATTAGGTGTAGGTTTAGGGTGAGGCTGAGGATGAGGGTGAGCATTAGGGTGAGCATGAAGGTGAGGGTTAAGTTTATGGTTATGTTTAGGGTGAGGTATAGGGTGAGAGTGAGGGCTAGGGTGAGGGTGAGGGTGAAGGTGAGGTTTTCGGTTTGGAAAGGGTTAGGGTTAGGTTTAGGGTGAGGATTAGGGTGAGGGTGAGTTTTAAGGTGAGGGTTAGGGTTAGGGTGAGGGTTAGGGTTAGGGTTAGGGTGAGGGTTAGGGTTAGGGTGATGTTTAGGGTGAGGGTGAGGGTGAGAGTTAAGGTTCGGGTGAGGGTGTGGGTTAGGGTGTTGGTGAAGGTTAGGGTGAGAGTGAGGGTGAGAGTGAGGGTGAGGGTTAGGGTGTTGGTGAGGTTTCGGATTAGGATGAGTTTTAAGGTTAGGGTGAGGTTTAGGGTGAGGGTGAGGGTTAAATTTAGGGTTAGGATTAGGGTTACGGTTAGGGTGAGGGTTAGGGTGAGGGTTATGGTTAGGGTTAGGTTGAGGATTAGGGTGAAAGTGAGGGTTAGGATTTGATTAAGGGTTAGGTTGAGGTTTAGGGTAAGGGTTAGGGTTAGGTTTAGGGTGAGTGTGAGGGTTAAAGTTAGGGTTAGGGTGAGGGTCATGGTTGGGGTTAGGGTTAGGGTTAGGGCTAGGGTGAAGGTTATGATGAGGGTGAGGGTGAGTGTGAGTGTTAGGGTGTGGGTTACGGTTAGGTTTATGGTGAGGGTTAAGATGACGGTGAGTGTTAATGTGAGAGTCAGTGTTAGGGTTAGGGTGAGTGATAGGGTGAGGGTTAGGGTCAGATTGAGTGTGAGGATTAGGGTTAGGATTACCCTTAGGTTAATGGTGAGGGTATCAGTTAGGGTGAGATTTAGGGTGAGGGTGAGCGTTAGGGTTAAGTTGAGATTAGGGTGAGGGTTAGAGTTAGGGTGAGGATTTGGGCTAGGGTTAGGGTGACGTTTAGGGTTAGGGTGTGGGTTAGGGATAGGTTTATGTATAGGGTGGGAGTTAGGTTTATGGTTAGGGTTCAAGTTAGGGTGAGTGTGAGTGTGAGCGTTAGGGTTAGGATTAGGGTTTGTGTTACTGTTAGGCTGAGGGTGTGGGTGAGGGTGACGGTGAGGGTTAGGTTTAGGGTAATGTTTAGGGTTAGGGATAGTTTGAGGGTTAGGGTTAGGGTTAGGATGAGGGTTAGGGTGAGGATTATGGTTAGGGTTATGGTGATGGTTAGGTTTAGTTTGATTTTTAGGGTTAGTGTGAGGGTAAGCGTTAGGGTGAGGGTTAGGGTGAGGGTGAGGTATAGGTTTAGTGTTAGGGTGAGGGTGAGCGTTTGGGTGACGATTAAGATTGGGTTTAGGGTGAGGGTTAGGGTTAGGGTTGAGTTTAGGGTTAGGGTTAGTGTGAGGTTTAGTGTTAGGTTTTGGGAGAGGATTAGAGTTAGTGTGAGGGTAAGGGTTAGGGTGAGGGTTAGGGTGCGGGTGAGGGATAGGGTGAGTGTAAGGGTTAGGGTGACTGTTTGGTGAAGGTTAGATTTAGGTTTAGGTTTAGGGTTAGGGTGAGGGGTAGGCTGAGGGTAAGTGTTAGGGTGAGGTTTCGGGTGAGGTTGAGTATTAGGCTTAAAATTAGTCTTAGGGTAAGTGTTAGGGTTAGGTATAGCATTAGGGTTAGGGGTAGGGTGAGGGTGAGGGTTAGGATTAGGGTAAAGTTGAGGGTGAGGTTTAGGGTTAGCATTAAGTTTAAGGTTATCGTTAGAGTGAGGGTTAGGGTGAGGATTAGGTTTAGGATTAGGTTTAGGGTTAGGGTGAGGCTGAGGTTGAGGATGAGCTTGAGGGTGAGTTTTTGGGTTAGGGTTAAGTTTAGGGTGAGGGCTAGGGTGAGGGTGAGATTTAGGGTGAGGGTTAGGGTAAGGGTGAGGTTGAAGGTGAGGTTTAGGGTTAGGGTGATGTTTAGGGTGAGGGTGAGGGTGAGGTGAGGGTGAGTTTTAGGGTACATGTGAGGGTTAGTTTTAGGGTGAGGGTTAGGGTGACGGTGAGGGTTAGGGTGAGGGTGTAGAAAAGGGTTAGGGTTAGGTT
This sequence comes from Dipodomys merriami, assembly GCF_024711535.1. Taxonomy (NCBI): domain Eukaryota; kingdom Metazoa; phylum Chordata; class Mammalia; order Rodentia; family Heteromyidae; genus Dipodomys; species Dipodomys merriami. Next base: position 2,346,901 of record NW_027202471.1, on the reverse strand, counting down.
CAGGGTGAGGGTTAGGGTTAGGGTTAGGGTGAGTGTTCTGGTTAGTGTGAGGGTTAGGGTTCGGGTTAGTGTGAGGAAAAGGTTTAGGGTGAGGATTAGGATGAAAGTAAGAGTTAAGGTTAGGTTTAGTGTTAGGGTTAGGGTGAGGTTTAGGGTTAGGATTAGGGTTAGGGTTAAGTTGAGGGTGAGGGTTAGAATTAGGGTTAGGTTGAGGATTAGGTTTGGGGTGAGTGTTAGGGTTTCGGTTAGGGTGAGGGTGAGGTAGAGGTTTCGGTTTCGGGTGAGGGTTAGTGTGTGTGTGATGGTGAGTGTTCGGGTGAAGTTTAAGGTGACGGTGAGGGTTAGGGTGAGGGTGATGGTTAGAGTTAGTGTGAGTATTAGGTTTAGGGTTAAGGTTATGGTGAGGGTAAGGTTTAGGGTGCGGTTTAGGCTGAGGGTGAGGGATAGGGTTAGCATTAGGGTTACGGTGGGGGATAAGGTTAGGGTTAGGGTGAGATAGAGGGTTAGGTTTAGGGTTAGGATGAGGTTTAGGATTAGGGTGAGAATTAGGGATAGGATTAGGGTTAGGGTTAGTGTTTGAGTTAGGGTGAGTATGAGGGTGAGAGTTAGGGTTCGGATTAGGGTTACGGTTAGTGTTAGGCAGAGGGTGAGGGTGAGGGTGAGGGTGAGGGTTAGGGTTAGGGTGATATTTAGGGTTAAAGTTAGGGTGAAAGGTAGGGTTAGGGTTAGGGAGATTGTTAGGGTTAGGGTGAGGGTTTGGGTTAGTTTGAGGGTTAGGGTGAAAGTAAGTTTGAGATTGAGGGTTAGGGTGAGGGTGATGGTGATGGTGAGGGTTAGGGTTAGGATTCTGGTTAGGGTTAGGGTGAGGGTTAGGGTTAGGTTTAGGGTTAGGGTGAGGGTAAGTTTGAGGGTAAGGTTTAGGGTTATGGTTAGGTATAGCGTTAGGGTTAGGTTTCAGGTAAGGTTTAGGGTTAGGATGAGGGTTAGGTTTAGGTTTAGGGTGAGGGTTAAGTTTAGGGTGAGGGTTAGTGTTAGGGTTAGGGTGACGGTGAGGTTTAGGTTGAGGGGTAGGGTTATGAATAGGCTAAAGTTTAGGGTTAAGGTGAGGTTTAGGTTTAGGGTGAGGGTTAGGGTGAGGGTTAGGGTGAGGGTTAGTGTGAGGTATAGGTTTAGGGTAAGGGTAAGGGTTAGGTTCAGGGTGAAAGTTAGTTTTAGGTTTAGGTTTAGGGTTAGGGTGATGCTGAGGGTTAGGGTTAGGGTTAGTGTGAGGATAAGGGTTAGGGTGAGGTTTAGGGTGAGGATGAGAGTTAGGGTTAGCATAAGGTTTAGGGCGAGGGTTAGGGTTAGGGTTAGGGTTAGGGTAGGGTAAGGGTTAGGGTTAGCGTGAGGGCTAGGGGTAGGGTGATGTTTAGGTTGACGGTGAGGGTTAGGGTGAGGGTGAGGTTGAGAGTGAGGGTTAGGGTGAGGGTGAGCATGAGTGGGAGGGTGACCATGAGGGTTAGGGTTAGGGTTAGATTTAGGGTGAGGATAAGAGTTAGGGTACTATTAGGGTTAGGGTAAGGGTTAGGCTGTGGGTGAGGGTGAGGGTGAGGTTTCGGTTTCGGTTAGGTAAGGGTTACGGTTATGTTTAGGGTGAGGATTATGGTGAGGGAGAGGATTAGGGTTAGGTTGAGGGTTAGGCTTAGTGTGAGGGTTATGGTTAGGATTAGGGTTAATGTGAGGATAAGTTTTAGGATGAGGGTTAGGTTGAGAGTGAGGGTTAGGGTTAGCATTAGGGTTAGGGTGAAGGTTAGTGTGGGGGTTAGGGTGTGGGTTAGGGTTCGGGTTAGGGTTGGGTGAGGGTTAGGCTGAGCGTAAGGTTTAGGGTGAGGGTTAGGTTGAGAGTGAGGGATAGGGTTATGGTGAGGGTAAGGGTTAGGTTTAGGGTGAGAGTGAGGGTGATGGTAAGGGTAAGGGTTAGGGTTCAGGTTAGGGTGAGGGTGACGGTTAGGGTTAGCATTAGGGTTAGGGTTTGGTTTAGGTTGAGTGTTAGGGTTAGGGTTAGGGTTAGGGTTAGGGTGAGGGTAAGGGTTAGGATGACAGTTAGGGTGAGGGTGAGGGTTAAGTTTAGGTTTAGGGTAGGGTGAGTTTGAGGGTGAGGGTTAAGGTTAGGGTTAGGGTGAGTTTTATGGTGAGGCTTAGGGTGAAGGTTAGGATTAGGGTTAGGCTTTGGGTTAGGGTGAGGGTTAGGGTGAGGGGAGGCGGTAGGGTGAGTGTTAGGCAGAGGGGAGGGATAGGGTTATGGTGAGGGTGAATGTTAGACTGAGGCTTAGGTTGAGAGTGAACATTTGAGTTAGCATCAGGTTTGGGTTGAGGGTGAGGGTTAGAGTTAGGCTGAAGTGTAGTTTAAGGGTTTGGGTTAGGGTTAGGTTTCGGGGGAGGTTAAGGGTTGGGGTGAGGGTGAGGTTTAGGGTTAGACTTAGGGTGAGGGTGAGGATTAGGTTTAGGGTAAGGGTGAGTGTGAGTGTGAGGGTTAGGTTTAGGATTAAGGTTAGGGTTAGGCTGAGGTTGAGCGTATGAGTGAGGGTGAGGGCTAGGGTTCGGGGTAGAGGTAGGGTTAGGGTTAGGTTTAGAGTTAGTATTAGGGTTAGGGTTAGGATTAGGCTGAGGGTGAGGGTGAGGGTGAGGGTGAAGATGAGGTTTAGGGTTAGAGTTAGGATTAGAGTTAGGGTTATGTTGACCGCTAGGATGAGGGTGAGGGTTAGGGTTTGTGTTAAGGTTAGGGTGAGGCTTAGGGTGAGGGTTGAGTGTTAGGGTTTGGCTTACGTTGAGGGTGACGGTTAGGATTAGGGATAGGGATAGGGTTAGGCTGAGGTTGAGGATGAGGGTGAGGTTTAGGGTTAGGGTTACGGTTAGGGTGAGGGCTAGGGAGAGGGTGAGGGTTAGGGTGAAGGTGAGTGTGAGGGTGAGGGTCTTGGTTAGGAAATGTTAGGGTTAGGGTGATGATTAGGTGAGTGTTTGGGTGAGGGTGTGGGTTCGGTTGATGGTGAGGGTTTGGGTTAGCATTAATGTTAGGGCTAATGTTAGGTTGAGTGTTAGGGTTAGGGTTAGGGTTAGGGTGAGGGTATGCGTTAGGGTGAGGGTTATGGTTAGGGTGAGGGATAAGGTTAGTGTGAGGGTTAGGGTGAGCATTTGGATGAGGATTAGGTTCAGGTTTATGGTTAGGGTGGGGGTTAGTTTTATTGTTGAGTTAAGGGTTAGCGTTAGTGTGAGGTGTAGGGTTAGGGTTAGGGTTAGTGTGAGGATAAGGGATATGGTGAGGGTTAGGGTGAGGGTGAAGGATAGGGTTACTGTAAGGGTTAGGGTGAGTGTTTGGATGAGGATTAGGTTCTGGTTTAGGGTTAAAGTGAGGGTTAGAATGAGGGTAAGTGTTAGGGTGATGTTTAGGTTGTGGTTGAGTATTAGGGTTAGAATTAGTCTTAGTTTGAGGGTTAGGGTTAGGTATGGCATTAGGGTTAGGGTTAGGGTGAGGGTTAGGATTAGGGCTAAGGTGAGGGTGAGGTTTAGGGTTAGGGTAGGTTTTGGTTTAGCCAGAGGGTGAGGGTGAGGTTGATGGTTAGTGTTAGGATTAGGGTGAGGGTGAGGTTTAGGGTGTGGGTGAGGGTTAGGTTTAGGGTGAGGGTTAGGTTGATGGTGAGGATTAGGTGAGGGTGAGATTTAGATTTAGTGTTAGAGTTAGGCTGAGGGTTAAGATCAGGGTCAGGATTAAGGTGAGGGTTAAGGTGAGGCTTAGTGTGAAGTTGAGGGAGAGGGTTTCCTTTACATCAGGGTTAGGGGTAGGTTAGGGATTAGGGTGAGGGTAAGGGTGAGGGTTTAGTTTACATCAGGGTTAGGGTTAAGCTGAGGTTAGGGTTAGGGTGAGGTTTAGGGTTAGTGTTAGGGTTAGGTTTAGGGTGAGGGTGATGTTTAGGGTGAGGATGAGGGTTAAGGGGAGGGTTAGATTGAGGGTCAGGGTTAGGGTTAGTGTTAGGGTTATGGTGAGGGTGAGGGTTAGGTTGACGTTTAGGGTTAGGGTTATTGTTAGAGTTAGGGTGAGGGTTAGGCTTAGGTTTAGTGTTAGGGTGAGGGTTAGGGTTAGGGTTAGGATTATGGTAAGGGTTAGGGTTAGCGTGAGAGTTAGGTTTAGGGTGATGTTAAGGGTGACTTTGAGGGTTAGGGTTAGCGTAAGGTAGAGCGTGAGGATTAGGGTGCGGGTGAGGGTGAGTGATAGGGTGACGGTGAGGATTAGGGTTAGGGTTAGGTTTAGGTTGAGGGAAAGAGTTAGGGTTTGGATTAGGGTTAGTGTAAGGGTTAAGCTGAGAGTGAGGGCGAAGGTGAGGTTAAGGGTGAGGCTTTCGGTTTGGTAAGGGTTAGGGTTAGGTTCAGGGTGAGGATTAGGGTGAGGGTGATGGTTAGGGTTAGGTTGAGCATTACGGTTAGGGATAGGGTTAGGGTGAGGGTTTGGGTGAGAGGTAGGTTTAGGGTTAGGATGAGGGTTAGGCTTAGTGTGACCGTTACGGTAAGGGTTAGGGTTAGTGTGAGAATAAGGTTTAGGGTGATGGTTAGGTTGAGACTGAGGGTTAGGGTTAGCGTTAGGGTTATGGTGAAGGTTTGGGTGGGGTTTAGGGTGAGGGTTAGGGTTCGGGTTAGGGTTGGGTGAGGGTTAGGGTGAGCGTAAGGGTTAGGGTGTGGGTTAGGTTGAGGGTTAGGTATAGGGTTATGGTGAGGGTAAGGGTTAGGGTTAGGGTGAGAGTAAGGGTGAGGTTTATGGTGAGGCTGAGGGTGAGACTAAGGGTGAGGGTGAGGGTTAAGTTTAGGGTTAGGTTTATGGTGAGGGCTAGGGTGAGGGTGATATTTTTGGTTAGGAAAGGTTTAGGGTTTGGTTTAGGGTGAGAATTAGGGTGAGGGTGAAGTTTAAGGTGAGGGTTTGGTTTAGGGTGAGGTTTAGGGTTAGGGTTAGGGTGAGGATGACAGTTAGGGTGAGGGTGAAGGTTAGGCTTAGATTTAGAGTTAGGGTGAGGGTTAGGGTTAGCGTTAGGGTGAGGATTAGGGTGAGGGTTAGGTGGAAGTTTAGGGTTAGGGTTAGGGTTTGGGTTAGGGTGAGGGATAGGGTGAGGGGAAGGGGTAGGGTGAGGGTTAGGGAGAGGGTGAGGGATAGGGTTATGGTGAGGGTAAGGGTTAGGCTGAGGCTTAGGTTGAGAGTGAACATTTGTGTCAGCATCAGTGTTGGGTTTAGGGTGAGCGTTAGGGTTAGACTGAGGGTTAGTTTTAGGGTTAGTGTGAGGGTTAGGGTTAGGGTTAGGGTTAGGGTTAGGGTGAGATTAAGGGTTAGGGTGAGTGTGAGGGTGAGGGTTGGTTAGGGTTAGCCTTAGTGTGAGGATGAGGGTTAGGGTTAGGTTTAGGGTGAATGTGAGGGTTAGTTTTAGGATTAGGGTTAGGGTTAGGGTTAGGCTGAGGTTGAGGGTATGAGTGAGGCTCACGCTAGCCCTCACGGCTAGGGTTAGGGTGAGGGGTAGATTTAGGGTTAGAGTTAGGGTGAGGCTTAGGTTTAGTGTGAGGGTTTGGGTTTGAGTAAGGGTTAGGGTGATGGTAATTGTTAGGGTGAGGGTTAGGGTGAGAGTGAGGCTTAAGTTTAGCCTAAGTGGTACCTTGTGGGTTAGGGTAAGGGTTAGGGTTAGGGTTAGGGTGAGGGTGAGGGTTATGGTCAGGGTTAGGGTGAGTGTTAGGGTTAGGGTGATGTTTAAGGTGAAAGTGAAAATTAGGGAGAGTGAGAGGTTTCGGGTGGGGGTGAGGGTTAGGTTGTGGGTGAGATTGAGGGTTTGGGTTTGGGTGAGGGTTTGGGTTAGGGTAATGTTTAGGTTGAGGGTGAGGTTCAGGGTGAGGGTTAGGCTTCAGGGAATGGGAAGGGATAGGGTGTAGGTGAGGGTTAGGGTGAGGGTGAGGCTTAGGGTGACCATGAGTTTTAGGGTTCGGGGGAGGATTAGGGTTAATGTTAGGGTTCGGGCTAGGGTTAAGGTTAGGGTTAGGGTGAGTATTAGGGTGAGAGGTAGGGTTAGGCTTAGGATGAGGTTTAGGCTTAGTGTGAGGGTTACGGTTAGGTTTATGTTTAGGGTTAGTGTGAGGATAAGAGTTAGGGTGAGACTGAGGTTTAGGGTTAGCCTTACGGTTAGGGTGAATGTTAGGGTGGGGGTTAGGGTGAGGGTTAGGTTTAGGGTTAGGGTTGGGTGAGGGTTAGGGTGAGTGTAAGGGTTAGGGTGACAGTTAGGATGAGGTTGAGGGATAGGGTTATGGTGAGGGTAAGGGTTAGGACGACGGTTAGTGTGAGGTTGATGTTTAGGCTTATCATTAATGTTAGGGAGATGGTGAGGGTTAGGGTGAGGATGAGGGTTAGGCTGAGGGGTAGGATTAGGGTTAGTGTTAGAGGTAGGGTTAGGGTGAGTGTTGGGTTACGGATAGGGTGAGGGTGAGGGTTAGGGAAAGGGTTAGTGTCAGGGTTAGGATGAGGGAGAGGGTTAGGGTTACCATTAGGGTTAGGGTTAGGTTTAAGTTCAGTGTTAGGTTTAGGGTTAGGGTTAGGGTGAGTTTGAGGGTTAGGGTTAGCATTACTGTTAGGGTTAGGCTTATGTTGCAGGTTAGGGTTAGGTTTAGAGTGAGGGTGAGGGTCAGGGTTAGGGTTAGGATTAGGTTTAGGGTTAGGGTGAGGCTGAGGGTGAGGGTGAGGGTGAGGGTGAGCATGAGGGTGAGGGTTAAGTTTAGGGTGCAGGCTAGGGTGCAGGCTAGGGTGAGGGTCAGGGCTAAGGCTGAGGTTTAGGGTGAAGGTAAGGTTTTCGGTTAGGAAAGGTTTAGATTTAGGTTTAGGTTGCGGATTAGGGTGAGGGTGAGGTTTAAGTTTAGGGTTAGGGTTAGGGGGAGGGTTAGGGTTAGGGTTAAGTTGAGGGTTAGGGTTAGGGTGATGTTTAGGGTGAGGGTGAGGGTGAGTGAGGATTCGTTTGAGGGTGTGGCTAAGGGTGTTGGTGAAGCTTAGGGTGAGAGTGAGGGTTCGGGTGAGGGTGAGAGTTAGGGTGTTGGGGAGGGGTAGGGTTAGGGTGAGGGTTAGGGTGAAGGTGAGGGTTACGGTCAGGTTGAGGGTTAGGATAAGGGTAAGAGTGAGGGTTAGGTTTAAGGTGAGGGGTAGGGTGAGGGGTAGGTTTAGGGTTAGGGAGAGGTTTAGGTTTAGGGTTAGGATTAGGGTGAGTGTTATGTTTAGGGTTAGGGTGAGGGTTATATTTAGGTTTAGGGTGAGGATTAGGTTTAGTGTGAGGGTTAGTGTTAGGGTTATTGTAAGGGTCAGGGTTAGGTTGAGGATTAGGGTGAGAGTGAGGGTTAGGGTTAGATTAAGGTTTAGGGTGAGGGTTAAAGTTAGGGTTAGCGTGAGGTTTAGGGTTGGGGTGAGGGTTAGAGTTAGGATTAGGGTGAGGGTTAAGGTGAGGGTGAGGTTTTGGGTGAGGGTGAGGGTTAGGGTTAGGGTGAGTGTGAGCATTAGGGTTAGGGTTACTCAGGGCTATGATGAGGGTTTGGGTTAGGGTGAGGTTTAGGGTGAGGGTGAGGTTTAAGGTTAGCGTTAGGGTTAAGGTGAGTGTTAGGGTGAGAGTTAGCGTTAGGGTGAGGGTGAGGGTTAGGGTTAGGGTTAGGGTAATGTTTAGGGTTAGGGTGTGCGTTAGGGATAGGTTTATGGTTAGGGTGAGGGTTAGGTTTACGGTTAGGGTTCAAGTTAAGGTGAGTGTGAGGGTGAGTTTTAGGGTTAGGATTATGGTTCGGGTTAGTGTTAGGCGGAGGGTGAGTGTGAGGGTTGGGTTAGGGTAATGTTTTAGGTTAGGGTTAGTTTGAGCGTTAGGTTTAGGGTTAGGATGAGGTTTAGGGTGAGGATTATGGTTAGGGTTAGGGTGTGGGTTAGGTTTAGTGTGAGGGTTATGGTTAGGTTTAGGGTGAGGGTGTGGGTAAAGGTTAGGGTGAGGGTCAGGGTGAGGGTGAGTTTAGGGTAAAGTTTAGGGTGAGTGTTTGGGTGAGGTTTAGGTTTAGGTTTAGGATTAAGTTGAGGGTTAAGACGAGGGTAAGGGTTAGGGTGAGGTTTAGGTTGTGGTTGAGTATTAGGGTTAGCATTATTCTTATTGTGAGTGTTAGGGTTACATATAGCATTAGGGTTAAGGTTAGGGTTAGGGTGAGGGTTAGAATTAGGGTTAAGGTGAGGGTGAGGTTTAGGGTTAGCATTAGGTTTACAGTTAGGGTTAGAGTGAGGGTGAGGGTGAGGGTTAGGGTTAGGAATATGTTTAGGGTTAGGGTGAGTCTGAGGTTGAGGATGAGGTTGAGTTTGAGGGTTAGGGTTAGGGTTTGGCTTAGGGTGAGGGTTAGGGTGAGGGCGAGGGTTAGGGTGAGGGTTAGGTTGAGGGTGCGGTTTTCGGTTAGGAAAGGGTTAGGTTTAAGTTTAGGGTGAGGATTAGGCTGAAAGTGAGGTTGAAGGTGAGGGTTAGGGTTAAGGTGATGTTTAGGGTGAGGGTGAGGGTGAGGGTGAGGGAGAGGTTTAGGGTGTCGGTGAGGGTTAGGGTTAGGGTGAGGGTTAAGGTGATGCTGAGGTTTAGGTTGAGGGTTAGGTTTAGTGTGAGGGTTAGGATTAGGGTTAGTGTGAGGAAAAGGGTTAGGGTGAGGATTAGGATGAGAGTAAGAGTTAGGGTTAGGTTTAGCCTTAGGGTTAGGGTGAGGTATAGGGTTAGAGTTCGGGTTAGGGTTAGACTTAGGGTTAGAGTGAGGGTTAGGGTTGTGGTGAGTCTTAGGCTTACAGTTAGGGTGAGGGTGAGGGTGACGGTGAGGGTTCGTGTGAGGTTTAGGGTGTGGGTTAGGGTTAAGTTTATGGTTAGGGTAAGGGTTAGGGTGAGGTTTAGGGTGAGGGTTAGGGTTAGGGTGACATTGAGGGTTAGGGTGACAGTGGGGGTTAGGGTGAGGGTGAGGTTTAGGTTTAGTGTTAGTGTTACAGTGAGGGTGAGAGTCAGGGTTAGGATTAGGGTGAGGGTAAAGTGAGGGTTAGGTTTAGGCTTAGGTTTAGGGTTAGTGTGAGGATTAGGGTTAGTGTTAGGTTTATAGTGAGGGTAAGGGTTAAGGTGAGGTTTAGGCTCATGTGTATATTTAAAGTAAGGGTTAGGGAGAGGTTGAGGGTAAGGGTTAGGGTGAGGGTTATGGTGAGGGTGAGGGTTAGGTTTAGCATTAGGGTTAGGTTTTGGGTTAGGGTGAGGGGTAGGGTTAATGTTAGGGTGAGGATGAGGGTTAGGGTTAGCATTAAGTTTAGGGTTAGGGTGAGGGTGAGGTTTGGGGTTAGGGTTAGGGTGAGTGTGAGGTTGAGGGTTAGGGTTAAGGGTAGAGTGAGGGTTAAGGTTAAGGTGTGGGTTCCGGTTAGGGTGAGGGTGAGGCTAAGGATTAGGGTGAGGTTTAGGGTCTGGGTGAATATTAGGGTTTGAATTAGAGTTAGGGTTAGGGTGAGGGTGAGGGTGAGGGTTAGGGTTAGGGTTAGGGTGAGGGTCAAGGTGAGGGTTAGGGTGAGGGTAAGGTTTAGGGTTAGGGTTAGGGTTAGGCTTAGTGTTAGTGTGAGGGCTAGGGTGAGGGTGAGGGTTAGGGTTTGTGTTAGGGTGAGGTTAAGTGTTAGGGTGAGGGGTAGTGTGAGCGGTAGGGTTAGGGTTAGGGTGAGGGTGAGGGTTAGGGTTATCGTGAGTGTGAGGGTCAGGGTTAGGTTGAGGGTTCATGTTAGGATTAGGATTAGGGTTGGGGGGAGGGTGAGGGTTATGTTTAGGGTTAGGTTGAGGGTTAGGTTTAGGGTGATGTTTAGGGTGAAGGTGAGGGTTAGGGTGACAGTGATGGTTCGGGTGTGGATGAGGGTTAGGGTGAGGGTGAGGGTTAGGGTTAGATTTAGGATGTGGGTTAGGTTTAAGGTTAGGATTAGGGTGAGGGGTAAAGTCAGGGATAGGGTGAGTTTTGGGGTTAGTGTGAGGTTTAGGGTTAGGTTTAGAGTAAGTGTGAGGATAACGGTTAGGGTGAGGGATAGGGTTATTGTTAGGGTTAGGCAGAGGATTAAGGTTAGGTTTAGGGTTAAGGTGAGAGTGAGGGTTAGGTTGAGGTGAGGGTTCGGGTTTGGGTGAGGTTTAGGGTGATGGTGAGGGTTAGGGTTAGGGTTAAGTTGAGGGTGAGGATCAGAGTAATGGTTAGTGTTAGTTTTAGGGTGAGGGTGATGTTTTGGTTTAGGATTAGGGTTAGGGTTAGGCTTAGTGTGAGGGTGAGAGTGAGGATGTGGGTGAGGGTTAGGGTTAGGGTGAGGGTTAGGGTTATGGTTATGGTTAGGGTGAGGATTATGGGTATGTTTAGGGTTAGGATGAGCGTTATGCTGAGGGTTAGGGTTAGGGTTAGTGTGCAGGTTAGGTTTAGGGTTAAGGTTAGGGTGAGGGCAAGGGTTTAGTTTAGGTAACGTTTAGGGTAAGATTAGGGTGACGTTGAGGATGAGGTTGAGGGTTAAGGTGAGGGTTTCGGTTAGGGTGAGCGTTAGGGTTAGGATTAGGGTGAGGGTAATTGTTAGGGTGATGTTTAGGGTGAGGGTGAGGGTGAAAGTTCGGGTGAAGGGGAGGCTTAGGGTTAGGGTTAGCGTAAGGGTTATGGTTATGGTTAGGGTGATGGTGAGGGTTAGGGTGAGTGTGAGGTTGAGGGTGAGGGTTAGCATGAGAGTTAGGGTGAGGGTTAGAGTGAGGGTGAGCGTTAGGGTGAGAGTGAGGGTTCAGGGGAGGGTGCGGGGGAGGGGGAGGGTTATGGTTAGGGTTCGGTTTAGAGTTAGGGTGAGGGTGTGGGTGAGGGTTAGGTTTAGGATTAGGGTTAGGGTTATGGTAAGGCTGAGGCTGAGTGTGAGGGTAAGGGTTAGGGTTAGTGTTACCGGTAGGGTGAGGGTTCGGGTTAGTGTGAGGGTTAGGGTTAGGTTTAGGTCAACGTGAGTGTAAAGGTTAGGGTGAGGGTTAGGGTGAGGGTGAGGGTTAGGATTAGAGTTAGGGGTAGAATTAGGGTTAGGGTGAGGTTGAGGGTTAGGGATAGGGCGAGGGTTAGGGTTATTGTTAGGGTTAGGGTGCAGGGGAGGGTGAGGGTTAGGGTTAGGGTAGGGTTAGGTTTAGGCTGAGGGTGAGGGTGAGAGTGAGGTTGATGGTTAGTGTTAGGGTTAGGGTGAGGGTGAGGCCTAAGGTGAGGGTGAGGGTTAGTGTGAGATTGAGGATGATGCTTTCGTTTAAGTCAGGGTTAGGGTTAGCGTGAGGATTAGGGTAAGGGTGAGGGTGAGGGTTTCGTTTACATCAGGGTTAGGATTAAGCTGAGGTTACTGTTAGTGTGAGGGTTAGGGTTAGGGTTAGGGTATGGGTTAAGTTTAGGGTGATGTTTAGGGTGAGGGTGAGTGTTAGGGTCAGAGTTAGGATGAAGTTTAGGGTTAGTGTTAGGATTAGGGTTAGGTTGAGGGTGAGGTTTAGGGTTAGAGTTAGGGTTATGGGGAGGGTTAAATTGAGGGTCAGGGTTTATGTTAGTGTTAGGGTTAGGGTTAGCATGAGGGTTAGGCTGAGGATTAGGGTTACGGTTAGTGTGAGGGTTAGGGTTAGGTTAGGGTTAGGGTTATGGTTTGGTTAGGGTGAAGGTTAGTTTTAGGTTTAGGGTTAGGATAAGGTTTAGGCTGAGGGTTAGGTTTAGGATTAGTCTGAGGGTTAGGTTTAGGGTTAGGGTGTGGACTATGGTGAGGGTGAGGGTTAGGGTGAGGGTTAGGGTTAGGGCTGAGGTTAGCGTCAGGGGTAGGCTGAGGGTTAGGATTAGGGTATAGACTAGGGTTAGGCTGAAGTTGAGGGTGAGGTTGAGGGTGAGGGTTACTGTTAGAGTGAGGGTTAGAGTGTGGGTGAGGGGGAGTGGCAGTGTTTGGTTTAGGGTTAGAGTTAGGTTGAGGGTGAGTGTTAAGATTAGGGTTAGCACTAGGTTTAGGCTGAGGGCTAGGGTGAGTTTGAAGGTGAGGTTTAGGGTTAGGGTGAGGGTTAGGGTTAGGGTTAGTTTTAGGGTAAGTTTTAGGGTTAGGGTTAGGGTTAGGATGAGCATTAGACTGAGGGTTAGGGTTAGGGTTTGGTTAGGGTGAAGGTTGCTTTTAGGTTTAGGGTTAGGATAAGGTTTAGGATAAGGTGAGGGTGAGGGGTAGGGTGAGGTTGTGGGTTTGGGTTATGGTTAGGTTTAGGGTTAGGGTAAGGGTGAGGGGAAGGGTTAGAGTGAGCTTTAGGCTGAGGGTGAGTTTTAGGGTTAGGGTTAGGATTAGGGTGAGGGCTAGGGTGAGGGTGAAGGTTAGTGTGAGGGTTTCTTTTAGCCAAGGTTTAGTGTTATGGTGAGGATTAGGGTGAGGGTGAGGTTTAAGGTTAGGGTTAAGGTTATGGTGAGAGTTAGGGCAAGGGTTAGGGTGAGGGTTAGGGTTTGGGTGATGTTTAGTGTGAGGGTGAGGATGAGGGTTCTAGTGAGGGTAAGGGTTCGAGTGAGGGTGAGAGTTAGGGTGTGGATGAGGATTAGTGTTAGGTTGAGTGTTAGGGTTAGGTTTAGGATTAGTGTTAGGGTGAGGGTTAGGGCTAGGGATAGGGTTAGGTTGACGGTTAAGATTAGGGTTAGGCTTAGTATGAGGGTTAGGGTGAAGGGTAGGGTTAGGGTGAGGGTGAGGGTTAGGGTGAGGGTGAAGATTAGGGTGAGGGTGTTGGTGAGGTTTAGGGTTAGGTGTAGGGTTAGGGTGAATTTGAGGGTGAGGCTTAGGTTTAGGATTAGGATTATGGTTAGTGTTAGGAAGAGAGTTTGGGTGTTGGTGAGGGTTCGGGTGAGGGTCTGGGTTAAGGTGTGGGTGAGGGTTAGTTTTAGGGAGAGCATTAATGTTAGAGTTAGGTTTATGGTGAGGATAAGGGTTAGGGTGAGGTTTAGTGTGAGAGTTAGGGTTAGGGTTAGGGTGATGGTGAGGGTGAGGTATAATGTTTGGGTTAGGGTTAGGGTGAGGGTTAGGGATAGGTTTAGGGTTAGGGTGAGGGTGAGGGTGAGGGTTAGGGTTAGGTTTAGTGTTAGAGTTAGGGTGAGGGTGAGGGTTAGTATTAGGGTTAGTATTAGAGTTAACCTGAGCATGAGGGTAAGGTTTAGGTTTAGGGTGAGTGTTAGGGTTAGGGGTACGGTGAAGGTGATGGTTAGGATTAGGGTAAGGGTTAGGATGAGCGTTAGGCTGAGGTTTAGGGTTTGAGTTAATGTGAGGTTTAGGGTTAGGGTTAGGGTTAGGGTGAGGGTTAGGGTTAGGTTTAGGTTTAGGATAAGGGTTAGGTTGAGGGTTAGGTTTAGGGTTAGTGTGAGGGTTAGGTTTAGGTTTAGGGTTAGGGTTAGGGTCACGGTAAAGGTTAGGGTGAGGGTTAGGGTGATGGTGAAGGTAAAGATTACGGTGAGGCTTAGGGTCAGGGTGAGTTTCAGGGGGAGTGTGAGGGGGAGTGTGAGGGTTTGGTTTAGGGTTAGAGTTAGGGTGAGTGTGAGGGTTAGGATAAGGGTTAGCACTAGGTTTAGGGTGAGGGTGAGGTTGAGGTTGAGGGTGAGGTTTTGGGTTAATGTGAGGGTTAGGGTTAGGATTAGGTTTAGGTTGAGGGTTAGGGTTAGGATTAGGATGAGCATTAGGCTGAGGGTTAGGGTTAGGGTTAGTGTGAGGGTTAGGGTTAGGGTGAGGTTTAGGGTTTGGTTAGGGTGAAGATTTGTTTTAGGTTTAGGGTTAGGATAAGGTTTATTCTGAGGGTTATGGTTAGGGTTAGTGTGAGCGTTAGGTTTAGCGTTAGGGTTAGGGTGTGGGCTAGGGTGGGGGTGAGTGTTAGGGTGAGGGTAAGGGTGACGGTTTAGTTTAGGTAAGGGTTAAGGTAAGGTTAGGTTGAGGATTAGGGTGAGGATGAGGGTTAAGGTGAGGGTTAGGGTTAGGGTGAGGGTCAGGGTTACTGTGAGGTTTAGGGTTACGCTTAGGGTGAGGGTGAGGGTAAGGGTTAGAGTGAGGGTTATGGTGAGGTTGACGGTTAGGATTAGAGTTAGGGTTAGGATTAGGGTGAGGGTGAGGGTGAGAGTTAGTGTTAGGGTGAGGTTTAGTGTTGGGGTGAGGGTTAGGGTTGGGGTGAGGGTGAGGGTGAGGTTTAGGGTTAGGGTTAGGATTAGGTTTAGGCTGAGGTTGAGGGTGAGGTTGAGGGTTATAGTTAGGGTTAGGGTGAGGGTGATGGCTCGGGTGAAGGTGAGAGTTAGGGTGAATGTGAGGATAAAGTTTAGTGTGAGGGTTTGGGCGAGGCTGAGGTTTAGGTTTAGGTTGAGGGGTATTGTGAGAGTTAGGGTAAGGGTAAGGGTTAGGGTGATGGTATGATTGAGTTTGAGGGATAGGATTATGTTGTGGGAAAGTGTTAGGGTGAGGGTTTGGGTTAGAGTGGGGGTTAGGGTTAGGGTTAGGTTGAGGGTTAGGGTTAAGGTGATGTTTAATGTGAGAGTATGGTTTGGGGTTAGGGTGAGTGTTCGGGTCAGCATGAGGTTTAGGATGAGAGTGAGCGTTATGTTTACAGTTAGGGTTAGGGACAGGGGTAGGGTGAGCATTAGGGTTAGGATTAGGGTTACGATTAGGGTTAGAGTGAGGATGAGAGTGAGAGTTAGTGTGTGGGTAAGTGTTATGGTTAGGGTTAGTGTTAGGGCTAGGGTGAGGGTGAGTGTTAGTGTGTGGGTGAGGGTTTTGTTTAAGTTAGGGTTAGGGATAGGGTGAGGATTAGGTTGAGGGTGAGGGTTAAGCTGAGGTTAGGTTTAGGGTGAGGGTTAGGGTTAGGGTGATATTTAGGGTGAGGGTGAGTGTTCCGTGAGGTTGAGGGTGAGGGTTAGTGTTAGAGTTAGGTTTAGGTTGAGGGTGATTGTGAGGCTTAGGATTAGGAATAGGGTTAGGGTTTGTGTGAGGGTCAGTGTGGGGGTGAAGCTTAAGGTTAGGGTTAGGGTTATGGTTAGTGTGAAGGTTACGGTTAGTGTGAGGGTTACGATTAGGGTTAGGTTTAGGGTTACAGTAAGGGTAAGGGTTAGGGTGAAGGTGAGTGTTAGGGTTCGGGTTAGGGTTAGGGTGAGGGCTAGGGTGAGGGTAAGGGTGTGAGGGTTTCTTTTAGGTCATAGTTAGGTTTATGGTGAGGATTAGCTTGAGGGTGAGGGTTATATTTAGGGTAAGGGTTAGGGTTAGGGTTAGGGTGAGAGTTAAGGTTTGGCTGATGTTTAGGGTGAGGGTGAAGGTTAGGGTGTGTTTGAGGATTAGGGTTAGAGTTAGGTTTAGGGTTATGTTGAGGGTACGGTATAGGGTGAGGTATATTGTGAGGGTTAGTGTTAGTGTTTGGTTTAGGATGAGGTTTAGGGTGAGGTTTAGGCTGAGAGGTAGGGTTAAGGATAGAGTGACTGTTAGGTTTAGTGTGAGGATTAGGGTTATGGTGAGGTTTAGGTTTAGTGTAAGGTTTAGGATTAGGGTTAGGGTAAGGATGAGTGTTAGGGTTAGGTTGAGGGTGAGGGTGAGGTTGAGGGCTAGGGTTAGAGTTAGTGTGAGGTTTAGTGTTAGGGTGAGCGTTAGGTTTTGCGTGAGGGTTAGGGTTAAAGAAAGGGTTAGGGTGAGGGTTAGAGTTAGGATTAGGGTTAGGTTGAGGGTCAGGGTGAGGGTTAGGTTTAGGGTGAGGGTTAGGTTTAGGGTGAGGGTTAGAGTTAGGGTGAGCGTTAGGGTGATGGTGAGGGTTACGGTGAGGGTGAGGGTTAGGTTTAGAGTTAGGGTTAAGATGATGTTTGGGGTGAGGTTGAGGGTTAGTGTGAGGGTGAGGGTGAGGGTGAGGGTTAGGGTTAGGATTAGGGTTAGGGTGAGTTTTAGGGTTCGGGTTAGGGTTAGAGTTATTGTTAGGGTTAGGGTTAGGATGAGGGTGAGGGTAATTGTTAGGTTTAGGGTTAGGGTTAGGGTGAGGGTGATGTTGAGGGTTAGTGTTAGGATTAGGGTTATGGTTAAGGTAAGGCTGAGGGGGAAGGGGAGTTTGAGGGTGAGGGTTAGGGTTAAGGTTAGGGTTAAGTTGAGGGCTTGAGTGAGGGTGAGGGTTAGGCTGAGGGTGAGGGTGAGGTTTTATGTTACATAAAGTTTAGGGTTAGGGTCAGGATTAGGGTGAGGATTAAGTTGAAGTTAGGTTCAGGGTTTGGGTTCGGGTTAGCGTTAAGGTGAGGGTTAGGGTTAGGGTGATGTTTAGGCTGAGGGTGAGGGTTAGGGTGAGCGTGAGGGCTAGGATTAGGGTTAGGGTTAAGCTTAGTGTGAGGATCAGGGTGAGGGTGAACGTTAGGCTCAGGGTTAGGATTAGGGTTAGAGTGAGGGTTACGGTTATTATGAGTGTTATGGTTAGGGTTGGGGTGAGGGTAAGGGTTAGGGTGAGGGTAAGGGTTAGGGTGAGGGTTAGGGTGAGTGTGAGGGTTTGGATTAGTGTTTGTGTTAGGGTTAGGGTGAGGGTTAGTGTTTGGGTGATGTTTTGAGTGAGGGTGAGGGTTAGGGTGAGGATGAGGGTTTGGGTGAGCGTGAGGGTTCGGTTGACTGTGAGGGTTAGGGTGTGGGTGAGGAATAGGCTTAGGGTGAGGGTAAGCGTTAGGGGTAGGGTTAGGGTTAGGTTTAGGGTTAGGGTAAGAGTTAGGGTGATTGTAAAGGTAATGGTGAGAGTCAGCGGAAGGGAGAGGTTTAGGGTTAGGGTGAGGGTGAGGGTAAGGGTATGGGTAAGTGTTAGGGTAAGGTTTAGGGTGAGGGTGAGTGTTAGCATCAAGGTTAGGTTTAGGGTTCGGGTTAGGGAGAGGGTTAGGTTTTGGGTAATTGTTAGGGTGAGGTTTAGGTTGAGGGTGAGGGTTATGGTTAGGGTGAGGGTAAGTGTTAGGGTGAGGGTTAGGGTGAGTCTTAGGGTTAGGGTTAGCATTAGGGTGAGGGTGAGGGTTAGTGTTAGGGTTAGGATTAGAGTTAGGGTGAGGGTAAGGCTTAGGGTGAGAGTTAGGGTGAGGTTGAGGGTTAGGGTTAGGGTGAGGGTGAGGGTAAGAGTTAGGGTGAGAACTATGGTTAGGGTTAGCATTAGGGTGAGTGATAGGGTTAGGGTGAGGGTGTGGGAAAGTGTTAGGGTGAGGGTTAGGGCGAGGTTGAGGGTTAGGGTTAGGGTGAGGATAAGGGTTAGGATGAGGGTAAGGGTTAGGTTGAGGGTTAGGTTCAGGGTGAGGGTTAGGGTTAGCATTAGGGTTTGGGTGAGGTTGAGGTTTAGGGTGAGGGTTAGGGTTAAGTTTAGGGATAGGGTGAGGATTAGGGTTAGGGTGTGGTTTAGTTTTAGTGTGAGGTTTAGGTTTAGGGTTAGGCTTAGGATGAGTGTTAGGGTTAGGTTGAGGGTGAGGGTTAGGTTGAGGGCTAGGGTTAGTGTTAGTTTGAGCCTTAGTGTTAGGGTGAGCATTAGGTTTAATGTTAGAGTTAGGGTTAAAGTAAGGGTTAGGGTGAGGGTTAGCGTTTGGGTTAGTTTTAGGGTGAGGGTCAGGGTGAGGGTTAGGTTTAGGGTGAGGGTTAGGGTTAGGGTGAGCGTTAGGGTGATGTTGAGGGTTAGGGTGAGTGTTAGGGTTAGGGTTAGGGTGAGAGTTAGGGTGAGGTGTCGGGATATGGTTAGGTTGAGGGTTTGGGTTAGTGTGAAGGTTAGGGTTAGGATTAGTGTGAGGATAATGTTTAGGGTGAGGTTTAGTTTTAGGGTGAGAGTTAGAGTGAACGCTCGGGTTAGGTTCAGTGTGAGGGTTAGGGTTAAGGTGATGTTTAGGGTGAGGTTGAGGGTTAGTGTGAGGGTGAGGGTGAGGTTGAGGTTTAGGGTTAGGATTAGGGTTAGGGTGAGTTTTAGGGTTAGGATTAGGTTTAGAGTTATTGTTAGGGTTAGGGTTTGGGTTAGGTTGAGGGTGAGGGTTATTGTTAGGGTTAGGGTTAGGGTGAGGGTGGGGTTGAGGGTTAGTGTTAGGATTAGGGTTATTGTTAGGGTAAGTCTGAGGGGGAAGTGGAATTTGAATGTGAGTGTTAGGGTTAAGGTTAGGGTTAGGGTGAGGGCTTGGGTGAGGGTGAGGGTTAGGCTGAGGGTGAGGGTGAGGGTTTCGGTTAGTTAAAGGTTAGGGTTATGGTGAGGATTAGGGCGAGGGTGAGGATTAAGCTGAGGTTAGGTTCAGGGTGAGGGTTCGGGTTAGGGTTAGGGTGAGGTTTAGGGTTAGGATGATGTTTAGGGTGAAGGTGAAGGTTAGAGTGAGGGTGAGGCTTAGGGTTAGGGTTAGGTTTAATGTGAGGCTGAGGGTTAGGAATAGGAATAGGATTAGGGTTAGGGTTCAGCTGAGGGTGAGGATCAGGGTGTGGGTGAAGGTCAGGGTCAGGGTTACGTTTAGGGCTAGAGTGAGGGTTACGGTTATTTTGAGGGTTATGGTTAGGGTTAGGGTGAGGTTAAGGGTTAGGGTGAGGGTAAGGGTTAGAGTGAGTGTTAGGGTGAGTGTGAGGGTTTGGAATAGGGTTTGGGTTAGGGTTAGGGTGAGGGTTAGGTTTTGGGTCATGTTTAGAGTGAGGGTGATGGTTAGGGTGAGGATGAGGTTTCTGTTGAGGGTGAGGGTTCGGTTGAGGGTGAGGGTTAGGGTGTGGGTGAAGATTAGGGTTAGGGTTAGAGTTTGGGTTAGAGATAGGGTGAATTTGAGAGTGAAGGTTAGCTTTAGGATTAGGGTGAGGGTTAGGGTTAGGTTGAGGGTTAGGTATATTGTTAGGGTTAAGGTTAGGGTGAGGGTGGGTGTTAGGGTTAGGTTTAGGGTTAGAGTTAGGGTGAGTGTGAGGGTGAGGGTTATGATTAGGTTAGGATTAGGGTTAGGCTGAAGGTGAAGGAGAGGGTGAGGGTGAGGTTTAGGTTTAGGGTGAGGTTTAGGTTTACGGTTAGGGTTAGGGTGAGAGTTAGGATTAGTGTTAGGCTTAGGATGAGGGTTAGGGTTAGGATTAGGGTGAGGTTTAGGGCTAGGTTTAGGTTTAGGATAAGGGTTAGGCTGAGGGTTAGGGTTAGGGTTAGTTTGAGTGATAGGCTTAGGGTTAGGGTGAGGGTAAAGGTTAGGGTGAGAGTTAGAGTGAGGGTGAGGTTTAGGGTTAGGGTGAGGTTTAGGGTAAAATTTAGGTTTAGGGATAGGGTTAGGGTGAGGGTAATGGTGTGAGTAAGTGTTAGGGTGAGGTTTAGGGTGAGGATGAGGGTTAGCGTCAAGGTAAGGTTTAGGGTGATAGTTAGGGTTTGGGTAAGTGTTAGGGTGAGGTTTAGGGTGAGGGTGAGGGTTAGGGTTAGGGTGAGGGTAAGTGTTAGGGTGAGGGTTAGTGTGAGTCTGAGGGTTATGGTTAGCATTAGGGTGAGGGTGAGCGTTAGGGTTAGGATTAGAGTTAGTGTGAGAGTAAAGCTTAGTGTGAGGGTTAGGGTGAGGTTGAGGGTTAGTGTTAGGGTGAGTGGGAGGGTAAGTGTTAGGGTGAGGACTAATTTTAGGGTTAAGATTAGGGTGAGTGTTAGGTTTATTGTGAGGGTGAGGGTGAGGGTTAGGTTCAGTATTAGGTTTAGGGTTAGTGTGAGGGTTTGTGATAAGGTTAGGGTTAGGGTGAGGGTCATAGTTAGGGTTAATGTGAGGGTTAGTCTGAGAGGTAGGGTTAGGGTTAGGGTGAGGGTTAGGCTTAGTGTGAGGGTTAGGTTTAGGTTTAGGATTAGGGTGAGGGTGAGTTTGAAGGTGAGGGTTTGGGTTAGGGTGAGGGTTAGTGTTGGGGGAGGGCTAGGTTGAGGGTAAGGGTTTGGCTGATGGTGAGGATTTCGTTTAGGTAATGTTTAGGGTTAGGGTTAGGGTGAGGATTAGGATGAGGTTGTGGGTTAGGTTTAGGGTAAAGTTGAGGGTCAGTGTTAGTGTTAGGATGAGGGTTACCGTTAGCCTTAGGGTGAGTGTGAGGGTTCGGGTTCGGGTGAGGGTGAGGCTTAGGGTGTGGGTTAAGGTTCGGTTTAGGGTGAGGGTTAGGGTGACGGTGAGTGTTAGGGTGAGGGTGAGGTTGAGGATGAGGGTTAGGGTTTGGTTTGGGGATAGGATTAGGGTTAGGTTTAGGGTAAGGGTTAGGGTCAGGTTGAGGGTTAGGTTTAGGGTTAGGGTTTGGTTTAGGTTTAGGGTGAGGGTTAGGGTTAGGATTAGGGTGACCGTGAGGGTTAGGTTGAGGGGTAGGTTTAGGGATAGGGTAAGGGTTAGGGTTAGGGTGAGGGTTAGGTTTAGGGTTAGGGTTAAGATAAGGGTGAGGGTGAGGATTAGGGTTAGGGCTAGGGTTAGGCTTAGGTTTAGGGTAAGGGTTAGGTTTATGGTGAGGGTTAGTTTCAGGTTTAGGGTTAGGGTGAGGTTTATGCTGAGGGATAGGGTTAGAGTTAGTGTGAGGATAAGGGTTAGGGTGAGGATTAGGGTGAGGGTGAGTGTTAGGTTTAGCATAAGGTTTAGGGTGAGGGTTAGGGTTAGGGTTAGGGTTAGGGTAAGGGTTAGGGTTAGGCTTATTGTTACGGTTAGTGTTAGTGTTAGGGTTAGGGTTAGGCTTATGGTTACGGTTAGTGTTAGGGTTAGGGTGAGGGTTAGATTAGGGTTAGGTTTAGGGTGAGGGTTAGGCTGAGGGGTAGGGTTAGGGATAGAGTGACTGTAAGGTTTAGTGTGAGGATTAGGTTTAGGGTGAGGTTTAGGTTGAGGGTGAGGTTGAGGGTGAGGGCTATTTGTAGGGTTAGTTTGAGCGTTAGTGTTAGGGTGAGCGTTAGGTTTAAGGTGAGTGTTAGGGTTAAAGTAAGGGTTAGGGTGCGGGTTAGCGTTAGGTTTAGGGTTAGGGTGAGGGTCAGAGTGAGGGTTATGTTTAGGTTGAGGGTTAGGTTTAGGATGAGGGTTAGGGTTAGGGTGAGGGTTATGTTTAGGTTGAGGGTTAGGTTTAGGGTGAGGGTTAGGGTTAGGGTGAGGGTTAGGGTGAGCGTTAGGATGATGGTGAGGTTTAGGTTTAGGGTGAGAGTTAGTATTAGGGTTAGGGTTAGGATGAGGGTTAGGCTGAGGCTTAGAGTTAGTGTTTGGGTGAGGTTTAGGGTTAGGATAAGGGTTGAGCTGAGGATTAGGGTTCGGGTTAGTGTGAGCGTTAAGTTTAGAGTTAGGGTAAGAGTTAGGGTGAGGGTAAATGTTAGGGTGAAAGTTAGGGTGAAGGTGAGGTTTAGGGTTAGGGTGAGGGTTAGGGTCAAGTTTAGGTTTAGGGTCAGGGTTACCGTGAGTGTAAGGGTGTTGGTAAGTGTTAGGGTGAAGTTTAAAATGAGGGTGAGGGTTAGCGTCAAGGTTGGGTTTAGGGTTAGGGTTAGGGTGAGGGTTAGGGTTTGGGAAAGTGTTAGGGTGAGGTTTAGGTGAGGGTGAGGGTTAGGGTTAGGGTGAGGGTGTTAGTGTGAGGGTTAGGGTGAGTCTGAGGGTTATGGTTAGCATTAGGGTGAGGGTGAGGGTGAGAGTTAGGGTTAGGATTAGAGTTAGGGTGAGGGTATAGCTTAGGGTGAGGGTTAGGGTGAGGTTGAGGGTGAGTGTAAGTGTTAGGGTGAGGACTACGCATAGGGTTTGGGTTAGGGTAAGTGTCAGGGTTATGGTGAGGGTGAGGGTTAGGTTCAGTATTAGGGTTAGGGTTAGTGTGAGTGTTAGTGATAGGGTTAGGGTTAGGGTGAGGGTTAGTCTGAGAGGTAGGTTTAGGGTTAGCAATAGGGTTAGGGTTAGGTTTAGGGTGAGGGTGAGGGTGAGTGTGAGGGTGAGGGTTAGGGTTAGGGTGAGGGTTAGTGTTGGGGGGGCTAGGTAGAGGGTTAGGGTTTGGGTGATGGTGAGCTTTTCGGTTAGGTAAGGTTTAGGGTTAGGGTTAGGGTGAGGCTTTGGGTTAGGGTTAGTGTGAGGGTGAGGGTGAGGGTTAGTGTTAGGATGAGGGTTAGGTTCAGGTTTAGAGTGAGGGTGAGGGTGAGGGTGAGGGTGAGGATTAGGGTGTGGGTTAAAGTTCGGTTTAGGTTGAGGGTTAAGGTGACAGTGATGGTTAGGGTGAGGGTGAGGTTTAGGATAAGGGTTACGGTGAGGGTTAGGGTTAGGTTGAGGGTTAGGGCGAGGAGTAGGGTTAAGGTTAGTGAGAGGGTTAGGGTTTGTGTGAGGGTTAGGGTTAGGTTTAGAGTTAGGTTTAGTATTAGGATAAAGGTTAGGGTGAGGGTTAGGGTGAGGGTTAGGCTTAGTGTGAGGGTTAGGGTTAGGGTTAGGGTTAGGGTTAGGTTTAGGGTAAGTGTTAGAGTTAGGGTGAGGGTTAGGTTTAGGGTTAGCGTTAGGGTTAAGGTTAGGGTTGGGTTTAGGGTGAGTGTCAGTGTTAGGGTTTGGGTGAGTGTGAGGTTTAGGGTGAGGGGTAGGGTTAGGGTTAGAGTAAGGGACAGGGTTAAGGTGAGGGTTATGTTTAGGGTTAGGTTTAGGGTGAGGGTGAGGGTTAGGGTTAGGGTTATGGTTAGGGTGAGGGTTAAGGTTAGATTCAGGCTTAGAGTAAGGGTTACGGTTAGAGTGAGGGTTATGTTTATGGTTAGGGTTAGAGTGAGGGTGAGGTCGAGGTTTAGGGTTAGGGTTAGTTTGAGGATAAGGATTACGGTGAGGTTTAGGGTGAGGTTGAGGGTTAGGGTTAGCATTAGGGTTAGGGTGATTTTTAGGGTGATGGTGAGGGTTAGGGTGAGGGTGAGGTTGAGCATGAGGGTTAGGGTGAGGGTGAGGGTGAGTGTGAGGGTGACGGTTAGGGTTAGGTTTAGGGTGAGGATAATGGTTAGGGTTAGGATTAGGGTTCGTGTAAGGGTTAGGATGAGGGTGAGGGTGAGGGTTAGGGTGAGGGCTATGGTGAGAATGAGGGTTAGGGAGAGGGTGAGGGTGAGGTTGAGTGTTTCTGTTAGGTAAGATTTAGGGTTAGGGTTAGTGTGAGGATTAGGGTGAGGGTGAGGTTTAGGCTGAGGGTTAGGTTTAGGGTGAGGGTTAGGGTGAGGCTGAGGTTTAGGGTGAGGGTTAGGGTTACAGTGAGGGTTAGGGTTAGGGTTAGGTTGAGGATGAGGTTTAGGTATAGGTTAAGGGTTCGGGTTATGGTGAGGGTTAGGGTTAGGGCAAGTTTTAGGGTGAGGATGAGGGTTAAGTTTAGGGTTAGGGTGAGGTTTAGGGTTAGGCTTAGGGTTTGTGTAAGAGTTAGAGTTAGGGTAAAGGTTAGGGTTAGGGTTAGAATTAGGGTTAGGGTGAGGGTTCGGGTGAGGGTTAGTGTTAAGGTTCAGGTTGGGGTTAGGTTGAGGGTAAGTGTTAGGGTGAGGGTTAATGTAAGTGTGAGAGTTTGGTTTAGGGTTAGGGTTAGGGTAGGGGTTAGGTTAGCGTGAGGGTTCGGTTTAGAGTGATGTTTAGGGTGACAGTGAGGGTTAGGGTGAGGGTGAGTGTGAAGGTGAGGGTTAGGGTGAGGGTGAGGGTGAGTGGGAGGGTGACGGTGAGGATTAGGGTTAGGGTTAGGTTTAGGGTGAGGGTAAGAGTTAGGGTTAGGATTAGGGTTAGGGTAAGGTTTAGGCTGAGGTTGAGGGAGAGAATGAGGTTGTGAGTGAGGGTTTCGGTTAGGTAAGGGTTAGGGTTAAGTTTAGGGTGAGGATTATGGTGGGGGGCAGGGTTAGGTTGTGGGTGAGGTTGAGTTTTAGGTTGAGGGTAAGTGTGAGGGTGATGTTTAGGGTGAGGGTGAGTTTTAGGGTGACAGTTAGGGTTCAGGGAAGGGGAAGGGTTAGGGTGTAGGTGAGGGTTCGGGTTCGGGGGCGAATTAGGGTTAGGGTTAGGGTTCAGGTTAGGGTTAAGGTTAGGGTTAGGGTGAGTGTTAGGGTGAGAGGTAGGGTTAGGGTTAGGATGAGGGTTAGTCTTAGTGTGAGGGTTACGCTTAGGGTTATTGTTAGGGTTAGTGTGAGGATAAGAGTTACGGTGAGGGTTAGGGTGAGACTGAGGGTTAGGGTTAGCATTAGGGTTAGGGTGAAGGTTAGGGTGGGGGTTAGGGTGAGGGTTAGTGTTAGGGTTAGGTTTGAGTGAGGGTTAGGGTGAGTGTAAGGGTTAGGGTGAGGGTTAGGTTGAGGTTGAGGGATAGGGTTATGGTGAGGGTAAGGTTTAGGGCGACGGTTAGGATGAGGTTGATATTTAGGGTTAGCATTAATGTTAGGGAGAGGGTGAGGGTTAGAGTGAGGGTAAGGGTTAGGCTGAGTGGTAGGATTAGGTTTAGGATTAGAGTTAGGGTTAGGGTGAGTGTTAGTGTTATAGATAGGGTGAGGGTGAGGGTTAGGATAAGGGTTAGGTTCAGGATTAGAGTTAGGGTGAGGGTTAGGGTTAACATTAGGGTTAGGGTTAGGTTTAGTTTCAGGGTTAGGGTTAGGTTTAGGGTGAGGTTGAGGGTTAGGTTTAGCATTAGGGTTAGGGTTATGCTTAGGATGAGGTTTAGAGTGAGGGTGAGGGTCAGGTTTACCGTTAGGATTAGGTTTAGCGTTAGGGTTAGGGTTTGGTTTAGGGTTAGGGTGAGGGTGAGGTATAGAGTGCGTGTTAGTGTTAGGGTGAGGGTTAGGTATATGGTTAGGGTGAAGTTGAGTGTTAGGTTTAGAGTTAGGGTGAGGGTGAGTGTTAGGATTAGGGTTAGGGTTAAGGTTAGGGATAGGGTGAGGATTAGGGTTAGGGTTAGGTTTAGGGTGAGTGTTAGGCTGAGGGGTAGGGTTAGGGATAGAGTGACAGTTAGGTTTAGTGTGAGGATTAGGGTTAGGGTGAAGTTTAAGTTTAGTGTGAGGTTTAGGTTTAGGTTTAGGGTTAGGATGGGTGTTAGGGTTAGGTTGAGGGTGAGGGTGAGGGTGAGGGCTAGGGTTAGGGTTAGTGTGAGGGTTATTGTTAGGGTGAGCATTAGGTTTAGGTTGAGGGTTAGGGTTAAAGTAAGGGTTAGGGTGAGGGTTAGCGTTAGGGTTAGGGTCGAGGGTCAGGGTAAGGGTTATGTTTTGGTTGAGCGTTAGGTTTAGGGTGAGGGTTAGGGTTAGGGTAAGCGTTAGGGTGATGTTGAGGGTTAGGGTGAGGGTGAAGTTTAGGTTTAGAGTTAGGGTTAGGGTGAGTTTTAGGGTTAGGGTTAGGGTTAGGGTGAGAGTTAGGGTGAGGTGTCGGGATACGGTTAGCTTGAGGGTTAGGGTTAGTGTGAAGGTTAGGGTTAGGGTGTGGTTTAGTGTGAGGATAATGTTTAGGCTGAGGGTTAGTTTGTGGGTGAGAGTTAGGGTGAGCGTTAGGGTTAGGTTCATTGTGAAGGTTAGGGATAAGGTGATATTTAGGGTGAGGTTGAGTGTTAGTGTGAAGGTGAGGGTGAGGTTGAGATTTAGGGTTAGGATAAGGGTTAGGATGAGTTTTAGGGTTAGGTTTAGGGTTAGAGTTATTGTTAGGGTTAGGGTTAGGGTTAGGATGAGGGTGAGGGTTATAGTTAGGGTTAGGGTGATGTTGGGCTTGAGCGTTAGTGTTATGATTAGGGTTATGGTTTGGGTAAGGCTGAGGGTGTAGGGGAGTTTCAGGGTGAGGGTTAGGGTTAAGGTTAGGGTTAGGGTGAGTTCTTCGGTGAGGGTGAGGGTTAGGCGATGGGTGAGGGTGAGGGTTTCGATTAGGTAAAGGTTAGGGTTAGGTTGAAGATTATGCTGAGTTTAGGTTCAGGGTGAAGCTTCGGGTTAGGGTTAGGGTGAGTGTTAGGATTAGGGTGATGTTTAGCGTGAGGGTTAGGATTAGGTTGAGGGAGAGGGTGAGGTTTAGGGTTAGTGTTAGGTTTAGGGTTTAGGGTGAGGGTTAGGTTTAGGGTTAGGGTTAAGCTGAGTGTGAGGATCAGGGTGTGGATGAAGGTTAGGGTGAGGGTTAGGGTTAGGGTTAGAGTGAGGGTTACGGTTATTGTGAGTGTTATGGTTAGGTTTAGGGTGAGGGTAAGGGTTAGGCTGAGGGTAAGGGTGAGGGTGAGGGTTTGGATTAGGGTTTGGGTTAGGGTTAGGTTGAGGGTTAGTGTTTGGGTGACATTTAGAGTGAGTGTGAGGGTTAGGGTGAGGATGAGTGTTTGGGTGAGGGTGAGGGTTCGGTTGAGGGTGAGGGTTAGCTTGTGGATGAGGGTTAGGTTAGGGTGAGGGTTAGCGTTAGGGGTAGGGTTAGGGTTAGGTTGAGGGTTAGGGATAGGATGAGGGGTAGGGAGAGGGGAGGGCTTAGGGTAAGGGTGAGGGTGAGTGTTAGGGTTAGGTTTAGGGTTAGAGTTGGGATTAGGGTTAGGCTGACGGTGATGGGGAGGGTGAGGGTGAGGGTTAGGGTTAGGGTGAGGTTTAGGTTTACGGTTAGGTTTAGGATGAGGGTTAGGATTAGGGTTAGGGTTAGGATGAGGGTTAGGCTGAGGGTTAGGGTTAAGGTGAGGTTTAGGGCTAGGTTTAGTGTTAGGATAAGTGTTAGGCTGAGGGTTAGGGTTAGGGTTAGTGTGAGGGTTAGGTTTAGGGTTACGATAAGAGTTAGGGAGAGGGTAAACATTAGGGTGAGAGTTAGGGTGAGGGTTAGGGTCAAGTTTAGGTTTAGGGTTAGGTTTAGGGTGAGGGTAAGTGTTTGGGTAAGTGTTAGGGTGAGGTTTAAGGTGAGGGTGAGGGTTAGCGTCAAGATTCGGTTTAGGGTTAGGGTTAGGGTGAGTGTTAGGGTTTGGGTAAGTGTTAGGGTGAGGTTTAGGGTGAGGGTGAGGGTTAGGGGTAGGGTTTGGGTAAGTGTTAGGGTGAGGGTTATGGTGAGTCTGCTGGTTAGGGTTAGCATTAGGGTGAGGGTGAGGGTTAGGGTTAGGATTAGAGTTAGGGTGAGGGTAAGGCTTAGGGTGAGTGTTAGGGTTAGGTTGACGGTTAGGGTTAGGGTGAGTTTGAGGGTAAGTGTTAGCGTGAGGACTACGGTTAGGGTTTGGATTTGGGTGAGTGTTAGTGTTATGGTGAGGGTGAGGGTGAGGGTTAGGTTCAGTATTAGGGTTAGGGTGAGTGTGAGGGTTAGTGATACGGTTAGGCTTAGGGTGAGGGTTAGAGTTAGGGTTAAGGTGAGGGTTAGTCTGAGAAGTAGGGTTAGGGTTAGGGTGAGGGTTAGGCTTAGTGTGAGGGTTAGGTTTAGGGTGAGGGTTAGGGTTAGGTTTAGGTTTAGGGTGAGGGTGAGTGTGAGGGTTAGGGTTAGGGTGAGCATTAGTGTTAGAGGGAGGTCTAGGTTGAGGGTTAGGGTTAGGGTGAGGGTTACTGTTAGGTTTAGGCTTTGTATATGGCTTAGGCTGAGGGTAAGGCTTAGGGTTAGTTTGAGTGTTAGGTTTAGGGTTAGGGTTTGGGTTACGTTGAGGGTAAAGTTTAGGGTGAGGGTTAGGGAAAGGGTGAGGATTAGAGTTATGGTGAGGGTTCGGGTTATGGTTAGGATTAGGGTTATTTTTAGGGTTAGCGTGAGGGTAAGAGGAAGGTTAGGTTTATTTTTAGTGTTAGGGTGACGGTTAGAGTGTCAGTAAGTGTTAGAGTGAAGGTTAGGGTGAGGTTAGTGTTAGGGGGAGGGGGAGGGTTAGTGTTAGCATTAGGGTTAGGGTGAGGGTGAGGGTTAGGTTGAGGATTAGGGTTGAGTTTAGGGATAGGGTGTGGATTAGGGTTAGGGTTATGTATAGGGTGGGGTCAGGGCTGAGGGTTAGGGTTAGGTTTACGTTGAGGGTTAGGTTTAGTGTGAGGGTTAGGGTTAGGGTTATGGTGAGGGTAAGGGTTAGGTAGAGGTTTAGGGTGAGCCTGAGGTTTAGGGTTAGCATTAGGTTTAGGTTTAAGGTTAGGATGAGGGTTAGGTTTAGGGTGAGGCTGGGTGTTAGAGTTACAGTGAGGGTGAGGGTGAGGATGAAGGTTAGGATTAGGGTTAGGGTTAGGGATAGGATCAGGTTCAGGATGAGGGATAGGGTGTTTTTGAGGGTTAGGGTTAGGGTGAGAGTGAGGGTTAGGATGAGTGTTAGGGAAAGGGGTAGGGTTAGGGTTAGGCTGAATGTTAGGATTAGGGTGAGGGTTAGGGTCAAGGTAAGGTTTAGGGTTAGGGTGAGGTTAAGGATTAGTGTGAGGGTGAGGGTTAGGGTTAGGGTTAGGATTAGGGTGAGGGTTCGGTTGAGGGTTCGGTTGAGGGTGAGGGTGAGGGTGAGGGTGATGTTGAGGGTTAGGGTGTTCTTTAGGGTTCAGTTTAGGGTGAGGGTTAGGGTGAAGGTGAGCGTTAGGTTGAGGGTGAGGGTTAGGATAAGGGTTAGGGTGAGGGTTAGAGTGCGGGGTAGGGTTAAGTTTAGGGAGAGAGTTAGGGTTTGTGTGAGGGTTAGGGTTAGGGTTAGAGTTAGGGTGACTATGAGGATAAAGTTTAGGATGAGGGTTAGGGTGAGGGTTAGGGTTCGGATTAACGTTTGGGTTAGGGTTAGGGTTACATTTAGGGTAAGTGTTAGGGTTACCGTGAGGGTTAGTTTTAGGGTTAGCATTAGGGTTAGGGTTAGGTTTAGGGTGAGTGTCAGGGTTAGGTTTTGAGTCAGGGTGATGTTTAGGTTGAGGGGTAGGGTTAGGGTTAGGGTAAGGGTTAGGATTAGGGTGAGAGTTATATTTAGGCTTAGGTTTATGGTGAGGGTGAGGGTGATGGTTGGTGTTAGGGTTACGGTTAGGGTGAGGGTTAGGGTTAGGTTTGGGTTAGGGTAAGGGTTAGGGTTAGAGTGAGGTTTAGGTTTAGGGTTAGGGTTAGGGTGAGGGTGAGGCTGAGGGTTAGGTTTAGGGTTAGTGTGAGGATAAAGTTTACGGTGAGGTTTAGGTTGAGGTGGAGAGTTAGAGTTAGCATTAGGGTTAGGGTGAGAGTTAGGGTTAGGGTTATGGTAAGGGTTAGGGTTATGGTTAGGGTAAGGGTTACGGTTAGGGTGAGGGTTAGGGGTAGGGTGATTTTTAAGGTGACGGAGAGGTTTACGGTGAGGGTGAGCTTGAGTGTGAGTTTGACGGTTAGGGTTAGGTTTAGGGTGAGTATAAGAATTAGGATTAGGTTTAGGGTTAGTGTTAGGGTTAGGGTTAGGGTTAGGGTGAGGGTGATGGTTAGGGTTAGGCTTAGTTTTATTGTTAATGTTAGGTTTAGGGTGAGAGTGAGGTTGAGGGTTAACATGTCGGTTAGGTTTAGGGTTATGGTTAAGGTGAGGGTGAGGGTGAGGGTTAGGGTTAGGATTAGTGTTAGGGTTAGGTTTAGGATGAGGGTTAGGCTGAGGGTTAGAGTTAGGGTTAGTGTGAGGCTTAGGGTTAGGTTTACATTTAGGTTGAGGACAAGGGTTAGGGTCAGGGTTAGGGTCGGTTTGAGGGTTAGGGTTAGGGTGAGGTTTATGGTGAGGGTTTGGGTGAGGGTTAAAGTTAGGGTGAGGGTTAGGGTTAGCGTTAGTTTTAAGATGACAGTTAGGTTGAGAGTTAGGGTTAGGGTGAGGGTGAGGGTTAGGGTTAGGTTTAGGGTTAGGGTGATGTTTAGGTTTAGGGTGTAGGTTAGGGATAGGTTTATGTTTAGGGTGATGGTTAGGTTTATGGTTAGGTTCGAATTAGGGTGAGTGTGAGGGTGAGTGTTAGGTTTAGGATTAGGGTTAGGGTTAGTGTTAGGCTGAGGTTGAGGGTGAGGGTGAGGGTGGGGGTTAGGGTTAGGGTAATGTTTAGGTTTAGATTTAAGTTGAGGGTTATGTTTAGGGTTAGGATGAGGGATACGGTGAGGATTATGGTTATGGTTCGGGTGAGGGTTAGATTTAGTGTGAGGGTTAGGGTTAGGGTGAGGGTAAGCGTTAGGGTGAGGGTTAGGGTGAGGGTGAGCGATAGGGTGATTGTTAAGGTTAGGTTGAGCGTATGGATGAGGTTTAGGGTGAGGGTGAGGATTAGGGTTTGGGTTAGGGTTATGGTAAGTGTTATTGTGAGGGGTAGAGTTAGGGTAATGTTTAGGGTGAAGGTTAGGATGAGAGTGAGGGTTGGGTTAGTGTGAGTGTGCGGTGAGGGTTACGGTGAGGGTTCGTGTTTGAGTTAGGATTAGGGTTGGGGTGAGGGTGAGGGTTATGTTCAGGGTTAGGGTGCGGGTTAGGTTTAGGGTGATTTTCAGAGAGAGGTGAGTGTTAGGGTGACTGTGAGGGTTCGGGTTTGGGTTCAGATTAGGGTGTGGATGAGGGTTAGGGTGAGGGTGAGGGTTAGGGTTAGGTTTAGGTTGTGGGTTAGGGTTAGGGTTAGGATTAGGGTGAGGTTTAGGGTGAGGGGTAGGGTCAGGTTTAGGGTGAGGTTTAGGGTTAGTGTGAGGTTTAGGGTTAGGTTTAGGGTAAGTGTGAGGATAATGGTTAGGGTGAGGGATAGGGTTATTGTTAGGGTTAGGGTGAGAATGAGGGTGAGGGTTATGGTTAGGGTAAGGGTTCGGGTGAGGGTTAGGGTTAGGGTAAGGCTTAGGATTAAGGTTAGGGTAAGAGTGCGTGTGAGGGTGATGGTTACTGTTAGGTTATGGTGAAGGTGAGGGTTCGGTATAGGATTAGGATTAGGGTTAGGTTTTTGGTGAGGGTTAGGGTTGGATTAGGATTAGGTTTAGGGTTAGGCTTTAGGTGAGGTGAGGGTGAAGGTGAGGGATAGGGAGAGGATTAGGGTTAGGTTTATGGTTAGGGTGAGTGTGAAGATTAGGTTGAGGTGAGGGTTCAGGTTTGAGTGAGGGTTAGGGTGACGGTGACGGTTAGGGTGAGGGTGAGGTTTAGGTTTAGTGTTAGCTTTAGGGTGATGGTTAGGATCAGGTTTAGGATTAGGGGGAGGGTTAAGGTGAGGGTTAGGGTTAGGGTTAGGGTTAGGGTGAGGGTGAGGGTTAGGGTTAGGGTTAGATTTAGGGTGAGGGTGAGGGTGAGGGTTAGGTTTATGGTTAGGGTTAGGGTAAGTGTTAGGATTAGGGTAAGGGTGAGGGCTAGGTTTAGGGTGAGGTTTAGGGTTAGGCTGAGGTTTAGGGTGAGGGGTAAGGTTAGGGTTTGTGTGAAGGTGAGGGTTAGGTTTAGTGTGAGGCTCATGTTTAGTGTTAGGGTTATGGTAAGTTTAAGGGTTAGGGTGAGGTTTAAGATAAGAGTGAGGTTTAGGGTTAGCATGAGTTTGAGGGGGAGGGTTAGGGTTAGGGTTAGTGTTTGGGTGAGGGTGAGAGT
This sequence comes from Dipodomys merriami, assembly GCF_024711535.1. Lineage (NCBI taxonomy): Eukaryota > Metazoa > Chordata > Mammalia > Rodentia > Heteromyidae > Dipodomys > Dipodomys merriami. The sequence continues at coordinate 2,315,595 of NW_027202471.1, read as the reverse complement.
TATGTTTAGTGTTAGGGTGAGAGTTAGGGTTAGGGTGATGTTTAGGGTGAGGGTGAGGTTTAGGATGAGGGTGAGGTTTCGTGTGAGGGTGAAGGTTAGGCTGAGGGTGAGGTTTAGGGTAGGGTTAGGTTTAGGGTGTGGGTTAGGGTTAGGGTTAGGATTAGGGTGAGGTTTAGGGTGAGGGTTAGGGTTATAATTAGGGTTAGGGTGAGGGGGAGTTTGAGGGTTAGGGTGAGGGTTAGGGTTAGGCTGAGGGTTAGGTTTGGGTTTAGGGTAAGTGTGAGGGTGAGGGTGAATCTGAGGTTTAGCGTGTGGGTGAGGGTTAGGTTTAGGGTGAGGGTTAGGGTGACGGTGAGGGTTAGGTGTGGGTGAGGTTTAGGTTTAGTGTTAGAGTTAGGGTGACGGTTAGGGTCAGGGTTAATATTAATGTGAGGGTTAAGTTGAGGGTTAGGGTTAGGGTTAGGTTTAGGGTTAGTTTGAGGATTAGGTTTAGTGTGAGGGTAAGCGTTAGTGTGAGGGTTAGACTGAGGGTGAGGGTTAGGTTTAGTGTTAGGGTTAGGGTGAGCATTTGGGTGACTGTTAGTTGCATGGTTAGGGTTAGGGTGAGGGTTAGGGTGAGGGCAAGTGTTAGGGTCAGGTTTAGGTTGAGGGTGACGGATAGAGTTATGGTAAGGTGATGGTGAGGTTGAGGTTGAGGGTTAGGGTTAGGGTTAGGGTTAGTTTGAGGGTGAAGTATAGCATGAGGGTTAGGACGAGGATTAGGCTGAGTATGAGGGTGAGGTTTAGGGTGAGGTTTAGGGTTAGGGTGAGGGTTAGGGTGAGTGGGAGTCAGAGGGTGAGGGTTAGGTTTAGGGTTAGAGTAAGGGTGAGGTTGAGGTTTAGGTTTAGTTTAGGACTAGGTTTAGGCTGATGGTGAGGTTGAGGTTGAGGTTGAGGGTTAGGATTAGGGTGAGGTTTAGGGTTAGGGTTAGGGTTAGGGTTTGTATAGGGTGAAGGTTAGTTTTAGGTTTAGCGTTAGGATAAGGTTTAGGCTGACGGTTAGGGTTAGGGTTAGTGTGAGGGTTATGTTTAGCGTTAGGGTTAGGGTGTGGGCTAGTGTGAGGGTGAAGGTTAGGTTGATTGTTTAGTTTAGGTAAGGGTAAAGGTTATGTTAGGGTGAGGATTAGCGTGAGGGTGAGGGTTAAGGTGAGGGTAAGGATTAGGGTGAGTATTAGGGTTATGATTAGGTTTAGTGTTAGGGTGATGTTTAGGGTGAGGTTGAGTGTGACGGTTCGGGTGAGAGGGAGGGTTAGGGTTAGGGTTAAAGGTAGGGTGAGCGTGAGGGTTAGGGTGAGGGGAAGGTTTATGGTTAGGGTGAGGGTGAGGGTTAGGTTTAGCGTTTGGGTTAGGGTTAGGGTGAGGGTGAGGGTTAGTGTGAGGATTAGGGTTAGTGTGAGCATGAGCGTGAGATTGAGGGTAATGGTTAGGGTTAGGTTTAGGGTGAGGGTGAGCATTAGGGTGAGAGTGAGGGTTCAGTTGAGGGTGAGGCATAAGGGAAGGGTTACGGTTTGGGTTCGGGTTAGAGTTAGGGTGAGGGTGTGGGTGAGGGTTAGGTTTAGGATTAATGTTAGGGTTAGGGTTAGGCTGAGTGTGAGTGTGAGGGTGAGGGTGAGGTTTAGAGTTAGGTTGAGGGTTATGGTTAATGTCAGGGTTAGGGTTAAGTTGAGGAATAGGGTTAGGGTTAGGTTTAGGATGAGGGTTAGGCTGTGGGGTAGGGTTAGGGTTAGGGTGTGGGTTAGGTTCAGTGTGAGTTTTAGGGTTAAGGTTAGGGTCAGGGTTAGGATTAGGGTGAGGGTAAGGTTTAGCTTGAGGGTTACATTGAGGGTGAGGTTTAGGATTAGGGGTAGTATTAGGGTGAGGTTAAGGTGAGAGCTAGGTTGAGTGTGAGGGTTAGGGTTAGGGTTAGGAATAGGGTTAGGATTAGGTTTAGGGTTAGGGTTAGGGTTAGGGTGAGTCTTAGGCTGAGGTGTAGGGTTAGGTATAGGGTGAGAGTTAAGTTTAGTGTGATGGTTAGGGTTTGGTGTAGGGTTAGGGTGAGGGCTAGGGTGAGTGTGAGGGTGAGGGTTAGGTTTAGGGATTGGGTGAGGATTAGGGTTAGGTTTAGGGTTAGGGTGAGGTTTAGCCTGATGGGTAGGGATACAGTTAGTGTGAGGGATAGGTTTAGTGGGAGGGTTAGGTTTAGGTTTAGGGTTAGTATTAGGGTGAGGGTTCGGGTGAGGGTTCGGGTTAAGGTGTGGTTGAGGATTAGGGTTAGTGTGAGGACTAGTTTTAGGGTTAGGGTTACTGTTAGGGTTAGGGTTAGGCTGAGGGTAAGGGTTAGGGTCAGCGTGATTTTGAGGGTAAGGGTTAGGGTTAGTGTTACTGTTAGGGTGAGTGTTTGGGTTAGTGTGAGGGTTAGGGTTAGGGTTAGGTGAAGGTGAGGGTAAGGGTTAGGGTGAGGGTTAGGGTGAGGGTGAGTGTTAGGATTAGAATTAGGGTTAGGTTTAGGGTTAGGGTGAACTTGAGGTTTAGTTTTAGGGTGAGGGTTAGGGGTATTGTTAGGGTTAGGGTGCGGGTGAGGGTGCGGGTGAGGGTGAGGGTTAGGGTTAGGGTAGGGTTAGGTTTAGGCTGAGGGTGAGGGTGATGGACAGTGTTCGGGTAAGGGTGAGGGCTAGGGTGAGGGTGAGAGTTAGTGTGAGGGTGAGGGTGAGGGTTTCGTTTATGTCAGGTTTCGGGTTAAGGTGAGGATTAGGGTGAGGGTGAGGGTGAGGGTTTCGTTTACATCAGGTTAGGGTTAAATGAGGTTAGGGTTACAGTGAGGGTTAGGGTTAGGGTTAAGTTGTGGGTTAAGGTTATTGTGATGTTTAGGGTGAGGGTGAAGGTTAGGGTGAGAGTTAGGGTGAGGTTTAGGGTTAGTGTTAGGATTAGGGCTAGGGTGAGGGTGAGGTTTAGTGTTAGAGTTAGGGTTATGGGGAGGGTTAAATTGTCAGGGATAGGGTTAGTGTTAGGGTTAGCGTTAGGATGAATGTTAGGTTGAGGTTTAGGGTTAGGGTTAGGTTTAGGGTTAGGATGAGCGTTAGGCTGAGGGTTAGGGTTAGGGTTAGTGTGAGGGTTAGGTTTAGGTTAGGGTTACGTTTAGGGTTTGTTTAGGGTGAAGTTTAGTTTTAGGTTTAGGGTTAGCATAAGGTTTAGTCTGAGGGTTAGGGTACGGGTTAGTGTGAGGGATATGTTTAGGGTTAGGTTTAGGGTGTGGACTATGGTGAGGGTGAGGGTTAGGGTTAGTGTTAGGGTTATAGTTAGGTTCAGGGGTAGGTTAAGGATTAGGATTAGGTTAAGGACTAGGGGTTAGGCTGCGGGTGAGGATGAGGTTGAGGGTGAGGGTTAGGGTTAGAGTGAGGGTTAGATTAAGGGTGAGAAAGAGGGGGAGATTTTGGTTTAGGGTTAGAGTTAGGTTGAGGGTAAGGTTTAGGATTAGGGTTAGCACTAGGTTTAGGCGGAGGGTGAGGGTGAGGTTCAGGGTGAGTTTTAGGGTTAGGGTGAGGTTTAGGGTTAGGGTTAGTTTTAGAGTGAGGTTTAGGGTTAGGGTTAGAGTTAGGGTTTGGTTAGGGTGAAGGTTAATTTTAGGTTTAGGCTTAGATTAAGGTTTAGGCTGAGGTTTAGGGTTAGGGTTAGTGTGAGGGTTAGGTTTAGGGTTAGAGTTAGGGTGTGGGCTAGGCTGATGGTGAGGGTTAGGTTGAGGATGAGGGTGAAGGTTTAATTTAGGTAAGTGTTAAGAGTAGGTTAGGGTGAGGATTATGGTGAGGTTGAGGGTTAAGGTGAGGGTTAGGGTTAGGGTGCGGGGTAGGGTTAATGTGAGGGTTAGGATTAGGGTTAGGGTGAGGGTGAGGGTAAGGGTTAGTGTGAGGGTTAGGGTGAGGATGCTGTTTAGGATTAGAGTTACGGTTAGGATTAGGGTGAGGTAGAGGATTAGGGTTAGTGTTAGGGTGAGGGTTAGGGTTGGGGTGAAGGTTAGGGTTAGGGTTAGGGTTAGGGTGAGGGTGAGGTTTAGGGTTAGGGTTAGTGTTTGGAATAGGCTGAAGGTGAGGGTGAGGGTGACGTTGAGCGTTAGGATTATGGTTAGAGTGATGGTGAGGGATAGGGTGAGGGTGATGGTTATTGTGAGGATGAGGGTGAGGTTTTCGTTTATGTCAAGGATAGGGTTAATCTGAGGTTAGTTTTAGGGTGAGTGTTAGGTTTAGAGGTAAGGTGAGGTTTAGTGTTAGGTGATGTTTAGGGTGAGGGTGAGGGTTAGGGTGAGGGTGAGTATTACGGTATGGGTGAGGGTGAGGGTTAAGATTGGGAATATGGTTAGGGATTTGGTTAGACTGAAGTTGAGGGTGAGGGTGAGGGTGAGGGTTTGGGATAGGTTACGTTTAGGGTTAGGGTGAGGGTTACGGTTTCTGTGAGGGTTATGGTTAGGGTTATGGTTAGGGTTAGGGTGAGGGGAAGGGTTCGAGTGAGGTTTAGGGTGAGGGTGAGGTTTAGGGTTAGGGTTAGATTTAGGGTGAGGGCTTGTGTGAGGGTGAGGGTTAGTGTAAAGGTAAGGGTGAGGTGTTCTTTTAGCCAGAGTTTGGTGTTATGGTGAGGATTAGGGTGAGGGTGAGGGTTAGGTTGAGGGTTAGGTTTAGGGTGAGGGTTAGGGCAAGGGTTAGTGTGAGGGTTATGGTTTGGGTGATGTTTAGCATAAGGGTGAGGGTTATGGTGAGGATGAGTTTTCGGGTGAGGGTCAGGGTTCGAGTGAGGGTAAGAGTTAGGGTGTGGTTGAGGATTAGTGTTAGGTTGAGTATTAGCATTAGATTTAGGGTTAGTGTGAGGGTGAGGGTTAGGGCTAGGATTAGGTTTAGGTTGACGGTTAGGATTAGGGTTAGGTTTAGTAGGATTGTTAGGGTGCAGGGTAGGGTTAGGGTTAGTGTTAGGAAGAGTGTTAGGGTGTCGGTGAGTGTTAGAGTGAGGATCAGGGTAAGGGTATGGGTGAGGGTTAGGTTTAGGGTAAGGATTAGGGTTACAGTTAGGTTAATGGTGAGGGTAAGGGTTAGGGTGAGGTTTAGTGTGAGGCTTAGGGTTAGGGTTAGGGTTAAGGTGAGGGTGAGGGTGAGGTATAGGGTTTGGGTTAGGGTTAGGGTGAGGGTTAGCAATAGGTTTACGGTTAGGGTGAGAGTGAGGGTGAGGGTTAGGGTAAGGTTTAGGGTTACAGTTAGGGTGAGGGTGAGGGTTAGTATTAGGGTTAATATTTGAGTTAGCCTGAGGGTTAGAGTGAGGGTTAGGTTTAGGGTAAGTGTTAGGGTTAGGGGTACGTTTAGGGTGAGGGTTAGGGTTAGGGTTAGGGTTAGGATGAGCGTTAGGCTGAGGTTTATGTTTAGGGTTAGTTTGAGGGTTAAGAATTAGGGTTAGGGTTAGGGTTAGGGTGAGGGCTGGGGTTAGGTTTAGGATTAGCATAAGGTTTAGTTTGAGGGTTAGGTTTAGTGTTAGTGTGAGTGTTAGGTTTAGGGTTAGAGTTAGGTTTAGGGTCAGGGTAAATGTTTGGGTGAGAGTTAGGGTGAGGGTGAGGGTTAGGGTTAGGGTGAGGGTTAGGGTGAGGGTTAGGGTGAGGGTGAGGGGGAGTGTGAGGGTTTGGTTTAGGGTTAGAGTTAGGGTGAGTTTGAGGGTTAGTAGTAGGTTTAGAACTAGGTTTAGGCTGAGGGTGAAGGTGAGGTTGAGTGTGAGGTTTAGGGTTAGGGTGAGGGTTAGGGTTAGTTTTAGGTTTAGGGTGAGGGTTAGTGTTAGTGTTAGGGTTAGGATGAGCGTTAGGCTAAGGGTTAGGGTTAGGGTTAGTGTGAGGGTTAGGATTAGGGTTAGGGTTAGGATTAGGGTTTAGTTAGGGTGAAGTTTTCTTTTAGGATTAGGGTTAGGATAAGTTTTATCCTGAGTCTTATGGTAAGGAATATTGTGACGGTTAGGTTTAGGGTTAGGGTTAGGGTGTGGGCTAGGGTGAGGGTGAGGGTTTAATTTATGTAAGGGTTAAAGTAAGGTTAGGTTGAGGATTAGGTTGAGGTTGAGGGTTAAGGTGAGGGTAAGGGTTAGGGTTAGGGTTAGGTTTACTGTGAGGTTTAGGGTTACGCTAAGCGTGAGGGTGAGGGTAACGGTTAGGGTGAGGGTTACGGTGAGGGTGAGGGTTAGGATTAGAGTTAGGGTTAAGATTAGGGTGAGGTTGAGGGTGAGGGTTAGTGTTAGGGTGAAGGTTAGGGTTGGGGTGAGTCATAGGGTTAGGGTTAGGGTTGGGGTGAGGGTGAGGGTGAGGGTGAGGGTGAGGTTTTTGTTTACGTGAGGTTTAGGGTTAAGATGACGTTAGGGTTAGGGTAAGGGTTAGGGTAAGGTTTAACCTGAGGTTTACGGTTAGTGTGATGTTTAGGGTGATGGTGAAGGTTAGGGTGAGGGTGAGGGTTATGGTAAGTGTCAGGGTGAGGGTTTGGATTGGGAATAGGTTAGGGTTAGGTTTGGGCTGAAAGTGAGGGTGAGGGTGAGGTTGACGCTGAAGGTTAGGTTTAGGGTTAATGTTAGGTTTAGGTTTACGGTGAGGGTAATGGTTACTGTGAAGGTTATGGTTATGGTTAGGGTTAGGGTTATTGTTAGGGTTATGGTGAAGGCTAGGGTGAGGGTGAGTGTTAGTGTGAGTCTTAGGTTGAGGGTTTATTTTAGCCAAGGATTTGGGTTATGGTGAGGAATAGGGTGAGGTTGAGAATTATGTTTTGGGTTAGGGTTAGGATGAGGGTTAGGGCTAGGGTTAGGGTGAGCGTTAGGGTTTGGGTGATGTTTAGCATGGGGGTGAGTGTTAAGGTGAGGGTGAGGGTCAGGGGGTGGGTGAGGATTAGGGTTAGGTTGAGTGTTAGTGTTAGGTTTAGTTTTAGTGTGAGGGTGAGGGTTATGGGTAGCATTAGGGTTAGGTTGAGGGTTTGGATTAGGGTTAGGGTGAGTCTGAGGGTGAGGGTGAATGGTAGGTTTAGGGTTTGGGTGAGGTTTAGGGTGAGGGTCAGGGATAGGGTGAGGGTGTGGGTTAGGGATAATGTTAGGTGTAGGGTTAGGGTGAGTTTAAGGATGAGGTTTAGGTTTAGGAATAGGGTTAGGGTTAGGGTGCGGGTGAATGTTAGGTTTAGGGTGAAGATTAGGGTTAGAGTTAGATTTATGTTGAGGGTAAGGGTTAGGGTGAGGTTTAGTGTGAGGGTTCGGGTTAGGGTTAGGGTGAGGGTGAGGTATGGGTTTTGGGTTACAGTTAGGGTGAGGGTTAGGGATAGGTTTAGGGTTAGGTTGAGGGTGAGGGTGAGGGTGAGGGTTAGGGTTAGGTTTAGAGTTAGAGTTAGGCTGAGGGTGAGGTTTGAGTTAGCCTTAGGGTGAGGGTGAGGGTTAAGGTTAATGTGAGGGTTAGGGTTAGGGTTAGGGCGAGGGTTAGGTTTACGTTTAGGGTTAGGATCAGGGTTAGGTTGAGGGTTAGGTTTAGGGTTAGTGTGAGGGTTAAGTTAAGGGTTAGGGTAGGGTTAGGGTCAGGGTAAAGTTAGGGCGAGGTTTAGGGTGAGGGTGAGGGTAAAGGTTAGTGTGAGGGTTAGGGCGAGGGTGAGGGTTAGGGTTAGGGTGAGGGTTAGGGTGAGGGTTAGAATAAGGGTTAGGGTGAGGGTAAGTGTTAGGGTGATGGTAAGGTTGAGGGTGAGGGATAGGATTATGTTGTGGGTAAGGGTTAGGGTGATGGTTAGCGTGAGGTTTAGGGTTAGGGTGGGGGTTAGGGTTAGGGTTAGATTGAGGGTTAGGGTTAGGGTGATGTTTATTGTGAGAGTATCGTTTAGGGTGAGGGTGAGTTTTTGGGTGAGCATGAGGGTTAGGATGAGGTTGAGGGTTAGGGTTACAGTTAGGATTAGGGAGAGGGGCAGGGTGAGCATTAGGGTTAGGATTAGGGTTAGAGTGAGGATGAGGGTGAGGGTTAGATTGTGGTTAAGTGTTATGGTTAGGGTTAGGGATAGTGCTAGGTTGAGGGTGAGGGTTAGTGTGAGGGTTAGTGTGAGGGTGAGGGTTTCCTTTACATTAGTGTTACGGTTAGGGTGAGGATTAGGTTGAGGGTGAGGGTTAAGCTGAGGTTATTGTTAGGGTGATGGTTAGGGTTAGGGTGATGTTGATTGTGAGGGTGAGTGTACGGTTAGGGTGAGGGTGAGGGTGAGGGTTAGTGTTAGGTTTAGGTTTAGGTTGAGGGTGATTGTGAGGGTTAGGATTAGGAATAGGATTAGGGTTAGGGTTAAGCTGATGCTGAGGGTCAGGGTGAGGGTGAAGTTTAAGGTCAGGGTTAGGATTAGGGTTAGAGTGAGGGTTACGGTTAGTGTGAGGGTAATGGTTAGGGTTAGGGTGAGGGTAAGGATTAGGGTGAGAGTAAAGATTAGGGTGAGGGTTAGGGTGAGTGTGAGGGTTTGGATTAGGGTTTGTATTAGAGTTAGGGTGAGGGTTAGTATTTGGGTGATGTTTAGAATGAGCGTGAGGGTTAGGGTGAGGAGGATGGTTCGGGTGAGGGTGAGGGTTCAGTTGAGGGTGAGGGTTAGGGTGTGGGTGAGGATTAGGTTTAGGGTGAGGGTTAGCATTAGGGGTAGTTTTAGGGTTAGGTTGAGGGTTAGGTTTAGGTTTAGGGTGAGGGGTAGGGACAGGGGTAGGGTCAGGTTTAGGGTGAGTTTTAGGGTGAGTGTGAGGGTTAGGTTGAGGGTGAGGGTGAGGGTTAGGGTTAGGGTTTGCGTTAGACAGGGTGAGTTTGAGGGTGAGGGTTAGGTTTAGGATTAGGGTGAGTGTTAGGGTTAGGTTGAGGGTTAGAGATAGTGTTAGGGTTAGGGTAAGGGTGAGGGTGAGTGTTAGGTTTACGTTTAGGGATAGAGTTAGGGTGAGGGTGAGGGTGAGGGTTAGGATTAGGTTAGATTTAAGGTTAGGCTGAGGTTGATCGAGAGGATGAGGGTGAGGGTTAGGGTTAGGGTGAGGTTTAGGTTTCCAGTTAGGGTTAGGGTGAGGGTTAGGATTAGGGTTATGGTTAGGATGAGGGTTAGGCTAAGGGTTAGGGTTAGGGTTAGGGTGAGGTTTAGGGCTAGGTTTAGGGTTAGGATAAGGATTAGGCTGAGGATTAGGGTTCGGGTTAGTGTGAGGGTTAGGTTTAGTGTCAGGGTAAGAGTTAGGGTGAGGGTAAAGTTTAGGGTGAGGGTTAGGGTGAGGGTGAAGTTTAGGGTTAGGTTGAGGGTTAGGGTCAATTTTAGGTTTAGGGTTAGGGTTAGAGTGAGGGTAAGGGTGTGGGTAAGTGTTAGGGTGAGGTTTAGAGTGAGGGTGAGGGTTAGAGTCAAGGTTAAGATTAGGATTAGGGTTAAGGTGAGGGTTAGGGTTTGGGTGAGTGTTAGGGTGAGTTTTAGGGTGAGGGTGAGGGTTAGGTTCAGGGTAAAGTGTTAGGGAGTGAGTTACGGTGAGGCTGAGTGTTATGGTTAGCCTGAGGGTGAGGGTGAGGCTTAGGGTGTAGCTTTGGGTTAAGGTTAAGGATACGGTGAGGATTAGGGTTAGGTTGAGGGTGAGGGTTAGGGTTAGGGGTAACATTAGAGTTTGGGTGAGGGTTAGGTTTACTGTGAGGGTTAGGGTTGATTTAGTGTGACAGTAAGGGTTAGGGTGACGGTTAGGTTGAGTGTGAGGTAGGATGAGGGTTAGGGTAAGGGTGAGGTTTAGGGATAGGTTTAGGGTTAGGGTGAGGGTTAGGGTTAGGGTTAGGATTAGAGTAAGGTGACAGTAAGGCTTCGGGTGAGGGTTAGGGTGAGGATGAGAGTTAGGGTTAGGGTGAGGGTGAGGGTAAGTGTTAGCATGAGGACTAGTGTTAGGTTTAGTATTAGGGTGAGTGTTAGGTTTATGGTGAGGGTGAGGGTGAGGGTTAGGTTCAGTATTAAGGTTAGGGTTAGTGTGAGGGTTAGTGATAGGGTTAGGGTTAGGGTGAGGGTTAGAGTTAGGGTAAAGGTGAGGGTTAATCTGAGAGTTAGGGTTAGGTTTAGGGTGAGAGTTAGGCTCAGTGTGAGGGTTAGGGTTAGGGTGAGGGTTAGTTTTAGGGGGAGGGCTAGGTTGAGGGTTAGGTTGAGGGTGAGATTGAGTGTGAGGTTTTAGGTTAGGTAAGTTTTAGGGTTAGGGTTAGGGTGAGGATTAGGGTGAGGTTGTGTGTTAGGGTTAGGGTGAGGGTGAGGGTGAGGGTCAGGGTTAGTGTTAGGATGAGGGTTAGGGATAGGGTTAGGGTGAGGTTGCGGTTGATGGTGAGGGTTAGGCTTAGGGTTAGTGTGAGGTTTAGGGTTATGGTGAGGGTTATGGTTCGGGTGAGGGTTAGGGTTAGGGTTAGGTTGATTGTTAGTGTTAGGTTGATGTTTAGTGTGAGGGTGAGGATTAGGGTGTGGGTGAGTGTTCAGGTAGAGTTAGGGTTAGGGTTAGGGTTAGGGATAGGGTTAGGGTTTAGCTAAATTTAGGGTGAGGGTGATGATTAGGGTTAGCTTGAGTTTTAGGGTTAGGTTTAGGGTTAAGATGAGGTTTAGGCTGAGGGTTAGGGTTAGGTTTAGGGTTAGTGTGAGGCTTCAGGTTAGGGTGAGGGTTGGATTTAGGTTTTGGGTTAGTATAAGGGATAGGGTGAGGTTTAGGGTTACGGTTAATATGAGTGTTAGGTTTAGGTTAGGTTGAGGGTAATGGTTAGGGTGAGGGTTAGGGTGAGGCTGAGGGATAGGTTTATGGTGAGGGTTAGGTTGAGTGTTAGGATTATGGTTATGGTTAGGGTAAGGCTGAAGGGGAAGGAGAGGTTGAAGGTGAGCGTTAGGGTTAAGGTTACAGATAGGGTGAGGATTCAGGTTAAGGTTAGATTTAGGGTGAGGGTTAGGCTCAGCGGTAGGGTTAGGGTTAGGTTGAGGGTTAGGTTTAGTGTGAGGTTCAGGGTTAGGGTTAGAGTGAGGGTTAGGTTTAGTGTGTTGGTTAGGGTTAGGGTTAGGTTGAGGGTAAGGGTTAGTGTGAGGGTGAGGTTTAGGGTTAGCATTAGGTTTAAGGTTAGGGTTAGGATGAGGGTTAGGTTGAGGGAGAGGGTGAGGGTGAGGATAAGGGTTAGGATGAGGGTTAGGTTTAGTGTGAGGGTGAGGATTAGGTTTAGTGTGAGGGTGAGGGTTAGGTTTAGGGTGAGTATTAGGGTTAGGGAAAGGGTGAGGGTTAGGGTTAGGGTTAGGATTAGGGTGAGGGTCAGGGTGAGGTATAGGTTTAGGTTGAGGATTAGATATAGGGTGAGGTTTAGGGTTTGGGTTAGGGTGAGATTTTGGGTTAGGGTGATGTTTATTGTGAGGGTGAGTGTTAGGGAGGGTGTGAGTGTTCGGGTGAGGGTGAGTGTTCAGGTGAGGGTGAGGATTAGGGTGTGGTTGAGGGTTAGGGTTAGTATGAGAGTCAGGGTGAAGTGTAGGTATGGGGTTAGAGTGAGGGTTAGGGTTAGTGTGAAGGTTAGAGTTAGGGTTAGGTTTAGCGTTAGTGTGAGGATAAGAGTTAGGGGGTGGGTTAGTGTGAGGGTGAGGGTTAGGGTTAGCGTTAGGGTTAGGGTGAGCATTATGGTGAGGTTTAGGGTTAGGGTGAGGTTTAGGATTAGGGATAGTGTGAGGTTTAGTGTTAGGGTGATGTTTAGGGCGAGTTTGAGGGTTAGTGTGAGGGTGCGGGTGCGGGTGAGGGTGAGGGTTAGTGTTAGGTTTAGGGTGAGGGTGAGGGTTAGGGTTAGGATTAGTGTTAGGGTTAGGCTGAGGGTGAGGATGAAAGTGAGGGCGAGGGTTAGGGTTAGGGGTAGGGTGAGGATTCGAGTTAGTGGGAGGGTTAGGGTGATGGTGAGGGTCAGGCTGAGGGTGAGTGTTAGAATGAGGTTGAGGTTGGGGGTGAGGGTTATGGTTAGGATTAGATTAAGGTGAGTTTTAGGGTGAGGGTTAGGGTTAGGTTTATTGTTAGGTTTAGGGTTTGGGTTAGGTGAGGGTGAGGGTGAGGTTTAGCGTTAGGGTTAGGGTTAGGGTTAGGGTTAGGGTGAGGGTGGGGTTCAGGGTTAAGGTTAGGATTATGTAAAGGGTAAGGCTGAGGGGGAAGTGGAGGTTGAGTGTGAGGTTTTGGGTTAGGGTTACGGTTAGGGTGAGGGTTACTGTTAGGTTTAGGGTTAGTATAAGGGCTAGACTGAGGGTAAGGGTTAGGGTTAGTGTGAGTGTTAGGTTTAGGGAAAGGGTTTGGGTTAGGTTGAGGGTAAAGTTTAGAGTAAGGTTTATGGAGAGGATGAGGGTTAGGGTTACCGTGAGGGTTCGGGTGAGGGTTAGGGTTAGGGTTATGGTTAGGGGTAGCGTGAGGGTTTGGGTGAAGGTTAGGTTTAGGGTTAGGCTTCGGGTGTGGGTTAGGGTGTGGGTAAGTGTTAGAGTGAGGGTTAGGGTGAGGGTGAGGGTTAGGAGGAGGGTGAGGGTTAGTGTTAGCATTAGGGTTAGGGTGAGGCTTAGGGTTAGGTTTAGGGTGAGTGTTAAGGTGAGGGTTAGGGTTAAGGTTAGGGATAAGGTGAGGATTAGGTTTAGAGTTAGGAATAGGTTGAGGGTTAGGCTGAGGGGTAGTGTTAGGTTTAAGGTGAGGGTTAGGTTTAGTGTGAGGATTAGGGTTAGGTTTAGGGTGAGGTTTAGGTTTAGTGTGAGGGTTAGGGTTAGTGTTAGGGTGAGGGTAAGGGTTAGGGTGAGGTTTAGGGTGAGGGTGAGCTTTAGGGTTAGCGTTAGGTTTAGGTTTAAGGTTAGGATGAGGGTTAGGGTTAGGGTTAGGGTGAGGGTGAGGGTGAGGCTGATGTTTAGGATGAGGGTTAGGGTTAAGGTGAGGGTTCGGGTTAGGTTTAGGGTGATGGTTAGAGTAAGTGTTAGGGTGAGGGTTAGGGTTATGGTTAGGTTTAGTGTGAGGGTCAAGGTGAGGTTTAGTGTTAGGTTTAGGGTTAGGGTTAGGGTGACGGTAATTGTTAGGGTGAAGGTTAGGGTGATCGTGTGGTTTATGGTTAGCATTAGGTTTAGAGTTAGGGTTAGGATGAATGTTAGGGTTATGTTTAGGGTTAGGCTTAAGGTGAGGGTGAGGGTTAGGGTTAGGGTTAGGGTTAGGGTTAGTTTTAGGGTGAGGGCAAGGGTGAGGGTGAGGGTTAGGGTGAGGGTGAGTTTAAGGGTGAGGGTGAGGGTTAGGGTGAGGTTTTCATTTAATTAAGTGTTAGGGTTAGAGTTAGGGTGAGGTGTAGGGTGAGGGTGTGGGTTGTGGTTAGGGTTAGGGTTAGGGTGAGGCTGAGGGTCAAGGTTAGTGTTAGGATGAGGATTAGGGTTAGGGTTAGGGTGAGGGTGAGGGTAAGTTTTAGGGTTAGGGTTAGTGTGAGATTTAGGGTTTCGGTGAGTGTTAGGGTTAGGGTGAGGAGCAGGGTTAGGGTTACGTTGAAGGTTAGGGTTGGGTGATGTTTAGTGTGAGGGTGACGGTTAGGGTGAGGGTGAGTGTTCTGTTGAGAATTAGGGTTAGGGTTAGGGATTGGGTTAGTGTGAGGGTAAGTGTTAGGGTGAGGGTTAGGGTGAGGGTGAGGTTTAGGGTTAGGGTGAGCCGTAGGTTTAGGGTTAGGGTTAGTTTGCGGGTTAGGATGAGGGTAAGGGTTAGGGTGAGGTTAAGGGTGAGGGTGAGTTTTAGGGTTAGGGTGAGATTAAGGTTTAGGGTGAGGGTTAGGGTGAGGGTTAGGGTGAGGTTAGTGATAGGGTAAGGATTAGTGTTAGTGTGAGAGTTAGGGTGAGGGTTAGGATTAGTGTCTGTGTGAGGATAAGTGTTAGGGTGAGGGTTAGGGTGAGGGTGAGGGTTAAGGTTAGGGTGATGGTTAGGGTTAGAGTTATGCTTAAGGTGAGGGTTAGGGTGAGCTGTAGGTTTACCATTAGGCTTATTTTGCGAGTTAGGGCGAGGGTAAGGATTAGGGTGAATTTTAGGTTTAGGATGAGGGTTATGGTTAGGGTGAGGGTAAGGGTTAAGGTGAGGGTTAGGGTGAGGTTTCGGGTCAGGGTTAGGGATAGGGTTAGTGTGAGGGTTAGGATTAAGTTTATTGTGAGGATAAGGGTTAGGGTGAGGGTTAGAGTGAGGGTGTGGTTTTGGGTTAGTGTTAGGGATAGGGTGAGCTTAAGGGTGAGGGTTAGGTTTAGGGTGAGGGTTATGGTTAGGTTTAGGGTGAGGGTCAGGGTGAGGTTCAGCATTAGGGTTAGGTTTAGGGTTAGGGTGAGGGTCGGTTGAGGGTTAGGGTTAGGATTAGTGTTAGAGTTAGGGTGAGGGCTAGGGTGAGTGTGAGGTTTGGGTGAGGGTGAGGGTGAGTGTTTCAGTTATGTAAGTGTTAGGGTTAGTGTGAGGATTAGGGTGAGGGTGAGGGTTAACCTGAGGTTAGGTTTAGCCTGATGGTTAGGGTTAGGGTGAGGGTGAGGGTTAGGGTTAGGGTGATGGTTAGGGTGAGGGTGAGGCTGAGAGTTAGGATTAGGAATAGGGTTAGTGTTAGGGTCAGGCTGAGGTTAGGGTCAGGGTAAGGGTGAAGGTTCGAGTTAGGGTTATAGTTAGAGTGAGGGTTAAGCTTAGTGTGTGGGTTAGGGTTAGGTTTATGTTTCGGGTGAGGGTTAGGATTTTATTTAGGGTTAGCATAAGGGTTAGGCTGAGGGTTAAGGTTAGGGTTAGTCTGGGGTTAGGTGTAGGGTTAGGGTAAGTCTAATGTTTAGGGTGAGGGTTAGGGTGAGTGTGAGGGTTAGGGTTAGGGTGAGGGTTAGGGTGAAGGTTAGGTTTACGGTTAGGGTTAGGGTGAAGGTTAGAGTGTGGGTTAGTGTAAGGGTGAGGGTTAGGGTGAGGGTTAGGATTAGGGTTAGCATTAAGTTTAGGGTGAGGATGAGGGTTAGGGTGAGGGTTTGGGTTAAGTTTAAAGATAGGGTGAGGATTAGCTTTAGAGTTAGGTTTAAGTTGAGGGTTAGGAGGAGGGGTAGGATTAGGGTTAGGGTGAAGGTTAGGTTTAGTGTGAGAGTTAGGGTTAGGGTTAGGGTGATGGTAAGGTTTATTGTGAGGGTTAGGGTGAGTGTGAGATTTAGGGTTAGCATTAGCTTTAGCGTTAGGTTAAGGATGAGTGTTAGGGTTAGGTTTAGGGTTAGGATGAGGGTGATGGTGAAGGTTAGATTTAGGATGAGGGAAGGGGTTAGGGGTAGGGTGAGGGTTAGGGTTAGGGTTACTGTGAAGGTTAGGATTATGGTGAGGTTTAGGGTGAGGGTGAGGGTGAGGGTTAGGTTTAGCATTAGGGTGAGGGTTATCTTTAGGGTGATGTTTAGTGTCCGGGTGAGGGTTAGGATGAGGATGAGTGTTTTGCTGAGAGTTAGGATTAGGGTTAGGGTCAGGGATAAGTTTAGTGTGAGGGTAAGGGTTAGGGTGAGTGTTAGGGTGAGGGTCAAGTTTAGGGTTAGGGTGATCGTTAGGGTTAGTTTTAGGGTTATGTTTAGGGTGAGGGTTAGGGTGAGCGGTAGGTTTAGGGTTAGGTTTACTTTGCCGGTTATGGTGAGGGTAAGGGTTAGGGTGAGGTTTAGTGTGTGGATGAGGGTTAGGGTTATTATTAGGGCTAGGGTGAGGGTTAGGGTGAGGGTTAGGGTTAGGGTTAGCGTTAGGGTGAGGGTGAGGTATAGGGTGAGGTTTAGGGTTAGGGTGAGGGTTAGGGATAGTGTTAGGTGAGGGTGAGTGTTAGGTTTAGGTTTAGGTTTAGAGTTAGGGTGAGGGTGAGGGTGAGGGTTAGGATTAGTGTTAGGGTTAGGGTTAGGATGAGGGTTAGGCAGTGGGTTAGGGTTAGCGTTAGGGTTAGCATAATGTTTAGGCTGAGGTTTAGGGTTAGGCTTAGGGATAGGGTTAGGATGAGGGTTAGGCTGACAGTAAGTGTTAGGGTGAGGTTTAGGGTGAGGTTGAGTATTAGGCTTAGCATCATTCTTAGGGTGAGGTTTAGGTTTAGGTATAGCATTATGGTTAGGGTTAGGATTAGGGTGAGGGTAAGGTGAGTGTGAGGTTTAGGGTTAGCATTAGGTTTAGGGTTAGGGTGAAGGTTAGGATTAGTGTGAGAGTTAGGGTTAGGGTTAGGATGATGGTAAGGGTTAGTGTGAGGTTTAGGGTGAATGTGAGTTTTAGGGTTAGCATTAGTTTTAGCGTTAGGTTTAGGATGAGTGTTAGGGTTAGGTTTAGGGTTAGGGTGAGGGTGAGGGTGAAGGTTAGAGTTAGGATGAGGGTAGGGGTGAGGGGTAGGGTGAGCGTTAGGGTTAGGGTTACTGTGAGGGTTAGGATTATGGTGAGGTTTAGGGTGAGGGTGAGGGTTAGGTTTAGCATTAGGGTGAGGGTTAACTTTAGGGTGATGTTTAGGGTCCGTGTGAGGGTTACGATGAGGGTGAGTGTTCTGCTGAGAGTTAGGATTAGGGTTAGGGTCAGGGATAAGTTTATTGTGAGGGTAAGGGTTAGGGTGAGTGTTAGGGTGAGGGTCAAATTTAGGGTTAGGGTGATCGTTAGGGTTAGGTTTAGGGTTATGTTTAGGGTGAGCGGTAGGTTTAGGGTTACGGTTAGTTTGCGGGTTATGGTGAGGGTAAAGGTTAGGGTGAGGTTTAGGTTGAGGATGAGGGTTAGGGTTAGGGTAAGGGTAAGGGTTATGTTGAGAGTGAGTGTGAAGGTGAGGGTTAGGCTTAGCATTAGAGTTAGGGTGAGTGTGAGGTTTAAGGTGAGGTTTAGTTTGAGGATGAGGATTAGGGTTAGTGTGAGGGTTAGGGTGAGTGTTAGGGTGAGGGTTAGGGTTAGGGTTTGGGTTAGGGTGAGGGTGAGGTATAGGGTGAGGGTTAGGGTTAGGTTTAGGGTGAGTGTGAGGGTGAGAGTTAGGATTAGGAATAGGGTTAGGGTTAGGGTTAGGCTGAGAGTGAGGGTCAGGGTTAGGGTGAGGGTTAGGGTTTGGGTGATGTTTAGGGTGAGGATGAGGGTTAGGGTGAGGATGAGTATTTGGGTGAGGGTGAGGTATCGGGTTAGGGTGTGGGTGGGATTAGGTTATGGTGAGGGTTAGCATTAGGTTTAGCGTTATTGTGACAGTGAGGGTGAGGGCGTAGGGGTAGGGTTAGGTTGAGTGTTAGGGTTAGGTTTAGGGTGATGGTTAGGGAGAGGGGTAATGTTAGGGTTAGGGTGAGGTTTAGGATGAGTGTGAGGGTTAGGGTTAGGTTGAGGGTTAGGTTTAGGGTTAGGGTTAGGGTGAGGTTTAGGGTTAGAGTTAGGGGTAAGGTGAATTTGAGGGTGAGGGTTAGGTTTAGGTTTAGGCTTAGGGTTAAGGTTATGGTGAGGGTAAGTGTTAGGGTGAGGTTTAGTGTGTGGATGAGGGTTAGGGTTATTATTAGGGCTAGGGTGAGGGTTAGGGTGAGGGTTAGCATTAGGATGAGGGTGAGGTATAGGGTGAGGATTAGGGTTAGGGTGAGTGTTAGGGATAGTGTTAGGTTAGAGTGAGAGTGAGGGTGAGTGTTAGGTTTAGGTTTAGGTTTAGAGTTAGGGTGAGGGTGAGGGTGAGTGTTAAGATTAGTGTTAGGGTTAGGGTTAGGATGAGGGTTAGGGTTAGGGTTAGGGTTAGCATAATGTTTAGGCTGAGTGTTAGGTTTAGGCTTAGGGATAGGGTTAGGGTGAGGGTTAGGCTGAAGGTAAGTGTTAGGGTGAGGTTTAGGGTGAGGTTGAGTATTAGGCTTAGCATCATTCTTAGGGTGAGGTTTAGGTTTAGTTATAGCATTAGGGTTAGGGTGAGGGTTAGGATTAGGGCTAAGGTGAGGGTTAGGTTTAGGGTGAGCATTAGGTTTAGGTTTAGGGTGAGGGTTTGGGTTACGGTGAGGCTTACCTTTCATGTGAGGGTTAGGTTTAGGTTGAGGGTTAGGGTTGGTGAGAGGGTTAGGGTGAGAGTACAGGTTAGGGTTAGCGTCAGCGTTAGGGTGAGGGTGAGGGTTAGGGTTAGTTTAGGATGAGGGTCAGGGTGAGGGTGAGGGTTAGGGTTGGTGTTAGTGTTAAGGTTAGGGTTAGGGTTAGGGTTAGGGTTAGCATTAGGGTTAGGGTTAGGGTTAGGGTTAGGGTGAGCGATCGGGATAGGGTTAGGGTGAGGGTGAGTGTTATGTTGAGGCTGAGGGTGAGGTTGAGGGTTAGGGATAGGGTAAGGGTGAGGGTGAGGGTGTGTGTGAGGGTTAGGGTTAGGATTAGTGTTAGGGTTAGGGTTCCCTGATGGTGAGCTTGAGGGTGAGGGATAGGGTTAGGTTTAGATTTAGGGTGAGGGTTAGGGTTAGTTTGAGTGTTAGGATTAAGTTGAGGGTTAGGTTTACGGTTAGGGTGCTTGTTAGTGTGAGGTTTAGGGTTAGGGTTAGGTTTAGGTGAGGGTTAGGGTGATGGTCAGAGTTAAGGTTAGGTTTTAGGGTTAGGGTTAGTTATAGGGTGAGGCTTAGGGTGAAGGGTAGGGTTAGGAAGAGGGTTAGGTTTAGTGTGAGGTTTAGAGTTAGGGTTAGGGTTAGGGTGAGGGTATGGATTAGGGTGAGGTTTAGTGTGAGGGTGAGGGTTAGTGTGAAGGTTTTTGTTAGGTTTAGTGTAAGGTTTATGGTGAGGTCTAATATGAGGTTGGGGGTTAGGGAGAGCGAGAGGGTGAGGGAGAGCGTGTCAGTTAGGTAAGTGTTAGGATTCGGGTCAGGGTGAGGATTAGGGTGAGAGTTAGGGATAGGATGAAATTTAGGGTTAGGCTGATGGTTAGGGTTAGTGTGAGGTTTAGGGTTAGGGTTAGGGTTAGAGTGAGGTTTAGGGTTCGGGTTTGCATTAGGGTTAGGGTGAGGGTTAGGGTGTTTTTGAGGGTTAGGGATAGGGTTAGGGATAGTGTTAGGGTGAGGGTTAGGGTTAGGATTAGGTTTAGGATGAGGGTTAGGGTAAGGGGTAGGTTTAGGGGTAGGGTGAATGTTAGGATTAGGGAAAGGATAAGGGTTAGGGTTAGGGTGAGGTTAAGGATTAGGGTGAGGGTGAGGGTTAGTGTTAGTTTTAGGGTGATGGTGAGCGTGAGGGTTAGGGTTAGGTTTAGGCTTAGTTTGAGGGATAGGATGAGGGTTTTGTTTAGTGTTAGTGTTAGGGTTAGGGTGAGGTTTAATATTAGTTGTGAGGGTTAGAGTGAGGGTGAGGGTGAGATTAAGGGTTTGGGTGAGGGTTAGGGTGAGTTTTAACGTTCTGGTTAGGGCTAGGGTGAGGCTTACGGTGAGGGTCAGGGTTAATGTTATGTTTAAGGTGAGGTTTACGGTTAGAGTTAGGGTTAGGGTGAGGATTAGGGTGAGGGTGAGTGTTAGGATGAAGGTTAGGGTTAGAGTGAGTATTAGGGTTAGGGTTAGGGTTAGATTAAGGTTTAGGGTGAGGGTTAGGGTAAGGGTTAGGGTTAGGGTAAGGGTGAGTATGAGGGTTAAAGTTAGGGTTAGGGTGAGGGTTAGGGTTGGGGTGAGGTTTAGGGTTAGGTTTAGGGTGAGGCTTAGGTTGAGGTTTCCGGTGAGTGTGAGTGTTAGGTTGTGGGTGAAGGTTAGGGTTAGGGTGAGGGTTAAGGTGACGTTGAGTGTTAGGTTGAGGGTGAGGGTTAGGGTTAGGTTGAGCGATAGCGTGAGGGTTAGGGTTAGGGTGAGTGTGAGGATTAGGGTTAGGGTTACCCTTAGGGTTATGGTTAGGTTATGGGTTAGGGTGAGGTTTAGGGTGAGGGTGACGTTTAGGGTTAGTGTTACCCTTAGGTTTATGGTGAGGGTATAGGTTAGTTTGAGGTTTAGGGTGAGGGTGAGGGTTAGGATTAGCGTTAGGGTTAAGGTGAGGGTTAGGGTTAGGGTTAGGCTGAGGGTTAGGTTTAGGTTGATGATTAGGGTGAGGGTAAGTGTGAGGGTGAGGGTGAGGGTTAGGGTATGGGTGAGGGTTAGGTTTAGGGTGAGGTTTAGCGTGACGGTGAGGGTTAAGGTGAGGGTGTGGAAAAAAGTTAGGTTCGGTTCAGGGTGAGGGTTAGGGTTAGGTTTAGGGTGAGGGTTTGAGTTAGTGTACGGGTTAGGTTTAGGGTTAGTGTGAAGAAAAGGGTTAGGGTGAGGATTAGGGTGAGAGTAAGATTTAGGGTTAGGTTTAGCTTTAGGGTTAGGGTGAGGTTTAGGGTTAGGGTTCAGGTTAGGGTTAAGTTGAGGGTGAGGGTTAGAGTTAGGGTTCGGATGAGGGTTAGGTTTGGGTGAGTTTTAGGGCTACGGTTAGGGTGAGGGTGATGGTGAGGGTTGGGTTTCGGGTGAGGGTTAGGGTGTGGGTGACGGTTAGTGTTAGGGTGAGGTTCAAGGTGACAGTGAGGGTTAGGATGAGGGTGATGGTTAGAGTTAGTGTGAGTATTAGCTTTAGGGTTAGGGTTAAGGTTATGGAGAGGGTAAGGATCAGGGTGAGGTTTAGGGTGAGGGTGAGAGTTAGAGTTAGCGTTAGGGTTACGGTGAGGGATAGGGTTAGGGTTAGGGTTAGGGTGAAGTTGAGGATTAGGATTAGGGTTAGGATGAGGTTTAGGGTTAAGGTGAGGGTTAGGGATAGAGTTAGAGTTATGGTGAGGGTTAGGGTTAGGGTTACGTTTTGAGTTGGGTGAATATGAGGGTGAGCTTTAGGGTTAGGATTAGGGTTAGGGTTAGTGTTAGGCAGAGGGTGAGGGTGAGGGTGAGGGTGAGGTTTAGGGTTAGGGTCAGGTTTAGGGTTAGGGTGAGGGTGAGGGGTAGGGTTAGGGTTAGGGAGAGGAATACGGTTAGGGTGAGGGATAGGGTGAGGGTTACAGTCACGGGTAGGTTTAGGATTAGGTTGAGGATTAGGGTTAGTGTGAGGGTTAGGGTTAGTGTTAGGGTGAGGGTAAGGGTTACTGTGAGGTTTAGGGTGAGGTTGACAGTTAGGGTTAGCTTTAGGTTGAGGGTGAGGTGAGGTTTTGGGTTTGCATTAGGGTTAGGGTGAGGGTTATGGTGAGGGTTAGGGTTAGGGTTAGGGTGAAGGTGAGGGTGAGGGTTAGGATTAGGGTGAGGGTGAGGGTGAGGGTGAGGTTTTGCGTGAGGGTGAGTGTGAGGTTTAGGTTTAGATTTAGGGTTAGGGTTAGATTTAGGGTGAGGGTGAGGGTGAGAGTTAGGATTAGGGTGAGGGTGAGAGTGAGGTTTAGTGTTAGGGTTAGTATCAGTTTGAGGGTTAAGGTTAATGTGAGGTTTAGGGTGAGGGTGAGGGTAAGGGTTAGTGTGAGGGTTAGGGTGAGGGTTAAGTTTAGGGTGAGGGGTAGAGGTAGGGTTAGGGTTAGGTTTAGCGTTAGGATTAGGCTGAAGGTGAGAGTGAGGGTTAGGGTGAGGTTAAGGTTGAGGGTGAGGGTGAGGGTTAGGGCTAGGTTTAGGGTGAGGGTGAGGGTGAAAGTAAGGGTTAGGGTGAGGGTGAGGGTTAGGGTTAGGGTTAGTGTTAGTTTGAGGGTTAGGGTTAATATGAGTTTAGGGTGAGGGTGTGGGTAAGTGTTAGTGTGAGAGTTAGGGTGAGGGTGAGGGTTAGGGTTAGGGTCATGGTTAGCGTTAGGATTAGTTTGAGGATTAGGGTGAGGTTTTGGGTTAGGGTGGCCGTTAGGTATAGGCTGAGTGTTAGGTTTAGGGTTACGGTGAGGGTTAGGGTTAGTGTGATATTTAGGCTGAGGGTGAGAGTTCGGGTTCTCATGAGGGTTAGCTTTTGTGTGACGGTTAGGGTTCGGGTTAGGGTCAGGGTGAGGTTGAAAGGGTGAGGGTGAGGGGTAGGGTTAGGGTTAGGGTGATTTTTAGGTTTAGGGTTAGTGTTAGGTGAGGGTGAGGGTGAGGGTGAGGGTTAGGGTTAGGGTTAAGTTTATGTTGAGGGTTACGGTGAGGTTTAGGGTTAGGGTTATGGTGAGGGTAAGGTTTAAAATGAGGGTTAGATTGAGGGTGAGGGTTAGGTTAGGGTTTGGGTGAGGGAAAGGGTGAGGGTTAGGGTTAGGTTGATGGTGAGGTTAGGGTGAGAATTTTGGTTAGTGTTAGGGTTTAGGGTTAGTGTTAGTGTGAGGGTGATGGTTATGGTTAGGGTTAGTATTAGGGTGAGGTCTAGGGTGAAGGTGAGGTTTAGTGTTAGTGTTATGGTTAGGTATTTGGTGAGTATTAGTGTTATGCTTTGTGTGAGTGTTAGGCTGAGCGGTATGGTTAGGGTTAGGTTTAGTGTGAGGATTCAGATTAGGGTTAGGATTAGGGTTAAGGTGAGGGTTAGGGTTAGGTTGAGGGTTAGGGTGCGGGTGAAGTTTAGGGTTAGCATTAGGGATAGGGTGAGGGTTAGGGTGTGGGTAAGGGTCATGGTAAGGGGTAGGGTGAGGGTGAGGTGTAGGGTTAGGGTTAGGTAGAAGGATAGTGTTAGGGTGAGGGTTTGGGTTAGTTTGAGGGTTAGGGTGAAGGTGAGTTTGAGGTTGAGAGTTAGGGTCAGGGTGAGGTGACGATAAGGTTTAGGGATAGCATACGGGTTAGGGTTAGGGTTAGGTTTAGGGTTAGGGTGAGGTTGAGGGTGAGGGTGAGGGTTAGGGTTAGGGTTAGGTTTAGGATTAAGGTGAGGTTTAGGGTAAGGGATAGAGTTAGGGTGAGGGTTAGGTTTAGGGTTACGGTGAGTGTTAGGGTTAGTTTTAGGTTCAGGTGAGGGTTAGTGTTAGGATAAGGGTGAGGATGAGGGTTAGGTTGAGGGGCAGGGTTAGGGATAGGGTAAGGGTTAGTGTTAGGGTGAGGGTTAGGGTAAAGATTAGGGTTAGGGTGAGGGTGAGGGTGAGGGTTAGGGAGAGGGGTAATGTTAGGGTTCGGGTAAGGTTTAGGGTGAGTGTGAGGGTTATGGGTTAGGTTGAGGGTTAGGGTTAGGGTGAGGGTTAGGGTTAGAGTTAGGGGTAGGTTGAATTTGAGGGTGAGGGTTAGGTTTAGGTTTAGGCTTAGGGTTAAGGTTATGTTGAGGGTAAGTGTTAGGGTGAGGTTTAATGTGTGGATGAGTGTTAGGGTTATTGTTAGGGTTAGGGTGAGGGTTAGGTTGAGGGTTAGAGTTAGGGTTAGCGTTAGGGTGAGTGTGAGGTATAGGGTGAGTTTTAAGGTTAGGGTATGGGTTAGGGATATTTTTAGGTTAGGGTGAGGGTGAGGGTGAGTGTTAGGTTTAGGTTTAGGTTTAGAGTTAGGGTGAGGGTGAGGGTGAGGGTTAGGGTTAGAATTAGGATTAGGGTTAGGATGAGGTTTAGGGTTAGGATGAGGTTTAGGGATAGGGTTAGGGTTATTGTGAGGTTTAGGGTTAGGGTTACGGTTTGAGTTAGGGTGAGTATTAGGGTGAGTTTTAGGGTTAGGATTAGGGTTATGGTTAGTGGTAGGCAGATGGTGAGTGTGAGGGTTAGGCTTAGGGTGAGGTTTAGGGTTAGGTTTAGGGTGAGGGTTAGGGTTAGGTTTAGGGAGAGTGATCGGGTTAGGGTGAGGGATAGGGTGAGGGTTAGGGTCACACGTAGGTTTAGGGTTAGGTTGAAGGTTAGGGTTAGTGTGAGGGTTAGGGTTAGAGTTAGGGTGAGGGTAAGGGTTACTGTGAGGTTTAGGGTGAGGGTGACAGTTTGGGTTAGCTTTTGTTTTAGGGTGAGGTGAGGTTTCGGGTTTGCATTAGGGTTACGGTGAGGGTTATGGTGAGTGTTATGGTTAGGGTTAGGGTGAGGGTGAGGGTGAGGGTTAGGTTTAGGGTTATGTTGAGTGTTAGGTTTAGGCTGAGGGTTAGGATTAGGGTTAGGATTAGGGTGAGGGTGAGGGTGAGGGTGAGGGTGAGGTTTAGGGTGAGGGTGAGGGTGAGGTGAGGGTTAGAGTTAGGTTTAGGGTGAGGGTGAGAGTGAGGTTTAGTTTTAGGTTTAGGTTTAGGGTTAGGGTAAGGGTTAGGGTTAGGGTTAGGGTGAGGGTGTGGGTGATGGTTAGGGTTAGGGTGAGGGTGAGGGTGAGGGTTAGGGTTAGGGTTAGGGTTAGGGTTAGTTTTTGTGTTAGGATTAATGTGAGGTTTAGGGTGAGTGTGAGGGTAAGCATTAGTTTGAGGGTTAGGTTGAGAGTTAGGGTTAGGGTGAGGGATAGAGGTAGGGTTAGGTTTAGGTTTAGGGTTAGGTTTAGGCTGAGGATGAGGGTGAGGGTGAGGGTGAAGGTGAGGTTTAGAGTTAGGGTTAGGGTGAGGGTGAGGGTGAGGGTTAGGTTTAGGGTTATGATGAGTGTTAGGTTTAGGTTGAGGTTTAGGTTTAGGGGTAGGTTTAGGTTGAGGGTGAGGGTGAGGGTGAGGGTCAGGGTTAGGGTTAGGGTGAGGGTGAGGTTGAAGTTTAGGGTTAGGGTGAGGGTGAAGGTTAGGTTAGGGTTAGGGTTAGGGTTAGTTTGAGTATTAGGGTGAAGTTTTGGGTTAGGGTGACCGTTAGGTATAGGCTGAGTGTTAGGTTTAGGGTTAGGGTGAGGGTTAGGGTTAGTCTGATGTTTAGGGTGAGGGTGAGGCTAAGGGTAAGGGTTCGGTTTCTCATGAGAGTTAACGATTGTGTGACGGTTAGGGTTAGGGTGCGGGTTAGGGTGAGGTTGAAGGTTAGGGTGAGGGTTAGGGATATGTTTAGGTTGAGGTTTAGGTTTAGGGTTAGTGTTAGGTGAGGGTTATGGGTAGGGTTAGGGTTATGGTTAGGGTTAAGTTTAGGGTGAGGGTTATGGTGAGGGTTAGGGTTAGGGTGAGGGTGAGGGTAAGGTTTAGAGTGAGGGTTAGAGTGAGGGTGAGGGTTAGGATTAGAGTTTGGGTGAGGGAAAGGGTGACGGTTAGGTTTAGGGTGAGGGTGAGGGTTAGGGTGAGAGTTTAGGTTAGTGTTAGGTTTAGGGTTAGTGTGAGTGTTAGTGTGAGGGTGATGGTTAGGGTTATGGTTAGTATTAGGGTGAGGTCTAGGGTGAGGTTGAGTGTTAGGGTTAGGGTTAGGGATAGGGTGAGGATTAGTGTTATGATTTGGGTGAGAGTTAGGCTGAGCGGTAGTGTTAGGTTTAGGTTTAGTGTGAGGATTCGGGTTAGTCTTAGGGTTAGGGTTAAGGTGAGGTTAAGGGTTGGGTGAGGGTTAAGGTTAGATTTAGCATTAGGGATAGGGTGAGGGTTAGGTTGTGGGTAAGGGTCTGGGTAAGGTTTAGGGTGAGGGTGAGGGGTAGAGTTAGGGTTAGGAAGAAGGTTAGTGTTAGGGTGAGGGTTTGGGTTAGTTTGAGGGTTAGGGTGAAGGTGAGTTTGCTGTTGAGAGTTAGGGTGAGGGTGATGGTGACGGTAAGGTTTAGGGATAACATACGGGTTAGGGTTAGGGTGAGGGTTAGGTTTAGGTTTAGGGTTAGGGTGAGGGTGAGGGTGAGGGTGAGGGTTAGGGTTAGGTTTAGGATTAGAGTTAGGTTGAGGGTAAGGGTTAGGGTAAGGTTGAGGTTTAGGTTTAGGGTTAGGATGAGGGTTAGGGTTAGTGTTAGGTTTAAGGTGAGGGTTAGTGTTAGGATTAGGGTGAGGATGAGGGTTAGTTTGAGGGGCAGGGTTAGAGATAGGGTAAGGGTTATGGTTAGGGTTAGGGTTAGGGTGAGTGTGAGGGATAATTTTAGGGTGAGGGTTAGTGTGAGGGTTAGTGTGAGGTTTAGGTTTAGGGTTAGGGTAAGGGTTAGGTTTAGGGTGAGCGATAGTTTTACGTTTAGGAATAGGTTGAAGTTAATGCTGAGGGTTATGGTTAGGTTTTGTGTGAGGATAAGGGTTAGGGTGAGGATTAGGGTGAGGATGAGGGTTAGGGTTAGCATAAGGTTTAGTGTGATAGGGTTAGGGTTAAGTTTAGGGTAAGGGTTAGGGTTAAGGTAAGGATTAGGGTTTGGCTTAGGGTAAGGGTTAGGGTTAGGGTTAGGGTGATGTTTAGGCTTAGGGTTAGAGTTAGGTTGAGGTTTAGGGTTAATTTTAGGGTTACGGTAAGGGTTAGGGTTAGTGTGAGGTTTAGGGTTAGGGTGATGTTTAGGGTGACGGTGAGGTTTATGGTGAGTGTGAATTTGAGAGTGAGGGTTAGGGTAAGGTTGAGGGTGAGTGGGGTGGTGACGGTGAGGGTTATGGTTAGGTTTAGGTTTAGGGTAAGGGTAAGCCTTAGGGTTAGGATTAGGGTTAGGGTAAGGGTTAGGCTGAGGGTGAGGGAGAGGGTGCGGTTGAGGGTGAGGTTTTTGGATAGGTAAGCGTTAGGTTTAGGTTTAGGGTGAGGATTAGGGTGACGTTAGGGTTAGGGTTAGGTTGAGTGTTAGGGTTAGGGTTAGGGTTAGGGTGAGGGTTAGGGTGTGAGGTAGGGTTAGGGTTACGATGAGAATTATGTTGAGGGTGAGGAATAGGGTTTTGGTTAGGGTAAGTGTTATGGTTATGGTGAGAGTGAGGGTGAGGGTAAGAGTAAGGGTTAGGGTCAGGGTTAGGGTGAGGGTGAGGGTTAGGGTTAGCATTAGAGTTAGGGTTAGGGTAAGGTTGAGTGTTAGGATTAGGGTTAGGGTTAATGTTAGGGTGCAGGTTAGGGTTAGGGTTACGCTGAGAGTGAGGTTCAGAGTTAGGGATAGGATTAGTTTTAGGGTTAGGTGGAGGCTGAGGGTGAGGGTGAGAATGAGGATTAAGTTTAGGGTTAGGTTTAGGGTGAGGGCTAGGATGAGGGTGATATTTTTGTTTAGGAAAGGTTTAGGGTTAGGTTTAGGGTGAGGATTAGGGTGAGGGTGAGGTTTAAGGTGAAGTTTAGGGTTAGGGTTAGGGATAGGGTGAGGGTTACGGTGAGGGTTGGGTTGTGGGTAAGTGTTAGCGTGAGGGTTAGAATGAGGGTGAGGGTTAGGGTTAGGGTGAGGGTAATTGTTATTGTGAGGGTTAGGGTGAGGGTGATGGTTAGGGTTAGCTTTCGGGTTAAGGTGAGGGTGAGGGTTATGGTTAGGGTTATGGTGAGTGTTAGGGTTAGGGTTAGGGTGAGGGTTAGGGTTAGGGTGAGTGCGAGGGTGAGGGTGATGGTGAGGTTGTGGGTTAGGTTTAGGTGTAGGGTGAGGGTGAGTGTTTGGTTTAGGGTGAGGGTGAGGATTGGAGTTAATGTGAGGTTTAGGGTGAGGGTGAGGTAAGGGTGAGGGTGAGGGTGAGGGTTAGGGTTAGGGGTAGGGGTAGATGTAGGTTGAGTTCTAGGTTTAGGGTTAGTATTAGGGTTAGGGTTAGGATTAGGCTTAGGGTGAGGGTGAGGGTGAGGGTGAAGGTGAGGTTTAGAGTTAGGTTTAGGTTAGAGTTATGGTTAGGTTGAGCGCTAGGATGAGGGTTATGGTTAGGGTGAGGGTGAGGTTGAAGATATGATTGAGACTCACCCTAGCTTTCATGGCTATGGTTAGGGTGAGGGTTAGGGGGACTGGTAGATTTAGTGTTAGATTTAGGGTGAGGGTTAGGTTTAGTGTGAGAGTTAGGTTTAGTGGTAGGGTTAGGGTGATGTTAAGTGTTAGAGTGAGGGTTAGGGTGAGAGTGAGGGTTAGGGTGATGTTTAAGGTGAAGGTGAAATTTCGAGACAGTGAGAGGTTTCCGGTGACGGTGAGGGTTAGGGTGTGGGTGAGGGTGAGGGTTAGGGTGAGGGTAAGGGTTAGGGTGATGTTTAGAGTGAGGGTGAGGTTTACGGTGAGAGTTAGGGTTCAGGGTAGAGGAATTGTTAGGGTGTAGGTGAGGGTTAGGGTAAGGGTGAGGCTTAGGGTGACCGTGAGTGTTAGGGTTCAGGTGAGGATTAGGGTTAGGGTTAGGGCTTGGGTTGGGGTTAGGGTTAGGGTTAGGGTGAGTGTTAGGGTGAGAGGTAGGGTTAGGGTTAGTATGAGGGTTAAGCTTAGTGTGAGAGTTTCGGGTTAGGGTTAGTATTAGTGTGAGGATAAGTCTTAGGGTGAGGGTTAGGGTGAGACTGAGGGTTAGGGTTACCCTTAGGGTTAGGGTGAAGTTTAGGGTGGGGGATAGCGTGAGGGTTAGTATTAGGGTTACGGTTGGGTGAGGGTTAGGGTGAGCGAAAGGGTTAGGGTGAGGGTTAGGTTGAGGTTGAGGGATAGGGTTATGGTGAGGGTAAGGGTTAGGGAAACGGTTAGGGTGAGGTTGAGGATTAGGGTTAACATTAGTGTTAGGGTGAGGGTGAAGGTTAGGGTGAAGGTGAGGGGTAGGCTGAGGGGTAGGGTTATTGTTAGGGTCAGGGTTAGGGTGACGGTGAGGGTTAGGGTTAGCATTAGGGTTAGGGTTAGGTTTAGGTTGAGGGTTAGGGTTAGGGTTAGGGTAAGGTTGAGGGTAAGGTTTAGCATTAGGGTTAGGGTTAGGGTTAGGTTGCAGGTTAGGGTTAGGGTTAGAGTGAGGGTAAGGGTCCGGGTTAGGGTTAGGTTTAGGTTTAGGGTTATGGTGAGGCTGAGGGTGAGGGTGAGCGTGAAGGTGAGGGTTAAGTTTAGCATTAGGTTTAGGGTGAGGTCTAGGGTTAGGGGGAGGGCTAGAGTTAAAGTTAGGGTGAAGGTGAGGTTTTCGGTTAGGAAAGGGTTAGGGTTAGTTTTAGGGTGAGGAATAGGGTGAGGGTGAGGTTTAAGGTGAGAGTTAGGGTTAGGGTGAGGGTTAGGGTTAGGGTGAGGGTGATGTTTAGGGTGAGGGTGAGGGTGAGAGTGAGAGTTCGGGTGAGGGTGTGGGTTAGGTTGTTGGTGAGGGTGAGGGTGAGATTGAGGGTTAGGATGTTGTTGAGGTTTCAGGTTAGTGTGAGGTTTAACGTGAGTGTTATGGTTAGGGTTAGGGTGAGGGATAGGGTTAGTGTGAGGGTTACAGTTAGGCTTAGTGTAAGGATAAGTGTTAGGTTGAGGATTAGGGTGAGAGTGAGGGTTAGGGTTAGATTAAGGGTTAGGGTTAGGGTAAGGGTTAAGGATAGGGTTAGGGTTAGCGTGAGTGTGAGGCTTAAAGGTAGGGTTAGGGTGAGAGTTAGGGTTGGGGTGAGTGATAGGGTTAGGGTTATGGTGAGGGTGAGGGTGAGGTTTCGGGTGAGTGTGAGTGTTAGGGTGTGGGTGAAGGTTAGGGTTAGGGTGAGGGTTAGGGTGACGGTGAGGGTTAGATTGAGGGTGAGGGTTAGGGTTAACGTGAGTGATAGGGTGATGGTTAGGGTTAGGGTGAGTGTGAATATTAGGTTTAGGGTTACCCTTAGGGTTATGGTGAGGGTATGGGTTAGGGTGAGTTTTAGCGTGAGGGTGAGGTTATCGTTAGGGTTAAGGTAAGAGTTAGGGTGAGGGTTATGGTTAGGGTGAGGGTGAGGGTTAGGGTTAGGGTTAGGGTGATGTTTAGGGTTAGGGTGTGAGTTAGGGTTAGTTTTATGGTTAGGGTGTGGGTTAGGTTTACGATTAGGGTTCGAGTTAGGGTGAGTGTGAGGGTGAGTTTTAGGGTTAGGATTAGGGTTAGAGTTATTGTTAGGCTGAGGTTCAAGGTGAGTGTTAGGGTTAGTGTTAATGTAATGTTTATGATTAGGGTTAGGTTGAGGGTTAGGGTTAGGCTTAGGATGAGGGTTAAGGTGAGGATTATGGTTAGATTTAGGGTGACGGTTAGGTATAGTGTCACGGTTAGGTTTATTGTGAGAGTAAGTGTTAGGGTGAGGGTTAGGGTGAGGGTGAGGGTCAGGGTTAGGGTTAGGATTAGGTTTAGTGTTATTGTGAGGCTGAGGGTGAGGCTGAGGGTGAGGGTGAGTGTGAGGGTTAAGGTTAGGGTTAGGTTTAGGGTGAAGGCTAGGGTGAGGGTGAAATTTTTGGTTAGGGTTAGGTTTAGGGTGAGGATTAGGGTGAGCATGAGGTTTGAGGTGAGGGAAAGTTTTAGGGTGAGGGTTAGGGTTAGGTTTAGGGTGAGAGTTAGGGTTAGGCTGATGTTTAGGGTGAGGGTGCAGGTGAGAGTGAGGTTTCGGGTGAATGTTATAGTTAGGGTGAGGGTTAGGGTTTGGGTTAGGGTTAGTGTGAGAGTAAGGGTTAGGATGACAGTTGGGGTGAGGGTGAGGGTTAGGGTTAGGTTTAGGCTGAGTATGAGGGTTAGGGTGAGGGTTAGGTTTAGGGTCAGGGTGAGGGTTAGGGTGAGGGTTAGGGTTAGGGTCAGGGTGAGGGTTAGGGTGAGGTTTAGGGTTAGGGTTAGGGTTCGGGTTAGGGTAAAAGTTAGGGTTATGGTGAGTGTTAGAGTGAGTGGTAAGCTTAGGGTTAGGATGAGGGTTAGGCCTATTGTGAAGTTTATGGTTACGGTTAGGGTTAGTGTGGGCATAAGGGTTAGGGTGATGGTTAGGGTGAGACTGAAGGTTAGGGTTAGCCTTAGGGTTATGGTGAAGGTTATGGTGGGGGTTAGGGTGAAGGTTAGGGTTAGGGTTATGGTTGGATGAGGGTTAAAGTGAGTGTAAGGTTTACGGTGAGGGTTAGGTTGAGGTTGAGGGATAGGGTTATGGTGAGGGTAAGGGTTAGAGCGAAGGTTAGGGTGAGTTTGATGGTTAGGGTTAGCATTAATGTTAGTGAGAGGGTGAGAATTAGTGTGAGTGTTAGGGTTAGGGATAGAGTGAGGGTGAGGGTTAGGGTAAGGGTTATGGTTAGGGTTATGGTGAGGGTGAGGGTTAGGGT
Organism: Dipodomys merriami; assembly: GCF_024711535.1. Classification (NCBI taxonomy): domain Eukaryota; kingdom Metazoa; phylum Chordata; class Mammalia; order Rodentia; family Heteromyidae; genus Dipodomys; species Dipodomys merriami. The sequence goes on along the minus strand of NW_027202471.1, from coordinate 2,284,882 downwards.
TAGCATTAGGGTTAGGATTAGGTTTAGGTTGAGTGTTATGGTTAGGGTTAGGGTGAGGTTGAGGGTTAAGGTAAGCATTAGGGTTAGGTTTAGGCTTAGGGTGCAGGTTAGGGTTAGGTTTAGAGTGAGGGTGAGGGTCAGGGTTAGGGATAGGATTAGGTTTAGGGTTAGGGTGAGACTGAGAGTGAGGGTGAGGGTGAGGGTGAGCATGAGGGTGAGGGTTAATTTTAGCGTTAGGTTTAGGGTGAGGGCTAGGTTGAGGGTGAGGGATAGGGTGAGGGTTAGGGTGAAGGTGAGGTTTTCGGTTAGGAATGGTTTAGGATTAGGTTTAGGATGTGGGTGAGGTTTAAGTTGAGGGTTAGGTTTAGGGTGCGGGTTAGGGTTAGGGTTAAGTTGAGGGTTTGGGTTAGGGTGATGTTTAGGGTGTGGGTGAGAGTGAGCATTCGGTTGAGTGTGTGGCTTAGGTTGTTGGTGAGGGTCAGGGTGAGAGTGAAGGTTAGGGTGAGGGTTAGAGTTAGGGTGCTGGTGAGGATTAGGTTTAGGGTGAGAGTTAGGTTGAAGGTGAGGGTTAGGGTGAGGGTGAGGGTTAGGATTAGGGATAGGATTAGGGTGAGGGTTAGGGTTAGGGTAAGGGTGAGGGTTATGGTTATGGTTAGGGTGAGGATTTGGTTTAGTGTGAGGGTTAGGGTTAGGGTTAGTGTAAGGATAAGGGTTAGGTTGAGGATTAGGGTGAGAGTGAGGGTTAAGGTTAGATTAAGGGTTAGGGTGAGGGTTAGGGTAAGGGTTAGGCTTAGGGTTAGGGTGAGTGTGAGGGTTAAAGTTAGGGTTAGGGTGAGGGTTAGGGTCGGGGTGAGGGTTAGGCTTAGGGTTAGGGTGAGGTTGAGGGTGAGGGTTCGGGTGAGTGTGAGTGTTAGGGTGTGGGTCACGGTTAGGTTTAGGGTGAGGGATAAGGTGACGGTGAGGTTAAGAATGAGGGTGAGTGTTATGGTTAGGGTGAGGGTGAGGGTTAGGGATAGGTTTAGGGTGATGTTTAGGGTTAGGGTATGGGTTGGGGATAGGTTTATCGTTAGGTTGAGGGTTAGGTTTACGGTTAGGGTTCGAGTTAGGGTGAGTGTGAGGGTGAGTGTTAGGGTTAGGATTAGTTTTAGGGGTAGTGTTAGGCTTAGGGTGAGGGTAAAGGGTGAGGGTTAGGGTGAGGGTGAGGGATACGGTTAGTGTTGGGGTTAGGGTGAGCGTTTGGATGATGGTTAGGTTTAGGGTTAGGGTGAGGGTTAGGGTTAGGGTTGAGTTTAGGGTAAGAATTAGGATGAGGTGTAGGGTAAGGGTTTGGGTTAGTGTGAGGAAAAGGGATATGGTGAGGGTTAGGGTGAGGGTGAGGAATAGGGTTAGTGTAAGGGTTAGGGTGAGTGTTTGGGTGAGCGTTAGGTTTATGTTTAGGGTTAGGGTGAGGGTTAGGATGAGGGTAAGTGTTAGGGTGAGATTTAGGTTGTGGTTGAGTATTAAGGTCAGCATTAGTCTTAGGGTGAGGGTTAGGTTTAGGTATAGCATTAGGGTTAGGATTAGGTTTCGGGTGTGGGTTAGGTTTAGTGTTAAGGTGAGGGTGAGTTTTAGGGTTATCAATAGGTTTAGGGTTAGGATTAGTGTGAGGGTGAGGGTGAGGGTTAGGGTTAGGATTAGTTTAGTGTTAGGGTGAGGCTGCGGTTGAAGATGAGGTTGAAGGTGAGGGTTAGGGTTTGGCTTAGGCTTAGGGTCAGGGTGAGGGCTAGGGTGAGGGCGAGGGTGCGGTTTTCTGTTAGGAAGGGTTAGGGTTAGGTTTAGGGTGAGGATTAGGCTGAGGGTGAGGTTGAAGATGAGGTTTAGGGTTAAGGTGAGGGTTAGGGTTAGCGTTAGGCTGAGCGTTAGAGTTTGGGTGATGTTTAGGGTGATGTTTAGAGTGAGGGTGAGGGTGAAGGTGCGGGTTAGGGTGTAGGTGAGGGTTAGGGTGAGGGTGAGGGTTAGGGTGATGGTGAGGGTTAGGTTTAGGGTTAGTGTGAGGAAAAGGCTTAGGGTGAGGATTAGGATGAGATTAAGTGTTAGGGTTACGTTTAGAGTTAGGTTTAGGGTGAGGTATAGGGTTAGAGTTCGGGTTAGGGTTCAGTTGAGGGTGAGGGTTAGAGTTAGGGTTAGGGTGAGGGTTAGGGTTGGGGTGAGGGTTAGGGTTAGGTTTAGGGTGAGGGTGAGGGTGAGGGTTCAGGTGAGGGTTAGGGTGTGGGTTAGGATTAAGGTTATGTTGAGAGTAAAGGTTAGGGTGAGGTTTAGGGTGAGGTTTAGGTTTAGGGTTAGGGTTAGGGTTAGGGTTAGGATGAGCAATAGGCTGAGGGTTCGGTTTAGGTTTAGTGTGAGGGTTAGGGTTAAGGTTAATGTTAGGGTTAGGATTTGGTTAGGGTAAAGGTTAGTTTTCGGTTTAGGATAAGTTTTCGGCTGATGGTTAGGTTTAGAGTTCGTGTGAGGCTTACATTTAGCGTTAAGGTTAGGGTGTGGGCTATGGTGAGGGTGAGGGTTAGGTTGAGGGTTTAGTTTAGGTAAGAGTTAAGGTTAGGTTAGGGTGTGGATTAGGGTGAGATTGAGGATTAAGTTGAGGGTTAGTGTTAGGGTGAGACTTAGGGTTACGATTAGGGTGAGGGTTAATGTTAGGGTGATGTTTAGGGTGAGGGTGAGGGTGAAGGTTCGGGTGAGGGGGAGGGTTAGGTTGAGGGTTAGTGTGAGGGTTAGTGTTAGGTTTAGGGTTAGAGTTAGGGTGAGCATGAGGGTTAGGGTGAGGGGTAGGTTGAGGGTTACGGTGAGGGTGAGGGTTAGGTTTAGTGTGAGGGTTACGGTTAGGGTTAGGGTGAGGGTTAGGGTTAGGTTAAGGGTGAGGATGAGGATAAAGGTGATGGTTAGGGCTACGGTTAGGGTTAGGGTGAGGCTTAGGTTTAGGATGAGGGTTAGGATAAGGGTGAGTGTGAGGGTTACGGTTAGGATTAATTTTAGGGTGAGGGTGAGGGTTAGGTTTAGGATTAAGGTTAGGGTCAAGGTGAGGGTGAGGGTTAGGGATAGGGTGAGGGTTAGGGTTATGGTTAGGGTTAGGGTGAGGGTTAGGGTTAGGGTTAGGTTTAGGAGGAACGTTAGGCTTAGGATTAGAGTTAGGGTTAGTTTTAGGTTAGTTTTAGGGTTGGGTTAGGGTGAGGGTGAGGATTTACCTTAGGTAAGGGTTAGGGTAAGTTTAGGGTGAGGATTAGGATGAGGTTGAGGGCTGAGGTGAGGGTTTAGGGTTAGGGTGAGTGTTAGGGTTAGGATTAAGGTGATGGTTATTGTTAGGGTGAGGGTGAGGGTGAAGTTTCAGGTTAGGGGAGGGGTTAGGTTTAGGGTTAGCGTGAGGTTTATGGTTAGGGTTAGGGTTAGGGTGGTGGTGAGGGTTAGGGTGAGTGTGAGGTTGATGGTGAGTGTGAGGTTTAAGGTTAGGGTGAGGGTTAGTGATAGGGTTAGGGTTAGGGTGAAGGTGAGCATTAGGGTGAGAGTGAGAGTTCTGGTGATGGGGAAGGGGATGGGGAGGGTTATGGTTAGTGTTCGGGATAGAGTTAGGGTGAGTGTGTGGGTGAGGTTTAGGTTTAGGATTAGGGTTAGGGTTAGGTTTAGGCTGAGGGTGAGTGTGAGGGTGAGGGTGAGGGTTAGGGTTAGTGTGAGAGTTAGGCTTAATGTTAGGGTTAGGGTTAGGGTGAGGGATAGGGTTAGGATTAGTTTTAGGATGAGGGTTAGGCTGTGGGGTAGGGTTAGTGTTAGGGTGAGGGTTAGGGTTAGTGTGAGATTTAGGGTTAAGATTTGGGTCAGGGTTAGTATTAGGGTGAGGGTAAGGGTTAGTGTGAGGGTTAGGATGAGGGTGAGGTTTATGGTTAGGGATATGGTTAGGCTGAGGTTAGGGTGAGGGCTAGGGTTAGTGTGAGGGTTAGGATTAGGGTTAGGGATAGGGTGAGGGTAAGTGTTTGGGTTACTATTAGAGTTATGGTAAGGGTTAGGTTGATTGTGAGGTTGAGGATGAGGGTGAGGGTGAGGGTCTCGGTTACGTAAGTGTTAGGGTTACGTTTAGGTTGATACTGAGGGTTAGGGTTAGCGTTAGTGTTAGGGTGAAGGTTAGGATGGGGGTTAGGGTTCGGGTTAGGGTTCGGGTTAGGGTTGGGTGAGGGTAAGGGTGAGCATAAGGTTTAGGGTGAGGGTTAGGTTGAAGGTGAGGGATAGGTTTATCGTGAGGGTAAGGGTTAGGGTTAGGTTGAGAGTGAGAGTGAAGGTAAGGGTAAGTGTTAGGGTCAGAATTAGGGTGAGGGTGAGGGTTAGGGTTACCATTAGGGTTAGGTTTAGGATTAGGTTGAGTGTTAGGGTTAGGGTTAGGGTTAGGGCTAGGGTGCAGGTTAGGATTACGGTTAGAGTGAGGGTGAGGTTCAGGGTTAGGGTTAGGATTAGGTTTAGGGTTAGGGTGAGGCTGAGGCTGAGGCTGAGGGTGAAGGTGAGGGTGAGGGTTAGGATTAAGGTTAGGGTTAGGTTTAGGGTGAGGACTAATGTGAGGGTGATGTTTTTGTTTAGGAAAAGTTTAGGGTTAGGTTTAGGGTGAGGATTAGGGTGAGGGTGAGGTTTAAGGTGAGGGTTAGGGATAGGGTCAGTGTTAGGATTAGGGTTCGGGTGAGGGTTAGGGTTAAGTTGATGTTTAGGGTGATGGTGAAGGTGAGACTGAGGGTTCGGGTGAGGGTTAGGGTTAGGGTGAGGGTTAGGGTTAGGGTTAGGTTTAGGTTTAGGGTGAGGGTAAGTGTTATGATGATGACAGGTAGGGTGAGGGTGAGGGTTAGGGTGAGGGTTGGGGTGAGGTTTAGGGTTAGGTTTAGGGTGAGGGTTAGGGTGAGGGTTAGGGTGAAGGTTAGGGTTAGGGTTAGGGTTTGGGGTAGGGTAAAGGTTAGGGGGAGGGGAAGGGGTAGGGTGAGGATTAAGGAGAGGGTGAGGGATAGGGTTATGCTGAGGGTAAGGGTTAATCTAAAGGTTAGGTTGAGAGTGAGCATTTGTGTTAGCATCAGGGTTGGGTTGAGGGTTAGTGTTAGTGTTAGGCTGAGGGGTAGTTTTAGGGTTATGTTGAGGGTTAGGTTTAGGGTTACGGTGAGGGTAAGAGTTAGGATGACAGCTAGGGTGAGGGTCAGGGTTAGGGTTAGGTTTATGGTTAGGGTGAGGGTTAGGGTGAGGGTTAGTTTTAGGGTTAGGGTGAAGTTTAGGGTTAGGGTTAGGGTTTGGGGTAGGGTGAGGTTTAGGGGGAGGGGACGGGGTAGGGTGAGGGTTAAGGAGAGGATGAGGGATAGGGTTATGTTGAGGGTAAAGGTTAATCTAAGGGTTAGGTTGAGAGTGAGCATTTGTGTTAGCATTATGGTTGGGTTGAGGGTTAGTTTTAGTGTTAGTTTGAGGGGTAGTTTTAGGGTTAGGGTGAGCGTTAGGGTTAGGGTTAAGGTGAGGTTAAGGGTTTTGGTGAGGTTGAGGGTGAGGGTTAGTTTTGGCCTTAGGGTGAGGGTGAATGTTAGGGTTAGGGATAGGGTGAGTGTGAGTGTGAGGATTAGGTTTAGGATTAGGGTTAGGGTTAGTGTTAGGCTGAGGTTTAGGCTGATGGGTAGGGTTACAGTTAGGGTTAGGGTTAGGTTTAGTGGGAGTGTTAGGGTTAGGTTTAGGGTTAGGGTTAGGGTGAGGGTTCGGGTGAGGGTTCGGGTTAAGGTGTGGATGAGTGTTAGGGTTAGTGTGAGGACTAGCTTTAGGGTTAGGGTTACTGTTAGGGTTAGGATTAGGGTGAGGGTAAGGGATAGGGTTAGTTTTATGGTTAGTGTGAGGGATCCGGTTAGTGTGCGGATTAGGGTTAGGGTTAGGTGAAGGATCGGGTAAGGGTTAGGGTGAGAGTTAGGGTGAGGGTGAGTATTATGATTAGGTTAAGGACTAGGGTTAGGCTGAGGGTGAGGGTGAGGTTGAGGTTTATGATTAGGGTTAGAGTGAGGGTTAGGTTTAGGGTGATGTTTAGGGTGAGGGTTAGGGTGAGGATGAGGGTTCGGGTGAGGGTGAGGATTAGGGTGTGGATGAGGGTTAGCATGAGTGTGAGGGTTACAGTTAGGTTTAGGGTGTGGGTTAGGGTTAGGGATTGGATTAGGGTGAGGTTTAGGGTGAGGGGTAGGGTCAGGGTTGGGTGAGGTTTAGGGTTAGTGTAAGGTTTATGGTTAGGATTAGGGTAAGTGTGAGGATAAGGGTTAGTGTGAGGGATAGGGTTATTGTTAGGGTTAGGGTGAGGGTGAGGGTGCGGGTTATGGTTAGGGTTACGGTGAGGGTTAGGGGTAGGCTAAGGCTTAGGGTTGGGGATAGGTTAAGGGTGAGTGTGAGGGTGATGTTTAGAGGTAGGTTTAGGGTGAAGGTGAGGGTTCGGTTTAGGATTAGGGTTAGGGTTAGGGTTAGGGTGAGGGTGAGGGTTAGTTTTAGGATTAGGGTTAGGGTTAGGGTTAAGGTGAGGGTGAGGGTGGGGGTTAGGGAGAGGATTAGGGTTAGGTTTACGGTTAGGGTGAGAGTGAGGGTTAGGTTGAGGTGAGGGTTCATGTTTGGGTGAGGGTTAGGGTGATGGTGGGGGTTAGGGTGAGGGTGAGGTTTAGGTTTAGTGTTAGCTTTAGGGTGAGTGTTAGGATCAGGGTTAGGATTAGGGTAGGGGTGAGGGCTAGGTTGAGGGTGAGGGGTAGGGTGAAGGGTAGGGTTAAGGTTAGGGTGAGGGTGAGGGTTAGGTTTAGTGTGAGGGTTAGGGTTAGTGTGAGTTTGAGGGTGAGGGTTAGGGTTAGGGTGAGGGTTAGGGTTAGGGGTAGGGGCAGGGTGAGTGTTAGTGTTACGTTTAGATTGAGGGTTAGGGTGAGGGTAAGGTTACGGTAAGGGTGAGGGTGAGGCTTAGGTTTAGTGTGAGGGTTAGGGTTAGTGTAAGTTTAAGGGTTAGGGTGAGGTTTATGGTAACAGTGAGGCTTAGTGTTAGCGTGAGTTTGAGGGTGAGGGTGAGGTTTAGGGTTAGGTTGAGGGTTAGGGTTATGGTTAAGGTGAGGGTGAGCCGTAGGGTGAGAGTGAGGGTTCGGGTGAGGGTTTGGGTGAAGGGGGAGGTTTATGGTTAGGGTTGGGTTTAGAGTTAGGGTGAGGCTGTGGGTGAGGGTTAGGTTTAGGATTAGGGTTAGTGTTAGGATTAGGCTGAGGGTGAGTGTGAGGGTGAGGGTAAGGGTTAGGTTTTGGGTGAGGGTTCGGGTTAATGTTAGGGTTAGGTTAGGTTGAGGGATAGGATTAGGGTTAGTATTAGGATGAGTGATAGGCTGTGGGGTAGGGTTAGGTTTAAGCTGAGGGTTAGGGTTAGTGTGAGTTTTAGGGTTAAGGTTAGGGTCAGGGATAGGATTAGGTTAGGGGTAAGGGTTAGGGTGAGGGTTAGGATGAGGGTGAGGTTTAAGTTTAGGGATAGTGTTAGGATGAAGTTAGGGTGAGGGCTAGGGTGAGTGAGTGGGTTAGGTTTAGGGTTAGGGATAGGGTGAGGATTAGGTTTAGGGTTAGGGTTAGGGTTAGGGTCAGTCTTAGGCTGAGGTGAAGGGTTAGGGATAGGGTGAGGGTTAGGTTTAGTGTGAGGATTAGGGTTTGGGGTAGGGTTAGGGTGAGGGCTAGGGTGAGTGTGAGGGTTAGGGTTTTATTTAGGGATAGGATAAGGATTAGAGTTAGGGTTAGTGTTAGGGTGAGGTTTAGGCTGATGTGTAGGGTTACAGTTAGGGAGATGGTTAGGTTTAGTGGGAGTGTTAGGATTAGGTTTAGGGTGAGGGTTCGGGTGAGCGTTTGGGTTAATGTGTGGGTGAGGGTTAAGGTTAGTGTGAGGACTAGGTTTAGGTTTAGGGTTACTGTTAGGGTTAGGGTTAGGGTGAGGGTAAGGGTTAGGGTTAGTGGTATGGTTAGGGTGAGGGTTCGGGTTAGTGTGAGGGTTAGGGTTACGGTTAGGTAAAAGTGAGGTTAAGGGTTAGGGTGAGGGTTAGGGTGAGGGTGAGGGTTAGGATTAGAGTTAGGGTTAGGATTAGGGATAGGGTGAGGGTGAGGTTGAGGTTCAGTGTTAGGGTGAGGGTTAGGGTTATTGTTAGTGTTAGGTTGCGGGTGAGGGTGAGGGTGAGGGTGAGGGCTAGGGTTAGGGTGGGGTTAGGTTTGGCTGAGTGTGAGGGTGAGAGTGAGGGTGAGGGTTAAGTTTAGGGTTAGGTTTAGGGTGAGGGCTAGGGTGAGGGTGATATTTTTGGTTAGGAAAGGTTTATTGTTAGGTTTAGGGTGAGGATTTGGGTGAGGGTGAGGTTTAAGATGAGGGTTAGGGTTAGGGTGAGGGTTAGGGTTAGGGTTAGCATGAGGTTTAGGGTTAGGGTGATGTTTAGGGTGAGGGTGAAGGTGAGAGTGAGGGTTCAGGTGAGGGTTAGGGATAGGGTGAGGGTTAGGGTTAGGGTTAGGGTTAGGGTGAGGATAAGGGTTAGGATGACAGTTAGGGTGAGGGTGAGGGGTAGGGTTAGGTTTGGGTTAGGGTGATGTTTATGGTGAGGGTGAGGGTGAGAGTGAGGATTCAGTTGAGGGTGTGGCTTAGGGTTGTGGTGAGGGTTAGGTTGAGATTGAGGGTTCGGGTGAGGGTGAGAGTTAGTGTGTTGGTGAGGGTTAGGGTGATGGTGAATGTTAGGGTTAAGGGTAGGATTAGGATGAGGGTTAGGTTTAGGGTTAGGGTGAGGGTTAGGGTGAGGATTATGGTTAGGGATAGTGTGAGGATTAGGGTTAGTGTGAGGGTTAGGTTAGGGTTGGTGTAAGGATAAGGGTTAGGTTGAGGATTAGGGTGAGAGTGAGGGTTAGGGTTAGATTAAGGGTTAGGATGAGGGTTGGGGTAAGGGTTAGGGTTAGGGTTAGGGTGAGTGTGAGGTTTAAAGTTAGGGTTAGGGTGAGGGTTAGGGTTGGGGTGAGGGTTAGGGTTAGGGGTTGGATGAGGGTTCGGGTGAGTGTGAGTGTTAATGTGTGGGTGACGGTTAGGGTTAGGTTGAGGGATAAGGTGACTGTGAGGGTTAGGGTGAGGGTTAGGTTTAGGGTGAGGGTAGGGTTAGGTTTAGGCTGAGGGTTAGGGTTAGGTTGATATTTATGGTGAAGGTGAGTGTTAGGGTGAGGGTTAGGGTGAAGGTTAGGTTAAGGGTTAGGGTTAAGGTTAGGGTGAGTGTGAGGATGAGGGTTAGGTTTAGGATTAGGGTTAGGGTTTTGCTTAGTGTGAATGTTAGGGTCAGGATGTGGGTTCGGGTGATGGTGAGGGTTAAGGTGTGTGTGAGGGTTAGGGTTAGGCTGAGGATTAGGGTTAGGGTTATGATTAAGGTGAAGGTTAGGGTGAGAGGTAGGCTTAGGGTTAGGATGAGGGTTAGGCTCACTGTGAGGGTTACGGTGAAGATGATGGTTAGGGTTAGCATTAGAGGTAGGATGATGGTTAGGGTGAGGGTTAGGTTTAGGGTTAGGGTTAGGGTGAGTTTGAAGGTGAGGGTGAGATTTAGTGTTAGGATTAGTGTTAGGGTTATTGTCAGAGTGAGGTTGAGGGTTTTGGTTAGGGTGAGGGTTAGGGTTAGGGTGAGGGTTATCGTTAGGGTGAAGTTTAGCGTTAGGGTGATGTTTATTGTGAGGGTGAGTGTTAGGGTGAGGCTGAGTTTCAGGATGAGGTTGAGGGTTTGGTTGATCGTGAGAGTTAAGCTGTGGTTGAGAGTTAGGGTTAGAGTGAGGGTAGGGTGACGGTGAGTGTTAGGGTGCGGGTTAGATTTAGTGTTAGGGTTAGTGTGATGCTGAGGGTGAGCGTGAGGGTGACGGTTAGGGTGAGTGTGATTGTGAGGGTTAGGTTTAGTATTAGGATAAGGGTGAGTTTTATGGTTACGGTTAGGGTTAGGGTGTGGGTGAGGCATTACGGTTAGGGTTACGGTTATTTTTAGGGTTAGAGTTAGGGTTAGGGTGAGGGTGAGGGTGAGGTTCAGCATTAGCGTTAGTGTTAGGGTTACCGTGAGGATGGGGGTGAGGGTTAGGGTTAGGATTAGGGTTAGGTTTAGGGTTAGGCTGAGTGGGAGGGGGAGATTTAGGGTGAGGGTTAGGATTATGGTTAGGTTAAGGCCTAGGGTGAGGGTGAGGGTTAGGCTGAGGGTGAGGGTAAGAGTTTCGGTTAGGTAAGGTTTAGGGTTAATTTTAGGGTGAGGATTAGGTTGAGTTTGAGGGTTAGTGTGAGTGTTAGTGTTAGGTTGAGGGTTAGGGTTAGGATTTGGGTGAGTGTTGGTGTTAGGGTTATGTTTAGAGTGAGGTTTAGAGTTAGGGTGGGGTTAGGGGTCCGGTGAGGATGAGGGTTAGGGTGTGGGTGAGGGTTAGGTTTAAGTTGAATGTTAAGGTGACGGTGAGGGTTAGGTTGAATGTGAGGGTTAGGGTTAGGTTGAGGGTGAGGTTTAGGGTTAGGGTGAGGGTTAGGGTGAGGGTTAGTGTGAGGGGGTAGGGTTAGGGTTAGGGTGAGGGTTAGGATTAGTGTGAGGGTTAGGGTTACGGTGAGGGTAAGTGTTAGGTTGAGGGGTATGGTTAGGGATAGGGTGAGGGCTAGGTTGAGGGTGAGGTTTAGGTTGAGTGTGAGGGTGAGTGTTTCGGTAGGCAAGGGATAGGGTTAGGGTTAGGGTGAGGGGTAGGATTAGGGTTAGTGTGAGGTTTAGGTTTAGTGTGAGGGTTAGGGTTAGCGTTAGGGTTAGGGTTAGTGTGAGGATAAGGGTTAGGATGAGGGTTAGGTTGTGGGTGAGGTTTAGGCTTATCGTTTGTTTTAGGTTGGGTTAGGGTGAGGTTTTGGGTCAGGGTTAGGGTAAGGGTTAGGGTTAGGGTTAGGGTTAGGGTTAGTGTGAGGGTTAGTTTTAGGGTTAGGGTTTGTGTGAGGATAAGGGTTAGGGTGAGGGTTAGGGTGAGAATGAGGGGTAGGGCTAGCGTTAGGTTTATGGTAATGGTCAGGGTAAGGTTTAGGGTTAGGGTTAGGGTTAGGGTGAGGGTGTGGGTTAGAGTTAGGGTTAGGGTTGGGTGAGGGTTCGGGTTAGGCTTAGGGTGAGAGTGAGGGTTCGGGTGAGGGTTCGGGTTCGGGTGAGGGTGAGTGTGTGGGTGACAGTTAGGTTTAGGGTTTAAGTGATGGTAAGGTTTAGGATGAGGGTGAGGATTAGTGTTAGGGTGACGGTGAGGGTGCCGGTTAGTGTTAGGGTTAGTGTTAGATTTAAGGTTAGGGTTAGGGTTATTGTTATGGTGAGGGTAAGTGCTAGGGTAAGGTTTAGGGTGAGTGTGAGTGTTAGTGTTAGAGTTAGAGTGAGGGTTAGGATTAGGGTGAGTGTTAGTGTTAGGGTGAGGGTGAGGGTAAGGTTTAGGGTTAGGGTTAGTGTGAGTGTTAGGATTAGGGTGAGGGTTAGGGATAGGGTTAGGGTTAGGGTGAGATTTAGGGCTGGACTTAGGTTTAGATTCAGGGTATGGGTAAGGCTTAGGGTGAGGGTTAGGTTCAGGTTGAGGGTTAAGGTTAGGTTGAGGTTGAGGGTAAGTTTTAGGGTGAGGGCTAGGGTTAGGTTTACGGTTAGAGAGAGAGTTAGGGTTATGGTGAGGGTGAGCTTGATGGTTAGGTTTAGGATTAGGGTTAGGGTGAGGGTGAGATTTAGGGATAGGCGTAGGGTTAGGGTTAGGGTTAGATTTAGAGTTAGGGTGAGGTTCAGTGTGAGGGTTAGTGTTTGGATTAGAGTTAGAGATAGGGTTAAGGTGAGGCTTAGACTGAGGGGTAGGATTAGTGTTAGAGTGAGGGAAAGGGGGATGGTAAAGGTTACAGTGAGGGTTAGGGTGAGGGTGAGGTTTAGGGATAGCATTAGGTTTAGTGTTAGGGTTAAGGTGAGGGTTAGTGTTAGAGTTAGGTTGAGGGTGACATTTAGAGTTAGCATTAGGGTTACAGTTAGGTTTAGTTAGAGGGTTAGGATTAGGGTAGGGTTAGGATTATGGTTAAGGTTAGGCTTAGCCTGATTATGGGGATGAGGGTGAGGGTTAGGGTTAGGGTTAGGTTTATGGTGTGGGCTAGGGTGAGGGTTAGGGTGAGGGTGAGGTTTTAGGTTAGGAAAGGCTTAGGGTTCGGTTTACGGTGAGGATTAGTGTGAGGGTGAGGTTTAAGGCGAGGATTATGGTTAGGGTGAGGATTAGGGTTAGGTTTAGGGTGAGGTTTAGGTTTAGGGTGATGTTTAGGGTGAAGGTGAGGGTTAGGGTGAGGGTGAGGGTGAGGGTGAGGTTGTTGGTGAGAATTAGGGTTAGGGTTAGGGTTAGGGGACAGTGAGGTTTAAGGTGAAGGTGAGGATTACGTTTAGGTTTAGGATGAGGGTTAGGGAAAGAATTAGGGTGAGAGGGAGGGTTAGGGTTAGGGTGAGGGTTAGGTTTAATGTGACGTTAGGGTTAGGGTTAGTGTTAGTGTGAGGATAAGGGTTCGGGTGAGGGTTAGGGTGAGACTGAAGATTAGGGTTAGCGTTACGGTTAAGGTGAGATTGAGGGTGAGGGTTAGGGTGAGGGTTAGGGTGAGGGTGAGGGTGAGGGTGAGGGTGTGTTTTACAATGTGGGTGAAGTTTAGGGTTAGCGTGATCGTTAAGGTGATGTTGAGTGTTAGGTTGAGAGTGAGTGTTAGGTTTAGGGTTAGGGTTAGGCGAAATGTGAGGATTAGGGTTAGAGTTATGGTTATGGTGAGGGTACGGGTTAGGGTGAGGTTTATGGTGAGGGTGAGGGTTAGGGTTAGCGTTAGGGTTAGGGTGAGGTTTAGGGTGGGGGTTAGGGTTAGGGTGAGGGTGCCTGTTAGGGTTAGGGTTAGGGTGAGGTTTAGGGTTAGGGTGAGGTCTAGGGATAAGGTTAGGGTTTGGGTGAGGGTCAGAGGTAGGGGTAGGGTTAGAGTTAGGGAGAGGGTGAGGGTTAGAGTTAGGTTTAGGATTAGGCATATGCTTAGGCTGAGGGTGAGGTTTAGGTTTAGCGTGAGGGTTAGGGTTAGGTTTAGGGTTAGGGTTATGTTGATTGTTAGGGTATGTTTAGGATGAGGGTTTGGCTGAGGGTTAGGTTTAGGGTTAGGGTGAGGCTTAGTGTTAGTGTGATGGTTAGGGTTAGGGTTTTGTTTACAGTGAGAGTGAGGGTTAGGGTTAGGTTTAGGGTGAGGTGAGCGATTGGTTGAGGGTTTGGGTTAGGTTTAGTATTAGGATGATGGTTACGGTGACGGTTAGTGTTAGGGTTAGGGTTTGGGTGAGGGTTAGGGTTAGGGTTAGAGTTAGGGTGAGGGTGAGGTTGAGGGTTAGCGTTTGAATTAGGGTTAGGTTTAGGGTTATGCTGAGGGTGAGGTTGAGGGTGAGGGTGAGTTTTAGGGTTTGGGTGAGGGTTAGGGTTATGGTTAGGGTTAAGGTGAGGGTGAGGGTTAGGGTTAGGGTTAGGGTTAGGATGAGGGGTAGGCTGAGTGTTAGTTTTAGGCTTAGGGTGAGGGTAAGGGTTAGCGTGATGGTGAGGGATAGGTTTAGGCTTCAGTTTAGGGTTAGTGTGATGGTTAGGGTTAGGTTTATGCTGAGGGTGAAGGTTAAGGTGAGGGGTAGGGTTAGGGTTAATGTTAGGGTGAGGATTAGGGTTAGGGTGAGGGTAAGGGTGAGGGGTAGGTTTAGGTTTAGGGTTAGTGGGAGGGTAAGGGTTAGGGAGAAGGTTAAGGTGAGGGTGAGGATGAGGGTGAGGGTTAGTGTGAGGGTGATGGTTAGGGTTAGGTATAGAGTTAAGATGAGAGTGAGGGTGAGTATTAGGTTTTGGATTAGGGTTAGGTTTATGTTTACTCTGAGGGTGAGGATAAGGGTGAGGGTGAGTTTGAGAGTTAGGGGTAGGGTTAGGGTTAATGTTAGGGTGAGGGATAGGGTTAGGGTTAGGGTTTGGATCAGGATTAGGCTGAGGGTTAGGATTAGTGTTAGGGTGAGGGTTATGGTGAGGGTGAGGGTTAGCGTTAGCTTAGGGATAGGGTGAGGGTTATGGTTAGGGATAGGGTTGGGTGAGGGAAAGTTTTAGGGTGAGGGTTAGTGTGGGGATGAAGGATATGGTTATGGTGAGGGTAAGGGATAGGGCTAGGGTTAGGGTGAGGGTTTTGGTTAGGGTTAGGTTTAGAGTGAGGGTGAGGGTGAGGGTAAGGGATAGGTTTTGTATTAGGGTTAGGTTTACGGTTAGGCTGAGGGTGACGTTGAGGGTGAGGGTGACGGTTAGGGTGACGGTTAGGTTTAGGGTTAGGATGAGGGTTAGGCTGAGGTTTAGGTTTAGGGTTCGGTAAGCATAAGGGTTCGGGTGAGAGTGAGGGTTATGCTTAGGCTTAGGGTTAGGGTGCCGGTTAGGGTGAGGTTTAGTGTTAGTGTTAGGGTTAGGGTTAGAGTGAGGGTTAGGGTGACGGTAAGGGTTAGGGTTAGGGTTAGGTTGATGGTGATGGATAATATTAAAGTGATGGTAAGGGTTAGGGCGAGGTTTAGGGTGAGGCAGAGGGTTAATATTAGCATTAGGGGTATGGTGAGGGTGAGGGTTAGGGTGAGGGTTAGAGTTAGGGTTAGGGATAGGGTGAAGATTAAGGTTAGGGATAGGTTTAGAGTGAGAGTTAGGCTGAGGTGTAGGGTTAGGGTTAGTGTTAGGGTGAGTGTTAGGGAGTGGGTTAATGTTAGGGTTAGGGTTAGGGTGAGGTTCAGGGTGAGGGTTAGGGTTAATGTGAGGGTTATTGAGAGGTTGAGGTTTAGGGTTAGCATTAGGGGTAGGCTTAGGATTAGGGTTAGGGTGAGGGTGAGGGCTAGTGTTAGTATTAGGGTTAGGGTTTGGGTTAGGGTGAGGATGAGGTTTAGAGTGAGGGTAAGGGTTAGGGCGAGGTTTAGGGTGAGGTTGTGGAATAATGTTAGCATTAGGGTTACTGGGAGGGTGAGGGTTAGGGTGAGTGTTATGGTTATGCTTAGGGATACAGTTTGGATTAGGGTTAGGGTTAGGTTTAGGGTGAGGTTAAGGCTGAGGTCTAGGTTTAGGTTTAGCGTTACTGTGAGGGTTAGGGTTAGTATGAGGGTTAGGATTAGGGTTAGGTTCAGGTTGAGGTTGATAGTGAGGGTAACGGTTATGTTGAGGGTTAGAGTGAGGTTGAGGTTTAGGGTTAGCATCAGGGTTAGAGTGAGGGTTAGGGTTAGGCTTACGGTTAGGGTAAGGGTTAGGTTTAGGGTGAGGGTTAGGGTTAGGGTGATTTTTAGGGTGACAGTGAGGGTTAGGGTGAGGGTGAGGTTGCGCGTTAGGGTTAGGTTGAGGGTGAGGGTGAGTGTGAGGGTGACGGTTAGGGTTAGGTTTAGGGTGAGGATAAGGGTTCGGGTTAGCTTAGGGTTAGTGTAAGTGTTAGACTGAGGGTGAGGGTGAGGGTGAGGGTTAGGGTTAGGTTTAGGGTGAGGGTTAGCGGTAGTGTGAGGGTTTGGTTGAGGTTGAGGGTCAGCGTGAGGTTGAGAATGACGTTGAGGGTGAGGGTTAGGGTTACGGTTATATTTAGGGTGAGGTGAGGGTGAGGGTTAGGGTTAGGGTGAGGGTTAGGGTGAGGTTTAGGGTTAATGTTTCGGTTAGGGTAAGGGTGAGGGTAAGGATTACAGTGAGAGTTATTTTGAGGGTGAGTGTTAGGGTTAGGGTGAGGGTAAGGGTTAGGGTGAGGGTTATTGTGAGGGTTTGGGTTCGGGTTAGCCTTAGGGTTAGTTTGAGGGTGAGGGTTTTGGTGAGGGTTAGGGTTACGGTTAGGGATAGGTTGAGGATTAAGGTTAGTGTGAGGGTTAGGGTCTGGGTAAGGGTTAGGGTTAGATTTAGGGCGAGGGTGAGGGTGAGCATTAGAATTAAGATTAGGGTTAGGGTTAGAGTAAGGTGAGATTGAGGGTGAGGGTTAGGGTTTGGGATAGAATTAGGGTGAGGGTGAGCGTGAGGTTTAGGTTTAAGATTAGGGTTAGGGTTATGGTGAGGGTTACGGTGAGGGTGAGAGTGAGGCTTAGGCTTAGAGTTAGGATGAAGGTTAGGTTTACGGTGAGGGCTACGGTGCGGGTGAGGTTTAGGGTGAGTGTGCGGGTGAGGTTGAGGGTTTTGGTTAGGTAAGGGTTATGTTTAGGGTTAGGGTGAGGATTAGGGTGAGGGTGAGGGTTAGGGTGAGGCTCAGGGTTAGGGTGAGAGTTAGGGTTACGGTGAGGGTTACGGTTAGGGTTAGGTTGAGGCTGAGGGTTAGGTATAGGGTAAGGGTTAGGGTTAGTTTGAGGCTGAGTGTTAGGTATAGTGTAAGGGTTATGGTTAGTTTGAGGCTGAGGGTTAGGTATAGGGTAAGGGTTAGGGTTATGGTGAGGGTTAGGTTTAGGGTAAGTGTTAGGGTGAGGGTGAGGTTTAGGGTTAGGGTTAGGGTTAGTGTAAGGTTTAGTGTTACAGTGAAGAGTTAGGATTAGGGTTACAGTGAGGGTGAGGGTTAGGGTTAGGGTTAGGGTGAGGTTGAGGGTGAGGGTTAGGGTGAGTGTGAGTGTGAGGGTTTCGGTTATGTAAGGGTTAGGGTTAGGGTTAGGTTGAGGATTAGGGTGAGGGTGAGGGTTATGGTTAGGGTCAGGTTTAGGGTGAGGTTAAGTGTTAGGGTGAGGGTGAGTGTGAGTGTGAGTGTGAGGGTGAAGGTGAGGGTTTCGGTTAGGTAAGGTTTAGAGTTATGGTTAGGGTGAGGATTAGGGTGAGAGTGAGGTTTAGGGTGAGGTTAGTTGAGGCTCAGGGTTAGGGTGTGGGTGAGGATTCAGGTGAAGGTGAGGGTTCGGGTGAGTGTGAGAGTTAAAGTTAGGTTTAGGGTGAGGGTTAGGGTTGAGGTGAGGGTTAGGGTTAGGGTTAGGGTGAGGATGAGGATTCGGGTTTGGGTGAGTGTCAATGTTAGGGTGTTGGTGACGTTTAGGGTTAGGGTGAGGGTGATGCTGAGGGTTAGGGTTAGGGTTAGTTTGAGGATAAGGGTTAGGGTGAGGATTAGGGTGAGTGTGAGGGTTAGGGTTAGCATAAGGTTTAGGGTGAGGGTTAGGGTTAGGGTTAGGTTAAGGATTAGGGTTAGGTAAGGGTTAGGGTTAGGGTTAGGGTTAGTGTTAGGTTTAGTGTTTGTCTTAGGGTTAGGGTTAGGGTGAGGGTTAGGGTTAAGTTTAGGGTTAGGGTAAGGTTAGGGTTAGCATCAGGTTTTGGTTTAGGGTGATGTTTATGTTGACGGTGAGGGTTAGGGTGATGTTGAGGTTGAGCTCGAGGGTTAGGGTGAGGGTGATGGTTAGGTTTAGGGTGAGGGTAAGATTTAGTGTTAGGATTAGGGTTAGGGAAAGGGTTAGGCTGAGGGTGAGGGTGAGGTTAGGTAAGTGTTAGGGTTAGGTTTAGGGTGAGGATTAGGATGAGGGTGAGGGTTAGTGTTAGGTTGAGGGTTAGGGTTAGGGTTAGGGTGAGGGTTAGGGTGAGAGTTAGGGTTAAGGTTAGGATGAGGGTTAGGCTTAGTGTGAGTGTTCTGGTTAGGTTTAGGGTTAGTGTGAGGATAAGGGTTAGGGTGAGTGTTAGGTTGAGACTGATTGTTAGGGTTAGCGTTAGGGTTAGTTTGAAAGTTAGAGTGGGGGTTAGGGTGAGGGATAGGTTTCGGGATAGGGTTGGGTGAGGTTTAGGATGAGGGTAAGGGTTAGGTTTAGGGTGAGTGAGGGTGAGCGTAAGGTTTAGGGTTAGGGTCAGGGTTAGGGTGAGGGTGAGGTTTAGGGTTTGCATTAAGGTTATGGTTAGGGTTAGGTTGAGTGTTAAGTTTAGGGTTAGGGTGCAGGTTAAGGTTAGGGTTAGAGTGAGGGTGAGGGTCAGGGTTAGGGTTTGGATTAGGTTTAGTGTTAGGGTGAGGCTGAAGGTGAGGCTGAAGGTGAGGGTGATGGTGAGGGTTAAGTTTAGGGTTAGATTTAGGGTGAGGGCTAGGGTGAGGGTGATGTTTTTGTTTAGGATAGGTCTAGAGTTAGGTTTAGCGTGAGGATTAGTGTGGGGGTGAGGTTTAAGGTGAGGGTTAGATTTAGGGTTAGGGTGAGGGTTAGGGTTCGGGTGAGGGTTAGGTTTAGGGTGATGGTTAGTGTTAGGGTAACGGTTAGGTTTAGGGGGAGCGTAAGTGTTAGGATGACAGTTAGGGTGAGGGTGAGGGTTAAGTTTAGGTTTAGGATTAGGGTGAGTGTTAGGGTGAGAGTTAGTTTTAGGGTTAGCGTGAGGGTTAGGGTGAAGGTTAGGGTGAAGGTTAGGTTTAGGGTTTGGGTTAGGGTGAGGGTTGGGTGAGAAGGAGTAGGGTGACGGTTAGGGAGAAGGTGAGGGATAGGGTTATGGTGAGGGTAAGATTTAGGCTGAGGCTTAGGTTGAGAATGAGCATTTGTGTTAGCATCAGGGTTGGGTTGAGGGTGAGTGTTAGTGTTAGGCTGAGGGGTAGTTTTAGGGTTAGGGTGAGGGTTAGGGTTAGGGTGAGGTTAAGGGTTAGGGTGTGGGTGAGGGTGAGGGTTCAGGCTAGACTTAGGGTGAGGATGAGGGTTAGGTTTAGGGTTAGGGTGAGTGTGAGTGTGAGGGTTAGGTTTAGGATTAGGGTTAGGGTTAGGCTGAGGTTGAGGTTATGAGTGAGGGTGAGGTCTAGGGTTAGGGGTAGAGGTAAAGTTAGGGTTAGATTTAGGCTTAGTATTAGGGTTAGGGTTAGCATTAGGCTGAGGTTGAGGGTGAGGGTGAGGGTGAAGGTGATGTTTAGGGTTAGGGGTAGGGGTAGAGTTAGGGTTAGGTTGAGCGGTAGGATGAGGGTGAGGGTTAGGGTTAGCGTTAGTTTTAGGGTGAGGTTTAGGGTGAGATTTGAGTGTTAGGGTCAGGGTTAGGGTGAGCGTGTGGGTTAGGGTTAGTGTGAGGTTGAGGATCTGTGTTAGGGTTAAGGTTAGGCTTAGATTTAGGATGAGGGTGATGGTGAGGGTTAGAATTAGGTTTAGGGTTAGGGTTAGAATTAGGTGAGAGTGAGGATGAGGGTGAGGGTTTGGGTTAGAATTAGGGTGAGGGTGAGCATAAGGGTTAGGGTTAGGATTAGGGTTAGAATTATGGTTAGGGTTAGAGTGAGAGTGAGGGTGAGGCTTAGGGTTAGGATTAGGGTTAGGGTTAGTGTGAGGATCAGGGTTAGGGTGAGAATTAGGGTGAGGGTGAGAAGGAGGTTGAGGGTTAGGGTGAGCTTAAAGGTTAGGGTTAGGGTGAGGGTTAGGGTGAGTTTTAGGGTTATGGTGAAGGTTAGGGTTAGGGTTAGGTTGAGGCTAAGGTTTAGGCTGAGGGTTAGGGTAGGTTTAGGGTGAGGTTTAGGTTTAGGGTGAGGGCTTTGGTGAGGGTGAGTGTTAAGGTGAGTGTGAGGGTGAGGTTGAGGGTTTTGCTTAGGTAAGGGTTACGGTTAGGGTTAGGGTGAGGATTAGGGTGAGGATGAGGTTTAGGTTGAGTGTTAGGTTGAGTGTGAGGGTTAGGGTGAGGGTGAGGCTGAGGGAGTGCATGAGGGTGCGGGTGAGCGTGAGAGTTCAGGTGAGGTTGAGGGCTGGGGTGTGTGTCAGGTTTAGGTTTAGGGTGAGGGTTAGGGTGACGGTGAGGGTTAGGGTGAGGGTGAGGTTTAGGATTGGGGTTAGGGTGAGGGATAGGTTTAGGGTGAGTGTTAGGGTGAGGGGTAGGGTTAGGGTTAGGAAGAGGGTTAGGGTTAGGGTGAAGGTTAGGGTTCGTTTGAGGGTTAGGGTGAAGATGAGTTTGAGGTTGAGGGTTAGGGTGAAGGTGATGGTGACGGTGAGGGTTAGGGTTAGGATTCGAGTTAGGGTTAGGTTGAGAGTTAGGGTTAGGGTTAGGTTTAGGATGAGGGTGAGGGTGAGGGTGAGGGTTAGGGTTAGGGTTAGGTTTAGGATTAGGTTTACGTTTAGGGTAAGGGTTAGGGTTAGGGTTAGGGTGAGGGTTAGGGTTAGGGTTATGTGTAGAGTGAGGGTTAGGCTTAGAATTAGGACGAGGGTGAGGGTTAGGTTGAGGGGTAGGGTTAGGGATAGGGTAAGGGTTAGGTTTAGGGTGAGGGTTAGGTTTAGGGTTAGGGTTAATGTGAGGGTGATGGTGAGGGTTAGGGTGAGGGTTAGGGTAAGGGTTAGGTTTAGGGTGAGGATTAGTTTTAGGTTTAGGTTTAGGGTGAGGGTGATGCTGAGGGTTAGGTTTAGGGTTAGTGTAAGGATAAGGGTTAGGGTGAGGATTAGGGTGAGGGTGAGGGTTAGGATTAGCATAAGGTTTAGGGTGAGGGTTAGGGTTAGTGTTAGGGTTAGGGTTAGGGTAAAGGTTAGTGTTAGGCTTAGGATTAGGGTTATGGTTAGGGTCAGGGTTAGGCTTAGGGTTTGAGTTAGGGTGAGGGTTAGGGTTAAGTTTAGGGTTAGGGTAAGGTTAGGGTTAGCGTTAGGGTTATTGTTAGGTTGATGTTTAGGATGATGTTGAGGGTTAGGGTGAGGGTGAGATTGAGCGTGAGAGTTAGGGTGAGGGTGAGTTGGAGGGTGACAGTGAGGGTTAGGGTTAGGTTTAGGGTGAGAATAACAGTTATTGTTAGGATTAGGTTTAGGGTAAGGGTTAGGCTGAAGGTAGGGTGAGGGTGAGGTTTTCGGTTAGGGAAGGGTTAGGGTTAGGTTTAGGGTGTGGATTAGGGTCAGGGTGAGGGTTAGGGTTAGAGTTAGGGTTAGGGTGAGGGTTAAGCTTAAGGTTAGGATGAGGGTTAGGCTTACTGTGAGAGTTACGGTTAGGGTTAGTGTTAGTGTGAGTGTAAGTGGTAGGATGAGTGTTAGGTTGAGACTGAGAGTTAGGGTTAGAGTTAGGGTTAGGCTGAAGTTTAAGTTGGGGGATAGGGTTCTGGTTAGGTTTGGTTGAGGGTTAGGGTGAGCGTAAGGGTTAGTGTGAGGGTTAGGTTGAGGGTGAGGGATAGGGTTATGGTGAGGGTAAGGGTTAGGTTTAGGGTGAGAGTGAGGGTGGGGGTAAGGTAAGGGTTAGGGTCAGGGTTAGGGTTAGGCTGAGGCTTATGTTGCGAATGAGCATTTGTGTTAGCATCAGTGTTGGGGTGAGGGTGAGGGTTAGGGTTAGGCTGAGGGGTAGTTTTAGGGTTGGGTGAGGGTTAGGGTTAGGGTTAGGGTTAAGGTGAGATTAATGGTTAGGGTGTGGGTGAGTGTGAGGGTTAGGGTTAGCCTTAGGGTGAGTGTGAGGTTTAGGGTTAGGGTTAGAGTGAGTGTGAGTGTGAGGGTTAGGTTTAGGATTAGAGTTAGGGTTAGGATTAGGCTGAGGTTGAGGGTGAGGGTGAGGGTGAAGTTGAGGTTTAGGGTTAGGGTTAGGGTTAGAGTTAGATTTAGGTTGTGCGCTAGGATGAGGATGAGTGATAGGGTTAGTGTTAGGGTGAGGTTTTTGGTGAGGGTTGAGTGTTAGGGTTAGGGTTAGGGTGAGGGTGAGGGTTAGGGTTAGGGTGAGGGTGAGGATTAGGAATAGGGTGGGGGTTAGAGTTACAGTGAGGGTGAGGGTGAGGGTGAAGATTAGGATTATGTTTAGGGTTAGGGATAGGGTGAGGGTGAGGGTTAGAGTGTTTTTGAGGGTTAGGGATAGGGTTAGGATTAGTTTTAGGGTGAGGGTTAGGGTTAGGATTAGGGTTAGGATGAGGGTTAGCGTAAGGGATAGGGTTAGTGTTAGGCTGAATGTTAGGATTAGGGTGAGGGTTAGGGTAAGGGTAAGGGATAGGGTTAGGGTGAGGTTAAGAATTAGGGAGAGGGTGAGGGTTAGCGTTAGGGTTAGGTTGAGGCTTAGGGTTATGGTTAGGGTTAGGGTGAGGGTTAGGGTTAGGGTAAGTGTGAGGTTTAGGTTAAGGGTGAGGGTGAGGGTGAGTGTAAAATTTAGGTTGTGGGTTAGGGTTTGGTTTAGGGTGAGGGTTAGTGTTAAGGTGAGGGTTAGTGTGAGGGTGAGATTTAGGTTATGGTTTAGGGTGAGGGTTAGGGTTAGGGTGAGGGTTATGGTGAGGGTTAGGGTTAGTGTTAGGGAGAGGGTTAGGGTTTGTGTGAGGGTTAGGGTTACGTTTAGAGTCAGGTTTAGTATGAGGATAAAATTTAGGGTGAGGTTTAGGGTTAGGGTTAGGGTTAGGGTTAAGGTTAGGGTTAGGGTTAGGTTTAGGGTAAGTGTTAGGGTTAGGGTGAATGTGAGGTTTAGGGTGAGGGATAGGGTTAGGATTAGGGTAAGGGTTAGGTTTAGGGTGAGTATTAGGTTTAGGGTTAGGGTTAGGGTGAGGGTGAGGATTAGGGTTAGGTTGAGGGTGAGGGTGAGTTTTAGGGTTAGGGTTACAGTTAGGGTGAGGATTAGGTTTAGGTTTATAGTTGGGGTAAGAGTTAGGATTAGGTTGAGGGTTAGGTTTAGGGTTACGGTTAGGGTGAGGGTGAG
Organism: Dipodomys merriami; assembly: GCF_024711535.1. Lineage (NCBI taxonomy): Eukaryota > Metazoa > Chordata > Mammalia > Rodentia > Heteromyidae > Dipodomys > Dipodomys merriami. The sequence goes on along the minus strand of NW_027202471.1, from coordinate 2,262,358 downwards.
TCTGGGGGTTAGTGTTAGTGTGAGGATAAGGGTTAGGGTGAGGATTAGGGTGAGGTTGAGGGTTAGGGTTAGCATTAGGGTTAGGGTGAAGGTTAGGGTTAGTTTTAGTTTAAGGGTTAGGGTTAGGGTTAGGGTAAGGGTTAGGTTTAGGCTTAGGGTTCGGGTTAGCATTAGGGTGAGGGTGAGGCTTAGGGATAGTGTTAGGTGAGGGTTAGGGTTAGGCTTAGGGTTAGGGTAAGGGTTAGGGTTAGGGTGAGGGGGATTTTTAGGGTGACGGTGAGGGTTAGGGTGAGGGTGAGCTTGAGCATGAGGGTTAGGTTGAGTGTGAGTGTGAGTGTGAGGGTGACGATGAGGGTTATGTTTAAGGCTAGGTTTAGGGTGAGGGTAAGGTTTAGGGTTAGGATTAGGGTTAGTGTAAGGGTTAGGCTGAGGGTGAGGCTTAGGGTTAGGGTGATTTTTAGGTTGACGGTGAGGGTTCGGGTGAGGGAGAGCTTGAGCATGAGGGTTAGGTTGACTGTGAGTGTGAGTGTGAGTGTGACGATGAGGGTTAGGGTTAAGGTTAAGTTTAGAGTGAGGGTAAGGGTTAGGGTTGGTATTAGGTTAGTGTAAGGGTTAGGCTGAGGGTGAGGCTGAGGGTTAGGGTTAGGGTTAGGGTAAGGGTTAGGGGTAGTGTGAGGGTTAGGTTGAGGGTGAGGTTGAGGGTCAGGGTGAGGTTGAGGGTGACGTTGAGGGTGAGGGATAGGGTTAGGGTTATGGTTAGGGTGAGGGTGAGGGTGAGGTTTAGGGTTAGGGTTAGTGTTATTGTTATGGTTAGGGTTTTAGGGTTAGGATTAGTGTGAGAGCGAGGGTGAGGGTTAAGTTTAGAGTTACGGTTAGGGTGAGGGTGAGAGTGAGGGTTAGGGTTAGGGTTATGGTGAGGGGTAGGGTGAGGGGTAGGATTAGGGTTAGGGTGAGGGTTAGCATTAATGTGAGGATTAGGGTTAGGGTTTTGGTTAGTGTGAGGATAAGGGTTATGGTGAGGTTTAGGGTGGGAGTGAGAGTTAGGGTTAGCTTTAGGGTTAGGGTGAGGGTTAGGGTGAGGTTTAAGGTGAGGGTTTGGGTTAGTATGAGGGTGAGGTTGATAGTTCGGATTAGGGTGAAGGTTAGGGTTAGGGTGAGGTTTAGGGTATGGTTAAGGTGAGGGTTCGGGTTCAGGAGAGGTTGAGTTTTAGGGTGAGAGTGATGGTTCGGGTTCGGGTGAGGGTTAAGGTGACAGTGATGGTTAGGGTGATGTTCAGGCTTAGGGTTACTGTGAGGATTAGGGTGAGTGTTATTGTTAGTGTTAGGGTGAGTGTAAGTTTTAGGGTGAGGGTTAGGGTGAGGTTGTGGTTTATGTTTAGGTTGAGGGTTAGGTTGAGCGTTAGCGTGAGGGTTAGGTTTAGGTTTAGGGATAGGGTGAGGGTTAGGTTGAGGTTTAGTGTTAGTGTTAGGGTTAGGGTTAGGGTGAGGGTTATGGTTATGGTAAGGGTTACAGTGCGGTTTAGGGTGAGAGTGAGGGTTACATATAGTATTAGGGTTAAGGTTAGGTTTAGGGTGAGTCTTAAGGTTAGGGTTATGTTGAGGGTGATTGTTAGGGTTAGCATTAGAGATAGGGTTAATGTGACGGTGAGGGTTAGGGTTAGGGTTAGGGTTAGGATTAGGTGAGGGCTAGGATTATGGTTAGGGTAAGCTTTAGGTTTAGGGTGAGGGTAAGGGTGAGGGTCAGGTGTAGGATTAGGCTTAGGTATAGGGTTAGGCTTAAGGTGACGGTGAGGGTGAATGTCAGAGGTAGGTTTAGGGTGAGGGTTAAGTTTATGGTTACGGTTAGGGTGAGGGTGAGGGTGAAGGTTAGGGTGAGGTTGAGGGTGAGGTTGAGGGTGAGGGTTCGGGTTAGGGTTTGGGTGACAGTTAGGGTTAGGTTTAATGTTAGGGTGAGGGTTAGAGTTAGGGTTAGGTTTAGGAGGAGGGTTAGGCTGAGGGTTAGGGTTAGGGTTAGAGTGAGCATAAGGTATATGATGATGGTGAGGGTTAGGTTTAGGATTAGGTTTAGGGTTAGCATGAGGGTTAGGGATAGGGTTAGGATTAGGGTGAGGGTTTTGGTTAGGGTTAGGTTTAGAGCTAAGATGAGGTTGAGGGTGAGGGTTAGGGTTTAAATTAGGGTTAGGGATAAGGTTAGGCTGAGGGTGAGGTTGAGGGTGAGGGTGAGGGTTAGGGTTAATATGAGGGTTAGGTTTATGGTTAGTGTTAAGGTTAGGGTGAGGGGTAAGGTTAGGGTTAGGGTTAGGATGAGGGTTAGGCTGAGAGTTAGGGTTCGTGTGAGGGTAAGAGTTAGGGTGAGGGTTAGGGTGAGCGTTAGGATTATTGTTATTGTTAGGTTTAGTGTTATGTTGAGTGTGAGGTTGCGGGTGAGGGTTAGGGTTAGGGTTAGGGTGAGGTTTAGGGTTAGGGTTAGAGTTAGGGTAAGGGTGAGGTTGAGGTTTAGGGTTAGAGTTAGGGTTAGTGTTAGGTTTAGGCTTACCGTTAGGCTAAGGATGAAGGTGGGGGTGAGGATTAGGGTTAGGTTTAGGGTTAGGATTAGAGTTAGGGTTAGGGTTAGGGTTCGGGTTATTGTTAGTGTTATGGTCAGGGCTAAGTTTGCGGTGAGGGTGACGCTGAGGATGGTTTATGGTTAGGGTTAGGTTTAGGGTTAGGGTTAGGGTTAGTGTTATGGTTGGGTTAGGTTTAGAGTTACAGTGAGGGTGAGGGTGAGTGTTAGGTTTAGGGTGGGGTTTACAGTGAGGTTTAGGTTTAGGGTTAGGTTGAGGTTGAGGTTGAGGTTTAGGGTTAGAGTAAGGGTTAGTGGGAGGGTTAGGGTGAGGGTTAGGTTTAGGGTTAGTGTTAGACTTAGGGTGAGGTTAGGGTTAGGTTGGGGTTTAGGGATAGGTTTAGGGTTAGGCTTAGGATTAGGGTTAGGCTGAGGGTGAGTGTGGGGGTGAGGGTTAGTGTTACAGTGAGGGTGAGGATTAGGATTAGGGTTAGGGTTAGGATGAATGTTAGGTATAGGGTTAGGGTTAGGGTTTGGATTAGGGTGAGGGTTAGTGTTAGGGTTAGGGTTAGGCTTAGGCTTAGGGTTAGGCTGATGGTGAGGGTGGTGATGAGATTAGGTTAGTCTGATGGTTAGGGTTATGGTTACATTGAGGATTAGGATGAGGGTTAGGGTTAGGGTTAGGGTTACGGTGTGGGCTAAGGTGAGGATGAGGGTTAGGGTGAGGGTTAGGCTTAGGATTAGGGTTAGGCTGAGGCTGAGGATGAGGATGAGGGTTAGGGTTAGCATGATGGTTAGGGTTAGGGTTAGGGTGAGGGTTAGGATGAGGGTTAGGGTTAGGGTGAGGGTTACAATAAGGGTGAGGGTTAGGATTAGTGTGAGGATTAGGGTTAGGTTTAGGGTGAGGGTGAGGCTTTGATTGAGGGTTAGGGTTATGTTGAGTGTTATGGTTAGTGTGAGGGTTAGGTTTAGGGTTAGGGTTAGTGTTAGGGTTAAGGTTTGTGTTACAGTTACAGTGAGGATGAGGGTGAAGGTTAGGGTTAGGGTTAGGGTGAGTTTTAGGTTTAGGGTTAGGGTTAGAGTTAGGCTTAGGGTGAGGGTGAGGTTTAGGGTTAGAGTTATGGTGATTGTTAGGGTTAGGTTTAGGGTGCGGGTTAGGGTGAGGTTTAGACTTTGGGTTAGGTTTAGGGTTAGGAATAGGCTTAGGCCCAGCGTGAGGGTGAGGGTTAGGTTTAGGGTTAGGGGGATGTTTAGGGTGAGGTTTAGGGTTAGGGTTATGTTGAGGATGAGGGTTAGAGTTAGAGTGAGTGTTAGTGAGAGGGTTAGGGAGAGGGTTAGGTTTAGGTTTAGTGTTAGTCTTAGGGTGTGGGTGAGGTTTAGGTTGTGGTTTAAGGATAGAGTTAGGGTTAGCATTAGGCTTAGGGTGAGGGTTAGTGTGAGGGTTAGGGTTAGGTTTTAGGCTCTGGCTAAGGGTTAGGCTGAGGGAGAGGGTGGGTGTGAGGATTAGTGTTACGGTGAGTGGGAGAATTAGGGTTAGGGTGAGGGTTATGATGAGGGTTAGGGTTAGGGTTAGGGTTTGGTTTAGGGTGAGGGTGAGGGTGAGGATTAGGGTTAGGGTTAGGGTTAGTGTTAGGGTGAGGGCTAGGGTGAGGGTGAGGGTTAGGGTTAGGGTTAGTGTTAGGATGAGGGTAAGTATTAGGGTGAGGGTTAGTGTTAGGGTGAGGGTTATAGTTAGGGTGAGGGTTAGGGTTTAGTGTTAGGGTTGTTGTTATTGTTAGGTTTAGGTTTACTTTAAGGGTAAGGGTGAGCATGAGGTTTAGGGTTAGGCTTAGGGTGAGGTTTAGGGTTTGGATTAGGGTAAGATTTAGGGTTAGGGTTAGGGTGAGGGTTAGGGTTAGGGTTTGGGTTAGGGTGACGGTGAGGGTGAGGATTATGGTTAGGGTTAGTGTTAGGGTTAGGTTTAGTTTTAGGGTTAGTTTTAGAGTTATTGTTAATGTGAGGATTAGGTTTAGGGTTGGGCTTAGTTTTAGCCTGAGGTTGAGGTTGAGGGTGAGGTTTAGGGTTAGGGTGAGTGTTAGGTTTAGTGTTAGTTTGAGGGTTAGGATGAGGGTTAGGGTTAGGATTAGGTTTAGGGTAAGAGCTGGGGTGCCAGTTAATGTGAGTGTTAGGGTTAGGGATAGGGTTAGGTTTAGGATTAGTGTTAGGTTGAGAGTGAGTGTGAGGGTTAGGGTTAGGGTTAGGGTTAGGGTTATGTTTAGGGTTAGGTTTTGGTTTAGGGTGATGGTGAGGATTAGGGTTAGGGTTAGGTTTAGGGTTACAGTGTGGGTTAGAGTTAGGGTTAGGAATAGGCTTAGGCTTAGGGTTAGGCTGATGGTGAGGGTGGAAATGAGGATTAGGTTTAGAGTGATGGTTAGGCTTATGGTTACATTGAGGGTTAGGATGAGGGTTAGGGTTAGCATTAGGGTTACGGTGAGGGCTAAGATGAGGGTGAATGTTAGGGTTAGGGTTAGGCTTAGGATTAGGTTTAGGTTGAGCCTGAGGCTGAGGGTGAGTGTTAGGGTTAGGCTGATTGTTAGGGTTACGGTTAGGGTGACAGTTAGGATGAGGGTTAGGGTTAGGGTGAGTGTTAGGGTGAGGGTGACGGTCAGTTTGAAGGTGAGGGTTAGGGTTAGGGTGAGAGTTACAGGAAAGTTGAGGGTTAGTGTTAGGGTGAGGTTTAGGGTGAGGGTTAGGGTTAGGGTTAGGGTGAGGGTGAGTGTTAGATTGAGGGATAGAATTATGTTGAGGGTTATGGTTAGGGTGAGGGTTAGTGTTAGGGTTATTTTTAGTGTTAGGGTTAGCGATACGGTTACGGTGAAGGTGAGGTGTAGGGTTAGGGTTAGGGTGAGGTTTAGGTTTAGGGTTAGAGTTAGGGTGAGGGTGTGGTTTAGGGTTAGAGTTAAGGTTAGTGTTAGGTTTAGGTTTAGACTTAGGCTTCGGGTTAGGCTGATGGTGAGGGTGGGGATGAGGTTTATGTTTAGAGTGATGGTTAGGGTTAAGGTTACGTTGAGGGTTAGGATGAGGGTTTGGGTTAGGATTAGGGTTACGGTGTGGGCGAAGGTGAGGGTGAGGGTTAGGGCTAGGTTTAGGCTTAGGATTAGGGTTAGGTTTAGGCTGAGGGTGAGGGTGAGGATTAGGGTTAGGTTGATGGTTAGGGTTATAGTTAGGGTGAGGGTTAGGATGAGGGTTAGGTTTAGGGTGAGGGTTTGGTGAGGGTGAAGGTAAGTGTAAAGGTGAGGGTTAGGTTTAGGGTGAGGGTTAGGGTTAGATTTAGGGCTAGGGTTATGTTGAGGTTTATATTTAGGGGGAGGGTTAGGTTTAGGGTTAGAGTTATTGTTAGGGTTATGTTTACGGTGAGGGTGAGGGTTAGGGTTAGGGTTATGGTGAGGTTTAGGATTAGGGTTAGTGTTAGAGTTAGGCTTAGGGTGAGGGTTAGATGTAGGGTTAGTTAGGTTTAGTGTTAGGAATAGGGTTAGGGTGAGGGTTATGGTGAGAGTTAGAGTTCGATTTAGGCTGAGGCTTAGGTTTAAGCTGAGCGTGAGGGTGAGGGTTAGGGTTAGGGTTAGGGTGAGGGTTAGGGTTAGGTTTAGGGTGAGGGTTAGGATGAGGTTTAGGGTTAGGTTTAGGGTTAGGGTTAGGTTTATGTTTAGCGTTAGGGTTAGGTTTAGGATTAGGTTAGAGTTAGGGTGAGGATTAAGTTTAGGGTTTGGTTTGGGGTGAGGGTGAGAGTGAGGATTATGGTTGGGGTTAATTTTAGGGTTAGGTTTAGGTTTAGGTTTAGGGTTAGGGTTACATTGAGGGCTAGGGTGAGGGTTATTCTTACTGTTTTGGTTAGGGTTAAGTTTGCGGTGAGGGTGAGGCTGAGGGTGAGGGTTATGGTTAATGTTAGGGTTAGAGTTAGGGTTAGTGTTATTGTTAGGGTTAGGGTTAGAGTTACGGTGAGGGTGAGAGTGAGGGTGAGGGTGAGGGTTAGGGTGAGGTTTAGGGTTAGGGTTAGGGTAAGGGTTAGGGTGCTGGTGAGGTTTCGGATTAGATTTAAGGTTAGGGGGAGGGTTAGCGGGAGGGTTAGGGTTAGGTTTAGTGTTAGCATTAGGGTAAGGGTGAGTGTTAGGTTGAGGTTTAGGGATAGGGTTAGGATTAGGGTTAGGGTGAGGGTGAGTGTGAGGGTTAGGGTTAGGCTTAGGCTTAGGCTTAGGGTTAGGCTGAGGGTGAAGGTGTGGGTGAGTATTAGGGTTAGGGTGATGGTTAGGGTTAAGGTTAGTGTTATTGTTAGGGTTAGGGTTAGATTTACAGTGAGGGTGAGGGTGCGGGTGAGGGTTAGGTTTAGGGTTAGGTTGAGGTTTAGGATTAGGGTTAGACAAAGGGTTAGGGTGAGGGTGAGGTTTAGGATTAGAGTTAGGGTTAGTGTTAGGGTTAGGCTGAGTGTGTGTGAGGGGGTGAGGATTAGGGTTTGGGTTTGGGTTTGGGTTAGAGATAGGGTTAGGTTTAGGGTTATTATTAGTGTTATGGTTAGTGTTAATTTTGCAATGAGGGTGAGGCTGAGGGTGAGGTTTATGATTAGGGTTAGGTTTAGGGTCCGTGTTATTGTTAGGGTTAGGGTTAGAGTTATGGTGAGGGTGAGGGTGAGGGTGAGGGTGCAGGTTAGGGTTAGGGTGAGGAATAGTTTTAGGTTAAGTGTTAGGGTTAGGTTGAGGGTGAAGTTTAGGGGTAGAGTGACGGTTAGTGGGAGGGTTAGCTTGAGGGTTAGTTTTAGGGTTTGTGGTTGTCTTAGGGTGAGGCTGAGGGTTAGGTTAAGGTTTAGGGATAGGGTTAGGGTTAGGATTAGGGTTAGGGTGAGGGTGAGTGTGAGGGTTAGTCTTAGGTTTAGGCTTAGGCTTAGGTTTAGGCTGACGGTGAGGGTGAGGGTTAATATTAGGGTGATGTTTAGGATTATGGTTAGGGTGAGGGTTAAGATGATGGTTAGTGTTAGGGTTATTAGGGTGAGGGTGACGGTAAGCATAAAGGTGAGGGTTAGGGTTAGGTTGAGGGTTACACCAAGGGTGAGTGTTAGGGTTAGGGTGAGGGTGAGGGTGAGGGTTAGATTTAGGGTTAGGATTATGTTGAGGGTTATGGTTAGGGTGAGGGTTAGGTTTAGGGTTAGGGTCATTGTTAGGGTTAGGATTAGGGTTAGAGTTAGGGTGAGTGTTAGAGTTCGGATTAGGTTTAGGCTTAGGCTTAGGCCAAGCGTGAGGGTGAGGGTTAGGGTTAGGGTTAGGGTGAGGGTTAGGGTTAGGTTTAGGGTGAGAGTTAGGATAAGTTTTAGGGTTAGGGTTAGGCTTAGGTTTAGGGTTACCGTGAGGGTTAGGGTTAGGATTAGGGTTAGGGTTAGGGTTATTGTTATTGTTATTGTTATGGTTAGAGTTAAGTTTGGGGTGAGTTTGAGGATGAGGGTGAGGGTTATGGTTAGTGTTAGGGTTGTGGTTAGGGTTAGTGTTAGTGTTATTGTTAGGGTTAGGGTTAGAGTTATGTTGAGTGTGAGGGTGAGGGTTAGAGTGAGTTTTAGGGTGAGGATTAGGGTTAGGGTTAGGTTTAGAGTGATGATGAGGTTTAGGGTTAGATTTAGGGTTAGGAGAACGGTTAGGGTGAGGGTTAGGTTTAGGGTTAGTGTTAGTCTTAGGGTGAGGGTTAGGTTGCGGTTTAGGGATAGGGTTAGGGTGGGATTAGGGTTAGGGTGAGGGTGAATGTGAGGGTTAGGGTGAGGGTTAGGGTTAGGGTTAGGGTAAGGTTTAGGGTGAGGCTGAGGGTGAGTGTCAGCATTAGGTTTAGGGTGAGGTTTACGGTAATGGTTAGGGTTAGGTTGAGGGTGAGGGTGAAGGTTAGGGTGAGAGTGAGGGTGAGGTTTTGTGTGAGGGTGAGGGTTAGGTTTTGGGTTAGGTTTAGGGATAAGTTTAGGGTGAGGGTTATTGTAAGTGTTAGGGTTAGGATGAGGGTTAGGGTGAGGGTTAGGGTGAGGTTAAGGGTTAGGGTGAGGGTGAGGGTTAGTTTTAGGATTAGGGTACGGTTTAGGGTGAGGGTTTGGGATAGGGTTAGGATTAGGGTGAGGGTTTTGGTTAGGGATAGGTTTAGAGTTAGGGTGAGGGTGAGGGTGAGGGTTAGTGTTTAGATTAGGTTTAGGGTTAGGGTTAGGCTGAGGGTGAGGTTGAGGCTGAGAGTGAGGGTTTGGATTAATGTGAGTGTTAGCGTGATGGTTAGGGTAAGGGTTAGGGTTAGGGTTAGGATGAGGGTTAGGTTGAGGGTTACCGTTAGGGTTCGGGTGAGGGTACGGTTTAGGGTGAGGTTTAAGGTGAAGGTTAGGCTTATTGTTAGGCTTAGGTTTAGGGTGAGGGTTAGGTGAGGTTTAGTGTTAGGGTTAGGGTTAGCGTTAGGGTGAGGGTTAGGGTGTTGGTAAGGGTTAGAGTGAGGGTTAGGGTTAGGGTGAGGGTTAGGAATAGCATTAGGGTTAGCGTTAGGGTGAGGGTTAGGGAGTTGGTAAGGGTTAGAGTAATAGTTAGGGTGAGGGTGAGGGTTAGGGATAGCATTAGGGTTAGGGTTAGGGTTAGGGTGAGGTTTAGGGTTAGGGTTAGGGATAGCATGAGGGTTATGATTAGGGATAGGGTGAGCGTTAGGCTTAGGGTGAGGGTGAGGGTTAGGATTAATGTGAGAATTAGGGTTAGAGTTAGGGTTAGTGTGAGGATAAGGGTAAGGGTGAGGGTTAGGGTGAGAGTGAGGTTTAGGGTTAGCATTAGTGTTAGGGTTATGGTTAGGGTGAGGTTTAGGATCAGGGTTATGGTTAGGGTGAGGGTTAGAGTCAGGTTTAGGGTGAGATTTAGGGTTAGGTTGAGGTTTAGGGTAGGGTTAGGGTGAGGGGTAGGTTTCGTGAGAGGGTGAGTTTTAGGGTGTGGTGGACGGTTAGGGTTAGGGTGAGGTTTTAGGTGAGGGTGAGGGTTAGGGTGAGGGTGAGGGTTAGGGTTACGGTGAGGATTAGTGTTAGGGTTACGGTTAGGGTTATGGTGAGGGTAAGGGTTATGATGAGGTTTAGGGTGAAGGTGAAGTTTAGGGATAGCGTGATATTTAGGGTTCGGGTTACTGTGAGGGTTAGGATCCAGGTTAGGTTAGGTGAGGGTGAAGGTTAGTGTTAGGATTTGGGTTAGGTTTAGGATGAGGGTATGTTTTAGGGTGAGCGTTAGGGTGAGGGTGAGGGTGAGGGTTAGGTTATGGGTTAGGGTGAGCATTAGGGTGAGGGTTAGGTTTAGGTTTAGTGTTAGGGTGAGGGTTAGGGTGAGGTTTAGTGTTAGTGTTAAGGATAGGGTTAGGGTGAGGTTTAGGGTAAGGGTTAGAGGGAGGTTTAGGGTGAGGTTGAGAGTTAGGGATAGCATTAGGGTTAATGGTAGGTTTAGAGTGAGGGTTAGGGTTAGGCTTAGTGTTACGGTTATGGTGAGGTTTAGGGTTATGGTTATGGTGAGGGTTAGGTTTAAGGTTAGGGTAATGTTTAAGTTTAGAGTGAGGGTGAGAGTGAGAGTTAGGTTTAGGATTACGCTTTAGTGTAGGGTTAGGCATAGGGTGAGGGTGAGTGTCAGAGTTAGGTTTAGTGTGAGGGTTAGGTTTATGATTATGGTTAGGGTGAGGGTGAGCGTGAGGGTTAGGGTGAGGGTGAGGGTGAGGTTGAGGATGAGGTTGAGGGTTAGGGTATGGTTGAGGGTTAGGTTTAGGGTTAAAGATAGGGTGTGGGTTAGAGTTAGGATTAGGGTTAGGATGAAGATTAGGCTGAGGGTTAAGTTTAGGTTTAGGATGAGGGTTAGGGTTAGGGTTAGGGTGAGTCTGAGGGTTAGGGTTAGCATTAGGGTGAGGGTGAGGGTGAGGGTTAAGTTTAGGTTTAGGGTTAGGGTTAAGATTAGGGTGAGGGTGAGGTTTAGGTTTAGAGTTAGGTTTACGGTTAGATTTACTGGGAGTGTTAGGGTTAGGTTTAGTGTTACAGTTATGGTTATGGTGAGGGCAAGTGTGAGGGTGAGGTTTAGGGTTAGGGTTAGGCTTAGGTTTCAGCTGAGGTTTAGGGTGAGGGTTAGGGTTAGGTTAAGGATTAGTGTTAAGATTAGAGTTAGGGTGAGGGTTATGTTTCGGGTTAGGTTAGTGTTAGGTTGAGGATTAGGGTTAGGATTAGGGTTAGGGAGAGGACAAGGGTTAGGGTGAGGGTGAGGGTGAGGATGAGGGTTAGGGTTATGGTGAGGGTGAGGGTTAGGGTTAGGGTGAGTGTTAGGGGTAGGATGAGTGTTAGGGTGAGCGTAAGGATTAGGATGAGGGTTACGGTTACAATTATTGTTACTGTTATGGTTATGTTTAAGTTTGCAGTGAGGGTGAGACTGAGGGTGAGGTTAGGGCTAGGATTAGTGTTAGGGTTAGGTTTAGGGTTAGGATTACTGTTATTGTTAGGGTTAGGGTTAGAGTAACAGTGAGGGTGTGGGTGAGGGTACAGTTGAGGTTAGGCTTACGGTTAGGGTGAGGTGAGGGTTAGGGTTAGGATGAGTGTGAGGTTTAGAGTTAGAGTTAGTGTTAGTGGGAGCGTTAGGGTTAGGGTTAGTGTTAGGGTTAGGGATAGGGTGAGGGTTAGGTTGAGGTTAAGGGTTATGGTTAGGGTTATGGTTAGGATTAGGGTTAGGGTGACGGTGAGTGTGAGGTTTACTTTTAGGGTTAGGCTTAGGCTTAGGTTAGGCTGAGGGTGCGGTTGGATGTGAGGATTAGGGTTTGGGTGATGGTTAGGGTTAGGGTTAGGTTGAGGGTTAGGATTAGGGTTAGGGTTAGAATTAGGGTTAGGGTGAGGTCTAGGGTGATGTTGAAGGTTAGGTTTAGGTTTAGGCTTAGGCTTATTGTTAGTCTGAGGGTGAGGTTGAGGGTGAGGGTTAGGGTTATTGTGATGGGTAGGGTTAAGTTTAGGGTGAGGTTTAGGATGAGGGTTAGGGTTAGGCTGAGTGTTATGGTGAAGGTGATGGTAAGCGTAAAGGTGAGGTTTAGGCTGTGGGTGAGGGTTAAGATAAGGGTAAGGGTTAGGGTTAAGGGTTTGGGTTAGGGTAAGGATTACTGTTAGAATTAGGATTAGGGTGAGGGCTAGAGTGAGGGTGAGGGTTAGGGTTAGGGTGAGGTTTAGGGTTTGGTTGAGGGTTAAGATTAATGTGAGGGTTAATGTTAGGGTTAGGGTTAGTGTAAGGGTTAGGGTAACTTTTAGGGAGAGCGTTAGGGTTAGGGTGAGTATTTTGATTAGGGTGAGTGTTAGAGTTAGGGTTAGGGTTATTGTTAGGGTTTGGGTTAGGGTTACCCTTACAGTGAATGTGAGGGTTAGTGTTAGAGTTAGGGTTAGTATTAGGGTTAGGGTGATGGTGAGTGTGTGGGTTAGGGTTATGTATAGGGTTAGGCTTAGGGTTAGGCTAAGGGTGAGGTTGAGGGTGAAGGTTAGGGTTAGGGTGAGGGTTAGGTTTAGGGTTAGGTTGAGGGTGAGTGTATGGGTTAGTTTTAGGTTTAGGTTTAGGCTTAGGGTTAGGCTAAGGGTGAGGTTAAGGTTGAGAGTTAGGGTTAGGGTGAGGGTTAGGTTTAGGTTTAGATTGAGGGTTAGGATGTGGGTTAAGGTTAGGATTAGGGTTAGAGTGAGGGCTAGTGTGAGGGTGAGGGTTAGGGTTAGGGTTAGGGCGAGGTTTAGCGTTAGGTTTAGGTTTAGGGATAGGTTGAGGGATAGGGTTAGGGTTATGGTGAGGGTGAGGTTTAGGGTTAGGTTGAGGGTTTGGATTAGGGTTAGGTTGAGGGTGAGGGTTAGTGTCAGGGTTAGAGTGAGGGTTATCATGAGGGTTACGGTTAGGATTAGGGTTAGGATGAGGGCTAGGGTGAGGGTGAGGGTTAGAGTTAGGGTTACGCTGAGGTTTAGGGTTCGGGTTAGGTTTAGGGTTAGGGTTAGGGTGAGGGTTAGGGTTCACGTTAGGTTTAGGGTTAGGATTAGGTTTCGGTTGAGGGTGTGTGTGGGGGTTAGGGTTATGTATAGGGTTAGGCTTAGGGTTAGGCTAAGGGTGAGTTTGATGGTGAGGGTTAGGGTTAGGGTAAGGGTTGGAATTAGGGTTAGTTTGAGGGAGAGTGTGTGGCTTAGGATTAGTTTTAGGGTTAGGCTAAGGGTGAGGTTAAGGGTGAATGATAGGGTTAGGGTGGGGGTTAGGTTTAAGGTTATGGTGAGGGTTAGGATGAGGATTAAGGTTAGGATTAGGTTTAGTGTGAGGGCTAAGGTGAGGGTGATGTTTAGGGTTAGGGTTATGGGGAGGGGGAGGGGGAAGTTTAGCGTTACAGTTACGGTTAGGGTGAGGGATAGGGTGAGGTTTAGGGTTAGGGTTAGTGTTAGGGTTAGGGTTAGGGTGAGGGTTAAGTTTAGGGTGAGGGTTAGGTTTAGGGTTATGATTAGGATTAGGGTTAGGGTGAGGGTGAGTGTGAGGGTTAGGGTTAGGGTTAGGGTTGGGCTTAGGGATAGGCTGAGGGTGAAGGTGAGGGTGAGTGTTAGGGTGAGGGTGAGGGTGACGTTTAGGGTTAGAGTTAATGTTAAGGTGAGGTTTAGCGTTAGGGTGAGCTTGAGGCTGAGTGTTAGATTGAGGATTAGTGTTAGGGTTAGTGTGAGGTTTATGGTGAGTATGAGGGTTACGGTTAGGTTGAGGGCTAGGTTGAAGTTGAGGATTAGTGTTAGGGTTAGGGTGAGGTTTAGGTTTAGGGTGATGGTTAGTGTTAGTGTTAGTGTTAGGGTTAGGATATGGGTTAGCGTGAGGGTTAGTGTTAGGTATAGGGTTAGGTTTAAGATTAGGGTTTGTGTGAGGGTGAGTGTGAGGGTTATGGTTAGGGTTAGGCTTAGGGTTAGGCTGAGGGTGAAGGTGAGGGTTAGGGTTAGAATGAGGGTTAGGGTTAGGGTTAGGGTGAGGGTTAGGATGAGGGTTAGGTTTAGGATTAGGTTTAGCGTGAGGTCTAGCATGCTGGTGAGGGTTAGTGTTAGGGTTAGGGTGAGGTTTAGGTTTAGGGTTAGGTTGAGATTTAAGATTAGGGCTAGGTATAGGGTAAGGGTTAGGGTTAGGTTGAGGGTTAGCATGAGGGTTAGGGTTAGGATTAGGGTTAGGATGAGTGCAAGGGTGAGGGTGAGGGTTAGGATTGGGGTTAAGGTGAGGTTTAGGTTTCGGGTTAGGTTTAGGGTTAGGGTGAGGGTTAGGTTTAGGGTTATGGTGAGGGTCAGGGTTAAGGTTTGGTTGAGGGTTCGAATTTGTTTTAGGGTTAGTGTGAGGGTTAGCGTTAGGATTATGATGAAGGTTAGGATGAGGGTTAGGGTTACAATTTGGATTAGGGTGAGAGCTAGGGTGAGGGGGAGTGTTAGTGTTAGGGTTAGGGTGAGGTTTAGGGTTAGGGGTAGGGGTAGGGTTAGGGTGAGATTTAGGGTTCGGGTTACGGTGAGGGTGAGGGTTAAGTTGGGGGTGAGGTTTTGTGTGAGGACTAAGGTGAGGTTGAGGGTTAGTGTTAGGGTTAGGGTTAGGGTGAGTGTTAGGTTGAGGTTTAGGTTTAGGTTTAGGGTTAGGGTTAGGATTAGGATTAGGGTGAGGGTTAGTGTGAGGGTTAGGGTTAGGGTTAGGCTTAGGTTTAGGTTAGGCTGAGGGTGAGGGTGGGGATGAGGATTAGGTTTAGAGTGATGATTCCGGTTATGGTTAGGTTGAGATTTAGCATGAAGCTTTGGGTTAGGATTAGGTTTAGGCTTGAGGGCTAGGATGAGTGTGAAGTTTAGGGTTAGGTTTAGGCTTAGGGTTAGGCTGAGGCTGAAGGTGAGGGTGAGCATTAGGGTTAGGGTGATGGTTAGGATTATGGTTAGGGTGAGGGTTAGGATGTGGGTTAGGATTAGGGTGAGGTTTAGAATGAGTGTGACAATAAGAGTAAAGGTGAGGGTTAGGCTGAGGGTGAGGGTTATGTTAAGGGTGAGGGTTCGGATTAGTGTTAGGGTGAGGGTGAGTGTTAGATTGTGGGTTAGTGTTTGGTTTAGTGTGAGGTTTAGGATGAGGATGAGGGTTAGGGTTTGGGTGAGGGCTAGGGTGAAGTTGAGGGTTAGGGTTAGGGTTACTGTTAGGGTTAGGGTTAGTGTGAGGTTTAGTGTGGGGGTGAGGCTTAGTGTTAGGGTTAGGATTAGGCTTAGGGTTAAGGTGAGGGTTAGTGTGAGGTTTACAGTTAGGGTGAGTGTTGATGTTAGGGTTAGAGTGAAGGTTAGGGTGAGGGTTAGGCTTAGGCTTAGGGTTTGGGTATTGGCTTGGGTGAAGGTGAGGGTTAGGGTTAGGGTTATGGTGAGATTTTGGGTTAGTGTTAGGTTTAGGGTTGGTTTTAGGGTTAGGCTTAATGTTAGTCAGAGGGGGAGGGTGAGGGGGAGGGTTAGGGTTAGGGTGAGGATGAGGTTTAGGATTAGAGTTAGCATTAGGGTGAGGGTTAGTGTGAGAGTTAGGGTTAGGGTTAGTATTACGGTTAGGGTTAGGGTGAGGGTGAGTGTGAGGGTCAGGATTAGTCGTAGGCTTAAGCTTAGGCTTAGGCCGAGCAAGAGGGTGAGGGTGAGGGTAAGGGTTAGGGTTATGCTTAGGATGAGGCAGATGTTTAGGGTTAGAGTTACGGTTATTGGGAGGGTTAGGGCGAGGGTTAGGGTTAGGGTTAGTGTTAGGGTTAGTGCTAGTCTTATGGTGAGGGTGAGGGTTAAGTTGAGGTTTAGGGAAAGCTTAGGGTTAGGATTAGGGTTAGGATGAGGGTAAGTGTGAGGGTTAGGATTAGGTTTAGGGTTAGGGTGAGTATTAGGGTTAGTGTGAGGGTGAGGTTTAGGGTTAAAGTTAGGGTTAGAGGGAGGGTTAGGGGGAGGATTAGGGTTAGGGTGAGTGTTAGGTTGAGGTTTAGGGTTAGGGTTAAGGTTAAGTTTAGGATTAGGGTTAGGGTGAGGGTGAGTGTGAAGGTTAGGTTTAGGCTTAGGCTTAGGTTCAGGGTTAGGCTGAAGGTGATGGTAGGGGTGAGGATAAGGGTTCAGGTGATGGTTAGGGTTATTATTTGGGTGAGGGTTAGGATGAGGGTGAGGTTGAGGGTGAGGGTTAGTGTTTGGGTGATGTTTAGGGTGACGGTTAGGTTGAAGGTTAGCCTGAGGTTTAGGGATAGGGTGATGGTTAGGGTGAGGATGATGGTAAGGGTAAAGTTGAGGGTTAGGCTAAGTGTGAGAGTTAAGTTAAGGTTGAGGGTTAGGGTTAGGGTGAGGGTTAGGGTAAGGGTGAGGGTTAGGTGTTAGGGTGAGGGTGAGGGTTAGATTGTTTATGAGGGTTAGGGTTAGGGTGAGGGAAAGTGTTAGAATTAAGGTTTAGGGTGAGGGCTAGGATGAGAGTGAGGGTTAGGTTTAGGGTTAGGGTGAGGTTAAGTGTTCGGGTGAGGGTTAGGGTTAGTGTTAGGGTTATTGTTATTGTTAGGTTTAGGTTTACGTTTAGGATGAAGGTGAGGGTGAGGTTTAGGGTTACAGTTAGGCTTAGGTTGAGGGTTAGTGTGAGGGTTAGGTTTAGGGATAGGGTTAGGTTTAGGATTAGGTTTAGCTTGAGAGTGATTGTGAGGGTTAAGGTTAGGGCTAGGCTTAGGTTTAGGGTTAGGGTTTGGTTTAGGGTGAGGGTGAGGTTTAGGTTTAGGGTTAGTGTCAGTGTTAGGGTTAAGGTTAAAGTGATGGTTAGGGTTAGGGTTAGGTTTAGGCTTAGGCTTAGGTTTAGGCTGATGATGAGGGTGGAGATGAAGATTAGGTTTAAAGAGATAGTTAGTGTTATAGTTACCTTGAGGATTAGGATGTGGTTTAGGGTTAGGATTAGGGTTAGGCTGAGGTGGAGGTTGAGGGTGAGGTTTAGGGTTAGGGTGATGGTTAGGGTTACGTTTAGGGTGAGGGTTAGCATGAGGGTTAGGGTTAGGGTGAGGGTGACGGTAAGGGTAAAGGTGAGGGTTAATGTTAGGGTGATGTTTATGGTAAGGGTGAGGATTAGAGTTAGGGTGAGGGTTAGGGTGAGGGTTAGGGTTAGGGTTAGGGTGAGTGTGAGGGTTAGATTGAGGGTTAGGTTTATGTTGAGGGTTATGGTTAGGGTGAGGTTTAGGTTTAGGGTTAGGGTTATTGTCACGGTTATGTTTAGGGTTACGGTTACGGTGAGGGTGAGGGTGAGGGTTAGGCTTAGGGTTAAGGTGAGGTTTAGGTTTAAAGTTAGGGTTAGAGTTAGGCTTAGTGTGAGGGTGAGGTTTAGGGTTAGAGTTAGAGTTAGTGTTATGGTTAGGGTTAGGGTGAGGGTTAGGGTGAGTGTTAGAGTTCGGTAAGGCTTAGGCTTAGGCTTCTGCCGAGATTGAGGGTGAGGGAAAGTGTTAGGTTGAGGTTTATGGATAGGGTTACAGTTAGGATTAGGGTTAGGGTGAGGGTGAGGGTTCGGGTAAGGGTTACGCTTAGGCTCTGGGTCACCTTTGGGTGACGGTGAGTGTGAGGATTAGGGTTAGGGTGATGGTTAGGGTTAGGGTTAGTGTTATTGTTAGGGTTAGGGTTAGAGTTAAGGTGAGGGTGAGGGTGCGGGTGAGGGTTAGGGTTAGGGTTAGGGTGAGGTTTAGGGTTAGGGTTAGAGATAGGGTTAGGGTGAGGGTGAGATTTAGTTTTAGAGTTAGGGTTAGTGTTAGGGTTAGGCTTAGGTTTAGGCTGAGGGTTAGGCTGAGGGTGAGTGTAGGGATGAGGATTAGGGTTACGATTAGGGTTAGGGTGAGGTTTAGGTTTAGGGTGAGCGTTAGGTTTAGGGTTAGTTTTAGCCTTAGGGTGAGGGTGAGGGTTAGGTTGAGGTTTAGGGATAGAGTTAGGGTTAGGATTAGGGTTAGTGTGACTGTGAATGTGAGGTTTAGGGTTACGGTTTGGCTTAGGCTTAGGGTTAGGATTAGGGTGAGGGTTAGGGTGAGGGTGAGGGTGAGAGTTAGGGTTAGGGTTAAGGTGAAGTTTAGGGTTAGAATACGTGTGAGTGTTGGTGTTAGGTTTAGGGTTAGGATTAGGGTTAGTGTTAGGGATAGGGGGAGGGTTAGGTTTAGGGTTAAGGTTAGGGTTAGTCTTAGGGTTAGGATTAGGGTAAGGGTTAGTTTAAGGTTCAGGTTTAGGGTTAGGATTAGGTTTATGAATAGTTTTAGTCTGATGGTGAGGTTGAGGGTGAGGGTTAGTTTTAGGGTGATGGTTAGGGTTAGGGTTAGAGTGAGGTTTAGGATGATGGTTAGGGTTAGGATTAGGATTAGGGTGAGGGCTAGTGTGAGGGTGAGGGTGAGGGTTAGGTTTAGGGTGATGATTAGGGTTACGGTTAGCTTGAAAGTTAGGATGAGGTTTAGGGATAGGGTGAGGGTTAGGGTGAGGGTGATGGTAAGGTTAAAGTTGAGGGTTAGGCTGAGGGTGAGGGTTAAAATAAGGGAGAGTGTTACAGTTAGGGTGAGGGTTATGGCAAGGGTGTGGGTTAGGGATTAGGGTGAGGCTGAGGGTTAGATTTTGGATTAGGATTAGGGTTAGTGTGAGCTTTAGGTTGAGGATGAGTGTTAGTGTTATGTGAAGGTAAGGGTTAGAATTAGGGTTAGAGTGAGAGCTAGGGTGAGGGTGAGGGTTAGGGTTAGTGTTAGGGTTAGGGAGAGGTTTAGGCTTAGGGTGAGGTTTAGGGTTAGTGTGAGGGTTAGTGTTAGGGTTAGGGTTAGTTTTAGGGTGAGGGTTAGGGTTAGGGTGAGATTTATAGTTACGGTGCGGGTTAGGGTTAGGTTTACGGTGAAGTTCAGGGTTAAGATTAGGGTTAGAGTTAGAGTTAGGGTGAGGGTGAGGTTTATGGTTAGATTTAGGCTTAAGGTGAGGGTTACAGTTAGGGTTCGGTTTAGAGTTAGTGTTAGGGTGAGGGTTAGTGTGAGTGTTAGGGTTACAGTTAGGGTTAGGGTTAGGATTAGGGTAAGTTTGAGGGTGAGCGTGTGGGTTAGGGTTAGGTTTAGGGTTAGGCTTAGTGTTAGGATGAGGGTGAGGTTGAGGGTGAGATTTAAGGTTAGGTTGAGAGTTAGGATTAGGTTTAGGTTGAGGGTTAGGATGAGGGTTAGGGTTAGTATTAGTGTTAGGTTGGGCTCTAGCGTGAGAGTGAGGTATAGGGTTAGGGTTAGGGTGAGCTTTAGGGTTAGGATTAGGGTGAAGGTGAGGTTTAGTGTTAGAATTAGTGTTAGGGTGAGGGTTAGGGTTAGGGTGAGTGTTAGGGTAAGGGTTATGGTTATGGTTATGTTTAGGATTAGGATTAGGGTTAGGGTTAGGCTGAGGGTGATGTTTACGGTTAGAGTTAGTGTTACTGTGAGGGTTAGTGTTATGGTGAGGGTGTGTGTGAGGGTTAGAGTTAGGGTGATGCTTAAGGTTATGGTCAGGGTGAGGGTTAGGATGAGGGTTAGGGTTAGTGTGAGGGTTAGCATGAGTGTGATAGTAAGTGTAAAGTTGAGGGTTAGGCTGAGAATGAGGATTACAGTAAATGTGAGGGTAAGGGTTAGAGTGAGGGTTAGAGTTAGGGTTAGGGTGAGGGTGTGGTTTAGATTGAGGATTAGTTTTAGGGTTAGTGTGAGGTTTAGGGTGAGGATGATAGTTAAGGTTGGGTGAGGGCTAGGGTGAGGGTGAGGGTTAGGTTTAGGGTTAGGGTGAGTGTTAGGGTTAGGGTGAGTGTTGGGGTTAGTGTGAGGGTTAGTGTTAGGGTTAGGGTTAGTGTTAGGGTTTGGGTAAGTTTTAGGGTGAGGGTTAGGGTTACGGTTAGGGTTATGGTTAGAATGAGGGTTAGGTTTAGTTTTAGGGTTATTGTTAGGGTTGGGTTTAGGGATAGGATGAGGGTTAGGGTTAGGATTAGGGTTAGGGTGAGGGCTAGGGTGAGGGTGAGTGTTAGAGTTAGGCTTAGGCTTAGGTTTAGGATGAGGTTGAGGGTTAGGATTAGCGTGATGTTTAGGGTTACGGTTAGGCTGAAGATTAGGATGAGGTTTTGGGTTAGGGTGAGGGTTTGGTTGAGGGTGACAGTAAGGGTAAATGTGAGGGTTAGGGTTAGGGTGAGGATTAGGGTTAGGGTTAAGGTGAGGGTGAGGGTTAGACTGAGTATTAGTATTAGGGTTAGTGTGAGGTTTAGGGTGAGGATGAGGGGTAGGGTTAGGATGAGGCCTAGGGTGAGGTTGAGGGTTAGGGATAGGGTTAGGTTGAGGTTTAGGGTTAATGTGATGGTTAGGGTTAGTGTGAGGGTTAGCGTTAGGATTAGGGTAAGTTTTAGGTTGAGGGTAAGTGTTAGGGTGACGGTTAGGGTTAGGGTGAGAGTTATAGTTAGGATTAGGATTAGTATTTGGGTTAGTGTTATTTTTAGGTTTAGGGAGAGGGGGAGGGTTAGAGTTAGGGTTAGCATGAGGTTTAGTTTTAGGGTTATGGTTAGAGTTAGGGTTAGGTTCAGGGTGAGGTTTAGGTTTAGATTTAGGGTTAGGGGAGGGTTAGGGTGAGGGTTAGTGTTATAGTTAGGGTTAGTGTTGGGATTAGTGTTAGGATGAGGGCGAGTATGAGGGTTAGGTTTAGGGTTAGGCTTAGGCATAAGGTTAGGCAGAGGGTGAGGGTGAGCGTGAGGGTTAGGGTTAGGGTGAGGGTTAGGGTTAGGTTTTGGGTGAGGGTTAGGATGAGATTTAGAGTTAGGATTAGGGTTAGGATGAGGGCAAGGGTGAGGGTGAGGTTTAGAGTTAGCATAATGGTGAAGTTAAGGATTAGGATTAGGTTTATGGTTAGGGTGAGGGACAGGGTTATGGTTACTGTGAGGATTAGGGTTAGGGTTAGTGTGAGGGTAAGGGATAGAATTAGGGTTAGGGTTATTTTTAGTGTTAAGGTTAAGGTTAAGTTCACAGTGAGGGTGAGGCTGAGGGTGAGGTATAGGTTTAGGGTTAGGGTGTGGTTTAGGGTTAGGTTTGGGTTTAGGGTTAGGGTGAGGGCTTGGGTTTAGGTTAGGGTTACGGTGAGGGTAAGCGTTAGGGTTAGGGTTAGGGTTAGTGTTATTGTTAGGGTTAGGGTTAGAGTTACGGTGAGTGTGAGGGTGAGGGTGAGGTTTAGGTTTAGGGTGAGGGTGAGGTTTAGGGTTAGAGTTAGGTTCAGGTGGAGGGTTAGGGTGAGGGTTAGGGTTAGAGTTAGTGTTAGGCTTATGGTTAGGGTGAGGGTTAGGTTGTGGTTTAGGGTTGGGGTTAGGTTTAGGACTAGGGTTTTGGTGAGGGTGAGGGTGAGGGTTAGAGTTAGGCTTAGGATTAGGCTTAGGGTTAGGCTGAGGGTGAGTGTGGGGATGAGGATTAGGTTTAGGTTGATGGTTAGGGTTACAGTTAGGTTTAGGGTTAAGATTAAGGTTAGGGTTAGGATTAGGTTTAGGGTGAGGGCTAGGGTGAGGGTGAGGATTAGGGTTAGGGTTAGGCTTAGGGTCAGGGTAAGCGTTAGTGTTAGGGTGAGGGTAAGTGTTAGGGTGAGGGTTAGGTTTAGGCTTAGGGTTAGGGCTAGTGTTAGGGTTAGGGTGATGGTTAGGGTTAGTGTGAGGGTTAGTGTTAGGGTTAGCGTTAGTGTTATGGTGAGGGTAAATGTTAGGGTGAGGGTTAAGGTTAGGGTGAGGCTTATGGTTAGAATGAGGGTTAGGGTTAGGGTTAGGGTTATTGTTTGTGTTAGGTTTAGGGTTAGGATGAGGGTTAGGGTTAGGATTAGGGTGAGGGTGAGGGCTAGGGTGAGGGTGAGGGTTAGGGTTAGGTCTAGGCGTAGGCTTAGGTTAGGGCTGATGCTGAGGGTGAGGTTGAGGGTTAGGGTTAGCGTGATGGTTCGGTTATGGTTAGGCTGAGGGTTAGGATGAGGGTTAGGGTTAGGGTTAGGGATAGGTTGAGGGTGACAGTAAGGTTAAAATTGAGGGTTAGGTTTAGCACTAGGGTTAGGGTGAGGGCTAGGTTTAGGGTGAGGGTTTGGGTTAGGGTTAGAGTTACGGTGAGGGTTAGTTTTAAGTTTAGGTTTAGGATTATTGTTCTTCTTAGGGTTAGGGTTAAGTTTAAGGTACGGGTGAGGGTGAGGGTGAGGTTGAGGGTTAGGGTTAGGGTTAGAATGAGGTTTAGAGTTAGGGTTAGTGTTAGGGTGAGGGTGAGGTTTAGGGTTATTGTTAGGGTTAGGGTTAGGGTTAGTGTGAGTGTTAGGGTTAGGTTTAATGTTATGGTTTGGGTTATGGTGAGGGCTAGTGTGAGGGTGAGTGTTAGGGTTAGGCTTAGGCTTAGGCTTAGTGTTAAGCTGAGGGTGGGGTGAGGGTTAGGGTTAGGCTTAGGCTTAGGGTTAGACTGAGGGTGAGGGTGAAGGATAGGTTTAGGGTGAGGGTGAGGTTTAGGGTTAGGGTTAGCGTTAGGGAGCGGGTTAGTGTGAGGGGTAGGGTTAGGGTTAGTGTTACAGTTACAGTGAGGGTGACGGTGACTGTGATGGTTAAGCGTAGCCTTAGGCTTAGGTTTATGCTTAGGCCGAGCTTGAGGGTGAAGGTGAGGGTAAGGATTAGGGTGATTGTTAGAGTTTTAGGGTTAGGGTGAGGGTTACGGTTAGGTTTAGGGTGAGGTTTAGGTTTAAGATTAGGGCTAGGGTCAGTGCTAGGGTGAGGTTGAGGGTTAGGGTTAGAGTTAGGGTGAGGTTTAGGGTTAGGGTTAGGGTGAGTGTTAGGGTGAGGATTACGGTGAGCATGAGTGTTAGGGTTAGGGTGAGGGTTAGGGTTAGGGTGAGGGTGATGGTGAGGGTTAGATTAGGGTTAGGGTTAGTGTTATTGTTAGTGTTATGGTCAGTTTTCAGTTCACAGTGAGGGTGAGGCTGAGGTGAGGGTTAGGTTTAGGGTTAGGGTGAGGTTTAGATTAAGGTTAGGGTAAAGGTTAGGGTGAGGGTTTGGGTTAGGGTTAGGATTAAGGTGAGGGTGAGTGTTAGGGTTAAGGTGATAGTGTTATTGTTAGTGTTAGGGTTAGAGTTACGGCGAAGGTGAGGGTGAGTGTGAGGGTTAGGGTTAGGGTGAGGTTTAGGGTTAGTGTTGGGTTTAGGTTGAGGGTGAGGGTGAGGTTTACGGTTAGATTTAGGGGGAGGGGGAGGTTTAGGGTGAGGTTTAGGGTTAGGGTTAGTGTTAGGGTTAGGGTTAGGGTGAGGGTTAGGATGAGGGTTAGTGTTAGGGTGAGGGTTAGATTTAGGGTTAGGATTAGGATTAGGTTTAGTGTTAGGGTGAGTGTTTGGGTTAGGCTTAGGGTTAGGGTTAGGCTTAGCGTTAAGCTGAGGGTGAGGGTGAGGGTGAGGTTTAGGGTTAGGGTTTGGGTTAGGGTTAGCGTTTGAGTGAGAGTTAGGGTTAGGGTGAGAGGATGAGGATTAGGGTTAGGATTAGTGTTAGGGTTAGGGTTAGGGTGAGGGTTAGGATGAGGTGATGTTTCAGATTAGGGTTAGGGTGAGGGTGAGGGTGAGTTTGAGTGTTAGGGTAAGGGATAGGGAGAGGTTTAGGGTTAGGTTTAGTGTTAGGTTTAGGGTTAGGGTGAGGGTTAGTGTTAGGGTTAGGGTAAGTGTTAGGGTGAGGGTTAGGGTTATGGTGACGGTTATGGTTACAATGAGGGTTAGGGTTAGGTTTAGGGTTATTGTTAGGGTTAGGGTTATGGTTAATGTGAGGGTTAGTGTTAGGTTTAGGGTGAGGTTTATATTAAGGATTAGGGTTAGAGTTAGTGTTAGGGTGAGGGTGAGGTTTAGAATTAAAGTTAACGTTAGTTTTAATGTTAGGGTTAGCGTGAGGGTTAGTGTGTGGGTTAGGGTTAGGGTTAGGGTGAGTGTTAGGATGAGGTGTAGGGTTAGGATTAGGGTTAGGGTGAGCGCTAGAGTGATGGTTAATGTGAGGGTTAGTGTTAGGGATAGGGTTAGGATTAAGATTAGGTTTAGATTGAGGGTGAGTGTGAGGGTTAGGGTTAGGGTTAGGGTTAGAGTGAGTGTTAGGGTTAAGATTTGGTTTAGGATTAGGGTGAGTGTTAGGGTTAGGGTTAGGGTGAGGGTGAGGGTTAGGGTTAGGGTTAGTGTGAAAGTTAGGGTTATGGTGAGGGTTATGTTTAGGGTGAGGGTTAGGGTTAGGGTTAGGGTTAGGGTGAGGGCTAGGGTGAGGGCTAGGGTTAGAGTGAGGTTTAGGTTTAGGGTTAGGGTGAGTTTTAGGGTGAGGGTGAGGTTTTGGGTTAGGGTTAGGATGAGTTTTAGGGTTATGGTTAGGGTTCCGGGTAAGGCGAAGTTGAGGGTAAGGGTTAGATTTAGGGTTAATGTTAGGTTTAGGGTGAAGTTTATCGTTAGGCTTAGGGTCAGGGTTAGGGTTAGGGTGAGGGTTTGGGTTAGGGTTAGAGTTACGGTGAGGGTGAATTTTAAGTTTAGGTTTTGGGTCATGGTTATTCTTAGGGTTAGAGTTAAGGTTAAGGTTAAGCTAAGCGTGAGGGTGAGGGTGATGTTGAGTGTTAGGTTTAGGGTTAGGATGAGGTTTAGAGTTAGGGTTAGTGTTAGGGTGAGGGTGAGGTTTAGGGTTATTTTTAGGGTTAGGGTTAGGGATAGTGTGAGTTTTAGGGTTAGGTTTAGTCTTATGGTTTGGGTTATGGTGAGGGCTAGTGTGAGGGTGAGGGTTAGGGTTAGGGTTAGGTTTAGGCTTAGTGTTAAGCTGAGGGTGCGGGTGAGGGTTAGGGTTAACCTTAGGCCTAGGCTTATGCTTAGGCTGAGCTTGAGGGTGAAGGTGAGTGTTAGGGTTAGGGTGATTGTTAGAGTTTTAGGGTTAGGGTGAGGTTTAGGGTGACGGTTAGGGTGAGGCTTATGATGAGGTTTAGGTTTAAGATTAGGGCATGTCAAAACCAGCTTTACAATGTCGGTGTGGGGGGGAGGGGGTATAATTGGGTGGGAGGCTGGGAAGGGAGGTGAAGGGTAAACAAGGGAGGAGGCTGCAATGCTTGGTAAGAAATGTATGCATTATCCTGCCCATGTAATTGTAGCCCCTCTGTACAGTATCTTCTCAAATAAAATAAAATTAAATTAAAAAAAGAAAAAGAAAAACCAAAAAAAAAAAGATTAGGGCTAGGGTGAGTGCTAGGGTGAGGGTGAGGGTTAGGGTTGGAGTTAGGGTGCGGTTTAAGGATAGGGTTAGGTTTAGGGTTAGGGTGAGTGTTAGGGTGAGTGTTACATTGAGGGTGAGGGTTAGGGTTAGGGTGAGGGTTAGGGTTAGTGTGAGGTTGAGGGTAAGATTAGGGTAGGGTTATTGTTATTGTTAGTGTTATGGTTAGGTTTAATTTTACAGTGAAGGTGAGGCTGAGGGTGAGGGTTAGATTTAGGGTTAGGGTTAGGTTTAGGTTAGGGTTAGGGTAAGGGTTAGGGTGAGGGTTTGGGTCAGGTTTACGATTATGGTGAGGGTGAGTGTTAGGTTTGGGGTGAGGGTTAGTGTTATTGTTAGGGTTAGGGTTAGAGTTACGGTGAAGGTGAGGGTGAGGGTGAGGGTTAGGGTTAGGGTGAGGTTTAGGGTTAGAGTTAGGTTTAGGGTGAGGGTGAGGGTGAGTTTTAGGGTTATATTTAGGGTTAGATTGATGGTTAGGGTGAGGTTTAGGGTTATGGTTAGTGTTAGGGTGAGGGTTAGGATGAGGGTGAGAGTTAGGGTGAGCTTTAGAGTTAGGGTTAGGATTAGAATTAGGGTTAGTGTTAGGGTGAGTGTTTGGGTTAGGCTCAGGGTTAGGGTTAGGCTTAGCGTTAAGCTGAGGGTGAGGGTGAGGGTGAGGATTAGGGTTAGGGTTTGGGTTAGGGTTAGCGTTTGGGTGAGAGTTAGTGTTAGGGTTAGGATGAGGATTAGGGTTAGGATTAGTGTTAGGGTTAGGTTTAGGTTGAAGTTTAGGATGGGGGTGATGTTTAGGATTAGGGTTAGGGTGAGGGTGAGGGTGAGTTTTACGGTTAGAGTTAGGGTTAGGGTAAGGGATAGGGTGAGGTTTAGGGTTAGGGTTAGTGTTAGGGTTAGGGTTAGGGTGAGGGTTAGTGTTAGGGTGAGGGTTAGGTTTAGGGTTAGGATTACGATTAGGGTTAGTGTGAGGGTGAGTATGAGGGTTAGGGTTAGGGTTAGGTTTAGGCTTAGGGATAGGCTGAGGGTGAGGGTGAGGGTGAGGGTTAGCGTTAGGGTGAGGGTGAGGTTTAGGGTTAGAGTTAGTGTTATGTTGAGGTTTATTGTGAGGGTTAGAGTTAGGGTTAGTGTTAGGGTTAGGGTTAGGGTGAGTGTTAGGGTTAGGGTGAGGGTTAGGGTTAGGGATAGCGTTAGGTTTAGGATTAGGTTTTGGGTGAGGTTGAGTGTGAGGGTTATGATTAGGGTTATGAATATGCTTAGGGTTAGGCTGAGGGTGAGGTTGAGGGTTAGGGTTAGGGTGAGGGTTATTATGAGTGTTAGATTTAGGATTAGGATTAGGGTAAGGGCTAGAATGAGGGTGAGGTTTAGGGTTAAGGTTAGGGGGAGGTTTAGGGTGAGGATTAAGTTTAGGCATAGGGTGAGGGTTAGGGTTAAGGTTATGATGAAGGTGAGGGTTAGGGTAAGGTTGAGGGTTAGGATTAGGTCTAGGTTTAGGGTGAGTGTTAGGGTTAGGGTGAGGGCTAGGATGAGGGTGAGGTTTAGGGTTAGGGTGAGGTTTAGGGTTAGAATGATGGATAGGGTTAGTGTGAGGATTAGTGTTAGGGTTGGGGTTAGTGTTAGGGTGAGGGTAAGTGTTATGGTGAGATTTAGGGTTATGTTGACATTTATGGTTACAATGAGGGTTAGGGCTAGATTTAGGGTTATTGTTAGGGTTAGGGTTAGGGTTTCAGTTATTGTTAGGGTGAGGGTTAGGGTTCTGTTTAGGTTGAGGTTTATATTAAGGGTTAGGGTTAGAGTTAGGGTTAGGGTGATGGTGTGGTTTAAGGTTAGAGTTAGCGTTAGTGTTAGTGTTAGAGTTAAGGTGAGGGTTAGAGTGAGGTTTAGGGTTAGGCTTAATCTTAGGGTTAGGCTTAGGCTTAGGCCAAGACTGAGGGTGAGGGTTAGGGTTAGGGTTAGGTTGAGGGTTAGGGTTAGGGTTAGAGTGAGTGTTAGGATGTGGTGTAGTGTTAGGATTAGGGTTAGGGTGAGCGCTAGGGTGATGGTTAATTTGAGGGTTAGGGTTAGGGATAGGGTTAGGTGTAGGATTAGGTTTAGATTGAGGGTGAGTGTGAGGGTTAGGGTGAGGGTTAGGCTCAGGCTTAGGGTTAGAGTGAGTGTTAGGGTTAGGGTTTGGTTTAGGGTGAGGGTGAGGGTTAGGGTTAGGGTTAGGGTGAGGGTGAGGGTGAGGGTTAGGGTTAGGTTTAGTGTGAAAGTTAGGGTTATGGTGAGGGTTAGGGTTAGGGTTAGGTGAGGGTGAGGGTGAGGGTTAGGGTTAGGTTTAGTGTGAAATTTAGGGTTATGGTGAGGGTTAGGGTTAGTTTTAGGTTTAGGGTGAGGGCTAGGGTGAGAGTGAGGTTTAGGGTTAGGGTTAGGGTGAGGTTTAGGTTGAGGGTGAGGTTTAGGGTTAGGGTTAGGGTGAGGTTTAGGGTTATGGTTAGGGTTACGGTTAAGGCGAGGTTGAGGGTTAGGATTAGAGTTAGGTTTAGCGTGAGGTTTAGGGTGAGGGTTAGTGTTAGTGTTAGTGTTAGGGGTAGGGTTAGGATGAGGGTTAGTGTGAGGGTGAGGGTTATGGTAAGGCCTAGGTTTAGGATTAGGATTAAGGTGAGGGTGAGTGTGAGGGTTAGTGTTAGTGTTAGTGTTAGGGTTAGCATTAGGGTTAGGGTGAGGGTGAGGTTTAGCTTTAGGGTTAGGTTTAGAGTGAGGGTTAGGGTGAAGGTTATGGTGAGGGTTAGGGATAGGATTAGCGTTAGGGTATGTGCTAGAACCAGCAACACTGTTAGGGTTAGGGTTAGAGTGAGGGTTGGGGTGAGTTTTAGATTTAGGGTTAGTGTTAGTGTTAGGATTAGGATTAGGGTTACGGTGACTGTGAGTGTGACCGTTAAGGTTAGGGTTAGTGTTAGGCTTAGGGTTAGGCTGAGGCTGAGGGTGAGGGTGAGGGTTAGATTTAGGGTGAGTGTTTGGTTTAGGGTTAGACTGAGGGTTAGGGTGAGGGTTAGGGTTGGATTAGGGTTAGGGTATGTCCTAGGGTGAGGATTAGGATTAGTTTTAGGTTTAGGGTGAGGTTAAGCATTAGGTTTAGGGTCAGGGTTAGGGTTAGGGTGACGGTTTGGATTAGCGTTAGAGTTACGGTGAGGGTGAGTTTTAAGTTTAGGTTTCGGGTTATGGTTATTCTTAGGGTTAGGGTTAAGTTTTACGTTAAGGTAAGGGTGAGGTTGAGGGTGATGTTGAGGGTTAGGGTTAGGGTTAGGATGAGGTTTAGAGTTAGGTTTAGTTTTAGGGTGAGGGTGAGGTTTAGGTTTATTTTTAGGGTTAGGGTTAGGGCTAGTGTGAGTGTTAGGGTTAGGTTTAGTGTTATGGTTAGGGTTATGGTTTCGGCTAGTGTGAGTGTAAGGGTTAGTGTTAGGCTTAGGCTTAGGCTTAGTGTTAAGCTGAGGGTGAGGATGAGGGTTAGGTTAAGGCTGAGGGTGAGGTTTAGGGTTAGGGTTAGCGTTAGGGTGCTAGTGTGAGGGTTAGGGGTAGGGTTAGTGTTACGGTTACGGTGAGGGTGAGGGTGAGTGTCAGTGTTAGGCTTAGCCTTAGGCTTAGGCTTATGCTTAGGCCGAGCTTGAGGGTGAAGGTGAGGGTTAGGTTTAGGTTGATTTTTAGGGTATTAGGGTTAGGGTGAGGGTTAGCTTTAGGGTTAGGGTGAGGTTTAGGGTGAGGTTTAGGTTTAAGACTAGGGCTAGGTTGAGTGCTAGTTTGAGGGTGAGGGTTAGTGTTAGAGTTAGGGTGAGTTTCAGGGTTAGGTTTAGGGTTAGGGTGAGTGTTATGGTGAGGGTTACAGTGAGGGTGAGTGATAGGTTTATGGTGAGGGTTAGGGTTAGTGTGAGGTTGAGGGTAAGTTTAGAGTTACGGTTATTGTTATTGTTATTGTTATGGTGAGGTTTAAGTTTACAGTGAGGGTGAGGCTGAGGGTGAGGGTTAGGTTTAGGGTTAGGGTGAGGTTTAGGTTAGGGTTAGGGTAAGGGTTAGGGTGAGGTTTTGGTTTAGTTTTATGATTACGGTGAGGGTGAGTGTTAGGTTGAGGGTGAGGGTTAGTGTTATTGTTAGGGTTAGGGTGAGTTACGGTGAAGGTGAGGGTGAGTGTGAGGGTTAGGGTTAGGGTGAGGTTTAGGGTTAGGGTTAGGTTTAGGGTGAGGGTGAGGGTGAGGTTTAGGGTTAGATTTAGGCTTAGGGTGAGGTTTAGATTGAGATTTAGGGTTTGTGTTAGGATGAGGGTTAGTGTTAGGGTGAGGGTTAGGATGAGGGTGAGGGTTAGGTTGAGGTTTAGAGTTAGGGGTAGGATTAGGGTTAGCATTAGGGTGAGTGTTTGGGTTAGACTTAGGGTTAGGGTTTGGCTTAGCATTAAGCTGAGGGTGAGGGTGAGGGTGAGGATTAGGGCTTGGATTTGGGTTAGGGTTAGCGTTTGGGTGAGAGTTAGGGTTAGGGTTAGGGTGAGAGTTAGGATGAGGATTAGGGTTAGGATAAGTGTTAGGGTTAGGGTTAGGGTGAGGGTTAGGATGATGTTGATGTTTAGGATTAGGATTAGGGTGAGGTTGAGGGTGAGTTCTAGGGTTAGATTTAGGGTTAGAGTAAGGGATAGGGTGAGGTTTAGGGTTAGGGTTAGTGTTAGGGTTAGGGTTAGGGTGAGGATTAGTGTTAGGGTGAGGGTTAGGTTTAGGGTTAGGATTAGGATTAGGGTTAGTGTGAGTGTGAGTATGACGGTTATGGTTAGGGTTAGGTTTAGGCTTAGGTATAGGCTGAGGGTGAGGTTGAGGGTGAGGTTTAGGGTTAGGGTGACAGTGAGATTTAGGGTTAGAGTTAGTGTTAAGTTGAGGTTTTGTGTGAGGGTTAGTGTTAGGGTTAGTGTTAGGGATAGGGTTAGGTTTAGGATTAGGTTTTGGGTGAGGTTGAGTGTGAGGGTTATGGTTAGGATTATGATTAGGCTTAGGGTTAGGCTGAGGGTGAGGGTGAGGTTTAGGGTTTGGGTGAGTGTTAGGTTTATTGTTAGGGTGAGGGTTAGGATGAGGAATAGGTTTTGGATTAGGATTAGGGTGAGGGCTAGCATGAGGTTGAGGGTTAGGGTTAGGTTTAGGGTGAGGTTTAGGGTTAGATTTAAGTTTAAGCATAGGGTGGGGGTTATGGTTACGGTTATGATGAGGGTGAGGTTTAGGGTAAGTTTGATGGTTAGGATTAGGTCTAGGTTTAGGGTGAGGGTTAGGGTTAGGTTGAGGGCTAGGGTGAGGGTGAGGTTTAGGGTTAGGATGATGATTAGTGTTAGAGTGAGGATTAGTGTTAGGGTTAGGATTAGTGTTAATGTGAGGGTAAGTGTTAGGGTGAGGGTTAGGTTTATGGTGACGGTTATGGTTACAATGAGGGTTAGATTTAGTTTTAGTGTTATTGTTAGGGTTAGGGTTAGGGTTGAGGTTACTGTGAGGGTGAGGTTTAGGGTTCTGTTTAGGGTGAGGTTTATATTAAGGTTTAGGGTTAGGGTTGGTGTTAGGTTTAGGAGTAGGGTTACGGTGACTGTGAGTGTGACAGTTAGGGTTAGGGTTAGTGTTAGGCTTAGGGTTAAGCTGAGGCTGAGGGTGAGGGTGAGGGTTAGACTTAGGGTGAGGGTTTTGTTTAGGGTTAGAGTGAGGGTTAGTGTGAGGGTTAGGGTTAGATTAGGTTTAGGGTATGTCCTAGGTTGAGGATTAGGGCTAGTGTTAGGTTTAGCGTGAGGGTGAGGTTGAGGTTTAGGGTTAGATGTAGGGTTAAGGTGAGGTTTAGGGTGAGGTTTAGGGTTAGGGTTAGTGTTAGGTATAGGGTTAGGGTGAGGGTTAGGATGAGGGTGAGGATTAGGGTGAGGTTTAGTGTTAGGTCTAGGATTAGGATTAGGGTTAGCATTAGGGTGAGTGTTTGGATTAGGCTTAGGGTTAGGGTTAGGCTTAGCATTAAGCTGAGGGTGAGGGTGAGGGTGAGGGTGAGGATTAGGTTAGGGTTAGTGTTTGGGTGAGAGTTAGTGTTAGGGTTAGGGTGAGAGTTAGGATGAGGATTAGGGTTAGGATTAGTGTTAGGGTTAGGTTTAGTGTGAGGGTTAGGATGAGGGTGATGTTTAGGGTTAGGGTTAGGGTGAGAGTGAGGGTGAGGTTTAGGATTAGAGTTAGGGTTAGTGTGAGGGATAGGGTGAGGTTTAGGGTTAGGGTTAGTGATAGGGTTAGGGTTAGGGTGAGGGTTAGTGTTAGGGTGAGGGTTAGGTTTAGGGTTAGGATTAGGATTAGGGTTAGTGTGAGGGTGAGTATGAGGTTTAGGGTTAGGGTTAGGTTTAGGCTTAGGGATAGGCTGAGGGTGAGGGTGAGGGTGAGGGTTAGAGTTAGGGTGAGGGTTAGTTTTAGGGTTAGAGTTAGTGTTAAATTGAGATTTACTGTGAGGGTTAGTGTTCGGTTTAGTGTTAGGGTTAGGGTTAGTGTGAGGGTTAAGGTGAGGGTTAGGGTTAGGGATAGGATTAGGTTTAGGATGAGGTTTTGGGTGAGGTTGCGTGTGAGGGTTATGTTTAGTGTTATGATTATGCTTACGGTTAGGCTGAGGGTGAGGGTGAGGTTTAGGTTTAGTGTGAGGTTTAGGTTTAGGGTTACGGTGAGGGTTAGGATGAGGGTTAGGTTTAGCATTAGGATTAGGGTGAGGGCTAGCATGAGGGTGAGGTTTAGGGTTAGGTTTAGGTTGAGGTTTAGGGTTAGGATTATTTTTAGGCATAGGATGGGTGTTAGCGTTAAGGTTATGGTGAGGGTGAGGGTTAGGGTAAGTTTGAGGGTTAGGATTAGGTCTAGGTTTAGGGTGAGGGTTAGGTTGAGGGCTAGGGTGAGGGTGAGGTTTAGGGTTAGGGTGAGGTTTAGGGTTAGGGTGATGGTTAGGGTTAGTGTTAGGATTAGTGTTAGGGTTAGGGTTAGTGTTAGGGTGAGGGTAAGTGTTAGGGTGAGGGTTAGGGTTATGGTGACGGTTATGGTTACAATGAGGGTTAGGTTTAGGTTTAGTGTTATTGTTAGGGTTAGGGTTAGGGTTACGGTTACTGTGAGAGTGAGGGTTAGGGTTCTGTTTAGGGTGAGGTTTATATTAAGGGTTAGGGTTAGAGTTAGGGTTAGGGTGAGGTTTAGGGCTAGAGTTAGCTTTAGTGTTAGTGTTAGAGTTAGAGTGAGGGTTAGTGTGAGGGTTAGGGTTAGGCTTAAGCTTAGGGTTAGGCTTAGGCTTAGGCCGAGAGTGAGGGTGAGGGTTAGGGTTAGGGTTAGGGCAAGGGTTAGGGTTAGCGTTAGGCTGAGTGTTAGGATGAGGTGTAGGGTTAGAATTAGGGTTAGGGTGAGTGCTAGGGTGATGGTTAATGTGAGGGTTAGGGTTAGGGATAGGGTTACATTTAGGATTAGGTTTAGATTGAGGGTAAGTGTGAGGGTTAGGGTTAGGGTTAGGCTTAGGTTTAGAGTCAGTGTTAGGGTTAGGGTTTGGTTTAGGGTGAGGGTGAGGGTTAGGGTTAGGGTTAGGTTGAGGATGAGGGTTAGGATTAGGGTTAGTGTGAAATTTAGGGTTATGGTGAGGGTTATGGTTAGGGTGAGGGTTAGGGTTAGGGTTAGGGTTAGGGGAGGGCTAGGGTGAGAGTGAGGTTTAGGGTTAGTGTTAGGGTGAGGTTTAGGGTGAGGGTGAGGTTTAGGGTTAGGGTTAGGGTTACGGTGAGGGTGAGTGTCAGGGTTAGGGTGAGGGTTAGTGTTATTGTTAGGTTTAGGGTTAGATTTACTGCGAAGGTGAGGGTGACTTTGAGGGTTATGGTTAGGGTGAGGTTTAGGGTTAGGGTTAGATTTAGGGTGAGGGTGAGGGTGAGGTTTAGTGTTCGTTTTAGGGTTAAGGTGAGGGTTATGGTAAGGTTTAGGATTAGGGTTAGAGTTAGGGTTTGGGTTTGTGTGAGGGTTAGGATTAGGGTGAGGGTCTTAGGTGAGGGTTTGGGTTAGGGTTAGGATTAGGATAAAGGTTAGTGTTAGGGTGAGTGTTTCGGTTAGGCTTAGGTTAAGGTTAGGCTTAGGGTTAAGCTGAGGGTGAGGGTGAGGTTGAGGGTTAGGGTTAGGGTTTGTGTTAGGGTTAGCGTTTGAGTGAGAGTTAGGGTTAGGGTTAGGGTGAGAGTTAGGATGAGGATTAGGTTTAGGATTAGTGTTAGGGTTAGTGTTAGGGTGAGGGTTAGGATGAGGGTGATGTTTAGGATTAGGTTTAGGATGAGGGTGAGGGTGAGGTTTAGGGTTAGAGTTAGGGTTAGAGTGAGGGATAGGGTGAGGTTTAGGGTTAGAGTTAGTGTTGAGATTTACTGTGAGTGTTAGTGTTAGGTTTAGTGTCAGGGTTAGGGTTAGGGTGAGGGTTAGGGTGAGGGTTAGTGTTAGGGATAGGTTTAGGTTTAGGATTAGGTTTTGGGTGAGGTTGAGTGTGAGGGTTATGGTTAGGGTTATGTTTAGGCTTAGGGTTAGGCTGAGGGTGAGGGTGAGGTTTAGGTTTAGGGTGAGGTTTAGGTTTAGGGTTAGGGTGAGTGTTAGGATGAGGGTTAGGTTTAGGTTTATGGTTAGGGTGTGGGCTATCATGAGGATGAGGTTTAGGGTTACAGTTCGGGTGAGGTTTAGGGTTAGGATTAGGTTTAGGCATAGGGTGGGGATTAGGGTTAAGGTTATGATGAGAGTGAGGGTTAGGGTAAGGTTGAGGGTTATGATTAGGTCTAGGTTTAGGGTGAGGTTTATGGTTAGGGTGATGTTTAGGGTTAGGGTGAGAATTAGTGTTAGGGTTAGGGTTAGTGTTAACGTGAGGGGAAGTGTTAGGGTGAGGGTTAGGTTTATGGTGATGCTTAGGGTTACAATGAAGGTTAGGGTTAGGTTTAGAGTTATTGTTAGAGTTATGGTTAGCGTTACGGTTACTGTGAGGGTGAGGGTTAGGGTTCGGTTTAGGGTGAGGTTTATATTAAGGGTTACGGTTAGAATTAGGGTTTGGGTGAGAGTGAAGTTTAGGGTTAGAGTTAGCGTTAGTGTTACTGTTAGTGTTAGGGTGAGGGTTATTGTGAGGGTTAGTTTGAGGGTTAGGGTTAGGATTAAGCTTAGGTTTAGGTTTAGGCTTAGGCTGAGATTGAGGGTTAGGGTTAGGGTTAGGGTGAGGGCTAGGGTGAGAGTGAGGTTTAGGGTTAGGGTTAGGGTGAGGTTTAGGGTGAGAGTGAGGTTTAGGGTTAGGGTTAGGGTGAGGTTTAGGGTTAGGGTTAGGGTTACAGTTAAGGCGAGGGTGAGGGATAGGATTAGAGCTAGGGTTGGGGTGAGGGTTAGGGTGAGGATTAGTGTTAGTGTTAGGGGTAGGGGTAGGGTTAGGCTGAGAGTTAGGTGAGGGTGAGGGTTAGGGTAAGGTTTAGGATTAGGATTAGGGATAAGGTGAGGGTGAGTGTGAGGTTAGTGTTTGTGTTAGGGTTAGGGTTAGCATTAGGGTTAGGGTGAGGGTGAGGGTTAGATTTAGGTTTAGGTTTAGAGCGAGGGTAAGGTTGAGGCTTATGTTGAGTGTTAGGGATAGGATTAGCGTTAGGTTATGTGCTAGGATGAGCAATAGGTTTAGGGTTAGCTTTAGAGTGAGGGTTAGGGTGAGGGATAGGTTTAGGTTTAGTGTTAGGGTTAGGGTTGGTGTTAGGGTTAGGATTAGGGTTACGGTAACTGTGAGTGTGACAGTTGTTGTTAGGGTTAGTGTTTTGCTTAGGGTTAGGCTGAGGCTAAGGGTGAGGGTGAGGGTTAGATTTAGGGTGAGGGTTTGGTTTAGGGTTAGAGTGAGGGTTAGGATGAGGGTTAGGGTTGGATTAGGGTTAGGGTATGTCCTAGGGTGAAGATTAGGGTTAGTGTTAGGTTTATGGTGAGGTTTATCGTTAGGGTTAGCGTCAGGGTTAGGGTTAGTGTGAGGGTTTGGGTTAGGGTTATAGTTACGGTGAAGGTGAAATTTAAGTTTAGGTTTAGGGTTATGGTTATTCTTAGGGTTAGGGTTAAGGTTATGATGAACGTGAGGGTTAGGTTAAGGTAGAGGTTTAGGATTAGGTCTAGGTTTAGGGTGAGGGTTAGGGTTAGGGTGAGGGCTAGGGTGACGGTGAGGTTTAGGGTTAGGGTGAGGTTTAGGTTAGGGTGATGGTGAGGGTTAGTGTGAGGATTAGTGTTAGGGTTGGGGTTAGTGTTAGGGTGAGGGTAAGTGTTAGGGTGAGGGTTAGGGTTATGGTGACGGTTATGGTTACAATGAGGGTTAGGTTCACTTTTAGTGTTATTGTTAGGGTTAGGGTTAGGCTTACCGTTACTATGAGGGTGAGAGTTAGGTTTCGGTTTAGGGTGAGGTTTATATTAAGGGTTAGGGTTAGAATTAGGGTTAGGGTGAGGGTGAGGTTTAGGGTTAGAGTTAGCGTTAGTGTTACTGTTAGGGTTAGGGTGAGGGTTAGTGTGAGGGTTAGGGTTAGGGTTAGGGTGAGTGTTACGATGAGGTGAAGTGTTAGGATTAGGGTTAGGGTGAGCACTAGGGTGATGGTTCATGTGAGGGTTAGGCTTAGGGATAGGGATAGTTTTAGGATTAGGTTTAGATTGAGGGTGAGTGTGAGGGTTAGGGTTAGAGTTAGGCTTAGGGTTCGAGTCAGTGTTAGGGTTAGCGTTTGGTTTAGGGTGAGGGTGAGGATTAGGTAAGGGTTAGGGTGATGATGAGGGTGAGGGTTAGGGTTAGGTTTAGTGTGAAAGTCAGAGTTATGGTGAGGGTTATGGTTAGGGTGAGGGTTAGGGTTAAGGTTAGGGTTAGGGTGAGGGCTAGGGTGAGAGTGAGGTTTAGGGTTAGGGTTAGGGTAAGGTTTAGGGTTAGTGTTAGGGTGAGGTTTAGGGTTATGGTTAGGGTTACGGTTAAGGCAAAGGTGAGGGTTAGGATTAAAATTAGGGTTAGGTTGAGGGTTAGGGTGAGGGTTTGTTTTAGTGTTAGTGTTAGGGGTTGGATTAGGATGAGGGATAGGGTGAGGGTTAGGGTTAGGGATAGGGTTAGTTTTAAGATTAGGTTTAGGGTGAGGGTGAGTGTGAGCGTTAGGGTTAGGGTTAGGCTTAGGCTTAGGGTTAGGGTGTGGGTTAGGGTGAGGGTGCGTCTGATGATTAGTGTTAGGTTTAGGGTTAGGGTTAATGTTATGTTTAGGGTCACAATCAGGATTAGTGTTACGCCTAGGGTTAGGCTTAGGGTTAGGCTGAGGGTGAGGGTGGGGGTTAGGATTAGGGTTAGGTTTCGGGTTAAAATTAGTGTTATTGTCAGTGTTATGGTTTTGGTTATGTTTGCGGTGAGGGTGAGGCTGAGGGTGAGGGTTACGTTTAAGTTTAGGCTTAGGCTTAGGGTTAGGCTGAGGGTGAGATTGGGGGTGAGGAATAGGTTTTGGGTGATGGTTAGGGTGCGGGTTAGGGTGAGGGTTAGGATGAGGGACAGGGTTAGGATTAGGTTTAGAGTGAGGGCTAGGGTGAGGTTGAGTGTTAGGGTTAGGGTTAGGCTTAAACTTAGGTTTAGGCTGAGGGTGAGGGTGAGGGTGAGTGATAGGGTTAGGGTGATGGATAGGGTTAGGGTTAGGGTGAGTGTTAGAATGAGGGTTAGGGTTAGGGTGACTGTTAGGGTGAGCGTGAAGGTCAGAGTAAAGATGAGGGTTAGGCTGAGGTTGAATATTGCCCTAAGGGTGAGGGTTAGGATTAGGGTCATTGTTAGGGTAAGGATTAGGGTTAGGGTGAAGGATAGATTGAGGATTAGGGTTAGGGTTAGTGTGAGGTTTAGGGTGAGGATGAGGGTTAGTGTTAGGGTGAGGGTTAGGGTTAGAATTAAGATTAGGGTGGGGGCTAGGTTGACGCTGAGGGTTAGGGTTAGGGTTAGGGTGAGGTTTAGGGTTAGGGTGACAGTTAGCGTTACTGTGAGGGTTAGTGTGAGAGTTAGGGTTAGTGTTAGGGTGAGGGTAAGTGTTAGGGTGAGGGTTAAGGTTAGGTTAAGGCTTAGGTTTAGGGTGAGGGTTAGGGTTAGGGTTTGGGTTAGGGTGTGGTTGAGGCTGAGAGTTAGGTTTAGAGTTAGGGTTAGGGTTAGGTTTAGGGTTAAGGTTAGGATTATGGTGAGGGTTAGGCTTAGGCTAAGGGTTAGACTGAAGTTGAGGGTGAGGGTGGGGTTGCGGATTAGGTTTAGGGTTATGGTTAGGTTTAGGTTTATTGTTAGTGTTATGGTTCAGGTTAAGTTTGCGGTGAGGGTGAGGTTGAGGGTGAGGGTTATGGTTATGGTTAGGGTCAGGGTTAGGGTTAGGGTTAGGGTTAGTTTTATTGTTAGGGTTAGGGTTAGAGTTACGGTGAGGTTGAGGGTGAGAGTGAGGGTTTTGTTTAGGGTCAGGGTGAAGTTTAGGGTTAGAGTTAGGGTGAGGGGGAGGGTTAGGGTGAGGGTTAGGTTTAGGTTTAGTTTTAGGGTTAGGGGAGGGAGGAGGGTTAGGTTGAGGTTTAGGGATAGGGTTAGGTTTAGCTTTAGGGTTAGGGTGAGGGTGAGTATGAGGGTTAGTGTGAGGGTTAGGCTTAGGCTTAGGGTTAGGCTGGGGGTGAGGATTAGGGTTAGGGTGATTGTTCAGGTTAGGTTTAGTGTTATTGTTAGGGTTAGGTTTAGAGTTACGGTGAGGGTGTGGGTGCGGGTGAGGGATAGGGTTAGGGTTAGGGTGAGGGTTAGGATGATGATTAGGGTTAGGATTAGAGTTAGGGTGAGTGCTAGGGTTTGGGTGAGGGTTAGGGTTAGTGTTAGGGTGAAGTTTACGGTTAGGATTAGGGTTAGGGTGAGGGTGGGTGTTACTATTAGGGTTGGGCTTAGGGTTAGGGTTTGGTTTAGGGTTAGGATTAGTGTTATTGTTAGGGTTAGGGTTAGAATTATGGTGATAGTGAGGGTACGGGTGAGGAATTTGGTTAGGGTTATGGTGGGGTATAGGGTTAGGGTTAGGGTTAGGGTTAAGGTGAGAGTGAAGTTTAGGTTTAGATCCAGTTTTAGTGGGAGGGTTAGGGTGAGGGTTAAGTTTAGGGTTAGTGTTAGGTTTAGTGTGAGGGTGAGAGTTAGGTTGAGGTTTAGGGTTGGGATTAGGGTTAGTGTGAGGCTTAGTGTTAGGGCTAGGGTTAGTGTTAGGTTGAGGGTATTTGTTAGGGTGAGGGTTTGGGTTAGGGTGAGGGTTATGGTTCAGGTGAGGGTTAGGGTTAGGGTTAGGGTTATTGTTAGGGTTAGGTTTAGTGTTACAGTTACGTTGATGGTGAGAGTGAGTGTTATATTTTGGGTTAGGATGAGGTTTAGGTTTAGGGTTAGGGTTAGCGTTAGGGTTAGAGTGAGAGTGAGGTTTAGGGTTAGAATTAGCCTTAGTGTTACAGTTAGGGTTACGGTGAGGGTTAGGGTTAAGATTAGGCTTAGGCTTAGGCTTAGGCCGAGCATGAAGTTGAGGGTTAAGGTTAGGGTTAGGGTGATGGTTAGGGTTAGGGTTAGGGTGAGGGTGAGGGAGAGGTTTAGGGTTAGATTTAGGGTTAGGGGGAGGTTTAGGATGAGGGTTAGGGTTAGGATTAGGGTTAGGGTAAGGGCTAGGGTGAGGGTGAGTTTTAGGGTTAGGGTTAGGTTGAGGTTTAGGTTAGGGTTAGGGTTAGGGTTAGCATGAGGTTGAGTGTGAGGATTAGGGTTAGGGTGAGTGTTAGGGTTAGGGTTACGTTGAGGGTTTAGCTGAGGGTGAGGGTTAGGGTTAGATTTAGGATAAGGATTAGGGTTAGGGTTTCAGTGAGTGTGAGGGTTAGGGATAGTATTTTGTTTACGGTTATGGTTAGAGTGAGGGTTATGATTAGGGCTAGGATTACGCTTATGATGAGGGTGATTGTGAGGTTTAGGGTTAGGGTGATGTTTAGTGTTAGGGTTAGGTTTAGAGTTAGGCTTAGGGTGAGGGTGAGGTTTAGGGATAGAGTTAGGTTTAGGGAGGTGTGTTAGGGTGAGGGTTATGGTTAGCCTAAGGGTTAGGGTTGGGGTGACGGTAAGGCTAAAAATGAAGGTTATGCTGAGTGTGAGGGTTATGGTAAGTGTGAGGGTAAAGTTTAGGATGAGGGTTAGGGTTAGGGTTAAGGTGAAGGTGAGGGTTAGATTGAGGATTAGTGTTAAGGTTAGTGTGAGGTTTAGGGTGAGGATGAGAGTTAAGGTTAGGGTGAGGGCTAGGGTGAGGGTGAGGGTTAGGGTTAGTGTTAGGGTGAGGTTTAGGGTTAGGGTGATGGTTAGGGTTAGTGTGAGTGTTAGGGTTAGGGTTAGGGTTAGGGTTAGGTTGAGGGTTAGGTTTAGGGTGAGGTTTATGGTTATGGTTATGGTTAGGGTGAGGGTTAGGGTTAGGGTTAGGGTTATTTTTAGTGTTAGGGTTATAGTGTTATATTTACCGTGAGGGTAAGGGTGTGGGTTAGGGTTGGGGTTAGAATGAGGTTTAGGTTTAGGATTAGGTTTAGAGTTTGGGTTAGGGTGAGGGTGAGGTTTAGGGTTAGAATTAGGGTTTGTGTTAGGGTTAGGGTTAGGGTGAGGGTTAGTGTTCGGATTAGTGTGAGGGTTAGGGTTAGGCTTAGGCTTAGGCTTAAGCTTAGGCTTAGGCTTAGCATGAGGGTGAGGGTTAGGGTTAGGGTTAGGGTGAGGGTTAGGGTTAGGGTTAATATGAGGTTTAGGTTTAGACTTAGTGTTAGGGTGAGGGCTACGGTGAGGGTTAGGGTGAGGGTTAGGGTTAGGGATAGGTTTAGGTTTCAGATTAGAGTTAGGGTGGGGTTGAGTTTGAACGTTAGGGTTAGGGATAGGTTTAGGCTTAGGGTTAGGGTGAGGGTTAGGGTTGGGGTTTGGATTAGGGTGAAGGTGAGGCTGAGGACTAGGTTTAGGTTTAGAGTTAGGTTTAGGGCTATGGTTACAGTGAGGGTTAGGGTTAGGCCTAGGGTTATGCTTAGTGTTAGGCTGAGAGTGAGGGTGGGTGTGAGGATTAGGGTTAGGGTTAGGGTTTAAATTAGGGTTATTGTTAGTGTTATGGTTTGCTTTAAGTTTGCAGTGAGGGTGAGGTTGAGGGTGAGTGTTATGGCTAGGGTCAGGCTTAGGCTTAGGGTTAGGCTGAGGGTGATCTTGGGTGTGAGGAATAGGTTTTCGGTGATATTTAGGATTATGGTTAGGGTGAGGGTTATGATGAGGGTTAGGGTTAGAATTAGGTTTAGGGTGAGGGCTAGGGTGAGGGTAAATATTAGGGTTAGGCTTAGGCTTAGGCTTGGGTTTAGGCTGAGGGTGAAGGTGAGGGTGAGGTTTAGGGTTAGGGTGATGGATAGGGTTAGGGGTAGGGTGAGTGTTTGGATGAGGGTTAGGGTTAGGGTGAGTGTTAGGGTGAGGGTGAGGGATAGTTTGAGGATTAGGGTTAGGGTTAGTGTGAGGATTAGGGTGAAGATGAGGGGTAGGGTTAGGGTTAGGGTGAGTGTTAGGTTTAGAATTAAGTTTAGGGTGTGGGCTAGGGTGAGGCTGAGGGTTAGGGTTAGGGTGAGGGTGAGGTTTAGGTTTAGGGTGAGAGTTAGGGTTACTGTGAGGGTTAGTTTTAGGGTGAGGGTAAATGTTAGGGTGAGTTTTACGTTTAGTTTTAGGGTTATTGTGAGGTTTAGGGTTAGGGGTATGGTGAGGGTGAGGATGAGGGTTAGAGTTAGGGGAGGTTTAGGGTTAGGGTTAGAGTTAGGGTTAGGGTGAGTATGAGGTTTAGGGTTAGAGTTAGGGTTCAGGTGAGGGTTAGGATGAGGGTTAAGGTTAGTGTTAGTTTTAGATTTAGGGTTAGGGTGAGGTTAAGTGTTAGGGTTATGGTTAGGATTAGGGTTAGGGTGAGGGTGAGTGTGTGGGTTAGGGTTAGGTTTAGTTTAGGCTTAGGGTTAGGCTGAGGGTTAGGTTGAAGGGGAGGGTTAGGGTTCGAGTGAGGGTTAGGGTTAAGGTTAGTGTGAGGGTTAGGATGAAGGTTAGGTTTAGGATTAGGGTTAGGGTGAGGGCTACGGTGAAGGTGAGGTTTAAGGTTAGGGTTAGGGTGAGGT
Organism: Dipodomys merriami; assembly: GCF_024711535.1. NCBI lineage: Eukaryota > Metazoa > Chordata > Mammalia > Rodentia > Heteromyidae > Dipodomys > Dipodomys merriami. The sequence continues at coordinate 2,221,487 of NW_027202471.1, read as the reverse complement.
TTAAGGTTAGGGTTAGGGTCAGTGTGAGTTTGAGGTTTAGGGTTAGAGATAGGGTTAGGGTGAGTGTTAGGGTGAGTGTTTGGCTTAGTGTTAGTGTTATAGTTATGGTTAGGGTGAGGGTTAGGGTGATGGTGTGTGTTAGGGTCAGGGTTAGGATTAGGATTAGGGTTAGGGAGAGGGGGAGTGTGAGGGTTAGAATTAGCCTTATGTTTAGGCTGAGGTTGAGGGTGAGGGTGAGTGTTAATGTTAGTTTGAGGGTTAGGTTTGGGTGTGGTTTATTGTTAGGGTTAGTGTTAGAATTAGGGTTTGGGTGAGTTTTAGGTTGAGTGTTAGTGTTAGGGTGAGGTTTAGGGTGGGGGTGACGGTAAGGGTAAACGTGAGGGTTAGGCTAAGGGTGAGGGTTAGGGTTAGGGTTAGGGTGAGATTTAGGGTTCGGGTTAAGTTTAGGGTTAGGTTGAGGGTTAGGGTAAGGGTTAGGGTGAGGGTGAGAGTTAGGGTTAGGTTGGGGTTAGGGTTAGGATTAGGTTTATGGTGAGGGCTAGTGTGAGAATGAGTGATAGGGTTAGGGTTAAGCTTAGACTTAGTTTTAGGCTGAGGGTAAGGGTGAGGCTGAGGTTTAGGGTTAGCGTGATGGATAGGTTTAGGGTTAGGGTGAGTGTGAGAATGAGGGTTAGGTTTAGGGTGACTGATAAGGGGAGCGTGACAGTAAGAGTTAAGGTGAAGGTTAGGCTGAGGGTGAATGTTCCCCTAAGGGTGAGGGTTAGGATTAGGGTCATTGTTAGGGTAAGGGTTAGGGTGAGGTTTAGTGTGAGGGTGAGGGATAGATTGAGGATTAGAGTTAGGCTTAGTGTGAGGTTTAGGGTGAGGATGAGGGTTAGGGTTAGGGTGCGTGTTAGGGTTAGAACTAAGGTTAGGGTGGGGGCTAGGGTGACGCTGAGGGTTAGGGTTAGGGTTAGGGTGAGGTTTAGGGTTAGGGTGAGAATTAGGGTTAATGTCAGTGTTAGTGTGAGAGTTAGGGGTAGTGTTAGGGTGAGGGTAATTGTTAGGGTGAGGCTTAGGGTTAGGGTTAGGCTTAGGGTTAGGGTGAGGATTAGGGTTAGTGTTTGGGTTAGGGTGTGGTTGAGGCTGAGGATTAGGGTCAGGTTTAGGGTTAGGGTTAGGTTTAGGTTTAGGGTTAAGGTTGGGATTATGGTGAGGGTCAGGGTTAGGTTTAGGCTTAGGCTTAGGGTTAGGCTGAGGGTGAGGGTGAGGGTGGGGGTGCGGATTAGGTTTAGCATTAGGGTTAGGGTTAGGTTTATTGTTAGTGTTATGATTAGGGTTAAGTTTGCGGTGAGGGTGAGGCTTAGGGTGAGGGTTATGGTTAGGGTCAGGGTTAGGGTTAGGGTTAAGGTTAGTGTTATTGTTAGGGTTAGAGTTAGAGTTATGGTGAGGTTGAGGGTGAGGGTGAGGGTTTTGGTTAGGGTGAGGTTTAGAGTGAGTTTTAGGGTTAGGGTTAGTGTTAGGGTGAGGGTGAGGTTTAGGGTTAGAGTTAGGGTGAGGGGCAGGGTTAGAGTGAGCGTTAGGGTTAGGTTTTTTGTTAGGGTTAGGGGGACGGTGAGGGTTAGGTTGAGATTTATGGATAGGATTAGGTTTAGGATTAGGGTTATTGTGAGGGTTATGCTTAGGCTTAGGTTTAGGCTGAGGGTGAGGTTGGGGGTGAGGATTAGGATTAGGGTGATGTTTCGGGTTTGGGTTAGTGTTATTGTTAGGGTTAGGGTTAGAGTTACGGTGAGGGTGAGACTGGAGGTGAGGGTTAGGGTTAGGGTTAGGGTGAGGTTTAGAAGGAGGATTAGGGTTAGGATTAGGGTTAGGGTGAGTGCTAGGGTTTGGGTTAGGGTTAGGGTTAGTGTTAGCTTGAGGTTTAGGGTTAGGATTAGGGTTAGGGTGAGGGTGAGTGTTAGAATTAGGGTTAGGCTTTCCGTTAGGGTTAGGTTTAGGGTTAGGAGTAGTGTTATTGTTGGGGTTAGGTTTAGGTTTATGGTGAGGGTGACGGTACTGGTGAAGGTTTGGGTTATTGTTATGATGTGGTTTAGGGTTAGGGTTAGGGTTAGGGTTAAGGTGAGGGTGAGGTTTAGGTTCAGATAGAATTTTAGTGGGAGGGTTAGGGTGAGGGTTAAGTTTAGGGTTAGTGTTAGGGTTAGTGTGAAGGTGAGGGTTAGGTTGAGGTTTAGGGTTAGGATTAGGTTTAGTGTGAGGGTTATTGTTAGGGTTAGGGTTAGTGTTAGGTTGAGGGTATTTGTTAGGGTGAGGGTTTTGGTTCGGGTGAGGGTTAGGGGTAGGGTTAGGGTTATTGTTAGGGTTAGGGTTAGAGTTACAGTTATGGTGAGGGTCAGAGTGAGGGTTATGTTTTGGGTTAGGATGAGGTTTAGGTTTAGGGTTAGGGTTAGAGTTAAGGTTAGGGTGAGAATGAGGTTTAGGGTTAGAGTTAGCCTTAGTGTTACAGTTAGGGTTACGGTGAGGGTTAGGGGTATGATTAGGCTTAGGCTAAGGCTTAGGCCGAGCATGAAGTTGAGGGTTAAGGTTAGGGTTAGGGTTAGGGTTAGGGTTAGGGTGAAGGTTAGGGTGAGGTTTAGGGTTAGAGATAGGGTTAGGGTTAGGAATAGGTTTAAGGTGAGGGTGAGGGTGAGGGTTAATGTTAGGTTAAGGATTAGGCTTAGGTTTAGGGTGAGGGTTAAGTTTAGGGTTTCGGTTAGGGTGAGGGTGAGGATGAGGATTAGGATAAGTTTTAGGGTTAGGGTTAGGGTGAGGTTTAGGTTTAGGTTTAGGGTTAGGGTTAGGTTAGGCTTTCATTGAGAGGGTCAGGCTTAGGATTAGGCTTAGGCTTAGGTTAAGGGTGAGGGTGGGGGTGAAGATTAGTGTTAGGGTTAGATTTCGGGTTATTGTTAATGTTGTGGTTAGGGTTAAATTTGTGGTGAGTTTGAGGCTGAGGGTGAGGGTTATGGTTAGGGTTAGGGTTAGGGTTAGTGTTATTGTTAGGGTTATGGTTAGAGTTACGGTGAGTTTGAGGGTGAGGATGAGGATTTTCGTTAGGGTGAGGTTTAGGGTGAAGTTTAGGGTTAGGGTTAGGGTTAATTTTAGGGTGAGTGTGAGGTTTAGGGTTAGAGTTAGGGTTAGGGGGCAGTTTATGTTGAGGGTTAGGGTTAGAATTAGGGTTAGGGTAAGGGCTAGGATGAGGGTGAGTTTTAGGGTTAGAGTTAGGTTGAGGTTTAGGTTTAGGGTTAGGGTTAGGGTGAGGGTGAGGTTTAGGGTTATAGTGAGGGTTAGCATGAGGCTGAGGGTGAGGATTAGGGTTAGGGTGAGTGTTAGGGTTAGGGTTAGGGTGAGGGTTTAGCTGAGGGTGAGGGTTAGGGTTAGGGTTAAGGTGAAGTTGAGGGTTAGATTGAGGTTTAGTGTTAAGGTTAGTGTGAGGTTTAGTGTGAGGATGAGAGGTAGAGTTAGGGTGAGAGCTAGGGTGAGGGTGAGGTGTAGGGTTATTGTTAGGGTGAGGTTTAGGTTTAGGGTTATGGTTAGGGTTAGTGTGACGGTTAGGTTTAGGGTTAGGCTTAGTGTTAGGTTGAAAGTTAGGTTTAGGGTGAGGGTTATGGTTATGGTTATGGTTAGGGTGAGGGTTAGGGTTAGGGTTAGGGTTATTGTTAGTGTTAGTGTTAGGGTTATGTTTACCGTGAGGGTAAGGGTGGGGGTTAGGGTTGGAGTTAGGATGAGGTTTATGTTTAGGATTAGGTTTAGAGTTTGGGTTAGGGTGAGGGTGAGGATTAGGGTTAGAGTTAGGGTTAGTGTTAGGGTCAGGGTTAGGGTGAGAGTTAGGGTTAGGATTAGGTTGACGGTTAGGGTTAGGGTTAGGTTTACGCTTAGGCTTAACTTAGGCTTAGGCTTAGCATGAGGGTGAGGGTTAGGGTTAGGGTTAGGATGAGGTTTAGGTTTAGGCTTAGGGTTAGGGTGAGGACTTCTGGTTAGGGTGAGGGTTAGTGTTAGGGATAGGGTTAGTTTTCGGGTTAGGGTTAGGGTGAGGTTGAATGTGAGCATTAGGCTTTGGGTTAGGGTTAGGCTTAGGGTGATCTTGGGAGTGAGGAATAGGTTTTCGCTGATGGTTATGATTAGGGTTAGGGTGAGTGTTATGATGAGAGTTAGGGTTAGGAGTAGGTTTAGGGTGAGGGCTAGAGTGAGGTTGAGTGTTAGGGTTAGTGTTAGGCTTAGGCTTAGGTTTAGGCTGAGGGTGAGGGTGAGGGTGAGGTTAGGGTTAGGGTGATGGATACGTTTAGGATTAGGGTGAGTGTTTGGATGAGGGTTAGGGTTAGGGTGAGTGTTAGGGTGAGGGTGAGGGATAGATTGTGGATTACGTTTAGGGTTAGTGTGAGGATTAGGGTGAGGATGAGGGTTAGGGTTTGGGTGAGTGTTAGGGTTAGATTTAAGTTTAGGGTGGGGGCTAGGGTGTAGCCGATGGTTAGGGTTAGGGTGAGGGTGAGGTTTAGGGTTAGGATGAGAGTTAGGGTTACTGTGAGGGTTAGTGTTAGAGTTAGGGTTAGTGTTAGGGTGAGGGTAAGTGTTAGCGTGAGGGTTAGTGTTAGGTTGAGCGTTATGGTTAGGGTGAGGTTTAGGGTTAGTTTTAGGGTTATTGTGAGGCTTAGGGTTAGGGGTAGGGTGAGGGTGAGGATGAGGGTTAGAGTTAGGGGAGGTTTACGGTTAGGGTTAGGGTTATAGTTAGGGTTAGGGTGAGTGTGAGGTTTAGGGTTAGAGTTAGGGTTCAGGTGAGGATTAGGATGAGGGTTAGGGTTAGGGTTAGTTTTAGGTTTAGGGTTAGGGTGAGGTTAAGTGTTACGGTTATGGTTAGGATTAGGGTTAGGGTGAGTGTGAGTGTGTGGGTTAGGGTTAGGTTTAGGTTTGGACTTAGGGTTAGGCTGAGGGTTAGGTTGAGGGGGAGGGTTAGGTGTCGGGTGAGGGTTACGGTTAGAGTTAGTGTGAGGGTTAGGATGAAGTTTAGGTTTAGGATTAGGTTTAGGGTGAGGGCTAGGGTGAAGTTGAGGTTTAGGGTTAGTGTTAGGGTGAGGTTTAGGGTTAGGGTTAGGGTCAGTGTGAGTTTGAGGTTTAGGGTTAGAGATTGGTTTAGGGTGAGTGTTAGGGTGAGGGTTTGGCTTAGTGTTAGTGTTATAGTTAGGGTTAGGGTGAGGTTTAGGATGAGGGTGTCTGTTAGGGTTACGGTTAGGTTTAGGATTAGTGTTAGGGACAGGGGGAGTGTGAGGGTTAGAGTTAGCCTTAGGTTTAGGCTGAGGGTGAGGTTGAGGGTGAGTGTTAGGGTTAGTTTGAGGGTTAGTGTTAGGGTTAGGGTGTGGTTTCGTGTTAGGGTTCGTGTTACAGTTAGGATTAGGTTGAAGGTGAGGTTTAGGGGTAGAGTTAGGGTTAGGATGAGTGTTATGTTGAGTGTTATGGTTAGGGTGAGGTTTAGGGTGGGGGTGACGATAAGGGTAAACGTGAGGGTTAGGCTAAGGGTGAGGGTTAGGGTTAGGGTTAGGGTTATGGTTAGGGTGAGATTTAGGGTTCGGGTTAAGTTTACGGTTAGGTTGAGGGTTATGGTAAGGGTTAGGATGAGGGCTAGGGTGAGGGTGAGGTTTAGGTTTAGAGTTAGGGTGATGTTTAGGGTTAGGGTTAGGGTTAGGGTTAGGATGAGTGTGACTTTTAAGGTTAGATTTAGGTTTAGGTTGAGACTGAGGTTGAGCGTTAGTGTTTGGGTTAGTATTAGAGTTAGGGTTAGGGTGAGGGTTAGGTAGAGGGTGAGGGTTAGGCTTAGGGTTAGGATTAGGATTACGGTAAAGGTTATTGTGAGTGTGAGTGTTAGGGTTAGGGTTAGGGTTAGGCTTAGATTTAGGCTGATGGTAAGGGTGAGGGTGAGGGTTAGGGTAAGTGTGAGGGTTAATGTTAGGATTAGGGTGAGAGTTAGGGTTCGGTTAAGTTTAGGGTTAGGGTGAGGGTTAGGGTTAGGGTTAGGATGAGGTTTAGGTTTAGATTTAGGGATGGGGTGAGGGCTAGGGTGAGGCTGAGGGTGAGGGTTAGGGTTAGGGGTAGGGTTAGGTTTAGGAATAGGTTTAGGGTGAGGGTGAGTTTGAGCGTTAGGTTTTGGGTTAGGGTTAGGCTTAGGGTGAGGGTGAGGGTTAGGGTTAGTATTTCGGTTAGGGTGAGGGTGCGGCTGAGGATTAGGGTTAGGTTTAGGGTTAGGGTTAGGGTTAGGGTTACAGTGAGGATTAGGGTTACGTTAAAAATCAGGGTTATGCTTAGGGTTAGGGTGAGGGTTAGGGTTCGGATTAGGGTTACAGTTACATTGAGGGTGAGGTTTAGGGTTATGGTTAGAATGAGGTTTAGTTTTAGGGTTAGGTTTAGAGTTAGGTTTTGGATGAGGGTGAGATTTAGGGTTAGAGTTAGGGTTAGTTTTAGGGTTAGGTTTAGGTTGAGGGTTAATGTTAGGGTTAGGGTTAGGCTTAGGCTTAGGCTGAGCATGAGGGTGAGGGTTAGGCTTCGGGTTATGGTGAGGGTTGGAGTTAGGTTTAGGGTGAGGTTTAGGATGAGATTTAGGGTTTGGATTAGGGTAAGGGTGAGGGCTAGAGTTAGGGTTATGGTGAGGCTAGGTATAGGGGTAGGGTTAGGTTTAGGAATAGGGTTAGGGTGAGTGTGAGTGTGAGAGTTAGGGTTAGGTTTAGGATTAGGCTTAGAGTTAGGGTGAGGGTTAGGGTTAGGGTTAGGGTTAGGGTGAGGGTGAGGCTGAGGATTAGGGTTAGGCTTAGGGTTACGTTTAGGGTTATGTTTAGGTTTTGGGTTAGTGTTAGGGTTAGGGTTAGTGTTAGGGTTACGGTGAGGGTTAGGGTTAGGGGTAGGGTAAGAGTTAGAATTAGGCTTAGGTTTAGGCTGAGGGTGAGGGTGAGTGTAAGGGTTAGGGTTAGGTTTATTGTGAGGGTTAGGTTTAGGTTTAGGGTTAGGGTGAGGGTTAGGATTAGGGTTAGGTTTAGGGTGAGGTTTAGGGTTTGGGTTAGGGTTAGAGTTAGGTTTAGGGTGAGCGGGAGGTTTAGGGTTAGGGTTAGGGTTAGGGTTAGAGTCACGGTTAGGTTGAGGGTTAGGTTTAGTGCTAGGGTTAGGGTTACAGTGAGAGTTAGGTGGAGGGTTAGGGTTTGGGTTAGGTTTAGGTTTAGGATTAATTTTAGGGTGAGGGTTCCTGTGTGTGTTAGGGTTAGGTTTACGTTTAGGCTTATGGTTAGGCTGAGGGTGAAGTTGAGGTTGAGGGTTAGGTTTAGGGTGAGGGGTAGGGTTTGGGTTCAGTTTAGGGATAGGGTGATGGTTAGGGTAAGGGTTATGGTGAAGTTGAGGGTTAGGGTTAATTTGAGGGTTAGGGTTAGAATTAGGGTGATGGTTAGGGTGAGGTTTAGCGTTAGGTTAAGAGTGAGGGTTAGAATGATTGTTAGGGTTAGGATTAGGTTATGGTGAGGGCTATAGTGATGGTGAGGTTTAGGGTTAGGGTTAGGGTGAGGTTTAGGTTTAGGGTTAGGGTTAAGGTGAGGGTGAGGTTTAGGGTTAGAATTAGGGTTAGGGTGAGGCTGAGGGTGAGGGTTAGGGTTAGGATTAGGATTAGAGTAAGGGTTCGGGTGAGTGCGAAGTTTAGGTTTAGGATTAGGGTTAGGATAGTTTTAGACTGAGGGTGAGGGTGAGGGTGAGGGTTAGGGTTAGCGAGAGGGTTAGGTTTAGTGTTAGGGTGAGACTTAGGGTTCGGGTTAAGTTGAGGGTTAGGGTGAGGATTAGGGTTAATAATAGGGTTAGGGTGATGGTTAAGGTTTGGCTTAGTGTGAGGGTTAGGATGAGGATTAGGGTTAGGATTAGGGTTAGGGTGAGGGCTAGGGTGAGAGTGAGGGTGAGGATTAGTGTTAGGATGGGGTTTAGGTTTAGGGTTAGGGTTAGGGTGAGGGTTAGGATGAGAGTTAGGGGTACGGTGATGTGAGTGTTAGGGTTAGGGTGAGGTTTAGGGTTAGTGTTAGGGTTAGGTTGATGGTGAGTTTTAGGATTAAGGTTAGGGTTAGGGTTGGGGTTAGGTTTAGGGTTAGGATTAGTGTTATTTTTAGGTTTATGGTTAGAGTAACAGTGAGGGTGAGGATGAGGGTGAGGGTGTGGGTTAGGGTGAGGGTTAGGGTGAGGTTTATGGTTAGGGTTAGGATTAGGGCTAGGGTGAGGGTGAGGTTTAGGGTTAGATTTAGGGTTAGGGGGAGTCTTAGGTCGAGGTTTAGGGTTAGGGTTAGTGTTAGGGTTAAGGTTAGGGTGAGGGTTAGGTTGAGGTTTAGGGTTAGGGTTATGGTTAGTGTTAGGATTAGGGTGAGGGTTAGGGTTAGGTTTCAACTTAGGCTTAGGGTTAGGCTGAGGGTGAGGGTGGGGGTGAGGATTATGGTTAGGGTGATGGTTAGGATTAGGGTAAGGGTGAAGGCTCGGGTGAGGGTGAGGGTTAGGGTAAGGCTTAGGCTAAGGCTTAGGTTTAGGCTGAGGGTGAGGTTGAGGGTGAGGGTTAGGGTTAGGATGATGGTTAGGTTTACCATTAGGGTGAGGGTTGGGATGAGGTTTAGGGTTAGGGTGAGGTTAGGGTGATATTGATGGTAAGGGTCAAGGTGAGGTTTACCCTGAGTGTGAGTATTAAGATAAGGGTGAGTGTTAGGGTTAGGTTTAGGGTTAGTGTAAGGGTTAGGGTTAGCGATAGGATGAGGGTTAGATTGAGGATTAGTGTTAGGGTTAGTGTGAGGTTTAGTGTGAGGATGAGGGTCAGGTTTAGGGTGAGGGTGAGGGTTAGAATTAGGGTTAGGGTGAGGGCTAGGGTGAGGGTGAGGATTAGGGTTAGTGTGAGGGTTCGTGTTAGGGTTAGGTTTAGTGTTATGGTGACGATAAGTGGTAGGGTGAGGATTAGGGTTAGGGTGAGGGTTATGGTTAGGGTGAGGGTGAGGGTTTGGTTGAGGGTGAGGGTGAGTGTGAGAGTTAGGGTTAAGGTTAGGCTTATGGTTAAGCAGAGGGTTAGGGTTAGGATTTGGTTTAGGGTAGGGTTCTGCTTAGGGTTCGCGTAAGGCTGAAGGTTAGATTGAGTTTTAGGGTTACGTTTAAGGTGAGGTCTAGGGTTAGGGATAGGTTTAGGTTTAGGATTAGGGTTAGGGTGAGGGTGTCGGTAAGGTTAAAGGTGAGGGTTAGCCTGAGCGTGAGGGTTACGGTAAGGGTGAGGGTTAGGTTTAGGGTTGGCTTAGGGTGAGGGTTAGGTTTAGGGTTGGGGTGAGAGTTAGGGTTCGGGTTCAATTTAGGGTTAGGTTGGGGGTTAGGGTAATGGTTACGGTGACGGTGAGGGTTAGGGTTAGGTTCAGGGTTAGTGTTAGGATTAGGGTTAGTGTGAGATCATGTTTAAGGTTAGTGTTAGGGTGAGGGTTAGGATGAGGGTTAGGGATTGGATTAGGGTTAGGGTGAGGGCTAGTTTGAGGTTGAGGTTTAGGGTTAGCATTAGGGTGAGGTTTAGGGTTAGGGTTCGGGTTAGGATGAGGTTGAGGTTTACGGTTAGAGTTATGGTTAGGGTGAGGCTGAAATTGAGGGTTAGGGTTAGGGTTAGTGTTAGAGTTAGTGTTAGGTTGAGGGTTAGGTTGAGGCTGAGGGTTAGGCTAAAGGTTAGGATTAGGATTAGCATAAGGGTTAGGGTGAGTGTGAGGGTTAGGGTTAGGGTTAGGCTTAGGGTTAGGCTGAGGGTGAGGTTGAGAGTGAGGGTTAGGGTTAGGTTTACGGTGAGAGTTAGGGTTCGGGTAAATTCAGGGTTATGGTGAGGTTTAGGGTTAGGTTTATGTTGAGCTTGAGTTTTAGGGTAAATTTGAGGCTTAGGGTTAGGATTATGGTTAGGGTAAGGGTTAAGGTTAGGGTTAGGGTAAAGTTAAGAATGAAGATTAGGGATAGGGTGAGGGCTAGGTTGAGGGTGAGGTTTAGTGTTAGTGTTAGATTAAGGTTTAAGGTTAGAGTTAGGCTTAGGGTGAGGGTGAGGGTTAGGGTTAGGGTGAGGGTTAGGGTGAGGTTGATGGTAAGGGTAAAGGTGAGGTTTAGGCTGAGTTTGAGTGTTAGGGTGAGGGTTAGGGTTAGGTTTAGGGTTAGGGTAAGGGTTAAGGTTAGGTTCAGGGTTAGTGTTAGATTGAGGATTAGGCTTAGGTTTTAGGGTGAGGATGAGGGTTAGGGTGAAGGTGAGGGTTAAAATTAGGGTTATGGTGAGGGCTAGGGTGAGGGTGAGTGTTAGGGTTCGGGATAAGGTTATGGTGAGGTTTAGGATTAGGTTGAGGGTTAGGGTTAGTGTGAGGGTTAGTGTTCGGCTTAGGGTCAGTGTTAGGGTGAGGGTAAGTGTTAGGGTGAGTGTTAGGTTTTGAGTGAGGGTTATGGTTGGGTGAGGGTTAGGGTTAGGGTTATTTTTAGGGTTAGGTTTAGAGATACGTTTACGGTGAGTGTGAGGGTGAGAGTTAGGGTTAGGTTTAGGGTGATGTTTAGTGTTAGTGTTGGGTTAGGGTTAGGGTTAAGGTGAGGGTGAGGTTTAGGAGTAGAGTTAGGTTTAGGGTGAGGGTTAGGGTAAAGGTTATGGTTAGGGTGCGGGTTAGGGTGGGGTTGAGGGTAAGGGTAAATTTGAGGGTTTGGCTGAGAGTGAGGGTTACAGTAATGGTGAGGGTTAGGGTTAGGGTGAGGGTTAGTGTTAGGGTTAGGATGAGGATGAGGGTTAGATTGAGGATTAGTGTTAGGGTTTGTGTGAGTTTTAGGGTGAGCTTGAGGGTTAGGGTTAGTGTTAGGATGAGGTTTACTGTTAGGGTGATGCTTAGGGTTAGTGTGAGCGTTAGTGTTAGCGTTAGGGTTTATGTTAAGGTGAAGGTAAGTGTTTGGGTGAGGGTTAGGTTTAGGGTTAGAGTTATGGTTAGGGTGAGTGTGAGGGTTAGGGTTAGGGTTATTGTTAGGGTTAGGTTTAGGGTTATGGTTAGTGTTAGTGTTAGTGTTAGGGTTAGGGTTAGGATGAGGTTTAGTTTTAGTCTTAGGATTAGAGTTAAGCTTAGGGTGAAGCTGAGATTTAGGGATAGAGTTAGCTTTAGTGTTAGTGTTAGTGTTAGGGTGAGGGTTAAGGTTAGGTTTAGGCTTAGGCTTAGGCTTAGGCATTGGCTTAGGCCGAGCATGAGGGTGAGGGTTAGGGTTAGGGTTCGGGTTAGTGTGAAGTTTAGATTGAGGTATAGGGTTAGGATTAGGGTAAGGGTGAGGGCTAGGGTTAGGGATAGGGTTAGGTTTAGTATTAGGGTTAGGGTGAGGGTGAGTGTGAAGTTTATGGTTAGGGTTAGGCTTAGAATTAGGGTGAGGGTTACGGTTAGGGTTTGGGTTAGTGTGAGGTTGAGGTGAGGATTAGGGTTAGTTTTAGGGTTAGGTTTAGGGTTAGAGTTATGGTTAGGCTTAGGCTTAGGATGAGGGTGAGGGTGAGGTTGAGCATTAGAGTTAGGGTTTGGGTTAGGCTTAGTGTTAGGTTTATTGTTATTGTTATGATTAGGGTTAAGTTTGTGGTGAGCATGAGGCTGAAGGTGAGGGTTATGGGTAGGGTTAGGGTTAGGGGGAGGGATAGGGGGAGGTTTAGGGTTAGGGTTAGTGTTAGGGTAAGAGTGAGGGTGAGGGTTAGGTTGAGGTTTAGGGATAGGGTTAGGTTTAGGATTAGCGTTAGGGTGAGACTGAGTGTGAGGTTTAGGGTGAGGATTAGGCTTAGGCTTATGGTTAGGCTAAGAGTGAGGGTGGGGGTGAGGATTAAGGTTAGGGCTAGGCTTGGGCTTATGGTTAGGCTGAGTGTGAGGATGGAGGTGAGGATTAGGGTTAGTGTGATCGTTTGGATTAGGGTAAGGGTGAGGGCTCAGATGAGGGTAAGGGTTAGGGTAAGGCTTAGGCTTAAGCTTTCAGTTAGACTGAGGGTGAGTTTGAGGGTGAGGGTTAGGGTTAGCGTGATGGCTAGGTTTATTGTTAGGGTGAGGGTTAGGATGAGGTTTAGGGTTCGGGTGAGGTTAGGGTGAGGATGATGGTAAGGGTAAAGGTGAGGTTTACGCTGAGGGTAAGGGTTAAGATGAGGGTGAGGGTTAAGGTGAGGGTGAGGGTTAGGATTAGGGTTAGGGTGTGGGCTAGTGGCAGGTGAGGTTTACGGTGAGGGTTAGGGTGAGGTTTACGGTTAGGTTAGGGTTAAGGTTAGGGGGAAGTTGAGTTTAGGGTTAGAGTTAGGGTTAGGGTGAGGCTGAGGTTGAGGGTTAGGGTTAGGGTGAGGTTTAGTGTTAGGATTAGGGTTAGAGTTAGGGTTAGAACAAGGGTTAGGTTGTGGGTGAGGGTTACGCTTAGCATTAGGATTAGGTTTAGGCTGAGGGTGAGGGTTAGTTTGAGGGTTAGGGTTAGGTTGAGGGTTAGGGTTAGGTTGAGGGTTAGGGTTAGGATTAGGGTTAGGGTGAGGGTTAAGTTTAGGGTTAGGGTGAGGGTAAGGATGAGGATTAGGGTTAGGATTAGGGTTATGGTGAGGGCTAGTATGAGGGTGGGGGTTAGGGTTAGTGTTAGATTAAGGTTTAGGGTTAGGGATAGCTTTAGGTTGAGGGTTAGGTTGAGGTTAGGGTTACAGTGAGTGTGAGGGTTAATGTTAGGGTGAGGGTTAGGGTTAGGATTAGGGTTAGGGTGAGAGTGAGTGTTAGGATTAGGGTTCGGTTTAGGGTTAGGTTTAGGTTTAGGGTTAGGGTGAGGGTTAGGGTGAGGATGATGGTAAGGGTAAAGGTGAGGTTTAGGGTGAGGGTGAGTGTTAAGATAAGGGTGAGGGTTAGGTTTAGGCTTAGGTTTAGAGTAAGGGGTAGTATTAGGGTCAGGGGGATTGTTAGATTGAGGATTAGGGTTAGCGTTAGTGTGAGGTTTAGAGTGAGGATGAGGGTTAGGGTTAGGGTGAGGGTGAAGGTTAGAATTAGGGTTAGGGTGAGGGCTAGGGTGAAGGTGAGGGTGAGGGTAAGGGTTAGGCTTAGGCTTAGAATTAGGCTGAGCGTGAGATTGAGGGTGAGTGTTAAGGTTAGGGTGATGGTTAAGTTTACAGTTAGGGTGAGGGTTAGGATGAGGTTTAGGGTTAGGGTGAGGGTTAGGTTGAGTTTTAGAGTTAGGGTTAGGGTTAGACTTAGGGTTATGGTGAGGATGAGGTTCAGGGGTACAGTTAGGGTTAGGATGAGGGTTAGGGTTAGGGTGCAGGTTAGCCTAGGGGTGACGGTAAGGGTAAAGGTGAGGGTTAGGCTGAGGGTGAGGGTTCCGGTAAGGGTGAAGGTTAAGGTTAGGGTGAGGGTTAGATTGAGGATTAGTGTTAGGGTTAGTGTGAGATTTAGGGTGAGGATGAGGGTTAGGGTTAGGGTGAAGGCTAGGGTGAGTGTGAAGGTTAGGGTTAGGTTTAGGGTGAGGGTAAGTGTTAGGGTGAGGGTTAAGTTTAGGGTGAGGTTTATGCTTAGGGTGAGGTTAGGGTTAGGGTTAGGTTTATTGTTAGGTTTCGGGGTAGGGTTACGGTTGCTGTGAGGGTGAGGGTGAGGATTAGGGTTAGGGTTAGGATGAGGTTTAGGTTTAGGTTTAGGTTTAGAGTCAGGGTTAGGGTGAGGGTTAGGCTGAGGCTTAGGCTTAGGCTTAGGCTTTGCCCGAGCATGAGGTTGAAGGTTCGGGTTCGGGTTCGGGTGAGGGTTAGGGTTAGGTTTAGGGTTAGGTTGAGAATTAGGTTGAGGTTTAGGGTTAGGATAAGTTTAAGGGTGAGGGCTAGGCTGAGGTTTAGGGTGAGGGTTAGGGTTAGAGATAGGGTTAGGTTTAGGATTAGGGTTAGGGTGAGGGTGAGTGTGAGGTTTAGGATTAGGGTTAGCGTTAGGGTTAGGGTGAGGTTTAGGGTTAGGATTTCGGTTAGGGTGAGGATTAATGTTAAGTGAAGGTTATTTTTAGGGTTAGGCAAAGTGTTAGGGTGAGAGTTAGGGTTAGGTTGAGGGTTATGGTTAGGTTGAGGGTTAGGGTTATGGTTAAGGTTATTGTTAGGGTTAGGGTTAGGCTTAGGGTTAAGGTGAGGGTGAGGGTGAGGGTTACGGTTATGGTTAGGTTGAGGTTAAGGTTTAGGGTTAGGCTTAAAATTAGGGTTAGGGGGACAGTGAGTTTTAGGATTAGAGTTAGGGATTGTGATAGGGTTAGGGTTAGGGTGAGGTTTAGGGTTAGGGTTAGGCTTAGGCTTAGGCTTAGGCCGAGCATGAGGGTGAGGTTTAGGGTTAGGGTGATGGTTCTGGTTAGGATTAGTGTTATTGTTAGGGTTAGGTTTAGAGTTACAGTGAGGTTGAGGGTGCAGGTGAGGGTTAGGGTTTGGGTTAGGGTGGGGTTTACGGTTAGGGTTAGGGTTAGTGTTAGGTTGAGGGTGAGGTTTAGGGTTAGATTTAGGGTTAGTGTTAGCGTTAGGTTTAGTTTTAGGGTGAGGCTAAGGGTTATGGTGAGGGTTTGGGTTAGGGTGAGGGTTATGGTTAAGCTGAGGTTTAGGAATTGGTTTAGAGTTATTGTTAGGGTTCGGTTTAATTTTACGGTTACAGTAAGGGTGAGGATGAGGGTTAGGTTTAGGCTTAGGGTGAGGTTTAGTGTGAGGGTGAGGTTTAGGGTTAGAATCAGTGTGAGGGTTAGGTTGAGGTTTTGGGTTAGGGTTAGTGTTAGTGTTAGGGTTAGGGTGAGAGTTAGGGGGAGGTTTAGGGTTAGGGTTAAGTTTAAGATTAGGTTTAGGATGAGGGTGAGTGTGTGTGTTAGTGTTTGGTTTAGGGTTAGGCTTAGGGTTAGGCTGAGGGTGAGGTTGAGGGTGAGGGTTAGGGTTAGGGTTAGCGTTAGGATTAGGTTTAGGGGGAGGGTTAGGATGAGGGTTAAGGTTAGGATTAGGGTTAGGGTGAGGGCTAAGGTGAGGGTAAGGTTTAGGGTTAGGGTAAGTGTGAGGGTTAGGGTTTTGTTTAGGGTGAGCGTTAAGGTTTGGCTTAAGTATAGGGTTAGGGTGAGCGTTATGGTAAGAGTTACACTGAGGGTGATGTTTAGGATTAGGTTGAGGGTTAGGTTTAGGATTAGGGTTAGTGTGAGGGTGTGGATAAGGGTTAGGGTTAGGTTTAGGGTGATGGTTAGGATGAGGTTTAGGGTTAAGATTAGGGTTAGGGTTAGGGCTAGATTGAGGGTGAGGGTTAGGGTAGTGTAAGGCTTACTCTTAGTGTTAGGCTGAGTGTGAGGTTGAGGGTGAGGGTTAGGGTTAGGGTGATGGTTATGTTTACTGTTAGTGTTAGAGTTAGTATGAGGTTTAGTGTTTGGAGGATTTTTAGGGTGATGATGATGGTAAGGGTAATGGTGAGGTTTAGGCTGAGGGTGAGGGTTAAGATAAGGGTGAGCGTTAGGGTTAGGTTTAGGGTTAGATTAAGGGCTAGAGTTAGGGTTACGGTGAGGGTTAGATTGAGGATTAGGGTTAGGGTTAGTGTGAGGTTTAGAGTGAGGATGAGGGTTAGGGTGAGGGTGAGGGTTAGGGTGAGAGTTATTGCTAGGTTGAGGGTTAGGGTTAGGGTGAGGGTGAGGTTCAGTGTTAGGGTTAGGGTTAGAGTTAGGGTTAAGGTGAAGTTGAGGTTTAAGGTGGAGTTAGGTTTAGGATGAGGGTTAGGATGAGGGTTAGTGTTAGTGTTAGGGTTAGGGTGAGAGTTAGGAGGAGGTTTAGGGTTAGGGTTAAGTTTAAGATTAGGGTTAGGATGAGGGTGAGTGTGTGTGTTAGGGTTTGGTTTAGGGTTAGGCTTAGGGTTAGGCTGAGGGTGAGGTTGAGTGTGAGGGTTAATGTTAGGATTAGGGTTAGGGGGAGGGTTAGTATGAGGGTTAAGTTTAGGATTAGGTTTAGGGTGAGGGCAATGGTGAGGGTAAGGTTTAGGGTTAGGGTTAGGGTGAGGGTTAGGGTTTTGTTTAGGGTGAGCGTTAGGGTTCGGGTTAATTTTAGGGTTAAGGTGAGCGTTAGGGTAAGGGTTACAGTGAGGGTGAGATTTAGGGTTAAGTTGAGGGTTAGGGTTAGGATTAGGGTTAGTGTGAGGTTGTGGGTGAGGGTTAGTGTTAGGGTTAGGGTGAGGGTTTGGATGAGGGTTAGGGTTAAGATTAGGGTTTGGGGGAGGGCTAGGGTGAGGGTTAGGGTAAGTGTAAGGCTTAGTCTTAGTGTTAGGGTGAGTGTGAGGTTGAGGGTGAATGTTAGGGTTAGGGTGATGGTTAGGTTTACAAGTAGTGGTAGAGTAGTATGAGGTTTAGGGTTAGGGGGATTTTTAGGGTGAGGATGATGGTAAGGGTAATGGTGAAGTTTAGGCTGAGGGTGAGGGTTAAGATAAGGGTGAGCGTTAGGGTTAGGTTTAGGGTTAGATTAAGGGCTAGAGTTAGGGTTAGGGTGAGGGTTAGACTGAGGATTAGGGTTAGGGTTAGTGTGAGGTTTAGAGTGAGGATGAGGGTTAGGGTGAGGGTTAGGGTTAGGGTGAGAGTTATTGTTGGTTGAGGGTTAGGGTTAGGGTTAGGGTGAGGTTCAGTATTAGGGTTAGGGTTAGAGTTAGGGTTAGGGTGAGGGTGAGGTTTAGGGTGGAGTTAGGGTTAGGGTGAGGGTTAGGATGAGGGTTAGTTTTAGAGTTAGGGTTACCGTGAGGTTTAGGGTTAGGGTTAGTGTTAGTGTTAGGTTGAGAGTTAGGGGGAGGTTAGAGTTAGGGTTAGGGTTAGGGTTAGGTTTAGGTTTTCGGTGAGGGTGAGGGTGAGGGTTAGGATTAGGGTTAGGGTGAAGATGAGGTTTAGGGTTAGAATTAGGGTTAGGGTGAGGCTGAAGGTGAGGGTGAGGGTTAGGGTTAGGGTTAGGATTAAGATTAGGGTTAGGGTTAGGGTGAGTGTGAGGGTTAAGTTTAGGGTTAGGGTTAGCATTAGGTTTAGGCTGAGGGTTTGGTTGAGGGTGAAGTTTAGGGTTAGTTTGAGGGTTAGAGTTAGGGTTAAGGTGAGGTTTAGTGTTAGGGTTAGGGTTAGAGTTATGGTTTGGGTGAGGGTGAGGTTTAGGCGTAGAGTTAGTTTTAGGGTGAGGGTTAGGGTGAGTGTTTGGGTTAGGGTGAGGGTTAGGGTAGGGGTGACGATAAGGGTAAAAGTGAGGGTTTGGCTGAAGGTGAGGGTTACGGTAAGGTTGAAGGTTAGGGTTAAGGTGTGGGTTAATATTAGGGTTAGGGTTAGAGTTAAGGTTCGGGTTAAGTTTAGGGTTATGTGAGGGTTAGAGTAAGGGTTACGGTGAGGGTGACGGTTAGGTTTAGGTTGATGGTTAGGGTTAGGATTATGGTTAGGGTGATGGTGAGGTTTAGGATTAGTGTTAGGGTGAGGGCTAGGAAGAGGTTTAGGGTTAGGATTAGGGTTAAGGTGAGGGCTAGGGTGAGGGTGAGGTTTAGGGTTAGGATTAGCGTGAGGTTTAGGGTTAGGGTTAGGGTTAGGGTGAGGGTGAGGTTTAGGGTTAGATTTAGGGTTAGGGTTAGGCTGACGTTGAGGGTTAGAGTTAGGGTTAGTGTTAGAGTTAGGGTTAGTGTTAGAGTTAGGGTTAGGGTGAGGGTTTGGATGAGTTTTCGGGTTAGGATTAGGGTAAGGGTGAGGGCTAGGGTGAGGGTTAGGGAGAGGGCTAGGGTTATGGATAGGGTTAGTTTTAGGATTAGGGTTATGGTGTGGGTGAGTGTGAGGGTTAGGGTTAGGCTTAGGTTTAGGCTTAGAGTTAGGGTGAGGGTTAGGGTTAGGGTTTGGTATATGTTGAGGCTGAGGCTGAGGATTATGGTTAGGTTTAGGGTTAGGGTTAGTGTTAGTGTTAGGGTTAGGGTTAGGGTGAGAGTTACGATTAGGGTGAGGGTTGGGGTTAGGACTAGGATTAGGGTTAGGGTTAGGCTGAGTGTGAGAGTGAGGGTGAGGGTTAGGGTGAGGATGAGGGTTAGGGTTAGAGTGAGGGCTAGGGTGAGGTTGAGGGTTAGGGATAGGGTTAGCTTGAGGTTTGGCGTTAGGGTGATGATTAGGGTTAGTGTGAGTGTTAGTGTTAGGGTTAGGGTTAGTGTTAGGGTTAGGGTAAGTTTTAGGGTGAGGGTTAGGTTTAGGGTGAGTTTAGGGTTAGGATGAGGGTTAGGGTTAGGGTGAGGGTGAGGTTTAGATATAGGTTAGTTGGAGGGTTAGAGTGACGGTTAGGTTTAGGGGTAGTGTTAGGGTTAGGTTGAGGTTGAGGGTTATGTTGAGGTATAGGGTTAGTGTTAGGGTTAGTGTGAGGGTTAGTGTTAGGGTTAGGGTTAGTGTTAGGGTGAGAGTAAGTGTTAGGGTGCGGTTATGGGTTAGGGTGGGAGTTATGTTTAGGGTGAGGGTTTGGGTTAGGAATAGGGTTATTGATAGGTTTAGGTTTAGGGTTACGGTTACGGTAAGGGTGAGGTTGAGGGTTAGGCTTAGGGTTAGGTTGAGGTTTAGGGTTTGGGTTAGGGTTAGAGTTAGGGTTAGGCTGAGGGTGAGGTTTAGGGTTAGAGTTAGGGTTAGGGTGAGGGATAGGGTTAGTGTTAGTTTGAGAGTTAGTTGGAGGGTTATGGTTATGATTAGATTTAGGGATAGGATTAGGTTTAGTGTGAAGGTGAGTGTGTGTGTTAGGGTTAGGTCTAGGGTTAGGCTTAGGGTTAGGCAGAGGGTGAAGTTGAGGGTGAGGTTTAGGGTTAGGGTGAGGTTTAGGGTTAGGATGAGGGATAGGGTTAGCATTAGGGTTAGGGCAAGGGCTAGGTTGAGGGTGAGTTTTAGGGTGAGGGTTAGGGTGAGGTTTATGGTTACGGTTAGGGTGAGAGTGAAGTTTAGGGTTAGATTTAGGGTTAGGGTGAGGCTGAGCTTGAGGGTTATTGTTAGGGTTAGTGTTAGGTTTAGGGTTAGGGTTAGGGTGAGGGTTAGGTTTAGGGTTAGTGTTACGTTAAGGGTTACGGTTAGGGTGAGGGTTAAGGTTAGGGTGAGGATTATGCTTAGGATTAGGATTAGGGTTAAGGTTAGGCTGAGGGTGAGGGTGAGGGTGAGAGTGAGGGTTAGGGTGAGGATGAGGGTTAGGGTGAGGGTGAAGGCTAGGGTGAGGGTGAGGTTTAGGGATACGGTTAGCGTGAGGTTTGGGTTTAGGGTGATGGTTAGGGTTAGTGTGAGGTTTAGTGTTAGGGTTAGGGTTAGTGTTAGGGTTAGGGTAAGTGTTAGGGTGAGGTTTAGGGTTTGGTTTATGGTTAGGATTAGGGTTAGGGTTTAGGTTTTAGTGAGGATGAGGGTGAAGTTTAGGGTTAGGTTTAGGATGAGGTTTAGGTTTAGGTTTATGGTTAGAATTAGGGTTAGGTTGATAGTGATGTTTAGGGTTAGAGTTTGGGTTTGTGATAGGGTTAGGGTTAGGGTGGGGTTTACAGTTAGGGTTAGGATTAGGGTTAGGTTGAGGGAGAGGTGTAGGGTTAGATTTAAGGTTTGTGTTAGGTGGGGGTTAGTGTTAGGGTTAGAGTTAGTGTTAGGGTTAGGTAAAGAGTTAGGGTGAGGGTTTGGGTTAGGGTGAGGGTTATGGTTAGGGTGAGGGTTAGGATGAAGTTGAGGGTTATTGTTAGGGTTCGGTTTAAGGTTAAGTTTACTGTGAGGGTGAGGATGAGAGTTAGGTTTAGGGTGAGGTTTAGGGTGAGTGTGAGGTTTAGGGTTAGTGTTAGGTTTAGGGTGATGGTTAGGTTGAGGGTTAGGGTTAGGGTTAGGGTTAGGGTGATAGTTAGGGGGAGGGTTAGCGTTAAGTTTAGGGTTAGGGTTAGGGTGAGGGTTAAGTTTAGGATTAGGGTTAGGGTGAGGGTTAGAGTGAGGGTGAGGGTAAGGGTTAGGGTTAGGGTGAGGGTTAGGGTTAGATTTAGGGTGAGAGTTAGGGTTCGGGTTAGGTTTAGGTTTAGGGTGAGGGTTAGGGTAAGGGTTATGGTGAGGGTGAGGTTTAGGGTTAGGTTGAGATTTAGGGTTAGGATTAGGATTAGGGTGAGTGTGAGTGTGAGGATTAGGTTTAGGGTTAGGCTGAGGGCTAAGGTGAGAGTGAAGGTTAGAGTAAGGGTTAGGCTTAGTCTTAGGTTTAGGCTGAGTGTGAGGTTGAGGGTAAGGGTTAGGGTTAGGGTGATGGTTAGGATTACGGTTTGGGTTAGGATGATGTTTACGTTTAGAGGGAGGTTTATGGTGAGGATGATTGTAAGGGTAATGGTGAGGTTTAGGCTTAGGGTGATGTTTAAGATAAGTGTGAGACTTAGCTTTAGGTTTAGCGTTAGGTCAAGGGTTAGGGTTAGGGTTAGGGTTAGTGTTAGATTGAGGATTAGGGTTAGGGTTAGTGTGAGGTTTAGAGTGAGGATGAGGGTTAGGGTTAGGGTGAGGGTGATGGTTATGGTGAGGGTTAGCATTAGTGTTAGGGTGAGCTTTAGGGTTAGGGTGACGTTTTAGGGTGGGGGTGATTATAAGTGTAAACGTGAGGGTTAGGCTGAAGGTGAGGGTTATGGTGGGGTGAGAGTTAAGGTTAGGGTGAGGTTAGGGTTAGGGGAAGGGTGTGGCTGAGGTTTAGATTGAGGATTAGGGTGAGAATGAGGGTTATGGTTAGTGTGAGGGTTAGGGTGAGGGTGAGGGTTAGGTTTAGGTTTAGGGTGAGGTTTAGGGTTAGGGTGATGGTTAGGGTTAGTGTGAGGGTTAGTGTTAGGGTGAGGGTAAATGTTAGGGTGAGGGTTAGGGTTAGGGTTAGGGTTAGGGTTAGGGTTAGGTTGAGGGTTAGTGTTAGGTTTAGGATTATTGTTAGGGTTAGTTAGGTTTACGGTTACGGTTATGGTGAGGGTGAGGGTGAGGGTGAGGGTTAGTGTTAGGCTTAGGGTTAGTGTTAGGGTGAGGGTAAATGTTAGGGTGAGGGTTAAGGTTAGGGTGAGGGTTATGGTTAGGTTGAGGGTTAGGTTTAGGGTTAGGATGAGGTTTAGGTTTAGGGTTAGGGTTAGAGTTAGGGTCAGGTTGAGAGTGAGGTTTATGGTTAGATTTAGGGTTAGTGTTAGGGTTAGGGTGAGAGTGAGGGTTAGGGTTAGGCTTAGGCTTAGGCTTAGGCCGAGCATGAGGGTGAGGGTTAGGGTTAGGGTTAGGTGAGGGTTAGGTTTAGCGTTAGGGTGAGTGTTAGGATTAGTTTTAGTGTTAAGATTAGGGTTAGGGTGAGGACTAGGGTGAGGGTTATGGTGAGGGTTAGGTTTAGGGTTAGGTTCAGGATTAGGGTTAATGTGAGAGTGAGAGTAAGTTTTAGGGTTGGGGTTAGACTTAGGGTTAGGGTGAGGGTTAGGGTTAGGGCTTGGTTTGGGTCAGGGTGAGGCAGAGGATTAGTGTTAGCTTTAGGGTTAGGGTTAGGGTTAGGTTTATGTTTAGGGTTAGGGTTAGGGTTACAGTGAGGGTTAGGGATAGATTTAGGGTTAGGCTTAGTGTTAGGCTGAGGGTAAGGGTGGGGGTGCGGATTCGGGTTAGGGTTAGGGTTAGGGTTAGGGTTAAGTTTGCAGTGAGGGTATGGCTGAGGGTGAGGGTTATGGTTAGGATTAAGATTAAGGTTAGGGATAGGGTTAGCGTTATTGTTATTGTAAGGGTTAGAGATACAGTGAGGTTGAGGGTAAGGGTGAAGTTTAGGTTTAGGGTGAGGTTTACTGTGGGGTTTAGGGTTAGGGTTAGGGTTAGGGTGAGGGTGAGGTTTAGGGTTAGAGTTAGGATTAGGGGAAGGGTTAGGGTGAGGTTTCAGGTTAGGGTTAGTGTTAGGGTTAGGGTGAGGGTGAGGCTTAGGTAGAGGTTTAGGGATAGGGTTACGTTTAGGATTAGAGTTAGAGTGAGGGTGAGTATGAGTGTTAGGGTGAGGGTTAGGCTTAGGCTTAGGATTAGGCTGAGGGTGAGGGTGGGTGTGAGGATTAGGGTTAGGGTGATGGTTTGGTTTAGGGATAGTGTTATTTTTAGGGTTAGTTTTAGAGTTACGGTGAGTGTGAGGGAGATGCTTAGGGTTAGATTTAGGGTTAGTGTTAGGGTGAGTGTTAGTGTTAGTGTTAGGGTTAGTGTTAGGGTGAGGTAAGTCTTAGGATGAGGGTTTTGGTTAGGATGAGAGTTATGGTTAGGTTGAGGGTTAGGATTAGGGTAAGGGTTATTTTTAGGTTTCAGTTTAAGGTTAAGGTTATGGTGAGGGTGAGGGTTAGGCATAGGGTTAGGGTGAGGTTTAGGGTGAGGGTGAGGTTTAGGGTTAGAGGTAGGTTTAGGGTGAGGGTTAGGTTGAGGTTTAGGGTTAGGGTTAGTGTTAGTGTTAGGGTTAGGGTGAGAGTTAGAGGGAGGGTTAGGATTTAGGTTAGGGTTAGGATTTGCGTTAACATGAGGGTGAAGGTTAGGGTTAGGATTAGTATTAGGGGTAGGGTTAGGCTGAGTGTGAAGGTTAGGGTTAGGGTTAGGCTTAGTGTTAGGCTGAGGGTGAGGGTGAGGGTGAGGGTTAGGATTAGGGTGAAGTTTAGGTCAAGGGTGAGGGTTAGGTTTAGGGTTAGGCGGAAGGTTAGGATGAGGGTTAGGGTTAGGATTAGGGTTAGGGTGAGGGCTAGGGTGAGGGTGAGGCTTAGGGTTAGGGTTAGAGTGAGGTTTATGGTTAGGGTTACTATAGGGTTAGGGTGAGGGTGAGTTTTAGGGTTATAGTTAGGGTTAAGGTGAGGCTGAGATTGAGGGTTAGGGTTAGGGTTAGGATTAGGATTAGGGTAAGGTTTCGGGTGAGTGTGAGTGTTAGGGATAGGGTTAGGTTTAGGCTTAGGGTTACACTGAGGGTGACGGTGACGGTGAGGGTTAGGGTTATTCTTAGAGTTAGGGTGAGGGTGAATGTGTGTGTTAGAATTAGGTTTAGGGTTAGGCTTAGGGTTAAGCTGAGGGTGAGGTTGAGGGTGAGGGTTAGGGTTAGGTTGAGGGTGAGGGTTATGGTTAGGTTTAGGGTGAGGGTTAGGGTTAGGATTCTGGTTAGGGTGAGGGCTAGTTTGAGGGCGAGGTTTAGGATTAGGTTTCAGGGTGAGGTTTAGTGTTAGAGTTAAAGTTAGGGTGAGGCTGAGTCTGAGGTTTAGGGTTAGGATTAATGTTAGGCTTTGGCTTAAGATGAGGGTTAGTTTGAGGGTGAGGGTTAGGATTAGGAGTAGGAGTAGGATTAGGGTTAGTGTGAGGGTGAGTGTTAGGATGAGGATTAGGGTTAGATTTAGGTTGAGTGTGAGGGTTCGGGTTAGGGAATGGGTTAGGCTTAGGTTTAGGATGAGGGTGAGGGTGAGGGTTAGGTTTAAGGTGAGGGTTAGGGTTAGAGTTAGTGTGAGGGTTAGGGTTAGGGTTAGGGTGAGGGTTAGGATGAGGATTAGGGTTAGAATTAGGGTTAGGGTGAGAGCTAGGGTGAGGGTGACGGTTAGGGTTAGTGTTTGGGTGAGGTTTAGGGTTAGTGTTAGGGTGAGGGTGAGGGTTAGGATGAGGGTTAGAGTTACAGTGAGGGTGAGGATTAGGTTTACCGTGAGGGTTAGTGTTAGGATTAGGGTTAGGGTGAGGTTGAGTATTAGCATTAGTGTTAGGGTTATGGTTAGGGTTAGGTTGAGGGTTAGGATTACTGTTATTGTTAGGTTCAGGGTTAGAGTTATGATGAGGTTGAGGGTGAGGGTGAGTGTTACCGTTAGGGTGAGGTTTAGGGTCAGGGTTAGGATTAGGGTTAGTGTGAGGGTGAGGTTTATGGTTAGATTTAGGTTTAGTTGGAGGATTAGGTCGAGGGTTAGGGTTAGGGTAAGTGTTAGGATTAAGGTTAGGTTGAGGGTTAGGTTAAGGTTTAGGGTTAGGGTTAACATTAGGGTGAGGGTGAGTGTGAGGTTTAGGGTTAGGGTTAGGCTTAGGTTTAGGGTTAGGCTGAGGGTGAGGGTTGGGGTGAGGATTAGGGTTAGGGTGATTGTTAGGTTTAGGGTTATGGTGTGTGTTAGTGTTAGGGTTAGGGTTAGAGTTAGGCTTAGGGTGAGGGTGAGGTTTCGGGGTAAAGTTAGGATTAGGGTGAGGGTTAGGGTTAGAGTGAGGGTTAGGGTTGGAGGGACAGTAAGGGTAAATGTCAGGTTTAGGCTGAGGGTGAGTGTTATAGTAAGGGTGAGGGTTAGGTTAGGGTGAGGGTTAGGGTTAGGGTTAGGCGAGCGTGACGATTAGATTGAGGATTAGTGTTAGGTTTAGTGTGAAGTTTAGGGTGAGGATAAGCTTTGGGGTTTAGGGCGAGGTCTAGGGAGAGTTTGAGGTTTAGGGTTAGTATTAGGGTGAGGTTTATGGTTAGGGTGATGGTTAGGGTTAGTGTGAGGTTTAGTATTAGTGTTAGGGTGATGGTAAGGGTTAGGGTGAGGGTTAGGGTGAGGGTGAGGTTTATGTTTAGGGTGCAGTTTAGGGTTAGTGTTAGGGTTATTGTTAGTGTTAGGGTTAGGGTTAAGGTTATGGTGAGGGTGAGGTTGAGGGTTAGGGTTAGGTCTAGGATGAGGTTTAGGGATAGGGTTAGGGTTAGGGTCAGGGTGAGGTTCAGTGTTAGAGTTAGTGTTCGGGTGAGGCTGAGGGTGAGGGTTAGGGTTAGGATTAATGTTAGGGTTAGGCTTAAGGTGAGGGTTAGGTTGAGGGTGAGAGTTAGGGTTAGGCTTAGGAGTAGGATTAAGGTTAATGTTAGGGTAAGCCTGAGTGTTAGGTTTAGGGACAGGCTTAGGGTTAAGCTGAGGTTGAGGGTCAGGTTTAGGGTTAGGGTGAGATTTAGGGTTAGGGTTAGGGTGAGTGTGAGGGTTAGAGTTAGGGTTAGGGTGAAGTTTAGGTTGAGGGTTATGGTAAGGGTTAGTTTTAGGGTTAGGGTTAGGGTGAGAGTTAAGGGAAGAGTTAGGGTTAGGGTTAGGGTTAGGGATAGGATTAGGGTTAGAGTGAGGGGGAGTTGTGTGTTAGGTTTTGGTTTAGGGATAGGCTTAGTGTTAGGCTGAGGGTGAGGTTGAGTGTGAGGGTTAGGGTTAGGGGGAGGGTTAGGATGAGGGTTAGGCTTAGGATTAGGGTTAGGGTAAGGTCTAGCGTGAGTGTGAGGGTGAAGTTTAAGGTTATGGTTAGGGTTAGGGTGAGGGTGAGGGTGAGGTTTAGGGTTAGATTTAGGGTTAGATTGAGGCTGAGGGTGAGGGTTAGAGTTAGGGTTAGGATTAGGTTTAGGGTAAGGGTTAGGGTGAGTGTGAGGGTTACGGTTATGCTTTGGGTCAGGCTGAGGGTGAGGGTGATGGTGAGGTTTAGGGTTAGGGATAGAGTGAGAGTTAGGGTTCGTTTATGTTTAGGGATAGGGTGAGGGTTAGAGTTACGGGGAGCGTGAGGTTTAGGGTTTGGTTGAGGGATATTGTTAGGGGTAGGGTGAGGGTTAGGTTTAGAATTAGGGTTAGCAAGTGGGTGAGTGTTAGGATTACAGTTAGAGTTAGTGTTAGGGTTAGGTTTAGGTTTAGGATTAGTGTTATTGTTAGGGTTAGGGTTAGAGTTATGGTGAGGGTGAGATTGAGGGTGAGGGTGAGGGTTAGGGTTAGGGTTAGGGTGAGGTTTAGGGTTAGGGTTAGGATAAGGGTTAGGGTGAGATTGAGGTTTAGGGTTAGATTTAGTGTTAGTTGGAGGGTTAAGTCGAGGGTTATGGTTATGGTTAGTTTTAGGCTTAAGGTTAGAATGAGGGTTAGGTTGAGGTTTAGGGTTAGGGTTAGGATTAGGGTTAGGATCAGGGTGCGGTTGAGGGTTAGGGTTAGGGTTAGGCATAGGCTTAGGGTTAGGCTGAGCATGATGTTGAGGGTGAAGGTTAGTGTTAGGGTGATGGTTAGGTTTACAGTTAGGGTGAGGGTTAGGATGAGGTTTAGCGTTAGGGTGAGAGTTAGGGTGATGATAATGGTAAGGGTAAAGATGAGGTTTAGGCTGAGGTTGAGGGTTAAGATAAGGGTGAGGGTTAGGGTTAGGTTTAGGGTTAGGGTAAGGATTAGGGTTAGGTTAGGGTTAGGATGAGGGTTAGATTGAGGATTAGGGTTAGGGTTAGTGTGAGGTTTAGGATGAGGATGAGGGTTAGGGTTAGGGTTAGGGTTAGGGTGAGGTTTAGGATTAGGGTGAGGGTTAGGGTAGTGCGAGGGTTAGTGTTAGGGTTAGGGTTAGTGTTAGGGTGAGGGTAAGTGTTAGGGTGATGGTTAGGATTAGGGTGAGGGTTATGGTTAGGGTGAGGGTAAGGGTTAGGATTAGGGTTAGAGTGAGGTTTAGTGTTAGGGTTAGGGTTAGAGTTAGGGTTAGGGACAGGGTGAGGTTTAGGG
This sequence comes from Dipodomys merriami, assembly GCF_024711535.1. Classification (NCBI taxonomy): domain Eukaryota; kingdom Metazoa; phylum Chordata; class Mammalia; order Rodentia; family Heteromyidae; genus Dipodomys; species Dipodomys merriami. The sequence continues at coordinate 2,195,088 of NW_027202471.1, read as the reverse complement.
GTACATTTAGGGTTAGGGTGAGGGTTAGGGTTAGGGTGCGGGTTAGCGTGGGGGTGATGGTAAGGGTAAAGGTGAGGTTTAGGCTGAGGGTGATGGTTAGGATTAGGGTTAGGAGTAGGATTAGGGTTAGGGTGATCGTGAGTGTGAGGATGAGGATTAGGGTTAGATTTAGGATGAGTGTGAGGGTTTAGGTTAGGGTGTGGTTTAGGCTTAGGGTTCGGTTGAGGGTGAGGGTGAGGGTTAGTGTTAAGGTGAGGGTTAGGGTTACCGTTACCATGAGGCTTAGGTTTAGGATTACGGTGAGGGTTAGGTTGAGGATTAGGGTTAGAATTAGGGTTAGGGTGAGGGCTAGGGTGAGGGTGACGGTTAGGGTTAGTGTTTGGGTGAGCTTTAGGGTTAGGGTTAGGGTGAGGGTGAGAGTTAGGATGAAGGTTAGGGTTAGGGTGAGGGTGAGGATTAGGGTTAGGGTGAGGGTTAGGGTTAGGATTACCGTTAGGGTGAGGTTGAGTGTTAGCATTAGTGTAAGGGTTATGGTTAGGGTTAGGTTGAGGGTTAGGATTACTGTTATTGTTAGGTTTAGGGTTAGAGTTAGGGTGAGGGTGAGGGTGAGGGTGAGTGTTACGGTTAGGTTGAGGTTTAGGGTCAGGGTTAGGATTAGGGTTAGTGTGAGGGTGAGGTTTATGGTTAGATTTAGGTTTAGATGGAGGGTTAAGTCGAGGGTTAGGGTTAGGGTAAGTGTTAGGATTAAGGTTAGGTTGAGGGTTAGGTTGAGGTTTAGGGTTAGGGTTAGCGTTAGGTTTAGGATTAGGGTGAGGGTGAGGGTGAATGTGAGTTTTAGGGCTAGGGTTAGGCTTATGCTTAGGGTTAGGCTGAGGGTGACGTTGGGGGTGAGGATTAGGGTTAGGGTGATGGATAGGGTTAGGGTTATGGTGAGGGTTAGTGTTAGGGTTAGGGCTAGAGTTAGGGTTAGATTGAGGGTGAGGTTTAGGGGTAGAGTTAGGGTTAGGGTGAGTTTTAGGGTTAGAGTGAGGGTTAGGGTGGGGGTGATGGTAAGGGTAAAGGTCAGGATTAGGCTGAGTTTAAGTGTTACAGTAAGGGTGAGGATGAGGGTTCGGGTTAGGGCGAGGTCTAGTGAGAGATTGAGGGTTAGGGTTAGATTTAGGGTGAGGTTTATGGTGAGGGTGATGGTTAGGTTTAGTGTGAGGTTTAGTGTTAGGGTTAGGGTTAGTGTTAGGGTGAGTGTAAGGGTTAGGGTGAGGGTTAAGGTTAGGGTGAGGGTTATATTTAGGGTGAAGTTTAGGGTTAGTGTTAGGGTTATTATTAGTGTTAGGGTTAGGGTTAAGGTTATGGTGAGGGTGAGGATGAGGGTTAGGTTTAGGTCTAGGATGAGGTTTAGGGATAGGGTTAGGGTTAGTGTGAGTTTTAGTGTTAGTGTTAGGGTTAGGTTGAGGCTGAGGGTGAGGGTTAGGGTTAGGATTAATGTTAGGGTTAGGCTTAAGGTGAGGGTTAGGTTGAGAGTGAGGGTTAGGGTTAGGATTAGGAGTAGGATTAAGGTTAGTGTTAGGGTGAGGTTTAGGGTTAGGGTTAGGGTTAGGGTTAGGGACAGGCCTAGGGTGAAGCTGAGGTTGAGGGTGAGGGTTAGGGTTAGGGAGAGGTTTAGGGTTAGATTTAGGGTGAGTGTGAGAGTTAGGTTTAGGGTTAGGCTTAGGATTAGGCTTAGTGTTAAGGTGTGGATTAGGGTTAGGCTTAGTGTTAGGGTGAGGTTTAGGGTTTGGATTAGGGTTAGAGTTAGGGTTAGGGTGAGGGTGAGGTTTAGGTTTAGAGTTAGGGTTAGGGTGAGGTTTAGGTTGAGGGTTATGGTAAGAGATAGTTTTAGGGTTAGGTGAGAGTTAGGGGAAGGGTTAGGCTTAGGGTTAGGGTTAGGTATAGGATTAAGTTTAGAGGGAGGGGGAGTGTGTGTGTTATGTTTAGGTTTAGGGATAGGCTTAGGTTAGGCTGAGGGTGAGGTTGAGGGTGAGGGTTAGGGTTAGGGGGAGGGTTAAGATGAGGGTTAGGGTTAGGATTAGGATTAGGCTAAGGTCTAGGGTGAGTGTGAGAGTGAGGTTTAAGGTTATGGTTAGGGTTAGGGTTAGGGTGAGAGTGAGGTTTAGTTTAGAGTTAGGGTTTCGGTGAGCCTGAGGGTGAGGGTTAGAGTGAGGGTTAGGATTAGGTTTAGGGTAAGGGTTAGGGTTTGTGTGAGGGTTACGGTTACGCTTAGGGTCAGGGTGAGGGTGAGGGTGAGGGGGAGGGGGAGGGTTAGGTTTATGGTTAGGGTGAGTGTTAGGGTTCGTTTATGTTTAGGGTTAGGGTGAGGCTTAGAGTTAAGGGGAGCGTGAGGTTTAGCGTTATGGTTAGGGTTAGGGTGAGGGTTAAGTTTAGGGTTAGGGTGAGGGGAAGGATGAGGATTAGGTTTAGCATTAGGGTTACGGTGAGGGCTAGGATGAGGGTGAGGGTTAGGGTTAGTGTTAGGTTACGTTTTAGGGTTAGGGTTAGGTTGGGGTGAGGGTTAGGTTGAGGGTTAGGGTTACAGTGAGGGTGAGGATTAGGGTTAGGGTGAGGGTTAGGGTTAGGATTAGGGTTAGCAAGAGGGTGAGTGTTAGAATTACAGTTAGGGTTAGGGTTAGCTTGAGGGTTAGGATTAGAGTTATTGTTAGGGTTAGGGTTAGAGTTATGGTGAGGGTGAGGGTGAGGGTGAGGGTGAGGTTTAGGGTTAGGGTGAGGTTTATTGTTAGGGTTAGGATTAGGGTTAGGGTATGGGTGAGGTTTAGGGTTAGATTTAGGGTTAGTTGTAGGGTTAGGTCGAGGGTTAGGGTTAGTTTTAGGGTTAAGGTTGGAGTGAGGTTTAGGTTGAGTTTTAGGGTTATGGTTAGGGTTAGGGTTAGGATTAGGGTGAGGGTGAAGGTGAGGTTGAGGGTTAGGTTTAGGCTTAGGCTTAGGGTTAGGCTCAGCATGAGGTTGAGGGTGAGGGTTAGGGTTAGGGTGATGGTTAGGTTTACAGTTAGGGTGAGTGTTAGGATGAGGTTTAGCGTTAGGGTGAGGGTTAGGGTGATTATGGTGGTAAGGGTAAAGATGAGGTTTAGGCTGTAGTTGAGGGTTAAGATAAGTGTGAGGGTTAGGGTTAGGTTTAGTGTTAGGGTAAGGATTAGTGTTAGGTTAGGATTAGGGTGAGGGTTAGATTGAGGATTAGTGTTAGGGTTAGTGTGAGGTTTAGGGAGAGGATGAGGGTTAGGGTTAGGGTTAGGGTGAGTTTTAGGATTAGGGTGAGGGTTAGGGTTAGTGTGAGGGTTAGTGTTAGGGTTAGGGTTAGTGTTAGCGTGAGGGTAAGTGTTAGGGTGATGGTTAGGGTTAGAGTGAGGATTATGGTTAGGGTGAGGGTAAGGGTTAGGATTAGGGTTAGAGTGAGGTTTAGTGTTAGGGTCAGGGTTAGAGTTAGGGTTAGGGAGAGGGTGAGGTTTAGGGGTACATTTAGGGTTAGGGTGAGGGTTAGGGTTAGGGTGCGGGTTAACGTGGGGGTGACGGTAAGGGTAAAGATGTGGGTTAGGCTGAGGGTGAGGGTTAGGATTAGATTTAGGAGTAGGATTAGGGTTAGGGTGAACGTGAGTGTGAGGATGAGGATTAGGGTTAGATTTAGGGTGAGTGTGAGGGTTCGGGTTAGGGTGTGGGTTAGGCTTAGGGTTAGGATGAGGGTGAGGCTGAGGGTTAGGGTTATGGTGAGGGTTAGGGTTAGGATTACCATGAGGGTTAGATTTAGGGTTAGGGTGAGGGTTAGGTTGAGGATTAGGGGTTAGAATTAGGGTTAGGGTGAGGGCTAGGGTGAGGGTGATGTTTAGGGTTAGTGTTTGGGTGAGCTTTAGGGTTAGGGTTAGGGTGAGGGTGAGGGTTAGGATGAAGGTTAGGTTTAAGATGAGTTTGAGGATTAGGGTTAGGGTGAGGATTAGGGTTAGGATTAGAGTTAGGGTGAGGTTGAGTGTTAGCATTAGTGTTAGGGTTATGGTTAGGGTTAGGTTGAGGGTAGGATTACTGTTATTGTTAGGTTTAGGATTAGAGTTATGGTGAGGGTGAAGGTGAGGGTGAGTGTTACGGTTCGGGTGAGGGTTATGTTTAGGGTGAAGGTTAGGGTTAGTGTTAGGGTTATTGTTAGTGTTAGGGTTAGGGTTAAGGTTATGGTGAGGTTGAGGATGAGGGTTAGGTTTAGGTCTAGGATGAGGTTTAAGGATAGGGTTTTGGTTAAGCTTAGGGTTAGGGTGAGGTTTATTGTTAGTGTTAGTGTTAGGGTGAGGCTGCGGGTGAGGGTTAGGGTTAGGATTAATGTTAGGGTTAGGCTTAAGGTGAGGGTTAGGTTGAGAATGAGGGTTAGGTTTAGGATTAGGAGTAGGATTAGTTTTAGTGTTAGGGTGACGGTTAGGGTTAGGGTTAGGGTTAGGCTTAGGGACAGGCTTAGGGTCAAGCTGAGTTTGAGGGTGAGGGTTAGGGTTAGGGTGAGGTTTAGGGTTAGGGTTAGGTTGAGTGTGAGGATTAGGGTTAGGGTTAGGCTTAGGATTAGGCTTAGTGTTAGGGTGTGGATTAGGGTTAGGCTTAGTGTTATGGTGAGGTTTACGGTTTGGATTAGGGTTAGAGTTAGGGTTAGGGTGAGGGTGAATTTTAGGGTTAGAGTTAGGGTTAGGGTGAGGTTTAGGTTGAGGGTTATGGTAAGGGTTAGTTTTAGGGTTAGGGTTAGGGTGAGAGTTAGGGGAAGGGTTAGGAATATTGTTAAGGTTAGGTATAGGATTAAGATTAGAGTGAGGGGGAGTGTGTGTGTGTTAGGTTTAGGTTTAGGGATAGGCTTAGAGTTAGGCTGATGATGAGGTTGAGGGTGAGGGTTAGGGTTAGGGGGAGGGTTAGGATGAGGGTTAGCGTTAGGAATAGGGTTAGGGTAAGGTCTAGGGTGAGTGTGAGGGTGAGGTTTAAGGTTATGGTTAGGGTTAGGGTGAGGGTGAGGTTTAGGTTAGAGTTAGGGTTACAGTGAGGCTGAGGGTGAGGGTTAGAGTTAGGGTTAGGATTAGGTTTAGGGTAAGGGTTAGGGTGAGTGTGAGGGTTACGGTTACACTTAGGGTCAGGCTGAGGGTGAGGGTGAGGGTGAGACTTAGGGTTAGGGGAGGGTTAGGGTTAGGGTTAGGGTGAGAGTTTGGGTTCGTTTATGTTTAGGGTTAGGGTGAGGGTTAGAGTTACGGTTTCCGTGAGGTTTAGGGTTTGGTTGAGGGTCAGGGTTAGGATTAGGGTTAGGGTGAGGCTTAAGGTTAGGGTTAGGGTGAGCGTAAGGATGAGGAGAAGGTTAAGCATTATGGATAGGGTGAGGGCTAGGTTGAGGGTGAGGGTTAGGGTTAGTGTTAGGTTAAGGTTTAGGGGTAGGGTTAGGGTTAGGGTGAGGGTTAGGTTGAGGGTTAGGGTTACAGTGAGGGTGAGGATTAGGGTTAGGGTGAGGGTTTGTGTTAGGATTAGGGTAAACATGAGGGTGAGTGTTAGGATTACAGTTATGGTTAGGGTTAGGGTTAGGTTGAGGGTTAGGAGTAGTGTTATTGTTAGGGTTATGGTTAAAGATATGGTGAGGGTGAGGGTGAGTGTGAGGGTTAGGGTTAGGGTGATGTTTAAGTTTACGGTTAGGGTGAGTGTTAGGATGAGGTTTAGCGTTAGGGTGAGGGTTAGGGTGATGATGATGGTAAGGGTAAAGATGAGGTTTAGGCTGAGGTTGAGGTTAAGATAAGGGTGAGGGTTAGGGTTAGGGTTAGGTTTAGGTTTAGGGTAAGGGTTAGGGTTACGGTTAGAGTTAGGGTGAGGTTTAGATTGAGGATTAGGGTTAGTGTGAGGTTTAGGGTGAGGATGAGGGTTAGGGTTAGGGTTAGGGTGAGGTTTAGGATTAGGGTTAGGGTGAGGGCTAGGGTGAGGGTTAGTGTTAGGGTTATGATTAGTGTTAGAGTGAGGTTAAATGTTAGGTTGAGTGTTAGGATTAGGGTGAGGGTTATGGTTAGGGTGAGGGTGAGGGTTAGGATTAGGATTAGCGTGAGGTTTAGTGTTAGGGTTAGGGTAAATGTTAGGGTTAGGGAGAGGGTGAGGTATAGGGGTACATTTAGGGTTAGGGTTAGGGTTAGGGTTTGGGTGCCGGTTAACGTGGGTTGTGAAGGTAAAGGTAAAGGTGAGGGTTAGGCTGATGCTGAGGGTTACGGTAATGGTGAGTGTTAGGGTTAGGGTGAGGGTCAGTGCTAGCGTTAGGGTGAGATTGGGATTTCGATTGATGATTAGTGTTAGGGTTAGTGTGAGATTTATGGAGAGGATGAGGGTTGGGGTTACCCTGAAGTCTAGTGTGAGTGTGAGGGTTAGGTTTAGTGTTAGGGTGAGGTTTAGGTTTACGGTGATATTTAGGGTTAGTGTGAGAGTTAGTGTTAGGGTGAGGGTAAGTGTTAGGGTGAGGTTTAGGGTTAGGGTGAGTTTTATGGTTAGGGTGAGGGTTAAGGTTAGTATAAGTTTAAGGGTGAGGACTAGGCTAAGGGTTATGCTGATGGTTAGGGTTAGGGATAGAGATAGGTTTAGGAGTAGGGTTAGGGTGAGGGTTAGGACTAGGGTTATGGTTAGGCTTAGAGTTAGGATGAGGTTTAGGGTTAGGGTTTGGGTTAGGGTGAGGGTGAGGCTGAGGATTAGGGTTAGGTTTAGGGTTAGGTTTGGGTTAGGTTTAGCGTCAGTGTTAGTGTTAGGGTTAGTGTTAGGGATCCAGTGAGGGTTGGGATTAGGGTTAGGATTAGGTTTTGGCTTAGAGATAGGGTGAAGGTTAGAATGAAGATTAGGCTTACGATTAGGGTTAGGGTCAGGGCTAGGGTGAAGGTGAGGATTAGGGTTAGTGTTAGGGTAAGATTTAGGGTTAGTGTTAGAGTTAGGGTGAGGGTTAGGATGAGCGTTAGGGCTACAGTGAGTATGAGGGTTAGGGTGAGGGTGAGGATTAGGGTTAGGTTTAGGGTTAGGGTGAGGTTGAGTGTTAGCATTAGGGTTAGGGTTATGGTTAGGGTTAGGTTTAGGGTTAGGATTACTGTTATTGTTAGGGATAGGGTTAGAGTTATGGTAAGGGTGAGGGTGAGGGTGAGTGTTAAGGTTAGGGTGAGGTTTAGGGTTAGGGTTAGGATTAGGGTTAGGGTGAGGTTTTTGATTAGATTTAGGTTCAGTTGGAGGCTTAGGTGGAGAGTTAGTGTTATGGTAAGTGTTAGGGTTAAGTTTAGGTTGAGGGATTAGGTTGAGGTTTAGGGTTAGGGTTATAATTAGGTTTAGAATTAGAGTAAGGGTGAGGGTGAGGGTGAGGTTTAGCGTTAGGCTTAGGCTTAGGCTTAGGGTTAGGCTGAGGGTGAGGGTGGGGGTGAGGATTAGGGTTAGGGTGATGGTTAGTGTTAGGGTTAGGTTTAGAGTTATGGTTAGGGTGAGGGTTAGGGTTAGGATTAGGTTTAGTGTGAGGTTGAGTGTTAGCATTAGGGTTACGGTTAGGGATAGGGTTAAGTTTAGGGTTAGGATTATTGTTATTGTTAGGGTTAGGGTTAGAGTTATGGTGAGGGTGAGGGTTGGGGTGAGGGTTAGGGTTAGGGTTAGGGTGAGGTTTAGGGTTAGGGTTAGGATTAGGTGAGGGTGAGGGTGAGGTTTTGGTTAGATTTAGGTTCAGTTGGAAGGTTAGGTCGAGGGTTAGGGTTAGGGTTAGTGTTAGGTTTAAAGTTAGGGTCAGGGTTAGGTTGAGGTTTAGGGTTAGGGTTAGGTTTAGGGTTAGTATTAGGGTTAGGGTGAGGTTGAGTGTGAGGTTTAGGGTTAGGGTTAGGCTTAGGCTTATGGTTAGGCTGAGGGTGAGGGTTGGGGTGAGGATTATGGTTATGGTTATGGTTAGGGTTAGGTTTATGGTGAGGGTTAGTGTTAGGGTTAGGATTAGAGTTAGTTTTAGGGTGTGGGTGAGGTTTAGGGGTAGAGTTAGGGTTAGGGTGAGGGTTAGCGTTAGAGTGAGGGTTAGGGTTGGGGTGACGGTAAGGGTAAAGGTGAGTGTTAGGCTGAGGGTGAGGGGTACAGTAAGGGTGAGGGTGAGGGTTAGGGTGAGCGTTATGGTGAGAGTTAGGGTGAGGGTGAGGGTTAAATTGATGATTACTGTTAGGGTTAGTGTGAAGTTTAGGGTGAGTATGAGGGTGAGGGCTAGGGAGAGGGTGAGGTTTAGGGTTCAGGTTAGAGTGAGGTTTAGGGTTAGGTTGATGGTTAGGGTTAGTGTTAGGGTTATGGTTAGTGTAAGGGTGAGGTTTAGCGTTAGGGTGAAGGTAAATGTTAGGGTGAGGGTTAGGGTTAGGGTGAGGGTTATGCTTAGGGTGAGGGTTAGGGTTAGGGTTAGGATTATTGATAGCATTAGGGTTAGGGTTAAGATTATGGTGAGGGTGAGGGTGAAGGTTAGGTTTAGGGCTAGGAAGAAGTTTAGGGATAGGGTTCTCGTTAGGGTTAGGGTCGGGGTAAAGTTTAGTGTTAGATTTAGGGGTAGGGTGAGGCTGAGGGTGAGGGTTAGGGTTAGGATTAATGTTAGGGTTAGGCTTAAGGTGAGGGTTAGGTTGATGTTGAGGGTTAGGGTTAGGGTGAGGAGTAGGATTAGGGTTAGGGTTAGGGTGAGTGTGAGGGTTAGGCTTAGGGTTAGGGATAGGCTTAGGGTTAGGCTAAGGTTGAGGGTTAGGTTTAGGGTTAGGGTGAGTTTTAGGGTTAGGGTTAGGGTGAGTGAGAGGGTTAGGGTTAGGCTTGTGAGGATTAGGGTTAGAGTTAAGGTTAGGGTGAAGCTGAGGGTGAGGGTTAGGGTTAGGGTTAGGATTAGGGTAAGGTTTAGGGTGAGTTTGAGGGTTACAGTTAGGCTTAGGGTTAGGCTGAGTGTAAGGGTGAGGGTGAGGGTTAGGGTTACGGTGAGCGTGAGGATTAGGGTTAGGTTGAGGGTTAGGTTTAGGGGTAGGGTTAGGGTGAGGGTTAAGGTTAGGGATAGGGTGAGGGTAAGCATAAGGATTAGGGTAAGGATTAGGGTTAAGATGAGGGCAAGGTTGAGGGTGAGGGTTAGGGTTAGTGTTAGATTAAGGTTTAGGGTTAGGGTTAGGGTTAGGGTGAGGGTTAGGTTGAGGGTTAGGGTTATGGTGAGGATGAGGATTAGGGGTAGGGTGAGGGTTAAGTTTAGGATTAGGGTTAGCATGAGCGTGAGTGTTAGCATTACAGTTAGGGTTAGGGTTAGGGTTAGGTTTAGGGTTAGGATTAGTGTTATTGTTAGGGTTAGCCTTAGAATTATGATGAGGTTGAGGGTGAGGGTGAGGGTTAGGCTTAGGGTTAGGGTGAGGTTTAGGTTAGGATTAGGATTAGGGTAAGGGTGAGGGTGAAGTTTAGGTTAGATTTAGGGTTAGTTGCAGGGTGAGGTTGAGGGTTAGGGTTAGGGTTAGTTTAAGGGTTAAGGTTAGGGTGAGAGTTAGGTTGAGGTTTAGGGTTATGGTTAGGGTTAGGGTTAAGAGTAGGGTGAGGGTGAAGGTGAAGATGAGTGTGCGGGTTAGGCTTAAGCTTAGGCTTAGGGTTAGGCAGAGGGTGACAGTGGGGTTGAAGATTAGGTTTAGGGTGATTGTTAGGGTTGGGGCTAGGGTGAGGGTTAGGATGAGGGTTAGGTTTAGGATTAGTGTTAGGGTGAGGGCTAGGTTGAGGGTCAGGGTTATGGTAAGGATTAGGCTTAGTTTTAGGGTTAGGCTGAGCATGAGGTTGAGGTGAATGTTAGGGTTAGGGTGATGGTTAGGTTTACAGTTAGGGTGAGGATTAGGATGAGGTTTAGGGTTAGGGTGAGTGTTAGGGTGAGGATGTTGGTAAGGGTAAAGGTTAGGTTTAGGCTGAGGGTGAGGGTTAAGATAAGGGTGAGGGTTACTGTTAGGGTTAGGGTTAGGGTAAGTGTTAGGGTTAGGGTTAGGGTGAGCGTGAGGGTTAGATTGGGGATTAGGGTTAGGGTTAGTTTGAGGCTTAGGGTGAGGATGAGGGTTAGGGTGAGGGTTAGGGTTAGAATTAGGGTTAGGGTGAGGGCTAGTGTGAGGATGAGGATTAGGGTTAGGCTTAGAGTTAGGGTGAGGGTTAGGATGAGGGTTAGGGTTAGGATTAGGGTTAGGGTGAGGGCTAGGGTGAGGGTGAGGTTTACGGTTAGGGTTAGGATTAGGGTTAGGGTGAGAGTGAGGTTTATGGTTACATTTAGGTTTAGTTGGAAAGTTAAGTCGAGGGTTAGGGTTAGGGTAAGTGTTAGGGTTAAGGTTAGGTTGAGGGTTAGGTTGAGGTTTAGGGTTAGGTTTAGTGTTATAATTAGGGTTAGGGTGAGGGTGAGTGTGAGGTTTAGTGTTAGGGTTAGGCTTAGGATTAGGCTTAGGCTGAGAGTGAGGGTGGGGGTGAGGATAAGGGTTACGGTGATGGTTTGGGTTAGGTTTAGGGTGAGGGATAGTTTTAGGGTTAGGTTTAGAGTTAGGGTTAGTGTGAGGGTGAGGTTTAGGCGTAGAGTTAGGGTTAAGTTGAGAGTTAGGGTTAGAGTGAGGGTTAGGGTGGGGGTGACCGTAAGGTTAAATGTGAGGATTAGGCTGAGTGTGAGGTTTATGGTGAGAGTGAGGGTTAGGGTTAGGGTGAGGGTTAGGGTTAGGGTGAGGGTTAGGGTGAGGGTTATGTTTAGGATGAGGGTTAGGGTTAGGGTTAGCGTTATTGTTAGCGTTAGTGTTAGGGTTAAGGTTATGGTGAGGGTGAGGTTGAGGGTTAGGTTTAGGGCTAGGATGATTTTTTAGGGATAGGGTTAGGGTTAGGGTTAGGGTCAGGGTGAGGTTTAGTGTTAGAGTTAGGGTTAGGGTGAAGCTGAAGGTGAGGGTTAGGGTTAGGATTAATGTTAGGGTTAGGCTTAAGGTGAGGGTTAGTTTGAGGGTGAGGGTTAGGGTAAGGGTTAGGAGTTGGATTAGGGTTAGTGTTAGGGTGAGTGTACGAGTTATTGTTAGGGTTAGGGATAGGCTTAGTGTTAGGCTGAGGTTGATGATGAGGGTTAGGGTTATGGTGAGATTGAGGGTTAGGGTTAGGGTGAGTGTGAGGTTTAGGGTTAGGGTTATTCTTAGGATTAGGCTGAGGGTGAGGGTGTGGTTTAAGTTTAGGGTGACGGTTAGGGTTATGGGGAGGGTTAGGATGAAGGTTCGCGTTAGGATTAGGGTTAGGGTGAGGGTGAGTGTGTGTGTTATGGTTATGTTTAAGGTTAGCCTTAGGTTTAGGCTGAGGGAGAGGTTGAGGATGAGGGCTAGGGTGAGGGTGAGGTTTAGGCTTAGGGTTAGGGTGAGGGTTAGGGTTAGGTTAAGGGTGAGAGTTAGGGTTCGGTTTAAGTTTAGGGTTAGGTTGAGGGTTTGGGTTCAGATTAGGGTTAGGGTGCGGGTGAGGGTGTGGGTTAGGTTTAGTGTTAGGGTGAGCTTTAGGGTTAGGATTAGGGTTAGGGTTAGGGCTATTGTGAGGGTGAGGTTTAGAGTTAGGGTTAGGGTTAGGGTTAGTGTTAGATTTAGGGTTAGTGTTAGATTTAGGGTTAAGTTGAGGGTGAGGATTAGGCTTAGTGTAAGGATTAGTTTTAGGGTAAGGGTTAGGGTTGGTGTGAGCGTTATGATTAGGGTTAGGCTTAGTGTTAGGCTGAGCTTGTGGTTTAGGGTTAGGTTGAGAATTAGAGTTAGGGTTAGGGTTTGGGTGAGGTTTAAGGTTAGGGTTAGGGTGAGGGTATGGATGATGATTAGGGTTAGGATTACAGTTAGGGTGAGGGCTAGGGTGAGGCTGAGGGTTAGGGTTAGTGTTAGATTAAGGTTTAGGGTTAGGGTTAGTGTTAGGGTGAGGGTTAGGTTGAGGGTTAGGGTTACAGTGAGGGTGAGGATTAGGGTTAGTGTGAGGGTTAGGGTTAGGATTAGGGTTAGGGTTAGGGTTAGGTTTCCGGTTAGGGTTAGTGTTATTGTTAGGGGTATGGTTAGAGTTATGGTGAGGGTGAGGGTGAGGGTTAGGGTTAGGATTAGGGTGAGGTTTAGAGTTAGGGTTAGGATTAGGGTTAGGGTGTGGGTGAGGATTAGGGTTAGATTCAGGTTAGTTGGATGGTTAGGTCGAGGGTTAGGGTTAGGGTTAGTTTTAGGTTTAAGGATAGGGTGAGTGTTAGGGTGAGGTTTAGGGTTATGGTTAGGATTAGTGTTAGGATAGGGGTGAGGGTGAGTTTGAGGGTTATGTTTATGGTTAGGTTTAGGTTTAGGGTAAGGCTGAGGGTGTGCGTGGGAGTGAGGTTTACGTTTAAGGTGATGGTTAGGGTTAGGGTTAGTTTGAGTTTAGGATGAGGTTTAGGATTTGGATTAGGGTTAGGGTGAGGGCTAGGGTGAGGGTGAGGTTTAGGGTTAGGGTGATGGTTAGGTTTACGGTTGGGGTGAGGGTTAGGATGAGGTTTAAGGTTAGGGTGAGGGTTAGGGTGAGGATGATGGTAAGGGTAATGGTGAGGTTTCGGATGAGGGTGAGGGTTAAGATAAGGGTGAGTGGTAGGGTTAGGTATAAGGTTAGGGTAAAGGTTAGGGTTAGGATTAGTGTGAGGGTTAGATTGAGGATTAGGGTTAGGGTTAGTCTGAGGTATATGGTGAGGATGAGGGTTAGGATTAGGGTAAGGGTGAGGGTTAGGATGAGGGTGAGGATTAGGGTTAGGGTTAGGTTTAGGGTGACTTTTAGGATTAGTGTGAGGATTAGGGTTAGTTTGAGGGTTAGTGTTAGGGTTAGGGTTAATGTTAGGGTGAGGGTAAGTGTTAGGGTGAGGGTTAGGTTTAGGGTGAGTGTTATGTTTAGGGTGAGGGTTTGGGTTAGTTTTAGGGTTACTGTTAGGTTTAGGGTTAGGGTTACGGTTACGGTGAGGGTGAGCATTAGGTTTAGGGTTACAGTGAGGTTTAGTGTTAGGGTTAGGGTAAGAGTAAGGGTTAGGTTGAGGGTGAGGTTTAGGGGTACAGTTTTAGTTAGGGTGAGGGTTAGGGTTAGGGTGCAGGTTAGCGTCGGGGTGACTGTAAGGGTAAAGTTGACGGTTAGGCTGATTTTGAGGGTTACGGTAAGGGTGAGGGTTAGGGTTAGGGTGAGGGTTAGTGTTAGCGTTAGGCTGAGGTTGAGGGTTAGATTGAGGATTAGTGTTAGGTTTAGTGGGAGGTTTATGGTGGGGATGAGGGTTAGGGTTAGGCTGAAGGCTAGGGTGAGGTTGAGGGTTAGGGTTAGTGTTAGGGTGAGGTTTAGGGTTAGGGTGATGTTTAGGGTTAGTGTAAGGGTTAATGTTAGGATTAGGGTTAGTGTTAGGTTGAGGGTAAGTGTTAGGGTGAGTTTTAGGGTTAGGGTGAGGGTTATGGTTAGGGTGAGGGTTAGGGTTAGGGATAGGGTGAGGTTTAGGATTACGTTTAGGGTGAGGGTGAGTGTGAGGGTTAGGATTCGGGTTAGCATTAGGCTTAGAGTTAGGATGAGGGTTAGGGTGAGGGTTTTGGTGAGGGTGAGGCTGAGGCTGAGGATTAGGGTTAGGTTAAGGTTTAGTGTTAGTGTTAGGGTTAGTGTTAGAGTTACAGTGAGGGTTGGGGTTAGGGTTAGGGTTAGGGTTAGGCTTAGAGTTAGGGACAGGGTTAGAATGAGGATTAGGTTTATGATTAGGTTTAAGGTGAGGGCTAGGGTGAAGGTGAGGATTAGGGTTACTGTTAGGGTAAGGTTTAGGGTTAGGGTTAGGGTTAGGGTAAGGGTTATGATGAGGGTTAGGCTTATGGTTAGGGTGATGGTTAGGGTTAGGGTGAGGGTTAGGGTTAGGATTAGGGTTAGGGTGAGGTTGAGTGTTAGCTTTATGGTTAGGGTTAGGGTTAGGTTTAGGGTTAGGATTACTGTTATTGTTAGGGTTAGGGTTATAGTTATGGTGAGGGTGAGGGTGAGGGTGAGTGTTAGGGTTAGGGTGAGGTTTAGGGTTAGGGTTAGGTTTAGGGTTAGGGTGAGGGTGAGGTTTATGGCTAGATTTAGGTTATTTGGAGGTTTAAGTCGAGAGTTAGGGTTAGGGTAAGTGTTGAGGTTAAGGTTAGATTGAGGGGTAGGTTGTGGTTTAGGGTTAGGTTAGGCTTAGGGTGAGGGTAAGGTTTATGGTTTAGGGTTAGGATTAGGGTTAGGGTGAGGGTGAGTGTGAGGTTTAGGGTTAGGGTTAGGCTAAGGCTTAGGGTTAGGCTGAGGGTGAGTGTGGGGGTGAGGATTAGGGTTAGGGTGATGGTTAGGTTTAGGGTTAGGTTGAGGTTTAGTGTTAGAGTTAGGTTTAGAGTTAGGGTTAGGCTGAGGGTGAGGTTTCGGGGTAGAGTTAGGGTTAGGGTGAATGTTAGGGTTAGAGTGAGGGTTATCGTGGAGGTGACGGTAAGGGTAAAGTTGAGGTTTAGGCTGAGGGTGAGGGTTACGGTAAGGGTGAGGATAAGGGTTAGGGTGAGGGTTAGTGTTAGTGTTAGGGTGAGGTTGACGGTTAGATTGAGGATTAGTGTTAGGGTTAGTGTGAGGTTTATGGTGAGGATGAGAATTAGGGTTAGTGTGAAGGCTATGGTGAGGGTGAGGGTTAGGTTTAGTGTTAGGGTGAGGTTTAGGTTTAGGGTGATGTTTAGTGTTAGTGTGAGTGTTAGTGTTAAGGTTAGTGTTAGTGTTAGGTTGAGGGTAAGCCTTAATGTGAGGGTTAGTGTTAGGGTGAGGTTTATGGTTAGTGTGAGGGTTAGGGATAGGATAAGTGTAAGGGTGAGGGCTAGGCTGAGGGTTAGGGTGAGTGTTAGGGTTAGGGATAGGCTTAAGTTTAGGATTAGGTTTAGGTTGAGGGTGAGTGTGAGGGTTAGGATTAGGGTTAGATTTAGGCTTAGACTTAAGAGGAGGGTTAGGGTTAGGGTTTGAGTTAGTGTGAGGGTGAGTCTGAGGATTAGGGTTAGGTTTAGTTTTAGGTTTAGGGTTAGTGTTAGTGTTAGGGTTAGTGTTAGTGTTTCAGTGAGGGTTGGGCTTAGGGTTAGGGTTAGGGTTAGGCTTAGAGTTAGGGTGATTGTTAGGATGAGAATTAGGTTACAATTAGGGTTAGGGTGAGGGCTAGGGTGAAGGTGAGGTTTAGGGTAAGTGTTAGGCTAAGGTTTAGGGTTAGGGTTAAGGTGAGGGTGATGGTTAGGTTTAGGATTAGGGTTAGGTTTAGGATTAGGGTTAGGGTTAGGATTAGGGTTAGGGTGAGGTTGAGTGTTAGCATTAGGTTTAGGGTTAGGGTTAAGGTTTGGTTTAGGGTTAGGATTACTGTTATTGTTAGGGTTAGGGTAAGAGTTATGGTGAGGGTGAGGGTGAGGGTGAGTGTTTGGGTTAAGATGAGGTTGAGGTTTAGGGTTAGGTTTAGGAGTAGGATTAGGATTAGTGTAAGTGTGAGTGTGAGGGTTAGCGTTAGGTTTAGGAATAGGCTTAAGGTTTTGCTGAGGTTGAGGGTGAGGGTTAGGGTTAGGGTGAGGTTTAGGGTTAGGGATTGGGTGAGTGTGAGGGTTAGGTTTAGGGTTAGGCTGAGGATGAAGGTGTGGGTTAGGTTTAGGGTTAGTGTTAGGGTGAGGTTTAGGTGAGGGTTAGGATTAGAGTTAGGGTTAGGGTGAGGGTGAGGTTTAGGGTTAGAGTTAGGGTTAGGGTGAGGTTTAGGTTGAGGGTTAGGGTAAGGGTTAGTTTTAGGGTTGGGGTTGCGGTCAGAGTTAGGGGGAGTGTTAGGGTTAGACTTAGGTTAGACTTAGGTTAGAGTGAGCGTGAGTGTGTGTGTGGTAGGTTTAGGTTTAGGGTTAGGATGAGGGTTAGGCTAAGGGTGAGGTTGAGGGTGAGGGTTAGGGTTAGGGGGAGTGTTAGGGTGAGGGTTAGGTTTAGGGTAAGGGCTAGGGTGAGTGTGAGGGTGAAGTTTAATGTTAGGCTTAGGGTTAGAGTTAGGGTGAGGGTGAGGTTTAGGGTTAGTGTTAGGGTTAGGGGGAGGGTTAGCGTTAGGGTTATTGTTAGGTTTAGGGTTTGGTTTAGGGTGAGGGTTAGGGTGAGGGTGAGGGTTAGGATTAGGATTAGGGTTAGGGTTAGGCTGAGGTTGAGGATGAGGGTGAGGGTTAGGATTAGGGTGAAAGCTAGGGTGAGGGTGAGGGTTAGGGTTAGTGTTAGGGTGAGGGTTAGGGTTAGGGTGACGTTTAGGGTTAGTGTGAGAGTTAGTGTTAGGGGTAGGCTTAGTGATAGTGTGAGGGTAAGTGTTAGGGTGAGGGTTAGGGTTAGGGTGACGTTTATGGTTATGGTGAGGGTAAGGGTTAGGATAAGTGTAAGGTTGAGGGCTAGGCTGAGGGTTAGGGTGAGGTTTAGGGTTACTTATAAGGTTAGGTTTAGGATTATCGTTAGGGTTAGGGTGAGTGTGAGGGTTAGGATTAGGGTTAGGGTTAATCTTAGTGTTAGGATGTGGGTTAGGATTACGGTTTCTATTAGGGTGAGGGTGAGGCTGAGGATTAGGATTAGGTTTAGTGTTAAATTTAAGGTTAGGTTTAGGGTTAGGGTTAGTGTTAGGGTTAGTGTTAGGGTTACAGTGAGGGTTGGGGTTAGGATTAGGGTTAGGCTTAGAGTTAGGGTGAGGGTTAGGATAAGGATTAGGTTTACAACTAGGGTTTTGGGTGAGGGCTATGGTGAAGTTGAGGATTAGGGTTAGTGTTAGGGTAAGGTTTAGCTTTAGGGTTAGGTTTAGGGTGAGTGTTAGGATGAGGGTTAGGGTTACAGTGAGAGTTAGGGTAAGGGTTAGGCTTAGGGTTAGGGTTAGGGTTAGGGTTAGGGTGAGGGTGAGTGTTAGCATTAGGTTTAGGTTATGTTTAGGTTTAGGATTACTGTTATTGTTAGGGTTAGGGTTAGAGTTATGGTGAGGGTGAGGGTGAGGGTGAGGGTGAGTGTTAGGATTAGGGTGAGGATTAGGGTTAGGGTTAGGATTAGCGTTAGGTTGAGCTTGAGGTTTAGGGTTAGATTTAGGTTTAGTTGGAAGGTTATGTCGAGGGTTAGGGTTAGGTTAAGTGTTAGGGTTAAAGTTAGGTGAGGGTTAGGTTGAGGTTTAGGGTTAGGTTTAGGGTTAGGATTAGGTTAGGGTGAGGGTGAGTGTGAGGTTTAGGTTTAGGTTTAGGCTTAGGCTTAGGGCTAGGCTGAGGGTGACGGTGGGTGTGAGGATTAGGGTTAGGGTGATGGTTACAGTTAGGGTTAGGGTTAGGGTTAGTATTAGGCTCAGGGTTAGAGTTAGGGTTAGGGTGAGGGTGAGGTTTAGTGGTAGAGTTAGGGGTAGGGGGAGGGTTAGGGTTAGAGTGAGGGTTATGGTGTGGGTGACAGTATCGGTAAAGATGAGGGTTAAGCTGAGGTTGAGGGTTACGGGAAAGGTGACCTTTAGGGTTAGGGTGAGGGTTAGGGTTAGGGATAGGGTGAGGGTGATGGTTAGATTGAGGATTAGTGTTAGGGATAGTGTGAAGTTTAGGGTGAGGATGAGGATTAGGGTTAGGGCAAGGTCTAGCAAGACGGTGAGGTTTAGGGTTACTGTTAGGGTGAAGTTTATGGTTAGGGTAATGTTTAGGGTTAATGTGAGGTTTAGTGTTAGGGTTAGGGTTAGTATTAGGGTGAGGGTAAGCGTTATGGTGATGGTTAGAGTTAGGGTGAGGGTTAGGGTTAAGGTTAGGGTTATTGTTAGTGTTAGGTTTAGGGTTAAAGTTATGGTGAGGGTGAGGGTTAGGGATAGGGATAGGATGAGGTTTAGGGATAGGGTTAGGTTTAGGGTTAAGGTCAGGGTGAGGTTTAGCGTTAGAGTTAGGGTTAGGGTGAGGCTGAGGGTGAAAGTTCGTGTTAGAATTATTGTTTGGGTCAGGCTTAAGGTGAGGTTTAGGGTTAGCGTTAGTGTTAGGGTGAGGGCTAGGGTGAGGATGAGGTTTAGGTTTAGGTTCAGGGTGAGGTTTAGTGGTATAGTTAGTGTTAGGGTGAGGCTGAAGGCGAGGGCTAGGGTTAGGATTAATGTTAGGCTTAGCCTTAAGTTGAGGTTTAGGTTGAGGGTGAGGTTTAGGATTAGGGTTAGTAGTAGGATTAGGGTTAGGGATAGGCTTAGAGTTAGGGTGATTGTTAGGATGAGAATTAGGTTACAATTAGGGTTAGGGTGAGGGCTAGGGTGAAGGTGAGGTTTAGGGTAAGTGTTAGGCTAAGGTTTAGGGTTAGGGTTAAGGTGAGGGTGATGGTTAGGTTTAGGATTAGGGTTAGGTTTAGGATTAGGGTTAGGGTTAGGATTAGGGTTAGGGTGAGGTTGAGTGTTAGCATTAGGTTTAGGGTTAGGGTTAAGGTTTGGTTTAGGGTTAGGATTACTGTTATTGTTAGGGTTAGGGTAAGAGTTATGGTGAGGGTGAGGGTGAGGGTGAGTGTTTGGGTTAAGATGAGGTTGAGGTTTAGGGTTAGGTTTAGGAGTAGGATTAGGATTAGTGTAAGTGTGAGTGTGAGGGTTAGCGTTAGGTTTAGGAATAGGCTTAAGGTTTTGCTGAGGTTGAGGGTGAGGGTTAGGGTTAGGGTGAGGTTTAGGGTTAGGGATTGGGTGAGTGTGAGGGTTAGGTTTAGGGTTAGGCTGAGGATGAAGGTGTGGGTTAGGTTTAGGGTTAGTGTTAGGGTGAGGTTTAGGTGAGGGTTAGGATTAGAGTTAGGGTTAGGGTGAGGGTGAGGTTTAGGGTTAGAGTTAGGGTTAGGGTGAGGTTTAGGTTGAGGGTTAGGGTAAGGGTTAGTTTTAGGGTTGGGGTTGCGGTCAGAGTTAGGGGGAGTGTTAGGGTTAGACTTAGGTTAGACTTAGGTTAGAGTGAGCGTGAGTGTGTGTGTGGTAGGTTTAGGTTTAGGGTTAGGATGAGGGTTAGGCTAAGGGTGAGGTTGAGGGTGAGGGTTAGGGTTAGGGGGAGTGTTAGGGTGAGGGTTAGGTTTAGGGTAAGGGCTAGGGTGAGTGTGAGGGTGAAGTTTAATGTTAGGCTTAGGGTTAGAGTTAGGGTGAGGGTGAGGTTTAGGGTTAGTGTTAGGGTTAGGGGGAGGGTTAGCGTTAGGGTTATTGTTAGGTTTAGGGTTTGGTTTAGGGTGAGGGTTAGGGTGAGGGTGAGGGTTAGGATTAGGATTAGGGTTAGGGTTAGGCTGAGGTTGAGGATGAGGGTGAGGGTTAGGATTAGGGTGAAAGCTAGGGTGAGGGTGAGGGTTAGGGTTAGTGTTAGGGTGAGGGTTAGGGTTAGGGTGACGTTTAGGGTTAGTGTGAGAGTTAGTGTTAGGGGTAGGCTTAGTGATAGTGTGAGGGTAAGTGTTAGGGTGAGGGTTAGGGTTAGGGTGACGTTTATGGTTATGGTGAGGGTAAGGGTTAGGATAAGTGTAAGGTTGAGGGCTAGGCTGAGGGTTAGGGTGAGGTTTAGGGTTACTTATAAGGTTAGGTTTAGGATTATCGTTAGGGTTAGGGTGAGTGTGAGGGTTAGGATTAGGGTTAGGGTTAATCTTAGTGTTAGGATGTGGGTTAGGATTACGGTTTCTATTAGGGTGAGGGTGAGGCTGAGGATTAGGATTAGGTTTAGTGTTAAATTTAAGGTTAGGTTTAGGGTTAGGGTTAGTGTTAGGGTTAGTGTTAGGGTTACAGTGAGGGTTGGGGTTAGGATTAGGGTTAGGCTTAGAGTTAGGGTGAGGGTTAGGATAAGGATTAGGTTTACAACTAGGGTTTTGGGTGAGGGCTATGGTGAAGTTGAGGATTAGGGTTAGTGTTAGGGTAAGGTTTAGCTTTAGGGTTAGGTTTAGGGTGAGTGTTAGGATGAGGGTTAGGGTTACAGTGAGAGTTAGGGTAAGGGTTAGGCTTAGGGTTAGGGTTAGGGTTAGGGTTAGGGTGAGGGTGAGTGTTAGCATTAGGTTTAGGTTATGTTTAGGTTTAGGATTACTGTTATTGTTAGGGTTAGGGTTAGAGTTATGGTGAGGGTGAGGGTGAGGGTGAGGGTGAGTGTTAGGATTAGGGTGAGGATTAGGGTTAGGGTTAGGATTAGCGTTAGGTTGAGCTTGAGGTTTAGGGTTAGATTTAGGTTTAGTTGGAAGGTTATGTCGAGGGTTAGGGTTAGGTTAAGTGTTAGGGTTAAAGTTAGGTGAGGGTTAGGTTGAGGTTTAGGGTTAGGTTTAGGGTTAGGATTAGGTTAGGGTGAGGGTGAGTGTGAGGTTTAGGTTTAGGTTTAGGCTTAGGCTTAGGGCTAGGCTGAGGGTGACGGTGGGTGTGAGGATTAGGGTTAGGGTGATGGTTACAGTTAGGGTTAGGGTTAGGGTTAGTATTAGGCTCAGGGTTAGAGTTAGGGTTAGGGTGAGGGTGAGGTTTAGTGGTAGAGTTAGGGGTAGGGGGAGGGTTAGGGTTAGAGTGAGGGTTATGGTGTGGGTGACAGTATCGGTAAAGATGAGGGTTAAGCTGAGGTTGAGGGTTACGGGAAAGGTGACCTTTAGGGTTAGGGTGAGGGTTAGGGTTAGGGATAGGGTGAGGGTGATGGTTAGATTGAGGATTAGTGTTAGGGATAGTGTGAAGTTTAGGGTGAGGATGAGGATTAGGGTTAGGGCAAGGTCTAGCAAGACGGTGAGGTTTAGGGTTACTGTTAGGGTGAAGTTTATGGTTAGGGTAATGTTTAGGGTTAATGTGAGGTTTAGTGTTAGGGTTAGGGTTAGTATTAGGGTGAGGGTAAGCGTTATGGTGATGGTTAGAGTTAGGGTGAGGGTTAGGGTTAAGGTTAGGGTTATTGTTAGTGTTAGGTTTAGGGTTAAAGTTATGGTGAGGGTGAGGGTTAGGGATAGGGATAGGATGAGGTTTAGGGATAGGGTTAGGTTTAGGGTTAAGGTCAGGGTGAGGTTTAGCGTTAGAGTTAGGGTTAGGGTGAGGCTGAGGGTGAAAGTTCGTGTTAGAATTATTGTTTGGGTCAGGCTTAAGGTGAGGTTTAGGGTTAGCGTTAGTGTTAGGGTGAGGGCTAGGGTGAGGATGAGGTTTAGGTTTAGGTTCAGGGTGAGGTTTAGTGGTATAGTTAGTGTTAGGGTGAGGCTGAAGGCGAGGGCTAGGGTTAGGATTAATGTTAGGCTTAGCCTTAAGTTGAGGTTTAGGTTGAGGGTGAGGTTTAGGATTAGGGTTAGTAGTAGGATTAGGGTTAGGGATAGGCTTAGAGTTAGGGTGATTGTTAGGATGAGAATTAGGTTACAATTAGGGTTAGGGTGAGGGCTAGGGTGAAGGTGAGGTTTAGGGTAAGTGTTAGGCTAAGGTTTAGGGTTAGGGTTAAGGTGAGGGTGATGGTTAGGTTTAGGATTAGGGTTAGGTTTAGGATTAGGGTTAGGGTTAGGATTAGGGTTAGGGTGAGGTTGAGTGTTAGCATTAGGTTTAGGGTTAGGGTTAAGGTTTGGTTTAGGGTTAGGATTACTGTTATTGTTAGGGTTAGGGTAAGAGTTATGGTGAGGGTGAGGGTGAGGGTGAGTGTTTGGGTTAAGATGAGGTTGAGGTTTAGGGTTAGGTTTAGGAGTAGGATTAGGATTAGTGTAAGTGTGAGTGTGAGGGTTAGCGTTAGGTTTAGGAATAGGCTTAAGGTTTTGCTGAGGTTGAGGGTGAGGGTTAGGGTTAGGGTGAGGTTTAGGGTTAGGGATTGGGTGAGTGTGAGGGTTAGGTTTAGGGTTAGGCTGAGGATGAAGGTGTGGGTTAGGTTTAGGGTTAGTGTTAGGGTGAGGTTTAGGTGAGGGTTAGGATTAGAGTTAGGGTTAGGGTGAGGGTGAGGTTTAGGGTTAGAGTTAGGGTTAGGGTGAGGTTTAGGTTGAGGGTTAGGGTAAGGGTTAGTTTTAGGGTTGGGGTTGCGGTCAGAGTTAGGGGGAGTGTTAGGGTTAGACTTAGGTTAGACTTAGGTTAGAGTGAGCGTGAGTGTGTGTGTGGTAGGTTTAGGTTTAGGGTTAGGATGAGGGTTAGGCTAAGGGTGAGGTTGAGGGTGAGGGTTAGGGTTAGGGGGAGTGTTAGGGTGAGGGTTAGGTTTAGGGTAAGGGCTAGGGTGAGTGTGAGGGTGAAGTTTAATGTTAGGCTTAGGGTTAGAGTTAGGGTGAGGGTGAGGTTTAGGGTTAGTGTTAGGGTTAGGGGGAGGGTTAGCGTTAGGGTTATTGTTAGGTTTAGGGTTTGGTTTAGGGTGAGGGTTAGGGTGAGGGTGAGGGTTAGGATTAGGATTAGGGTTAGGGTTAGGCTGAGGTTGAGGATGAGGGTGAGGGTTAGGATTAGGGTGAAAGCTAGGGTGAGGGTGAGGGTTAGGGTTAGTGTTAGGGTGAGGGTTAGGGTTAGGGTGACGTTTAGGGTTAGTGTGAGAGTTAGTGTTAGGGGTAGGCTTAGTGATAGTGTGAGGGTAAGTGTTAGGGTGAGGGTTAGGGTTAGGGTGACGTTTATGGTTATGGTGAGGGTAAGGGTTAGGATAAGTGTAAGGTTGAGGGCTAGGCTGAGGGTTAGGGTGAGGTTTAGGGTTACTTATAAGGTTAGGTTTAGGATTATCGTTAGGGTTAGGGTGAGTGTGAGGGTTAGGATTAGGGTTAGGGTTAATCTTAGTGTTAGGATGTGGGTTAGGATTACGGTTTCTATTAGGGTGAGGGTGAGGCTGAGGATTAGGATTAGGTTTAGTGTTAAATTTAAGGTTAGGTTTAGGGTTAGGGTTAGTGTTAGGGTTAGTGTTAGGGTTACAGTGAGGGTTGGGGTTAGGATTAGGGTTAGGCTTAGAGTTAGGGTGAGGGTTAGGATAAGGATTAGGTTTACAACTAGGGTTTTGGGTGAGGGCTATGGTGAAGTTGAGGATTAGGGTTAGTGTTAGGGTAAGGTTTAGCTTTAGGGTTAGGTTTAGGGTGAGTGTTAGGATGAGGGTTAGGGTTACAGTGAGAGTTAGGGTAAGGGTTAGGCTTAGGGTTAGGGTTAGGGTTAGGGTTAGGGTGAGGGTGAGTGTTAGCATTAGGTTTAGGTTATGTTTAGGTTTAGGATTACTGTTATTGTTAGGGTTAGGGTTAGAGTTATGGTGAGGGTGAGGGTGAGGGTGAGGGTGAGTGTTAGGATTAGGGTGAGGATTAGGGTTAGGGTTAGGATTAGCGTTAGGTTGAGCTTGAGGTTTAGGGTTAGATTTAGGTTTAGTTGGAAGGTTATGTCGAGGGTTAGGGTTAGGTTAAGTGTTAGGGTTAAAGTTAGGTGAGGGTTAGGTTGAGGTTTAGGGTTAGGTTTAGGGTTAGGATTAGGTTAGGGTGAGGGTGAGTGTGAGGTTTAGGTTTAGGTTTAGGCTTAGGCTTAGGGCTAGGCTGAGGGTGACGGTGGGTGTGAGGATTAGGGTTAGGGTGATGGTTACAGTTAGGGTTAGGGTTAGGGTTAGTATTAGGCTCAGGGTTAGAGTTAGGGTTAGGGTGAGGGTGAGGTTTAGTGGTAGAGTTAGGGGTAGGGGGAGGGTTAGGGTTAGAGTGAGGGTTATGGTGTGGGTGACAGTATCGGTAAAGATGAGGGTTAAGCTGAGGTTGAGGGTTACGGGAAAGGTGACCTTTAGGGTTAGGGTGAGGGTTAGGGTTAGGGATAGGGTGAGGGTGATGGTTAGATTGAGGATTAGTGTTAGGGATAGTGTGAAGTTTAGGGTGAGGATGAGGATTAGGGTTAGGGCAAGGTCTAGCAAGACGGTGAGGTTTAGGGTTACTGTTAGGGTGAAGTTTATGGTTAGGGTAATGTTTAGGGTTAATGTGAGGTTTAGTGTTAGGGTTAGGGTTAGTATTAGGGTGAGGGTAAGCGTTATGGTGATGGTTAGAGTTAGGGTGAGGGTTAGGGTTAAGGTTAGGGTTATTGTTAGTGTTAGGTTTAGGGTTAAAGTTATGGTGAGGGTGAGGGTTAGGGATAGGGATAGGATGAGGTTTAGGGATAGGGTTAGGTTTAGGGTTAAGGTCAGGGTGAGGTTTAGCGTTAGAGTTAGGGTTAGGGTGAGGCTGAGGGTGAAAGTTCGTGTTAGAATTATTGTTTGGGTCAGGCTTAAGGTGAGGTTTAGGGTTAGCGTTAGTGTTAGGGTGAGGGCTAGGGTGAGGATGAGGTTTAGGTTTAGGTTCAGGGTGAGGTTTAGTGGTATAGTTAGTGTTAGGGTGAGGCTGAAGGCGAGGGCTAGGGTTAGGATTAATGTTAGGCTTAGCCTTAAGTTGAGGTTTAGGTTGAGGGTGAGGTTTAGGATTAGGGTTAGTAGTAGGATTAGGGTTAGGGATAGGCTTAGAGTTAGGGTGATTGTTAGGATGAGAATTAGGTTACAATTAGGGTTAGGGTGAGGGCTAGGGTGAAGGTGAGGTTTAGGGTAAGTGTTAGGCTAAGGTTTAGGGTTAGGGTTAAGGTGAGGGTGATGGTTAGGTTTAGGATTAGGGTTAGGTTTAGGATTAGGGTTAGGGTTAGGATTAGGGTTAGGGTGAGGTTGAGTGTTAGCATTAGGTTTAGGGTTAGGGTTAAGGTTTGGTTTAGGGTTAGGATTACTGTTATTGTTAGGGTTAGGGTAAGAGTTATGGTGAGGGTGAGGGTGAGGGTGAGTGTTTGGGTTAAGATGAGGTTGAGGTTTAGGGTTAGGTTTAGGAGTAGGATTAGGATTAGTGTAAGTGTGAGTGTGAGGGTTAGCGTTAGGTTTAGGAATAGGCTTAAGGTTTTGCTGAGGTTGAGGGTGAGGGTTAGGGTTAGGGTGAGGTTTAGGGTTAGGGATTGGGTGAGTGTGAGGGTTAGGTTTAGGGTTAGGCTGAGGATGAAGGTGTGGGTTAGGTTTAGGGTTAGTGTTAGGGTGAGGTTTAGGTGAGGGTTAGGATTAGAGTTAGGGTTAGGGTGAGGGTGAGGTTTAGGGTTAGAGTTAGGGTTAGGGTGAGGTTTAGGTTGAGGGTTAGGGTAAGGGTTAGTTTTAGGGTTGGGGTTGCGGTCAGAGTTAGGGGGAGTGTTAGGGTTAGACTTAGGTTAGACTTAGGTTAGAGTGAGCGTGAGTGTGTGTGTGGTAGGTTTAGGTTTAGGGTTAGGATGAGGGTTAGGCTAAGGGTGAGGTTGAGGGTGAGGGTTAGGGTTAGGGGGAGTGTTAGGGTGAGGGTTAGGTTTAGGGTAAGGGCTAGGGTGAGTGTGAGGGTGAAGTTTAATGTTAGGCTTAGGGTTAGAGTTAGGGTGAGGGTGAGGTTTAGGGTTAGTGTTAGGGTTAGGGGGAGGGTTAGCGTTAGGGTTATTGTTAGGTTTAGGGTTTGGTTTAGGGTGAGGGTTAGGGTGAGGGTGAGGGTTAGGATTAGGATTAGGGTTAGGGTTAGGCTGAGGTTGAGGATGAGGGTGAGGGTTAGGATTAGGGTGAAAGCTAGGGTGAGGGTGAGGGTTAGGGTTAGTGTTAGGGTGAGGGTTAGGGTTAGGGTGACGTTTAGGGTTAGTGTGAGAGTTAGTGTTAGGGGTAGGCTTAGTGATAGTGTGAGGGTAAGTGTTAGGGTTAGGGTGACGTTTATGGTTATGGTGAGGGTAAGGGTTAGGATAAGTGTAAGGTTGAGGGCTAGGCTGAGGGTTAGGGTGAGGTTTAGGGTTACTTATAAGGTTAGGTTTAGGATTATCGTTAGGGTTAGGGTGAGTGTGAGGGTTAGGATTAGGGTTAGGGTTAATCTTAGTGTTAGGATGTGGGTTAGGATTACGGTTTCTATTAGGGTGAGGGTGAGGCTGAGGATTAGGATTAGGTTTAGTGTTAAATTTAAGGTTAGGTTTAGGGTTAGGGTTAGTGTTAGGGTTAGTGTTAGGGTTACAGTGAGGGTTGGGGTTAGGATTAGGGTTAGGCTTAGAGTTAGGGTGAGGGTTAGGATAAGGATTAGGTTTACAACTAGGGTTTTGGGTGAGGGCTATGGTGAAGTTGAGGATTAGGGTTAGTGTTAGGGTAAGGTTTAGCTTTAGGGTTAGGTTTAGGGTGAGTGTTAGGATGAGGGTTAGGGTTACAGTGAGAGTTAGGGTAAGGGTTAGGCTTAGGGTTAGGGTTAGGGTTAGGGTTAGGGTGAGGGTGAGTGTTAGCATTAGGTTTAGGTTATGTTTAGGTTTAGGATTACTGTTATTGTTAGGGTTAGGGTTAGAGTTATGGTGAGGGTGAGGGTGAGGGTGAGGGTGAGTGTTAGGATTAGGGTGAGGATTAGGGTTAGGGTTAGGATTAGCGTTAGGTTGAGCTTGAGGTTTAGGGTTAGATTTAGGTTTAGTTGGAAGGTTATGTCGAGGGTTAGGGTTAGGTTAAGTGTTAGGGTTAAAGTTAGGTGAGGGTTAGGTTGAGGTTTAGGGTTAGGTTTAGGGTTAGGATTAGGTTAGGGTGAGGGTGAGTGTGAGGTTTAGGTTTAGGTTTAGGCTTAGGCTTAGGGCTAGGCTGAGGGTGACGGTGGGTGTGAGGATTAGGGTTAGGGTGATGGTTACAGTTAGGGTTAGGGTTAGGGTTAGTATTAGGCTCAGGGTTAGAGTTAGGGTTAGGGTGAGGGTGAGGTTTAGTGGTAGAGTTAGGGGTAGGGGGAGGGTTAGGGTTAGAGTGAGGGTTATGGTGTGGGTGACAGTATCGGTAAAGATGAGGGTTAAGCTGAGGTTGAGGGTTACGGGAAAGGTGACCTTTAGGGTTAGGGTGAGGGTTAGGGTTAGGGATAGGGTGAGGGTGATGGTTAGATTGAGGATTAGTGTTAGGGATAGTGTGAAGTTTAGGGTGAGGATGAGGATTAGGGTTAGGGCAAGGTCTAGCAAGACGGTGAGGTTTAGGGTTACTGTTAGGGTGAAGTTTATGGTTAGGGTAATGTTTAGGGTTAATGTGAGGTTTAGTGTTAGGGTTAGGGTTAGTATTAGGGTGAGGGTAAGCGTTATGGTGATGGTTAGAGTTAGGGTGAGGGTTAGGGTTAAGGTTAGGGTTATTGTTAGTGTTAGGTTTAGGGTTAAAGTTATGGTGAGGGTGAGGGTTAGGGATAGGGATAGGATGAGGTTTAGGGATAGGGTTAGGTTTAGGGTTAAGGTCAGGGTGAGGTTTAGCGTTAGAGTTAGGGTTAGGGTGAGGCTGAGGGTGAAAGTTCGTGTTAGAATTATTGTTTGGGTCAGGCTTAAGGTGAGGTTTAGGGTTAGCGTTAGTGTTAGGGTGAGGGCTAGGGTGAGGATGAGGTTTAGGTTTAGGTTCAGGGTGAGGTTTAGTGGTATAGTTAGTGTTAGGGTGAGGCTGAAGGCGAGGGCTAGGGTTAGGATTAATGTTAGGCTTAGCCTTAAGTTGAGGTTTAGGTTGAGGGTGAGGTTTAGGATTAGGGTTAGTAGTAGGATTAGGGTTAGGGATAGGCTTAGAGTTAGGGTGATTGTTAGGATGAGAATTAGGTTACAATTAGGGTTAGGGTGAGGGCTAGGGTGAAGGTGAGGTTTAGGGTAAGTGTTAGGCTAAGGTTTAGGGTTAGGGTTAAGGTGAGGGTGATGGTTAGGTTTAGGATTAGGGTTAGGTTTAGGATTAGGGTTAGGGTTAGGATTAGGGTTAGGGTGAGGTTGAGTGTTAGCATTAGGTTTAGGGTTAGGGTTAAGGTTTGGTTTAGGGTTAGGATTACTGTTATTGTTAGGGTTAGGGTAAGAGTTATGGTGAGGGTGAGGGTGAGGGTGAGTGTTTGGGTTAAGATGAGGTTGAGGTTTAGGGTTAGGTTTAGGAGTAGGATTAGGATTAGTGTAAGTGTGAGTGTGAGGGTTAGCGTTAGGTTTAGGAATAGGCTTAAGGTTTTGCTGAGGTTGAGGGTGAGGGTTAGGGTTAGGGTGAGGTTTAGGGTTAGGGATTGGGTGAGTGTGAGGGTTAGGTTTAGGGTTAGGCTGAGGATGAAGGTGTGGGTTAGGTTTAGGGTTAGTGTTAGGGTGAGGTTTAGGTGAGGGTTAGGATTAGAGTTAGGGTTAGGGTGAGGGTGAGGTTTAGGGTTAGAGTTAGGGTTAGGGTGAGGTTTAGGTTGAGGGTTAGGGTAAGGGTTAGTTTTAGGGTTGGGGTTGCGGTCAGAGTTAGGGGGAGTGTTAGGGTTAGACTTAGGTTAGACTTAGGTTAGAGTGAGCGTGAGTGTGTGTGTGGTAGGTTTAGGTTTAGGGTTAGGATGAGGGTTAGGCTAAGGGTGAGGTTGAGGGTGAGGGTTAGGGTTAGGGGGAGTGTTAGGGTGAGGGTTAGGTTTAGGGTAAGGGCTAGGGTGAGTGTGAGGGTGAAGTTTAATGTTAGGCTTAGGGTTAGAGTTAGGGTGAGGGTGAGGTTTAGGGTTAGTGTTAGGGTTAGGGGGAGGGTTAGCGTTAGGGTTATTGTTAGGTTTAGGGTTTGGTTTAGGGTGAGGGTTAGGGTGAGGGTGAGGGTTAGGATTAGGATTAGGGTTAGGGTTAGGCTGAGGTTGAGGATGAGGGTGAGGGTTAGGATTAGGGTGAAAGCTAGGGTGAGGGTGAGGGTTAGGGTTAGTGTTAGGGTGAGGGTTAGGGTTAGGGTGACGTTTAGGGTTAGTGTGAGAGTTAGTGTTAGGGGTAGGCTTAGTGATAGTGTGAGGGTAAGTGTTAGGGTGAGGGTTAGGGTTAGGGTGACGTTTATGGTTATGGTGAGGGTAAGGGTTAGGATAAGTGTAAGGTTGAGGGCTAGGCTGAGGGTTAGGGTGAGGTTTAGGGTTACTTATAAGGTTAGGTTTAGGATTATCGTTAGGGTTAGGGTGAGTGTGAGGGTTAGGATTAGGGTTAGGGTTAATCTTAGTGTTAGGATGTGGGTTAGGATTACGGTTTCTATTAGGGTGAGGGTGAGGCTGAGGATTAGGATTAGGTTTAGTGTTAAATTTAAGGTTAGGTTTAGGGTTAGGGTTAGTGTTAGGGTTAGTGTTAGGGTTACAGTGAGGGTTGGGGTTAGGATTAGGGTTAGGCTTAGAGTTAGGGTGAGGGTTAGGATAAGGATTAGGTTTACAACTAGGGTTTTGGGTGAGGGCTATGGTGAAGTTGAGGATTAGGGTTAGTGTTAGGGTAAGGTTTAGCTTTAGGGTTAGGTTTAGGGTGAGTGTTAGGATGAGGGTTAGGGTTACAGTGAGAGTTAGGGTAAGGGTTAGGCTTAGGGTTAGGGTTAGGGTTAGGGTTAGGGTGAGGGTGAGTGTTAGCATTAGGTTTAGGTTATGTTTAGGTTTAGGATTACTGTTATTGTTAGGGTTAGGGTTAGAGTTATGGTGAGGGTGAGGGTGAGGGTGAGGGTGAGTGTTAGGATTAGGGTGAGGATTAGGGTTAGGGTTAGGATTAGCGTTAGGTTGAGCTTGAGGTTTAGGGTTAGATTTAGGTTTAGTTGGAAGGTTATGTCGAGGGTTAGGGTTAGGTTAAGTGTTAGGGTTAAAGTTAGGTGAGGGTTAGGTTGAGGTTTAGGGTTAGGTTTAGGGTTAGGATTAGGTTAGGGTGAGGGTGAGTGTGAGGTTTAGGTTTAGGTTTAGGCTTAGGCTTAGGGCTAGGCTGAGGGTGACGGTGGGTGTGAGGATTAGGGTTAGGGTGATGGTTACAGTTAGGGTTAGGGTTAGGGTTAGTATTAGGCTCAGGGTTAGAGTTAGGGTTAGGGTGAGGGTGAGGTTTAGTGGTAGAGTTAGGGGTAGGGGGAGGGTTAGGGTTAGAGTGAGGGTTATGGTGTGGGTGACAGTATCGGTAAAGATGAGGGTTAAGCTGAGGTTGAGGGTTACGGGAAAGGTGACCTTTAGGGTTAGGGTGAGGGTTAGGGTTAGGGATAGGGTGAGGGTGATGGTTAGATTGAGGATTAGTGTTAGGGATAGTGTGAAGTTTAGGGTGAGGATGAGGATTAGGGTTAGGGCAAGGTCTAGCAAGACGGTGAGGTTTAGGGTTACTGTTAGGGTGAAGTTTATGGTTAGGGTAATGTTTAGGGTTAATGTGAGGTTTAGTGTTAGGGTTAGGGTTAGTATTAGGGTGAGGGTAAGCGTTATGGTGATGGTTAGAGTTAGGGTGAGGGTTAGGGTTAAGGTTAGGGTTATTGTTAGTGTTAGGTTTAGGGTTAAAGTTATGGTGAGGGTGAGGGTTAGGGATAGGGATAGGATGAGGTTTAGGGATAGGGTTAGGTTTAGGGTTAAGGTCAGGGTGAGGTTTAGCGTTAGAGTTAGGGTTAGGGTGAGGCTGAGGGTGAAAGTTCGTGTTAGAATTATTGTTTGGGTCAGGCTTAAGGTGAGGTTTAGGGTTAGCGTTAGTGTTAGGGTGAGGGCTAGGGTGAGGATGAGGTTTAGGTTTAGGTTCAGGGTGAGGTTTAGTGGTATAGTTAGTGTTAGGGTGAGGCTGAAGGCGAGGGCTAGGGTTAGGATTAATGTTAGGCTTAGCCTTAAGTTGAGGTTTAGGTTGAGGGTGAGGTTTAGGATTAGGGTTAGTAGTAGGATTAGGGTTAGGGATAGGCTTAGGGTTAGGCTGAGGTTGAGGGTGAGGGTTAGGTTTAGGGTGAGGTTTAGGGTTATGTTTAGGGTGAGTGTGAGGGTTAGGGTTAGGGTTAGGCTTAGGTTTATGCTGGGGGTGAGGGTGTTGGTTAGTGTTAGGGTTAGTGTTAGGGTTATGGGGAGGGTTAGGATGAGGGTTAGAGTTAGGGTGAGGTTTAGGGTGAGGGTGAGTGTGTGTGTTAGGGTTAGGTTTAGGGTTAGGCTTAGGGTTAGGCTGAGGGTGAGGTTAGTGTTAGGGTTAGGCTTAGGCTTAGGCTTAGTGTAATGCTGAGAGTGAGGGTGAGGCTGAGAGTTAGTGTTAAGCTGAGAGTTAGGGTAAGGTTTAGGGGGATGGTAAGGAACAGGGATAGGGTTAGGATTAGGGTTGGGTGGGGCTAGGGTGAGAATGAGTTTTAGGGGTAGGGTTAGCTTGAGGGTTAGGATTATTTTAAAGGTGAGAGTTAGTGTTCGGGTTAAGTTTAGGGTTAGGTTGAGGGTTAAGGTAAGGTTTACAGTGAGGGTGAGGGTTAGGGTTAGACTGAAGGTGAGGGTTCGGATTAGGGTTAGGGTGAGCCTGAGGGTTATGGTTAGTGTTAGGGTGAGGGTTAGGATGAGGGCTTGGGTGAGGGTGAGGTTTAGGGTTAGGGTTAGAGTTAGGGTGAGGTTTAGGTTTAGAGGTAGGGTTACTGTTAGGGTGAGGGTGACGTTTAAGGTTAGAGTTAGGGGTAGGATGAGGCTGAGGTTGAGCGTTAGGGTTAGGGTTAGTGTTAGATTTAGGGTTAATGTGAGGGTTAGGTTCAGGGTGAGGGTTAGGCTTAGGGTTAGGATTAGGTTTAGGGTAAGGGTTAGGGTGAGTGTGAGCATTACTGCTAGGGTTAGGGTTTGGCTTAGGGTTAGGCTGAGGGTGAGGGTGAGGGTTAGGGTTTGGTTATGTTTATGGTTAGGGTGAGGGTTAGGGTTAGGGTTAAGGTGAGCATGAGGTTTATGGTTACTTTGAGGATTACCTTTAGGGTTAGGGCTAGGTTGAGGGTTAATTTTAGGGTGATGATGAGGGTAAGGATGAGGATTAGGGTTAGGATTAGGGTGAGGGTGAGGGCTAGGGTGAGGGTGAGGGGTAGGGTTAGTGTTAGATTAAGTTTTAGGGTTAGGGTTCGGGTGAGGGTAAGTTTGAGGGTTCGGGTTCCGGTCAGGGTGATGATTAGGGTTAGGGTGAGGGTTAGGTTTAAGATTAGGTTTAGCCTGAGGATGAGTGTTAGGATTAGTGTTAGGGTTAGGGTTAGGGTTAGTTTTAGGGTTAGGATTAGTATTATTGTTAGGGTTAGGGTTAGAGTTATGGTGAGGGTGAGGGTGAGGGTGAGAATAAGGGTTAGGGTTAGGGTGAGGTTTAGGGTTAGGGTTAGGATTAGGGTTAGAGTGAGGGTGAGGGTTAGGGTTAGGGTGAGTGTTAGGTTTAGGGTTAGGGTGAGAGTTAGGGTTTGGTTATGTTTAGGGTTAGGGTGAGGGTTAGAGTTAGGGTTATGGTGACCATGAGGTTTAGGGTTATGTTGAGGATTAGTCTTAGGGTTAGGGCTAGGGTGAAGGTTAAGGTTAGGGTGAGGGTAAGGATGAGGATTAGGGTTAGGATTATGGTTAGGGTGAGGGCTAGGGTGAGGGTGAGGGTTAGGGTTAGTGTTAGAATAAGGTTTTGGTTTAGGGTTAGGTTTAGGGTGTGGGTTAGGTTGAGGGTTAGGGTTACGGTCAGGGTGATGATTAGGGTTAGAGTGAGGGTTAGGTTTAGGATTATGGTTAGTGTAAGGGTGAGTATTAGGATTAGGGTTAGGGTTAGGGTTAGGGTTACAGTGAGCATGAGGTTTAGGGTTACATTGAGTATTAGGGTTAGGTTTAGGGCTAGGGTGAGGGTTAAGGTTAGGGTTCGGGTGAGGGTAAGGATGAGGATTAGGGTTAGGATTAGGGTTAGGGTGAGGGCTAGGGTGAGGTTCAGGTTTAGGGTTAGTGTTAGATTAAGGTTTAGGGTTAGGGTTAGAGTTAGGGTGAGGGTTAGTTGGAGGGTTATGGTTATGGTCTGGGTAATGATTAGGGTTAGGTTGAGGGTTTGGTTTAGGATTAGGGTTAGCTTGAGGGTGAGTGTTAGGATTAGGGTTAGGGTTAGTGTTAGGGTATGGATTGGGGTTAGGGTGATGGTGAGGGTTAGGTTTAGAGTGAGTGTTAGTGTTAGGGTTAGGGTGAGAGTTAGGGTTCGGTTATGTTTAGGGTTAGGGTGAGGGTTAGGGTTAGGGTTACAGTGAGCATGAGGTTTAGGGTTACGTTGAGGATTAGACTTAGGGTTAGGGCTAAGGTGAGGGTTAAGGTTACTGTTAGGGTGAGGGTAAGGATGAGGATTAGGTTTAGGATTAGGGTTAGGGTGAGGGCTAGGCTGAGGGTGAGGGTTAGGTTTAGTGTTAGATTAAGGTTTAGGTTTAGGGTTTGGGTTAGGGTGAGGATTAGGTTGAGGGTTAGGGTTATAGTGAGGGTGAGGATTAGGGTTAGGATGAAGGTTAGGGTTAGGATTAGGGTTAGTTTGAGGGTGAGTGTTAGTATTAGTGTTAGGGATAGGGTTAGATTTAGGTTTAGGATTAGGGTTAGCATGAGAGGGAGTGTTAGGATTACAGTTAAGGTTAGGACTAGGATTAGTGTTATTGTTAGGTTTAGGTTTTGAGTTATGGTGAGGGGGAGAGTGAGGGTGAGGTTTAGGGTTAGGGTTAGGGTGAGACTTAGGGTTAGGGTTAGAATTAGAGTTAGGGTGAGGGTGAGGATGAGGGTTATTGTTAGGGTGAGGGTTAGGGTTAGGGTTAGGGGCAGGATTAGGATGAGGGTTAGGGTAAGGATTAGGGTTAGGGTGATGGCTAGGGTGAGGGTGAGATTTAGGGTTAGCGTTAGGGTTAGGGTGAGGGTGAGGTTTAGGTTTAGAATTAGGGTTAAGCTGAGGCTGAGGGTGAGGGTTAGGGTTAGGTTTAGGATTAGGATTAGGGTAAGGGTTAGGGTGAGTATGAGGTTAGGTTTAGGATTAGGGTTAGGCTTAGGGTTACACTGAGGATGAGGGTGAGGGTGAGGTTTAGGGTTAGGATTAGGGTTATGGTGAGGTGAGTGTGTGTGTTAGAGTTACGTTTAGGGTTAGGCTTAGGGTTAGGCTGATGTTGAGGTTGAGGGTAAGGGTTAGGGTTAGGGTGAGGGTTATGGTAAGGGTTGGGGGAGGGTTAGGATGAGGTTTAGTGTTAGGATTAAGGTTATGGTGAGGGCTAGAGTGAGGGTGAGGTTTAGGTTTAGGGTCAGGGTGAGGTTTAGTGTTAGAGTTAGTGTTAGGGTGAGGCTGACGGTGAGGGTTAGGGTTAGGATTAATGTTAGGGTTATGCTTAAGCTGAGGTTTAGGTTGAGGGTTAGGATTAGGGTTAGGAGTAGGGAAAGGCTTAGTGTTAGGCTGAGGTTGAGGGTGAGGGTTAGGGTTAGAGTGAGGATTAGGGTTAGGGTTAGGGTAAGTGTGAGGGTTAGGGTTAGGCTTAAGCTTAGGATTATGCTGAGGGTGAGGGTGAGGTTTAGTGTTAGGATTATTGTTAGTGTTATGGGGAGGGTTAGGATGAGGGTTAGGTTTAGGTTGAGGGTGAATATGTGTGTTAGGCTTACATTTAAGATTATGCTTAGAGTTAGGCTGAAAGTGAGCTTGAGGCTGAGGTTTAGTTTTAGGGTGAGGGTTAGGATAAGGTTTAGGGGGAGGGTTAGGAAAAGGGATAGGGTTAGGATTAGGGTTGGGTGAGGTTAGGGTGAGAATGAGGTTTAGGGTTAGGGTTAGCTTGAGGGTTAGGATTATGGTAAGTGTGAGAGTTAGTGTTCGGGCTAAGTTTAGGGTTAGGTTGAGGGTTAAGGTAAGGGTTACGGTGAGGGTGGGGGTTAAGGTTAGGTTGAGGGTGAGGGTTCGGATTAGGGTTAGGGTGATCATGAGGGTTATGGTTAGTGTTAGGGTGAGAATTAGGATGAGGGTTAGGGTTAGGATTAGTGTTAGGGAGAGGGCTAGGGTGAGGGTGAGTTTTAGGGTTAGGGTTAGGGTTAGGGTGAGGTTTAGGTTTAGGGTTAGTGTTAGTGTTAGATTTAGAGTTAGACTGAGGGTTAAGTTGAGGGTAAGGGTTAGGGTAAGTTTAGGATTAAGGTTAGGGTAAGGGTTAGGGTAAGTGTGAGCATTAGGGCTAGGGTTAGGGTTTCGCTTAGGATAAGGCTGAGGGTGATGGTGAGGATGAGGGTTAGGGTTAGTGTTAGATTAAGGTTTAGGGTTAGGGTTAGGGTTAGGGTGAGAGTCAGTGTACGGTTATGTTTTGGGTTAGGGTGAGTGTTAGGATTAGGGTTAAGGTGAGCATGAGGTTTAGGGTTACGTTGAGGATTAGGCTTAGAGTTAGGGCTAGGGTGAGGGTTTAAGTTAGGGTTAGGGTGAGGGTAAGGATGAGGATTAGGGTTAGGATTAGGGTTAGGGTGAGGGCTAGGGTGAGGGTGAGGGTTAGGGTTAGAGTTAGATTAAGGTTTAGGGTTAGGGTTGCGGTTAGGGTGAGGGTTAGGTTGAGGGTTAGGGTTTCGGTGAGAGTGAGGATTATGGATAGTGTGAGGGTTAGGGTTAGGATTAGGGTTAGCATGAGAGTGAGTGTTAGGATTAGGGTTAGCTTTTGGATTAGGTTTAGGGTTAGGATTAGTGTTATTGTTAGGGTTAGGGTTAGAGTTGTGGTGAGGGTGAGGGTGAGGGTGAGGCTTACGGATAGGGTTAGGGGGAGGTTTAGGATTAGGTTTAGGATTAGGGTTAGGGTGAGGGTGAGGTTTAGGGTTAGATTTAGGGTTATAGGAGGGTTAGGTCGAGGGTTAAGTTTAGGGTTAGTTTTAGGGTTAAGGTTAGGGAGAAGGTTAGGTTGAGGTTTAAGGTTATGGTTAAGGTTAGGGTTAGGATTAGGATGAGGGTGAAGGTGAGTGTGAGGGTTAGGGTTAGGGTTAGTCTTAGGCTTAAGGTTAGGCTGAGTGTGAGGGTGGAGGTGAAGATTAGGTTTACGGTGATGTTTAGTATTAGGGCTAGGATGAGTTTTAAGATGAGGGTTTGGATTACTATTATGGTTATGGCGAGGTCTAGGGTTAGGGTGAGGGTTAGGGTAAGGTTTAGGCTTAGGCTTAGGGTTAGGCTGAGCATGAGGTTGAGAGTGAGGTTTAGGGTTAGGGTGAAGGTTAGGTTTACGGTTAGGGTGAGGGTTGGGCTGAAGTTTAGGGTTAGGTTGAGAGTTAGGGTGAGGATCATGGGTAGGGTAAGGGTGATGTTTATGTTGAGGTTGAGTGTTAATGTGAGGGTGAGGGTTAGGGGAAAGTTTAGGGTTAGGGTTAGGGTTAAGGTTAGGGTTAGGGTGAGGGTTAGGGTTAGGATTAGGTTTAGGGTGAGGTTGAGTGTTAGCATTAGGGTTAAGGTTAGGGTTAGGGTTAGGGTTAGGATTAGTGTTCTTGTTAGGGTTAGGGTTAGAGTTATGGTGAGGGTGAGGGTTAGGGTTAGTGTTAAGGTTAAGGTTAGGGTGAGGATTAGGTTGAGGTTTAGGGTTAGGGTTAGGTTTAGGGTTAGGATTAGGGTTAGTGTGAGGGTGAGTGTGAGTTTTAGGGTTAGGGTTAGGCTTATGCTTAGGGTTAGGCTGAGGGTGAGGGTGGGGGTGAGGATTAGGGTTAGCGTGATGTTTAGGGTTAGGGTTATAGTGAAGGATAGTGTTAGGGTTAGGGTTACAGTTAGGATTAGGGTGACGATGAGGTTTAGGGGTAGAGTTAGGGTTAGGGTGAGGGTTAGCATTAGAGTGAAGGTTAGGGTGGCATTGACGGTAAGGATAAAGGTGAAGGTTAGGCTGAAGTTGAGGGTTACAATAAGGGTGAGGGTTAGGGTTAGGGTGAGGGTTAGGGTGAGGGTTCAGGTGAGGGTGAGGGTTAGATTGAGGATTAGTGTTAAGGTTAGTGTGAAGTTTAGGGTGAGGATGAGGGTTAGGGTTAGGGTGAGGGCTTGGGAGGGTCAGGTTTAGGGTTAGTGTTAGGGTGAGGTTTAGGGTTAGGATGATGTTTAGTGTTAGTGTGAGGGTTAGTGTTAAGGTTAGGGTTAGTGTTAGGGTGAGGGTAAGTGTTAGGGTGAGGGTTAGGGTTAGGGTGAGTTTTATGGTTAGGGTGATGGTTATGGTTAGGGTTAGGATTATTGTTATTTTTAGGGTTAGGGTTTCGGTTATGGTGAGTATGAGGATTACATTTAGGGCTAGGATGAGTTTTAGGGATAGGGTTATGGTTAGGGTTAGGGTCAGGTTGAGGTTTAGTGTTAGAGTTACGGTTTGGGTGAGGCTGAGGGTGAGGGTTAGGGTTAGGATTAATGTTAGGGATAGGCTTAAGGTGAGGGTTATGTTGAGGGTGAGGGTTAGAGTTCGGGTTAGGAGTAGGATTAGGGTTACGGTTAGGGTGAGTGTGAAGGTTAGGGTTAGGGTTAGGGATAGGCTTAGGGTTAGGCTGAGGTTGAGTGTAAGGTTTAGGGTTAGGGTTAGGGTTAGGATGAGTGTGAGTGTTATTGTTAGGATTAGGGTTAGGGTGAGGATGAGTGTGTGTGTTAGTTTTAGGGGTAGGGTTAGGGTTAGGTTTAGGCTGAGTGTGAGGTTTAGTGTGAAGGTGAGGTTTAGGGTTAGGTTTAGGTTGAGGTTTGAGGTTTGGTTTAGGGTTACAGTTAGGTTTATGGTGAGGGTGAGGTTTAGGGTTAGGCTGAGGGTGAGGGTGGGTTTGAGGATTAGAGTTAGGGTTAGGATTAGGCTTAGGGTTAGGGATATTGTTAGTGTTATCTTTAGGGTTAAGTTTGTGGTGAGGGTGAGGCTGAGGGTGCAGGTGAGGGTGAGGGTTAGGGTTAGAGTTAGGATGAGGTTTAGGGTGAGGGTGATGTTTAGGGTTAGATTTAGGGTTAGGGTGAAGTTTAGGTTGAGGTTTAGGGTTAGTGTTAGTGTTAGGGGTAGGGTTAGCGTGAGAGTTAGTGGGAGGTTTAGGGTTAGGGTAAGGGTGAAGGATAGGATTAGGGTTAGGGTGCAGGTGAGTGTGTGTTTTAGGGTCAGGTTTAGGGTTAGGCTTAGGGTTAGGCTGATGGTGAGGTTGAGGGCGAGGGTTAGGGTTCGGTTTGGGGTGAGGGTTAGGGTTAGGTTTAGGGGTAGGTTGAGGGTTAGGATGAGGTTTATGGTTAAGATTTGGATAAGGCTGAGGGCTAGGCTGAGGGTTAGGTTGAGGATTAGGTTTAGAGATAGGTTTAGGTTTAGGATTAGGGTTAGGGTGAGGTTGAGTGTGAGGGTTAGTGTTAAGTTTAGGGTTAGGCTTATAGTTAGTGTGACGGTTAGGGTTAGGTTTTGGTTTAGCGTGAGGGTGAGGCTGAGGAATAGGTTTAGGGTTAGTATTAGGGTTAGGGTTAGTGTTAGGGTTAGGGTTAGTGTTAGGGTTATGTTAAGGGTTAGGAATAGGATTAGGGTTAGGGTTAGACTTAGGGTTAGGCTGAGGGTGAGGGTGGGTGTGATGATTAGAGTTAGGGTTAGGGTTAGGCTTAGGGTTAGGGTTATTGTTAGTGTTATGGTTAGGGTTAAGTTTGTGGTGAGGGTGAGGGTTATGTTTATGGATAGGGTTAGGGTTACGGTTAGTGTTAGGGTTATTATTATTGTTAGGGTTAAAGTTAGATTTACGGTGAGGGTGAGGATGCGGGTGAGGGTTAGGTTTAGGGTTAGGGTGGGTTTTACCGTTAGGGTTAGGATTAGGGTTCGGTTGAGGTTGACGTTTAGGGTTAGATTTAGGGTTAGTGTTAGTGTGAGGGTTAGTGTTAGTGTTAGGGTTAGTGTTACAGTGAGGGTAAGACTTAGGGTGAGGGTTTGGGTTAAGGTGACGGTTATGGTTAGGGTGAATTTTAGCATTAGGGTTAGGGTTGTTGTTAGGTTTCGGTTTAAAGTTACTGTTATGGTGCAGGTGAGGGTGAGGTTTAGGGTTAGGGTTAGGGTGAGGTTTAGGGTGAAGGTGAGGTTTAGGGTTAGAGTTAGGGTTAAGGTAAGGGTTAGGTTGAGGGTTAGGGTTAGGGTTAGGGTTAGGGTGAGATTAGGGCTAGGTTTAGGGTTAGGGTTAGGGTGAGGGTTAGGATTAGGGTTAGCATGCGGGTGAGTGTGTGTGTTAGGGTGAGGTTTAGGGTTAGGTTAAGGTTTA
This sequence comes from Dipodomys merriami, assembly GCF_024711535.1. Classification (NCBI taxonomy): domain Eukaryota; kingdom Metazoa; phylum Chordata; class Mammalia; order Rodentia; family Heteromyidae; genus Dipodomys; species Dipodomys merriami. The sequence continues at coordinate 2,156,397 of NW_027202471.1, read as the reverse complement.
GGCTTAGGCTTAGGGTTAGGCTGAGCGTGAGGTAGAGGTTGAGGGTTAGGGTTATGGTGATGGTTAGGTTTATGTTAAGGGTAAGGGTTAGGATGAGGTGTAGGTTAGGGGGAGGTTTAGGGTGAGGATGATGGTAAGGGTAAAGGTGAGGTTTAGGCTGAGGGTGAGGGTTAAGATAATGGTGAGTGTTAGGGTTAGGTTTACGGTTAGGGTGAGGGCTAGGATTAGGCTTAGGGTGAGGGTTAAATTGAGGTTTAGGGTTAGGGTTAGTGTAAGGTTTAGGGTGAGGATGAGGGTAAGGGTTAGGGTTAGGATTATTTTTAGGTTTAGGGTGAGGGTGGGGTTTTCTGTTGGAAAGAGGGTTAGGGTGAGGGTTAGGGTGAAGGTTAAGGTTAGGTTAAGGGTTATCATGGGGGTGATGGTAAGGGTAAACGTGAGGGTTAGGCTGAGGGTGAGGGTTACAGTGGGATGAGGGTTAGGGTTAGGGTGAGGGTTAGGGTTAGGGGAAGGGTGTGGGTTAAGGTTAGATTGAGAATTAGAGTTAGGGTTAGTGTGAGGTTTAGGGTGAGGATCAGGGTTAGTGATAGGGTGATGGCTAGGGTGAGATGAGGGTTAGGTTTAGCTTTAGGGTGAGGTTTCGGGTTAGGGTGATGATTAGGGTTAGTTTTAGGGTTAGTGTTAGGCTTAGGGTTAGTGTTACGGTGAGAGTAAGTGTTAGGGTGAGTGTTATGTTTAGGGTGAGTGTTGTGGTTAGGTTGAGGGTTAGGGTTAGGGTTAGGGTTATTGTTAGGGTTAGGGTTACAGTTATAGTGAGGTTGAGTGTGAGGGTCAGGGTTAGGGTTAGGATGAGGTTTAGGTTTAGGGTTAGGGTTAGAGTTAGGGTTAGGGTGAGAGTGAGGTTTATGGTTAGAGTTAGGGTTAATGTTAGGGTTAGTGTTATGGTGATTGTTTGTGTTAGAGTTAGGCTTAGGCTTAGGTTTATGCCAAGCATGAGGGTGAGGGTTAGGCTTATGGTTAGGGTGAGGTTTAGGGTTCGGTTTAGGGTGAGGGTTAGGATGAGGTTTAGGGTTAGGATTTGTGTTAGGGTGAGGGTTAGGGTGAGGGTTAGGTTTAGGGAGACGGTTAGGTTTAGGAGGGTTAGGGTTAGGCTTAGGATGAGTGTGAAGGTCAGGGTTAGGGTTAGGCTTAGGTTTAGGGTGAGGGTTAGGGTTAGGGGTTTGGTTAGGGTGAGGGTGAGGCTGAGGATTAGGGTTAGGTTTAGGGTTAGGTTTCGGGTTAGGTTTAGGGTTATGGATTGGGTTACAATTAGGGTTAGCGTTAGGGCTAGGGTTAGGCTTAGGTGAGGGTGAGGTTGTGGTTGAGGTTTAGAGTTAGGGTTAGGATTACGATTATTGTTAGTGTTATGGTTAGGGTTAAGTTTGCAGTGAGGGTGAGGATGAGGGTGAGGGTTTATGGTTATGGTTAGGGTTAGGGTTAGTGTTATTTTTAGGGTTAGGGTTAGAGTTACGGTGAGATTGAGGGTGAGGGTGAGGGTTGGAGTTAGGGTGAGGTTTAGGGTGAGGTTTAGGGTTAGGGTTAGGGTGAGGGTGAGTTTTAGGGTTAGATTTAGTGTTATGGGGAACGTCAGGCTGACATTTATGGTTAGGGTTAGTGTTAAGGGGCGGGTGAGGTATAGGTTGAGGTTTAGGGATAGGGTTAGGTTTAGTATTAGGTTTAGGGTGAGGGTGAGGGTGAGTGTGAGGGTTAGGGTGAGGTTTAGGCTTAGGCTTAGGTTTCGGCTGAGGGTGAGGGTGGGGGTGAGGATTAGGGTTTGGGCAATGGTTCGTTTTAGGGTTAGTGTTATTGTTAGGGTTAGGGTTAGAGTTACGGTGAGGGTGAGGGTGCGGGTGAGGATTAGGCTTAGGGTTAAGTTGGGGTTTAGGGTTAGGGTTAGGGTTAGTGTGAGGGTGAGGTTTAGGTTTAGATTTAGGGTTAGGGGAAGGTTAGGGTTAGGGTTAGGCATAGGGTTAATATTCGGGTTAGGGTGAGGGTGAAGGTTAGGTTGAGGTTTAGGGTTATGGTTAGGGTTAGTGTGAGGTTTAGGGTTAGGGTTAGGGTTAGTGTTAGGGTGAGTGTAAGTTTTAGGGTGAGAGTTTTGGTTAGGGTGAGCATTATGGTTTGGGTGAGGGATAGGATTAGGTTAGGGTTATTGTTAGGGTTAGGTTTAGGGTTTTGGTTACGGTGATGGTGAAGTTGAGGTTTAGGGTTTGGGTTAGGTTTAGAGTGAGGGTTAGGATGAGGGTGAGGTTTACGGTTGGATTTAGGGTTAGGGTGAGGGTTAGGTTGAGGATTAGGGTTTGGTTTACTGTTATGGTTAGGGTTAGGGTGAAAGTTAATTGGAGGATTAGGGTAAAGGTTAGGGTTAGGTTTAGGTTTAGGGTTTCAGTTTCCGTGAGTGTGAGGGTTAGGATTAGGGTTAGGGTAAGGGTGAGGTTTAGGGTTAGACTTAGGGATAGGGTGAGGCTGAGGGTGAGGGTGAGGATTAGGGTTAGGGTTAGGATGAGGTTTAGGGTTAGGTTTAGGTTGAGTGTGAGGGTTATGGTTAGGGTTAGGGTTAGCCGTAAGTTTAGGCTGAGGGTTTGGCTGAGGGTGAGGGTTAGGCTTAGTTTGAGGGTTAGGGTTAGGGTTAGGATGAGGTTTAGTGTTAGGGTTAGGGTTAGAGTTATGCTTAGGGTGAGGGTGAGATGTAGATGTACAGTTAGTTTTAGGATGAGGGTTAGGGTGAGTGTTAGGGTCAGGGTGAGGGTTAGTTTAGGGGTGACGGTAAGGTTAAATGTGAGGGTTAGGCTTGAGGGTGATGGTTACGGTAAGGTTGAGGGTTAGGGTTAGGGTGAGGGTTAGGGTTAGTGTTAGGGTGAGAGTTAGGGTTCGGGTCAAGTTTAGGGTTAGGGTGAGGGTTAGAGTAAGGGTTATGGTGAGGGTGAGGCTTAGGGTTAGGTTGAGGGTTAGGGTTAGGATTAGGGTTAGGGTGAGGGTGAGGGTTAGTGTTAGTGTTAGGGTGAGGGTAAGTCTTAAGTTGAGGGTTAGTGTTAGGTTGAGGGTTATGTTTAGGTTGAGGGGTAGAGTTATGGTTAGGGTTATTGTTAGTGTTAGGGTTAGTGTTACAATTACGGTGAGGGTGAGGGTGAGGGTTAGGTTTAGGATTAGGATGAGGTTTAGGTTTAGAGTAAGTGTTAGAGTTAGGGTTTGTGTGAGAGTGAGGTTTAGGGATAGAGTTAGGGTTAGTGTTATGCTTAGTGTTATGGTTAGGGTTAGGGTTAAGGTCAGGGTTTGGGTTAGAGTTAAGCTTAGGCTTAGGCTTAGGCCAAGCATGAGGGTGATGGTTGGGGTTAGGGTTAAAGTGAGGGTTAATATGAGGTTTAGGTTTAGGATTAGTGTTAGGGTGAGGACTAGGGTGAGGGTTAGGTTTAGGGATAGGTTTAGGTTTAGAATTAGGGTTGGGTTGAGCGTCATTGTGAGAGTCAGGGTTATGGTTAGGCTTAGGGTTAGGGTGAGAGTTAGGGTTAGGGTTTTGGTTAGGGTGAGGGTGAGGCTGAGGATTAGGGTTAGGTTTAGGATTAGGTTTTGTGTTAGGTTTAGGCTTAGGCTTAGAGTTAGGGTTAGGGTTAGGGTTAGGGTTAGTCTTAGGATTAGGCTGAGTGTGAGGTTGGGGTTGAGGATTAGGGTAAGGGTTAGGATTAGGGTTATTGTTATTTTTATGGTTAGGGTTAAGTTTGCACTAAGGGTGAGGCTGAAGTTGAGGCTTATGGTTATGGTTAGGGTTAGGGTTAGTGTTATTTTTAGGGTTAGGGTTAGATTTACGGTGAGATTGAGGGTTAAGGGTTAGGGTGAGGTTTAGGCTTAGGGTTAGGGTGAGGTTTAGGGTTAGAGTTAGTGTTAGGGGGATGGTTAGGTTGAGTTTTAGGGTTAGGATTATTGTTAGGGTTAACGGGGAGGGTGAGGGTAAGGTTGAGGTTTAGGGATAGGGTAGATTTAGTATTAGGGGTAGGGTGAGGGTGAGTGTGACAGTTAGGGTGAGGGTTAGGCATAGGCTTAGGGTTAGGCTGAAGGTGAGGGTGGGGGTGAGGATTAGGGTTAAGGTGATGGTTTGGGTTAGTGTTAGTGTTATTGTTAGGGTTAGGGTTAGAGTTATGGTGAGGGTGAGGGTGCGGGTGAGGGTTAGGCTTAGGGTTAGGGTGGGCTTTCGGATTAGGGTTTGGGTTAGTGTGAGGGTGAGGTTTAGGGTTAGAATTAGGGTTATGATTAGGGTTAAGGTGAGGGTTAGGGATAGGGTTAGTGTTAGAGTTAAGGTGAGGGTGAGGGTTAGGTTGAGGTTTAGGGTTATGGTTATGGTTAGGTTTAGTGTGAGGGTTAGTGTTAGGGTTAGGGTTAGTGTTAGGGTGAGGGTAAATTTTAGGGTGAGGTTTTGGGTTAGGGTGAGGGTTATGGTTAGGGTGAGGGTTAGGATTAGGGTTAGGGTTATTGTTAGGGTTAGGTTTAGGCTTTTGGTTTCAGTGAGGGTGAGGTGAGGTTTAGGGTTAGGGTTAGGGTGAGGTGTAGGGTTAGGGTTACTGTTAGGGTTAGGGTTAGGGCGAGAGTTAGGAGTACAGTTAGGGTTAGGGTTAGGCTTAAGGTTAGAGTTAGGTTTAGGGTTTCGGTTACGGTGAGGGTGAGTTTCAGTATTAGGGTTAGCGTGAGTGTGAGGTTTAGGGTGAGAATTAGGGTTAGGGTGAGGCTGAACGTGAGGGTGAGGGTTAGGGTTAGGGTTAGGATTAGGATTAGGTTTAGGATTAGGGTGAGTGTGAAGGTTATGGTTAGGTTTAGTGTTAGCCTTAGGTTTAGGCTGAGGGTTTGCGTGAGGGTGAGGGTTATTGTTAGTTTGAGGGGTAGGGTTAAGTTTAGGATGAGGTTTAGTGTTAGGGTTATGGTTAGAGTTATGGTTAGGGTGAGGGTGAGGTTTAGGGCTAGAGTTAGTTTTAGGGTGAGGGTTATGGTGAGTGTGAGGGTTAGGGTAGGGGTGAAGTTAAGGGTAAACGTGAGGGTTAGGCTGAGGGTGACCATTACTGTAAGGTTGAGGGTTAGGGTTAGGGTGACATTTAGGGTTAGGTTTAGTGTGCGAGTTAGGGTACACTTTAAGTGTAGGGTTAGGGTGAGGGTTAGGGTAAGGGTTACAATGAGGATGAGTGTTAGGTTTAGGTTGAGGGCTAGGTTGAGGGTGAGGGTTAGGGTTAGAGTTAGGGTGAGCGCTAGGGTGAGGGTTAGGGTTAGGGATAGGGTTAGGTTTAGGATTAGTGTTAGGTTGAGGGTGAGTGTGAGGGTTAGGGTTAGGGTTAGAGTTAGGCTTAGAGTTGGGGTGAGGATTAGGGGTAGAGTTTGGGTTAGGGTGAGGCTGAGGCTGAGGATTAGTGTTAGGTTTAGGGTTACGGTTACGCTTAGGGTTAAGCTGAGGGTGAGGGTGATGGTTAGGATTAGAGTTAGGGTTAGGTTAGGCTTAATTTTAGGGTTATTGCTAGTGTTATGGTTCGGGTTAAGTTTGCAGCGAGGGTGAGGCTGAGGGTGAGGGTTATGGTTAGAGTTAGGGTTAGGGTTAGGGTTAGTGTTATTGTTAGGTTTAGGTTTAGGGTTACGGTGAGGGTCAGGGTGAGGGTTAGGGTTAGGGTTAGGGTGAGGTTTAGGGTTAGGGTTAGGATTAGGGTTAGGGTGAGTGTGAAGTTTAGGGTTAGATTTAGACTTAGTTGGAGGGTTAGGTCGAGCGTTAATGTTAGGGTTAGTGTTAGGGTTAAGGTTAGGGTGAGGTTTAGGATGAGGTTTAGGGTTAGGTTTAGGGTTAGGATTAGGGTTAGGGTGAGGTGAGTGTGAGAGTTAGGGTTAGGCTTAGGCTTAGGCTGAGGGTTAGGCTGAGGGTGAGGGAGTGGGTGAGGATTAGGCTTAGCGTGATGTTAGGATTCAGGTTAAGGTGAGGGCTAGGATGAGGGTTAGGGGTAGGCTTAGGGTTAGGGTGAGGGCTAGGGTGATGGTGAGGGTTAGAGTAAGTGTTATGCTCAGGCTTAGGGTTAGGCTGAGCATGAGGTTGAGGGTGAGGGTTAGGGTTAAGGATAGGGTGAGATTTAGTGTTAGGTTTAGTGTTAGAGTTAGGGTTAGGACGAGAGTGAGGTTTAGGAGTAGGGTTAGGGTCAGCGTGAGGATTGGGGTTTGGGTGAGGGCTAGGGTGGGGGTGACGGTAAGGGTAAAGGTGAGAGTTAGGCTGAGGGTGAGGGTTATGGTAAAGGTGGGGGTTAGGTTTAGGATGAGGGTTAGGGTTAGGGTTAGGGTGAGGTTAAGTGTTAGATTGAGGTTTAGTGTTAGGGTTAGTGTGAGGTTTAGGGTGATGATGAGGGTCAGGGTTAGGGTGAGGGTGAGGGTTAGGGTTAGGTTTAGGGTTTGGGTGAGGTTTAGGATTAGGGTGATATTTAGGGTTAGTGTGAGGGTTATGGTTTGTGTTAGGATTAAGATTAGGGATAGGGTTAGGGTGAGTGTGAGGGTTAGTGTTAGGGTTAGGGTTAGGCTTAGTGTTAGGCTGAATGTGAGGGTGAAGTTGAGGGTTACGTTGAGGGTGAGGGTTAGGTTTAGGGTTAGGGTGAGAGTTAGGGTTAGGGTTAGGGTTAGGGTTAGGATGAAGGTGAAGGTGAGGGTGAGGGTTAGTGTTAGGGTGAGGGTTAGGATGAGGGTTAGGGTTAGGATTAGGGTTAGGGTGAGGGCTAAGATGAGGGTGAGGTTTAGGGTTAGGTTTAGGGTGAGGTTTAGGGTGAGGATGAGGGTCAGGGTTAGGGTGAGGGTGAGGGTTAGGGTTAGGTTTAGGGTTTGGGTGAGGTTTAGGATTAGGGTGATGTTTAGGGTTAGTGTGAGGGTTATGGTTTGTGTTAGGATTAAGATTAGGGTTAGGGTTACGGTGAGTGTGAGGGTTAGTGTTAGGGTTAGGGTTAGGCTTAGTGTTAGGCTGAATGTGAGGGTGAAGATGAGGGTTACGGTGAGGATGAGGGTTAGGTTTAGGGTTAGGGTGAGAGTTAGGGTTAGGGTTAGGGTTAGGGTTAGGGTGAAGGTGAGGGTGAGGGTGAGGGTTAGTGTTAGGGTGAGGGTTAGGATGAGGGTTAGGGTTAGGATTAGGGTTAGGGTGAGGGCTAAGGTGAGGGTGAGGTTTAGGGTTAGGTTTAGGGTGAGGTTTAGGGTTAGGTTTAGGGTTAGGGTTAGGGTGAGGGTCAGGTTTAGGGTTAGAGTTAAGTTTAGGGTGAGGCTGAGGTTGAGGGTTAGGGTTAGGGTTAGTGTTAGAGTTAGGGTTACAGTGAGGGTGAGGGTGAGTGTGAGGATTAGGCTTAGTGATAAGATTAGGTTTAGGGTACAGGTTAGGGTGAGTGTGAGGGTTAAGGTTAGGGTTAGGGTGACGGTGAGGGCTAGGGAGAGTGTGAGGGTTAGGGTTAGTGGTAGGGTGAGGTTTAGGTTTAGGGTTTAGTGTTAGGGTCAGGGATAGGATGAGAGTTAAGGTTACTGTAACTGTGAGGGTTTGCATTAGGGTGAGGGTTAGGGTTCGGATTAGGCTTAGAGTGAGGGTGAGTATTAGGATTAGGTTAGGGTTAGGCTTAGGGTTATGTTTAGGCTTAGGATTAGTTTATTGTTTGGGTTAGGGTTAGAGTTACAGTGATGGTGAGCTTGAGGGTGAGGGATAGACTTAGGCTTATGCTTAGGGATAGGCTGAGCTTGAGGTTGAGGTTGAGGGTTAGGGTTAGGGTGATGGTTAGGTTTATGGTTAGTGTGAGGGTTAGGTTGAGGGTTAAGGTTAGGGTTAGGTTTAGGGTTAGGTTTAGGTTTTGGGTTAGGATGAGGATGATGCTCAGGATTACTGTTAGTTTTAGGGTTAGGGTTAGGTTTAGGGTTAGGGTTAGTTGTAGGGTTACGGTGAGGGTTTGGGTTAAGTTTAGGGTTATGGTTAGGTTTAGGGTGAAGGCTAGGGTGAGGCTTAGGGTGAGGTTTAGGGTTAGGGATAGGGTTAGGGTGAGGGTTAGTTTGAGGGTTATGGTTAGGGTTAGTGTTAGGGTTAGGGTTAGGGTGAGAGTTAGGCGGAGTGTTAGGGTTAGGGATAGGGTTAGGATTAGGGTTAGGGTGAAGATGAATATTTGTGTTTAGGTTAGCTTTATGGTTAGGCTTAGGTTTAGGCTGAGAGTGATGTTGAGGATGAGGGTTAGGGTTATGGTGAGGGTTAGGGTTAGGGTTAGTGGGAGTGTTAGGGTGAGGGGTAGTTTTAGGATTAAGGTTAGGGAGAGGGCTAGGTTTTGGGTGAGGTTTAGGGTTAGTGTTAGGGTGAGATTTAGGGTTAGGGTTAAGGTTAGGGTGAGGGTGAGGATTAGGCATAGAGTTAGTGTTATGGTGAGGCTGAGGGGGAGGGTTAGGGTTAGAGTGAGTGTTAGATTTAAGGTTAGGGAAAGGGTTAGCTGAGGGTGAGGGTTAGGGTTAGGGTTAGGGTTAGGCTTAGGGTTAGGCTGAGGGTGAGGGTGAGAGTGAGGGTTAGGGTTAGGGTGAGGATTAGGGGGAGAGTTAGTGTTCACATTAAGTTTAGGGTTAAGGTGAGGGTTACGGTTAGGCTTACATTGAGCATGAGATTTAGGGTTAGGTTGAGGGTTAGGATTAGGGTTAGGATTAATGTGACGGTTAGTGTTAAGGTTAGTGTGAGGTTTAGGATGAGGATTCGGGTTAGGATTATGGTTAGTGTGAAGGCTAGTGTGAGGTTGCGGGTTAGGGTTACTGTTAGGGTGAAGTTTAGGTTAGGGTTAGGGTTAGGGTGAGTGTTAGGATGAGGGTTAGGGTTATGGTGATATGAGTGTTAGGGTTAGGTTTGGGGTTAGGGTTAGAATTAGTGTTAGGGTGAGGGTGAGTATTAGGATTAGGGTTAGGGTTAGGGTTAGGGTTAGGTTTAGGATTAGGATTAGTGTTATTGTTAGTGTTAGTGTTAGAGTTAAGGTGAGGGTGAGGGTGAGGGTGAGGTTGAGGGTCAGGGTTAGGTTGAGGTTTAGGGCTAGGGTTAGGGTTAGGCTTAGGGTGAGGGTGAGGTCTAGGGTTAGATTAAGGTTAGGGTGAGGGCTAGGGTGAGGGTTAGGGCTAGGGATCGGATTAGGTTTAGGATTAGGATTAGGGTGTGGGAGAGTGTGAGGGTTAGGTTTAGGGTTAGGGTTAGGCTTAGGGTTAGGGTGAGGGTTAGGTTTAGGTATTGGGTTTTGGTTGAGTGTGAGGCTGAAGATTAGGTTTAGGCTTAGGGTTAGGGTTAGGTTTAGGTTTAGGGTTAGATTTATGGTGAGATTTAGGGTTAGATTAGGGTTAGGGTTATTGTTAGTTTTTTGGTTAGTGTTAAGTTTGGTGTGAGGTTGAGGCTGAGGTTGAGGTTTATGGTTAGGGTTAGGGTTATGGTTTGGGTTAGTGTTATTGTTAGGTTTAGAGTTAGAGTTACTTTGAGGTTGAGGCTGAGGGTGAGGGTTAGGTTTAGGGTGAAATTTTGGGTGAGGTTTAAGGTTAGTGTTCGGGTTATGTTTAGGATTAGTGTTCGGGTGAGGGTGAGTGTGAGGGTTACAGTTAGGTTTAGGCTTAGGTTTAGGGTTAGGGTGTGGGTGAGGTGGGGGTGAGGATTAGGTTTAGGGTGATGGTGAGGATTAGGGATAGAGTGTTGGATAGGGTGGGGGTGAAGGTTAGGGAGAGGGATAGGCTTAGTTTTAGTCCCAGCATAAGGGTGAGGATTAGGGTTAGGGTTAGGGTGAGGGTTAGGCTTAGGGTTATTGTGAGGGATAGGATGAGGTTTAGGGTTAGGATTAGGGTTAGGGTTAGGGTTAGGGTTAGGGCTAGGGTGAGGGTTAGGGTGAGGGTTAGGGTTAGGGATAGGTTTAGGTTTACAATTAGGGTTAGGGTGAGGGTGAGTGGGAGGGTTAGGATTAGGTTTAGGTTTAGGGTGAGGTTAGGATTAGGGTGAGGCTGAGCCTGAGGATTAGGTTTAGCTTTAGGGTTAGGGTTAGTTTTAGGTTTAGGGTTAGGGTTAGGTTTATGTTTAAGTTTAGGGTTACGGTGAGGGTTAGGGTTAGGTTTAGGCTTAGGGTTAAGCTGAGGCTGAGGGTGGGGGTGAGGTTTAGAGTGAGGGTTAGAGTTAGTGTTAGGGTTATTGTTAGTGTTATGGTTAGGGTTAAATTTGCGGTGAGGGTGAGGCTGAGTGTGAGGGTTATGTTTAGCGTTAGGGTTAGGGATAAGTTTCGTGTTATTGTTAGGGCTAGGATTAGGGTTACAGTGAGTTTGAGGGTGAGGGTGAGGGTTTTGTTTAGGTTAAGGTGGGGTTTAGGGTTAAGGTTAGGGTTAGGGTTTGGGTTAGGGTGAGGTTTACCGTTAGATATAGGGTTATGGGGAGGTTTAGGAGGAGGGTTAAGGTTAGGGTTAGGATTTGCGTTAGTGTGAGAGTTAGTGTTAGGGTAGGGTTAGTGTTAGGGTGAGGGTAAGTGTTAGGGTGAGGGTTTGGGTTAAGGTGAGGGTTAGGGTTAGGTTAGGGTTAGGGTAATGGTTAGGGTTAGGGTCAGGTTGAGGGTTACATTGAGGATTAAGGTTAGGTTTAGTGTGAGGTTAGGGTGAGGATGAGGGTTGGGGTTATGGTGAAGGTGAGGGTTAGAATTAGGATTAGGGTGAGGGCTAGGGTGATTGTGAGGGTTAGGGTTAGGGTTAGCATTATGGTGAGGTTTAGGATTAGGGTAAGGGTTAGGGTTAGTGTGAGGATTAGTGTTAGGGTTAGGGTTAGTGTTAGGGTGAGGATAACTGTTAGTTTGAGATTTAGGGTTAGGGTGAGGGTTATGGTTAGGGTGAGGGTTAAGGTTAGGTTTTGGGTTATTGTTAGGGTTAGGGTTACGGTTACGGTGAGGGTGAGGGTGAGGGTTAGGGTTATGGTTTGGGTGAGGGTTGGGTTAGGTTTAGGGTGATAGTTAGGGTTCGTGTTAAGTTTAGGGTTAGTTTGAGGGTTTGGGTAATGGTTACTGTGAGGATGAGGGTTAGGTTTAGGTTTAGGGTTAGGGTTAGGATTTGGGTTAGGGTGAGGGTGAGGGTTAGAATGAGGGTTAGGGTTAGGATTAGTGTTAGGGTGAGGGCTAGGGTGAAGGTGAGGGTTAGGGTAAGGGTTAGGCTTAGGATTAGGTTTAGGCTGAGCATGAGGTTGAGGGTGAGGATTAGGAGTAAGGTGATGCTTAGGTTTAAGGGTTGGATGAGGGTTAGAATGAGGTTTATGGTTAGGGTGAGTTTTAGGGTGAGGATGATGGTATGGTTGAAGGTGAGGTTTAGGCTGAGTGTGAAGGTTAAGATAAGGGTGAGGGATAGGGTCAGGTTTAGGGTTAGGGAAAGGGTTAGGGTTAGGGTTAGGGTGAGGGTTAGATTAAGGACTAGGGTTAGGGTTAGTGTGATGTTTATGGTAAGGATGAGTGTTAGGGAGAGGTTTATGGTTAGTGTGGGGGTTATGATTAGGGTGAGGATTAGGGTAAGGGTGAGGTTTAGTGTTAGGGTTAGGGTTAGTGTTAGGGTTAGGGTGAGGGTGAGGTTTAGAGGCAGAGTTAGGGTTAGGGTGAGGGTTAGGGTGAGGGTTAGGGTAAGGTTTAGGGAGGGGAGTGATGTTAATGTTAAACGTGAGGTTTAGGCTGAGGGTGAGGGTTACAATGGAGTGAGGGATAGGGTTAGGGTTTGCGGAAGGGTGAAGGTGAGTGTTAGGGTTAAGGTGATGGTTAGGGTTAGTGTGAGGCTTAGTGTTAAGGTTAGGGTTAGTGTGAGGGTGAGGGGAAGTGTTAGGGTGAGGGTTAGGGTGTGGGTGAGGGTTATGTTTAGGTTGAGGGTTAGGGTTAGGGTTCGGGTTATTGTTAGGTTTAGGATTAGGGTTAGGGTTACAGTGAGTTTGAGGGTGACGGTTAGGTTTAGGGTTAGGATGAGGTTTAGATTTAGGGTTAGGGTTAGAGTTAGAGTTAGGGTGAGAGTGACGTTTACGGTTAGAGTTAGGGTTAGTGTTAGGGTGAGGGTTAGGGTGAGGGTTGGGTTTAGGGTCAGGCTTAGGCTGAGGCTTAGGCCGAGCATGAATGTGACGGTTAGGGTTAGGGTGAGGGTTAGGCTTAGGGTTAGGGTGTGGGTTAGGATGAGGTTTAGAGTTAGGATTAGGGTTAGGGTGAGGGTGAGTGTGAGGGTTAGGGTTAAGGTTAGGCTTAGCTTTAGGCTGAGGTTTAGGGTTAGGTTTTGGGTTAGGGTGGGCATGAAGCTGAGGATTAGGGTTAGGTTTACGGTTAGGGTTAGGGTTAGGGTTAGGGTTAAGGTGAGGGTTAGGGTTAGGGTTAGGATTAGGCTTAGGGTTAGGCTGAAGAGGAGGGTGGGAGTGAGGATTAGGGTTAGGGTTAGGGTTAGGTTTATTGTTAGTGTTAGGTTTGCCGTGAGGGTGTGGCTGAGGATGAGGGTTATGTTTAGGGTTAGGGTTAGGGTTAGTGTTATTGTTAGTGTTAGGATTAGATCTATGGTGAGGTTGAGGGTGAAGGTGAGGGTAAGGGCTAGGGTGAGGTTTAGCGTTAGGGTTCGTGTTAGGGTTAGGTTGAGGGTGAGGTTTAGGGTTAGAGTTAGGGTTAGGGGGAGGTTTAGGTTTAGGTTTAGGGTTAGGGTTAGTGTTATGGTTAAGGTGAGGGTGAGGGTTAGGTCGAGGTTTAGGGATAGGGTTAGGTTTAGGATTAGGGTTAGGGTGAGTGTGAGTGTGAGGGTGTGGGTGAGTGTTAGGGTTCGGTTGAGGATGAGGATGGGGGTGAGGAGGAGGGTTAGGGTGATGGTTCGGTTTAGGTTTAGTGTTATTGTTAGGGTTAGGGTTAGAGTTACTGTGAGGGTGAGTTTGGGGTTGGGTGTTATGTTTAGGGTTAGGGTGGGGATTAGGGTTAATATTAGGCTTACGTTGAGGGTGAGTTTTAGGGTTAGATATAGGGTTAAGGGGATGGTTAGGGTGAGGGTTAGAGTTAGGGTAAGTGTTATGGTTAGGGTTAGAGTGAGGGTTAGATTGAGGATTAGGTTTAGGGGTAGTGTGAGGTTTAAGGTGAGGATGAGGGTTAGGGTTAGGATCAGGATGAGGGTTAGAATTAGGGTTAGGGTGAGGGCTAGGGTGAGGGTGAGGGTTAGGTTTAGGGTTAGGGTTAGGGTGAGGTTTAGGATTAGGGTGAGGCTTAGTGTTAGTGTGCGGGTTAGTGTTAGTGTTAGGGTGAGTGTTAGGGTGGGAGTAAGTGTTAGGGTGAAGGTTAGGGTTAGGGTTAGGGTTAGGGTGAGGGTTAGGGTTAGGTTTAGGGTTAGGGTGAGTGTTTGGGTTATTGTTAGGCTTTGGCTTAGGCTTAGGCTTAGGCCGAGCATGAGGGTGAGGTTTAGGGTTAGGGTTAGGGTTAGGGTGAAGGTTAGGATGAGTTTTATGGTTGGGATTAGGGTTAGGGTGAGGGCTATGATGAGTGTTAGAGTGAGAGTTAGAGTTAGGGCTAAGGTTAGGTTTAGGTTTAGGGTAAGTGTGAGCGTGAGTGTGAGGGTTAGGTTAGGGTCAGGGTTAGGCTTAGATTTAGGGTGATGGTTAGGGCTAGGGTTTGGGTTAGGGTGACGGAGAGGCTGAGGATTAGGGTTAGGTTTTTTTGTTAGGTTTAGAGTTAGGGTTAGTTTTTGGGTTAGGGTGAGTGTTAGGGTTAATTTGTGGGTTAGAGTTAGTGTTAGGGTTAGGGTTAGGCTTAGGCTTAGGATGAGGGTGAGTTTGGGGGTGAGGTTTAGGGATATGGTTAGGGTTAGGCTTGGGGTTAGGTTTATTTTTAGTCTTATGGTTAGGGTTAAGTTTGAGGTGACGGTGAGGCTGAGGGTGAGGGTTATGGTTATGGTAAGGTTAGGGTTAGTGCTATTTTAGGGTTAGGGTGAGAGTTACAGTGAGATTTAGGGTGAGGGTGAAGGTTAGGTTTAGGGTGGGGTTTAGAGTTAGGGTTAGGGTGAGGGTGAGGGTGATGTTTAGTGTTAGAATTAGGGTTACGGGGTGGGTTAGGGTGAGGTTTAGGTTTAGGTTTAGGGTTAGTGTTAGTCTTAGGGTGAGGATAAGTGTTAGGGTGAGGGTATGGGTTTGGGTGTGGGTTATGTTTAGGGTGAGGTTTAGGATTAGGGTTATTGTTAGGGTTAGGTTTAGGGTTATGGTTGCGGTGAGATTGAGGGTGAGGGTGAAATTTAGGGTTAGATATAGGGTTAGGGTGAGGGTTAGGGTGAGGGTTAGGGTTAGGCTTAGTTTGAGGGTGAGGGTTAAGTTGAGGTTTAGGGTTAGGGTTAGGGTTAGAGTTAGTGTTAGGGTTAGTGTTAGGGTTAGGTTTAGTCTTAGGGTGAGGGTAAGTGTTAGGGTGAGGATATGGGTTAGGGTGAGGGTTAATGTTAGTGTGAGGGTATGGGTTAGGGTGAGGGTCATGGTTAGGGTGAGGGTTAGGATTAGGGTTAGGGTTATTTTTAGGGTTAGATTTAAGGGTATGTTTGCAGTGAGGGTGAGGGTTACGGTTAGGGTGAGGTTTAGGTTTTGGGTTAGGGCTAGAGTTAGGGTTAGAGTGAAGGTGAGGTTTAGGGTTAGGGTTAGGGTTAGGGTGAGGGTTAGGTTGTGGGTTAGGGTTAGGGTTAGGGTTAGGTGAGTGTTAGGGAGAGGGTTAGGATTAGGGTTAGTTTTAGGGATAGGATTAGGGTAAGGATGAGGGTGAGTGTGTGTGTTAGGGTTAGGTTTAGGTTTAGGCTTAGGGTTAGGCTGAGAGTTAGGTTGAGGTTGAGGGTTAGGGTTAGGGGGAGTGTTAAGATGAGGGTTAGGGTTAGGATTAGGGTTAGGGTAAGGGCTAGGGTGAAGGTGAGGTTTAGTGTTAGGGTTAGGGTGAGGTTTAGGGTTAGGGTTATGGTTAGGGTGAGCGTGAGGTTTAGTGTTAGGTTTAGGGTGAGGTTTAGGGTTATGGTTATGATTAGGGTGAGGGTGAGGTTTAGGGTTCGAATTAGGGTTAGGGTGAGGCTGAAGGTGAGGTTTAGGGTTATCGTTAGGGTTAGTGTTAGTGTTAGGTTTAGGTTTAGGTTTAGGTTGAGGGTGAGGGTGAGGGTGAGTGTTAGGTTTACGGTTAGGCTTAGGGTTAGGGTGAGTGTGAGGGTTAGGTTTAGGGTTAGAGTGAGGCTTAGGGTTAGTGTTATGAGGAGGGTTAGGATGATGGTTTGGGTTAGGATTAGGGTTGGGGTGAGGGCTAGTGTGAGTGTGAGGTTTAGGGTTAGGGTTAGGGTGAGGTTTAGGTTTAGGGTTAGAGTTAGGGTTAAGGTGAGGCTGAGGATGAGGGTTAGGGTTAGGGTTAGGTTTAGGATTAGGGTAAGGTTTAGGGTGAGCATGAGGGTTAGGGTTAGGGTTAGGGTTAGTCTTAGGGTTACACTGATTGTGAGGGTGAGGGTGAGGCTTAGGGTTAGGATTAGGGTTAGGGTGAAGGTGAGCATGTGTGTTAGGGTTAGGTTTAGGGGTAGGCTTAGGGTTAGGCTGAGGGTGAGGTTGAGGGTGAAGGTTAGGTTTAGGGTGAGGGTTAGGGTAAGGGTTAGAGGGAGGGGTAGGATGAGGGTTAGGGTTAGGATTAGGGTTAGGGTGAGGGCTAGGGTGAGGGTGAGGTTTAAGATTAGTGTTAGGGTGAGTGTTGGGGTTAGGGTTAGGTTAAGAGTTTTGGTTCTGGATAAGTATAGGGTTAGGGTAAGGGTTACAGTGAGGTTGAGGCTTAGGCTTAGGGTTAGGGTTACCCTAGGTTTAGGCTGAGGGTGAGGGTAAGGCTGAGGGTTAGGGTTAGGGTGAGTGTTAGATTTGGGTTACGATGAGAGTTAGGGTTCGCTTTAAGTTTAGGGTTAGGTTGAGTGTTAGGGTTAGGGTTATGGTGAGCCTGTGTGTTAGGTTTAGGTTGACCATTAGGGTTAGAGATAGGGTTAGGTTGAGGGTTAGTGTTAGGGTGAGGGTGAGGGTTAAGATGAGGATTAGGGTTCAGATTAGAGTTAGGGTGTAGGCTAGGTTGAGGGTGATGTTTAGGGTTAGTTTTAGGTTGAGGTTGAGGTTTAGGGTTAGGGTTAGTGTGAGGGTTTGGATGAGAGTTAGGGTTACGCTGATGTGAGGGTTAGGGTTAGGTTGAGGGTTAGGGTTAGAATTAGGGTTAGGGTGAGGGTGAGTATTAGGATTAGGGTTAGGCTTAGGGTTAGGGTTAGGTGTAGGTTTAAGATTAGTATTATTGTTAGGGTTAGGGATAGAGTTACAGTGAGGGTGAGGTTGAGGGTTAGGGTTAGGTTTAGGGTGAGGTTTATGGTTAGTGTTAAGATTAGGGTTAGGTTGAGATTGAGGTTTAGGGTTAGATTTAGGGTTAGGGGGAGGGTTAGGTCTAGGTTTAGTGTTAGGGTTAGTGTTAGGGTTAAGGTTACGGTGAGGGTGAGGGTGAGGGTGAGGGTTAGGTTTACGGTTAGGCTTATGCTTAGGGTTAGGCTGAGGGTGAGGGTGGGTTTGAGGATTAGGGTTAGGGTGATGGTTAGGATTAGGGTTAGTGTGAGGGCTGGGGAGAGGGTGAGGTTTAGGGTAAGTCTTAGGCTTAGGCTAAGGGTTAGGCTGAGCATGAGGTTGAGTGTGAGGGTTCGTGTTAGCATGATGATTAATTTATGGTTAGGGTGAGGGTTAGGATGAGGTTAGGGTTAGGGTGTGGGTTAGGGTGAGGATGATGGTAAGGGTAAAGGTGACTTTTAGGCTGAGGGTGAGGTTTAAGATAAGGGTGAGGGTTAGGGTTAGGTTTAGGTTTAGGGTAGGTTTAGGTTTAGGTTTACCGTGTGGGTTATATTGAGGATTAGGTTTAGGGTATGGGTGAGGGTTATGGTTAGGGTGAGGGTTAGGGTTCGGTTTAGGATTATTGTTAGTGTTAGGGTTAGGATTATGGTTATGGTCAGGGTGAGGGTGAAGGTTAGGGTTAGGGTGAGGTTTAGTGTTAGGGTTAGGGTGAGGTTGAGGTTGAGGGGTAGAGTTAGGGTTAGGGTGAGGGTTAGGGTGAGGGTTGTGGTTAGGGTGCGGGTTAGGGTGGGGGTGACGGTTAGAGTAAAGGTGAGGGTTAGGCTGAGAGTGAGGGTTACTGTAAGGGTTAGGGTTACGGTTAGGGTGAGGGTTGGGATTAGGGTTAGTTTTAGGCTTAGGCCCAGCATGAGGGTGAGGGTTAGGGTTCGGGATTGGGTGAGGGTTAGGATTAGGGTTAGGGTGAGGGTTATGATGAGGTTTAGGGTTAGGATTAGCGTTAGGGTGAGTGCTAGGGTGAGGTTTAGGGTGAGGGTTAGTGTTAGGGATAGGGTTAGGGTTACGATTAGGGTTAGGGTAAGCGTGAGTGTCAGGGTTAGGGTTATGGTTAGGCTTAGAGTTAGGGTGAGGGTTAGGGTTAGGTTTTGGTTTAGGCTGAGGTTGAGGCTGAGGATTAGGGTTAGGTTTAGGGTTAGGTTTAGGGTTGTGTTTAGGTTTAGGGTTAGTATTAGGGTTAGGGTTAGGGTTAGGGATACGGTGAGGGGTAGTGTTAGGGTTAGGCTTAGGTCTAGGCTTTGGGTTAGGCTGAGGTTGAGGGTGGAGTTGAGGATTAGGGTTAGGTTGATGGTTAGGATTAGGGTTAGGGTGAGGGCTGGGGAGAGGGTGAGGTTTAGGGTAAGACTTAGGCTTAAGCTTAGGGTTAGGCTGATCATGAGGTTGAGTGTGTGGGTTAGGGTTAGCATGATGCTTAGGATTACCGTTAGGTTGAGGGTTAGGATGAGGTTAGGGTTAGGGTTTGGGTTAGGGTTAGGAAGATGGTAAGGGTAAAGGGGAGGTTTAGGCTGAGGGTGAGGTTTAAGATAAGGGTGAAGGTTAGGGTTAGGATTAGGTTTAGGGTAGGGTTAGGTTTAGGGTAAGGGTGAGGGTTACATTGAGGATTAGGTTTAGGGTTAGGGTGTGGGTTATGGTTAGGGTGAAGGTTAGGGTTCAGGTTAGGGTTATTGTTAGAGTTAGGGTTAGAGTTACAGTGAGGTTGAGGGTGAGGGTGAAGGTTACGTTTAGGGTGGGGTTTAGAGTTAGAGTTAGGGTTGGGTGAGGGTGAGGTTTAGGGTTAGAATTAGGGTTACTGGGTGGATTAGGATGAGGTTCAGGTTTAGGGTTAGTGTTAGAGTTAGGTTGAGGGTGAGGATTAGGTTGAGGTTTTGGGATAGGGTTAGGTTTAGGATTAGCGTTAGGGTTAGGGTGAGTGTGAGGGTTAGTGTGAGGGTTAGGCTTAGGCTTAAGGTTAGGCTCAGGGTGAGGGTGGGAATGAGGATTAGGGTTAGGGTGATGTTTCGGGTTAGGGTTAGTGTTATTGTTAGGGTTAGTGTTATAGTTACGGTGAGGGTGAGGGTGTGGTTGACGGGTAGGGTTAGGGTGGGGTTTAGGGTTAGGTTTATGGTGAGGGTGAGTTTTAGGGTTAGATATAGGGTTAGGGTGAGGGTTAAGGTGAGGATTAGGGTGAGGATTAGGGTTAAGGTTAGTGTTAGGGTTAGGTTGAGGGTGAGGGTTAGGTTGAGGTTTAGGGTTAGGATTAGGGTTAGGCTTAGTATGAGGGTTAGTGTTAGCGTTAGGGTTACTCTAATGGTGAGGGTAAGTGTTAGGGTGAGGGTTTGGGTTAGGGTGAGGTTTATGGTTAGGGTGAGGGTTAGGATTAGGGTTAGAGTTATTGTTAGGGTTAGGGTTAGGTTTAAGATGAGAGTGAGGGTGCAGTTGAGGGTTAGGTTTAGGGTGGGGTTTAGAGTTAGGGTTAGGGTTAGGGTTAGGGTGAGGGTGAGGTTTAGGGTTAGATATAGGGTTAGGATGAGGGTTAGGGTGAGGGTTAGGGTTAGGGTTTGTGTTAGTGTTAAGTGGAGTGTGAGGGTTAAGTTGAGGTTTAGGGTTAGGGTTAGGGTTAGGGTAAGTGTGACAGTTAGTGTTAGGGTTAGGGTTAGTCTTAGGGTCAGGGCTATGGTTAGGGTGAGGGTTAGGATTTGGGTTAGGGTTATTGTTAGGGTTAGGTTTAGTGTTATGGTTGCGGTGAGGGTGAGGGTGATTGTTAGGGTTAGGGTTAGGGTGAGGATCACGTTTTGGGTTAGGGTTAGAGTTAGGGTTAGAGTGAGGGTGAGGTTTAGTGTTAGGGTTATGGTTAGGGTGAGGGTTAGGTTGAGGGTTAGGGTTAGCATTAGTGTTAGGGTTAGGGTTAGGTGAGAGATAGGGAGAGGATTAGGATTGGAGTTAGTCTTAGGGATAGGATTAGGGTTAGGGTGAGGGTGAGTGTGTGTGTTAGGGTTAGGTTTAGGTTTAGGCTTAGCGTTAGGCTGAGGGATAGGTTGAGGGGGAGGGTTAGGTTTAGGGGGAGGATTAGGATGAGGGTTAGGTTTGGGATTAGGGTTAGGGTAAGGGCTAAGGTGAGGGTGAGGTTTAGAGTTAGGGTTAGGGTGAGGTTTAGGTTTAGGGTTAGGGTTAGTTTGATGGTGAGGTTTAGGGTTAGAGTTAGGGTTAGGGTGAGGCTGAAGTTGAGGATTAGGGTTATCGTTAGTGTTAGGGTTAGTGTTAGGCTTAGGTTTAGGGTTAGGGTTAGGGTGAGGGTTACGCTTAGGGTTAGGTTTAGGTTTAGGGTGACTGTGAGAGTTTGTGTTAGGGTTAGAGTTAGGCTTAGGGTTAGGCTGATTGTGACGGTGAGGGTTAGGGTTAGGTTGAGGGTTAGGGTTAGGGTTATGAGGAGCGTTAGGATGATGGTTGGGTTAGGATTAGGGTTAGGTTGAGTTCTAGTGTGAGGGTGAGGTTTAAGTTTAGTTTTAGGGTGAGGTTTAGGGTTAAGGTTAGAGTTAGGGTTAAGGTGAAGCTAAGGGTGAGTTTTAGGGTTAGGGTTAGGATTAGGATTAGGGTAAGGGTTAGTGTGAGCATGAGGGTTAGGGTTAGGTTTAGGGTTAGGCTTAGGGTTACACTGATGGTGAGGGTGAGGGTGAAGGTTAGGGTTAGGATTAGGGTTAGGGTAAAGGTGAGCATGTGTGTTAGGGTTAGGTTTAGGGGTAGGCTTAAGGTAGGGCTGAGGGTGAGGTTGAGGGTGACGGTTAGGGTTAGGATAATGGTTAGTGTAAGGGTTAGAGGGACTGTTAGGATGAGGGTTAGGTTTAGGAATAGGGTTAGGGTGAGGGCTAGGTTGAGGGTGAGGTTTAAGGTTAGGTTTAGGGTGAGGGTTAGGGTTAGGGTTAGGTTGAGGGTTTTGGTTCGGGTTATGTTTAGGTTTAGCATAAGGGTTACAGTGAGGGTGAGGGTTAGGGTTAGGTTAGGGTTAGGATTAGGGTTAGGGTGAGGGTGAGTTTGAGGGTTAGGGTTAGTGTTAGTGTGAGGGTTAGGATGAGGGTTAGGATTAGGGTAAGGGTGAGGGCTAGTGTGAGGGTGAGGTTTAGGGTTAGGGTTAGGGTGACGTTTAGGTTTAGGGTCAGGGTTAGGGTTAGGGTGAGGGAGAGTTTTAGGGTTAGATTTAGGGTTAGTGTTATGGTGAGGTTTAGTGTTATGGTTAGGGTTAGTTTTAGATTTAGGGTTAGAGTGAGGGTTAGGGTGAGTGTGAGGGTTTGGCTTAGGGTTAGTATAGGGTTAGGGTAAGGGTTAGGGTGAGTGTGAGGGTTAGGGTTAGGGTTAGGGTTAGGCTAGGTTTAGGCTTAGGGTGAGGGTGAGGGTGAAGGTTAGGGTTAATGTGAGGGTTAGGGTTAGGGTTATGGTGAGCGTGAGGGTTAGGTTTAAGTTGACAATTAGGGTTAGGGTTAGTATTAGGGTTAGGGTAAGGGTTAGGGTGAGGGTGAGGGTTAAGATGAGGATTAGGGTTCGGATTAGAGTTAGGGTGAGGGCTAGGTTGAGGCTGAGGGATAGGGTTTGTGTTAGCTTGCGGTTTAGGGTTAGGGTTAGGGTTAGGGTGAGGGTTTGGATGAGATTTAGGGTTACAGTGATGTGAGGGTTAGGGTTAAGTTGAGGGTTAGGGTTAGAATTAGGGTTAGGTGAGGGTGAGTGTTAGGATTAGGGTTAGGCTTAGGCTTAGGGTTAGGGTTACGATTAGGGTTATTGTTAGGGTTAGGGTTAGAGTTACAGTGAGGGTGAGGGTGAGGGTTAGGGTTAGTTTTAGGGTGAGGTTTAGGGTTAGGGTTAGGATTAGGGTTAGGGTGAGAGTGAGGTTTAAGTTTAGATTTAGGGTTAGGGGGAGGGTTAGTTCGAGGGTTAGTGTTAGGGTTAGTGTTAGGTTTAAGTTTAGGGTGAGGGTTAGGTTGAGTTTTAAGGTTAGGGTTAGGGTTAGGGTTAGAATTAAGGTTAGGGTGAGTGTGAGTGTGAGGGTTCAGTTTAAGCTTAGGCTTAGGGTTAGGGTTAGGCTGAGCATGAGTGTGTGGTTGAGGATTAGGGTTAGGGTGATGGTTAGGATTAGGGTTAGGGTGAGTGCTGGGGAGAGGGTGAGGTTTAGGGTAAGTCTTAGGCTTAGGCATAGGGTTAGGCTGAGCATGAGGTTGAGTGTGAGGGTTAGTGTTAGCATGATGGTTAATTTTAAGGTTAGGGTGAGGGTTAGGATGAGGTTAGGGTTAGGGTGTGGGTTAGGGTGAGGAGGATGGTAAGGGTAAAGTTGACTTTTAGGCTGAGGGTGAGGGTTAACATAAGGGTGAGGTTTAGGGTTAGGTTTAGGGTTAGGGTTAATGATAGGGTGAAAGTGAGGGTGAGTTTTAGGATTAGAGTTAGGTTTAAGGAGAGGCTGAGGGTGAGGGTTAGGGTTAGGGGTAGGATTAGGATTAGGGTAAAGGTTAGGGTGAGTGTGAGGGTTAGGGTTAGTGTTAGGGTCAGGCTTTTGGTTACACTGAGTTTGAGGGTGAGGGTGAGGGTTAGGGTCAGGATTTGGATTAGTGTGAGGGTGATTGTGTGTGTTAGGGTTGGTTTAGCGTTAGGCTTAGGGTTAGGCTGAGGGTGAGGTTGAGGTTGAGGGTTAGGTTTAGGGTGAGGGTTGGCTTAAGGGTTAGGGATAGGGTTACGATGAGGGTTAAGGTTAGGATTAAGGTTAGGGTGAGGGCTAGGTTGAGGGTGAGGTTTAGCGTTGGGTTTAGGGTGAGGTTTTAGGTTTGGGTTAGTTTTAGGTTGAGAGTTACGTTTCGGGTTATGTTTAGGGTTAAGGTGAGGGTTAGGGTAAGGATTAAGGTGAGGGTGAGGGTTAGGGTTTGATTGAGGGTTAGGCTTACGATTGGGGTTAGGATGAGGTTTAGGGTGAGGGTGAGGTTTAAGGTTAGGTTTAGGATTAGGATAACGGTTAGGGTTAGTGTGAGTGTGAGGGTTATGGATAGATTTAGGGTTAGGCTGAGGGTGAGGGTGAAGGTGAGGTTAGGGTTAGGTTGAGGTTTAGGTTTAGGGTTAGGTTTAGGGTTAGGGTGATCATGAGGTTTAGTGTTAGAGGTAGGGTTAAGTTGAAGCTGAGGGTGAGGGTTAGGGTTAGGGTTAGGTTTAGGCTTAGGGTTAGGCTGAGGATGAGGGTCGGGCTGAGGATTAGAGTTAACCTTAGGGTTAGGCTTCCTGTTAGGTTTATTTCTAGTGTTATGGTTAGGGTTAAGTTTGCGGTGAGGCTGAGGCTGAGTGAGAGAGTTATGGTTAGGGTTATTGTTAGGGTTAAGGTTTGTGTTATTGTTAGGGTTAGGCTTAGAGTTACGGTTAGGTTGAGGGTTAGGGTGAAGTTTAGGGTTAGGGTGCGGTTTAGGGTTATTGTTAGGCTTAGACTGAAGGTGAGGGTGGGGGTGAGTATTAGGGTTAGGATGAGGCTGATTGTGTGTGTTAGGGTTAGGTTTAGGGTTAGGCTTAGGGTTAGGCAGAGTGGGAAGTTGAGGGGGAGGGATAGAGTTAGAGGGAGTCTTAATATGAGGGTTAGGTTTAGGATTAGGTTTATGGTAAGGGCTAGGGTGAGGGTGAGGTTTAGGGTTAGGGTTAGGGTGAGGGTTAGGGTTATGGTTAGGGTTAGGGTGAGGGTGAGGGTGAGGTTTAGGGTTAGAGTTAGGGTTCGGGTGAGGCTGAGGGTGAGGGTTAGGGTTAAGGTTAGTGTTAGTGTTAGGGTTAGGGTTAGGGTGAGGGTTAGGGTGAGGGTGAGGGTTAGGGTTAGGGTTAGGATTAGGATTACGGTTAGGGTTAGGGTGAGTGTGAGGGTTGTGGTTAGGTTTAGGCTGAAGGTGTGGGTGAGGGTGAGGTTAGGATTAGGGTGAGGTATAGGTTTAGGGTTAGGGTGAGCATCAGGTTTAGTGTTAGAGGTAGGGTTAAGGTGAGGCTGAGGGTGAGGGTTAGGGTTAGGGCTAGGATTAGGATTAGGGTAAGGGTTAGGGTGAGCTTGAGGGTTAGGGTTAGGGTTAGGGTTATGCTTAAGGTTACAGTGTGGATGAGGGTGAGTGCTAGTGTTAGGGTTAGGATTAGGATTAGGGTAAGGGTTAAGGTGAGGTTTAGAGTTAGGCATAGGTTAGGGAGAGGGTGAGGTTTAGGGTTTGAATTAGGGTAAGGTGAGGCTGAGGGTGAGGGTTAGGTTTAGGGATAGGATTAGGATTACAGTAAGGGTTAGGGTGAGTGTGAGGGTCAGGGTTAGTGTCAGCTTTAGGGTTAGGGTGAGATTTATGGTTCAGGTTAATCTTAGGATTAGAGTGAGGTTTAGGTTTAGGGTTACCTTGAGCATGAGGTTTAGGGTTAGGTTGAGGTTTAGGGTTAGGTTTAGGGTTCTGGTGAGGTTAGGCTTAGGGTTATTGTTAGGGTTAGGGTTAGTGTTAGGGTGAGGCTAAGTTTAGGGTGAGGGTTTTGGTTAGGGTGAGGGTTAGGATTAGGGTTAGGGTTATTGTTAGGGTTAGGGTTAGGCTTAGGTTAAGAGTTAGGGGGAGGGTTAGGGTTAGGATTAGGGTTAGGGTGAAGGTGAGGGTGTGTGTTAGGTTTAGGTTTAGGTTTAGGGTTAGGGTTAGGTTGAGGGTGAGGTTGAGGGTGAGGGTTAGGGTTAGGGTGAGGGTAATGGTAAGGGTTAGGGGGAGGGTTAGGATGAGGGTTAGTGTTAGGATTAGGGTTAGGGTGAGGGCTCGGGTGAGCATGAGGTTTAGGTTGACAGTTAGGGTGAGGGTTAGGTTTAGGGTGAGAGTTTTATTTCGGGTTAGTTGAGGGTTAGGGTAAGAGTTACGGTGAGGGTCAGGGTTAGGTTTAGGTTGAGGGTTAGGGTTCGGATTAGCGTTAGGGTGAGGGTGAGGCTGAGGGTTAGGGTTAGTGTTTTGATGAAGGTTAGGATGAGGGGTAGGGTTAGGATTAGTGTTAGGGTGAGGGCTTGGGTGAGGGTGAGGTTTAAGGTTAGGGTTAGGGTGAGGTTTAGGGTTAGATTGAGTTATAGGGATAGGGTTAGGTTTAGGGTAGTGTCAGGTTGAGGTTTAGGGTTAGAGACAGTTTTAGGTTGAGGCTGAGCATGAGGGTTAGGGTTAGGATTAATGTTAGGGTTAGGCTTAAGTTGAGGGTTAGAGTGAGGGTGAGGTTTAGGGTTAGGGGGAGGGTTAGGATGAGGGTTAGTGTTAGGATTAGGGTTAGGGTTTGGGCTAGGGAGAGGGTGAAGTTTAGGGTTAGGGTTAGGGTTAGGGTTGGGGTTAGGGTGAAGTTGAGGTTTAAGGTTAGAGTTAAGGTTAGGGTTCACCTGAGGGTGAGGTTTAGGGTTAGGGTTAGGGTTAGGTTGAGGGTGAGGTTTAGTTTGAGGTTTGGGGATAGGATTAGGTTTAGGATTAGGGTTAGGGTGAGGCTGAGTTTGAGGGTTAGGGTGAGGGTTAGGCTTAGGCTTAGGGTTAGGCTGAGGGTGAGGGTGGGTGTGAGGATTAAGGTTAGGTTGATGGTTAGGGTTAGTGTTATTGTTAGTGTTAGGGTTTGATTTAGCGTGTGAGTGGGGTTGCGGCTGAGGTTTAGGGTTAGGGTTAGTGTGGGGTTCATGGTTACGGTTAGGTTTAGGGTTAGGTTGAGGATGAGGTTGAGGGTTAGATATAGGATTAGAGGGAGAGTTACGGTGAGGGTTAGGATTAGGGTTAGGGTGATGCGGAGTGTTAGCATTAGGGTATGGTTATTGTTTGGGTTAGGTTTAGGGTTAGGATTAGTGTTATTGTTAGGGTTAGTGTTAGAGTTATGGTGAGGGTGAGTGTGAGGGTGTGGGTTAGGTTTATGGTTAGGGTTAGGCTTAGGCATAGTTTTAGCCTGAGTGTGAGGGTGGGCGTGAGGATTAGGGTTAGGGTGATGTTTAGTGTTAGGGATAGGGTGAGGGTTAGTGTTAGGGTTAGGGTTAGAGTTAGGGTTAGAGTGAGGGTGTGGTTTAGGGGTACAGTTATGGATAGGGTGAGGGTTAGGTTTAGGGTTAGGGTTATGGTGGTGTTGACCGTAAGGGTAAAGGTGAGGTTTAGGGTGAGGGTGAGGGTTAAGGTATGGTTGAGAGTTAGGGTTAGGGTGAGGTTTAGCATTAGGGTCAGGGTGAGGGTGAGGGTTAGATTGAGGATTAGTGTTAGAGTTAGTGTGAGGTTTAGGTTGAGGATGAGGGTAAGGGTTAGGGTGTGGGCTAGAGTGAGGTTGGGTTTAGGGTTAGTGTTACGGTGGGGTTTAGGGCTAGGGTGATGGTTAGTGTTATTGTGAGGGTTAGTTTTAGAGTTAGCGTGAATGTTAGGTTTAGGGTTAGTGTTAGGGTGAGGGTGAGGGTGAGGGTTAGAGTTAGGGTTAGGATGAGGTTTAGTGATAGGGTTAGGGTTAGGGTTAGGTTCAGGATTAAGTTCAGTGTTTGAGTTAGGTTTAGGGTGAGGCTGAGGGTGAGGTTGAGGGTTAGGATGAATGTTAAGGTTATTCTTAAGATGAGGGTTAGGTTGAGGGTGAGGGTTTGGGTTAGGGTTAGGAGTAGGATTAGGCTTAGGGTTAGGGTGAGTGTGAGGATTAGGGTAAGGGTTAGGGTTAGGCTTAGGGTTAGGATGAGGGTGAGGGTGAGGGTCAGGGTTAGGGTGAGGGTGATATTTAGGGTTAGGATTAGGGTGAGTGTGAGGTTTAGGGTTAGGTTTAGGTTTAGGTTTAGGCTGAGCATGAGGGTGAGGGTTAGGGTTATGGTGAGGTTTAGGGTTAGGGTTATGGGGAGGGTTAGGAGGAGAGTTAGGGTTAGGATTAGGGTTAGAGTTAGGGTTAAAGTGAGGCTGAGGGTGAGGCTTAGGGTTAGGGTTAGGATAAGGATTAGGGTAAGGGCTAGGTTGAGTGTGAGGGTTAGGGTTAGGGTTAGGTTTAGGCTTAGGGTTACACTGATTGTGAGGGTGAGGGTGAGGGTTAGGTTTAGGATTAGGGTTAGGGTGAGAGTTAGGGTTCAAGTTAAGTTTAGGTTTAGGGTGTGGGTTACGGTTAGGGTTACGTGGAGTGTGAGGTTTATGGTTTGGTTGAGGGTTAGTGTTAGGGTTAGGGTTAGGATGAGATTACGGTTAGGGTTAGTGTGAGGGTTAGTGTTAGGGTTAGGTTTAGTGTTAGGGTGAGGGTAAATGTTAGGGTGAGGGTTTGCGTTAGGGTGAGGGTCATGGTTAGGTTGAGGGTTAGGATTAGGGTTCGGGTTATTGTTTGGGATAGGTTTAGGTTCATGGTTATGTTGAGGGTGAGGTTGAGGGTTAGGGTTAGGGTTAGGTTGAGGTTTAGGGTTTGGTTTAGGGTTAGAGTTAGTTTTAGGGTGAGGGTGAGGTTTAGGTTTATAGTTAGGGTGAGGGTTAGGTTGAAGTTTAGGTTTAGGGTTAGGGTTAGGATTAGGGTTAGGGTGATGGTGAGTGTGTGTGTTTGGGTTAGGTTTAGGGTTAGGCTTAGGGCTAGGCTGAGGGTGAGGTTTAGGGTTAGAGTTAGGGTAAGGGTGAGGCTGATCTTGAGGTTTAGGGTTAGGTTTAGTGTTAGATTTCGGGTTACTCTGAGGGTTAGACTGAGTGTGAGGGTTATGCTTAGTGTTAGGATTAGGTTTAGGGTAAGTGTTAGTGTGAGTGTGAGGGTTAGGGTTAGGTTTAGGCTGAGGCTTAGGATTAGGCTGAGGGTGAGGGTGAGGGTGAGTTTAGGTTTACGATTAGGGTGAGAGTTAGTGTTCGGTTAAGTTTAGGGTTAAGGTGAGGGTTAGAGTTAGGGCAAGGGTTAGGGTTAAAGTTAGGGTTAAGGTGAGGGTTAGGTTTGGGTTATGATCAGAGTTAGGGTTAGGGTGAGGGTGAGGTTTAGGGTTAGAGTTAGGGGTAGTGTTTGGGTTAGGGATAGGGTGAGGGTTAGGGTTAGGGTTAGGGTTAGGCTAAGGTTTAGGCTTAGGCTTAGGCCGAGCATGAGGGGGAGGGTTAGGGTTAGGGTTAGGGTGAGGGTTAGGGTTAGGATTAGGTTTAGGGTGAGGGTAAGGATTAGGGTTAGGCTTAGGTTTAGGGTGATGGTTAGGGTTAGGATTTGGGTTAGGATGAGGGTGAGGCTGAGGATTAGGGTTAGGTTTAGTGTTAGGTTTAGAGTTTGGTTTAGGGTTAGTGTCAGTGTTGGGGTTTGTGTTAGGTTTACAGTGAGGGTTAGGTTTAGGGTTAGGGTTAGGTTTAGGCTGAGGGTGAGGGTGGGGGTAAGGATTAGAGTTAGGTTTAGGGTTAGGGTTAGGGTTATTGTTATTGTTATGATCAGGGTTATGTTTGTAGTGAGGGTGAGGCTGAGGTTGAGGGTTATGTTTAGGGTTAGGGTTATGGTTAGTGTTATTGTTAGGGTTAGGGTTAGACTTATGGTGAGGTTGAGGGTGAAGTTGAGGGTTAGGGTTAGGGTGAGGTTTAGGGTTAGGGTTAGGGTTAGGTTGAGGGTGAGATTTAGCGTTACAGATAGGGTTAGGGGGAGGGTTAGGGTGAGGTTTAGGGTTAGCGTTAGTGTTAGGGTTAGGGTGAGGGTTAGGGTTAGGTTGAGGTTTAGGGATAGGGTTAGTTTTAGGATTAGAGTTAGGATGAGGGTGAGTGTAATGGTTAGGGTGAGGGTTAGGCTTAGGTTTAGGGTTAGGCAGAGGATGAGGTTGGGGGTGAGGATTACGGTTAGGGAGATGTTTCATTTTAGGGTTAGTGTCATTGTTAGGGTTAGGGATAGAGTTACAGTGAGGGTGAGGGTGCGGGTGAGTGTTAGGTTTAGGGTTTTGATGGGGTATAGGGTTAGGGTTAGGTTTACAGTTAGGGTGAGGTTGAGGTTTAGGGTTTGATATAGGGTTAGGTAGAGGGTTCGGGTGAGGGTTAGCGTTAGGGTTAGTGTTAGGTTTAGGGTGAGGGTGTGGTTTAGGGTTAGATATAGAGTTACGGGGAGGGTTAGGGTTAGGGGGAGGTTTAGGGTTAGGGTTAGGGTTAGGGTTAGGATTAGGGTTTGGGTTAGAGTTACAGTGAGGGTGAGGTTGATGGTGACTGTGAGGGTTAGGGTTAGGTTTAGGGGTAGGCTTAGGTTTAGGCTTAGGATTAGGCTGAGGGTGAATGTGAGGGTGAGGGTTAGGGTTAGGGTGACGGTTAGGGTTAGGGTTATGGGGAAGGTTAGAATGAGGGTTAGGGTTAGGATTAGGGTTAGGGTGAGGGCTAGGGTTAGGGTTAGGGTTAGGTTGAGGATGAGGTTTAGGGTTAGAGTTAGGGTTAAGGTGAGGCTGAGGTTGAGGGTGAGGGTTAGGGTTACAGTTAGGGTTAGGATTAGGATTTGGGAAAGGGTTAGTGTGAGTGTGAGGGTTAGGGTTAGGGTTAGGCTTAGGCTTAGGATTACACTGAGAGTGAGGGTGAGGGTTAGGGTTAGTGTATGGGTTAGGGTTAGGGTTAGGGTGAGAGTTAGGGTTCCGGTTATTTTAGGTTTAGGGTGAGGTTTAGGGTTAGGCTTAAATTGTGCATGAGTGTTAGGGTTAGTTTGAGGGTTAGGGTTAGGGTTAGGTTTAGGGTGAGGTTTAGTGTTAGAGTTAGGATGAGGGTTAGAGTGACGATTAGGGTTAGGATTAGGGTTAGGTTGAGGGCTAGGGTGAGGGTGAGGGTTAGGGTTAGTGTTAGGGTGAGGTTTAGGTTTAGGTTTAGGGTTAGGGTTAGGGTTAGGATTAGGGTTAGGGTGAGGGCAAGAGTGAGGGTGAGGGTGAGGGTTAGAGTTAGGGTTAGCGTGAGGTTTAGGGTGTGGGTTAGGGTTAGAGTTAGGGTTAGGGTGAGGGTGAGGTTTAGGGTTAGAGTCAGGGTTAGGGTGAGGGTTAGTTTGAGGGTTAGTGTTAGGGTTAGGGTTACGTTGAGATTTAGAGGGAGGGTAAGGGTTAGTGATAGGGTAAGGGATAGGATTAGGGTTAGGGTTAGGATTAGGTTTGGTGTAAGGGCTAAGTTGAGGGTGAGGTTTAGGGTTAGGGTTATGGTGAAGTTTTGGGTTCGGGATAGGGTTAGGTTAAGTGAGAGGGTGAGGTTTAGGGTTAGAGTTAAGGTTTGGGTGAGGCTGAGAGTGAGGGTTAGGTTTAGGGTTAGTGTGAGGGTTAGGGTTAGGTTTAGGGTGAAGGTGAGTTTGAGGATGAGGGTTAGGATTAGGGTGAGGTTGAGGGTTTGGTTTAGGTGGAGGGTTAGGTTGAGGTTAGGGTTAGGGTTAGGGTTAGGCAAAGGATGAGGATGTGGGTAAGGGTTAGGTTTAGGTTGAGGGAAGGTTTTAGGGTTTTGAGGAAGGTTAGGATGAGGGTTAGGGTTAGGATTAGGGTTAGGGTGAGGGCTAGGGTAAGGGTGAGGTTTAGGTTTAGGTTTAGCGGAAGCATTAGGGTTAGGGTTAGGGTTAGGGTGAGGCTAAGATTTAGAGTTAGGGTTAAGCTTAGGCTTAGGGTTAGGCCGAGGCTGACGTTGAGGGTGAGGGTTAGGGTTAGGGTGAGGATGAGCGTTAGGATTAGGGTGAGGTTTAGGGTGAGGGTGAGGTTAAGGCTTAGGGTTAGGATTAGGATTATGATATGGGTTAGGGTTAGTGTGACAGTTAGGGTTAGGGTTAGGCTTAGCCTTAGGTTTAGGCTGAGGGTGAGGGTGAGGGTGAGGGCTAGGGTTAGGGTGCGGCTTAGGGTTAGGGTTAGGGTGAATGTTAGGGTTCGGTTAAATTTAGGGTTAGGGTGAGCATTAGGGTTAGGATTCGGTTTAGGGTGAGGGCTAGGGTGAGGCTGAGGGTTAGGGTTAGTGTTAGGGTAAGGTTTAGGCTTAGGGTTAGAGTTAGGGTGAGGGTTAGGGTTAGGATTAGGGTTAGGGTGAGTGTGATAGTTAGAATTAGGTTTAGGTTTAGCAATAGGGTTATGTTTATCGTAAGGATTAGTGATATTGTTAGGGTTAGGTTTAGTATTAGGGTTAGGGTGAATTTGAGGTTTAGGGTTAGATTTAGGGTTAGTTGTTGGGTTAGGACGAGGGTTAGGGTTAGGGTTACTGTTAAGCTTAAGGTTAGGGTGAGTGTTAGGTTGAGGTTTAGGGTTAAGGTTAGGGTTAGGTTTAGGATTAGGGTTAGGGTTAGGGTGAGTGTGATGGTTAGGGTTAGGCTTAGGCGTAGGGTTAGGCTGAGAGTGCAGGGGGTGAGAATTAGGGGTATGGTGATGGTTAGGTTTAGGTTTAGTGTGAGGGTTAGGATGAGGGTTAGGGTTAGGATTCGGTTTAGGGTGAGGCTAGGGTGAGGGTGAGGGTTAGGGTTAGGGTTAGGGTGTGGTTTAGTGTTAGGGATAGGATTAGAGTTAAGGTTAGCCTGAGGGTGAGGTTTAGGGGTAGAGTTAGGGTTAGGGTTAGGGTTAGGGTTAGGGTGAGGGTTAGAGTGGAGGTGAAGGTAAGGGTAAACTTGAGGATTAGGCTGAGGGTGAGATTTAGAGGGAGGGTAAGGGTTACTGTTAGGGTAAGGGATAGGATTAGGGTTAGGGTTAGGATTAGGTTTGGTGTAAGGGGTAAGGTGAGGGGGAGGTTTAGGGTTAGGGTTATGATGAGGTTTAGATTTCAGGTTAGGGTTAGTGTTAGTGAGAGGGTGAGGTTTAGGGTTAGAGTTAGATTTAGGGTGAGGCTGAGAGTGAGGGTTAGGGTTAGGGTTAATGTGAGGGTTAGGGTTATGTTTAGGGTGAAGGTGAGGTTGAGGATGATGGTTAGGGTTAGGGTGAGGTTGAGGGTTTGGTTTAGGTGGAGGGTTAGGTTGAGGGTTAGGGTTAGGGTTAGGGTTAGGCTAAGGATGAGGATTTGGGTGATGGTTAGGGTTAGGGTGAGGGATTGGGTTAGGGTTTTGGGGAGGGTTAGCATGAGGGTTAGGGTTAGGATTTTGGTTAGGGTGAGGGCTAGGGTGGGGGTGAAGTTTAGCGTTAGGTTTAGGGTAAGCTCTAGGGTGAGGGTTAGGGTTAGGTTTAGTGTGAGGTTGAGGTTTAGATTGAGGATTAGTGTTAGGGTTAGTGTGAGGTTTAGGGTGAGGATGAGGGTTAGTGTTAGGTTGAGGGCTAGGGTGAGGGGGATGGGTAGGGTTAGTGTTAGGGTGAGGTTTAGGGTAAAGGTTTTGGTTACGATTAATGTTAGGGTTAGGCTTAAGGTGATGGTTAGGGTGAGGGTGAGGGTTAGGGTTAGGTTTACTATTAGGATTAGGGTTAAGGTTAGGGTGAGTGTGAGGGTTAGGGTTGGGGTTATGGTTAGGCTGAGGGTGAGGGTGAGGCTTAGGGTTAGGGTGAGGTTTAGGGTTAGAGTTAGGGTGAGAGTTAGGTTTAGGGTTAAGTTAAGGGTTAGGGTGAGAGTTAGGATAAGGGTTACAGTGAGGGTGAGCGTTAGGGTTAGTTTGAGGGTTAAGGTTAGGGTTAGGCTTAAGATGAGAGTGAGGTTTATGGTTAGAGTTAGGTTTAGGGTGAGGCTGATGGTGTGGGTTGGGGTTAAGGTTAGTGTTAGAGTTAGGGTTACGGTGAGGATTAGGGTGAGGGTGAGGGTTAGCCTTAAGGTTAGGTTTATGATTAGGGTAATTGTAATGGTGAGTGTGAGTTTAGGGTTAAGGGTTAGGTTAAGGTTTAGGGTTAAGGTGAGGGGGAGGGTTAGAATTAGGGTTAGGGTTAGGGCTAGGGTGAGGGTGAGGGTTAGAGTTAGGGTTAGGGTTAGGTTTAGGGTTAGGATTAGGGTTACTGTGAGGGTATGTTAGGGTTAGGGTTAGGGTTAGGCTTAGGCTTAGGGTTAGGCTGAGGTTGAAGGTGGGGTTGAGGATTAGGGTTATAGTGATGGTTGGGGTTAGGGTTAGGGTAATAATTAGGATGAGGGTTAGTCTTAGGATTAGGGTTAGGGTGAGGGCTACGGTGAGGGTGAGGGTTAGGGTTAGGGTGAAGGTTAGATTGAGGATTATGGTTAGTGTTAGGTTTAGTGTGAGGTTGAGGGTTAGGATGAGGTTTTGGGTTAGGGTGAGGATGATGGTAAGGTTAAAGGTGAGGTTTAGGCTGAGGGTGAAAGTTAAGAAAAGGGTGAGGATTAGGGTTAGGTTTAGGATTATGGTAAGGGTTAAGTTTAGGGTTAGGGTGAGAGTTAGATTGAGGATTAGGTTTAGTGTTAGTGTGAGGTTCAGGGTGAGGTTGAGGGTTAGGGTGAGGGTGAGGGTTAGGGTGAAGGTTATGATTAGGGTGAGGGTTAGCATTAGGGATAGGGTTATTGTTAGGTTTGGCGTTACGGTTACGGTGAGGTTGAGGGTGAGATTTCTGGTTAGGGTGAGGTTTAGTGTTAGTGTTAGGGTTAGAGTTAGGGTTACGGTGAGGTTGAGGTTTAGGGGTAGAGGTAGGGGAAGGGTGAGGGTTAGGATGAGGGTTCGGTTAGGGTGAGGTTTATGGTGGGGGTAAAGGAAAGGGCAAAGCTGAGGGTTAGGCTGAGGGTGAGGGTTACGGTTAAGGTGAGGTTTAGGGTTAGGTTGAGGGTTAGGTTTAGTGTTAGGGTGAGGGTAAGGTTTAGATTGAGGATTATTGTTAAGGTTAGTGTGAGGTTTAGGGTGAGGATGAGGTTTAGGGTTAGGGTGAGGGCTAGGGTGAGTCAGGGTTAGGGTTAGTGTTAGGGTGAGGTTTAGGTTTAGGGTGATGGTTAGGGTTAGTGTAAGCATTAGTGTTAGAGTTAGGGTTAGTGTTAGGGTGAGGGTAAATATTAGGGTGAGGGTTAGGGTTAGGGTGAGGGTTATGCTTACGGTGAGGGTTAGGGTTAGGCTTAGGGTTATTGTTAGGGTTAGGGTTAGGGTTAGGGTTAGGGTGAGGGTGAGGATTAGGGTTAGGGTTAGTTTGAGGTTTAGGTTTAGGGTTAGGGTTAGATTTAGGGTTAGGTTGAGGGTGAGGTTTAGGGTTAGAGTTAGGGTTAGTGTTAGGTTTAGGAATAAGGTGAGGGTAAGGGTTAAGGTGAGGCTTAGGCTTAGGCTTAGGCTTAGGCCAACCATGAGGGTTATGGTTAGGGTTAGGTTTAGGATGAGGGTTATGTTTGGGGTAAGGTTTATAATGAGGTTTAGGGTTAGGATTAGGTTTAGGGTGAGGGCTAGTGTGAGGGTTAGTGTGAGGGTTCGGGTTAGGGATAGGGTTAGGTTTAGGATTTGCGTTAGGGTGAGGGTGAGTGTGAGTTTTAGGGTTATGTTTAGGGTTATTGTTAGTGTTATGGTTAGGGTTAGGTTTGCGGTGAGGGTGAGGCTGAGGGTGAGGTATATGTTTAGGTTTAGGGTTAGGGTTAGGGTTATTGTTATTGTTAGGGTTAGGGTTAGTGTTAGGATGAGGGTAAATGTTAGGATGAGGGTTAAGGTTAGGGTGAGGATTATGATTAGGGTGAGGGTTAGGGTTAGGTTTAGGGTTTTTGTTAGGTTTAGTGTTACAGTTAGGTTTACAGTGAAGGTGAGGGTGAGGGTTAGGATTAGGATGAGGCTTAGGTTTAGGGTTAGGGTCAGTTAGGGTTAGGGTGAGGGTGAGGTTTAGGGTTAGAGTTAGGGATAGTGTTAAGGTTAGGGATAGGGTGAGGGTTAGGGTTAGGTTTAGGCTTAGGGTTAGGCTTAGGCTTAGGTGGAGCATGAGGGTGAGGTTTAGGGTTAGGGTTAGGGTGAGGGTTAGGATGAGGTTTAGGGTTAGGATTAGGTTTAGGGTGAGGGCTAGCATTAGGGTTAGGCTTAGAGTTAGGGTGAGGGTTAGAGTTAGGATTTGGGTTAGGGTGAGAGTGAGGCTGAGGTTGAGGGTTATGGTTAGGTTTAGGCTTAGGCTTAGGGTTAGGCTGAGGGTGAGGGTGGAGGTGAGGAATAGGTTTTGGATGATGGTTAGGGTTATCGTTATGGTGAGGGTTAGGATGAAGTTTAGGGTTAGGATTAGGTTTAGGGTGAGGTTGAGGGTTAGGGTTAGAGTTATGCTTAGGCTTAGGGTTAGGCTGAGGGTGAGAGTTGGGGTTAGGGTGATGGATACGGGTAGGGTTAGGTTGTGTGTTAGGATGAGGGTTAGGGTTAGGGTTAGGGTGAGTGTTAGGGTTCGGTTTGAATTTAGGGTTAGGGTTATAGTTAGTGTTAGGGTGAGGGTGAGTGTGTGGGTTACGGTTAGGTTTAGGGTTAGTCTTAGGGTTAGCCTTAGGGTTAGGTTGAGTGGGAGGTTTAGGGTTAGGTTGAGGGTTAGGTTTAGGGTTAGGTTGAGGGTTAGGATGTGGGTTAGGTTTAGGATTAGTGTTAGGGTGACGGCTAGGGTGAGGGTGAGGTTTAGGGTTAGGGTTAGGGTGAGGTTTAGGGTTAGGGTTAGGTTTAGGGTCACTGTGAGTTTGTAGTTTAGTGTTAGATATAGGGTTAGGGTGAGGTTTAGGGTGAGGGTTCGGGTTAGTGTTAGGGTTAGGTTTAGGGTGATGGTTAGGGTGAGGGTGTGTGTTAGGGTTAGGGTTAGGATTAGGATTGGGGTTAGGGAGAGGGTCAGTGTGAGGATTAGGATTAGGTATAGGGTTAGTCTTAGGGTTAGGCTGAGGGTGAGGGTGAGGGTTAGGTTTAGGGTTAAGGTGAGGGTTAGGATGAGGATGAGGTTTAGGGTTCCAGATAGGGTTAGGATGAGACTGAGGTGAGGGATAGGGTTAGCGTTCGTGTTAGGGTTAGGGTTAAGGTGAGGGTTAGGTTGAGGGTGAGGGTTACGGTTAGGGTTAGGATTAGGATTAAGGTTAGGTTTAGGGTGAGGTTTAGTGTTAGGATTGGGGTTAGGATTATGGTGATGGTTAGGTTGAGGGTAATGTTTAAGGTTATGGTTAGGCTTAGGCTTAGGTTTAGGCTGAGGGTGAGAGTTCGGGTGAGGGTTCGGGTTAGGGTGAGGGTTAAGGTTAGGTTGAGAGTTAGGGATTTGGTTAAGTTTAGGGTTAGATTGATGTTTAGGGTAAGGATTTTGGTGATGGTGATGGTTAGGGTTACTTTGAGGGTCAGTGTGAGGTTTAGGATAAAGTTTAGGGTTAGGTTTTGGCTTAGGCTTAGGCTGAGTGTGAGGTTGAGGTTGAGGGTTAGGGTTAGGGTGATGGTTAAGTTTAAGTTTATGGTGTTGGTTAGGATGAGGTTTAGGGTTAGGGTGAGGTTTAGGTTGAGGTTTAGGCTGAGGTTGAGGGTTAAGATAAGGGCGAGTGTTAGGGCTAGGTTTAGGGTTAGGGTAAGGGTTAGGGTTAGGGTTAGGGTGAGGGTTAGATTGAGGATTAGGTTTAGGGTTAGTGGGAGGTTTAGGGAGAGGATGAGGGTTAGGGTTAGGGTGAGCATGAGAGTTAGAATTAGGGTTAGGGTGAGGGCTAGGGTGAGGATGAAGGTTAGGATTAGGTTGAGGGCTAGGTTGAGGGTGAGGGTTATAATTAGGGTTAGGGTGAGGGCTAGGGTGAGGTTGAGGTTTAGGGTTAGGGTGAGGTTTAGGATTGGGGTGAGGGTTAGGGTTAGTGTGAGGGTTAGTGTTAGTTTTAGGGTTAGGGTTAGGGTGAGGGTAAGTGTTAGGGTGAGGGTTAGGGTTAGGGTGAGGATTATGCTTAGGGTGAGGGTTAAGGTTAGGGTTATTGTTAGGGTTAGGGTTACGGTTACTTTTTCGATGAGCGTGAAGGTTAGGGTTAGGGGGAGGAGGAGATTTAGGGTTAGAGTTAGGGTTAGGATAAGGCTGAGGTTGAGGGTTAGGGTTTGGGTTATTGTTAGGGTTAGGGTTAGGGTGAGGGTGAGGGTTAGGGTGAGGGTTAGGGTTATGTTGAGTGTTAGGATAAGTTTTAGGGTTATTATTAGGGTTAGGTTGAAGGCTAGCATGAGGGTTAAAGTGAGGTTAAGGTTTAGGGATAACATTAGGATTAGGATTAGGGTTATGGTGAAGGTGAGTGTGGAGGTTAGGTTTAGGGTCAGGCTTAGTGTTAGGGTGAGAGTTAGGGTTAGGGTTTCGGTTAGGGTAAGGGTAAGGCTGAGATTTAGGGTTTGGTTCTGGTTTAGTGTTAGGTTTAAGGTTAGGTTTAAGGTGATGGTTAGGGTTAGGGTTAGGGTTAGGCTTAGGGATAGGCTGAGGATGAGGGTGTGGGTTAGGGTTAGTGTTTGGGTTAGGGTGAGGGTCAGGCTTTGGATTAAGGTTATGTTTAGGGTTAGGGTTAGGTTTAGTGTTAGGCTTAGGCTTAGGGTTAAGGTTAGCGTGAGGTTTAGGGTTAGATATAGGGTTAGGGGGAGGGTTAGGACAAGGTTTAGGAATACGGTTAGTGTTAGGGTTAGGGTAAGGGTGAGGGTTAGGTTGAGATTTAGGCTAATGGTTAGGGTTATGGTTAGTGTGAGGGTTAGTGTTAGGGTTAGGGTTAGTGTTAGCGTGAGGGTAAGTGTTAGGGCGAGGGTTTGGGTTAGGGTGAGGGTTATGGTTTGGTTGAGGGTTAGGATTAGCTTTAGGGTTATTGTTAGGGTTAGGTTTAGGGTTACTGTTACGGTGAGGGTGAGTGTGAGGGTTAGGTTTAGGGTTAGGGTGAGGTTTAGTGTTTGGGTTAGGGTTAGAGTAAAGGTTAGGTTGATGGTGAGGATTAGGGATAGATTTAGGGTTTGGCTGAGGGTTAGGTTGAGGTTTGTGGTTAGGGTTAGGGTTAGGTTTAGGGTTAGGGTTAGCGTTAGGGTTATGGTGTGGGTGAGGTTTAGTGTTAGAATTAGGGTTAGGGTGAGGCTGAGTGTGAGGGTTAGTTTCAGGGTTAGATTTAGGGTTAAGGTGAGGGTTGGGGTGAGGGTGAGGTTTAGGGCTAGGGTTAGAATTAGGATTAGGTTTAGGGTTAGGGTGAGTGTGAGGGTTAGCTTTAGGGTTAGGGTTATCCTTAGGTTTAGTCTGAGGGTGAGGGTGAGGGTTAGGTTTGGGGTGAGGTTAGGGTTAGGGTTAGGGTGAGGTTTAGTATTAGATTTAGGGTTAGGGTGATGGTGAGGTTTAGGGTTAGAGTTAGGTTTAGGGTGAGGGTGAGTGTGAGGGTTAGGTTTAGGGTTAATATTAAGCATAGGTTTAGGCTGAGGGTGAGGGTGAGTCTTAGGGTTAAGGTTAGGATGAGGTTTAGGTTTAGGGTTAGGGTTAGAATTAGTGTTAGGGTGAGAGTGAGATTTAGGGTTAGAGTTAGGGTTAGGGTTCGGGATAGGGTTAGGTTGAGAGTTAGGTTTAGGGTTAGGCTTAGGCTTAGGCTTATTCTGAGCATGAGGGTGAGGGTTAGCATTAGGTTTAGGTTGATGGTTGAGGTTAGGTTTAGTGTTATTGATAGGGTTAGGGTTAGAGTTACGGTGAGGGTGAGGGTGCGGGTGAGGGTTAGGTTTAGGGTTAGTGTGGGGTTTATGGGTAAGGTTAGGGTTAGGGTTAGTCTGAGGGTGAGGTTGAGGGTGAAGAATAGGGTTAGAGTGATGGTTAGGCTTATGGTGAGGGTGAGGGTAAGGATTAGGGTTAGGACTAGGGTGAGGGTTAAGGTGAGGGTGATGGTAAGCATAAAGGTCAGGATTAGGCTGAGGCTTAGGGTTAAGATAAGGTTGAGGGTAAGTGTTAGGATGAGGGTTAGATTTAGGGTGATTGTTATGGTTAGGGTGAGGGTAAGAGTTAGGGTTACGGTTATTGTTAGGGTTAGGATAAGGGTTACCCTTACAGTGAGGGTGAGGGTAAGGGTTAGGTTTAGGGTGAGGTTTAGGGTTAAGGTTATGGTTAGATTTTGAGTTAGGTTTAGAATTCGGGTTAGGGTGAAGGCTATGGTGAGGGTGAGGGTTAGGGTTAGGGTTAGGATTAACATTAGGGTGAGGGTGAGTGTGTGTGTTAGGTTTAGGTTTAGGGTTAGGCTTAGGGTTAGGCTAAGGGTGAGGTTGAGGATGAGGGTTAGGGTTAGGGTGAGGGTTAGGGTTAGGGTAAGGTTGAGGGTGAGTGTGTGGGTTAGGGTTAAGTTTAGGGTTAGGCTTAGGGTTACACTAACGGTGAGGTTAGGGGTGAGGTTTAGGGTTAGGTTGATGGTTAGGTTTAGGGTTAGGGTGAGGGTTAGGATGAGGGTTAAGGTTCGGATTAGGGTTAGGGTGAAGGCTAGGGTGAGGGTGAGTTTTAGGGTTAGGGTGAGGGTTAGGGTGAGGGTCAGGTTTAGGGTTAGAGTTAGGGTTAGGGTGAGGTATAGGTTGAGGTTTAAGGTTAGGATTAGTGGTAGGGTTAGGGTGAGGGTGAGAGTTAGGGTTAGGATGAGATTTAGGTTTAGGGTGAGAGTTAGGGTTAGGGTTACATTGGGGTCAGGTTTAGGGTTAGGTTGAGGGTTAGAATTAGGTTTAGGGTTAGGTTGAGGGTTAGGGTTAGGTTTAGGGTGAGGTTTTGGATGAGGTTTAAGGTTACAATTAGGTTTAGGGTGAGTGCTAGGGTGAGGTTGAGGGTTATTGTTAGGGTTATGGTGAGGTTTAGGGTTTGGGTTAGTGTTACGGTGAGTGTGAGGGTTAGGTTAAGGGTGAGGGTTAGGGTTATGATTAGGGTGAGGGTGAGGGTTTGGATTAGGGTTAGGTTTAGAGTTACAGTGAGGGTGAGGGTGAGGGTGAGTTTAAGGATCAGGTTTAGGGTGAGGTTTAGTGTTAGGGTTATGGTTAGGGTGAGGGTGACGTTTAGGGTTAGAGTTAGGGTTAGTTGGAGGGTTAGGGTGAGCATTAGGGTTAGGGTTAGGGTTAGGGTTAGGGTGAGTGTTAGACTGAGGTTTAATTTTAGGGTTAGGTTTAGGTTTAGGATTAGGTTTTTGGTGAGGGTGAGTGTGAGCGTTAAGGTTAGTGTTCGGCTTAGGGTTAGGGTTAGGCTGAGGGTATGGGTGGGGATGAGGATTAGGTTTAGAAAGATGGTTAGGTTTATGGTTAGGTTAAGGGTTAGGAAGAGGGTTAGGGTTAGGGTAAGGGTGAGTTTTAGGGTTAGGCCAAGGCTTTGGCTTAGGTTTAGGCTGAGGCTGAGGGTGAGGGTGAGCGTTAGGGTTAGGGTGATGGTTGGGGTTACCGTTAGGGTTAGGGTTAGGATGAGGATTAGTTTTATGTTGAGGGTTAGTGAGAGGGTGATGGTAAGGGTAAAGGTGAGTGTTAGGCTGAGGGTGAGGTTTACGGTAAGGGTGAGTGTTAGGGTTAGTGTGAGGGTGAGGTTGAGATTGAGGATTACTGTTAGGGTTAGTGTGAGGTTTAGGGTGAGGATGAGGGCGAGGGTTAGGTTGAGGGCTAGGTTGAGGTTGAGGGTTAGGGTTAGGGTGAAGTTTAGGGTTAGGGTGATGGTTAGGGTTAGTGTGAGGGTTAGTGTTAGGTTGAGTGTTAGTGTTAGGGTGAGGGTAAGTGTTAGGGTGAGGGTTAGGGTTACGCTGAAGGTTATGCTTAGGATGAGGGTTTGGGTTATGGTTAGGGTTATTGTTAGAGTTAGGGTTAGGGTTACGCTCACCGTGAGGGTGAGGGTTAGGGTTAGGATGAGGTTTAGGTTTAGGGTTAGGGTTAGAATTAGGGTTAGGGTGAGGGTGAGGTTTAGGGTTAGAGTTAGGTTTAGTTTTATTGTTGGGGTTAGGGTGATGTTTAGGGTTAGTGTTAGGCTTAGTCTTAGGCTTAAGCTTGTTAGGGTTCGGGTTAATGTGGGGTTTATGGTTAGGTTTAGGGTGAGTGTGAGGTTGAGGGTTACATATAGCGTTAGGGAGAGGGTTAGAGTGAAGTTTAGGGTTAGTGTTAGGGTGAGGGTAAGTGTTAGGATGAGGGTTAGGAATAGGGTTAAGGTTATTCTTATTGTGAGGTTTAGGGTTGCGGTTACGGTGAGGTTGAGGATGAGGGTTAGGGTTAGGGTAAGAGTGAGGTTTAGTGTTTGGGTTAATGTTAGAGTTGGGTTTAGGGTCAGGGTGAGGTTTAGGTTAGAGTTAGGATTAGGGTGAGGGTTAGTTTGAGGGTTAGGGTTAGTGTTACTGTTAAGGTTAGCGTTCGGGTGAGAGTTAAGGGGAGGGTTAGAGTTAGGGTTAGGGTTAGGATTAGAGTTAGGGTGAGGGTGAGGGTTATGGTTAAGGTGAGTGTTGGGGTTAGGATTAGAGTGAGGGTTAGGGTGAGGGTTAGGCTTAGGCTTAGGGTTTGGTTATGGGCTATGGTGAGTGTGAGTGTTAGGGTTAGGTTTAGGTTGACGGGTAGGTTGAGGGTTACTCTTCTTGTTAGGGTTTGGGTTAGGGTTAGGTTTAGGTTTAATATTAGGCAGAGGGTGAGGGTGAGGGTTAGGGTTAGGGTGAGGGTGAGGTTTAGGGTGAGGGTGAGGTTTAGGTTTAGAATTAGCGTTAGGGTGAGGGTTAGTGTGAGGGTTAGTGTTAGGGTTAGTGTTACGGTTAGGGTTAGGGTTAGGGTGAGGGTCAGGGTCAGGGTTAATCTTTGGCTTAGGGTGAGGTCAGGGTCAGGGTCAATCTTTGGCTTAGGCTGAGCATGAGGGTGAGGGTGAGGTTTAGGGTTAGCATTAGTGTTAGGATGAGGGTTAGAGTGAGGGTGAGGGTTAGGGTTAGCATTAGGGTGAGGTTTAGGGTTAGGTTTAGGGTTAGCGTTATGGTGAGGGTGAGAGTTAGGGTTAGGGTTAGGGTTAGGGTGAGGGTGAGGTTTAGTATTAGGGATAGGGTTAGAGTTACAGTGAGGGTGAGGGTGACGGTGAGGGTTAGGATCAGGGTTAGGGTGAGGTTTATTGTAAGGGTTATGGATAGGGTGAGGGTGTGGTTTAGGGTTAGAGTTACGGTTAGGGGGAGGGTTAGGGTTAGGGTTAGTGTTAGGGTTAGGGTTAGGGGGAGGGTTAGGTTGAGGTATAATGTTAGGATTAGGGTTAGTTTTAGGATAAGGTTTACAGTGAGGGTGAGTGTGAGGGTTAGGCTTAGGGTTCGGCTTACGCTTAGGTTAGGCTGAGGGTATGGGTGGGGATGAGGATTAGGTTTAGAAAGATGGTTAGGGTTATGGTTAGGTTAAGTGTTAGGATGAGGGTTAGGTTTAGGATTATTGTTAGGGTGAGGGCTAGGGTGAGGGTGAGGGTTAGGGTTAGGGTTAGGCTTAGGCTTAGGGTTAGGTTGAGGCTGAGGGTGAGGGTGAGGGTTAGGATTAGGGTGATG
This sequence comes from Dipodomys merriami, assembly GCF_024711535.1. Classification (NCBI taxonomy): domain Eukaryota; kingdom Metazoa; phylum Chordata; class Mammalia; order Rodentia; family Heteromyidae; genus Dipodomys; species Dipodomys merriami. The sequence goes on along the minus strand of NW_027202471.1, from coordinate 2,114,865 downwards.
GTTTGTGTTATCATTAGGGTGAGTGATAGGATGAGGATTAGGGTTAGGGTGAGGGTGAGGTTCAGGGTCACGGTAAGGGTAAAGGTGAGGGTTAGGCTGAGCATGCGGTTTAGGGCAAAGGTGAGGGTTAGGGTTAGGGTGAGGTTGAGGGTTAGATTGAGGATTTGTGTTATGTTTAGTGTGAGTTTTAGGGTGAGGATGAGGGTTAGAGTTTGGTTGAGGGCTAGGTTCAGGGTGAGGTTTAGGGTTAGGGTGAGGTTTTTGGTTAGTGTGAGGGTTAGGTTTAGTGTGAGGGTTAGTGTTAGGGTTAGGGTTAGTGTTAAGATGAGGGTAAGTGTTAGGGTGAGGGTTAGGGTTAGGGTGAAGGTTATGGTTAGGATGAAGTTTAGGGTTAGTGTTAGGGTTATTGTTAGGGTTAGGGTTAGTGTTAAGGTGAGGGTAAGTAATAGGGTGATGGTTTGGGTTAGGGTGAGAGTTATGGTTAGGGTGAGGGTTTGGAATAGGTTTAGGGTTATTGTTAGGATTAAGTTTAGGGTTATGGTTACAGTGAGGTTGAGGTGAGGGTTAGGTTTAGGAGTAATGGTAGGTTTAGGATTAGGTTTAGGGTAGAGTGAGTGTGAAGGTTAGGGTTAAGGTTAGGGTTGGGCTTAGGGTTAGGGTGAGTGTTCGGGTTAGAGTTTAGGGTAGGGTGGGGGTGAAGCTGATAATGAGGGTTAGGGTTAGGGTGAGGTTTAGGGTTTGGGTTAGGGTTAGAGTTAGGGTTAACATGATGGTGAGGTTTAGGTTTAGAGTTAGGGTTAAGGTGATGGTTAAGTTGAGGGTTAGGTTTAGTGTTCGTGCTAAGGTTAGGTTTAGGGTGAGAGTTAGGGGGAGGGTTAGGGTTAGGGTTAGCATTAGTGTTAGTGTGAGAGTGAGTGTGTGTTAGGGATAGGTTTAGGGTTAGGCTTAGGGTTAGGCTGAGGGTGATGGTGAGGTTTAGGGTTAGGGTGAGGGTTAGAGTTAGGTTTATTGTGAGGTTTAGTGTTAGGGTTAGAGTTAGGGTTAGGGTGAGGTTGAGGTTTAGGGGTAGATTTAGGGTTAGTTTGAGGTTTAGGGTTAGGATTAGGGTTAGGGTGAGGGCTAGGGTGAGGGTTATGGTGAGGGTTAGGTTTAGGAGTAATGGTAGGTTTAGGATTAGGTTTAGGGTAAAGTGAGTGTGAAGGATAGGGTTAAGGTTAGGGTTGGGCTTAGGGTTAGGGTGAGTGTTCAGGTTAGAGTTTAGGGTAGGGTGGGGGTGAAGCTGATAATGAGGGTTAGGTTTAGGGTTAGGGTTATGTTTAGGGTTAGGGTTAGGGTTAGGGTTTCGGTGAGGGTCAGTCTGAGAGTTATGGTTAGGCTTAGGGTTAGGCTGAGGCTGAGGGTGGGGGTGAGGATTAGGGTTAAAGTGATGGTTAGGGTTAGGTTTAGTGTTAGTGTTAGGGTTTGGGTTAGAATTATGGTGAGGTTGAGGGTGCGGGTTAGGGATAGGTTGTGGTTTAGGGTTAGGGTCAGGGTTAGGGTTAGGCTGAGGGTGAGGTTTAGGGTTAGATATAGGCTTAGGGTTAGGGTGAGGTTTAGGGTTAGGGTTTGGGTTACGGTGAGGGTGAGGCTGAGGATTAGGGTTAGATTTAGGGTTAGGGTTAATTCTCTTTAGGGTTAGGGTTAGGGTTACGGTGAGGTTTAGGGTTAGGCTTAGGGTTAGGGTTAGTGTGAGAGTTAGTGTTAGGGTTAGCTTTAGTTTTAGGGTGAGGGTAAGTGTAAGGGTTAGATTTTGCGTTAGGGTGATCGTTAGGATTAGGGTGAGGGTTAGGATTAGTGTTAGGGTTATTGTTAGGGTCAGGTTTAGTTTTAGGCTGAGGGTGAGGGTGAGGGTTAGTTTTATGGTGAAGTTTAGGGTTTGGGTTAGGGTTAGAGTTAGGTTTAGGGTGAGGGTGAGGTTTAGGGTTAGAGTTAGGGTTAAGGGTGAGGGTTAGGTTGAGGGTTAGGGGTAGTGTTAGTGTTAGGGTTAGGGTTAGGGTGAGAATTAGGGGAGGCTTAGGTTTAGGGTTAGGATTAGGGTAAAGTTGAGGGTGAATATTTGTGTTAGGGTTAGGTTTAGGGTTAGGCTTAGGGTTACGCTGAGGGTGAGGTTGAGTGTGAGCATTAGCATTAGGGTGAGGGTTAGGGTTAGGATTAGGGTTAGGGTGAGTGCTAGTTTGAGGGTGAGGTTTAGGTTTAGGGTATGGGGGAGATTTAGGTTTAGGGTGAGGATTAGGATGAGGGTGGGGTTTAGGGTTACAGTTATGGTTAGGATGAGAGTGAGGGTGAGGGTTAGTGTTAGGGTGAGTGTTAGGGTGAGGGTGAGGGTTAGGTTTAGGGTTAGGATTAAGATTAAGGTTAGGGTTAGAGTGAGGTTTAGTGTTAGGATTAGGATTAGGGTGAGGGCTAGGGTGAGGGTGAGGTTTAGGGTTAGGGTTTGGGTGATGTTTAGGGTTAGGGTTAGGGTTAGGGTGGGGGGAGGAGGAGCTTTAGGGTTAGAGTTAGGGTTAGAGTGAGGCTGAGCGTGAGGGTTAGGGTTAGAGTTAGTGTTAGAGTTAGGTTTAGGGTGAGGGTTAGGGTGAGGGTGAGGGTTAGGCTTAGGGTTAGGATTAGGATTAGGGTGAGGGTTAGGGTGAGTGTGAGGGTTAGGGTTAAGGTGAGGATAAGCTTTAGGATGTGGGTTAGGGTTAGGGTGAAGGATATGGTTCGGATGAGGTATAGGGTTAGGGTTAGGGTTATTGTAAGGGTTAGGTTTAGGGTTATGGTTACTGTGAAGGTGAGGGTGAGGGTTAGGATTAGGGTTAGGGTCAGGTTTAGGTTTAGGGTTAGGGTTAGGGTTAGGTTTAGGTTTAGGTTTAGGGTTAGGTTGAGGGTGAGTGTTAGGGTAATTGTTAGTGTTATGGTTTGGGTTAAGTTTGCTGTGAATGTGAGGCTGAGGGTTAGGGTTATGTTTAGGCTTAGGGTGAGGTTTTGGGTGAGGGTGAGGGTTAGGGTTAAGGTTAGGATTAGGTCTACGGTTAAGGTGACTGTGTGTGTGAGGGTTAAGGTTAGGGTTCAGCTTAGGATTAGAGTTAGGCTGAGGGTGAGGTTGAGGGTTAGGTTTCGGTTGAGGTTTGGGGTTAGGGTTAGAGTGAGAGTTAGGGTGAGGGTTAGGCTTAGGCTTAGGTTTAGGGTGTGGGCTAGGGTGAGGTTTAGGGGTAGGGGTAGGATTAGGATTAGGGTGAGGGTTAGGGTTATTGTTAGTGTTATGGTTTGGGTTATGTTTGCTGGGAATGTGAGGCTGAGGTTGAGGGTTATGATTATGGTTATGTTAGGGTTAGTGTTAGGGTAAGGGTGAGGGTTAGGGTATAGGGTGAGGGTAAGAGTTAGATTGAGGATTAGTGTTAGGGTTAGTGTGAGGTTTAGGGTGAGGGTTAGTGCTATGGTTAGGATTAGGGTTAGGGTGAGGGTGTGTGGTAGGATTAGGTATAGGGTTAGGGTTAGGGTTAGGTTTAGGTTTAGGATTAGTGTTATTGTTAGGGTTCGAGTTAGAGTTAAAGTGAGGCTGAAGGTGAGGGTGAGGTTTAGGGGTAGGTTTAGGGTGAGGCTTAGGATAAGGTTTAGGGTTAGGATTAGGGTTAGCGTGAGGGCTAGGCTGAGGGTTAATATGAAGCATAGGTTTAGGGATAGGGTTAGGTATAGGATTATGGTTATGGTGAGGGTTAGTGTGAGGGTTAGGGTTAGGGTTAGATTTAGGGTTAGGGTGAGGGTAAGGGTTAGGGTTTGGGTTAGGGTGAGCGTGAGGCTGAGGATTAGGTTTTGGTTCAGGGTTAGGGTTTGGGTTAGGGTTAGGGTTAAGGTGATGGTTAGGGTTAGGGTTAGGTTTAGGCTTAGGTTTAGGCTGAGGGTGAGGATGTGGGTGAGGATTAGGGTTTGAGTTAGGGTGAGGGTGAGGGTGAGGATTAGGGTGAGGTTTACTGTTAGGGTAAGGTTTAGAGTTATGGTGAGTGTGATGGTTAGGGTTAGGTTTAGTTTTAGGTTTATTGTTAGGTTAAGGGTTAGAGTTAAGTTGAGAGTAAGGGTGAAGGTGAGGATTCGGTTTAGTGTTAGGGTGAGGTTTAGGTTTAGAGTTAGGGTTAGTGTGAGGGTTAAGGTTAGGGTTAGTGTGAGGTTTAGGATTAGGTTTAGGGTTAGGATTAGGGTCAGTTTGAGGGCTAGGGTGAGGGTTAGGTTTAGGATTAGGTTTAGGGTGAGGGTGAGTGTGAGGGTTAGGGTTAGGGTTAGGCTTAGGATTAGGGTAAGGGTTAGGGTTAGGTTTGGGGTTAGTGTTAGAGTTTCGGTTAGGGTTAGGGTTAAGATTAGGTTTTGGGTTACGGTGAGGTTTAGGGTCAGGGTTATGGTTAGGCTTAGGGTTAGTCTGAGGGTGAGGTTGGGGGTGAGGATTAGGTAAGGGTTAGGGTTAGGGTTAGTGTTAGTGTTAGGGTTAGGTTGAGTGTGCGGTTTAGGCTTAGGGTTAGAATTAGGATTAGGGTTAGGCTTAGGGTGAGTGTGAGGGTTAGGGTTAAGGTTATGATTAAGCTTAGGCTTAGGCTGAGGCTGAGGGGGATGGTGAGGATTAGGGTTAGGGTGAGGTTTAGGGTTAGCTTTAGGGTGAGAGTTAGGGTTCGGGTTAAATTTAGGATTAGCGTGAGGGTTAGGGTAAGGGTTTTGGTGAGGGTGAGGGTTAGAGTTAGTTTGAGAGTTTGGGTTAGGCTTAGGGTGATGGTGAGGATGAGGGTTAGGGTTAGTGATAGGGTGAGGTTTAGGATGAGGGTTAGGGTTGGGATTATAGTTAGGGTGAGGGCTAAGGGGAGGGTGAGCTTTAGGGTTAGGGTTGTGGTGAGTTTTAGGGTTAGAGTTTTGGTTAGGTTTAGGGTGAGGGTGAGGTTTAGGGTTTGAGTTAGTATTAGGTTGAAGCTGATTTTGAGGGTTAGGGTTAGGGTTAGTGTTAGGTTTAGGTTGAGGGTTAGGAGGAGAATTAGGGTTAAGATTAGGGTTAGGGTGAGGGTTTGGATGAGGGTTAAGGTTATGGTGAGGGTGAGGGTTAGGGTAATGGTTAGGATTAGGTTTAGGGTGAAGGTGTGTTTTAGGATTAGGGTTAGGGTTAGATTTAGGTTTAGGATTAGTGTTATTGTTTGGGTTAGAGTTAGAGTTAAATTGAGGGTGAGGGTGAGGGTGAGGCTTAGGGTTAGTGTTAGGGTGAGGTTTAGGGTTAGGGTTAGGATTAGGGTTAGGGTGAGTGTCAGGTTTATGGTTATATTTAGAGTTGGGGGAGGGTTAGTTCGTGGGTTAGGGTTACGGTTAGTGTTAGCATTAAGTTTAGGGTGAGGATTAGGTTGACGTTAAGGGTTAGGGGTAGTTTTAGGTTTATGATTAGTGTTAGGGTGAGGCTGAGGGTTAGGGTTATTTTTAGGCTTAGGTTTTGGGTTACAGTTACGGTGACAGTGAGGGTGAGGGTTAAGGTTAGCTATAGAGTTAGGGTTAGGTTGAGGCTTATGTTGAGGGTTAGGTTTAGGGTTAGTTTTAGGGTTAGATTTAGGGTGAGAGTTAGGGGGAGGTTTAGGGTCATGGTTTGGGTTAGGGTTAGGATTAGCTTTATGGTGAGGGTGAGTGTGTGTGTTAGGGTTAGGTTTAGGGTTTGGCTTAGGTTTAGACTGAGGGTGAGGTTGAGGGTGAGGGTAAGGGATAGGTTGAGGGTTAGGTTTAAGGTTCGCGTGAGGGTTTGCGTGAGGGTTAGGGTTACAGTGAGGTTGAAGTTTAGCATTAGTGTGAGGGTTAGGGTTAGGATTAGGGTTAGGGTGAGTGTAGGTGTTAGGATTAGGCTTAGGTTTAGGGTTAGGGTTAGGTTTAGGGTTAGGATTAGTTTTATTGTTACGGTTAGGATTAGAATTACTGTGAGGGTTAGGGTGAGGGTGAGGGTTAGGGTTAGGTTTAGGGTGAGGTTTAGGTTTAGGGTTAGGATTAGGGATAGGGTAAAGGTGAGGTTTATGGTTATACTTAGAGTTAGGGGGAGGGTTAGGATGAGGGTTAGGGTTAGGGTTAGTGTTATGGTTAGGGTTAAGGTGAGGGTTAGGTTGAGGTTTAGGTTTAGGGTTAGGGGGAGGTTTAAGGTTAGGGTTAGGGTTAGGGTGAGGGTGGGGTTTAACGTTAGAGTTAGGGTTAGGGTGAGTCTGAGGGTGAGGGTTAGGTTTAGGGTTAGTGTTAGGGATAGGGTGAGGATTAGGGTGAGGGTGAGGGTTAGGCTTAGGTATAGGGTTTGGTTTAGGATTAGGATTAGGCTGAGGGTGAGTGTGAGAGTTAGGTTTAGGGTTAGAGTTAGGATTAGGGTTAGGATGAGGGTTAGGGTTCGGGTTAGGGTTAGGGTGAGGGTGAGGCTAAGGGTTATGGTTTGGTTTAGGGTTATGGTTATGGTTAGGGTTAGGGTTAGTTTTAGTGTTACAGTGAGGGTTAGGGTTAGGTTTAGGGTTAGGATCAGGCTTAGGTTTAGGCTGTGTGTGACAGTGGGGGTGAGGATTAGAGTTAGGGTTAGGGTTAGTGTTAGTGTTACGGTGAGGGTTAGGGTTAGGTTTAGGGTTAGGATTAGGCTTAAGTTTAGGGTTAGTGTGACAGTGGGGGTGAGGATTAGGGTTAGGGTTAGGGTTAGGGTTAGTGATAGGGTTATTTTTAGTGTTATGGTTTGGGTTAAGTTTGCGGTGAGGGTGATGCTGAGGGTGAGGTTTATGGTTAGGGTTAAGGTTAGGGTTAGGATTAGGGTTAGGTTTAGGATTAGGGTTAGTGTTAGGGTTAGGGTTAGGGTTAGGGTTAGGATTAGGGTTAGGATTAGGGTTAGGGTTAGGGTTAGGGTTAGGGTTAGATTTAGGGTTAGGGTTAGGGTTAGGGTTAGGGTTATTTTTAGTGTTGTGGTTAGGGTTAAGTTTGCAGTGAGGGTGAGGCTGAGGGTGAGGGTTATGGTGAGGGTTAGGGTAAGTTTAGGGTTAGTGTTATTGTTAGGGTAAGGGATAGAGTTATGGTGAGGTTGGGGTTGAGGGTGAGGGTTAGGATTAGGGTTAGGGTGATGGTTAGGTTTAGGTTTAGGATGAGGGTTAGGGTTAGGATTAGAGTTTGGGTGACAGCTAGGTTGAGGGTGAGGGTTAGTGTTAGGGTGATAGTTAGGTTTACGGTTGGGGTGAGTGTTAGGATGAGGTTTAGTGTTAGGTTGAGGGTTATGGTGAGGATGATGGTTAAGGCAAAGGTGAGGTTTAGGCTGAGGGTGAGGGATTCGTTAAGGGTGAGGGTTAGGGTTTGTTTTAGGGTTAGGATAAGGGTTAGGGTTAGGGTTAAGATAAGGGTTAGATTGGGGATTAGGTTTAGGGTTAGTGTGAGGTTTAGGGTGAGGATGAGGGTTAGGGTTAGGGTGAGTGTGAGAGTTAGAATTAGGTTTTGGTTGAGGGCTAGGGTGAGGGTAAGGGTGAGGGACATGCTTAGGGTTAGGCTGAGGTTTATGGTTTGGGTTCGGGTTAGAGTTAGTTTTAGGATGAGGGTGAGGTTTAGGGTTAGAGTTAGGGTTAGGGTTAGGGTTAGGGTGAGGTTTAGGATTAGGGTGAGGATTAGGATTAGTGTGATCGTGAGTGTTAGGGTGAGGGTTAGTGTTAGGGTGAGGGTAAGCTTTATGGTGAGGTTTAGGGTTAGGTTGAGGGTTCTGTTTAGGGTTAGGATTATGGTGAGGTTGAGGGTGAGGTTTAGGGTTAGATATAGGTTTAGGGGGAGGGTTAGGTTTAGGGTGAGGGTTAGGCTTACAGTTAGGATTAGGATTAGGATAAGGGTTAAGTTGAGTGTGAAGGTTAGGGTTCCGGTTAGGCTTAAGGTTAGGCTGAGGGTGAGGGTGATGGTTAGGGTTAGGGTTCGGGTTAAGTTTAGGGTTAGGATGAGGGATAGGGTTAGGTTGAGGATTAGTGTTAGGGTTTGGGTTAAGGTGAGCGTTAGGGTTACGGTTAGTGTTATTGTTAGGGTTAGGGTTAGAGTTTCGGTGAGTGTGAGGTTGAGGGTGAGGGTTAGGGTCATGTTTAGGGTGAGGTGTAGGTTTAGGGGTAGGATTAGGGTTAGGATGAGGGTTAGGTTTAGGGTTAGATTTAGGGTTAGGGGGAGGGTTAGTTCATGGGTTACGGTTAGTGTTAGGGTTAAAGTTAGGGTGAGGGTTAGGTTGAGGTTAAGGTGTAGGGTTAGCTTTAGGGTTAGGATTAAGGTTAGTGTGAGGGTGAGGGTGTGAGTTAGGGTAAGCTTAGACTTAGGCTTAGGGGTAGGTTGAGGGTGAGGGTGGGGTTGAGGATTAGGATTAGGATGATGGTAGGGTTAGGATTAGGGTAAGGGTAAGGATGAGAGTTAGGGTTAAGATTAGTGTTATGGGGAGGGCGAGGGCGAGGGTGAGGGTTAGGGTAAGGGTTAGGCTTCGCTTAGGGTTAGGCTGAGCATAAGGTTGAGGGTGAGTTTTAGGGTTAGGGTGAAGTTTTGTTTTACGGTTAGGGTGAGGGTTAGAATGAGGTTTAAGGTTAGGGGGAGGGTTAGGGTGGGGATGATGGTAAGGGTAATGATGAGCTTTAGGCTGAGGCTGAGGGTTAAAAGAAGGGAGAGTGTTAGGGTTATGCTTAGGGTTAGGTAAGGGTTAGGGTTAGGGTTAGGGTGAGGGTTAGATTGAGGATTAGGATTCGGCTTAGTGTGAGGTTTAGGGTGAGGATGAGGGTTAGGGTTAGGGTGAGCATGAGGGTTAGAATTAGGGTTAGGGTGAGGGCTAGGGTGAGGGTGAGGGTTAGGGTTAGTGTTAGGGCTAGGGTGAGGGTTAGGTTGAGGGTGAGGGTTAGGATTAGTGTGAGGCTGAGTGTTTGGTTTATGGTTAGTTTTAGGGTGTGGGAAGTGTTATGGTGAGGGTTAGGGTTAGGGTGAGGTTTATGGTTAAGGTGAGGCTTAGGGTTAGGGTTAGGGTGAGGGTGAGGGTGAGGTTTAGGGTTAGATTTAGGGTTAGGGGGAGGGTTAGGTTGAGGTTTAGTGTTAGTGTTAGTTTTAGGGTTAGTGTTAGGGTGAGGGTAAGTGTTAGGGTGAGGGTTTGGGTTAGGGTGAGGTTTATGGTTAGGGTGAGGGTTAGGATTAGGTTTAGAATTATTGTTTGGTTTAGAGTTTCGGTTATGCTGAGGGTTAGGGTGAGGGTTAGGGTTAGGGTTAGGGTGAGGTTTAGTTTTTGCGTTAGGGTTAGTGTTAGGTTTAGGCTGAGGGTGAGGTTTAGGGTTAGAGTTAGGGTTAGAGTGAGGGTTAGGTGGAGGGTTAGGTTTAGGGTTAGTGTTAGGGTTAGGGTTAGGGTGAGATTTAGGGGGAGCATAAGGGTTAGGGATAGATTTAGGATTAGGGTTAGGGTGAGGGTGAGTGTTTGTGTTAGGGTTAGGTTTAGGTTTAGGCTTGGGTTTAGGCTGAGAGTGAGTTTGAGCGTGAGGGTTAGCGTTAGGGTGTGGGTTAAGCTTAGTGTTAGGGGGAGGGTTATGATGAGTGTTAGGGTTAGGATTAGGGTTAGGGTGAGGGCTATGGTGAGGGTGAGGTTTAGGATTAGGTTTAGGGTGAGTTTTAGGGTTAGCGTTAGGGTTAGGTTTAGGGTGAGTGTGAGATTTAGGGTTAGAGTTAGGGTTAAGATGAGGCTGAGGGTGAGGGTTAGAGTTAGGGTTAGTGTTAGGGTTAAGGTGAGGTTTAGGGTGTGGTGAGATTTAGGGTTAGAGTTAGGGTTAGGATTAGGGTTAAGGTTAGGCAGCGTGTAAGGGTTAGGGTTACAGTTAGGCTTAGGCTTAGGGTTAGGTTAGGCTTAGGCTTAGGCTGAGTGTGAGGGTGAGGTTGAAGTTTAGGGTTAGGGTGAGGTTTAGGGTTAGGGTTATGGTGAGAGTTGGGTTCTGGTTAAGTTTAGGGTTAGGGTGAGGGTTAGGGTAAGGTTTATGGTGATGGTGAGGGTTAGGATTAGGTTTAGTAATAGGGTTTGGATTAGGTTGAGGGTTAGGTTAGGATTAGGGTTAGGGTGAGGGCTAGAGTGAGGGTGAGGCTTAGGTTTTGGTGAGGGTGAGGTTGAGGTTTAGGTTTAGAGTTAGGTTTATGGTGAGGCTGATTGTGATGTTTAGGGTTAGGGTTAATGTTAGAGTTAGGGTTAGGGTGAGGGTTAAGGTGAGGGTGAGGGTAAGGCTTAGGTTTAGGGTTAGGATTAGGGTAAGGTTTAGGGTGAGTGTGAGGGTTAAGGTTATGTTTAAGCTTAGGGTTATGCTGAGGGTGACGGTGAGGGTTAGTGTTAGGGTGAGTGTTAGTGTTAGGTTTATTTTGAGATTTAGGGTTCGGGTTATGTTTAGGGTTAGCCTGAGGGTTATGTTTATAGTTAGGGTGAGCATGAGGGTTACGGTTAGGTTGAGGTTTAGAGTTAGGTTTAGGGTTAGGGTGAGAGTTTGGGTTAGGGTTAGGGTGAGGGTTAGGTTGAGGATTAGGGTTAGGTTTAGGGTTAGGGTGAGGGCTAGTGAGAGGGTGAGGGTAAGGTTGAGGGTTTGGATAAGGGTTAGTGTTACAGTGAGGGTGAGGGTTAGGGTTCGGGTGAGGGATAGGGTAAGGTTTAGGCTTAGGTTTAGGCTGAGGGTGAGGATGGGAGTGAGGATTAGGGTTAGGGTTAGGGTGAGAGTTAGGGTTCGGGTTATGTTTGGAGTTTGGGTGAGGGTTAGGGTTAGGGTTACTGTGAGTGTGAGGGTTAGGGTTAGGTTGAGGGTTAGGGATAGGTTTAGGGTTAGGGTTTGTGTTAGTGTTAGGTTTAGGGTGAGGGTTAGGAGGAGAATTAGTGTTAGGATTAGGGTTAGGGTTAGAGTGAGTGCTAGGGTGAGGGTTAGGTTTAGTGTTAGGGAGAGGTTTAGGGTCAGGGTTAGCGTTAGAATGAGGGTTTGGATGAGGGTTAAAATTATGGTGAGGGTGAGGGTTAGGGTTATGGTTAGGATTAGGGTTAGGGTTAGGTTTAGGGTTAGGATTAGTGTTATTGTTAGGGTTAGAGTTAAAATGAGGGTTCGGTGAGGGTTAAGGTTAGGATTAGTATTAGGGTGAGAGTGAGTGTTAGGATTAGGGTTAGGGTTAGGGTAAGGTTTAGGATTAGGGTTAGGATTAGTGTTATTGTTAGGGTTATGGTTAGAGTCATGCTGAGGGTAAGGGTGAGGGTGAGGGTTAGGGTTAGGGTTAGGGTGAGGTTAGGGTTAGGGTTAGGATTAGGGTTAGGGTGAGGGTGAGGTTTAGGTTTAGATTTGTGTTAGGGTGAGGGTTAGTTCGTGGGTTAAGGTTAGGGTTAGTGTTAGGGTTAGGGTTATTGTTAGGGTTAAATTTACGGTGAGGGTTAGGTTGAGGTTAAGGGTTAGGGTTAGGGTTAGGATTAGGGTAAGGGTGAGGGTGAGTGTGAGGGTTAGAGTTACGGTTAGGTTGAGGCTGACTGTGAGGGTTAGGGTTAGGGTTCGTGTTATAGTTAGGGTTAGGATGAGGGTTAGTTTGAGTGTGAGGTTTAGGATTAGGGTTAAGATTAGTATCAGGATAAGGGTTAGGGTGATTGTGAGGGTTAGGGATAGGGTTAGGTTTAGGCTTAGGCTTAGGCTAAGGGTGAGGATGGGAGTGAGTATTAGGGTTAGGTTTATGGTGAGAGTTAGGGTTCGGGTTATGTTTGGAGTTTGGGTGAGGGTTAGGGTTAGGGTTACTGTGAGTGTGAGGGTTAGGGTTAGGTTGAGGGTTAGGGATAGGTTTAGGGTTAGGGTGTGGGTTAGTGTTAGGTTTAGGGTGAGGGTTAGGAGGAGAATTAGGGTTAGGATTAGGGTTAGGGTGAGGTCTAGGGTGAGGTTGAGGGTTAGGGTTATGGTTAGGGTGAGGTTTAGGGTTAGGGTTCGGGTTAGAGTGAGGGTTTGGATGAGGGTTAAAATTATGGTGAGGCTGAGGTTTAGGGTTATGGTTAGGATTAGGGTTAGGGTGAGGGTGTATGTTAGGATTAGGGTTATGGTTAGTGTTAGGGTTAAGTTGAGGGTTAGGATTAGTGTTATTTTTAGGGTTAGAGTTAGAGTTAAAGTGAGGGTGAGGGTGAGGGTTAGGGTTAGGGTTAGGCTGAGGTTTAGGGATAGGGGTAGGATTAGGGTGAGGTTGAGGGCGAGGGTAAAGGTTAAATTTAGGGTCAGGGGGAGGGTCAGTTCGTGGGTTAGGGTTAGGTTTAGTGTTAGGGTTAAGGTTAGGGTGAGGGTTAGGTTGAGGTTAAGGGTTAGGTGTAGGGTTAGTGTTAGGGTTAGGGTGAGGTTGAGTGTGAGGGTTAGGTCTAGGGTTAAGCTTAGGCTTAGGGTTAGACTGAGGGTGAGGATGGGGGTGAGGATTATGGTTAGGGTGAGGGAGAGTGTATGTGTTAGGTTTAGGTTTAGGGTTAGGTTTAGAGTAAGGCTGAGGTTGAGGTTGAGGTTGAGGTTTAGGGTTAGGGTGAAGGTAAGGGTTAGGTTTAGGGGGAGGGTGAAGTTTAGGGTTAGAGTTAGGGTTAGGGTGAGGCTGAGGGTGAGGGTTAGGGTTAGGGTTAGTGTTAGGGTTAGACTTAACGTGAGTGTGAGGGTTAGGGTTAGATTTAGGATTAGGCTTAGGCTTAGGCTGAGAGAGAGGTTGAGTTTGAGGGTAAGGGTTAGGGTGAGGGTTAAGTTTAGGGTTTGGGTGAGAGTTAGGGTTCGAGTTAAATTTAGGGTTAGGGTGAGGGTTAGTGTAAGGGTTACTGTGTGGGTGAGGTTTAGGGTTAGGTTGAGTGTTAGGGTTAAGTTTAGGGTTAGCGTGATGGTGAGGGTGAGGGTTAGAGTTAGTGTTAGGGTGAGTGTTAGGATGAGGTTTAGGGTTAGGATTAGGGTTAGTGTGAGGGCAAGGGTGAGGTTGAGGTTTAGGGTTAGGGTTTTGGTGAGGTATATGGTTAGCCTTATTTTTAGGTTTAGGGTAAGGGTGAGCTTTAGGGTTAGAGTTAGTGTTAGGTTAAGGCTGATTGTGAGGGTTAGGGTTAGGGTTCATGTTAGATTTAGGTTTAGGATGAGGGTTAGGGTGAGGGTGTGGCTTAGGGTTAAGGTTAGGATTAGAATTAGGATAAGGGTTAGGGTGATTGTGAGGGTTAGTGTTAGGGTTAGGGTTAGACTTAGGGTTAGGCTGAGGGTGAGGGTGAGGGTTACGGTGAGCGTTTGGATTAGGGTTAGGGTGAGAGTTAGGGTTCCGGTTAAGTTTAGGGTTTGGGTGAGGATTAGGGTAAGGGTTATATTGAGCGTGCGGGTTAGGGTTAGGTTGAGGTTTAGGGTTAGGTTTAGGGTTAGTGTTAGTTTGAGGGTGAGGGTAGGAGAATTAGGGTTAGGGTGAGGGCTAGGGTGAGGGTGAGGTTTAGGGTTAGGGTTAGGGTTACGGTGAGGGTTTGGGTGAGGGTTAAGGTTATGGTGAGGGTGAGGGTTAGGGTTATGGTTAGGATTAGGGTTAGGGTGAGGGTGTGTGTTAGGATTCGGGTTATGGTTAGGGTTAGGGTTAGATTTAGGGTTAGGATTAGTGTTATTGTTAGGGTTTGAGTTAGAGTTAAAGTGAGTGTGAGGGTTATGGTTAGGGTTAGGGTGAGGTTTAGGGATAGGGGTAGGATTAGGGTTAGGGTGAGGGTGAGGTTTATGGTTAGATTTAGGGTTAGGGGGAGGGTTAGTTCGTGGGTTAGGGTTAGGGTTAGTGCTAGGGTTAAGGTTAGGGTGAGGGTTAGGTTGAGGTTAAGGGTTAGGTGTAGGTTTAGTGTTAGGTTTAAGGTGAGGTTGAGTGTGAGGGTTAGGGCTAGGGTTAAGCTTAGGCTTAGGGTTAGACTGAGGGTGAGGATGGGGGTGAGGATTATGGTTAGTGTGAAGGAGTGTATGTGTTAGGGTTAGGTTTAGGGTTAGGTTTAGAGTTAGGCTGAGGTTGAGTTTGAGGGTGAGGTTTAGGGTTAGGGTGAAGGTAAGGGTTAGGTTTAGGAGGAGGGTGAGGTTTAGGGTTAGAGTTAGGGTTAGGGTGAGGCTGAGGGTGAGGGTTAGGGTTAGGGTTAGTGTTAGGTTTAGGGTTAAGGTGAGGGTTAGTGTGAGGGTGAGGTTTAGGCTTAGGGTTAGGATTAGGATTAGGGTTAGGCTTAGGGTGAGTGTGAGGGTTAGTTTTAGGGTTAGGATTAGGCTTAGGCTTAGGCTGAGAGTGAGTGTGAATTTGAGGGTTAGGGTTAGGGTGAGGGTTAAGTTTAGGGTTTGGGTGAGAGTTAGGGTTCGAGTTAAATTTAGGGTTAGGGTGAGGGTTAGGGTAAGGGTTACTGTGAGGGTGAGGGTTAGGGTTAGGTTGAGTGTTAGGGTAAAGTTTAGGGTTAGTGTGATGGTCAGGGTGAGGGTTAGAGTTAGTGTTAGGGTGAGTGTTAGGATGAGGGTTAGTGTTAGGATTAGGCTTAGTGTGAGGGCAAGGGTGAGGTTGAGGTTTAGGGTTAGGGTTTTGGTGAGGTATATGGTTAGCCTTATGGTTAGGTTTAGGGTAAGGGTGAGCTTTAGGGTTAGAGTTAGTGTTAGGTTAAGGCTGATTGTGAGGGTTAGGGTTAGGGTTCATGCTAGATTTAGGTTTAGGATGAGGGTTAGGGTGAGGGTGTGGGTTAGGCTTAGGGTTAGGATTAGGATTAGGATAAGGGTTAGGGTGATTGTGAGGGTTAGTGTTAGGGTTAGGTTTAGACTTAGAGTTAGGCTGAGGGTGAGAGTGAGGGTTACGGTGAGGGTTTGGATTAGGGTTATGGTGAGAGTTAGGGTTCCGATTAAGTTTAGGGTTTGGGTGAGGGTTAGTATTAGAGTTATGTTGAGCGTGCAGGTTAGGGTTAGGTTGAGGTTTAGGGTTAGGTTTAGGGTTAGGGAGTGGGTTAGTGTTAGGTTGAGGGTGAGGGTTAGGATGAGAATAAGGTTAGGATTAGGGTTAGGGTGAGGGCTAGGGTGAGGGTGAGGTTTAGGGTTAGGGTTAGGGTTACAGTGAGGGTTTGGGTGAGGGTTAATATTATGGTGAGGGTTAGGGTTATGGTTAGGATTAGGGTTAGGATGAGGGTGTGTGTTAGGATTCGAGTTATGGTTAGGGTTAGGGTTAGATTTAGGGTTAGGATTAGTGTTATTGTTAGGGTTTGAGTTAGAGTTACAGTGAGGGTTATGGTTATGGTTAAGGTTAGGGTGAGGTTTAGGGATAGGGGTAGGATTAGGGTTAGGGTGAGGTGAGGTTTATGGTTAGATTTAGGGTTAGGGGGAGGGTTATTTCGTGGGTTAGGGTTAGGGTTAGTGTTAGGGTTAAGGTTAGGGTGAGGTTTAGGTTGAGGTTAATGTTTAGGGGTAGGGTTAGGATTAGGGTTAGGGTGAGGGTGAGTGTGAGTGTTAGGGATAGGGTTAGGTTTAGGCTTTGGTTTAGGCTGAAGGTGAGGATGGGGTGAGGATTAGGGTTAGGGTGATGGTTAGGTTTGGGGTTAGGGTGAGGGTTAGGGTTTGTGTTTGGGTTAGAGTTAGGTTTAGGGTGAGGATGAGGTTTAGGGTTAGAGTTAGTTTTAGGGTGAGGGTTAGGTTGAGGGTTAGGGTTAGGATTAGTGTTATGTTTAGGGTTAGGGTGAAAATTTGAGGGAGGGTTAGGGTTAGGGAAAGGTTTAGGATTGGTGTTAGTGTGAGGGTGAGTGTGTGTGTCAGCGTTAGGTTTAGGGTTAGGTTTAGGGTTAGGCTGAGGTTGAGGTTGCGGGTGAGGGTTAGGCTTAGGTTGAGGGTAAAGGTTAGTGTTAGGGGGAGGGGGAGGTTTAGGGTTAGAGTTAAGGTTAGGGTGAGGCTGAGGGTGAGGGTTAGGGTTAGGGTTAGTGTTAGGGTTAGGGTTAAGGTGAGGGTTAGTGTGAGGGTGAGGGTTAGGCTTAGGGTTAGGATTAGGATTAGGGTTAGGCTTAGGGTGAGTGTGAGGGTTAGAGTTAGAGTTAGGATTAGATTTAGGCTTAGGCTGAGGGTGAGGGTGAGTTTGAGGGTTAGGGTTAGGGTGAGGGTTAAGTTTAGGTTTTATGTGAGAGTTAGGGTTCGGGTTAAATTTAGGGTTAGGGTGAGGGTTAACGTAAGGGTTACGGTGAGGTTGAGGGTGAGGGTTAGGTTGAGCATTAGGTTTAGGTTTAGGGTTAGGGTGATGGTGAGGGTGAGGGTTAGGGTTAGTGTTAGGATGAGGGTTAGGATGAGGGTTAGGGTTAGAATTAGGGTTAGGGTGAGGGCTAGGTTCAGGGTGAGGTTTAGGGTTAGGGTTGTGGTGAGGTTTAGGTTTAGCGTTATGGTTAGGTTTAGGGTGCGGGTGAGATTTAGGGTTAGAGTTAGGGTTAGGTTGAGGCTGAATGTGAGGGTTAGGGTTAGGGTTCGTGTTAGAGTTAGGTTTAGGATGAGGGTTAGGGTGAGGGTGAGGGTTAGGCTTAGTGTTAGGATTAGGATTAGGATAAGGGTTAAGGTAATTGTGAGGGTTAGGGTTAGGTTTAGGTTTAGGCTTAGGGTTAGGCTGAGGGTGACGTTCAGGGTTAGGGTGAGGGTTAGGATTAGGGTTAGGGTGAGAGTTAGGGTTTGTGTTAAGTTTAGGGATTGGATGAGCGTTAGAGTTAGGGTTACCTTGAGTTTGAGGGTTAGGGTTAGGTTGAGGGTTAGGGTTAGGTTCAGGGTTAGGGTGTGAATTAGTGTTAGGTTTAGGGTGAGGGTTAAGAGGAGAATTAGGGTTAGGATTAGGGTTAGGGTGAGGTCTAGGTTGAGGGTAAGGTTTAGGGTTAGTGTTAGGCTGAGGTTCAGGGTTAGGTTTAGGGTTAGGGTGACGGTTTGGATGAGGGTAAAGTTTATGGTTAGGGTGAGGGTTAGGGTCATGGTTAGGATTAGGGTTAGGGTGAGGGTGTGTGTTAGGATTAGTGTTATGGTTAGTGTTAGGGTTAGGTTAAGGGTTAGGATTAGTGTTATTGTTAGGTTTAGAGTTAGGGTTAAAGTGAGGGTGAGTGTGAGGGTTATGGTTAGGGTTAGGGTGAGGTTTAGGGTTAGGGGTAGGACTGGGTTAGGGTGAGGGTGAGGTTATGTTTAGATTTAAGGTTAGGGGGAGGGTTAGTTCGTGGGTTAGGGTTAGGGTTTGTGTTAGGGTTAAGGTTAGGGTGAGGGTTAGGTTGAGGTTAAGGGTTAGAGATAGAGTTAGGTTTAGGATTAGGGTTAGGTTGAGCGTGAGTGTGAGTGTTAGGGTTAGGGTTAGACCTCGGCTTAGGGTTAGGCTGAGGGTGATTGTGGGCTTGAGGATTATGGTTAGGGTGATGGTTATGTTTAGGTTTAGGGTGAGGGTTAGGATGAGGGTTAGGGTTATGATTAGGTTTAGGGTGAAGGCTAGGGAGAGGGTGAGGTTTAGGGTAAGGGTTAGTCTTAGGCTTAGGGTTAGGCTGAGCTTGAGGTTGAGGGTGAGGGTTAGGGATAGGTTGATGTTTAGGTTTACGGCTAGGGTTAGGGTTAGGATGAGGTTTAGGGTTAGGGGGAGTGTACGGGTGAGGATGATGATAAGTGTAAAAGTGAGGTTTAGGCTGAGGGTGAGGTTTAAGGTAAGTGTGTGGGTTAAGGTTAAGTTTAGGGTTATGGTAAGGGTTATGGTGAGGGTTGGATTGAGGATTAGGGTTAGTGTTAGGGTGAGGCTTAGTGTGAGGATGACGGTTTGGGTTAGGGTGAGGATGAAGATTAGAATTAGGGTTAGGGTGAGGGCTAGGGTGAGGGTGAGGTTTAGGGTTAGGGTGAGGTTTAGTGTTTGGGTTAGGGTTAGAGTGAGGGTTAGGTTGAGGGTGAGGTTTAGTGTTAGATTTAGGCTTAGTGTTAGTGTTAGGGTCAGGGTGAGGATTAGCGTTAGGGTTATAGTGTGGGTGAGGTTTAGTGTTAGAATTAGGGTTAGGTTGAGGCTGAGTGTGAGGGTTAGTTTCAGGGTTAGTTTTATGGTTAGGGTGAGGTTTGGGGTGAGGGTGAGGTTTAGGGCTAGGGTTAGGATTAGGATTAGGTTTAGGGTTAGGGTGAGTGTGAGGGTTAGGTTTAGGGTTAGGGTTATCCTTAGGTTTAGGCTGAAAGTGAGGGTGAGGTTTAGGTTTAGGGAGAGCTTAAGGTTAGGGTTAGGGTGAGGTTTAGTGTTAGATTTAGGGTTAGGGTGATGGTGAGGTTTAGGGGTAGAATTAGGTTTAGGGTGAGGTTGAGTGTGAGGGTTAGGATTAGGGTTAATGTTAAGCATAGGTTTAGGTTGAGGGTGAGGGTGAGTCTTAGGGTTAAGGTTAGGATGAGGTTTAGGTTTAGGGTTAGGGTTAGAATTAGTGTTAGGGTGAGAGTGAGATTTAGGGTTAGAGTTAGGGTTAGGGTTAGGAATAGGGTTAGGTTGAGAGTTAGGTTTAGGGTTAGGCTTAGGCTTAGGCTTAGTCCGAGCATGAGGGTGAGGGTTAGGGTTAGGTTTAGGGTGATGGTTCGGGTTAGGTTTAGTGTTATTGATAGGGTTAGGGTTAGAGTTACGGTGAGGGTGAGGGTGCGGGTGAGGGTTAGGTTTAGGGTTAGGGTGGGGTTTATGGGTAAGGTTAGGGTTAGGGTTAGGGTGAGGGTTAGGGTTAGGATTATGGTTAGGATGAGGGCAACGGTGAGGTTGAGGGTTAGGGTTAGGTTTAGGCTTAGGCGTAGGGTTAGTCTGAGGGTGAGGTTGAGGGTGAAGAATAGGGTTAGAGTGATGGTTAGGGTTATGGTGAGGGTGAGGGTAAGGATTAGGCTTAGTATTAGGGTGAGGGTTAGGGTGTGGGTGATGGTAAGCATAAAGGTCAGGATTAGGCTGAAGCTTAGGGTTAAGATAAGGTTGAGGGTAATTGTTAGGATGAGGGTTAGGTTTAGGGTGATTGTTATGGTTAGGGTGAGGGTAAGAGTTAGGGTTATGGTTATTGTTAGGGTTAGGATTAGGGTTACCCTTACAGTGAGGGTGAGGGTAAGGGTTAGGTTTAGGGTGAGGTTTAGGGTTAGGGTTATGGTTAGAGTTTGAGTTAGGTTTAGGATTAGGGTTAGGGTGAAGGCTATGGTGAGGGTGAGGGTTAGGTTTAGGGTTAGGATTAGCGTTAGGGTGAGGGTGAGTGTGTGTGTTAGGTTTAGGTTTAGGGTTAGGCTTAGGGTTAGCTAAGGGTGAGGTTGAGGATGAGGGTTAGGGTTAGGGTGAGGGTTAGGGTTAGGGTTAGGTTGAGGGTGAGTGTGTGGGTTAGGGTTAGGTTTAGGGTTAGGCTTAGGGTTAGACTAAGGGTGAGGTTAGGGGTGAGGTTTAGGGTTAGGTTGAGGGTTAGGTTTAGGGATAGGGTGAGGGTTAGGATGAGGGTTAAGGTTCGGATTAGGGTTAGGGTGAAGGCTAGGGTGAGGGTGAGTTTTAGGGTTAGGGTGAGGGTTAGGCTGAGGGTCAGGTTTAGGGTTAGAGTTAGGGTTAGGGTGAGGTATAGGGTGAGGTTTAAGGTTAGAATTAATGTTAGGGTTAGGGTGAGGGTGAGGGTTAGGGTTAGGATGAGGTTTAGGTTTAGGGTGAGAGTTAGGTTTATGGTTACGTTGGGGTCAGGGTTAGGGTTAGGTTGAGGGTTAGAATTAGGTTTATGGTTAGGTTGAGGGTTAGGGTTAGGTTTAGGGTGAGGTTTTGGATGAGGTTTAAGGTTACAATTAGGTTTAGGGTGAGTGCTAGAGTGAGGTTGAGGGTTATTGTTAGGGTTATGTTGAGGTTTAGGGTTAGGGTTAGGGTTAGTGTTACGGTGAGGGTGAATGTTAGGTAAGGGTGAGCGTTAGGGTTAGGGTTAGGGTGAGGGTGAGGTTAGGATTAGGGTTAGGGTTAGAGTTACACTGAGGTTGAGGGTGAGGGTAAGGATTAGGTTTAGGTTGAGGTTTAGGGTTAGTGTTAGGTTTAGGGTGAGGGTGACGTTTAGGTTTAGAGTTAGGGTTAGGGGGAGGTTCAGGGTGAGCATTAGGGTTAGGGTTATGGTGAGTGTTAGACTGATGTTTAATTTTAGGGTTAGGGTTAGGTTTAGGATTAGGTTTACAGTGAGGGTGAGTGTGAGGGTTAAGGTTAGGGTTCGGCTTAGGGTTAGGGATAGGCTGAGGATATGGGTGGGGATGAGGATTAGGTTTAGAAAGATGGTTAGGTTTATGGTTAGGTTAAGTGTTAGGATGAGGTTTAGGGTTAGGGTGAGGGTGAGGGTTGGGGTTAGGCCAAGGCTTAGGCTTAGGTTTAGGCTGAGGCTGAGGGTAAGTGTGAGGGTTAGGGTTAGGTTGATGGTTGGGGTTACCGTTAGGGTGAGGGTTAGGATGAGGATTAGTTTTAGGCTGAGGGTTAGTGTGAGGGTGATGGTAAGGGTAAAGATTAGTGTTAGGCTGAGGGTGAGGTTAACGGTAAGGGTGAGTGTTAGGGTTAGGGTAAGGGTGAGCGTTAGATTGAGGATTACTGTCAGGGTTAGTGTGAGTTTTAGGGTGAGGTTGAGGGTTAGGGTTAGGTTGAGGGCTAGGTTGAGGTTGAGGGTTAGGGTTAGTGTGAGGTTTAGGGTTAGGGTGATGGTTAGGGTTAGTGTGAGGGTTAGTGTTAGCGTGAGTGTTAGTGTTAGGGTGAGGGTAAATGTTAGGATGAGGGTTAGGGTTACGGTGAAGGTTAGGGTTACGGTGAAGGTTATGCTTAGGATGAGGTTTAGGGTTAGGGTTAGGGTTATTGTTAGGGTTAGGGTTAGGGTTACGGTTACGGTGAGGGTGAGGGTGAGGGTGAGGGTGAGGGTGACGGTTAGGGTTAGGATGAGGTTTAGGTTTAGGGTTAGGGTTAGAATTAGGGTTAGGATGAGGGTGAGGTTTAGGGTTAGAGTTAGGTTTAGTGTTATTGTTGGGGTTAGGGTGATGTTTAGGGTTAGTGTTAGGCTTAGGCTTAGGCTTAGGCTTAGGCCGAGCATAAGGGTGATGGTTATAGTTAGGGTTAATGTGGGGTTTAAGGTTAGGTTTAGGGTGAGTTTGAGGTTGAGGGTTACATATAGGGTTAGGGAGAGGGTTAGGGTGAGGTATAGGGTTAGTGGTAGGGTGAGGGTAAGTGTTAGGGTGAGGGTTAGGAATAGGGTTAAGGTTATTCTTATTGTTAGGTTTAGGGTTGCGGTTACGGTGAGGGTGAGAATGAGGGTTAGGGTTAGGGTTAGAGTTAGGTTTAGGGTTTGGGTTAATGTTAGAGTTGGGTTTAGAGTCAGGGTGAGGTTTAGGTTAGAGTTAGGATTAAGGTGAGGGTTAGGTTGAGGGTTAGGGTTAGTGTTCCATTTAAGGTTAGGGTTAGGGTGAGAGTTAAGGGGAGGGTTAGAGTTAGGGTTAGGGTTAGGATTAGAGTTAGGGTGAGAGTGAGGGTTATGGTTAAAGTGAGTGTTGGGTTTAGGATTAGAGTGAGGGTTAGGGTGAGGGTTAGGCCTAGGCTTAGGGTTTGGTTATGGGCTATGGTGAGAGTGAGTGTTAGGGTTAGGGTTATGGTGAGGGTTAGGGTGAGGGTTACTCTTATTTTTAGGGTTAGGTTTAGGGTTAGGATTAGGTTTAATATTAGGCAAGGGGTGAGGGTGAGGGTGAGGGTTAGGGTTAGGGTGAGGGTGAGGTTTAGGTTTAGAGTTAGTGTTAGGTTGAGGGTTAGTGTGAGGGTTAGGGTTAAGGTTAGTGTTACGGTTAGGGTTAGGGTGAGGGTCAGGGTCAGGGTTAATCTTTGGCTTAGGCTTAGGTTTAGGTTTAGGGTTAGGGTTAGGGTTAGAATTAGGGTTAGGATGAGGGTGAGGTTTAGGGTTAGAGTTAGGTTTAGTGTTATTGTTGGGGTTAGGGTGATGTTTAGGGTTAGTGTTAGGCTTAGACTTAGGCTTAGGCCGAGCATAAGGGTGATGGTTATAGTTAGGGTTAATGTGGGGTTTAAGGTTAGGTTTAGGGTGAGTGTGAGGTTGAGAGTTACATATAGGGTTAGGGAGAGGGTTAGGGTGAGGTTTAGGGTTAGTGGTAGGGTGAGGGTAAGTGTTAGGGTGAGGGTTAGGAATAGGGTTAAGGTTATTCTTATTGTTAGGTTTAGGGTTGCGGTTACGGTGAGGGTGAGGATGAGGGTTAGGGTTAGGGTTAGAGTTAGGTTTAGGGTTTGGGTTAATGTTAGAGTTGGGTTTAGAGTCAGGGTGAGGTTTAGGTTAGAGTTAGGATTAAGGTGAGGGTTAGGTTGAGGGTTAGGGTTAGTGTTCCTTTTAAGGTTAGGGTTAGGGTGAGAGTTAAGGGGAGGGTTAGAGTTAGGGTTAGGGTTAGGATTAGAGTTAGGGTGAGAGTGAGGGTTATGGTTAAAGTGAGTGTTGGGTTTAGGATTAGAGTGAGGGTTAGGGTGAGGGTTAGGCCTAGGCTTAGGGTTTGGTTATGGGCTATGGTGAGAGTGAGTGTTAGGTTTAGGGTTATGGTGAGGTTTAGGGTGAGGGTTACTCTTATTTTTAGGGTTAGGTTTAGGGTTAAGATTAGGTTTAATATTAGGCAAGGGGTGAGGGTGAGGGTGAGGGTTAGGGTTAGGGTGAGGGTGAGGTTTAGGTTTAGAGTTAGTGTTAGGTTGAGGGTTAGTGTGAGGGTTAGGGTTAGGGTTAGTGTTACGGTTAGGGTTAGGGTAAGGGTCAGGGTCAGGGTTAATCTTTGGCTTAGGCTTAGGTTTAGGTTTAGGGTTAGGGTTAGGGTTAGAATTAGGGTTAGGGTGAGGGTGAGGTTTAGGGTTAGAGTTAGGTTTAGTGTTATTTTTGGGGTTAGGGTGATGTTTAGGGTTAGTGTTAGGCTTAGGCTTAGGCTTAGGCTTAGGCCGAGCATAAGGGTGATGGTTATAGTTAGGGTTAATGTGGGGTTTAAGGTTAGGTTTAGGGTGAGTGTGAGGTTGAGGGTTACATATAGGGTTAGGGAGAGGGTTAGGGTGAGGTTTAGGGTTAGTGGTAGGGTGAGGGTAAGTGTTAGGGTGAGGGTTAGGAATAGGGTTAAGTTTATTCTTATTGTTAGGTTTAGGGTTGCGGTTACGGTGAGGGTGAGGATGAGGGTTAGGGTTAGGGTTAGAGTTAGGTTTAGGGTTTGGGTTAATGTTAGAGTTGGGTTTAGGGTCAGGGTGAGGTTTAGGTTAGAGTTAGGAGTAAGGTGAGGGTTAGGTTGAGGGTTAGGGTTAGTGTTCCTTTTAAGGTTAGGGTTAGGGTGAGAGTTAAGGGGAGGGTTAGAGTTAGGGTTAGGGTTAGGATTAGAGTTAGGGTGAGAGTGAGGGTTATGGTTAAAGTGAGTGTTGGGTTTAGGATTAGAGTGAGGGTTAGGGTGAGGGTTAGGCCTAGGCTTAGGGTTTGGTTATGGGCTATGGTGAGAGTGAGTGTTAGGGTTAGGGTTATGGTGAGGGTTAGGGTGAGGGTTACTCTTATTTTTAGGGTTAGGTTTAGGGTTAGGATTAGGTTTAATATTAGGCAAGGGGTGAGGGTGAGGGTGAGGGTTAGGGTTAGGGTGAGGGTGAGGTTTAGGTTTAGAGTTAGTGTTAGGTTGAGGGTTATTGTGAGGGTTAGGGTTAGGGTTAGTGTTACGGTTAGGGTTAGGGTGAGGGTCAGGGTCAGAGTTAATCTTTGGCTTTGGCTTAGGCTTAGGACGAGCATGAGGGTGAGGGTGAGGTTTAGGGTTAGCATTAGGGTTAGGATGAGGGTTAGAGTGAGGGTGAGGGTTAGGGTTAGCATTAGGGTGAGTTTTAGGGTTAGGTTCAGGGTTAGCATTATGGTGAGGGTGAGTGTTAGGGTTAGGGTTAGGGTTAGGGTGAGGGTGAGGGTTAGTATTAGGGATAGGGTTAGAGTTACAGTGAGGGTGAGGGTGATGGTGAGGTTTAGGATCAGGGTTAGGGTGAGGTTTAGGTTTAGGGTTATGGTTAGGGTGAGGGTGTGGTTTAGGGTTAGAGATACTGTTAGGGGGATATTTAGGGTGAGGGTTAGGGTTAGTGTTAGTGTTAGGGTTAGGATTATGGTGAGGGTTAGGTTGAGGTATAATGCTAGGGTTAGTGTTTGTTTTAGGATAAGTTTTACAGTGAGGGTGAGTGTGAGGTTTAGGGTTAGGGTTCGGCTTAGGCTTGGGGTTAGGCTGAGGGTATGGGTGTTGATGAGGATTAGGTTTAGAAAGATGGTTAGGGTTATGGTTAGGTTAAGGGTTTGGATGAGGGTTAGGGTTAGGATTAGGGTTAGGGTGAGGGCTAGGGTGAGGGTGAGGGTTAGGGTTAGGGTTAGGCTTAGGCTTAGTGTTAGGTTGAGGCTGAGGCTGAGGGTGAGGGTTAGGATTAGGGTGATGGTTGGGGTTACCATTAGGGTGAGGGATAGGATGAGGATTAGATTTAGGGTGATGTTGAGGTTGAGGGTCACGGTAAGTTTAAAGGTGAGGGTTAGGCTGAGCGTTCGGGATAGGGTAACAGTGAGGGTTAGGGTTAGGGTGAGGTTGAGGGTTAGATTGAGGATTCCTGTTATGGTTAATGTGAGTTTTAGGGTGAGGATGAGGGTTAGGGTTTGGTTGAGGTCTAGGTTCAGGTTGAGGTTTAGGGTTAGGGTGAGGTTTTGGGTTATTGTGAGGGTTAGGTTTAGTGTGAGTGTTAGTGTTAGGGTTAGGGTTAGTGTTAGGAAGAGGGTAAGTGTTATGGTGAGGGTTAGGATTAGGGTGAAGTTTATGGTTATTATGAGGTTTAGGGTTAGTGTTAGTGTTATTGTTAGGTTTAGGGTTAGGGTTACAGTTACGGTGAGGGTGAGGTTGAGGGTGAGGTTTAGGATGAGGCTTAGGTTTAGGGTTAGGGTTATTGTTAGGGTTAGTTTGAGGGTGAGGTTTAGGTTTAGAGTTAGGTTTTGTGTTAGTGTTGGGGTTATGGTGAGTGTTAGGGATAGGGTTAACTTTAGGCTTAGGCTTAGGCTGAGCATGAGGGTGAGGTTTAGGGTTAGGGTTAGGGTGGGGTTTAGGGTTAGGGTTAGGGTGAGTGTGAGTGTGAGGTTGAGGGTTAGATATAACTTTAAGGGGGGGATAGGGTGAGGGTTATGTTTAGGGTTATTTTTAGGGTTAGGGTGAGGGTCTGGGTTAGGTTGAAGTTTAGGGTTAGGGTTAGGGATTGGTTTAGTGTGAGGGTTAGTGTTAGGGTGAGGGTTAGTGTTAGGGTGAGGGTAAGTGATAGGGTGATGGTTTGGGTTAGGGTGAGGGTTATGGTTAGGGTGAGGGTTCGGAATAAGTTTAGGGTTATTGTTAGGGTTAGGTTTAGGGTTATTGTTACTGTGAGGGTGAGGATGAGTGTTAGGTTTAGGGTTAGGGTGAGGTTTAGGGTTTGGGTTAGGGTTAGAGTTAGGGTTAGCATAATGGTGAGGTTTAGGTTTAGAGTTAGGGTTAGGGTGACGGTTAAGTTGAGGGTTAGGGTTAGTGTTCGTGTTAAGGTTAGGGTTAGGGTGAGAGTTAGGGGAAGGGTTATGGTTAGGGTTCGGATTAGTGTTAGATTGAGGGTGAGTGTGTGTTAGGGATAGGTTTAGGGTTAGGCTTAGCGATAGGCTGAGGGTGAGGGTGAGTTTTAGGGTTAGGGTGAGGGTTAGGGTTAGGGTTATGGTGAGATTTAGTGTTAGTGTTAGGGTTAGAGTTAGGGTTAGGGTGAGGTTGAGGATTAGGGGTAGATTTAGGTTTAGTTTGAGGTTTAGGTTTATGATTAGGGTTAGGATGAGGGCTAGGGTGAGGATTATGGTGAGGGTTAGTTTTAGGAGTAGTGTTAAGTTTAGGATTAGGTTTAGGGTAGAGTGAGTGTGAACCCTAACCTGGGTTAAGGTTAGGGTAGGGCTTAGGGTTAGGGTGAGTGTTCGGGTTAGAGTTTAGGTTAGGGTGGGGGTGATGCTGATAATGAGGGTTAGGTTTAGGGTTAGGGTTAGGTTTAGGGTTAGGGTTAGTGTTAGGGTTAGGGTTTCGGTGAGGTTAGTCTGAGTGTTACGGTTAGGCTTAGGGTTAGGCTGAGGCTGAGGGTGGGGGTGAGGATTAGGGTTAAAGTGATGGTTAGGGTTAGGGTTAGTGTTAGTGTTAGGGTTAGGGTTAGAGTTATGGTGAGGTTGAGGGTGCCGGTGAGGGTTAGGGTTAGGGTTAGGGTTAGGCTTAGGGTTAGGGTTAGGCTGAGCGTGAGGTTTAGGGTTAGATATAGGCTTAGGGTTAGGGTGAAGTTTAGGGTTAGGGTTAGGGTTAGTGTGAGGGTTAGTGTTAGGTTTAGGGCTAGTTTTAGGGTGAGGGTAAGGGTTAGGGTGAGGTTTTGGGTTAGGGTGAGCATTATGGTTAGGGTGAGGGTCAGGATTAGTGTTAGGGTTATTGTTAGGGTCAGGTTTAGTTTTAGGCTGAGGGTGAGGGTGAGGGTTAGTTTTCTGATGAGGTTTAGGGTTTGGGTTAGGGGTAGAGTTAGGTTTAGGGTGATGGTGAGGTTTAGGGTTAGAGTTAGGGTTAGAGTGAGGGTTAGGTTGAGGGTTAGGGGTAGTGTTAGTGTTAGGGTTAGGATTAGGGGGATAATTAGGGGGAGGGTAAGGTTTAGGGTTAGGATTAGTGTAAAGGTGCTGGTAAATATTTGTGTTAGGGTTAGGTTTAGGTTTAGGCTTAGGGGTAGGTTGTGGGTGAGGTTTAGTGTTAGAGTTAGGGTTAGGGGGAGTATTAGGGTTAGGATTAGGGTTAGGGTGAGTGCTTGGGTGAGGGTGAGGATTAGGGTTAGGGTAGGGGGGAGGTTTAGGTTTAGGGTGAGGGTTAGGGTGAGAGTGGGGTTTAGGGTTACAGTTATGGTTAGGATTAGTGTGAGGGTGAGGGTTAGGTTAGGGTTAGGGTTCAGGTGAGGGTTAGGGTGAGGGTGAGGGTTAGGTTTAGGGTTAGGATTAAGATTAAGGTTAGATTAAAGTGAGGTTTAGTGTTAGGATTAGGATTAGGGTGAGGGCTAGGGTGAGGGTGAGGTTTAGGGTTAGGGTTTGGGTGATGTTGAGGGTTAGGGTTAGGGTTAGGGTGGGGGGAGGGGGAGGTTTAAGGTTAGAGTTAGGGTTAGAGTGAGGCTGAGGGTGAGGGTTAGGGTTAGGGTTAGTGTTAGAGTTAGGTTTAGGGTGAAGGTTAGGGTGAGGGAGAGGGTTAGTCTTAGGGTTAGGATTAGGATTAAGGTGAGGGTTAGGGTGAGTGTGAGGGTTTGGGTTAAGGTGAGGATAAGCTTTAGGGTGTGGGTTAGGTTTAGGGTGAAGGATATGGTTCGGATTAGGTATAGGGTTAGGGTTAGGGTTATTGTAAGGGTTAGGGTTAGGGTTATGGTTATTGTGAGGGTGAGGGTGAGGGTTAGGATTAGGGTTAGGGTCAGGTTTAGGTTTAGGGTTAGGGTTAGGGTTAGGGTTAGGTTTAGGTTTAGGTTTAGGGTTAGGTTGAGGGTGAGGGTTAGGGTTATTGTTAGTGTTATGGTTTGGGTTAAGTTTGCTGTGAATGTGAGGCTGAGGTTTAGGGTTATGGTTAGGGTTAGGGTGAGGTTTAGGGTGAGGGTGAGGGTTAGTGTTAAGGTTAGGATTAGGTCTAGGTTTAAGGTGACTGTGAGTGTGAGGGTTAAGTTTAGGATTCAGGTTAGGATTAGAGTTAGGCTGAGGGTGAGGTTGAAGGTTAGGGTTCGGTTGAGGTTTGGGGTTAGGGTTAGAGTGAGAGTTAGGGTGAGGGTTAGGCTTAGGCTTAGGTTTAGGGTGTGGGCTAGGGTGAGGTTTAGGGGTAGGGGTAGGATTAGGATTAGGGTGAGGGTTAGGGTTATTGTTAGTGTTATGGTTTGGGTTATGTTTGCTGGGAATGTGAGGCTGAGGTTGAGGGTTATGATTATGGTTATTGTTAGGGTTAGTGTTAGGGTAATGGTGAGGGTTAGGGTATTGGGTGAGGGTAAGGGTTAGATTGAGGATTAGTGTTAGGGTTAGTGTGAGGTTTAGGGTGAGGGTTAGTGCTATGGTTAGGATTAGGGTTAGGGTGAGGGTGTGTGGTAGGATTAGGTATAGGGTTAGGGTTAGGGTTAGGTTTAGGTTTAGGATTAGTGTTATTGTTAGGGTTCGAGTTAGAGTTAAAGTGAGGCTGAAGGTGAGGGTGAGGTTTAGGGGTAGGGTTAGGGTGAGGCTTAGGATAAGGTTTAGGGTTAGGATTAGGGTTAGCATGAGGGCTAGGCTGAGGGTTAATGTGAAGCATAGGTTTAGGAATAGGGATTGGTTTAGGATTATGGTTATGGTGAGGGTGAGTTTGAGGGTTAGGTTTAGGGTTAGGTTTAGGGTTAGGGTGTGGGTTAGTGTTAGGTTTTCGGTTAGGGTGAGGGTGAAGCTGAGGATTAGGTTTTGGTTCAGGGTTAGGGTTTGGGTTAGGTTAGGGTTAAGGTGCTGGTTAGGGTTAGGGTTTGGTTTAGGCTTAGGGTTAGGCTGAGGGTGAGGGTTTGGGTGAGGATTAGGGTTTGAGTTAGGATGAAGTTAAGGGTGAGGATTAGGGTGAGTTTTAGTGTTAGGCTTGGTTTTAGAGTTATGGTGAGTGTGTTGGTTAGGGTTATGTTTAGGTTTAGGGTTATTGTTAGGTTTAGGGTTAGAGTTAAGTTGAGAGTAAGGGTGAGGGTGAGGATTCGGTTTAAGTTTAGGGTGAGGTTTAGGTTTAGGGTTAGGTTAAGTGTGAGGGTTAAGGTTAGGGTTAGGGTGAGGTTTAGGATGAGGTTTAGGGTTAGGATTAGGGTCAGTTTGAGGGCTAGGGTGAGGGTTAGGGTGAGGGTTAGGTTTAGGGTTAGGGTGAGGGTTAGGGTTATTGTTTGGGTTACGGTGACATTGAGGTTGAAGATTAGGGTTAGGGTTAGGGTAAGGGTTAGGTTTAGGTTTGGGGTTAGGGTTAGTGTTTCGGTTAGGGTTAGGGTTAAGGTTAGGGTTTGGGTTACGATGAGGGTTAGGGTTAGTGTTAGGGTTAGGCTTAGGGTTAGGTTGAGGGTGAGGTTGGGGTTGAGGTTTAGGTAAGGGTTAGGGTTAGGTTTAGGGTTAGTGTTAGGATTAGGTTGAGTGTGGGTTTAGGCTTAGGGTTTGGATTAGGATTAGGGTTAGTCTTAGGGTGAGTGTGAGGGTTAGGGTTAAGGTTAGGATTAGGCTTAGGCTTGGGCTGAGGCTGAGGGTGATGGTGAGGATTAGGGTTAGGGTGAGGGTTAGGGTTAGGTTTAGGGTGAGCGTTAGGGTTCGGGTTAAATTTAGGGTTAGGGTGAGGGTTAGGGTAAGGGTTATGGTGAGGGTGAGGTTTAGAGTTAGTTTGAGAGTTTGGGTTAGGCTTAGGGTGATGGTAAGGATGAGTGTTAGGGTTAGTGATAGGATGAGGTTTAGGATGAGGCTTAGGGTTGGGATTATAGTTAGGGTGAGGGCTAGAGGGAGGGTGAGCTTTAGGGTTAGGGTTGTATTGAGTTTTAGGATTAGGGTTATGGTTAGGTTTAGAGTGAGGGTGAGGTTTAGGGTTTGAGTTAGGGTTAGGTTGAAGCTGATTTTGAGGGTTAGGGTCAGGGTTAGTGTTAGGTTTAGGGTGAGGGTTAGGAGGAGAATTAGGGTTAAGATTAGGGTTAGGGTGAGGGTTTGGATGAGGGTTAAGGTTATGGTGAGGGTGAGGGTTAGGGTAATGGTTAGGATTAGGTTTAGGGTGAGGGTGTGTTTTAGGATTAGGGTTAGGGTTAGGTTTAGGGTTAGATTTAGGTTTAGGATTAGTGTTATTGTTTGGGTTAGAGTTAGAGTTAAATTGAGGGTGAGGGTGAGGGTGAGGCTTAGGGTTAGTGTTAGGGTGAGGTTTAGGGTTAGGGTTAGGATTAGGGTTAGGGTGAGTGTCAGGTTTATGGTTATATTTAGAGTTGGGGGAGGGTTAGTTCGTGGGTTAGGGTTACGGTTAGTGTTAGCGTTAAGTTTAGGGTGAGGATTAGGTTGACGTTAAGGGTTAGGGGTAGTTTTAGGTTTATGATTAGTGTTAGGGTGAGGGTGAGGGTTAGGGTTATTTTTAGGCTTAGGTTTTGGGTTACAGTTACGGTGACAGTGAGGGTGAGGGTTAAGGTTAGCTATAGAGTTAGGGTTAGGTTGAGGCTTACTTTGAGGGTTAGGGTTAGGGTGAGGGTTAGGGTTAGGGTTAGGCTGAGGGTTAGCATAAGTTTTAGGATTAGGGTTAGGGTTAGGGTGAGGGCTAGGCTGAAGGTTAATGTGAGGGTTAGGTTTAGGGCTAGGGTTATTTTGAGGATTAGGTTTAGGTTGAGTGTGAGTGTGAGGGTTAGATTTAGTGTTTGGGTTAGGGTGAGGGGTAGGCTGAGGATTAGGCTTTGGCTAAGGGTTATGGTTAGTGTTAGTGTTAGGTTTAAGGTGATGGTTAGGGTTAGGTTTAGGGTTAGGCTTAGGGTTACGCTGAGGGTGAGGGTTTTGGTTAGTGTTAGGGTTTGGGTTAGGGTAAGGGTGAGGCTGAGGATTAGTGTTACTTTTAGGGTTAGGGTTAGGGTTAGGTTTAGGCTTGGGCTTAGGGTTAGCGTGAGGTTTAGGTTTAGATATAGGTTTAGCAGGAGGGCTAGGCTTAGGGTTAGGAATAGGGTTAGTGTTAGGGTTAGGATGAGGGTGAGGTTTAGGTTGAGGTTTAGGTTTAGGGTTAGGGTTAGGGTTAGTGTGAGAGTTAGGGTTAGTGTTAGGGTGAGGGTAAATTTAAGGGTGAGGGTTTGGTTTTGGCTGAGGGTTATGGTTAGGGTGAGGGTTAGGATTAGCTTTAGGGTTATTGTTAGGGTTAGGTTTAGGGTTACGATTACTGTGAGGGTGAGGGTGAGGGTTGGGGTTAGGGTTAGGATGAGGTTTAGTGTTTGGTTTAGGGTTAGAGTGAGGGTTAGGGTGAGGGTGTGATTTAGGGATAGAGTTAGGGTTAGGGTGAGGTTAGGTTGAGGTTTAGGGTTAGGGTTAGTGTTAGGGTTAGGGTGAGAGTTGGGGGGGTTAGGGTTAGGGTTATGTTTAGGGTTAGCATTAGGGTTAGGGTGTGGGTGCAGTTCAGTGTTAGAATTAGGGTTAAGGTGAGGCTCAGTGTGAGGGTTAGTTTTAGGATTATGTTAGGGTTACGGTGAGTTTTAGGGTGAGGATGAGGTTTAGGCCTAGGGTTAGGATTAGGATTAGGGTTAAGGTTAGGATGAGTGTGAGTGTTAGGGTTAGGGTTAGGGTTAGCCTTAGGTTTAGGCTGAGCGTGAGGGTGAGGGTGATGGTTAGGTTTAGTGTGAGGGTTAGCTTTACGGTTAGGGTGAGGTTTAGTGTTAGGTTTAGGGTTAGTGTGAGGGTGAGGTTTAGGGGTAGAGTTAGGTTTAGGGTGAGGGTGAGTGTGAGGGTTAGTGTTAGGGTTAATGTTAGACTTAGGTTTCGGCTGAGGCTGAGGGTGATTATTAGGTTAGGGTTAGGATGAGCTTTAGGTTTAGGGTTAGGTTTAGAATTAGAGTTAGGGTGAGAGTGAAGTTTAGGGTTAGAGTTAGGGTTCGTGTAAGGTTGAGGGTTAGGGTGAGGGTTAGGGTTAGGGTTAGGCTTAGGCTTAGGCTTAGTCCGAGCATGAGGGTGAGGGTTAGGGTTAATGTTAGGGTCATGGTTCGGGTTAGGGTTAGTGTTATTGATAGGGTTAGGGTTAGAGTTACGGTGAGGATGAGGGTGTGGGTGAGGGTTAGGTTTAGGGTTAGGGTGAGGGTTAGAGTTAGGACTATGTTTAGGGTGAGGGCTAGGGTGAGGTTGAGGATTAAGTTTAGGTTTAGGCTTATTCTTAGGGTTAGTCTGAGGGTGAGGTTGAGGGTCAGGTATAGGGTTAGGGTGATGGTTAGGGTTACGATTAGGGTGAGGGTTAGGATGAGGGTTAGAGTTAGGATGAGGGTTAGCGTAAGGGTGATGGTAAGTGTGAAGGTGATGATTAGGCTGAGGCCGAGGTTTAAGTTAAGGGTAAGTGTTAGATTTAGGGTGAGGGTTAGTGTAAGGGTTACAGTTATTGTTACGGTTAGGTTTAGGGTTACACTTACAGTGAGGGTGAGAGTTAGGGTTAGGTTTAAGGTGAGGTTTAGGGTTAGGGTTATGGTTATAGTTTGGGTTAGGTTTAGGATTAGTGTTAGGGTGAAGGCTAGGGTGAGGGTGAGTTTTAGGGTTAGGGTTAGGGTTAGGGTTAGGATTAGGGTTATGGTGAGGGTGAGTGTGTGGGTTAGGGTTATGGTTAGGGTTAGGCTTTGGGTTAGGCTCAGGGTGAGGTTGAGGGTGAGGGTTATGGTTAGGGTGATGGTTAGGGTTAGGGTTAGGTTGAGGGTGAGTGTGTGGGTTAGGGTGAGGTTTAGGATTAGGCTTAGGGTTAGGTTAAGGATGAAGTTAAGAGTGAGGGTTAGAGTTAGGGTGAGGGTTAGGTTTAAAGTTAGGCTGTGGGTTAGGATGAGGGTTAAGGTTAGGATTAGGGTTAGGGTGAAGACTAGGGTTAGGGTTAGGCTTAGGTTTAGGGTGAGGGTTAGGGTTATTGTTTGGGTTAGGGTGACAATGAGGGTGAGGATTAGCGTTAGGGTTAGGGCAATGGTTAGGCTTAAGTTTGGGGTTAGGTTTAGTATTTCGATTAGGGTTAGGTTTATGGTTAGGGATTGGGTCACGGTGAGTGTTAGGGTTAGTGCTATGGTTAGGGTTAGGGTTAGGCTGAGGGTGAGGTTGGGGTTGAGTTTTAGGTAAGGGTTAGGGTTAGGATTAGGGTTAGAGTTATGGTTAGGGTTATTGTTAGTGATATGGTATGGTTAGGGTGAAGTTTGCGGGAAGTGTGAGGCTCAGGGTTTGGGTTATGGTTATGGTTAGGGTTAGGATTAGGTTTAGGATTATTGTGAGTCTTATTTTTAAGGTTTGGTTTAGAGTTACAGTGAGGTTGAGGTTGAGGGTGAGGGTGAGGGTGAGGGTAGGGTGAGGTTTATGGTGAGGTTTATGGTTAGATTTAGGGTAGGGTGAGGGTAAGTTTTAGGGTTAGAGTTAGGGGTAGGTGGAGGGTTAGGGTGAGGGTTAGTGTTAGGTTTAGTATTAGGGTTTGGATGAGGGTGAGGGTTAGGTTGACGTTTAGGGATAAGGTTAGTGTTAGGGTGAGCGTTAGAGTTAGAGTTAGTTTTATTGTTAGTGTTAGGGTTAGAGTTACAGTGAGGGTGAGGGGGAGGGGGAGGGTTAGTGTTAGGTTTAGGGTGAGGTTTAGGGTTAGGGTTAGGATTAGGGTTAGGGTGAGGGTGAGGTTTAGGCTTAGATTTAGGGTTAGGGGGAGGGTTAGTTCATGTTCTAGGGTTAGGGTTAGTGTTAGGGTGAGGTTTTGGGTTAGGGTGAGGGTTATGGTGAGGGTGAGGTTTAGGATTAGGGTTAGAATTATTGTCAGGGATAGGTTTAGGTTTTCTGTTATGGTGAGGGTGAGGGTTAAGTTTAGGGTTAGGTTGAGGTTTAGTGTTCGGGTTAGGTTTATTGTTAGGTTTAGGCTGAGGGTGAGGTTTAGGGTAAGAGATAGGGTTAGAATGAGGGTTAGGTTGAAGGTTAGGGTTAGGGTTAGTGTTAGGGTTAGGGATAGGGTGAGATTTAGGGGGAGCGTTTGGGTTAGGGATAGGTTTAGGATTAGGGTTATGGTGAGGGTCAGTGTGTGTTTTAGCGTTAGGTTTAGGGTTAGGCTTAGGGTTAGGCTGAGGGTGAGGTTGAGGGTGAGGTTTAGGGTTAGGGTGAGAGTTAAGGTTAGGGTTAGGGGGAGGGTTAGGATGAGGGTTAGGGTTAAGATTAGGGTTAGGGTTAGAGTGAGGGCTAGGGTTAGGGTAAGGTTTAGGATTAGGTTTAGGTTGAGGTTTAGGGTTAGGTTTAGGGTTAGGGTTAGGGTGAGGTTGAGATTTAGGGTTAGAATTAGGGTTAGGATGAGGCTGAGGGTGAGGGTTAGGGTTAGGGTTAGGGTTAAGGTGAGAGTTATGGTGAGGGTGAGGCTTAGGGTTAGGTTTAGGATTAGGATTAGGCTTAACGTTATTCTGAGTGTAAGGGTTAGTGTTACAGTTACTGTTAGGCTTAATCTTAGGCTGAGGGTGAGGTTGAATTTGAGGGTTAGGGTTAGGGTGAGGGTTAGGGTTAGGGTTAGTGTGAGAGATAGGGTTCAGTTAAAGTTTAGGGTCAGGGTGAGGTTTAAGGTAAGGTTTACCCTGAGGGTGAGGGTTAGGCTTAGGTTTATTGTTAGGGTGAGGGTTAGTATGAGGGTTAGGGTTAGGATTAGGGTTAGGGTAAGTGCTAGGGTGAGGGAGAGGTTTAGGGTTAGGGTTACGGTGAGGTTTTGCTTAGGGTTAGGGTTAGTGTTAATGTGAGTTTGAGGTTTAGGGTTAGAGTTAGTGTTAGGGTGAGGCTGATTGTGAGGGTCAAGGTTAGGGTTAGTGTTAGATTTAGGGTGAGGGTGAGAGTGAGGGTTAAGCTTAGGGTTAGGATTAAGATTAGGGTAAGGTTTAGGTTGAGTGTGAGGCTTAGGGTTATGGTTAGGCTTAGGGTTATCCTGAGGGTGAGAGTGAGGGTTAGGGTTAGGATGTGTGTTAGGGTTCAGTTTAGGGTGAGTGTTAGGGTTTGGGTTAAGTTTAGGGTTAGCATGAGGGTTATTTTAGGGTTACCGTGAACATGAGGGTTAGGGTTAGGTTTAGGGTTAGGGTGAGGGTTAGGGTTAGGGTTAGGGTGAGGTTTAGGATGAGGATTAAGGTTAAGGTGAGGGCTAGGGTGAGGGTGAGGTTTAGGGTTAGTGTTAAGGTGAGGTTAAGTGTTAGGGTTAGGGTAAGGGTGAGGGTTTGGATGAGGTTTAGTGTTACAGTGAGGGTGAGGGTTAGGGCTCCGGTGATGGTTAGGGTTAGGATTATGGTTAGGGTGAGGGTGAGTGTTAGAAATAGGGTTAGGGTTAGGGTTAGCGTTAGGTTTAGAATTAGGTTTAGTGTTATTATTAGGGTTATGGATAGAGTTACACTGAGTGTAAGAATGAGGGTTAGGGTTAGGGTTAGGGTTAGGGAGAGGATTAGGGTTAGGGATAGGATTAGGGTTAAGGTGAGGGTGAGGCTTAGGTTTAGATTTAGGGTTAGGGGGAGGGTTAGTTCCTGGAAGGGTTAGGGTTAGTGTTAGGGTTAAGGTTAGGGTGAGGGTTCAGTTGAGGTTAAGGGTTAGGGTTAGGTTTAGGATTAGGGTTAGGGTGAGATTTTGGGGGAGGGTTAGGTTGAGGGATAGGGATAGGATTAGGGTTAGGGTGAGGGTGAGTGTTTGTGTTAGGGTTAGGTTTAGGGTTAGGCTTAGGGTTAGGCTGAGGTTGAGGTGGAGGGTGAGGTTTAGGTTTAAGGTTACGTTTAGGGTTAACGTTAGGGTGAGGGTGAGGTTTAGGGTTAGATTTATGGTTAGGTTGAGGGTGATTGTGAGCGTTGGGCTTAGGGTTAGTCTTAGAGTTAGGGATAGGGTGTGGGTTAGTGTGTGGGTGAGGGTTAGGCTTAGGTTTAAGATTAGGTTTAGGGTTTAGCTTAGGGTGAGTGTGAGGGTTAGGATTAGGCTTAGGCTTATGCTGAAGGTGAGCGTTAGGGTGAGGGTTAGGGTTAGGGTGAGGGTTAGGATTAGGTTTAGGGTGAGAGTTAGGGTTCGGGTTAAATTTAGGGTTAGGGTGAGGGTTAGGTTAAAGGTTACGGTGAGGGTGAGGGTTAGAGTTAGTTTTAGCGTTAGTGTTAGGGTTACGGTTAGGGTGATGGTGAGGGTGAGGGTTAGGGTTAGTGTTAGGGTGAGGGTTAGGATGAGGGTTAGGGTTAGGATTAGGGTTAGGGTGAGGGCTAGGTAGAGGGTGAGGTTTAGGGTTAGGGTTGTTGTGAGTTTTAGGATTAGGGTTATGGTTAGGTTTAGGGTGAGGGTGAGGTTTAGGGTTAGATTTAGGGTAAGGTTGAGGCTGATTGTGAGGGTTATGGTTAGGGTTAGTGTTAGAGTTAGGGTTAGGGTGAGGATTAGGGTGAGGGTGAGGGTTAGGCTTAAGGTTAGGGTTAGGATTTGGGTAAGGATTAGGACAAATGTGAGGGTTAGGGTTAGGTTTAGGCTTAGGGTTAGGCTGAGGATGAGGTTGAGGGTGAGGGTGAGGGTTAGGGTGAGGGTTAGGGTTAGGGTGAAGGTGAGAGTTAGGGTTCGGTTTAAGTTTAGGGTTTGGGTGAGGGTTAGGTTTAGGGTTATGGTGAGTGTGAGGGTTAGGTTTAGGTTGAGGGTTAGGATTAGGTTTAGGGTTATGGTGTGGGTTAGTGTTAGGTTTATGGATAGGAGGAGAGTTAGGTTTAGGGTTAGTGTTCCGGTGAGGGCTAGGGTGAGGCTGAGGGTTAGGGTTAGTGCTAGGGTGAGGTTTAGGGTTAGGTTTAGGATTAGGGTGAGGGTTTTGATGAGGGTTAAGGTTGTTTTGAGGGTGAGTGATAGGGTTATGGTTAGGATTACGGTTTTGGTGAGGGTGTGTGTTAGGATTAGGCTTAAGGTTAGGTTGAGGTTTAGGATTAGAGTTAGAGTTAATGTGAGGGTGAGGGTTAGGGTGTGGTTTAGGGTTAGGGGTAGGATTAGTGGTAGGGTGAGGGTGAGGTTTATGGTTAGATTTAGGGTTAGGGAGAGGCTTAGTTTGTGGTTTAGGTTTAGGGTTAGTTTTAGGGTTAAGGTTAAGGTGAGGGTTAGGTTGAGGTTAAGAATTAGGTGTAGTTTGAGGTTTAGGATTAGGGTTAGGGTGAGGGTGAGTGTGAGTGTTAGGGTTAGGCTTCGGCTTAGGGTTAGGCTGAGGGTGAGTGTGGGCGTGAGGATTAGTGTTAGGGTAATGGTTAGGTTTAGGGTTAGGGTGAGGTTTAGGATTAGATTTAGGGTTGGGGGAAGGTTTGTTAGTGGGTAAGGGTTAGGGTTAGGGTTAGGATTAGGG
Source organism: Dipodomys merriami (assembly GCF_024711535.1). Classification (NCBI taxonomy): domain Eukaryota; kingdom Metazoa; phylum Chordata; class Mammalia; order Rodentia; family Heteromyidae; genus Dipodomys; species Dipodomys merriami. Next base: position 2,077,891 of record NW_027202471.1, on the reverse strand, counting down.
TTAGGGTGAGGGTGAGTGTTAGGGTTAGGACTAGGCTTAGGCTTAGGTTTAAGGTTAGGCTGAGGGTGAGGGTGGGGGTGAGGATTAGATTTATGGTGTTGGTTAGTGTTAGGGTTAGGGTGAGGGTTAGGGTTTGGGTTAGTGTTAGCGTTAGGTTTAGGGTGAGGTTGAGGTTTCGGGTTAGAGTTATGGTAAGGGTGAGTTTAGGTTGAGGGTTTGGGTTAGGATTATTGTTATTTTTAGGGTTAGGGTGAGATTTTGGGGGAGGGTTAGGGTTAGGGATAGGGTTAGGTTTAGGGTTAGGGTGAGGGTAAGTGTGTGTGTTAGGGTTTGTTTTAGGGTTAGGCTTAGGGTTAGCCTGAGGTTGAGGTTGAGGGTGAGGGTTAGGGTTAGGGTTAGCCTAAGGGTAAGGTTTAGGGTTAGGGTGAGAGTTAGGGTTTGGGTTAAATTTAGGGTTAGAGTGAGGGTTAGGGTACGGGTTATGTGAGGGTGAGGGTTAAGGTTAGGTTAGGGTTAGGGTTAGGGTTAGGATTAGGTTTAGGTTGAGGGCTAGGGTGAGGGTGAGGTTTTGGGTTAGGGTTGTGTTGAGGTTTAGGATTAGGTTTATGGTTAGGTTTAGGGTGAGGGTGAGGGTTAGGGTTCGTTTTAGGGTTATGGTGAAGCTGATTGTGAGGGTTAGGGTTAGGGATAGTGTTAGATTTAGGCTTAGTGTAAGGGTTAGGGTGAGTGTGAGGGTTAGGCTTTGGGTTAGGATTAGTATTAGAGTAAGGTTTAGGGTGAGGGTTAGGGTTAGGGTTAGGCTTAGGTTTAATGTTAGTGTTAGGGTTAAGGTGATTGTTAGGGTTAGGCTTAGGGTTAGGCTTAGGGTTAGGTTGAGGGTGAGGGTTTGGTTTAGGGTTAGGGTTTGGGTTAGTGTGAGGGTGAGGCTGAGGATTAGGGTTACGTTTAGGGTTAGGTTTAGGGTTATGTTTAGGGTTAGGGTTAGGGTTAGCCTGAGGTTTAGGATTAGATGTAGAGATAGGGGGAGGGTTATGGTAAGGATTAGGAATAGGGTTAGTGTTAGGGTTAGGGTGAGGGGGAGGGTTAGGTTGAGGTTTAGGATTAGGGTTAGAGTTAGGGTTAGTGTGAGGGTTAGTGTTATGGGTAGGGTTAGTGTTAGGGTGAGGGTAAGTGTTAGGTTTAGGGTTTGGGTTAGGGTGATGTTTATGGTTAGGGTGAGGGTTAGTATTAGTTTTAGGTTAATGTTAGGGTTAGGTTTAGGGTTACGGTTGCTGTGAGGCTGAGTGTGAGGGTTAGGGTTAGGGTCAGGTTTAGTGTTTTGGTTAGGGTTATAGTGAGGGTTAGGGTGAGGGTGAGGTTTAGGGATAGAGTTAGGGTTAGGGTGAGGTTAGGTTGAGGTTTATGGTTTGGTTAGTGTTAGTGTCAGAGTTAGGGTGAGGGTTAGGGGGAGGGTTATGGTTAGGGTTGGTTTTAGGTTTAGTGTTAGGGTGAGGCTTAGGTTAGGGTGAAGGTTAGGGCTAGGGTTAAGATTAGGATTAGGGTTAGGCCTAGGGTGAGTGTGAGGATTCATGTTAGGGTTAGTGTTAGTCTTAGGTTTAAGCTGAGGGTGAGGATGAGGGTGGGGGTTAGGTTTAGGGAGAGGTTTAGGTTTAGGGTTAGGGTGAGTTTTAGTGTTAGGTTTAGGGTTAGAGTTAGGGTTAGGTTGAGGGTGAAGTTTAGAGGTAGAGTTAGATTTAGGGTGAGGGTGAGTGTGAGGGTTAGGGTTACGGTTAATGTTAGGCTTAGCTTTAGGCTAAGGGTGAGGGTGAGTGTTAGGTTTAGGGTTAGGATGAGGTTTAGGTTTAGGGTTAGGGTTAGAATTAGTGTTAGGGTGAGAGTGAGGTTTAGGATTAGAGTTAGGGTTAATGTTAGAGTTAGGGTTGGGTGAGTGTGACGGTTAGGGTTAGTGTAAGTGTGATGGTTCGCAATAGGTTTAGTGTTATTGATAGTGTTAGGGTTAGAGTTACAGTGAGGGTGAGGGTGCGCGAGCGGGTTAGGGTTAATTTTAGGGTGGGGTTTACGAGTAGGGTTAGGGTTAGGGTTAGGGTGAGAGTTAGGGTTAGTGTTCGGGTGAGGGTTAGGGTTAGGGTGAGGGTTAGGGTTAGGTTTAGGCTTAGGATTAGGATTAGTCTGAGGGTGAGGTTGAGAGTGAGGGATAGGGTTAGGTTGAGGGTTAGGGTTAAGCTTAGGGTGAGGATTAGGATGAGGGTTAGGGTTAGGGTGAGGTTTAGCGTGAGGGTGATGGTAAGTGGAAAGGTGAGGATTAGGCTGAGGCTGAGAGTTAAGAAAAGTGTAAGGGTGAAGGTTAGGGTGAGGGTTAGGGCAAGGGTTATGGTTTGGTTTAGGGTGAGGGTGAGGGTTAGATTGAGAATTAAGGTTAGGTTAGTGTGAGGGTTAGGGTGAGGGTTAGGGTTACAATTAGGGTTAGCTTGAGGGCTAAGGTGAGGGTGAGGGTTAGGATTAGGGTTAGTGTGAGGTTTAGGGTTAGGTTGAGTGTTAAGATTAGTGTGAGGGTTAGTGATAGGGTTAGACTTACTGTAAGGGTGAGGGTAAGTGTTAGGGTGAGGGTTATGATTAGGGTGAGGGTTAGAGTTAGTTTTAGGGTTATTGTTAGTGTTAGGGTTAGGTTTACCCTTACAGTGAGGGTGAGGGTTAGGGTTAGGTTTAGGGTGAGGTTTAGGGTTAGGGGTATGGTTAGAGTTTGGGTTAGAGTTAGGATTAGGGTTAAGGTGAAGGCTAGGGTGAGGGTGAGGGTTAGGGTTAGGTTTATGGTTAGGGTTAGGATTAGGTTTAGGCTGAGGGTGAGTTTGTGGGTTAGGGTTAGGTTTAGGGTTAGGCTTAGGGTTAGGCTAGGGGTGAGGTTGAGGGTGAGGGTTATGGTTAGTTTGAGGGTTAGGGTAATGGTTAGGTTAGGGTGAGTGGGTGGGTTAGGATTAGGTTTAGGGTTAGGCTTAGGGTAGGCTAACGGTGAGGTTAAGGGTGAGGGTTAGGATTAGGGTGAGGGTTAGGTTTAGGGTTAGGGTGAGGGTTAGGGTGAGGGTTAAATTTAGCATTAGGGTTAGAGTGAGGGCTAGGGTGAGGGTGAGGTTTAGGGTTAGGGTTAGGGTTAGAGTGAGGATGAGTTTTAGGTTTAGAGTTAGGTTTAGGGTGAGGGATACGGTTTAGTTTTAGGGTTAGGATTAGTGTTAGGGTTAGGGTTAGGGTGAGGGTTAGGGTTATGATGAGGGTTAGGTTTAGGTTGAGGGTTAGGTTTAGGGTTAGTGTAGAGTCAGGGTTAGGGTTAAGGTTGAGGGTTAGAATTAGGTTTACGGTTAGGTTGATGGTTAGGGTAAGGGTTAGGGTTATGGTTTGGATGAGGTTTAGGGTTACAATTAGGTTTATGGTGAGGGCTAGGGTGAGAGTGAGGGTTATTGTTAGGGTTAGGTTGAGGTTTAGGGTTAGGGTTAGAATTACGGTGAGGGTGAGGGTTAGGTTTAGGGTGAGGGTTAGGGTTAGGGTTAGGGTTAGGGTGAGGTTCAGTGTTAGGATTAGGGTTAGGGTTAGAGTTACAGTGAGGGTGAGGGTGAGGGTGAGAGTTAGGATCAGGTTTAGGGTGAGGTTTAGGGTTAGGGTTATGGTTAGGATGAGGGTGAGTTTTAGGGTTAGAGTTAGGGTTATGGGGAGGGTTAGGGTGAGCGTTAGGGTTAGGGTTAGGGTTAGGGTTGGGGTTAGTGTGAGGGTTAGGTTGAGGGTTAATGTTAGGGTTAGGGTTACATTTAGGATTAAGTTTACGGTAAGGGTGAGTGTGAGGGTTAGGGATAGGGTTCGGCTTAGGCTTAGGGTTATGCTGAGGGTATGGGTGTATATGAGGATTAGGTTTAGCAAGATGGTTAGGTTTATGGTTAAGTTAAGGGTTAGGATTGGCTTAGGGTTAGGATTAGGGTTAGGGTGAGGGCTACGGTGAGGGTGAGAGTTAGGATTAGTGTTAGGGTGAGGTTTAGGGTTAGGGTTAGGGTGAGGGTGAGGGTTAGGATGAGGGTTAATGTTAGAGTTAGGGTTACATTTATGATTAGGGTTACGTTTAGGATTAGTTTTACAGTAAGGGTGAGTGTGAGGGTTAGGGTTAGATTTGGCTTAGGCTTAGGATTATGCTGAGGTTATGGGTGTATATGAGGATTAGGTTTAGATAGATGGTTAGGTTTATGGTTAAGTTAAGCGTTAGAATGAGGCTTAGGGTTAGGATTAGGGTTAGGGTTAGGGTTAGGGTGAGGGTGAGGGTTAGGGTTAGGTTTAGGCTTAGGCTTAGTGTTAGGCTGAGGCTAAGGTTGAGGGTGAGGGTTAGGGTTAGGTTGATGGTTGGGGTTACTCTTAGGGTGAGGGTCAGGATAAGGATTACTGTTAGGGTGAGAGTTAGGGTGAGGGTGACAGTAAGGGTAAATTTGAGGGTTAGGGTGAGGGTGAGGGTTAGGGTAAGGGTGAGGGTTAGGTTTAGGCTGAAGGTGAGAGTTAGATTGAGGATTAGTGTTATGGTTAGTGTGAGGTTTAGGGTGAGGACGAGGGTTAGGGTTAGGGTGAGATTTAGGGTTAGGGTGATGGTTAGGTTTAGTGTGAGGGTTAGTGTTAGGGTTAGCATTAGTGTTAGGGTGAGGGTAAGTGTTAGGGTGAGGGTTAGGGTTAGGGTGAAGGTTATGTTTAGGATGAGGGTTAGGGTTAGGGTTAGGGTTATTTTTAGTGTTAGTGTTAGGGTTACGGTTACAGTGAGGGTGAGGGTGAGGGTGAGGGTTAGGGTTAGGATGAAGTTTAGGTTTAGGGTTAGGGTTAGTGTTAGGGTTAGGGTGAGGGTGAGGTTTAGGGTTAAAGTTAGTTTTAGTGTTATTGTTGGGGTTAGGGTGAGGTTTAGGGTTAGTTTTTGGCTTAGGCTTAGGCTTAGGACAAGCATGAGTGTGAGGGTTAGAGTTAGAGTGAGGGTTAGGGTTAGGGTGAAGGTTAGTGTTATTGTTAGGGTTAGTGTTAGGGTGAGGGTAAGTGTTAGGGTGAGTTTTAGGGTTAGGGTGTGGGTTATGTTTAGGGTGAGTGTTAGGGTTAGGGTTAGGGTTATTGTTAGGGTTAGGGTATCGGTTATGGGAACAGTGAGGGTCATGTTGAGGGTTAGGGTTAGGGTTAGGGTGAGGTTTAGGTTTAGGGTTAGGGTTAGAGTTAGGGTTAGGGTGAGAGTGAGGTTTAGGGTTAGAGTTAGGGTTAGTGTTTGTGTTAGGGTTAGGGTGAGGGTTACGGTTAGGTTTAGGCTTAGGCTTAGGCTTAGACTTAGGCCTAGCATGAAGGTGAGGATTAGGGTTAGGGTGAGGGTTAGGATGAGGTTTAGGGTTAGGAATAGGGTTAAGGTGAGGGCTCGGGTGAGGGTTAGAGTTACAGTGAGGGTGAGGGTTAGGATTCGGGTGAGGGTGAGGTTTAGTGTTAGGGGTAGGTTTAGGGTTAGGTTTTGGGTGAGGTTTATGGTTAGATTTAGGGTTAGGGAAAGGGTTAGTTCGTGGGTTAGGGTTAGGGTTAATATTAGGGTTAAGGTTAGGGTGAAGGTTAGGTTGAGGTTAAGTTTTAAGGGTAGGGTTAGGTTTCGGATTAGGGTTAGGGTGAGGGTGAGTGTGAGTGTTAGGGTTAGGGTTAGGCTTCCGCTTAGGGTTATGCTGAGGGTGAGTGTGGGCGTGAGTATTAGGGTTATGGTGATGGTTAGGTTTAGGCTTAGGGTGAGGGTTAGGCTGAGGTTTAGTGTTTGGATTAGGGTTAGGGTGAGGACTAGGGTGAGGATGAGGGTTAGGGTAAGGGTTAGGATTAGGCTTAGGGTTACGCTGAGCTTGAGGTTGAGGGTGAGGGTTAGGGTTAGGGTGATGGTTAGGTTTACTGTTAGGGTGAGTTTTAGGTTGAGGTTTAGGGTTAGGGTGAGGATGATGGTAAGGGTAAAGTTGAGGTTTAGGCTGAGAGTGAGGGTTAAGATAAGGGTGTGGGTTAGGGTTAAGTTTAGGGTTAGGGTAAGGGTTAGGGTTCTGGTTAGTGTGAGGTTTAGGGTGAGGATGAGGGTTAGGGTTAGGGTGAGGGTGAGGGTTAGAGTTAGGGTTAGGGTGAGGTTTAGGATTAGGGTGAGGGTTATGGTTAGGTGAGGGTTAGGCTTAGGTTTATTGTTAGGGTTAGGGTTAGGGTTATGTTTTCGGTGAGCGTGAAGGTTAGGGTTAGGTTGAGGGTTAGGTTTAGGGTGAGGGTGAGGGTTAGGGTTAGGGTGAGGGTTAGGATGAGGATTATTGTTAGGTTTAGGTTTAGGGTGAGGGCCAGGGCGAGGGTGAGGGTTCGGTTAGTGTTAAGGTGAGGTTTATGGTTAGGGTTAGAGTTAGGGTAAGGGTTTGAAAGAGCGTTAGGTTTACAGTGAGGGTGAAGTTTAGGGTTAGGGTGAGGGTTAGGGTTATTATTAGGTTTTGGGTGAGGGTGAATTTTAGGATTAGGGTTGTTGTTGGGTTAGGTTTAGTGTTAGGATTAGTGATATTGTTAGGGTTATGGTTAGAGTTACGGTGAGGTTGAGGGTGAGGGTTAAGTTTAGAGTGAGGTTTAGGGTTAGGGTTAGGATTAGGGTTAGGGTGAGGGTGAGGTTTAGGGTTAGATTCAGTGTTAAGGGGAGGGTTAGTTCGTGGGTTAGTGTTAGGGTTAGTGTTAGGGTTAAGGTTAGGGTGACAGTTAGGTTGAGGTTAAGGGTTAGGTTTATGGTTAGGTTTAGGATTAGGGTTAGGGTGAGGGTGAGTGTGAGGATTAGGGCTAGGGTTAGCATGAGGGTTAGGTTTAGGGTTAGGATTGGTGTTATTGTTCAGGTTATGGTTAGAGTTAAGTTGAGGGTGGGGGTGAGGGTCAGGGTGAATTTTAGAGTTAGGATGAGGTTTAGGTTTAGGGTTAGTGTGAGGGTGAGGTTTAGGGTTAGATTAGGGTTAGGGGGAGGGTTAGATCGTGGGTTAGTGTTAGGGTTATGGTTATGGGTGATAGTTATGTTGAAGTTAAGGGTTAGGTTTATGGTTAGGTTTAGGATTAGGGTTAGGCTGAGGGTGAATGTGAGGATTAGGGTTAGGGTTATGCTTAGGCTTCGGGTTAGGCTGAAGATGAGGGTGGGGTTGAGGTTTAGGGTTATTTTGATGGTTAGGTGTAGGGTTAGTGTGAGGGTTAGGGTTTGGGTTAGGGTTAGAGTTAGGTTTAGGGTGAGGGTGAGGTTTAGGGTTAGAGTTAGGGTTAGGGTGAGGGTTAGGTTGAAGTTTAGGTTTACGGTTACTGTTAGGGTTAGGGTTCAGGTGAGAGTTAGGGGGAGGTTTAGGGTTAGGGATAGGGTTAGGATTAGAGTTAGCGTGAGTGTGTGTGTGTGTATATAGGGTTAGGTTTAGGGTTAGGGTTAGGCTTAGGGTTAGGCTGAGGTTGAGGGTGAGATTGAGGTTTAGGGTTAGGGTGAGGGTTAGTGTTAGGGTTAGGTGTAGGGGCAGGTTTAGGTTTAGAGTTAGGGTTAGGGTGAGGCTGAGGGTGAGGGTTATGGTTAGGTTTAGTGTTAGGGTTAGGGTTAGGGGGAGCGTTAGGATTAGTTGTAGGGTTACGATTAGGGTTAGGGTGAGGGCTAGGCTGAGGGTTAATATGAGGGTTAGCTTTAGGGGTAGGGTTAGGTGTAGGATTAGGGTTAGGGTGAGGGTGTGTGTGAGGGTTAGGGTTAGCATTAGGCTTTGGTTTACGGTGAGGGTTAGGGTTAGGGTTTGGTTTAGGGTGAGGGTGAGGCTGAGGATTAGGGTTAGGTTTAGTGTTAAGGTTAGGGATAGGGTTAGGGTTAAGGTGATGGTTAGGGTTAGGGTTAGAGTTAAGCTTAGGTTTAGGCTGAGCTTGAGTGTGTGGTTTGGGGTTAGGCTTACTGTTAGGGTTAGGGTTAGGGTTAGGTTTAGTTTTAGGCTTAGGCTTAGGGTTAGGGTTTGCGTGAGGTTTAGGGTTAGATATAGGGTTAGGGGGAGTGTTAGGTTAAAGTATAGGAATATGGCTAGTTTTAGGTTTAGGGTGGGGGTGAGGGTTAGATGAGGTTTACGGTTAGAGTTAGGGTTAGGGTTAGTGGGAGGGTAAGTGTTAGGGTTAGAGTTAGTGTTAGGGTGAGGGTAAGTGTTGGGGTGAGGGTTTGGGTTAGGGTGACGGTTATGGTTAGGGTGAGGGTTAGGATTAGCTTTAGGGTGATTGTTAGGGTCAGGTTTAGGGTTACGGTTACTGTGAGGGTGAGTGTGAGGGTTAGGGTTAGTGTTAGGGTGAGGTTTAGTGTTCGGGTTAGTGTTAAAGTGAGGGTTAGGGTGAGGGTGAGGTTTCCGTTAGAGTTAGGGTTAGGGTGAGTGTTAGGTTGAGGGTTAGGTTTAGTGTTCGTGTTAAGGTTAGGGTTAGGGCAAGAGTTAAGGGGAGGTTTAGGGTTAGGGTTATGGTTAGGATTAGTGATAGGGTGAGGGTGAGTGTGTGTTAGGGATAAGTTTATGGTGAGGCTTAGGGTTAGGCTGAGGCTAAGGGTGAGGTTGAGGTTTAGGGTTAGAGTGAGGGTTAGGGTTAGGGTTAGGGTGAGGTGTAGTGTTAGGGTTAGGTTTAGAGTTAGGGTTAGGTTGAGGGTGAGGTTTAGGGGTAGAGTTAGGGTCAGGGTGAGAGTTAGGGTTAGGTTTAGGTTTAGGGTTAGGTTTAGGGTTGAGTTGAGTGTAAGGGTAAACATAAGGGTTAGGCTGACTGTGAGAGTTACGGTAATGTTGATGGTTAGGTTTAGAATAAGTTTTAGGGTTAGGGGTAGGTTGAGGGTGAGTGTTAGTTTAAGGAATAGTGTTAGGGTTAGGGTGAGGTTTAGAGTGAGGATGAGGGTTAGGGTTAGGTTGAGGGCTGGAGTGAAGGTGAGGGTTAGGGTTAGGCTTAGGCTTAGGGTTAGGCTGAGGATGAGGGTGGGGGTGAGGATTACGGTTAGGGTTAGGGTTAGGGTTATTTTTAGTGTTATGGTTAGGGTTAAGTTTGAGGTTAGGGTGAGGTTGAGGGTGGGGATAGGATTACGGTTAGAGTGATGGTTAGGGTTAGGGTTAGTGTTATTGTTAGGGTTAGGGTTAGAGTTAAGGTGAGGTTGAGGGTGCAGTTGAGGATTAGGGTTAGGGTTAGGGAGGGGTTTAGGGCTAGGGAGAGGGTTAGGGTGAGGGTGAGGTTTACAGTTAGATATAGGGTTAGGGGGAGAGTGACGGTGAGGTTTAGTGTTGGGGTTAGTGTTAGGGTTAGGGTTAGGGTTAGGGTTAGGGTTACGTTGAAGTTTAGGGTTAGGGTTAGTGTGAGGGTTAGTTTTAGGGTTACGGTTAGTGTTAGTGTGAGGGTAAGTGTTAGGTGAGGGTTTGGGTTAGGGTTAGGATTATGGTTAGAGTGAGGGTTAGGATTATGCTTAGGGTAATTGTTAGGGTTAGGTTTAGGGTTAAGGTTAAGGTGAGGGTGAGGGTGAGGGTTAGGTTTAGGGTTAGGGTGAGGTTTAGGGTTTCAGTTAGGGTTAGATTTACATTTAGGGTGAGGGTGAGGTTTAGGATTAGGGTTAGGGTTAGTGTGAGGGTTAGGTTGAGGGTTAGGGTTAGGGTTAGTGTTAGGGTTATGGTTAGGGTGATGGGGGAGGCTTAGGTTTAGGGTTAGGTTTAGGGTTAGGATTAGGGTAAACTTGAAGGTGATTGTTTGTGTGTTAGGGTTAGGTTTAGGGTTAGGCTTACAGTTAGGCTGAGGGTGAGGTTTAACGTGAGGAATAGGGTTAGGGTGAGGGTTAGGGTTAGGGTTAAGGGGAGGGTTAGAATGAGGGTTAGGATTAGGATTAGGGTTAGGGTGAGGGCTAGGTTGAGGGTGAGGTTTAGTGTTAGGTTTAGGATGAGGTTTAGGGTTAGGGTTAGGGTTAGGATGAGGGTGATGTTTAGGGTTAGAGTTATGATTAGGATGAGGCTGAGGGTGAGGGTTAGGGTTAGGGTTAGTGTTAGGGTTAGGGTTAAGGTGAGGGTTAGGGTGAGGTTGAGGTTTAGGGTGAGGGTTAGTATTAGGTTTAAGTTTAGGGTTAGGGTGAGTTTTAGTGTTAGGTTTAGGGTTAGGGTAAGGGTAACGTTTAGGGTTAGTGTTAGGGTTAGGCTTACGGTTAAGCTGAGGGTGAGGGTGAGGGTGAGGGTTAGGGTGAGGGTTAGGGTTAGGGTTAGGGTGATAGTTCGGGTTCGGGATAAGTTTAGGGTTAGGGTGATGGTTAGGGTAAGGGTTATGGTGAGGGTAACAGTTAGGGTGAGTGTGAGGTTTAGGGTTCGGGTTAGGGTTAGGGTCTGGGCTAGGATGAAGTTGAGAGTTAAGCTCAGGGTTAGGGTGAGGTTTAGGTTTAGGGTGATGGTTAGCGTTGGTGTGCGGGTTATTTTTAGGTTTAATGTTTGTTTTAAGGTGAGATTAAGTGTTAGGGTAAGGTTTAGGTTTAGGGTGAGGTTTACAATTAGGGTTAGGGTTAGGGTGAGGGTGAGGGTGATGTTAAGGTTTAGAGTTAGGGTTAGGGTGAGGGTTAGGGTTAGGGTTAGAGTTAGTGTTAGGGTGAGATTTAGGGTGGGGGTGAGGATTGGAGTAAGGGTTAAGATTAGGATTAGGGGTAAGTTGAGGTGAGTGTTATGGTTAGGGTTAGGGTTACGATTAGCTTAGAGTGAGGGTGAGGATGAGGGTTATGGTTAGGGTGAGTGTTGGGGTTAGGGTTAGAGTGAGGGTTATGGTGAGGGTTAAGCTTAGGCTTAGTGTTTGGTATGGGCTATGTTGTGGGTGTGGGTTAGGGTTAGGGTTAGGGTGAGCGTTAGGCTGGGGGTTAGGGTTAGTATTAGGGTTTGGGTTGGGGTTAGGTTTAGTCTTAATGTTAGGTAGAGGGTGACCGTGAGGGTGAGGTTTAGGGTTAGGGTGAGGGTGAGGTTTAGGGTTAGAGTTAGCGTTCGGGTGAGGGTTAGTGTGAGAGTTAGGGTTAGGGATAGGGTTAGGGTTAGGGTTAGTTTGAGGGTGATTGTGAGGGTCAGGTTTCGTCTTAGGCTTAGGCTTAGGCGTAGGCCGATCGTGAAGGTGAGGGTGAGGTTTAGGGTTAGAATTAGTGTTATGGTGAAGGCTAGAGTGAGTATGAGGGTTAGGATTAGCATTTGGGTGAGATTTAGGGTTAGGGTTACAGTGAGGGTTAGGGTTAGGGTTAGGGTTATGGTGAGAGTTTGGGTTAGGGTTAGGGTTAGGGTGAGGGTCAGGGTTAGGGTTAGGGTTAGTGTAATAGTTAGGGTTAGGGTTAGAGTTACAGTGAGGGTGAGGGTGAGGGTTATGATCAGGTTTGGGTTAAGTTTAGGGTAAGGGTTATGGTTAGGGTGAGGGTGAGGTTTAGGGTTAGAATTAGGGGTTCGGGGAGGGTTAGGATTAGGGTTAGTGTTAGGCTTGGGGTTAGGGTGAGGGTTCGTTTGAGGATTAATATTAGGGTTAGGGTTAGGTTTAGGATTAGGTTTACGGTGAGGATATCTGTGAGGGTTAGTGTTAGGTTTCGTTTAGGTTTAGGGTTAGGCTGAGTGTATGGGTGGGGATGAGGATTAGATTTAGAATGATGGTTAGGTTTCTGGTTAGGTTAAGCGTTAGGATGAGGGTTAGGGTTAGAATTAGGGTTAGGATGAGGGCTAGGGTGAGGTTGAGGGTTAGGGTTAGGGTTAGGCTTATGCTTCGGATTAGGCTGAGGCTGAGGGTGAGGGTGATGGTTAGGTTTAGGGTGATGGTTGGGGTTACCTTTAGGGTGAGTGTTAGAACGAGGATTAGGGTTATGGTGAGGGTTAGTGCGAGGGTGACGGTAAGGATAAAGTTGAGGTTTAGGCTGAGGGTGAGGGTTACGGTCAGGGTGAGGCTTAGGGTTAGGGTGAGGGTGAAGGTTAGATTGAGGATTAGTGTTGATGTTAGTGTGATGTTTAGGGTGAGGATGAGGGTTAGGGTTAGGTTGAGGTCTAGGTTGAGGTTGAGGGTTAGGGTTATGTTTAGGGTTAGGGTTAGTGTTAGGGTTAGGGTTAGGGTGAGGTTTAGGGTGAGGGTGAGGCTAGGGTTAAGGTTAGGATTGGGACTAGTGTTAAGGTGAGGGTGAGTGTGAGGTTTAGGGTTAGGGTTAGGGTTAGGATTAGAGTTAGGATGAGGTCTAGCATGAGGGTGAGGGTTAGTGTTAGGGTTAGGTGAGGTTTAGAGTTAGAATTAAGTTTAGGGATAGGGTGAGTGTTAGCATTAGGGTTATGGTAAGGGTGAGGGTTAGGGTTATGTTGAGGGTTAGGATTAGGGCTAGGTTTAATGTGAGTGTTAGGGTTAGGGTGAGGGTTAGCATGAGGGTTAGGGTTAGGATTAGGTTTAGGATGAGGGATAGGGTGAGGGTGAGGGTTAGGTTTATACTTAGGGTGAGGTTTAGGGTTTGGGTTAGGTTTAGGGTTAGGGTGAGGGTTATGGTTAGGTTATGGTGAGGGTTAGGGTTAGGGTTAGGTTGAGGGTTAGAATTAGGTTTAGGGTTAGGTTGAGGGTTAGGGTTACGGTTAGGGTGAGGGTTAGGATGAGGGTTAGGGTTACAATTAGGGTTAGGGTGAGGTCTAGGGTGAGGATGAGGGTTAGTATTAGGGTTAGGGTTAGGGGTAAGGTTAGGGTGAGGGTTAGCGTTCATGTTTCGGTGAGGGTGAGGGTTAGGTTTAGGTTAGTATTAGGTTAGTATTAGGTTTAGGGTTAGGGGTAGGGTTAGGGTGAGGGTTAGGGTTCATGTTTCGGTGAGGGTGAGTGTTAGGTTTGGGGTGAGGGTTAGGGTGAGGACTAAGGTGAGGGTGAGGGTTAGGGTTAGGGATAGCATTAGGGTGAGGGTTATGTTTAGGTTTAGGGTTAGGTTTAGGGTTAGGATTAAGGTTAAGGTGAGGCTGAGTGTGAGGGTTAGGCTGAGGGTTAGGCTTAGGCTTAGGGTTAGGCTGAGGGTGAGTGTAGGGATGAGTGATGGTTCTGGTTAAGGTTAGGTTGAGGGTTAGGATGAGGGTTAGGGTTAGGATTAGTGTTAGGACGAGGGCTAGGGTGAGTGTTAGTGTCGGGGTTAGGTTTAGGCTTAGGGTTAGGCTGAGGCTGAGGCTGAATTTGAAAGTGAAGGTTAGGTTTAGGTTGATGTTTAGGGTTAAGGTTAGGGTGAGGGATAGGATGAGGATTATGGTTTAGGGTGAGGGTTGGGATGAGGGTGACTGTAAGAGAAAAGGTGAGGTTAGGCTGAGGGTGAGGGTTATGGTAAGGGTGAGGTTTCGGGTTAGGGTGATGGTGAGGGTTAGATTGAGGATTAGTGTTAGGGTTAGTGTGAGGTTTAGGGTGAGGATGAGGGTTAGGGTTAGGGTGAGGGCAAGGGTGAAGTTGAGGATTAGGGTTAGGGTTAGGGTGTGGTTTAGGTTTAGGGTGATGGTTAGCGTTAGTGTGAGGGTTAGGGTTAGGGTTGGTGTTAGTTTTAAGCTGAGGGTAAGTGTTAAGGTAAGGTTTAGGTTTAGGGTGAGGTTTAGGATTAGGGTTAGGGTTAGGATTAGTTTGAGGGTGAGGGTTAGGGTGGAATTTAGTGTGGGGGTGAGGTTGCGAGTTAGGGTTAGGATTAGGATTAGGGTTAAGGTAAGGGTGAGTGTTACGGTTAGGGTTAGGGATAGGATTAGATTTAGGGTGAGGGTGAGGGTGAGGTTATGGTTAGGGTGAGCGTTGGGGTTAGTGTTAGAGTGAGGGTTAGGGTGAGGGTTAGGCTTTGGCTTAGGGTTTGGTATAGGCTATGGTGAGGGTGAGGGTTAGGGTTAGGGTTAGGGTGAGCGTTAGGGTACGGGTTAGGGTTAGTATTAGGGTTAGGGTTGGGGTTAGGGTTAGGCTTAATGTTAGGCAGAGGTTGAGGGTGAGGGTGAGGTTTAGGTTTAGGTTGAGGGTGAGGTTTAGGGTTAGAGTTAGTGTTCGTGTGAGGGTTAGGGTTAGGTTTAGGCTTCCGTTTAGGGTTAGGGTGAGGGTGAGTGTGAGGGTCAGGGTTAGTCTTAGGCTTAGGCTTATGCTTAGGCCGAGCGTGAAGGTGAGGGTGAGGTTTAGGGTTAGCATTAGGTTTAGGGTGAGGGCTAGAGTGAGGATGAGGGTTAAGGCCAGCGTTAGGATGAGGTTTAGGGTTAGGGTTACGGTGATAGTGAGGGTTAGGGTTACGGTTAGGGTTAAGGTGAGGGTTTGGGTTAGGGTTAATGTTAGGGTGAGGGTCAGGGTTAGGGTTAGGGTTAGTGTAATAGTTAGGGTTAGGGTTAGAGTTACAGTGAGGGTGAGGGTGAAGGTGAGGTTTAGGATAAGAGTTAGGGTGAGGTTTAGGGATAGGGTTATGGTTAGGGTGAAGGTGAGGTTTAGGGTAAGTTTTAGGCTTTGGGGGAGGGTTAGGGTGAGGGTTAGAATTCGGGTTAGTGTTAGGCTTGGGGTTAGGTTGAGGGTTAAGTTGAGGTTTAAAATTATGGATAGGGTTAGTTTTAGGATTAGGTTTACGGTGAAGGTGAGTGTGAGGGTTAGGGTTAGGGTTCGTTTAGGCTTAGGGTTAGGCTGAGTGTATGGGTGGGGATGAGGATTAGGTTTAGAATGATGGTTAGGGTTCTGGTTAGGTTAAGGGTTAGTATGAGGGTTAGGGTTAGAATTAAGGTTAAGGTGAGGGCTAGGGTGAGGGCTAGGGTAAGGGTGAGGTTTAGGGTGAGGATGAGGGTTAGGGTTAAGTTGAGTGTTAGTTTGAGGGTGAGGGTGAGTGTTACGGTTAGGTTTAGGTTGAGGGTGAGGATGAGGTTTAGGGTTAAAGTTAGGGTTAAGGTGAGGGATAGGGTTTAGGTTTACGGTTAGGATTAGTGTTAGGGTTAGGGTTAGGGTGAGGTTTAGGGCTGGAGTTAGGGTTAGTTTTAGGGTTAGGGATAGGATGAGGGTTAGGGTTAGGCTTAGGCTTTGTCTTAGGCTTAGGCTTATGCCCAGCATGAGGGTGAGGATTAGGGTTAGGATTAGGGTGAGGGTTAGGTTTAGGGTTACAGTGTGGTCAGGTTTAGGGTTAGGTTGAGGGTAAGAATTAGGTTTAGGGTTAGGTTGATGGTTAGGGTTAGGGTTAGGGTTAGGGTGAGAGTTGGGATGAGGGTTAGGGTTACAATTAGGTTTAGTGTGAGGGCTACGGTGAGGGTGAATGTTATTGTTAGGGTTAGGGTGAGGTTTAGGGTTAGGGTTAGGGTTAGGGTTACGTTGAGGGTGAAGGTTAGGGTTAGGGTGAGGGTTAGGTTTAGGTTTAGGGTGAGGGTGAGGGTTAGGATTAGCTTTAGGGTTAGAGTTACAGTGAGGGTGAGGGTGAGGCTGAGGGTTAGGATCAGGTTTAGGGTGAGGTTTAGGTTTAGGGTTATGGTTAGTGTGAGGGTGAGGTTTAGGGTTAGAGTTAGTGTTAGGTTGAGGGTTAGGGTGAAGGTTGGGTTGAGGTTTAATGTTAGGGTTAGGGTTACCTTTAGGATTAGGTTTACGATGAGGGTGAGTGTGAGGGTTAGGGTTCAGCTTAGGCTTAGGATTAGGCTGAGAGTATGGGTGGGGGATGAGGATTAGGTTTAGAATGTTGGTTAGATTTATGGTTAGGTTAAGGTTAGGATGAGGTTTACGGTTCGAATTAGGGATCTGGTGAGGGCTAGGGTGAGGGTGAGGGTAAGGTTAGCTTTAGTCTTAGGCTTACGGTTAGGCTGAGGCTGAGGGTGAGGGTGAGGGTTAGGGTTAGAGAGAGGTTTAGGGTGAGGGTGATGGTAAGTGTAAAGGTGAGGGTTAGGCTGAGGGTGAGGGTTAGGATTAGGGTGAGGATGAGGGTTAAATTGAGGATTAGGGTTAGGGTTAGTTTGAGATTTAGGGTGAGGATTAGGGTTAGGGTTAGGGTGAGGTTTAGGGTTAGGTTGATGGTTAGGGTTAGTGTGAGGGTTAGTGTTAGGGTTAGGGTTAGTGTTAGGGTGAGGGTAAGTGTTAGGGTGAGGGTTAGTGTTAGGGTCAAGGTTATGGTTAGGATGAGGGTTAGGGTTAGGGATAGGGTTATTGTTAGGGTTAGGGTTAGGCTTACGGTTACAGTGAGGGTGAGGGTGAGATGAAGAGTTAGGGTTAGGGTGAGGTTTACCTTTAGGTTTAGGGTTAGAGTTAGGGTTAGGGTTGAGGTGAGGTTTAGGGTTAGAGTTAGGTTTAGTGTTATTGTTGGGGTTAGGGTGAGGTTTAGGGTTAGTTTTAGGCTTAGGTTTAGGCTGAGCATGAGGGTGTGGGTTAGGGTTAGGGTTAGGGTGGCTTTTAGGGTTAGGGTTAGAGTGAAGGTGAGGTTGAGGGTTAAGGTTAGTGTTTGTGTTAAGGATAGGGTTAGAGTGAGAGTTAAAAGAGGGTTAGGATTAGGGTTAGGGTTAGGATTAGTGGTAAGGTGAGGGTGAGTGTGTGTGTTAGGGATAGGTTTATGGTTAGGCTTAGGATTAGGGTTACGGTTAAGGTTTAGGGTTAGGGTGAGGGTTAGGGTTAGGGTGAGGTTTAGTGTTAGGGTTAGGGTTAGAGTTAGGGTTAGGTTGAGGGTTAGGTTTAGGGGTAGAGTTAGGGTTAGGGTGAGGGTTAGGGTTATGGTTAGGGTGAGGGTTAGGGAGAGGGTTATGGTTACGGTGAGGGTTAGGTTGGGGGTGAAGGTAAGGGTAAACGTGAGAGGTGAGAGTTACGGTAATGGTGAGGGTTAGGTTTAGGGTGAGTGTTAGGGGTAGGGGTAGGGTGAGGGTGAGGGTTAGATTGAGGATTAGTGTTAGGGTTAGGGTGAGATTTAAGGTGAGGAGGAGGGTTAGGGTTAGGTTGAGGGCTAGGGTGAAGGTGAGGGTTAGAGTTAGGGTTAGGGTCAGGTTTAAGGTTGGGGTGATGGTTAGGGTTAGTTTGAGGGTTATCCAGTCTTAGGGTAGGTGTTAGGGTGAGGGTAAGTGTTAGGGTGAGGGTTAGGTTTAGGGTGAGTATTATGTTTATTGTGAGGGTTAGGGTTAGGGTTAGGGTTATTGTTAAGTTTAGGGTATCGGTTATGGTCACGGTGAGGGTCAGGGTGAGGTTTAGGTTTAGGGTTAGGGATAGAGTTAGGGTTCAGGTGAGAGTGAGATTTAGGAATGGAGTTAGAGTTAGTGTTTGGGTTAGGGTTAGGGTGAGGGTTACGGTTAGTGTGAGGCTTAGGCTTAGGCTTAGGCTTAGGCCTAGCATGAGGGTGAGGGTTAGGGTTAGGGTTAGGGTGAGGGTTAGGATAAGGTTTAGGGTTAGGAATAGGGTTACGGTGAGAGCTAGGGTGAGGGTTAGAGTTACAGTGAGGGTCAGGGTTAGGGTGAGGGTGAGGGTGAGGTTTGGTGTTAGGGGTAGGGTTAGGGTTAGGGTTAGTGTGAAGTTTATGGTTAGATTTAGGGTTACTTAGAGGGTTAATTCGTGGGTTAGAGTTAGGGTTAATATTAGGGTTCAGATTAGGGTGAGGGTTAGGTTGAGGTTAAGTGTTAGGGGTAGTATTAGGATTTGGATTAGGGTTAGGTTGAGGGTGAGTGAGAGTGTTAGGGTTAGGGTTAGGCTTCGGCTTAGGGTTAGGCTGAGGGTGAGTGTGGGCGTGAGGATTAGGGTTGGTGATTGTTAGGTTTAGGCTTAGGGTGAGGGTTAGGATGAGGCTTAGGGTTAGGATTTAGGGTTAGGGTGAGGGCTTCGGGAGAGGGTGAGGTTTAGGGTAAGGGTTAGGCTTAGGCTTAGGGTTCGGCTGAGCTTGAGGGTGAGGGTGAGTGTTAGGTTTAGGCTGATGGTTAGGTTTACTGTTAGGGTGAGTTTTAGTATGAGGTTTAGGTTTAGGGGGAGGGTTAGGGTGAGGATGATGGTAAGGGTAAAGTTGAGGTTTCGTCTGAAGGTGAGGGTTAAGATAAGGGTGTGGTTTAGGGTTAAATTGAGGGTTAAAGTAAGGGTTAGGTTTCGGATTAGGGTGAGGGTTAGATTAAGGATTATTGTTCGGGTTAGTGTGAGGTTTAGGGGGAAGATGAGGGTGAGGGTTAGGGTGTGGGTGAGGGTTAGAATTAGGGTTAGGGTGAGTGTGATGGTAAGCCTAAATGTGAGGATTAGGCTAAGGCTGAGTGTTAAGATATGGGTGAGGGTAAGTGTTAGGGTGAGGGTTAGGGTTAGGGTGAGTGTTAAGTTTAGGGTGAGGGTTAGAGTTAGGGTTACGGTTATTGGTAGAGTTAGGGTTAGGGTTACCCTTATAGTGAGGTTGAGGGCTAGTGTTAGGTTTAGGGTGAGGTTTAGGGTTAGGGTTATGGTTAGAGTTTGGGTTAGGATTAGGATTAGGGTTAGGGTGAAGGCTAAGGTGAGGGTGAGGGTTAGGGTTAGGGTTAGTTTTAGGTTTAGGTTTAGAGTGAGGTTGAGTGTGTGGGTTAGGGTTAGGTTTAGGGTTAGGCTTAGGGTTAGGCTAAGGGTGAGGTTGAGGGTGGGGGTTAGGGTTAGGGTGAGGGTTAGGTTTAGGGTTAGGGTGAGTGTTAGGATTAGGGTTAAGGTTAGCATTAGGGTTAGGTTGAGGGCTAGGGTGAGGGTGAGGTTTAGGGTTAGGGTTAGAGTGAGGGTGAGGTTTAGGGTTAGAGTTAGGGTTAGGGTGAGGAATAGGGTGAGGTTTAGGGTTAGGGTTAGTTTTAGGGCTAGGGTTAGGGTGAGGGTTAGGGTTTGGATGAGGGTTAACGTTACAATTAAGTTTTGGGTGTGCTCTAGAGTGAGGGTGAGTGTTATTGTTAGGGTTAGGGTGAGGTTTAGGGTTAGGGTTAGGGTTAGGTTTACGGTGAGGGAGAGGGTTAGAGTTAGGGTGAGTGTTAGTGTTAGGGTTAGGGTGAGGGTGAAGGTTAGGATTAGGGTTATGGTTAGAGTTACTGTGAGAGTGAGGGTGAGGGTGAGGGTTAGGATCAGGTTTACGATGAGGTTTAGGGATAGGGTTATTGTTAGGGTGAGGGTGAGGTTTAGGGTTAGAGTTCTTGTTAGGGGGAGGGTTAGTGTGAGCGATAGGGTTAGGATCAGTGTTAGTATTAGGGTTAGGGTGAGGGTTAAGTTGAGGTTTAATGTTAGGGTTAGCGTTACGTTTAGGATTAGGTTTATGGTGAGGGTGAGTGTGATGGCTAGGGTTAGGGTTCAGCTTAGGCTTAGAGTTTTGCTGAAGGTATGGTATGGGGATGAGGACTAGGTATAGAAAGTTGGTTAGGTTTATGGTTAGGTTAAGGGTAAGGATGAGGGTTAGGGTTAAGATTAGTGTTCGGGTGAGGGTGAGGGTTAGGGTTAGGTTTAGGCTTAGGCTTGGTGTTAGGCTGAGGCTGAGGGTGAGGGTGAGGGTTAGGGTTAGGGTGATGTTTGGGGTTACCATTAGGGTGAGGGTTAGGATGAGGATTAGGGTTAGTGTGAAGGTTACGGTGAGGGTTAGGTTGAGGGTGACGGTAAGGGTAAAGGTGAGGGTTAGGCTGAGGGTGAGGTTTACGGTAAGGGTGAGTGTTAGGGTTAGGGTGAGGGTGAGGTTGAGATTGAGGATTACTGTCAGAGTTAGTGTGAGGTTTAGGGTGAGGATGAGGGTTAGCGGTAGGTTGAGGGCTAGGTTGAGGGTGAGGGTTAGGATCAGGGTGAGGTTTAGGATTAGTGTGATGGTTAGGGTTAGTGTGAGTGTTAGTGTTAGGGTTAGGGTTAGTGTTAGGGTTAGGGTAAATGTTAGGGTGAGGGGTATTGTTATGGTGAAATTTATGGTTAGGATGAAGGTTATGGTTATGGTTAAGGTTATTGTTAGGGTTAGGGTTAGGGTTATGTTTACGGTGAGGGTGAGGGTGAGGGTGAGGGTTAGGGTTAGGGTGAGGTTTAGGTTTAGGGTTAGGGTTAGAGTTAGGGTTTAGGTGAGGTTGAAGTTTAGGATTAGAGTTAGGTTTAGTGTTATTGTTGGGGTTAGGGTGAGGTTTAGGTTTAGTTTTAGGCTTAGGCTTAGGGTTAGTCTTAGGCCGAGCAAAGGGTGAGGGTTAGCTTTAGGGTTAGGGTGGGGTTTGGGGTTAGGGTTAGGGTGAGGGTGAGGTTGAGGGTTCGATATAGGGTTAGGGTGAGGGTTAGAGGGAGGGTTAGGGTTAGTGTTAGGGTGACGGTAAATGTTAGGGTGAGGGTTAGGAATAGAGTTAGGGTTATTCTTAGGTTTAGGTTTATGGTTATGGTTACGGTGAGGGTGAGGATGAGGGTTAGGGTTAGGGTTAGGGTGAGTTTTAGGTTTTGTGTTAGCTTTAGAGTTAGGTTTAGGGTGAGGGTGAGGTTTCAGTTAGAGTTAGGGTTAGGGTGAGGGTTAGGTTGAGGGTTAGGGTTAATGTTCATGTTAAGGTTTGGGTTAGGGTGAGAGTTAAGGGGAGGTTTAGGGTTTGGGTTAGGGTTAGGATTAGTCTTAGGGTGAGTGTGAGTGTGTGTGTTTGGGATATGTTTATGGTGAGGCTTAGGGTTAGGCTGAGGCTGAGGGTGAGGGAGAGGTTTAGGGTTAGGGTTAGGGTTAGGGTGAGTTTTAGTGTTAGGGTTAGGGTTAGAGTTAGGGTTAGGTTGAGGGTGAGATTTAGGGGTAGAGTTAGGGTTAGGGTGAGGAATAGGTTGAGGGTGACGTTTAGGGTGAGGGTTAGGGTGGGGGTGACGGTAAGGGTAAACATGAGGTTTAGGTTGAGTGCAAGATTTACGGTAATGGTGAAGGTTACGGTTAGGGTGAGTGTTAGGGTTAGGGGTAGGGTGAGGGTGAGGGTTAGATTGAGTATTAGTGTTAGGGTTAGGGTGAGGTTTAGAGTGAGGATGAGTGTTAGGGTTAGGTTAGAGGGCTGTGGTGAAGGTGAGGATTAGGGTTAGGGTTAGGCTTAGGCTTAGGTTTAGGCTGAGGATGAGTATGGGGGTGAGGATTACGGTTACGGTTAGGGTTATTGTTAGTGTTATGGTTAGGGTTAAGTTTGAGGTGAGGGTGAGGCTTAGGGTGGGGGTGAGGATTAGGGTTAGAGTGATGGTTAGGGTTAGGGTTAGTGTTTTTGGTATGGTTAGGGTTAGAGTTAAGGTGAGGTTGAGGGTGCGGGTGAGGATTAGGGTTATGGTTAGGGTGGGGTTTTGGATTAGGGTGAGGGTTAGGTTTACAGTTAGATATAGAGTTAAGGGGGTTGACAGTGAGGTTTAGGGTTAGGGATAGTGTTAAGGATAGGGTAAGGGTGAGGGTTAGGTGGAAGTTTAGGGTTAGGTTTAGGGTTAGGGGTAGTGTCAGGGTTAGTTTTAGCGTTAGGGTTAGTGTTAGTGTGAGGGTAAGTGTTAGGGTGAGGGTTTGGGTTAGGATGAGGGTTATGGTTAGAGTGAGGGTTTGCATTATGTTTAGGGTTATTGTTAGGGTTAGGTTTAGGGTTAAGGTTAAGGTGAGGGGGAGGGGGAGGTTTAGGTTTAGGGTTAGGGTGAGGTTTAGTGTTTCAGTTAGGGTTAGAGTTAGGTTTAGGGTGAGGGTGCGGTTTAGGATTAGAGTTCGGGATAGGGGAGGGTTAGGTTGAGGATTAGGGTTAGGTTAGTGTTAGGGTTGTGGTTAGGGTGAGAGTTAGAGCGAGGCTTAGGGTTAGGGTTAGGTTTAGGGTTAGGATAAGGGTAAAGCTGAAGGTGATTGTGTGTGTTAGGGTTAGGTTTAGGGTTAGGCTTAGGCTTAGGCTGGTGGTGAGTTTGAGGGTGAGAGTTAGGGTTAGGGTAATGGTTAGGGTTAGGGGGAGGTTTAGGATGAGGGTTAGGATTAGGATTAGGGTTAGGGTGAGGGCTAGGGTGAGGGTGAGGTGTAGGGTTAGGGTTAGGATGAGGTTTAGGTTTATGGTTAGGGTTAGGATGAGCGTGAGGTTTAGGGTTAGAGTTAGGGTTAGGATGTGGCTGAGGGTGAGGGTTAGGGTTAGGGTTAGTGTTAGGGTTAGGGTTAAGGTGAGGGTTAGGGTGAGGTTGAGGCTTTGGGTTATGGTTACTATTAGGATTAAATTTAGGGTTAGGGTGAGGTTTAGGGTTAGGGAGAGTGTAAAGTTTTAGTGTAGGTTTAGGGTGAGGGCTAGAGTGAGGATGAGGGTTAGGGTTAGCGTTAGGCTGAGTTTAGGGTTAGGGTTACCGTGAGGTTGAGGGTTAGGGTTAGGGTTAGGGTTAAGGTGAGGGTTTGGTTTAGGGTTAGGGTGAGGGTCAGCGTTAGGGTTAGTGTTAGGGTTAGTGTAATAGTTAGGGTTAGGGTTAGAGTTACAGTGAGGGTGAGGGTGAGGGTTAAGATCAGGCTTGGGTGAGGTTTAGGGTAAGGGGTATGGTTAGGGTGAGGATGAGGTTTAGGGTTAGAGTTAGGGTTTCGGGGAGGGTTAGGGTGAGTGTTGGGATTAGGGTTAGGGTCAGGTTTAGGTTTAGGTTTAGGGTTAGGGTTAGAGTTAGGGTTAGGTTTAGGGTTAGGGTTATTGTTAGGGTGAGGGTTAGGGTTATTTTTAGTGTTATGTTTAGGGTTAAGTTTGGGGTTCAGGTGAGGCTGAGGGTGAGGGTTATGTTTAGGGTTATGTTTAGGGTTAGGACTAGTGTTAGTGTTAGGGTTAGGGTGAGGTTTAGGGTGAGGGTGAGGGTTAGGGTTAAGGTTAAATTTAGGGTTTGGGTTACGTTGAGGGTGAGGGTGAGGTTTAGGGATAGCGTGAGGGTTGGGGTTAGGGTTAGAGTGAAGATTAGGGTGATGGTTAGGCTTAGGCTTAGATTTAGGGTGTGGACTAGGGTGAGTTTGAGGGTTAGGGTGAGTGTTAGGGTGAGGGTTTGGGTTAGGGTTAGTGTTAAGGTTAGGGTTGGAGTTAGGGTTAGGCTTTGTGTTAGGGGGAGTGAGAGTGGGAGTGTTAGGATTAAGTGAGGGTGAGGTTTAGGGTTAGATTTAGCGTAAGGTTGAGGGCTAGTGTTAGTGTTAGGGTTAGTGTTACAGTTATGATTAGGGTGAAGGTGAGTGTGAGGGATAGGGTTAGTCTTAGGCTTATGCTTAGGCTTAGGCCGAGCATGAGGGTGAGGGTGAGGGTTAAGGTTAGTGTGAGGGTTAGGGTTTTAGGGTTAGGGTGAGGGTTAGGATGAGGTTTAGGGTTAGGATTAGGGTTTGGGTGAGGGCTAGAGTGAGGGTGAGGCTTATGGTTAGCGTTAGGGTGTGGTTTAGAGTTAGGGTTAGGGTTAGAGTTACAGTGAGTTTGAGGGTTAGGCTTAGGTTTAGCGTTAGGGTTATTGTTATGGTTAGAGTTAAGTTGAGGGTAGAGTTGAGGGTGCAGATTAGGTTTAGGGTTAGGGTGAGCTTTAGATTTAGGGTTTGGGTTAGTTTGAATGTTAAGTTTAGGGTTAGAGTTAGGTTTAGGATGAGGTTTAGGATTAGGATTAGGGTTAGGTTGAGGGGTTGGGTGAGGGTTAGGGTGAGGGTTAGGGTTAGGGATAGGGTTAGGTTTTTGATTAGGGTTAGGGTGAGGGTGAGTGTGAGGATTAGGGTTAGGTTTAGGCTTAGGGTTGGGGTTAGGCTTAGTGTTAGGGTGAGGGTTAGGGTTATTGTTTGGGTAAGCATGAGGGTGAGGGTGAGGATTAGGGTTAGGGTTAGGGTTAGGGTTAGGTTTGGGGTTAGGGTTAGTGTTTCGGTTAGGGTTAGGGTTACGGTTAGGGTTTGGGTTACAGTGAGGGTTAGGGTTAGGTTTAGGGTTAGGATTAGGGTTAGGCTGAGGGTGAGGTTGGTGGTGTGGAGTAGGTAAGGGTTAGGGTTAGGGTTAGGTTTAGATTTACGGTTAGGGTTATTGTTAGTGTTATGGTAAGGGTTAAGTTTGCAATCAGGGTGAAGCTGAGGGTGAGGTTTATGGTTAGTGTTAGGGTTACGTTCAGGATTAGTGTTAGTCTTATTGTTGGGTTTCGGTTAGAGTTACAGTGAGATTGACATTGAGGGTGAGGATGAGGGTTAGGGTGAGGTTTATGGTGAGGTTTAGGGTTAGGGTTAGGGTTAGGGTGAAGGTAAGTTTTAGGGTTAGAGTTAGGGTTAGGGGGAGGGTTAGGATGAGGGTTAGTGTTAGGTTTAGTGTTAGGGTTAGGGTGAGGGTAAGGGTTAGGTTGAAGTTTAGGGATAGGGTTAGAGTTAGGGTGATGGTGAGTGTGAGGGTTAGGGTTAGGGTTAGGCTTAGGCTTAGGGTAAGGCTGAGGGTGAGTTTGGGGGTTAGGATTAAGGTTAGGGTGATGGTTAGTGTTAGGGTTAGGGTTAATGTTAGGGTTAGGGTTAGAGTTACAGTGAGGTTGAGGGTGCGGGTGAGGGTTAGAGCTAGGGTGAGGTTTAGTGTTGGGGTTAGGGTTAGGATGAGGGTGAAGTTTAGGATTAGAGTTAGGGTTAGGGCAGGGTTAGGGTGAGGTTTACGGTTAGGGTTAATTTTAGGGTTATGTTGAGTCTTAGGATTAGAGTTAGGGTTATTGTTAGGGTAAGGTTTATGTTTATGGTTACTGTGAGGGTGTGGGTTAAGGTTAGTGTTAGGGTGAGGTTTAGGGTTTGGGTTAGGGTTAGAGTTAGGGTTAGGGTGTGCGTGAGATTTAGGGTTAGAGTAAGGGTTAGGTTGAGGTTTAGATTTAGGGTTAGTGTTAGGTTTAGGGTTAGGGTGAGAGTTAGGGGGAGGGATAGTGTTAGGGTTAGAGTTAGGATTAGAGTTAGGGTGAGGGTGAGTGTTTGGGTTAGGGTTAGGTTTAGGTTTAGGCTTAGGGTTAGGCTGAGGGTGAGTTTGTGTGTTATGGTTAGGTTTATGGTTAGGCTTAGGGTTAGGCTGAGGGTGAGTTTGAGGGTGAGAAAGTTAGGGTTAGGGTGAGGATTAGGCTTAGGGATAGGGGGAGGGTTAGGATGAGGTTTAGGGTTAGGATTATGGTTAGTGTGAGGGCTAGGTTGAGGGTGAGGGTTAGTGTTAGTGTTAGGGTGAGGTTTAGGGTTAGGGTTAGGGTTAGGGTTCGGGTCAGGGTGAGGTTTATTGTTAGAGGTAGGGTTAGGGTGAGGCTGAGGGTGTGAATTAGGATTAGGTTTAATGTTAGGGTTAGGGTTAAGGTGAGAGTTAGGGTGAGGGTGAGTGTTAGGGTTAGGCTTAGAATTAGGGTTAGGGTTAGGGTAAGTGTGAAGGTTAGGGTTAGGGTTAGGCTTAGGCTAAGTCTTAGGCTGAAGGTGAGGGTGAGTGTGAGGGTTAGGGATAGGGTAAGTGTTAGGGTTAGGTTTAGGGTGAGGGTTAATGTTGGGATAAAGTTTAGCGTTAGCGTGAGGGTTAGGGTAAGGGTTACTGTGACGGTGAGGGTTAGGGTTAGGTTGAGATTTAGGGTTAGGCTTAGGGTTAGGGTGAGGTTGAGGGTTAGGGTTAGGGTGAGGGGGAGATTTATAATTAGGATTAGAGTGAGGGCTAGGATGAGGGTGAGGGTTATGCTTAGTATTAGAGTAAGGGTGAGGTTTAGGATTAGGGTGAGGGTTAGGGTTAGTGTGAGGGTGAGTGTGAGGGTTAGGGTTAGTGTTAGTGTGAGGGTAAGTGTTATGGTCAGGGTTAGGTTTAGGCTGAGGTTTATGGTTACGGTGAGGGTTAGGGTTAGTGTTATGGTGAGAGTGATGGTAAGGTTTAGGGTTAGATACAGGTTTAGGGGGAGGGTTATATTTAGGGTTAGTGTTAGGGTAAGGGTGAGGATGAGGTTGAGGTTGAGGTTTAGGGTTAAGGTTAGGTTTAGGGTGATGTTTAGGTTTAACATTAGGATGAGGGTTAGGATGTCGTTTAGGGTTAGGGGGAGCGTTAGGGTTAGGGTTAGGGTTAGGTTGAGTGTAAGTGTTATGGTGAGGGTTAGGGTGAGGGTGAGGTTTAGAGTTAGAGTTAGGGTTAGGGTGAGGGTTAGGTTGAGGGTTAGGTTTGGGGTTAGTGTTAGGGATAGGGTTAGGGTGAGAGTTAGGGGGAGGGTTAGGGTTAGGGATAGGGTTAGTATTATGGTTAGGGTGAGGGTGAGTGTGTGTGTTAGGGTTAAGTTAAGGGTTAGGCTTATGGTTAGGCTGAGGGTTAGGTTGAGGGTGAGGGTGAATGTTAAGGTGTGGGTTAGGGTTAGGGTTAGGGTTAAGGTGAGGGTTAGCATGAGGGTGAGGCTTAGGGTTAGGGTTAGGATTAGGATTAGGGTAATAGGGTGAGTGTGAGGGTTAGGGTTAGGGTTAGGTTTAGGCTTAGGGTTAGGATGAGTGTGAAGGTGAGGGTGAGGGTTAGGGTTCGGGATAAGCTTAGTGTTAGGATGAGAGTTAGGGTTAGGGTTACGGTAAGCATGAGGGTTAGGGTTAGGTTGAGGATTATTGTTAGGGTTAGGTTTAGGGTGAGTGTTAGGGTTAGGGTTAGGGTGAGGTTTAGGATGAGGATTAGGGTTAGGTTTAGGGTTAGGTTTATTGTTAAAATTATGGTTAGGATTAAGTTTGGTGTGAGGGTTTGGCTGAGGGTGAGGTTTATGGTTAGGTTTAAGGTTAGGGTTAGGCTTAGGCTTAGGCTTAGCGTTAGGCTGAGGGTGATAGTGGGGGTGAGGATTAGGGTTAGGTTTAGGGTTAGGGTTAGGGTTAGGGTTATTGTTAGTGTTATGGTTAGGGTTAAGTTTGCGGTGAGGGTGAGGCTGAGGGTGACGATTATGTTTAGCGTTATGGTTTGGGTTACAGTTAGGGTTATTGTTAGGTTTAGGGTTAGATTTACAGTGAGGTTGAGGGTGAGTGTGAGGGTTAGGGTTAGGGTTAGGGTAAGGGTGAGGTTTAGGGTTAGACTTAGGGTTAGGGGGAGGGTTAAGGTGAGGTTTAGTGCTAGGGTTAGTGTTAGGGTAAGGGTGAGGGAGAGGGTTAGGTTGAGGTTTAGGGATAGTGTTAGGTTTAGGATTAGGGTTAGGGTGACGGTGAGTGTGAGGTTTAGGGTGAGGGTTAGACTTAGGCTTAGGGTTAGGCTGAGGGTGAAGGTGGGGGTTAAGATTAGGGTTAGGGTGATGGTTAGGTTTAGGGTTAGGTTAAGGTTTAGGATGTGGGTGAGGGTTAGGATTAGGGTTAGGGTGAGGGCTAGGGTGAGGGTGAGGTTTAGGGTAAGGCTTAGGCTGAGGTTTAGTGTTCAGGTTAGGTTTAGGGTTAGGGAGAGGGTTAGGGTCAGGTTACGGTGAGGTTTAGGGTTAGGGTTAGGTTGAGGGTTAGACTTAGGTTGAAAATTAGGGTTAGAGTTAGGGTGAGGGTTAGGATGAGGATTTGGGGTAAAATTATGTTTAGGGTAAGGGCTAGGTTGAGGGTGAGGGTTAGGGTTAGGGTTAAGGTGAGGATTAGGTTTAGGGCTAGGGGTAGGGTTAGGGTGAGGGTTAGGTTTCGTGTTTTGGTGATGGTGAGGGTTGGGTTTGGGGTGAGGGTTAGGGTGAGGACTAAGGTAAGGGTGAGTGTTAGAGTTAGTGTTAGCGTTAGGGTGAGGGTTAGGTTTAGGTTTAGGTTTAGGATTATGTTGAGGGTTAGGATTAAGGTTAGGGTGAGGGTGAGTGTGAGGGTTAGGCTTGGGGTTAGGCTTAGGCTTAGGGTTAGGCTGAGGGTGCGTGTGGGGATGAGGATTAGGTTTAGAGTGATGGTTCTGGTTAAGGTTTGGTTGAGGGTTAGGATGAGGGTTACGGTTAGGATTAGGGTTAGGGTGAGGGCTAGGGTGAGTGTGAGGTTTGGGGTTAGGTTTAGGCTTAGGGTTAGGTTTAGGCTGAGGCTGAAGTTGAGGGTGAGGGGTTAGGGTGATGGTTAGGGTTACGGTTAGGGTGAGGGATAGGATGAGGGTTGTGGTTTAGGGTGAGGGTTAGGATGAGGGTGACTGTAAGAGAAAAGGTGAGGGTTAGGCTGAGGGTGAGGTTTATGGTAAGGGTGTGATTTAGGGTTAGCGTGAGGGTGAGGGTTAGACTGAGGATTAGTGTTAGGGTTAGTGTGAGGTTTAGGGTGAGGATGAGGGTTAGGGTTAGGGTGAGGGCAAGGGTGAAGTTGAGGGTTAGGGTTAGGGTTAGGGTGAGGTTTAGGTTTAGGGTGATGGTTAGACTTAGTGTGAGGGTTAGTGTTAGGGTTAGTGTTAGTTTTAAGATGAGGGTAAGTGTTAGGGTAAGGTTTAGGTTTAGGATGAGGTTTAGGATTCTGGTTAGTGTTAGGGTGAGGGTGAGGTTTAGGGTTAGAGTTAGGGTTAGGGTGAGGGTTAGGGTTAGGGTTAGGGTTAGGGTTAGGTTTAGTGTTAGGATTAGGATTAGGGTGAAGGTGAGGGTGAGTGTTATGTTTAGGGTTAGGGTTAGGATTAGAGTTAGGGTGAGTGTGAGGGTGAGGGTTATGGTTAGCGTGAGCGTTGGGGTTAGGGTTAGAGTGAGGGTTAGGTTCAGGGTTATGCTTAGGCTTAGGTTTTGAGTATGGGCTATGTTGAGGGTGAGGGTTAGGGTTAGGGTTAGGGTGAGCGTTAGGGTGGGGGTTAGGGTTAGTATTAGGGTTTGGGTTGGGGTTAATGTTAGGCAGAGGGTGAGGGTGAGGGTGAGGTTTAGGGTTAGGGTGAGGGTGAGGTTTAGGGTTAGTGTTAGCGTTCGGGTGAGGGTTAGTGTGAGGGTTAGGGTTAGGGTTACGGTTACGGTTAGGGTTAGGGTGAGGGTGATTGTAAGGGTCAGGGTTAGTCTTAGGCTTAGGCTTAGGCTTAGGCCGAGCGTGAAGGTGAGGCTTTAGGGTGAGCATTAGGTTTAGGGTGAGGGCTAGAGTGAGGATGAGGGTTAGGGTTAGCATTAGGCTGAGGTTTAGTGTTAGGGTTACCGTGAGGGTGAGGGTTAGGGTTAGGGTTAGTTTTAAGGTGAGGGTTTGGTTTAGGGTTAGGGTGAGGGTCAGCGTTAGAGTTAGTGTTAGGGTTAGTGTAATAGTTAGGGTTAGGGTTAGAGTTACAGTGAGGCTGAGGGTGAGGGTGAGGATTAGGATCAGGATTAGGGTGAGGTTTAGGGATAGGGTTATGGTTAGGGTGAGGGTGAGGTTTAGGGTGAGAGTTAGGTTTTCGGGGAGAGTTAGGGTGAGGGTTAGGATTAGGGTTAGTGTTAGGCTTGTGGTTAGGTTGACCATTAGGTTGAGGTTTAATATTAGGGTTAGGGTTAGTTTTAGGCTTAGAGTGAGGATGAGTGTGAGGGTTAGGGTTAGGCTTCATTTATGCTTAGGGTTAGGCTGAGTGTACTGGGTGGTGAGGATTAGGTTTAGAATGATGGTTAGGGTTCTGGTTAGATTAAGGGTTAGGATGCGGGTTAGGGTTAGGATTAGGGTTAGGTTGAGGGCTAGGGTGAGGGCTAGATTGAGGGTGAGGCTTAGGGTTAGGTTTAAGCTTAGGGTTAGGGTTAGGCTGAGGCTGAGTGAGAGGGTGAGGGTTAGGGTTAAGGTGATGGTTGGTGTGACCCTTAGGATGAGGGTTAGGATGAGGATTAGGTTTAGGTTGAGGATTAGGGTGAGGGTGACGGTAAGGGTAAAGGTGAGGGTTAGGCTGAGGGTGAGGGTTACGTTCAGGGTGAGTCTTAGGGTTAGGGTGAGGGTGAAGGTTAGATTGAGGATTAGTATTAGGGTTAGTGTGAGGTTTCAGGTGAGGATGAGCGTTAGGGTTAGGTTGAGGGCTAGGTTGAGGGTGAGGTTTAAGTTTAGGGTGAGGTTTAGGGTTAGGCTGAGAGTTAGGGTTAGTGTGAGGGTTAGTGTTAGGGTTAGGGTTAGTGTTAGGGTGAGGGTAAGTGTTAGGGTGAGGGTTATGGTTAGGGTGAAGGTTATGTTTAGGATGAGGGTTAGGTTTAGGGCTATTGTTAGGGTTAGGGTTACAGTTATGGTGAGGGTGAGTGTGAGGTTTAGGGATAGGATGATGTTTAGGTTTAGGGTCAGTGTTAGAATTAGGGTTAGGGTGAGGGTGAGGTTTCGAGTAAGAGTTAGGGTTAGTGTTAGTGTAAGGATTAGGGTGAGGGTTAGGTTTAGGGTTAGACTTAGGCTTAGGCTTAGGCCGAGCATGAGGGTGAGGGTTAGGGTTAGGTTTATGGTGGGGTTTACGGTTAGGGTTAAGGTGAGGTTGAGGTTGAGGTTGAGGGTTAGATATAGGGTTAGGGTGAGGGTTAGGGTTAGGGTTAGGGTTAGTGTTAGGGTGAGGGTGAGGGTGAGGGTTACGTTGAGGTTTAGGTTTAGGGTTAGGGTTTGCGTTAGTGTGAGGGTTAGTGTTAGGGTTAGGGTTAGTGTTAAGGTGAGGGTAAACGTTAGGGTGAGTGTTTGAGTTACGGTGAGTGTTATGGGTATGGTGATCGTTAGGAATAGGGTTAGGGTTATTGTTAGGGTTAGGTTTAGGTTTACAGTTACGGTGAGGGTGAGGATGAGGGTTAGGGTTAGGGTTAGGGTGAAGTTTAGGATTTGGCTTAGGGTGAGAGTTAGGGTTAAGGTGAGGGTGAGGTTTAGGATTAGAGTTAGGTTTAGGGTGAGTGTTAGGTTGAGGGTTAGGGTTAGTGTTAGTGTTAGGGTTACGGTTAGGGTGAGAGTTAGGGGGAGGTTTAGGGTTAGGATTAGGATTAGGTTTAGTGTGAGGGTGAGGTTTCGGGTTCGGGTTAGGGTTAGGGTTAGTTTGATCGTTAGAGTGAGGGTAATGTTTAGGGTTAGGGTTAGGGTTAGGCTTAGGGTTAGACTGAGGTTGAGGGTGAGAGTGAGGTTTAGGGTTAATGTGAGGGTTAGTGTTAGGACGTTAGTTAGGGTTCAGTTTATGTTTAGGGTTAGGGTGAAGGTGAGGGTGAGCGTTAGGGTTAGTGTTAGGTTGAGGGTTAGGATGAGGGTTATCGTTAGGTTTCGGGTTAGGGTGAGGGCTAGGGTGAGGGTGAGGTTTAGTGTTAATGTTAGGGTGAGGTTTAAGGTTATGGTTAGGGTTAGGGTTAGGGTGAGATTGAAGTTTAGGGTTAGAGTTAGGGTTAGGGTGAGGCTGAGGGTGAGGGTTAGGGTTAGGGTAACGGTTAGGGTGAGGGTGAGGGTTAGGCTTAGGGTTATGATTAGGATTAGGGTAAGGTTTAGGGTGAGTTTCAGTAGTAGGGTTAGGGTTATGGTGAGGGTAAGTGTTTGGGTGAGGGTTAGGGTTAGGGTGAAGTATATGGTTAGCATGAGAGTTAGGGTTAGGGTTAGGGTTATTGTAACTGTTAGGGTTAGTGTTATGGTTACTGTGAGGTTGAGGGTGAGAGGTAGGATTAGGGTTAGGGTCAGGTTTAGGTTTAGGTTTAGGGTTAGGGTTAGAGTTAGGGTTAGGTTTAGGGTTAGGGTTATTGTTAGGGTGAGGGTTAGGGTTATTGTTAGTGTAATGTTTAGGGTTAAGTTTGCGGTTCGGGTGAGTCTGAGGGTGAGGGTTATGTTTAGGGTTATGTTTAGGGTTAGGTTTAGTGGTAGTGTTAGGGTTAGGCTGAGGTTTATGGTGAGGGTGAGGGTTAGGGTTAAGGTTAGGATTGGGGTTATGTTTACGGTGAGGGTGAGGGTGAGGTTTAGGGATAGCATTAGGGTTGGGGTTAGGGTTAGAATGAAGTTTAGGGTGAGGGTTAGGCTTAGGCTTAGGTTTAGGGTGTGGGCTAGGGTGAGGTTGAGGGTTAGGGTGAGTGTTAGGGTGAGGGTTTGTGTTAGGCTTAGTGTTAGGGTTAGGGTTGGAGTTAGGGTTAGGCTTTGTGTTAGGGGAAAGGGGAGGGTGAGAGTTAGGGTTAGGTGAAGGTGAGGTGTAGGGTTAGATTTAGCATTAGGTTGAGGGCTAGTGTGAGGGTTAGTGTTAGGGTTAGTGTTACAGTTATGTTTATGGTGAAGGTGAGTGTGAGGGATAGGGTTAGTCTTAGGCTTATGCTTAGGCTTAGGCCGAGCGTAAGGGTCAGACTGAGGGTTAAGGTTAATCTGAGATTTAGTGTTTTAGGGTTAGGATGAGGTTTAGGGTTAGGATTAGGGTTAGGGTGAGGGCTAGAGTGAGGCTGAGGCTTATGGTTAGCGTTAGGGTGTGGTTTAGAGTTAGGGTTAGGGTTAGAGTTACAGTGAGTTTGAGGGTTAGGCTTAGGATTAGGGTTAGGGTTATTGTTATGGTTAGAGTTAAGTTGAGGGTAGGGGTGAGGGTGCAGATTAGGTTTAGGGTTAGGGTGAGGTTTAGATTTAGGGTTTGGGTTAGTTTGAGTGTTAAGATTAGGGTTAGGGTGAGGTTTAGGATGAGATTCAGGATTAGGATTAGGGTTAGGTTGAGGGGTTGGGTGAGAGTTAAGGTGAGGGTTAGGGTTAGGCTTAGTGTAAGGGTGAGGGTGAGTTTCAGGGTTAGACTTAGTGTTAGGGGGGGTTAGGGTGAGGTTTAGGGCTAGGGTTAGTGTTAGGGAAAGGGTGAGGGAGAGGGTTAGGTTGAGGTTTAGGGATAGTGTTAGGTTTAGGATTAGGGTTAGGGTGACGGTGAGTGTGAGGTTTAGGGTGAGGGTTAGGCTTAGGCTTAGGGGTAGGCTGAGGGTGAGGGTGGGCGTTAGGATTAGGGTTAGGGTGATGGTTAGTTTTAGGGTTAGGTTGAGGGCTAGGATGTGGGTTAGGGTTAGGATTAGGGTTAGGGTGAGGGCTAGGGTGAGTGTGAGGGTTAGGGTAAGGCTTAGGGTTAGGCTTATGGTAAGGCTGAGAGTGAGGGTGTGGTTGAGTCTTAGGATTAGGGTGATGTTTAGGTTTATGGTTAGGGTGAGGGTTATGATGAGGTTTAGGGTTATGTTGAGGGTTAGGGTGAGGATGAAGATAAGGGTAAAGGAGAGGTTTATGCTGAGGGTGAGGTTTTCGTTAAGGTTGAGGTTTAGGGTTAGTTTTAGGGTTAGGGCAAGTGTTAGGGTTAGGGTGAGGGTGAGGGTTAGATTGAGGATAAAGGTTAGGTTAGTGTGAGGTTTAGGATGAGGATGAGGGTTAGGATTAGGGTGAGGGTGAGGTTTAGAATTACGGTTAGGTTGAGGGCTAGGGTGAGTGTGAGGGTGAGGGTTAGGGTTACGGTTAGGGTGAGGTTTAGGTTTTGGGTTAGGGTTAGAGTTAGATTTAGGGAGAGGGTGAGGTTTAGGGTTAGAGTTAGGGTTAGGGTAAGGGTTAGGGTGAGGATGATGGTAAGGGTAATGGTGAGGTTTAGGCTGAGGTTGAGGGTTAAGATAAGCGTGAGTTTTAGGGTTAGGTTTAGGGTTAGGATAAGGGTTAGGGTTAGGTTAGGGTTAGGGTTAGTGTTAGGTGTTGGTTAGATTGAAGATTAGTGTTAGGGTTAGTGTGAGGCTTAGGGTGAGGGTGATGGTTAGGGTTAGGCTGAGGGTGAGGGTTAGATTTAGGGTTAGGGTGAGGGCTAGGGTGAGGGTGAGGGTTATGGTTAGTGTTAGGGTTAGGGTGAGGTTTAGAATTAGGGTGAGGTTTAGGGTTAGTGTGAGGGTGAGTGTTAGGGTTAGGGTTAGTGCTAGGGTGAGTGTAAGTGTTATGGTGAGGGTTAGGGTTAGGGTGAGGGTTATGGTTAGGGTGAGGGTTTGGGTTAGGTTTAGGGTGAGGGTGAGGGTGAGGTTTAGGGTTAGATATATGGTTAGGGGGAGGGTTAGTGGGAGGGTTAGTGTTAGGGTTAGTGTTACGGTTAGGGTGAGGGTGAGGTTTAGGTTGAGTTTTAGGGTTAGGGTTAGGGTTATGGTTAGGTTTAAGTTTAGGGTGAGGGGTAAGATGACGTTTAGGCTTAGGGGGAGGGTTACGGTTAGGGTTATGTTTAGGTTGAGGGTAAGTGTTATGATGAGCGTTAGGGTGAGGGTGAGGTTTAGGGTTAGAGTTAGGGTTAGGTTGAGGGTTAGGTTGAGGGTTAGGGTTAGAGTTAGTGTTGGGGTTAGTGTTAGGGTGATCGTTAGGGGGTGGTTTAGGGTTAGAGATAGGGTTAGGATTAGGTTTAGGGTGAGTGTGATTGTGTGTGTTAGGGTTAGGTTTATGGTTAGGCTTAGGGTTAGGCTGAGGGTGATGTTGAGAGACAAGTGCTAGGGTTAAGGTGCTCGTTACGGTTAGGTTTAGGTTGAGGATTAGGATGAGGATTAGGGTTAGGATTAGGGTTAGGGAGAGGCCTAGGGTGATGGTGAAGTTTAGGGTTAGGGTTAGGTTGATGGTGAGATTTAGGTTTAGAGTTAGGGTTATGGTGAGTCTGAGGGTGAGAGTTAAGGTGAGGTTTAGGATTAGGGTTAGGGTTAAGGTGAGGTTTAGGGTGAGTGTGAGGGTTAGGATTAGGATTAGGCTTAGGCTTAGGATGAAGGTGAGGGATAGTGTAAGGGTTAGTGTTAGGGTGAGTGTTAGGGTTCGAGTTAAGTTTAGGGTTAGTGTGAGGGTTAGGGTAAGGATTACGGTGTGGGTGAGGGTTAGGGTTAGGCTTAGTGTTAGCGTGAGGTTTAGGATGAGGGTTAGGGTTAGGATTAAGGTTAGGGTGAGGGCTAGGGTGAGGGTGAGATTTAGGTTTGGGGTTAGGGTGAGGTTTAGGGTTAGGGTTAGGGTGAGGGTGAGGGTGAGGTTTAGGGTTAGAGATAGGGTTAGTGTGAGGCTGATTGAGATTGTTAGAGTTAGGGTTAATGTTAGGGTTAGGGTTAGGGTGAGGAATAGGGTGAGGGTGAGGGTTAGGTTTAGGGTTAGGATTAGGATTAGGGTAATAGGGTGAGTGTGAGGGTTAGGGTTAGGTTAGGCCTAGGGTTAGGCTGAGGGTGAGTGTGAGGGTGAAAGTTAGGGCTAGTTTGAGACTGAGGGTTTGGGTTAGGGTGAGAGTTAGGGTTCAGGGTAAGTTTATGGTTAGGATGAGGGTTAGGGTTAGTGTTACAGTGAGCTTGAGGGTTAGGGTTAGTTTGAGGTTTAGGGTTAGGGTTAGGTTTAGTTTTAGGGTGAGGGTTAGGGTTAGGGTAAGGATTAGGATTAGAATTAGGGTTAGAATTAGGGTGAGGGTGAGGGCTAAGGTGAGGGTGAGTTTACTGTTAGTGTTAGGGTGAGGTTTAGGTTTAGGGTTAGGGTTAGGGTGAGGGTTTGTATGAGGGTTAGGGTTACGGTGAGGGTGAGGGTTAGGGTTTGGGTGACGGTAAGGGTAAAGATGAGGGTTAGGCTGAAGGTGAGTGTTAGGATTAGGGTTAGGGTTAGGGTTAGGTTTAGGTTTAGGGTTAGGATTAGTGTTATTTTTAAGTTTATGGTTAGACTTACGGTGAGGGTTAGGGTGAGGGTCAGGTTGAAGTTTAGGGTTAGGGTGAGGTTTAGGGTTAGGGTTAGGTTGAGGGTGAGGTTTAGGGTTAGATTTAGGGTTAGCGGGAGGGTTAGTTCGTGGGTTAGAGTTAGGGTTAGTGTTACGGTTAAGGTTAGGGTGAAGGTTAGGTTGAGGTTAAGGGTTAGGGTTTGGGATAGGGTATGCTTAGGGTTAGGGTGAGGTTTAGTGTAAGTTTTAGGTTTATTTTTAGGCTTAGGCTTAGGGTTAGGCTGGGGGTGAGGGTGGGGCTGAGGATTAGGTTTAGTGTGATGGTTAGGGTTAGGGTTAGGGTGAGGTTCAGGGTTTGGGTTAGTTTTAGAGTTAGGTTTAGTTTGAGGGTGAGGTTTAGTGTTAGAGTTACGGTTAGGGTGAGGGTTAGGTTGAGGTTTAGGGTTAGGGTTAGTGTTAGGGTTAAGGTTAGGGTGAGAGTTAGTGGGAGGGTTAGGGTTAGGGATAGGGTTAGTATTGGGGTTAGGATGATTGTCAGTGTGTGCATTAGGGTTAGGTTTAGGTTTAGGCTTAGGTTTAGGCTGAGGTTGAGGTTCATGGTGAGGGTTAGGGTTAGAGTTAGGGTTAGGGGGAGGGTGAGGTTTAGGGTTAGAGTTAGGGTTAGGGTGAGGCTGAGGTTGAGGGTTAGGGTTAGTGTTAGTGTTAAAGTAAGGGTTAAGGTGATGGTTAGGGTAAGGGTGCTAATTAGGGTTAGGTTTAGGATTTGGATTAGGATTAGGCTTAGGGTGAGTGTGAGGGTTAGGGTTAGGGTTAGGATTAGGCTTGGCTTAGGCTGAGGGTGAGGGTGAGCGTGAGGGTTAGGGTTAGTTTGAGGGTTAGGGTTAGGGTTAGGGTGAGGTTTGGGTTAGGGTTAAGTTTAGGGTTAGGGTGAGCGTTAGGGTGAGGGTTTTGGTGAGTGTGAGGGTTAGGGTTAGGTTGAGCGTTAGCGTTAGGGTTAGGGTTAGGGTGATGGTAATTTTTAGAGTTAGTGTTAGGGTGAGGGTTAGGATGAGGGTTAGGGTTAGGATTAGAGTTAGGGTGAGGGCTTGGGTGAGGGTGAGGTTTAGGGTTAGGGTTGGGGTGAGGTTTACCGTTAGGGTTAGGGTTAGGTTTAGGTTTAGTGTGAGGGTGAGGTTTAGGGTTAGAGTTAGGGTTAGGGTGAGGCTGAGGTTGAGGGTTAGGGTTAGTGTTAGTGTTAAAGTAAGGGTTAAGGTGATGGTTAGGGTAAGGGTGCTAATTAGGGTTAGGTTTAGGATTTGGATTAGGATTAGGCTTAGGGTGAGTGTGAGGGTTAGGGTTAGGGTTAGGATTAGGCTTGGCTTAGGCTGAGGGTGAGGGTGAGCGTGAGGGTTAGGGTTAGTTTGAGGGTTAGGGTTAGGGTTAGGGTGAGGTTTGGGTTAGGGTTAAGTTTAGGGTTAGGGTGAGCGTTAGGGTGAGGGTTTTGGTGAGTGTGAGGGTTAGGGTTAGGTTGAGCGTTAGCGTTAGGGTTAGGGTTAGGGTGATGGTAATTTTTAGAGTTAGTGTTAGGGTGAGGGTTAGGATGAGGGTTAGGGTTAGGATTAGAGTTAGGGTGAGGGCTTGGGTGAGGGTGAGGTTTAGGGTTAGGGTTGGGGTGAGGTTTACCGTTAGGGTTAGGGTTAGGTTTAGGTTTAGTGTGAAGGCGAGGTTTAGGGTTAGAGTTAGGGTTAGGGTGAGGCTGATTGTGATTGTTACAGTTAGGTTTAGTGTTCGACTTAGGGTTAGGGTTAGGGTTAGGGTTAGGGTGAAGGTGAGGGTTAGTATTAGGTTTAGGATTAGAATTAGGGAAAGTGTTAGGGTTTGTTTGAAGGTTAGGGTTAGGGTTAGGGTTAGGGATAGGCTGAGGGTGAGGGTGACAGTGAGGGTTAGGGTTGGGGTGAGTTTTAGGCTTAGGGTTAGGGTGAGAGTTAGGGTTCGAGTTAAGTTTATGGTTAGGGTGAGGCTTAGGGTTAGGGTTACGGTGATCGTGAGGGTTAGAGTTAGTTTGAGGGTTAGGGTTATGGTTATGTTTAGGGTTAGGGTGTTGGTTAGTGTTAGGTTTAGGGTAAGGTTTAGGAGGATATTTAGGTTTAGGATTAGAGTTAGGGTGAGGGTGTGTGTTAGGATTAGGTTTAGGTTTAGGGTTAGGGTTAGGGTTAGAGTTAGAATTAAGATGAGGATGAGGGTTAGGGTTAGGTTTAGGTTGAGTTTTAGGTTTAGGGGTAGGATTAGGGTTAGGGAGAGGGTGAGGTTTATGGTTAGATTTAGGGTTAGGGGGAGGGTTAGTTCATGGGTTACCGTTAGTGTTAGTGTTAGGGTTAAGTTAGTGTGAGTGATAGGTTGAGGTTAAGGGGTAGGGGTAGGGTTAGGGTTAGGATTAGGGTTAGGGTGAGGGTGAGGGTGAGGGTTAGGGTTAGGGTGAGTCTTAGTCTTAGCGTTAGGCTGAGGGCAAGTGTGGGTGTTAGGATTAGGTTTAGGGAGAGGGCTCAGGAGAGGGTGAGGTTTAGTGTAAGGGTTAGGCTTTGGCTTAGGGTTAGGCTGAGCGTGGGGTTGAGGGTGAGGTTTAGGGTAAGGGTGATGGTTAGGTTTACAGTTAGGGTGAGGGGTAGTTTGACGTTTAGGATTAGGGGGAAGGTTAGGGTGAGAATGATGGTAAGGGTAAAGGTGAGGTTTAGTCTGAAGGTGAGATTTAAGTTAAGGGTGACGATTAGGGTTAGGTTTAGGGTTAGGGTAAGGGTAAGGGTTAGGAGTAGGTGAGGGTTAGATTGAGGATTAGGGTTAGGGTTAGGGTGAGGTTTAGGATTAGGGTGAGGGTTAGGGTTAGTGTGAGGGTTAGTGTTAGGTTTAGGGTTAGTGTTCGGGTTAGGGTAAGTGTTAGGGTGAGGGTTAGGGTTAGGGTGAGGGTAATGGTTAAGTTGAGGGTTAGGGTTAGGGTTATTGTTAGGGTTAGGGTTATGGTTATGCTGAGGGTGAGGGTGATTGTTAGGGTTAGGGTTAGGGTGAGGTTTAGTGTTAGGGTTAGGGTGAGAGTTAGAGTTAGGGTGAGGATGAGGTTTAGGGATAGTGTTAGGGTTAGGGTGAGGGTTAGTGTGAGTGTTAGGGTTAGAGTAAGGGTTAGAGTGGGGTGACCATAAGGGTAAACGTGAGGGTTAGGCTGAGGATAAGGGTTATGGTCGGATGATTTTTAGGTTTAGGGGGAGGGTTAGGGTTATGGGAAGGATGTGAGTGAGGGTTAGATTGAGGATTAGTGTCAGGGTTAGTGTGTGGTTTAGGGTGATCGTGAGGGTTAGGGTTAGGGTGAGGTTTAGGTATAGGTTCAGGCTGAGGTTTAGGGTTAGGGTGATGGTTCTGGTTAGTGTGAGGTTTAGTGATAGGGTTAGGGTTAGTGTTAGGGTGAGGGTAAGTGTTAGGGTTAGGGTTAGGTTTAGGGTGAGGGTTATGGATAGGTTGAGGGTTAGGGTTACGGTTAGGGTTATTTTTAGGGTTAGGGTTAGGTTTACGGTTACAGTGAGGGTGAGGGTGATGGTTAGGTTTAGGGTTAGGGTGAGGTTTAGGTTTAGGGTTAGGATTAGAGTTAGGGTTAGGGTGAAGGTGAGGTTTACTTTTAGAGTTAGGGTTAGTGTTAGGGTTAAGGTTAGGATGAGGGTTAGGGTTAGGGTTAAGCTTAGGCTTAGGCCGAGTATGAGGGTGAGGGTTAGGGTTAGGGTGAGGGTGAGGGTTAGGGTTAGGGTTAGGGTGAAGGTGAGGATAAGGTTTAGCATTAGGATTAGGGTTAGGGTGAGGGCTAGGCTGAGGGTTAGGGAGATGGTTAGGTTTAGGGATAGGGTTAGGTTTAGGATTAGGGTTAGGGTGAGGGTGAGTGTGAGTGTTGTGGTTAGGCTTAGGGTTAGGCTTATGGTTCGGCTGAGGGTTAGGGTGTGGGTTAGGGTTAGGGTTTGGGTTAGAGTGTGGGTGAGGCTGAGGATTTATGTTTTGTTTAGGGTTATGTTTAGGGTTAGGGTTAGGCTTAGGGTTAGGGTTAGGGTGAGGTTTAGGGTTAGATATAGGATTAGGGGAGGATTAGGGTAAGGGTTAGGTACAGGGTTAGTGTTAGGATTAGGGTGAGAATGAGGGTTAGGTTGAGTTTTAGGGTTAGGGTGAAGTTTAGGGTTAGTGTGAGGGTTAGTGTTAGGGTTAGGGTTAGAGTTACAGTGAGGGTGAGGTTGCGGGTGAGGTTTAGGTTTAGAGTTAGGGTGGGGTATACGGTTAGGGTTAGGGTTAAGTTGAGGGTGAAGGTGAGTTTTAGGGTTAGATTTAGGGTTAGGGATAGTTTGAGGGTTAGGTTTAGGGTAAGGGTGAAGTTTATGGTGAGGGTGAGGTTTAGGGTTAGAGTTAGGTTTATGTTGAGGGTTAGGGTTAACGTTAGTGTTAGGGTTAGTGTTAGGGTGAGACTTAGGGGGAGGGTTAGTTTTAGGCTTAGGATTAGGTTTAAGGGGAGGGTGAGTGTGTGTGTTAGGTTTAGGATTAGGGTTAGGGTAAGGACTAGGGTGAGGGTGAGAGTTAGGGTAAGGGTTAGGCTCAGGCTTTTAGGGTTAGGCTGAGCGTGAGGTTGAGGGTGAGTGTTAGGGTTAGGGTGATGGTTAGGTTTACCTTTAGGTGAGGGTTAGGCTGAGTTTTAGGGTTAGGGGGAGGATTAGGGTGAGAATGATGTTAAGGGTAAAGGTGAGGTTTAGGCTGAGGGTGAGGGTTAAGGTAAAGGTGAGGGTTAGTGTTAGGAGAAGTGTGTG
Organism: Dipodomys merriami; assembly: GCF_024711535.1. Lineage (NCBI taxonomy): Eukaryota > Metazoa > Chordata > Mammalia > Rodentia > Heteromyidae > Dipodomys > Dipodomys merriami. The sequence goes on along the minus strand of NW_027202471.1, from coordinate 2,037,864 downwards.
GGTGAGGGTTAGATTGAAGATTAGTGTTGGGGTGAGTGTGAGGTTTAGGGTGAGGATGAGGATTAGGGTTAGGGTGAGGGCTAGCGTGAGGGTGAGGTTTAAGTTTAGGTTTAGGTTGAGGTTTAGGGTTAGTATGATGGTAAGGGTTAGTGTGTGTGTTAGTGATAGGGTTAGGGTTAGTGATAGGGTTAGGTTTAGTGTTAGGGTGAGGGTAAGTGTTAGGGTGAGGGTTAGGGTTAGGGTGAGGGTTATGTTTAGGTTGCGGGTTAGGGATAGGGTTAGTGTTATTGTTAGAGTTAGGGTAAGTGTGAGAGTGAGGTTTACGGTTAGAGTTAGAGTTAGTGTTAGGTTTAGGGTTAGGGTGAAGGTTAGGGTCAGGATTAGGCTTAGGCTTAGGCTTAGGCCGAGCATGAGGGTGAGGGTTAGGGTTAGGGTTAGGGTGATTGTTAGGGTTAGGTTAAGAGTTACAGGTTGAGGATGAGGTTGAGGGTTAAGGTTAGTGTGACCTTTAGGTTGAGGTTTAGGGTTACGGTTAGGGTTAGGGGTAGGTTGAGAGTGAGGTTTAGGGTTGGGGTGTGTTATGGTGAGGGTGAGAGTTAGCTTGAGGTTTAGTGATAGGGCTAGGTTTACGATTAGTGTTAGGTTGAGGGTGAGTGTGAGGGTAAGGGTGAGGGTTAGGGTGAGGGTAAGTGTTAGGGTGAGGGTTTGGGTTAGGGTGAGGGTTATGGTTAGGGTTAAGTTTAGGATTAGGTTTAGGGTGAGGGTGAGTATGAGGGTTAGGGTGAGGGTTAGGGTGAGGGTAAGTATTAGGGTTAGAGTGTGGGTTAGGGTGAGGGTGAGGTTTGGGGTAGAATTACGGTTAGGATGAGGTTGAGGTTGAGGGTGAGGTTGAGGGTTAGTGTTAGGGTTAGGGTTACGGTGAGAGTTAGGGTGAGGGTTAGGGTTAGGGTTAGAGTTAGGATTATGGTTAGGGTTAGCGTTAGGTTTAGGGTGATGGTGAGGTTTAGGTTTAGAATTAGGGTTAAGTTGAGGTTGAGGTTGAGGGTGAGGGTTAGGGTTAGGGGTAGGATATGGATTAGGGTTAGGGTTACGGTGAGTGTGAGGGTTAGGGTTAGGGTTAGCCTTAGGTTTAGGCTGAGGGACAGTGTGAGGATGAGGGTTAGGGTTAGTTTGAGGGTTAGGATAAGGGTTAGGTTGAGGTTTATTGTTAGGTTTACTGTTAGATTCAGGGTTATGTTGAGGGTGAGGTTTAGGGGTAGAGTTATGGTTCGGGTAAGTTTAGGGTTAGGGTGAGGGTTAGGGTAAGGGTTATGGTGAGAGTAAGGATTAGGGTTAGGTTGAGGGTTAGGGTTAGGGTTAGGGTGAGGGTGAGGGATAGGGTTAGTTTTAGAGTTAGGGTTAGGTTGAGGGTTAGGTTGAGGTTGAGGGTTAGGCTTAGGGTTACGATTAGGATTAAGGTAAGGGTTAGGGTGAGTGACTTTAGGGTTAGGGTTAGGGTTAGGCTTAGCGTTAGGCTGAGGGTGAAGGTGAGGGTGAGGGTGAGGGTTCAGGCGAGGGTTACGGTTAGGGTTAGGGTGAGAGTTACTGTTTGGTTAAGTTTAGGGTTAGGGTGACGGTTAGGGTTAGGGTTATGTTGAGAGTGAGGGTTAGGATTAGGGTTAGGATTAGTGTTATTGTTACTGTTAGGGTTAGAGTTATGGTGAGGGGCCGGGTGAGGGTGTGTGTGAGGATTAGGGTTAGGGGGAAGTTTACGGTTAGGGTTAGGATTAGGGTTAGGATGTGGGTGAGGTTTACAGTTAGATTTAGGGTTTGTTGGAGGGTTAGGTTGAGGGTTAGGGTTAGGGTGAGTGTTAGGGATAAGGTTAGGGTGAGGTTTAGGTTGAGGTTTAATGTTAGGGTTAGGGTTAGGTTTAGGACTAGGGTTAGGGTGAGGGTGAGTGTGAGGGTTAGGGTAAGGCTTAGGCTTAGGGATAGGCTGAGGGTGAGGGTGGGGGTGAGGATTTGGGTAGGGTGATGGTTAGGGTTAGGGTTCGGGTGAGTGTTAGGATGAGGGTTAGGGTTAGGATTAGGGTTAGGGTGAGGGCTAGGGTGAGGGTGAGGGTTAGGGTAAGTGTTAGGCTTAGGCTTTGGGGTAGGTTGAGCGTGAGGTTGAGGGTAAGGGTTAGGGTAAGGGTGAGGTTTAGTGTTAGGGTTAGTGTGGGGGTGAAGGTAAGGGTAAAGGTGAGGGTTAGGCAGAGCGTGAGGGTTACGGTAAGGGTGAGGGTTAATGTTAGGGTGAGGGTTAGGATTAGAGTTATGTTGAGGGTGAGGGTTAGATTGAGGATTAGTGTTAGGGTTAGTGTGAGGTTTAGGGTGAGGATGAGAATTAGGGTTAGGGTGAGGGCTAGGGTGAGGGTGAGGTTTAGGGATAGTGTTAGGGTGAGGTTTAGGGTTAAGATGATGATTAGGGTTATTGTGAGGGTTAGTGTTAGGGTTAGGGTTAGTGTAAGGGTGAGGGTAAGTGTTAGGGTGAGGGTTAGGGTTAGGGTGAGGTTTATGTTTAGGGTGAGTGTTAGGATTAGGGTTAGGGTTATTGTTAGCGTTAGGGTTAGGGTTACGGTTACGTTGAGGGTGAGGGTGAGGGTTAGGGTTAGGGTTCGGATGAGGTTTAGGAATAGGGTTAGAGTTAGGGTTAGGGTCACGGTGAGGTTTAGCGTTAGAGTTAGGGTTAGGGTGAGGCTGAAGTTGAGGGTTAGGGTTAGGATTAATGTTAGGGTTAGGCTTAAGTTGAGGGTAATTTTGAGTGTGAGGGTTAAGTTTAGGTTTAGAATTCGGATTAGGGTTAGGGTTAGGGTGAGTGTGAGTGTTAGGGTTAGGGTTAGTCTTAGGGTTAGGCTGAGGGTGAGGGTGAGGGTTAGGGTGAGGGTGAGGGTGAGGGTAAGGGTTAGAGTTATGGGGAGGGTTAGGATGAGGGTTAGGGTTAGGATTAGGTTTAGGGTGAGGGCTAGGGTGAGGGTGAGGTTTAGGGTTAGGGTTAGTGTGAGGTTTAGTGTTAGGGTTAGGGTTAGGGTGAGGGTGAGGGTTAAGGATAGGGTTAGGATTAGGATTAGGGTAAGGGATAGAGTGAGTGTGAGGGCTAGGCTTAGGGTTAGGTTTAGGCTTAAGTTTATGCTGAGGGTGAGGGTGAGGGTGAGGGCTTGGTTGAGCGTGAGGTTTAGGGTTAGGGTTAAGCTTAGACTTAGGTTTAGGCTGAGGCTGAGGGAGAGTTTGAGGGTTATGGTTAGGGTTATGGTTGGGGTTACCCTTAGGATGAGGGTTAGGATGAGGATTAGGGTTAGGGTGAGGGTTAGGTTGAGGGTGACGGTAAGGGTTAAGGTGAGGGTTAGGCTGAGGGTGAGGGTTACGGTCAGGGTGAGTCTTAGGGTTAGGGTGAGGGTGAAGTTTAGTTTGAGTATTAGTGTTAGGGTTAGTGTGAGGTTTAGGTTGAGGATGAGAGTTAGGGTTACGTTGAGGGATAAGTTGAGGCAGAGGGTTAGGTGTAGGGTGAGGTTTAGGGTTAGGGTGAGACTTAGGGTTAGTGTGAGGGTTAGTGTTAGGGTTATGGTTAGTGTTAGGGTGAGGGTAATTGTTAGGGTGAGGTTTATGGTTAGGGTGAAGGTTATGTTTAGGATGAGGGTTAGGGTTAGGGTTAGGGTTATTGTTAGGGTTAGGCTTAAGGTTATGCTGAAGGTGAGGTTGAGGGTTAGGGTTTGGTTTAGGGTTAGGGTTAGGGTTAGGGTGAGAGTTAGGGTTCAGGTTAAGTTTAAGGTTAGGGTGAGGTAGGGTTAGGGTTACCTTGAGCGTGAGTGTTAGGGTTAGGTTGAGGGTTATTGTTAGGGTTAGGGTTAGGGTGAGGTTAGGGTTAGAGTTAGGGTTAGTGTTAGGATCAGGGTAGGTGTTAGGGTGAGGGTTTTGGTTAGGGTGAGGGTTATGGTTAGGTTGAGGGTTAGGATTACGATTAGGGTTATTGTTAAGGTAAGGTTTAGTGTTACGTTTACAGTGAGGGTGTGGGTGAGGTTTAGGGTTAGAGTGATGTTTAATGTTTGGGTTCGGGTTAGAGTTAGGGTTAGGGTGAGGGTGAGGTTTAGAGTTAGATTTAGGGTTAGGGTGAGGGTTAGATTGAGGGTTAGGTTTAGGTTTAGGCTTAATGTTAGGCTGAGGGCGAGGTTGGGGGTGAAGGTTAGGGTTAGGGTGAGGGTTAGGTTAACGGTTAGGGGGAGGGTTAGGATGAGGGTTAGGGTTAAGATTGGGGTTAGGGTGAGAGCTAGGGTGAGGTTGAGGTGAAGGGTTAGGTTTAGGGTGAGGGTTAGGGTTAGGGTGAGAGTTAGGGTTCGGGTTAAGTTTAGGGTTTGGTTGAGGGTTAGGATAAGGGTTACGGTGAGGGTGAGGGTTAGGGTTAGGTTGAGGGTTAGGGTTAGGGTGAGGCTGAGGGTGAGGGTTAGGGTTAGTGTTAGGATGAGGATTAGGTTTAGGATTAGTGTTAGGGTGAGGGCTAGTGTAAGGGTGAGGTTTAGGGTTAGGGTTAGTGTGAGGTTTAGGGTTAGGGTTATGGTTAGGGTTAGGCTGAGGGTGAGGGTTACGGTAAGGGTGAGGTTTAGGGTTAGGGTGAGGGTTAGGTTAAGGGTTAGGGTGAGGGTGAGGGTTAGATTGAGGATTACTGTTAGGGTTAGCGTGAGGTTTAGGGTGAGGATGAGGGTTAGGCTTAGGTTGAGGGCTAGGGTGAGGGTGAGCTTTAGGGTTAGTGTTAGGGTGAGGTTTAGGGTTAGGGTGATGATTAGGGTTAGTGTGAACGTTAGTGTTAGCGTTAATGTTAGTGTTAGGGTGAGGGTAAATATTAGTGTGTGGGTTAGGTTTAGGGTTAGGGTTAGGTTGAGTTTTATGATTAGGGTTAGGGTTAGAGTTAGGCTTAGGTTGAGGGTGAGATTTAGGGTTAGAGTTAGGGTTAGTGTTAGGGTTAGGGATACGGTGTGGGTTAGGATTAGGGTTAGGCTTAGGCTTAGGCTTTGGCTTAGGCCAAGCATGAGGGCGAGTGTTAGGGTTTGGGTTAGGGTGAGGGTTAGGGTTAGGGTTAGCGTGTGGGCTAGTGTGAGGGTTAGGTTGAGGGTTAGTGTTAGGGATAGGGTTAGGTTTAGGAATTGGTTTAAGGTGAGATTGAGTGTGAGATTTTAGGTTAGGGTTAGGGTTAGGATTAGGGTTAGTGTGAAGATTAGATTTAGGGTTTGGGTTAGGGTTAGGTTTAGGGTTAGGGTTAGTGTTAGGGTTAGGGTTAGGGTTAGAGTTACAGGGAGGGTTAGGGTTAGGGTTAGGGATAGGCTTAGGATTAGACTGAGGGTGAGGGTGGGGGTGAGGATTAGGGTTAGATTTAGGGTTAGGGTTAGGGTTATTTTTAGGGTTATGGATAGGGTTAAGTTTGCAGTGAGGGTGAGGCTGAGGATGAGGGTTATGGTTAGGGTAGGGTTAGGGTTAGGGTTAGTGTTATTATTAGGGATAGGGTTAGAGTTACGGTGAGGTTGAGGTTGAGGGTGAGGTTTAGGGTTAGATTGAGATTTAGGGTTAGGGTTAGGGTTAGGGTTAGGGTGAGGGTGAGGTTTATGATTAGAGTTAGTGTTTGGGGATGGGTTTGGGTGAAGTTTAGAGTTAGGGTTAGTGTTAGGGTTAGAGTGAGGGTGAGGTTTAGGTTGAGGTTGAGAGATAGGGTTAGGTTTAGGTTTAGGGTTAGGGTGAGAGAAAGTGTGAGGGTTAGTGTGAGGGTTAGGTTTAGTCTTAGGGTTCGGCTAATGGTGAGGGTGGGGTGAGGATTAACATTAGGGTGATGGTTAGGGTTATGGTTAGTGTTATTTTTAGGGTTAGGGTTAGAATTCCGGTGAGGGTGAGGTTGTGGTTGAGTGTTAGGATTAGGGTGGGGTTTAGGGTGAGGGTTTGGGTTAGGTTGAGGGTGAGATTTAGCATTACAGATAGGGTTAGGGGGAGGGTTAGGGTTAGGTTTAGGGTTGGGGTGAGGGCTAGGGTGAGGGTGAGGTTTAGCTTAGGGTTAGGGTGAGGTTTAGGGTTAGGGTTAGGGTGAGGGTGAGATTTAGTGTTAGGGTTAGCGTGATGCTGAGGTTGAGGGTTAGGGATAGGTTTAGTGTTAGAGTTAAGTTTAGGTTGAGGGTTTGGTTGAGGTTGAGGGTTAGGCTTAGGGTTACAATTAGGATTATGGTAAGGGTTAGGGTGAGTATGACAGTTAGGGTTAGGCTTAGGCTTAGGCTTAGGGTTAGGCTGAGGGTGAGGGTGAGGGTGAGGGTTACCGTTAGGGTGAGGGTTAGGGTTAGGGTCAGGGTGAGAGTTACTGTTCGGTTAAGTTCAGGGTTAGGTCAGGGTTAGGGTTAGGGTTACGGTGAACGTGAGGATTAGGGTTAGTTTGAGGGTTAGGGTTAGGGTTAGGGTGATGGTTAATGTTAGGGTTAGGGCATTTATAAGATTATTTCTTTGTTGCTTTGTATGTCCCTCCCCCACAGTGTAACCCCCGCTTTCACTATATTTGATGTCAGTATAACATGTGGAGGAGATGGGGACAAACAAGTCGTTTAAGGATTCAGGTGGACCTGTTGCAACAATGAGAAGTACAAAATCTCATGTCAAAACCAGCTTTACAATGTCGGTGTGGAGGGGGGAGGGGGGTATAATTGGGTGGGAGGAGGGGGGAGGCGGGGAAGGGAGGTGAAGGGTAAACAAAGGAGGAGGCTGCAATGCTTGGTAAGAAATGTATGCATTATCCTGCCCATGTAATTGTAGCCCCTCTGTACAGTATGTTCTCAAATAAAATAAAATTAAATTAAAAAAAAGAATTATAATAAAAAAATGTTAGGTTTAGGGTGAGGGTTAGGATGAGGATTAGGTTTAGAATTAGGGTTAGAGTGAGGGCTAGGTTGAGGGTCAGTGTTATGGTTAGTGTTAGATTAAGTTTTAGGGTTAGGGTTAGGGTTAGGTTGAGAGTTAGGTTGAGGATTATGGTTACAGTGAGTGTGAGGGTTAGGGTTAGGGTGAGGGTTAGTGTTAGTGTTAGGGTTAGGGTTAGCATTAAGTTTAGGGTGAGGGTGAGTGTTAGGATTAGGGTTAGTGTTAGGGTTAGGTTTAGGGTTAGGATTAGTGTTATTGTTAGGGTTAGAGTTAGAATTTTGGTGATGGTGAAGCTGAGGGTGAGGGTGAGGATTAGGGTTAGGTTTAGGTTGAGGTTTAGGGTTAGATTTAGGATTAGAGTTAGGGTGAGGGTGAAGTTTAGCATTAGATTTAGGGTTCGTTAGAGGGTTAGTTTGAGGGTTAGGGTTAGTGTTAGTGTTAGGGTTAAGTTTAGGGTGAGGGTTAGGTTGAGGTTTAGGTTTATGGTTAGGGTTATGCTTAGGAATAGGTTTAGTGTGAGTGTGAATGTGAGAGTTAGGGTTAATCTTAGGCTTAGGCTTAGGGTTAGGCTGAGTTTGAGGTTTGGGGTGAGGATTAGGGTTAGGGTTAATCTTAGGCTTAGGCTTAGGGTTAGGCTGAGCGTGAGGTTGAGGGTGAGGGTTAGGGTTAGTGTGATGGTTAGGTTTACTGTTAGGGTGAGGGTTAGGATGAGATTTAGAATTACGGTGAGGATGATCGTAAAGTTAAAGGTGAGTTTTAGGCTGAGGGTGATGGTAAAGATAAGTGTGAGTGTTAGTGTTAGGTTTAGGGTTAGGGTAAGAGTTAGGGTAAGTGTTAGGGTGAGCGTTAGATTGAGGATTAGGGTTAGGTTAGGTTTATTGTTAGGGTCAGGGTTAGGGTTACGGTTACGATGAGGGTGAGGGTGAGGTTTAGGGTTAGGGTTAGGGTGAGGTTTAGTGTTAGGGTTAGGGTTAGAGTTACTGTTAGCGTGAATGTGAGTTTTAGGTGTAGAGTTAGAGTGAGGGTGCGGGTTAGGCTCAGGGTTAGGGTTAGGGTGCGGGTTCGTGTGTGGGTAACGGTAAGGTTAAAGGTGAGCGTTAGGCTGAGGATGAGGGTTACGGTAAGAGTGAGTGTTAGGGTTAGGTGGAGGTTTAGTGTTAGGGTTAGGGTAAGGGTGAGGGTTAGATTGAGGATTAGTATCAGGGTTAGTGTGAGGTTTAGGGTGAGGATGTGGGTTAGGGTTAGTGTGAGGTCTACAGTGAGGGTGAGGGTTAGGGTTCGTGTTAGGGTGAGGTTTAGGGTTAGGGTGATGGTTAGGGTTAGTGTGAGCCTTAGTGTTATTGTTAGGGTTAGTGTTAGGGTGAGGGTAAGTGGTAGGGTGAGGGTTAGGGTAAGGGTGAGTGTAATGGTTAGGGTGAGGGTTAGGGTTAGGTTTAGGTTTATTGTTAGGGGTAGGGTTAGGGTTAGAGTTAGGGAATGGGTGAAGGTGAGATTTAGGGTTAGACTTAGAGTTAGTGTTAGGGTTAGGGTTAGGGTGAGGGTTAGGCATACGGTTAGGTTTAGGATTATTCTTAGGCTTAGGCTTAAGCCGAGCATGAGGTTGAGGGTTAGAGTTAGGGTTAGGGTGAGTGTTAGGGTTAGGGTTAGAGTGAGGTTTAGGATGAGGTTTAGTGTTAGGAGTAGGGTTAGGGTGAAGGCTAGGGTGAGGGTAAGGGTGAGGGTTAGGGTTAGGGAATGGGTTAGGTTTAGGATTAGGGTTAGTATGAGGGTGTTTGTGAGGGTTAGGGTTAGAGTTAGGGTTAGGCTTAGAGGTAGGGTGAGGGTCAGGGTGTGGGTTAGGGTTAGGGTTTGGGTTAGGGTGAGGGTGAGGCTGAGGATTAGGGTTACTTTTAGGGTTAGGGTTAGGGTTAGGTTTAGTGTTATTTTTAGGGTTATGGTTAGGCTTAGGCTTAGGGTTAGGGTGAGGTTTAGGGTTAGTTATAGGGTTAGGGGGAGGGTTAGCGTAAGGCTTAGTCATAGGGTTAGTGTTAGGGTTAGGGTGATGGTGAGGGTTAGGTTGAGGTTTAGGGTTAGGGTTAAGGTTAGGGTTAGTTTGAGGGTTAGTGTTAGGGTTACGGTTAGTGTTAGGGTGAGGGTAAGTGTTAAGGTGAGGGTTTGGTTTAGGGTGAGGGTTATGGTTAAGGTGAGGGTTAGGATTAGGGTTAGGGTTATTGTTAGGTTTAGGGTTAGGGTTAGGGTTACTGTGAGGGTGAGTTTTAGGGTTAGAGTTATGGTTAGGGTGAAGTTTAGGGTTTGGGTTAGGGTTAATGTGAGGGTTAGGGTGAGGTTGAGGTTTAGTGATAGAGTTAGGTTTAAGGTCAGGGTTAGGTTGAGGTTTAGGGTTAGGGTGTTAGTGTTAGGGTTAGGGTGAGCGTTAGGGGGAGGGTTAGGGTTAGGGTTATGTTTAGGGTTAGTGTTAGGGTTAGGGTGTGGTGAGGTTTAGTGATAGAATTAGGGTTAGGGTGAGGCTGAGGGTGAGGGTTAGTGTTAGTGTTAGCATTAGGGTGAGGGTTAGGTTTAGGGATAGGGTGAGGATTAGGATTAGGGTTAGGGTGAGTTTGAGGGTTAGGGTTAGGGTTAGGGTTAGGGTAGGCCTTAGGTTTAGACTGAGGGTGAGGGTGAGGTTGAGGGTTAGGTTTAGGGTGAGGGTTAAGTTTAGGGTTAGGGTGAGTTTTAGTGTTAGGGTTAGGGTTATAGTTAGGGTTAGGGTGAGCATGAGGTTCAGGGGTAGATTTAGGTCTGGGGTTAGGGTTATTTTTAGGGTTAGGGTTAGGGTTAGTGTAGAGTTAGGGTTACAGTTAGGGTTAGGGTCAGCATGATGTTTACGGTTAGAGTTAGGGTTAGTGTTAGGGTTAGGGGTAGGGTGAGGGTTAGGGTTAGGATTAGGCTTAGGCTTAGGCTTAGGCTGAGCATGAGGGTGAGGGTTAGGTTTAGGGTGAGGGTTAAGTTTAGGGTTAGGGTGAGTTTTAGTGTTAGGGTTAGGGTTATAGTTAGGGTTAGGGTGAGCATGAGGTTCAGGGGTAGATTTAGGTCTGGGGTTAGGGTTATTTTTAGGGTTAGGGTTAGGTTAGTGTAGAGTTAGGGTTACAGTTAGGGTTAGGGTCAGCATGATGTTTACGGTTAGAGTTAGGGTTAGTGTTAGGGTTAGGGGTAGGGTGAGGGTTAGGGTTAGGATTAGGCTTAGGCTTAGGCTTAGGCTGAGCATGAGGGTGAGGGTTAGGTTTAGGATTAGGGTGAGTGTTAGGATGAGGTTTAGTGTTAGGATTAGGATTAGGTTGAGGGCTAGGGTGAGGGTTATGGTGAGGGTTAGGTTTAGGCATATGGTTCAGGTTAGGATTAGGGTTAGGGTTAGGGTTAAGGTGAGGTTTAAGGTTAGGGTTAGGGTTACATTTAGGCTTCGGTTTAGGCTGAGTGTGAGGGTGGAGGTGAGGTTAGAGTTAATATTAGGATTAGGGTTAGAGTTACTTTTTGTGTTATGGTTAGTGTTAAATTTGCAGGGAGGGTGAGGCTGCGGGTGAGGGTTATGGTTAGAGTTATGGTTAGGTTTAGGGTTAGTGTTATTCTTAGGGTTAGGTTTAGAGTTAAGGTGAGGGTGAGGGTTAGGGTTGGGTTGAGGTTTAGGGTTAGGGTTAGGGTGAGAGATAGGGTTCGGTTAATTTTAGGGTTAGCGAGAGGGTTAGGGTTAGGGTTAAGGTGAGCATGAGGGTTAGGATTATGTTTAGCATTAGGGTTATTGTTACTGTTAGGGTTAGAGTTATGGTGAGGATGAGGGTTAGGCTTAGAGTTGGGGTGAGGTTTCCGATTAGGGTTAGGATTAGTGTTAGGGTGAAAGTGAGGTTTAGTGTTAGATTTAGGGTTATTTGGAGGATAAGGTCGAGGGTTAGGGTTAGGGTTAGTGTTCAGGATAAGGTTAGGGTGAGGGTTAGGTTGAGGTTTAGTGTTAGGGTTAGGGTTAGGTTTAGGATTAGGGTTAGGGTGAGGGTGAGGGTGAGGGTGAGGGTTAGGGTTAGGTTTACGCTTAGGGTTAGGCTGAGGGTGAGGGTGGGGATGAGGAGTAGGGTTAGGGTGATCGTTAGGGTTAGGGTTAGGGTGAGGGTTAGGGTTAGGATTAGGGTTAGGGTGAGGGCTAGGGTGAGGGTGAGGGTTAGGGTAAAGATTAGGGTTAGGCTTAGGCTTAGCATTAGGCTGTGCATGAGGTTGAGGGTGAGGGTTATGGTTAGGGTTAGTGTGAGGTTTAGTGTTAGGGTTAGTGTGGAGGAGATGGTAAAGGTAAAGGTGATGCTTAGGTGGAGGGTGAGGGTTACGGAAAGGGTGAGGGTTAATGTTAGGGTGAGGGTTAGGGTTAGGGTTAGGGTTAGGGTTAGGATGAGGTTTAGGTTTAGATTTAGGGTTAGGGTGATGCAGAAGTTGAGATTTAGGGTTAAGATTAATGTTAGGTTTAGGCTTAAGGTGAGGGTTAGGTTGAGGGTGAGGGTTAGGTTTAGGGTTAGGATTAGCATTAGGGTTAGTGTTACGGTGAGTGTGAGGGTTAGGGTTAGGCTTAGGATTAGGCTGAGGGTGAGGGTGAGGGTGAGGTTGAGAGTTAGTGTGCGGGTTAGGGTTAGGGTTATGGCCAGGATTAGGATTAGGTTTTGGGTTAGGATTAGGGTTGTTGTGAGGGCAAGGGTGAGGGTGAGGTTTAGGGTTAGGGTTAGGGTGAGGTTTAGGTTTTATGTTAGGGTTAGGGTGAGGTTGAGGTTTAGGGTTAGATTTAGGTTTAAGTTGAGGCTGAGGGTGCAGGGTAGGGTTAGGCTTAGTTTTAGGATTAGGGTAAGGGATAGGTTGAGTGTGAAGTTTAAGTTTAGGTTTAGGGTTAGGCTTAGGGTTATGCTGAGGTTGAGGGTTAGGGTCATGGTTAGCTTTAGGGTTAGGGTGAGTGCTAGGATGAGGTTTAGGGTTAGGATTAGGGTTAGGGTGAGAGCTAGTGTGAGAGTTATGGTGAGGGTTAGGTTTAGGCATAGGGTTAGGTTTACGATTAGGGTTAGGTTGAGGGTGAGTGTGAGGGTTAGGGTTAGGGTTAGGCTTAGGGATAGGGTTAGGTTTAGGATTAGGTTAGGGATACAGTGACGGTGAGGGTTATGGTTAGGGTTAGGGCTAAGCTTTTTGCTAGTGTTGGGGTTAGGGTTAAGTTTGTGGTGAGGGTAAGGCTTAGGGTGAGGGTTATGGTTATGTTTAGGGTTAGGGTTAGGGTTAGAGTTACAGTGAGGTTGAGGGTGAGGGTGAGGTTTAGGGTTAGTGTGACCTTTAGGTTGAGGTTTAGGGTTAGGCTTAGTGTTAGGGTGAGGGTGAGGGTTAGGTTGAGGTTTAGGGATAGGGTTAGGTTTATGATTAGGTTTAGGGTGAGGGTGAGTGTGAGGTTTAGGGTGAGGGTTAGGGTGATGGTAAGTGTTAGGGTGAGGGTTTGGTTTAGGGTGCGGGCTATTTTTAGGGTGAGGGTTTGGATTAGGGTTAGGGTGAGTTTTAGGATTTGAGTAAGTGTTAGAGTGAGGGTGAGGGTTAGGGTGAGGTTTAGGGTTAGAGTTAGGGTTTTGGTGAGGGTTAGGTTGAAGTTTAGAGTTAGTATTAGAGTTAGGGTTACGGTGAGAGTTAGGGGGTGGGTTAGGGTTATGGTTAGTGTTAGCGTTAGGGTTAGGGTGATGGTGAAGTTTAGGTTTAGAATTAGGGTTAGGGTGAGGCTGAGGGTGAAGGTGAGTATTCGGGTTAGGGTTAGGATTTGGATTAGGGTTAGGGTTAGGGTGAGTGTGAGGGTTAGGGTTAGGGTTAGGTTTAGCCTTAGGTTTAGGCTGAGGGTGAGGGTGAGGTTTAGGGTTAGTTTGAGGGTTAGGGTTATGGTTAGGGTGTGGTTTAGTGTTAGGGTTATTGTTAGGGTTAGGGTTATGGTGAGGGTGAGGTTTAGATTGAGGATTAGTGTTAGGGTTAGTGTGAGGTTTAGGGTGAGGATGAGAGTTAGGTTTAGGGTGAGGGCTAGGGTGAGGGTAAGGTTTAGGGTTAGTGTTAGGGTGGGGTTTAGGGTTAAGGTGATGATTAGGGTTTGTGTGAGGGTTAGTGTTAGCATGAGGGTAAGTGTTATGATGAGGGTAGGTGTTAGGGTGAGGGTTTGGGTTAGGGTTAGGGTTACTGTGAGGGTGAGGGTGAGGGTTAGTGTTATGGGTCTGATGAGGTTTAGGGATAGGGTTAGGGTTAGGTTTCGGGTTAGAGTTAGGGTTAGAGTGAGGCAGAAGTTGAGGGTTAGGGTTAGGATTAAGGAGAGCATTAGGTTGAGGGTGAGGGTTAGGTTTAGGGTTAGGATTAGGATTAGGGTTAGGGTTAGGGTGAGTGTGAGGGTTAGCGTTAGGGTTAGACTTATGGTTAGGCTGAGGGTGAGGGTGAGGGTGAGGGTGAGGATTAGGTGAGGTTTTGTGTTAGGGTTATGGGGAGGGTTAGGTTTAGGTTTAGTGTTAAGGTTAGGGTGAGGGTGAGGTTTTGGGTTAGAGTTAGGGTTAAGTTGAGGCTGAGGGTGCAAGGTAGGGTTAGTGTTAGGTTTAGGATTAGGGTAAAGGATAGGGTGATTGTGAGGGTTAAGTTTAGGTTTAGGGTTAGGCTTAGGGTTATGTTGAGGTTGAGGGTGAGGCTGAGGTTTAGGTTTAGGGTGAGGTTGAGGATTAGGTTTAGGGTTAGGGTAAGTGCTAGGATGAGTTTTAAGGTTAGGATTAGGGTTAGGGTGAGGGCTAGTGTGAGGTTTATGGTGAGGGTTAGGTTTAGGCTAGCGTTAGGTTTACGATTTGGGTTAGGTTGAAGGTGAGTGTGAGGGTTAGGGTTAGGGTTAGGCTTAGGGATAGGGTTAGGTTTAGGATTAGGGTTAGGGTTAGAGTTATGGTGAGGGTAACGGTTACGGTTAGGGCTAGGGTTATTGTTAGTGTTATGGTTAGGGTTAAGTTTGTGGTGAGGATAAGGCTTAGGGTGAGTGTTATGGTTCTGTTTACGGTTAGTTTTAGGGTTAGAGTTACAGTGAGTTTGAGGGTGAAGTTGAGGTTTAGAGTTAGTGTGACCTTTAGGTTGAGGTTTAGGTTTAGGGTTAGGGGTAGGTTGAGGGTGAGGTTTAGGGTTAGGGGGAGTATTAGGGTGAGGTTTAGGGTTAAGGTTAGTGTTAGGGTGAGGGTGAGGGTTAGGTTGAGGTTTAGGGTGAGGGTTAGGGTGATGGTAAGTGTTAGGGTGAGGGTTTGGTTTAGGGTGAGGGTTATGGTTAGGGTGATGGTTTGGATTAGGGTTAGGGTTATTTTTACAATTTGGGTAAGTGTTAGAGTTAGGGATAGGGTGAGGGTGAGGTTTAGGGTTAGAGTTAGGGTTCTGGTGCGGGTGAGGTTGAGGTTTAGGGTTAGTGTTAATGTTAGTGTTACGATGAGAGTTAGGGGGAGGGTTAGGGTTAGGGTTATGGTTAGTGTTAGCGTTAGGGTTAGGGTGAGCGTGAAGTTTAGGTTTAGAATTAGGGTTAGGGTGAGGCTGAGGGTGAAGGTGAGGCATAGGTTTCGGGTTAGAATTTGGATTAGGGTTAGGGTTAGGGTGAGTTTGAGGGTTAGGGTTAGGGTTAGGGCTAGCCTTAGGTTTAGGCTGAGGGTGAGGGTGAGGGTGAGGGTTAGGGTTCGTTTAAGGGTTAGGGTTAGGGTTAGGGTGAGGTTTAGTGTTAGGGTTAGGGTTAGATTTAGCGTTAGGGTGAGGCTGAGGTTTAGGTGTAGAGTTAGGGTTAGGCTGAGGATTAGGGTGAGTGTTAGGGTTACGGTGAGGGTGAGGGTTAGGTTTAGGGTGGGAGTTAGGGTTCGGTTAAGTTTAGGGTTAGAGTGAGGGTTATGGTAAGTGTTACGGTGAGCGTGAGGGTTATTGTTAGGTTGAGGGTTAGGGTTAGGGTTAGGGTGAGGGTTAGTGTTAGGGTTAGTGTTAGAGTTAGGGTTAGGTTGAGTGTTAGGTTGATGTTGAGGGTTAGACTTATGATTACGATTAGGATTAGGATAAGGGTTAGGTTGAGTGTGACGGTTAGGGTTACGGTTAGGGTTAGTCTTAGGCTTAGGCTGTGGGTGAGGGTGAGGGTGAGGGTTAGGGTTAGTGTGAGGGTTACGTTTAGTGTTAGGGTGAGAGTTAGGGTTCGGTTAAGTTTAGGGTTAGAGTGAGGGTTAGTCTTTTGGTTAGGTTTAGTGTTAAGGTGATTTTTAAGATTAGGGTTAGAATTAGTGTTCTTATTGAGGTTAGGGTTAGGGTTATGGAGAGGGTGAGGGTGAGGGTGAAGTTGAGGGTTAGGGTTAGGGTTAGGGTGAGTTTAGGGTTAGGATTAGGGTTATGTTGACGGTGAGGTTTAGAGTTAGATTTAGGGTTAGTTGGAGTGTTAGGTCGAGGGTTAGGGTTAGGGTTATTGTTAGGGAAAGTTTTGGGTGAGGGTTAGGTTGAGGTTTAGTGTTAGGGTTAGGGTTAGGTTTAGGATTAGGTTTAGGCTGAGCGTGAGGGTGGGGGTGAGGATTAGGGTTAGGATGATGGTTAGGGTTAGGGTTAAGTTGAGGGTTAGGATTAGGATTAGGGTTAGGGTGATTGCTAGGGTGAGGGTCAGTGTTAGGTAGAGTGTTAGGCTTAGGGATAGGTTTAGGCTGAGCGTGAGGTTGAGGGTGAGGGTTAGGTTTAGGTTGATGGTTAGGTTTACCGTTCGGGTGAGGGTTAGGATGAGGTTTAGGGTTAGGGTGAGGATGATGGTAAGAGTTAAGTTGAGGGTTAAGCTGAGCGTGACAGTTAAGATAAGCGTGAGGTTTAGGGTTAGGTTTAGGGTTAGGGTGAGGGTTAGATTGGGGATTAGGGTTAGAGTTAGGGTTAGTGTGAGGTTTAGGGTGAGGATGAGTGTTAGGGTTAGGGTGAGCGTCTAGGGTTAGAATTAGGTTTAGGGTGAAGTCTAGGGTGAGGGTGAGTGTTTGAGTTAGGGTTTGGGTTAGGATGAGGTTTAGCATTAGGGTGATGGTTAGTGTTAGTGTTATGGTTAGTGTTAGGGTTAGGATTAGTGTTATGGTTAGGGTAAGTGTTAGGGTGATGGTTAGGGTTAGGGTGAGGGTCATGTTTAGTGTGAGGGTTAGATTGGGGATTAGGGTTAGAGTTAGGGTTAGTGTGAGTTTTATGGTGAGGATGAGTGTTAAGTTTATGGTGAGTGTTAGGGTTAGGGTTAGGGTTAGGGTTAAGGTTAGGGTGAGGGTTAGGTTGAGGTTTAGGGTTAGGGTTAGGGTTAGGGTTGGGATTAGGGTTAGGGTGAGGGTGAGTGTGAGGGTTAGGGTTAGGGTTTGGCTTAGGCTTAGGGTTAGGCTGAGGGTGAAGTTGAGTGTGAGGGTTAGGGACAGGGTTCGGGTGAGGTTTAGTGTTAGGGTAAGGGTTAGAGTTAGGGTTAGGGTGAGGATGAGGTTTAGGGGTAGAGTTAGGGTTAGGGTGAGGGTGAGGGTTAGGGTGAGGGTTGCGGTGCGGGTGACAGTAAGGGTAAAGATGAGGGTTAAGCTGAGGGTGAGGGTTACGGTAAGGGTGAGGGTTAGGGTTAGGGTTAGGGTTTGGGTTAGTGTTAGGGTTAGGGTGAGGGTTAGATTGAGGCTTAGTGTTAGGGTTAGTGTGAGGTTTAGGGTGAGGATGAGGGTTAGGTTTAGGGTGAGGGCTAGGGTGAGGGTGAGGGTTAGGGTTAGTGTTAGGGTGAGTTTAAGGGTTAGGGTGATGGTTAGGGTTAGTGTGAGCGTTAGTGTTAGCGTTAGGGTTAGTGTTAGGGTGAGGGTATATGTTAGGTTGAGGGTTAGTTTTAGGGTTAGTTTTAGGTTTAGGGTCAGAGTTAGAGTTGGGCTTAGTGTGAGGGTGACATTTAGGGTTAGAGTTAGGGTTAGTGTTAGGGTTAGGGATAGGGTGAAGTTTAAGGTTAGGGTTAGGCTTAGGCTTACGCTTAAGCTTAGGTGGAGCATGAGGAAGAGGGTTAGGGTTCGGGTTAGGGTTATGTTTAGGGTGAGGGCTAGTATGAGGGTTAAGTTGAGGGTTAGGGTTAGTGATACGGTTAGGTTTAGGATTTGGGTTAGGGTGAGAGTGAGTGTGAGGGTTAGGGTTAAGGATAGGTTTAAGCTTATGGTTAGGGTGAGGATTAAGGTTAGGGTTTGGGTTAGGCTTAGGTTTAGGGTCAGTGTTAGTGTTAGTTTTAGTGTTACTGTTAGGTTTACAGGGAGGGTTAGGGTTAGGCTTAGGCTTAGGGTTAGGCTGAGGTTTAGGGTGGGGGTGAGGATTAGGGATAGGGTTACGGTTAGGGTGAGGATTATTTTTAGTGTTATGGTTAGGGTTAAGTTTGCAGTGAGGGTGAGGCTGAGAGTGAGGGTTAGGGTTAGGATTAGAGTTAGTGTTATTGTTAAGGATAGGGTTAGAGTTACGGTGAAGTTGAGGGTGAGCGTGAGGGTTAGGGTTAGGGTGAGCTTTAGGGTAGGTTTAGGGTTAGGGTTAGGGTGAGGGTGAGGTTTAGGGTTAGAGTTATGGTTTGCGGGAGGGTTAGGGTGAGGTTTAGGGTTTGGGTTAGTGTTAGGGGTAGGGTGAGGGTGAGGGTTTGGTTGAGGTTTAGGGATAGGGTTATGTTTAGGATTAGGATTAGGGTGAGCGTGAGTGTGAGGGTTAGGGTGAGGGTTAGGTTTAGGCTTAGCTTTAGGCTGAGGGTGAGGGTGGGTGTGAGGATTAGTGTTATTGTTATTGTTAAGGTTAGGGTTAGAGTTACGCTGAGGGTAAGGGTGCGGGTGAGGGTTAGGGTAGGGTTAGGGTGGGGTTTAGTGTTAGGGTTCGGGTTAGGCTTAGGGTGAGGGTGAGGTTTAGGGTTAGATATAGGCTTAGGGTTAGGGTGAGGGTTAGGGTTAGGGTTTGGTTTAGGGTGAGGTTGAGGCTGAGGATTAGGGTTAGGTTTAGGGTTAGGGTTAGGGTTAGGGTTAGGGTTAGGGTGAGGTTTAGGGTTAGGGTTAGGGTTACGTTTAGGCTTCGGGTTAAGCTGAATGTGAGGGTGTGGGTGAGGTTAGAGTTCGAATTAGGGTTAGGCTTAGGGTTATTGTTAGTGTTATGGTTAGGGTTAAATTTACAGTGAGGGTGAGGCTGTGGGTGAGGGTTAATGTTATGGTTATGGTTAGGTTTAGGGTTAGTGTTATTCTTAGGGTTAGGGTTAGAGTTACAGTGAGGTTGAGGGTGAGGCTGAGGGTTAGGGTGAGGTTTAGGGTGAGGTTTAGGATTAGGTTTAGGTTTAGGGTTAGGGTGAGGATGAGGTTTAGGCTTAGATTTAGGGTTTGGGTGAGGGTTAGGTTGAGTTTTAGGTTTAGTGTTAGGGTTAGGGTTATGGTGAGAATTAGGGGTAGGGCTGGTATAGTGTTAGGGTTAGGGTTAGTGTTAGCGTTAGGGTTAGTGTGAGGGTGAAATTCAGCGTTAGAATTAGTGTTAGGGTGAGGCTGAGGGTGAGGGTTAGGATTTGGATTAGGGTTAGGGTTAGGGTGAGTGTGAGGGTTAGGTTAGGGTTAGGGTTAGCCTTAGGTTTAGGCTGAGGGTGAGGGTGAGCGTGAGGGTTAGGGTTAGTTTGAGGGTTAGGGTTAAGGTTAGGATGAGGTTTAGTGTTAGGGTTAGTGTTAGATTTATGGTTAGGATGAGGGTGAGGTTTAGGGGTAGAGTTAGGGTTAGGATGAGGGTTAGGGTGAGTGTTAGGGTTAGGGTTAGGTTTAGATTTAGCGTTAGAGTTAGAGTGAGGGTGAAGTTTAGGTTAAGAATTAGGTTTAGGGTGAGGCTGAGGGAAAGGTGAGGATTAGGTTTAGGGTTATTATTGGGATTAGGTTTAGGGTTAGGGTGAGTGTGAGGGTTAGGTTTAGGGTTAGTGTTAGCCTCAGGTTTAGGCTGAGGGTGAGGGTGAGAGTGAGGGTTAGGGTTAGTTTGAGGGTTAGGGTATAGGGTTAGAGTGAGGGTTAGTGTTAGGGTTAGGGTTAGGTTGTGCGTTAGGTTGAGGTTGAGGTTTAGGCTTAGGTTTACTATTATGATTAGGGTGAGTTTTAGTGTGAGTGTGATGGTTAGGGTTAGGGTTATGTTGAGGTTTAGGTTTAGGGTTAGGGTTAGGTTGAGGCTGAGGTTTAGGGTTAGAGTTAGGGTTAAGTTGAGGGTGAGGGTGCAGAGTAGGGTTAGGGTTAGCATTAGGATTAGGGTAAGGGATAGGGTGAGTGTGAGGTTTAAGGTGACGGTTAGGGTGATAGGGTTTTGCTGAGGTTTAGGGTGAGGGTGAGGGTTAGTGTTAGGGTTAGGGTGAGGGCTAGTGTGAGGGTTATGATGAGGATTAGGTTTAGGCATAGGGTTAGGTTTAGGATTAGGGTTAGGTTGAGGGTGAGTGGGAGAGTTAGGGTTAGGGTTAGGCTTAGGGATAGGGTTAGGTTTAGGATCAGGGTTAGGGTTAGGGTTACTTTGAGGTTTAATGTTATGGTTAGGGCTAGGGTTATTGTTAGTGTTATAGTTAGGGTTAAGTTTGTGGTGAGGGTGATGCTTAGGGTGAGGGTTATGGTTATGTTTAGGGTTAGGGTTAGGGTTAGAATTACAGTGAGGTTGAGGGTGAGGGTGAGGTTTAGGGTTAGTGTGACCTTTTGGTTGAGATTTATGGTTAGGTTTAGGGGTAGGTTGAGGGTGAGGTTTTGGATTAGAGTTAGGGTTAGGGTAGTAATAGGGTGAGGTTTAGGGTTGGGGTTAGTGTTAGGGTGAGGGTGAGGGTTAGGTTGAAGTTTAGGAATAGGGTTATTTTTAGGATTAGGGTTAGGGTGAGGGTGAGTGTGAGGTTTAGGGTGACGGATAAGGTGATGATTAGTGTTAGGGTGAGGGTTTGGTTTAGGGTGAGGGTTATGGTTAGGGTGAGGGTTTGGATTACAGTTAGGGTGAGTTTTAGGTTTTGGGTAAGTAGGTTTTGGGTTAGGTTTAGAGTGAGGGTTAGATTGGGGTTTAGGGTTAGAGTTAGGGTTAGTGTGAGGTTTAGGGTGAGGATGAGTGTTAGGGTTAGGGTGAGGTTTAGCGTTAGAATTATGTTTAGGGTGAGGTCTAGGGTGATTGTGAGGGTTAGAGTTAGGGTTAGGGTTAGGATGAGTTTTAGGATTAGGGTGATGGTTAGGGTTAGTGTTAGGGTTAGGGTTAGTGTTAGGGTGAGGGTAAGTGTTAGGGTGAGGGGTAGGGTTAGGGTGAGGGTTATGGTTAGTGTGAGGGGTAGATTGGTGATTAGGCTTAGAGTTAGGGTTAGTGTGAGTTTCATGGTGAGGATGAGGGTTAGGGTTATGGTGAGGGTTAGGGTTAGGGTTAGTGTTAGGGTTAAGTTTAGGGTGAGGTTTAGTGTTAGGGTGAGATTTAGGGTTAGGATTAAGGTTAGGATGAGTGTGAGTGTGAAGGTTAGGGTTAGGGTTAGGCTTAGTTTTAGGGTTAGGCTGACGGTGAGGGTGAGGGTGAGGGTTAGGTTTCGGGTGAGGGTGAGGGTTAGGGTTTGGTTTAGGGTAAGGGCTAGTGTGAGGTTTAGGTTGAGGATTAGTGTTAGGGATACGGTTAGGTTTAGGATTTGGGTTAGGGTGAGAGTGAGTGTGAGGTTTACGGTTAGGGTTAGGGTTAGGCTTAGGTTTAGGGAGAGGATTAGGGTTAGAGTTTAAGTTAGGGTTAGGTTTAGGGTCAGGGTGGGGGTGAGGATTAGGGTTAGGTTTAGGGTTAAGGTTAGGGTTATTTTTAGTGTTATGTTTAGGGTTAAGTTTGCAGTGAGGGTGAGGATGAGGGTGAGGATGATGGTTAGCGATAGGGTTAGGTTAATGTTAGGGTTAGTGTTAATGTTAGGGTTAGGGTTAGACTTATGGTATGGTGAGGGTGAGGGTGAGGGTTAGGGTTAGGTTTAGGGTGAGGTTTAGAGTTAGGGTTAGGATTAGGGATAGGATGAGGGAGACTTTTAGGGTTAGAGTTAGGTTGAGGGGGAGGATAAGGTTGAGGGTTAGAGTTAGGGCTAGTGTTAGGGTAGCGTTAGGTTTAGGATTAGTGTAAGATTGAGGTTTAGGGTTATGCTTAGGTTTAGGGTTATGATTAGGGTTAGGGTGAGTGTGAGGGTTAGGGTTAGGATTAGGCTTAGGCTAAGGGTTAGGCTGAGGGTGAGGGTGGGTGTGAGGATTAGGCTTAGGGTGATGGTTAGCCTTATGGTTAGGGTGAGAGTTAGGATGAGGGTTAAGGTTAGGATTAGGATTAGGGTGAGGGCTAGGGTGAGGGGAGGGTTAAGGTTAGGATTAGGGTGAGGGCTAGGGTGAGGGGAGGGTTAAGGTTAGGGTTAGGCTTAGGCATACTTTTAGGCTGAGGGTGATGGTGAGGGTGAGGGTTAGGGTTATGGTGATGGATAGGGTTAGGTTTACAGTGAGGGTTAGGCTGAGGGTTCCGGTTAGGGTGAGGGTTACAATGATCGTGTCAGTAAGAGTAAAGTTGAGGGTTGGGCTAAGGGTGAGGGTTACGTTAATGGTGAGGGTTAGTGTTACGTTGAGGGTTATGGTAAGGGTTAGGGTTAGGGTTAGATTGGGGATTAGGGTTAGGGTAATTGTGAGGCTTAGGGTGTGGATGAGGGTTAGGGTTAGAATTAGGGTTTGGGTGAGTTCTACAGTGAGGGTAAGGGTTAGGGTTAGGGTTAAGTTTATGGTGAGGTTTAGGGTGAGGGGTAAGTTTAGGTTTAGGGTGAGGGTTAGGTTTAGTATGAGGGTTATGGTTAGGGTGAGGGTGAGGGTGAGGGTAAGGGTTATGGTGAGGGTTACAGTGAGGGTGAGGGTTAGGGTTAGGATTTGGGATAGGGTTAGGTATAGGCTGAGATTGAGGGTGAGGGAGACGGTGAGGTTTAGGGTTAGGGTTATGTTTAGGGTGAGGTCTAGGGTGAGGGTGAGGGTTAGGGTGAAGGTGAGGGTGCTGGTGAGGGTCTTGGTTAGGTAATGGTTAGGGTTAGGGTGAGGATTAGTTGAGGGTTAGGGTAAGGGTGAGGTTGAGGTTTAGGGTGTGGGTGACAGTTAGGGTTAGGGTGAGGGTTCGGGTGATGGTGATGTTTAGGGTTAGGTAGAAGGTTAGGGTTAGGGTTAGGTGAGGGTTAGTGTTAGGGTTAGGGTTAGCGTGAGGGTTAGGATTAGGTTTAGGGTTAGGGTGAGGTTTAGGGTGAGGGTGAGGGTTAAGGTTAGGGTTAGGTTTTTGGTGTGGGTAAGTGATAGCATGAGGGTTCGGCTGAGTGTTTGACTTAGCATTACGGTTAGGGTGAGGGTTAGGTTGAGGATTAGGATGAGTTTTAGGGTTAGTGTGAGGGTTAGGGTTAGGCTTAGCGTGAAGGCGACAGTGAGGGTGACAGTTAGGGTTAGAGTTACGGTGAGGGTTAGGTTAATGTGAGGTTTAGGGTGAGGATGAGATTAAGTGTTAGGATGAGGGTTAGGGTGAGGGTGAGGGTTAGGGTTAGGGTTTGGGTTAGGGTGTGGGTTAGTGTTAGGATGTGGCTTATGGTTAAGGTGAGGTTTAGGGTTAGGTTTAGAGTTATTGTTACAGTTAGGGTTAGGGTTATCTTTACGGTGAGGGTAAGGGTGAGGGTTAGGTTTGGGGTTAGGATGAGGTTTAGGTTTAGGGTTAGGGTTAGAGTAAGGGTTAGTGTGAGGGTGAGGTTTAGGGTTGGAGTTAGGGTTAGTTTTAGGATTAGGTTTAGGGTGAGCATTAGTGTGAGGGTTAGGGTTAGGCTTAAGCTTAGGCTTAGGTTTAGGCTTAGGCCGAACATGAGTGTGAGGATTAGGGTTAGTGTTAGGGTGAGGGTTAGGATGAGGTTTAGGTTTAGGACTAGAGTTAGGGTGAGTGCTAGTTTGAGCGTTACTGTGAGGGTTAGGGTTAGGTTTAGGATTAGGTGTAGGTTGAGGGTCAGTGTGAGGGTTAGTGTTAGGGTTAGGGTTAGGCTTAGGCTTAGGGTTAGGGTGAGGGTTAAGGTTAGGCTTTGGTTTTGGGTCAGGGGGAGGTTTAGGGTTAGGGTTAGGGTGAGGGTGAGGGTGAGGGTTAGGGTTAGTGTGAGTGATAGGGTTACGGTGAGGGTTATGGTTAGGGTGAGGTTTAGGGTTAGGATTAGGGTTATTGTTACCATTAGGGTTAGGGTTACAGTTACTGTGAGGGTAAGGGTGAGGGTTAGGGTTGGGGTTAGGATGAGGTTTAGGTTTAGGGTTAGGCTTAGAGTTAGTGTTAGGGTGAGGGTGAGGTTTTGGGTTGGAGTTAGGGTTAGTTTTAGTGTTAGGGTTAGGATGAGGGTTAGGGTTAGGGTTAAGCTTTGTCTTAGGTTTAGGCTTACGCCCAGCATGAGGGTGAGGATTAGGGTTAGGGTTAGGGTGAGGTTTAGGGTTAGGGTAAGGGTGAGTGTTAGGATGAGGTTTAGGGTAAGGATTAGTTTTAGGGTGAGAGCTAGGGTGAGGGTAAGTGTGAGGGTTAGGTTTAGGGATAGGGTTAGGTTTAGGATTAGGGTTAGGTTGAGGGTGAGTGTGAGAATTAGGGTTAGGGTTAGGCTTAGGGTTTTGGTGAGGATTAGGGTTAGGGTTTGCGTTAGGGTGAGGGTGAGGCTGAGGATTAGGGTTAGGTTTAGGATTAGGTTTAGAGTTAGGGTTAGGCTGAGGTTGAGGGTGGGGGTGAAGATTAGGTTTAGGGTTAGGGTTAAAATTAGGGTTATTTTTAATGTTGTGTTTTCGGTTTAGTTTGTGGTGAGGGTGAGCCTGAGGTTGAGGGTTATGGTTAGGGTTAAGCTTAGTCTTAGGGTTAGGCTGAGGGTGAGGGTGGAGGTGAGGAATATGTTTTGGGTGATAGTTAGGGTGAGTGTTAGGATGAGGCTTAGCATTAGGATTAGGTTTAGGGAGAGGGCTAGGGTAAGGGTGAGGGTTAGGGTTAGGCTTAGGCTTAGGCTTAGGGTGAGGCTTAGGGTGAGGGTGAGGGTGAGGTTTTCGGTTAGGGTGATGGATAGCGTTAGGGTTAGGCTGAGTGTTAGGATGAGGGTTAGGGATAGGGTGAGGGTTAGGGTGAGTGTGACGGTAAGAATAAAGGTGAGGGTTAGGCTGAGGATGAGTGTTCCCCTAAGGGTGAGAGTTAGGATTAGGGTAAGTGTTAGGGTGAGGGTTAGGGTAAGGGTTAGGGTTAGTGTTAGGGTTAGAGTTAGGGTGAGGGTTAGGAGGAGGGTGAGGGTTAGGGTTAGGTTTAGGATTAGGATTAGGGTTAGTGTTAGGGTGAATGCTTAGGTTGGGCTTAGGGATAGGGTTAGGCTTAGCGTTAACCTGAGGGTGAGGGTTACGTTTAGGATTCGAGTTAGGGTTAGCGTTTGGGTGAGAGTTAGGGTTTGTGTTAATTTCAGGGTTAGGGTGAGGGTTAGGGTTAGGGTTATGTATGGTGAGTGTTAGGGTTAGGTTTAGGGTGAGCGTCAGGTTTAGGATTAGGGTTAGGGTTAGGGTTATTGTTACTGTTATGGTTAAGGTTAAGTTTACGGTTAGGGTGAGGCTGACGGTGAAGATTAGGGTTAGGGTTAGGGTGAGGTTTAGGGTTAGGGTTAGAGTTACAGTTAGGGTGAGGGTTTAATTTAGGGTTAGGTTTAGGGTGAGGGTTT
Source organism: Dipodomys merriami (assembly GCF_024711535.1). Classification (NCBI taxonomy): domain Eukaryota; kingdom Metazoa; phylum Chordata; class Mammalia; order Rodentia; family Heteromyidae; genus Dipodomys; species Dipodomys merriami. The sequence continues at coordinate 2,013,281 of NW_027202471.1, read as the reverse complement.
GGGTTAGTGTTATTTTTAGGGTTAGGGTTAGAGTTACGATGAGGGTGAGGGTTAGGTTTAGATTTAGGGTGAGGGTTAGGGTGAGGGTGAGGTTTAGTGTCAGAGTTAGTGTTAGGGGGAGGATTAGGGGGAGGGTTAGGTTTAGGGTTAGTGTTAGGGTTAGGGTGAGGGTTAGGTTGAGGTTTAGGGTTAGTGTTAGGGTTGGATTTAGGATTAGGGTTATGGTGAGCCTGAGTGTGAGGTTTAGGGTTAGGATTAGGCTTAGGCTTAGTGTTAGGCTGAGGGTGAGGGTGGGTTTGAGGATTAGGTTAAGAGTGATGGTTAGGGTTAGGTTTAGGTTTAGGGTTAGGATTAGGGTTAGGGTTAGTATTAGGGTTAGGTTGATGTCTAGGGTGAGGGTGAGGGTTAGGGTTAGGAAGAGGGTTAGGCTTATGTTTAGGTTTAGGGTTGGAGTTAGGGTTAGTGTGAGAGTGAGTTTTAGGGTTAGAGTTAACTTTTGTGTTAGGGTTTGCTTTAGGGTGAGCATTACTGTGAGGGTTAGGGTTAGGCTTAAGCTTAGGCTTAGGGTTAGGCTTAGGCCGAGCATGAGGGTGAGGCTGAGGGTGAGGTTGAAGGTGAGGGTTAGGGTTAGGGTTAGTGTTAGGGTTAGGTTTAGGGTAGGGTGAGGGTTAGGGTTAGGGTTAGGATTAGGATTAAGGTTAGGTTTAGGGTTAGTGTGAGGGTTAGGGTTAGGTTTAGGGTTAGGCTTAAGGTTAGGCTGAGGGTGAGGGTGAGGTTTAGGGTTAGGGTGAGGCTTAGGGTTAGGGTTAGGGTGAGGTTTAGTGTTAGGGTAAGGGTTAGAGTTAGTGTTCGTGTTAGTGTTTGGGTTAATGTGATAGTTAGGGGGAGGGCTAGGGTTAGGGTTAAGTTTAGGGTTAGGTTTAGCGGTAGGGTTAGGGTGAGGGTGAAGTTTAGGGTTAGAATTAGGGTTAAGGTGAGGCTGAGGGTGAGGGTTAGGGCTAGGGTTTGGGTTAGTGTTAGGGTTAGGGTTACGGTGAGGGTGAGAGTGAGGGTGAGGTTTAGGGTTAGGGTTAGGATTAGTATTAATGTTAGGGTTTGGGTGAGTGTGAGGGTTAGTGTTAGGGTTAGGGTTAGGGTTAGGTTTAGGGTTAGTATTAGGGTTAGGTTTAGGGTTATGGTGAGGGTTAGGTTGAGGGTTAGGATTAGGATTAGGCTTAGGTTTAGGGTTAGTGTGAGGGTTATGGTTAGAGTTAGGGTTAGGCTTAAGTTCAGGCTGAGGGTGAGGGTGAGGGTGAGGTTTAGGGTTAGGGTGAGGCTTAGGGTTAGGGTTAGGGTGAGGTTTAGTGTTAGGGTAAGGGTTAGAGTTAGGGTTAGTGTTAGTGTTAGGGTTAGGGTGATAGGGGGAGGGCTAGGGTTAGGGTTAAGGTTAGGGTTAGGTTTAGCGGTAGGATTAGGGTGAGGGTGAAGTTTAGGTTTAGAATTAGGGTTAAGGTGAGGCTGAGGGTGAGGGTTAGGGTTAGGTTTGGGGTTAGTGTTAGGGTTAGGGTTAGGGTGAGGGTTATGGTTAGTGTGAGGGTTAGGGTTAGGGTTAGGATTAGGATTAGGGTTAGGGTTAGTGTGAGTGTGAGGGTTAGTGTTAGGGTTAGGGTTAGCCTTAGGTTTATGCTGAGGTTGTGCTTGAGTATGAGGTTTAGGTTTAGAGTAATGGTTAGTGTTAGGTTTAGGGTTAGGGTGAGGGTCATGTTTACAGTTAGGCTTGGGCTTAGGCTTAGGCATAGGCCGAGCATGAGGGTGAGGGTTATGGTTAGGGTGAGGGTTAGGGTGGGGGTGACCGTAAGGGTCAACATGAGGGTTAGGCTGAGGTTGAAGGTTACTGTAAGGGTCAGGGTTAGGGTTAGGGTGAGGTTTCGGGTTCGGGGTAGAGTGAGGGTGAGGGTTAGATTGAGGATTAGTGTTAGGGTTATGGTGAGGTTTAGGGGGAAGATGGGGGTTAGGGATAGGGTGAGGGTGAAGGTTAGGCTTAGGTTTAGGTTTAGGGTTAGTTTGATGGTTAGCTTAGTGTGAGGGTCAGTGTTAGTGTTAGGGTTTGTGTTAGGGTGAGGGTAAGTGTTAGGGTGTGGGTTAGGGTTAGGGTGAGCTTTAAAGTGAGGGTGAGGGTGAAGGTTAGGTTTAGGGTTAGGATGAGGTTTAGGTTTAGGTTTAGGGTTAGAGTTAGGGTTATGGTGAGAGTGAGGTTTAGGTTTAGAGTTAGGGTTAGTGTTAAGTTTAGGGTTAGGGTGAGGGTCAGATGTAAGGTTAGCCTTAGGCTAAGGCTTAGGCTTAGGCCGAGCATGACGGTGAGGGTTAGGGTCAGGGTTAGGGTGAGTTTTAGGATGAGGTTTAGGGTTAGGATTAGGGTTAGGGTGAGGGCTATTGTGAGGGTTACGGTGAGGGTTATGTTTAGGGATATGGTTAGGTTTAGGAATAGGGTTAGGTTAGATTGAGTGTGAAGGTGAAGGTTAGGGTTATGGTTAGGGTTAGGCTTAGGGTTAGGGTGAGGGTTCGGGTTAGGGTTTGTGTTAGCGTGAGGGTGAAGCTTAGGATTAGTGTTAGGTTTAGTATTAGGGTTAGGTTTAGGTTTAGGGTTAGGTATACGGTGAGATTTAGGCTTAGGTTTAGGCTGAGGATGAGGGTGGGGGTGAGAATTAGGGTTAGGTTTAGGGTTAGGGTTATTGTTAGTGTTAGGGTTAGGGTTAGGTTAGGGTTAAGATTGCGGTGAGGGTGAGGTTGAGGGTGAGGGATATGATTAGGGTTAGGGTTAGGGTTTGTGTTATAGTTAGGGTTAGGGTCACAGTTAAGGTGAGGTGGATGGTGAAGGTGAGGTTGAGGATTAGGGTTAGGGTGCGGTTTAGGGTGAGGTTTAAGTTTAGGGTTGGGGTTAGGGTGAGGGTGAGGTTTAGGTTTAGAGTTAGGGTTAGGGGGAGGGTTAGGATGGGTTAGGGTTAGTTTTATTGTTAGGATGAGGGTGAGTTTTAGGTTTAGGGTTAGGGTGAGGCTTAGGGTTAGTGTCAGGGTGATGTTTAGGGTTAGAGTTAGGGTTAGGGTAAGGCTGTGGGTGTGGGTTAAGGTTTAGGGTTAATGTTAGGGTTATTGTTAAGTTGAGGGTTAGGGTGAGGGTGAGGGTTAGGGTTAGTGTCAGCGTTAGGATTAGGGTTAGGGTTATGGTGAGTGTGAGGTTTAGGGTTAGGGTTAGGCTTAGGCTGAGGGTGAGGCTGAGGGTGAGTGTTAGTGTTAGGGTGAAAGTTAATGTTAGGGTTAGGGGGAGGGTTAGGATGAGGGTTAGGGTTAGGGGGAGGTCTAGGTTGAGGGTGAGGTTTATGCTTAGGTTTAGGGTGACGTTTAGGGATAGGGTTAGGGTGAGGATGAGATTTAGGGTTAGAGATAGGGTTAGGGTGAGGCTGAGGGTGAGGCTTAGGTTTAGGGTTAGTGTTAGGGTTAGGGTTAAGGTGAGGGATAGGGTGAGGGTGAGGGTTAGGGTTAAGTTTAGGAATAGGATTAGGGTTAGGGTTAGGGAGAGTGTGAGGGTTAGTGTTAGGGTTAGGCTTAGGCTTAGGCTTCGACTGAGGCTGAGGCTGAGGGTGAGTGTTAGGCTTAGGGTGAGGGTTAGGGTTAGCGTTAGGGTGAGAGTTAGGGTTTGGGTTAAGTTTAGGGTTAGGATGAGGGGTAGGGTAAGGGTTTCAGTGAGGTTGAGTTTTAGGGTTAGGGTGAGGGTTAGGATGAGGGTTAGGGATAGGATTAGGGTGAGGGTGAGGGCTAGGTTGAGGATGAGGTTTAGGGTTAGGGTTAGGATTAGGGTGAGGTTTAGGGTTAGGGTTAGGGTTAGGGTTATGGTGAAAGTGATTTTTATGCTTAGAGTTAGGGTTAGGGTGAGGCTGATTGTGAGGGTTTGGGTTAGGGTTATTGTTAGATTTATTATTAGGGTGAGGGTGAGGGTGAAGTTTAGGATTAGGCTGAGGGTTAGGGTTAGGGTTAGGGTGAGAGTTAGGGTTCCAGTTAAGTTTGGGTTTAGGGTGAGGGTTAGGGTTAGTGTTACGGTGAGAGTGACGGTTATGATTAGGTTGAGGGTTAGGGTTAGGGTTAGGGCTAGGGTTAGGGTGAGGGTTAGGGTTAGGGTTAGGGTGAGGTTTAGGATGAGGATTAATGTTAGGATAAGGGTTAGGCTGAGGGCTACGGTGAGGGTGAGGGTTAGGTTTAGGTTGAGTTTTAGAGTTAGTGTTAGGTTTAGGGTTAGGGTGAGGGTGAGGTTTAGGGTTAGATTTAGGGTTAGTGTTCGTGTTAGGGTTAGGTGAGTGTTAGGGTTAGGCTTAAGCTTAGGCTTAGGCCTAGGCCTAGCATGAAAATGAGGCTTAAAGTTATTGTTAGGGTGAGGGTTTGGGTTAGGGTGAGGGTTAGGTTGAGGTTTAGGGTTAGGATTAGGGTTAGGGTGAGCACTAGGTTGAGGGTTAGTGTGAGGGTTAGGGTTAGGGATAGGTTTAGGTTTAGGATTAATTTAGGTTGAGGGTGAGTGTGAGGGTTAGGGTTAGGTTTAGAGTTAGGCTTAGGGTTTGGGTGAGGGTTAGGGTTAGGGTTTGATTTAGGGTGAGGGTGAGGGTTACGGTTAGGGTGAGGGTGTTGGTGAGGGTGAGGGTTAGGGTTAGGGTTAGAGTGAGTGTTAGGGTTAGGGTGAGGCTTATGGTTAAGGTGAGTGTTAGAGTTAGGTTTAGGCTTAGTCTTAGTCTTAGGGTAAGGCTGAGGTTTAGGGTGAGGGTCAGTGTGAGGGTTTGGTTTGGGGTTAAGTTTAGGCTTAGGGATAGGCTGAGGGAGAGGGTGAGGGTGAGGGTTAGGATTAGGTTGAGGGTGAGTTTTAGGATTAGAGTTTGACTTAAGGTGAGGGTTAGTGTGAGGGTTAGTGTTAGGATTAGTTTTAGGTTTAGGTTTAGATTGAGTTTTAGGGTGAGGTTTAGGGTTAGGGATAGGGTTCGTTTTAGGATTAGGGTTTGGGTGAGGGTGAGTGTGAGGTTTAGGGTTCGGGTTAGGGTTAGATGTAGGCTTAGGGTTAGGCTGAGAGTGAGGGTGAGGATTAGGGTTAGGTTGAGGGTTAGGGTTAGGTTTAGGGTGATGGTTATAATGGGGTTAGGTTTAGGATTAGGGTTAGTGTGAGGGCTATCATGAGGGTCAGGTTTAGGGTTAGGGTTAAGTTTAGGTATAGGTTGAGGGTTAGGAGTAGGGCTTGGTTTAGGGTGAGATTTAGGGTTAGGGTTAGTGTGAGGGTTAGCATGAGGGTTACGGTTAGGATTAGGTTTAGGATGAGGGCTAGGGTGAGGGTGAGGGTTAGGTTTAGGGTTAGGGTGAGGTTTAGGGTTAGGGTTATGGTGAGGGTTAGGGTTAGGTTTAGTTTGAGGGTGAGAATTAGGTTTAGTTTTAGGGTGAGAGTTAAGGTTAAGTTTAGGGTGAGGGTTAGGATGAGGTTTAGAGTTACAAGTAGGGTAAGGTTGAGGGCTAGGGTGATTGTGAGGGTTAGTGTTAGGGTTAGGGTGAGGTTTAGGGTTAATATTAGGGGCAGGCTTAGGGTGAGGGTTAAGGTTCGGGTTTGGGTGAGGGTTAGGGTTAGGATTGGGGTAAGGGTTAGGGTGAGGACTAAGGTCAGGGTGAGGGTTAGGGTTAGGGTTAGGTTTACGGTGAGGGTTAGGTTGAGGTTTAGGTTTAGGGTTAGGGTTAGTGTTAGGATTAGGGTTAGGGTGAGGGTGAGTGTGAGGGTTAGGGTTAGGGTTAGGCTTAGGCTTAGGGTTAGGCTGAGGTGTGAGGGTGGGGATGAGGATTAGGTTTAGAGTGCTGGTTTAGTTTATGGTTAGGTTTAGGGTTAGGATGAGGGTTAGGTTTAGGATAAGAGTTAGAGTGAGGGCTACGTTGACTGTGAAGTTTAGGGATAGGTTTAGGCTTAGGCTTAGGGTTATGCTGAGGCTGAAGGTGAGGGCGAGGGTTAGGGTTAGGGTGATGGTTAGGGTTACGGTTAGGGTGAGGGTTAGGATGAGGTTTAGGGTAAGGGTGAGGGTTAGGATGAGGGTGACTATTAGAGTAAAGGTGAGGGTTAGGCTGAGGTTGAGGGTTATGGTAAGGGTGAGGGTCGGGTTAGAATTTAGGGTGAGGGTGAGGTTTAAATTGAGGATTAGTGTTAGGGTTAGTGTGAGGTTTAGGGTGAGGATGAAGTTTAGGCTTAGGGTGAGGGCTAAGGTGAAGTTTAGGTTTAGGGTGAGGGTTAGGGTGAGGTTTAGGTTTAGGGTGATGGTTAGCATTAGTGTGAGTGTTAGTGATAGGGTTAGTGTTAGTGTTAGGGTTAGGGTAAGTGTTAGGATAAGGTTTAGGTTTAGGGTGAGGTTTAGGATTAGGGTTAGGTTCAGGGTTAAGGTGAGGGTGAGGTTAAGGTTTAGAGTTAGTTTTATGGTGAGGGTTAGGTTAAGGTTAGGGTTACTGTTAGGGTAAGGGTTAGGGTGAGGTTTAGTCTGTGGCTGAGGGTTCGGGATAGGGTTAGGATTAGGATTAGTGTTAAGGTGAGGGTGACTGTGAGGGTTAGGTTTAGGGTTAGGATTAGAGTTAGGGTGAGGGTGAGGGTGAGGGTTAGGGTTAGGGTGAGGGTTAGGGTTAATGTTAGGATTAGGCTGAGGTTGAGTTTGAGGGTGAGGGTTAGGATTAGTGTTAGGGTTAGGGTTAGGGTTAGGGGGAGGGTTAGTATGAGGGTTAGGGTTAGAATTAAGGTTAGGGTGAGGGCTAGGGTGAGGGTGAAGTTTAGGTTTAGGGTTAGGGTGAAGTTCAGGTTTAAGGATAGGATTAGGGTCAGGGTAAGTGTGAGGGTGAGATTTAGGGTTAGAGTTAGGGTTAGGGTGAGGCTGAGGGAGAGGATTAGGGTTAGGGTTAGTGTTAGGGTTAGGGTTAAGGTGAGGGTTAGGGTGAGGGTGAGGGTTAGGGTTAAGGTTCGGATTAGGTTTAGAGTTAGGGTGAGTGTGAGGGTTAGGGTTAGGTTTTGGCTTAGGCTTAGGCTGAGACTGAGGGTGAGGGTTAGGGTTAGAGTTTTTGTGAGGGGTAGGTTAGGGTTAGGGTGAGAGTTAGGGGGAGGAATATGGTTAGGCTTAGAATTAATGATAGGGTGAGTTTGAGTGTGTAGGTTAGGGTTAGGTTTAGGGTTAGGATTAGGGTTAGGATGAGGGTGAGTGTGTGTGTTAGGGTTAGGTTTATGGTTAAGCTTAGGGTTAGGCTGAGGGTCAGGTTGATGGTGAGATAGTTAGGTTAGGGTGAGGGTTAGGCTTAGGATTATGGAGAGGTTTAGGATGAGGTTTATGGTTAGGATTAGGGTTAGGTTGAGGGCTAGGCTGAGAGTGAGTTTGAGTTTTAGGGTTAGGGTGAGGTGTAGGGTTAGGGTTAGGGTTAGGGAGAGGGTCAGGATGACGTTTAGGGTTAGAGTTAGGTTTAGGGTGAATCTGAGGGTGTGGGTTAGGTTTGGGGTTAATGTTAGGGTTAAGGTTAAGGTGAGGGTTAGGGTGAGGGTGAAGGTTAGGGTTAGGGTTAGGATTAGGTTTAGTGTTAGGGTGAGTGTGAGGGTTAGGGTTAGGCTTAGGCTTAGGCTTAGGCTGAGGCTGAGTGTGAGGGTGGGGGTGAGGGTTAGGGTTAGGTTGAGGGTGAGTGTTTGGATTAGGGTTAGGGTTAGGGTTAAGTTTAGGTTTAGGGTTAGGAATAGTGTTATTGTTAGGGTTAGGTTTAGAGTTACAGTAAGGCTGAGGGTGAGGGTTAGGTTTAGGGTTAGGGTGAAGTTTAGGGTTAGGGTTAGGATTAGGGTTAGGTTTAGGTTGAGGTTTATGGTTAGACTTAGCCTTAGGGGGAGAGTTAGGTCGAGGGTTAAGGTTAGGGTTAGTGTTAGGGTTAGAGTGAGTGTTAGGGTCAGGTTGATGGTTAGGCTTAGGTTTAGGATTAGGATTAGGATAAGGGGTAGGGTGAGTGTGAGGGTTCGGTTGAGGGTTAGGGTTAGGCTTATAGTTTTGCTGAGGGTGAGGGTAAGGGTGAGGGTTAGGGTTAGGTTGAGTGCTAGGGTTAGCGATAGTGTGAGAGTTAGGTTTCGGTTTGAGTTTAGGGTTAGGGTTAGGGTTATGGTGAGCGTGAGGATTAGGGTTAGGTTGAGGGCTATTGTTAAGGTTAGGGTGAAGGTTAGGGTTAGGGTTAGGGTGATGGGTAGCATGAGGATTAGGGTTAGGTTTAGGGTTAGTGTGAGTGCTAGGGTGAGGGAGAGTGTTAGGCTTAGTGTTAGCGTGAGGTTTAGGATTAGGGTTAGGGTGAGGGTTAGGATGAGTGTTAGGGTTCCCTTAAGGGTGAGGGTTAAGGTTAGGGTGAGGGTTAGGGTTAGGGTTAGGATTAGGTTTAGGGTGAGGGTGAAGTTTAGGATTAGGGTTAGGGTAAGGGTTAAGGTTAGGTTTAGGGTGAGGATTAGATTGAGTATTATGGTTAGGGTTAGTGTGAGGTTTAGGTGAGGTTGATGGTGAGCGTTAGGGTTAGGGTAAGGGTGAGGTTTAGGGTTAGGGTTAGGATTATGGATAGGGTCAGGGTGAGGTTTAGGGTTAGAGTTAGGTTGAAGGGGAGGGTTAGGTTGAGGGTTAGGGTTAGGGTTAGTGTTAGGGTTAGCTTTAGGGTTAGGGTGAGGGTTAATTTGAGGTTTGGGGTTAGTGTTAGGGTTAGGGTTAGGATTAGGGTTAGGGTGAGGGTGAGTGTGAGGGTTAGGTATAGGATTAGGCTTAGGCTTAGGGTTAGGCTGAGGATGAGTGTGGGGGTGAGGATTAGTCTTAGGGTGATGGTTATCCTTAAGATTAGGGTGAGGTTTAGGATGAGAGTTAGGGTTAGAATTAGGGTTAGGCTGAATGCTAGGGTGAGGGTGAGGGTTAGTGTTAGAGTTAGGTTTAGGATGAGGGTGATGGTGAGGGTGAGGCTTAGGGTTATGGTGATGGTTAGGGTTAGGGTGAGGGTGAGGGTTAGGATGTGAGTTCGCGTTAGGGTGAGGGTTAGTATGAGCGTGATGGTAAGAGTAAAGGTGAGGGTTACAGTAAGAGTGAGGGTTAGGGTAAGAGATAGGGTTCGGGTTAAGTTTAGGGTGAGGGTAAGGGTGAGGGGTAGGTTTAGGTTTAGGGTGAGGGTTAGGTTTAGTGTGAGGGTTATGGTGAGGGTGAGGGTGAGGGTGAGGGTAAGGTTAATGGAGTGGGTTAGGGTGAGGGTGAGGGTTATGTTTAGGGTTATGTTGAGGGTGAGGGTTATGATTAGGTTTAGGGTTACAGTGAGATTTAGGGTGAGTGTGAGGGTTAAGGTTAGGGTTAGGTTTGTGGTGTGGATAAGTGATAGCATGAGATTTGGGGTGAGTGTTAGAGTTAGCATTAGGTTTAGGGTGAGGGTTAGGTTGAGGGTTAGTGAAGAGAGCTGCGAGAGGCCGCACCTGGAAGATGGTGCCAGCTTCCGCCCTCCGCCTTCCCGATGGCGAGTGCTCTCTGTGGTAAACAACTCCTGATATGGCTAAGGCAAAGAATCTGGCTTGCTTCCGCGCACCTGAACCTATTGGTGGTTCCCACGTGGCGTATCAGGGTTGGCTACCCAGCGGGTACTTAAGGCTGTGGGGAATTCTCCCCGGGGTTGGGGTCAGAAGATTACTCAAAGGTCCTGAATAAACTGCAGAGAGAAGAGTTCGGTGTCGCGTCTTCCTTGCTGGTCGAGGCGGTAGCGACAGGTTAGGTTTAGGGTTAGGGTGAAGGTGCGGGTGAGAGTGAGGTTTAAGGTGAGGTTTAGGGTGAGTTTTAGGGTTAGGGTGAGTGTTAGGATTAGGGTTAGCATGAGGGTGACGGTGAGGGTGATGATTAGATTTAGAGTTAAGGTGAGGTTTCCGTTAAGTGTGAGGTTTAGGGTGGGGATGAGGTTAAGACTTAGAGTGAGGGTTAGGGTACGGGTGAGGGTTAGGGTTAGGGTTTGGGTTAGGGTGAGGGTTAGGGCTAGGTTTATACTTAGGGTTAGTGTGAGGGTTAGGCTGAGGGTTAGGATTAGGATTAGGGTGAGGGTTAGGGTGAGGGTTAGGGTGAGGGTGAGGGTGAGGGTGAGGGTGAGGGTTAATGTGAGAGTTAGGGTAATGGGTAGCGTTATGGATAGAGTGAGGTTTAGGTTTAGTGTGAGAGTTATGGTTATGGTTAGGGTTAGGATTAGTGTGAGGTTAAGAATTAGGGTGACAGTTAGGGTGAAGTTGAGGTTTAGGGTTATGAATTTTGATGGGGTTAGTATTACGATGAGGGTGAGAGTGAGGGTGAGGGTTAGGGTTAGGGTTGTGGGAGGGCTATGGTGAGGATTAGGGTAAAGGTGAGGGTTAGGGTGAGGGTGATTGTAAGGGTAAAGGTGAGGGTTAGGCTGAGGGTGAGGTTTAAGATAAGGGTGAGGGTTAGGATTAGAGTGAGGGTTAGGTTAAGGGTTCAGGTTAGGGTTAGGGTGAGGGTTAGATTGAGGATTAAGGTTAGGGTTAGTGTGAGGTTTGGGGTGAGGATGAGGGTTATCGTTAGGTTGAGGGTTAGGTTTAGAATTAGGGTTAGGGTGAGGGCTTGGGTGAGGATGAATTTTAGGGTTAGGGTTAGGGTGAGGTTGAGGGTTAGGGTGAGGGTTAGGGTTAGTGTGAGGGTTAGTGTTAGAGTAAGGGTTAGTGTTAGGGTGAGGGTAAGTGTTAGGGTGAGGGTTAGGTTTAGGGTGAGGCTTATGTTTGGGGTGAGGATTAATGTTAGGGTTAGGGTTAGTCTTAGGGTTAAGATTAGGATTAGGGTTAGGGTGAGGGTGAGTGTGTGGGTTAGGGTTAGGTTTAGGTTTAGGCTTAGGGTTAGGCTGTGGGTGAGGTTGAGGTTGAGGGTTTGGGTTAAGGTGATGGTTAGGGTTAGGGTTAGGGTGAGGATTAAGATGAGGGTTAGGATGAAGGTGAGGTTTAGGGTTATGTTTAGGGTGAGGTTTAGGGTTAGGGTTAGGGTTAGGCTTAAGATGAAGTTGAGGTTTAGGTTTAGAGTTAGGGTTAGGTTGAGGGTTAGGTTTAGGGTCAGTGTTAGATTTAGGGTTAGGATGAGGATTAGGGTTAGGTTGAGGGTTAGGTTTAGGGCTGTCATTAGGGTTAGGGTGAGGGTGAGTGTGAGGATTAGTGTTAGGGTTAGGGGTAGGCCGAGGTTTAGGCTGAGGTTGAGGGTGAGGTTTAGGTTTAGGTTGAGGGTGAGGTTTATGGTTTGGATTAGGTTTAGGGTTTAGGGTAGGGTGAGGGTGAGGGTTAAGGTTAGGGTTAGGGTTAGGCTTAGGGTTAGGCTGAGGGTGAGGGTGGGCATGAGAAATAGGTTTTGGGTGATGGTTAGGGTTAGGGTTAGGGTGAGGGTTAGGATTAGGGTTATGGTTAGGATTAGGTTTAGGTTTAGGGCTAGGGAGAGGGTGAAGGTTAGGGTTAGGGATAGGGTTAGATTTAGGATTAAGGGTATGGTGAGGTTGAATATGAGGTTTAGGGTTAGGGTTAGGGTTAGGCTTAGGTTTAAGCTGAGGGTGAGGATGAGGGTTATGGTTAGGGTGAGGGTTAGGTTTAGGGTTAGGGTGAGGGTTAGGATGTGGTATAGGGTTAGGATTCGGGTTAAGATGAGGGCTAGGGTGAGGGTTAAGTTTAGGGTTAGGTTTAGGGTGAGGTTTAGGGTTAGGGTTAGGTTTAGTTTTAGGGTGAGGTTTAGGGTTAGGGTTACAGTAAGGGTTTGGGTTAGGTTGAGGGTTAGGGTTAGGTTTATTGTGAGGTTTAGGGTTAGGTTTAGGGTGAGGGTTAGGGTGAGGGTTATGGTTTGGATTAGGGTTAGGGTGCGGGCTAGGGTGAGGATGAGGGTTAGGGTTAGGCTTAGGCTTAGGATTAGGGTTAGGCTGAGGGTGTGGGTGGGGGTTAGGAATAGGTTTTGAGTGATGGTTAGGGTTAGGGTTAGGGTGAGGGTTAAGATGAGGGTGAGGGTTAGGCTTAGGTTTAGGGTTAGGGCTAGGGTGCGGATGAGGGTTAGGGTTAGTCTTAGGCTTAGGGTTAGGCTGAGGGTGAAGGTGAGGATGAGGGTTAATGTTAGGGTGATGGATAGGGTTAGGGTTAGAGTGAGTGTTAGGATGAGGGTTAGGGTTAGGGTGAGGTTTAGGGTGAGCGGACGGTAAGAGTAAAGATCAGGGTTAGGCTGAGGGTGAGTGTTCCCCTAAGTGTGATGGTTAGGATTAGAGTGTAGGTTAGGATAAGTGTTAGGGTGAGGTTAGGGTGAGGGTTAGGTTTAGGGTGAGGTTTAGGGTTAGGGATAGGGTTAGCTTTAGGATTAGTGTGAGGGTGAGGGTGAGCCTTAGCGTTATGGTTAGGGTTAGGCTTAGGGTTAGGCTGAGGGAAAGGGTGAAGGTGTAGGTTAGGCTGAGGGTGAGGGTTATGGTAAGGATGAGGGTTAGGGTTTGGGTGAGGGTTAGGGTAAGGTTTAGTGTTAGGGTTAGATTGAGGATTAGTGTTAGGGTTAGTGTGAGGATTAGGGTGAGGATGAGGTTTAGGGTTAGTGTGAGGGCTAGGGTGAGGGTGAAGTTTAGGGTTAGTGTTAGGGTGAGGATTAGGGATAGGGTGATGGTTAGGGTTAGTGTGAGCGTTAATGTTAGGGTTAGGGTTAGTGTTATGGTGAGGTTTAGGGTTAGGGTGAGGGTTATGGTTAGGTTGAGTGTTAGGATTAGGGTGAGGGTTATTGTTAGGGTTAGGGTTAGGGTTACTTTACGGTGAGGGTAAGGGTGAGGGTTAAGTTTGGGGTTAGAATCAGGTTTAGGTTTAGGGTAAGGGTGAGGGTGAGGTTTAGGGTTAGAGTTAGGGTTAGTGTTAGGTTTATGGTTTGGGTGAAGTTTAGGGTTAGGGTTATGGTTAGGCTTAGGCTTAGGCTTAGGCCGAGCATGAGGGTGAGGGTTAGGGTTAGGGTTAGGGTGAGGGTTAGGGTTAGGGTTAGGGTGAGGGGTAGGATGAGATTTAGGGTAAAGGTTACGGTTAGGGTTTGGTTTAGGGTTAGGATTAGGGTTAGGGTTAGGTTTAGGGTTAAGTTTAGGGTTAGGGTTAGGTTTATGGTTAAGTTTAGGGTTAGGGTGAGGGTTAGGATTAGGGTTTGAGTTAGGGTGAGGGTGAGGGTAAGGATTAGGTTTAGGGTTAGGGTTAGGTTTAGGATTAGAATTAGGGTTAAGGTGAGGGTGAGTTTGAGGATTAGGGTTATGGTTAGGCTTAGGATTTGAGTTAGGGTTAGGGTGAGGGTTAGGGTTAGGGTGTGGCTTTGGGTTAGGTTTAGAGTGAGGGTTAGTGTGAGGGGTAGGCTTTGGCTGAGGGTTAGGTTATGGACTTGGGTGAGGGTGAGGGTTAGGGTGTTATGATTAGGGCGAGGGTTAGGATGAGTTTTAGCGTTAGGAATAGGGTTAGGGTGAGGGCTAGATTGAGGGTGAGTGTTAGGGTTAGCATTAGGGTGAATTTAGGGTTAGGGTTAGGGTTACATTGAGGGTGAGGGTTAGGGTTAGGGTTAGGGTGAGGGTTAGGATGAGGATGAGGGTTAGGGTGAGGGTTAGGGTGAGGGGGACAGTAGGGGTAAAGGTGAGGGTTAGGCTGAGTGTGAATGTTATGGTAATGGTGAAGGTTAGGGTTAGGGTGAGGGTGAGGGTGCGGGTTAGGGTTAGGTTTAGGGGGAGGGGGAGGGTTAGATTGAGGATTAGTGTTAGGATTAGTGTGAGGTTTAGGGTGAGGATGAGGATTAGGGTTAGGGTGAGGGCTAGGGTGAGGGTGAGGTTTAGGGTTAGGTTTAGGGTGAGGTTTAGGGTTAGTTTGATGTTTAGGGTCAGTGTGAGTGTTAGTTTTAGGGTTAGGGTTAGTGTTAGGTTGAGGGTTAGTGGTAGGGTGAGGGTTATGGATAGGGTGAGGGTTAGGGTAAGGGTTAGGGTTATTGTTAGGATTAGGGTTAGGGTTACATTTTCGGTGAGTGTGAGGGTGACGGTTAGGGTTATGGTTAGGGTGAGGTTTAGGTTTAGGGTTAGGGTTAGAGTTAGAGTTAGGTTGAGGGTGAGGTTTAGGGTTAGAGTTAGGATTAGTGTTAGGTTTATGGTTAGGGTGAAGGTTAGGGTTAGGGTTATGGTTAGGCTTAGGCTTAGGCTTCGGCCGAGCATGAGGGTGAGGGTTAAGGTTAGGGTTAGGGTGAGGGGTAGGGTTAGGTTAAGGGTGAGGGTTAGGATAAGATTTAGGGTTAAGGTTATGGTTAGGATTAGGTTTAGGGTTAGGATTAGGGTTAGGGTTAGGTTTAGGGTTAAGTTTAGGGTTAGGGTGAGGGTTAGGTTTAGGATTTGGGTTAGGGTGAGGGTGAGGGTAAGCATTAGGTCTAGGGTTCGGGTTCAGGTTAGGTTTAGGGTTAGGGTTATGGTGAGGATTAGGGTTATTGTTAATGTTATGGTTAGGGTTAAGTTTGCGGTAAGCGTGAGGCTGAGGGTGAGGGTTATTGTTATGGATAGGGTTAGAGTTAGGTTTAGCGTTAGGTTGAGGGTTAGTGCGAGGGTTTGGGTTACGTTTAGGGTTAGGGTGAAGGTGAGTGTGAGGGTTAGATTTAGTTTTAGGCTTATGCTTAGGCTTAGGCCCAGCTTGAGGGTGAGGGTGAGGGATAGGCTTAGGGTGAGGATTAGGTTTAGAGTTAGGGTCAGGGTGAGGGTTAGGGTTAGGGTTAGTGTTAGGGTTGGTGTTAGGGTAAGGTTTAGGCTGAGTGTGAGGTTTAGGGTTAGGGTTACTGTTAGGCTTAGATTTAGGCTGAGGGTGAGGGTGAGGGTGAGGGTTAGGTTTAGGGTGAGGGTTGGGTTTAGGGTTAGAGTGAGGGTTAGGGTGAGGTTTAGGAATAGGCTTAGGTTTAGAGTATGGGCTAGGTTGAGGGTGAGGGTTAGGGTCAGGGTTAGGGTTAGAGTTAGTGTGAGGGTTAGGTTTCGGGTTAATGTTAGTGTTAGGGATAGGCTTAGTGTTGGGCGGAGGGTGAGGGTGAGAGTGAGTGTTAGGGTTAGGGTGAGGATGAAGTTTAGGTTTAGAGTTAGCTTTAGGGTGAGGGTTAGTGTTAGGGTTAGGGTTAGTGTCACAGTTAGGGTTAGGGTGAGGGTGAGTGTGAGGTTTAGGGTTAGGATTAGAGTTAGGGTGAGGGAGAGGGTTAGCATGAGGGTTAGGCTTAGTCTTAGGGTTAGAGTATGGGCTAGGGTGAGGTTGAGGGTTAGTGTTAGGGTTAGGGTGAGGGTTAGGGTGAGTGTGAAGGTTATGTTTAGTCTTAGGTTTAGGCTTAGGCTTAGGCCGAGCATGAATGTGAGGGAGAGGTTAGGGTTAGGATGAGAGTTAGTATTTTAGGGTTAGGTTGAGTGTTAGGATGAGGTTTAGGGTTAGGTTTAGGGTTAGGGTGAGGTCTAGATTGAGGGTGAGGGTTAGGGTTAACGTTAGTGTGAGGTTTAGGGTTAGGGTTAGGGTTACGTTGAGGGTGAGGTTTAGGGTTAGGGTAAGGGTTAGTGTTAGGGTTAGGGTGAGGGTGAGGGTTAGGATTAGGTTTAGGGTTAGGGTTATTGTTAGTTTTATGGTTAGAGTTAAGTTTACAATGAGGGTGAGGATGAGGGTGAGGGTTAGGATTAGGGTTAGGGTGAGGTTTAGGGTTAGGGTTAGGGTTAGGGTTAGGGTGAAGGTTTGGATTATGGTTAGGGTCACAGTGAGGCTAAGGGTTAGGCTGAATTTTAAGGTTAGGGTGAGGGATAGGGTGAGGGTTAGGATGAGGGTTATGGTTACAGTGAGGTTGAGGGTTAGGATTAGTGTGAGGGTTAGGGTTAGGATTAGTGTTAGGCTGAGGGTGAGGGATAGGTTTAGGTTTAGGTTCAGGGTTAGGGTTAGCGTTAGGATTAGGGTTAGGAGGAGGGTGAGTGTGAGGGTTAGGGTTAGGGTTAGGCTTAGGCTTAGACTTAGGGTTAGGCTGACGGTGAGGGTGGGGGTGAAGATTAGGTTTAGGGTGATAGTTAGGGTGAAAGTTAGGCTGAGGTTTAGGATGAGATTTAGGGTTAGGGTGAGGATGATTGTAATGGTTAAGGTGAGGTTTAGACTGAGGGTGAGGGTTAAGATAAGGTTGAGTGTTAGGGATAGGTTTAGGGTTAGAGTAAGGGTTAGGGTTTCAGTTCGGGTGAGGTTGAGGGTGAGGTTTAGGTTGACATTTAGGGTTAGGGTTAGGGTTAGGGTGAGTGTTATTGTGAGCGTTAGGTTTAGGGTTAGGGTAGGGGTAAGGGTTAGGGTGAGGGGTAGGGTTAGGTTTAGGGTTAGGGTTAGGGTGAGGGTTTGGATTAGGGTTAGGGTCACAGTGAGGGTGAGGGTTAGGCTGAGGTTTAGGGTTAGGGTGACGGATAGGGTGAGGGTTAGGATGAGGGTTATGGTTAAGGTGAGGGTTAGGATTAGTGTGAGGGTTACAGTTAGGATTAGGGTTAGGGTGAGGGTGAGGGTTAGGTTTAGGTTTTGGTTTAGGGTTAGGCTTAGGGTTAGGCTGAGGGTGAGGGTGAGGGTGATGATTAGGTTTAGGGTGATGGTTAGGGTAATGGTTAGGGTGAGGTTTAGGATGAGATTTAGGGTTAGGGTGAGGATGATGGTAATGGTTAAGATGAGGTTTAGGCTGAACGTGAGGGTTAAGATAAGGGTGAGTGTTACGGTTAGGTTTAGGGTTAGGGTAACAGTTAGGGTTTCGGTTTGGTTGAGGTTGAGTGTGAGGGTTAGTTTGACGTTTAGGATTACGGTTAGGGTTAGGGTGAGGGTTATTGTGAGGGTTAGGTTTAGTGGTAGCGTAGGGGTAAGGATTAGGGTGAGGGGTAGGGTTTGGGTTAGGGTTAGGGTTAGGATGGTGGTTAGAGTTAGGGATAGGTTTAGGGTTAGAGTTATGGTTAGAGTGAGGGTTAGTGTGAGGGTGAGGATTAGGGTTAGGGTTAGGGTGAGCTTAAGGGTTAGTGTGAGGTTAGGGTTAGGGTTAGCGTTATGGTTAGGGATAGGTTGAAGGTGAGGGTTATGGTGAGGTTTGGTGATAGCGTTAGGCTAGGGGTAAGGGTTCAGGTTAGGGGTAGGTTGAGGGTTAGAGTGAGGGTTAGGGTAATCTTGAGTGTTAGGGTGATGGTTAGAGTGAGGGTGAGTTTTAGGGTTAGGGTTAGGGTGAAGTTGAGGGTTAGGGTTTGGGTGAGGGTGAGGGTTAGTGTTATGTTTAGGGTTAGCCTTAGGGCGTGGGTGAGGGTTATGATTAGGGTTTGAGATAGGGTTAGGGTTATTGTTAGGGTTAGGTTTAGGGTTAGGGTGAGTGTGAAGTTGAGGGTGAGGATGAGGGTTAGGTTTAGGGTTAGGATGAGTACTAGGTTGAGGGTTAGGTTTAGAGTTAGGGTTAGGGTGAGGGTGAGGTTTAGGGATAGAGTTAGGGATAGAGTTAGGTTTATGGTTAGGGTGAGGGTTATGGTTTTGGCTATGGTTAGGCTTAGGCTTAGGCGGAGCATGAGGGTGAGTGTTAGGGTTAGGATTAGAGTGAGGGTTAGGGTTAGGGTTAGGGTGAGCGGTAGGTTGAGATTTAGGGTTAGGATTACGGTTAGGGTTAGTTTTAGGGTTAGGATTAGGGTTAGGGTTAGGTTTAGGGATACGGTTAGGGTTAGGGTGAGGGTGAGGGTTAGGGTTTGGGTTAGGGTGAGGGTGAGGGTAAAGATTAGGGTTAGGGTTATGGTGAGGGTTAGTGTTAGGGTTACGTTTAGGGTTATGGTGAGGGTTAGGGTTAGGGTCAGGGTTATTGTTAGTTTTATGGTTAGGTTTAAGTTTGCGATGAAGTTGAGGCTGAGAGTGACGGTTTTGGTTAGGGTTAGGGTTAGGGTTAGCATTAGGGTGAGGGTGAGTGAGAAGGTTAGGGTTAGGGTTAGGGTTACGTTTAGAGTTAGGGTGAGGGTGAGTGTGAGGTTTAGGGTTAGTCTTAGGCTTATGCGTAGGCTTAGGCCCAGCTTGAGGTTGAGGTTGAGGGTTAGGTTTAGGGTGAGGTTTAGGGTTTGTTAGGGTTATGGTGAGGGTTAGGGTTAGGGTTAGTGTTAGGGTTAGCGTAAGGGGGAGGTTTAGTGTGAGTGTGAGTTTTAGGGTTAGGGTTACTGTTAGGCTTAGGTTTAGGCTGAGGGTGAGGGTGAGGGTGAGGGTTAGGTTTAGGGTGAGGGTTGGGGTTAGGTTTAGAGTGAGGGTTAGGGTGAGGGTTAGGATTAGGCTTAGGGTTAGGGAATGGCCTATGGTGAGGGTGAGGGTTAGGGTCAGGGTTAGGTTGAGGGTTAGGTTTAGGGTTAGTGTTAGGGTTAGGGTTTGGTTTAGGGATAGGCTTAGTGTTAGGCGGAGGGTGAGGGTGAGGGTGAGGGTTAGGGTTAGGATGAGGATGAGGTTTAGGTTCAGAGTAAGCATTAGGGTGAGGATTAGTGTTAGTGTTAGGGTTAATGTCACAGTTAGGTTTAGGGTGAGGGTGAGTCTGAGGGTTATGGTTAGGAATAGAGTTAGGGTGAGTGTGAGCGTTAGGGTGAGGGTTAGGCTTAGGCTTAGGTTTAGAGTATGGGCTAGAGTGAGGGTGGGGGTTAGTGTTAGGGTTAGGGTGAGTGTTAGGGTGAGTGTGAGGGTTACTGTTAGTCTTAGGCTTAGGCTTAGGCTTAGGTGGAGCTTTCGTGTAAGGGAGAGGGTTAGGGTTAGGATGAGGGTTAGGGTTTTAGGGTTAGGGTGAAGGTTAGGATGAGGTTTAGGGTTAGGATTGTGGTTAGGGTGAGGGCTAGAATGAGGGTGAGGGTTAGGGTTAGCGATAAGGTGAGGTTTAGGGTTAGGGTTAGGGTTAGGGTGAGGTTGAGGGTTAGGATTAGGTTTAGGGTTAGGGTTATTGTTAGTTTTATGGTTAGGGTTAAGTTTACAGTGAGGGTGAGGCTGAGGGTGAGGGTTAGGGTTAGGGTTAGGTTTAGGATGAGGTTTAGGGTTAGGGTGAGGGATAGGGTGAAGATTAGGATGAGGGTTAGCATTACGGTGAGGGTGAGGGTTAGGGTTAGGATTAGGGTTAGGGTGAGGGTGAGGGTTAGGTTTAGGTTTAGGTTTGGGGTTAGGGTTAGCATTTGGATTAGGGTTAGGATGAGGGTGAGTGTCATGGTTAGGGTTAGGGTTAGGCTTAGGCTTAGGTTTAGGCTGAGGATGAGGGTGGGGGTGAGGATTAGGGTTAGGGTGATGGTTAGGGTTACGGTTAGGGTGTGGTTTAGGATGAGGTTTAGGGTTAGTGTGAGGATGATGGTAATGGTAAAGGTGAGCTTTAGGCTGAAGGTGAGGGTTAAGATAAGGCTGAGTGTTAGGGTTAATTTTAGGGTTAGGGTAAGTGTTATGGTTTGGGTTTGGGTGCGTTTGAGGGTGAGGGTGAGGTTGACGTTTAGGGTTAGGGTTAGGTTTAGCGTGAGGGTTATTGTGAGGGTTAGGTTTAGCGGTAGGGTAGGGGTAAGATTTAGGGTGTGGGGTAGGTTTAGGGTTAGGCTTAGGGTTAGGGTGGTGGTTAGAGTTAGGGATAGGGTTAGGGTTAGAGTTACAGTTAGAGTGAGTTTTAGTGTGAGGGTGAGGATTAGGGTTAGGTTTAGGGTTATGGTGAGCTTAAGGGTTAGGTTTAGGGTTAGGGTTAGCGTTATTGTTAGGGATAGGGTGAGGGTGAGGGTTATGGTGAGGGTTAGTGATTGCGTTAGGCTAGGGGTTAGGGTTCGGGTTAGGGCTAGGGTGAGGGTGAGGGTGAGGTTTAGGATGAGAGTGAGTGTTAGGGTAAACGTGTTAGGGTGATGGTTAGAGTGAGGGTGAGTTTTAGGGTTAGGGTTAGGGTGAAGTAAGGGTTAGGGTTTGGGTGAGGGTGAGGGTTAGTGTTACGTTTAGGGTTAGCCTTAGGGTGAGGGTGAGGGTTATGATTAGGGTTTGGGTTAGGGATAGGGTTATTGTTAGGGTAAAGGTTAGGGTGAGGGTGAGGGTGAGGGTGAGGGTCAGGGTTAGGGTTAGGGTTAAGATGAGTGCTAGTTTGAGTTTTAGGGTTAGAGTTAGAGTTAGGGTGAGGGTGAGGTTTAGGGTTAGAGTTAGGGTTAGAGTTAGGTTTATGGTTAGGGTGAGGGTTAGGTTTATGGCTATGGTTAGGCTTAGGCTTATGCCGAGCATTAGAGTGAGGGTCAGGGTAGGGTGAAAGTTAGGATTAGGCTTATGTTTCGGGTATGGGCTCGGGTGAGGGTGAGGGTTAGGGTCAGGGTTAGGGTGAGGGTTAGTGTGAGGGTTAGATTTAGGGTTAGGGTTGGGGTTAGGGATAGGCTTAGTGTTAGGTGGAGGGTGAGGGTGAGGTTGAGAGTTAGGGTTAGTGTGAGGATGAGGTTTAGGGTTAGAATTAGCAATAGGGTGAGGGTTAGGGTTAGGGTTAGGGTTAGTGTCACAGTTAGGGTTAGGGTGAGGGTGAGTGTGAGGGTTAGGGTTAGGATTAGACTTAGGGTGAGAGTGAAGGTTAGGGTGAGTGTTAGGCTTAGGCTTAGGCATAGAGTATGGGCTAGGATGAGGGTGAGGGTTAGTGTTAGGGTTAGGGTGAGTGTTAGGGTGAGTGTGAGGTTTAGGTTTAGTCTTAGTCTTAGGCTTAGGCGGATCATGAGTGTGAGGGAGAGTGTTAGGGTTAGGATGATGGTTAGGGTTTTAGGGTTAGGTTGACTGTTAGAATGAGGTTTAGGGTTAGGATTAGGGTTAGGGTGAGGGCTAGAGTGAGGGTGAGGGATAGGGTTAGCGTTAGGGTGTGGTTTAAAGTTAGGGTTTGGATTTCTTTGAGGGTGAAGTTTAGGGTTAGGCTGAGGTTTAGGATTAAGTTAGGGTGAGGGTGAGGGTTAGGATTAGGTTTAGGGTTAGGGTTATTGTTAGTTTTATGGTTAGGGTTAAGTTTACATTGAGGGTGAGGATGAGGGTGAGGATGTGGGTGAGGGTTAGGGTTAGGGTTAGGGTCAGGGTTAGGTTTAGGGTTAGGGTGAGGGTTTGGATTAGGTTTAGGGTCACAGTGAGGGTGAGGGTTAGGGTTAGGGATAGGCTGAGGTTTAGGGTTAGGGTGAGGGATAGGGTGAGGGTTTGGATGAGGGTTAGGGTTACGGTGAGGGTTAGGGTTAGTGTTAGGGTGAGGCTTACCGTTAAGATTAGGGTTAGGGTGAGTGTGAGGTTCAGGTTTAGATTTAGGGTTAGCATTAGGATTAGGGTTAGGATGAGGGTGAGTGTGAGGGTTAGGGTTAGGCTTAGGCTTAGGCTTAGGGTTAGGCTGAGGGTGAGGGTGAGGGTGGGGATGAGGATTAGTGTTAGGGAGATGGTTAGGGTTACGGTTAGGGTGAGGTTTAGGATGAAGTTTAGGGTTTGGGTGAGGATGATGGTAATAGTAAAGGTGAGGTTTAGGCTGAGGGTGAGGTTTAAGATAAGGTTGAGTGTTAGGGTTAAGTTTAGGGTTAGGGTAAGGGTTAGGGTTTGGGTTTGGGTGAGGTTACGGGTGAGGGTGAGTTTGACGTTTAGGGTTAGGGTTAGGGTTAGCGTGAGGGTTATTGTGAGTGTTAGGTTTAGGGGTAGAGTAGCTGTAAGGTTTAGGGTGAGGGGTAGGGTTATGGTTAGTGTTAGGGTTAGGGTGGTGGTTAGATTTAGGGATAGGGTTATGGTTACAGTTACGGTTAGAGTGATTGTTAGTGTGAGGGTGAGGATTAGGGTTAGCTTTAGAGTGAAGTTGAGGGTTAGGGTTTGGGTGAGGGTGAGGGTTAGTGTTATGTTTAGTGTTAGCCTTGGGGTGAGGGTGAGGGTTAGGATTAGGTTTAGGTTTAGGGTTAGGGTGAGTTTTAAGTTTAGGGTGATGGTTTGGTTTAGTGTGAGGGTTAGTTTTGGGGATAAGGTTAGTTTTAGGGTAAATGTAAGTGTTAGAGTGAGGTTTAGGGTAAGGGTGAGATTTAGGGTTAGAGTTAGGGTTAGGGTGAGGGTTAGGGTTAGGGTGTTAGGTTAGAGTTAGTGTGATGTTTAGGGTGGGGGTGAGTGTTAAGGTTAGGGTTAGGATTAGGATTAGGTTTAATGTGAGGGTGAGTGTGAGGGTTAGGGTTAGGTTTAGGGTTTGGATTAGCGTTATGGTGAGGGTGAGGGTGAGGTTTAGGGTTAGGGTGAGGGTTGGGGTTAGGAATAGAGTGAGGGTCTGGGTAAGGCTAAGGATTAGGCTTAGGGTTAGGGTATGGGCTAGGGTGAGGGTGAGGGTTAGGGTCAGGTTTAGAGTGAGGGTTACGATGAGGTTTAGGGTTAGTGTTAGGGTTAGGGTTGGGGTTAGGGATAGGCTTAATGTTAGGCGGAGGGTGAGGGTGAGGGTGAGGGTTAGGTTTAGGGTTTGGGTGAGGTTTAGGTTTAGTGTTAGTGTTAGAGTGAGGGTTAGTGTGAACATTAGATTTAGGTTGAGTGTTAGTATTAGGGTTAGGGTAAGGGTGAGTGTGAGGGTAAGGGTTAGACTTAGTCTTAGGCTTAGGCTTATTCCGAGCCAAAGGGTGAGGGTGAGGGTTAGGGTTAGGGTGAGGGTTAGGTTGAGGGTGAGGGTTATGGACAGGGTGAGGGTTAGGGTTAGGGTTAGGGTTATTGTTATGATTAGGGTTAGGTTTAAAGTGACTGTGAGGGTGAGGTTTAGGGTTAGGGTTAGGGTGAGGATTAGGGTTAGAGTTAGCTTTAGGGTGAGGGTTAGGGTTAGGGTTAGTGTTAGGGTTAGGGTTAGGGTTAGGCTTAGGTTTAGGGTGAGTGTGAGGTTTAGGGTTAGGGTTACTGTTAGGCTTAGGTTTAGGCTGTGGGTGAGGGTGAGGGTGAGGGTTAGCGTTAGATTCGGGTTGGGTTTAGGGTTAGAGTGAGGGTTAGGGTGAGGTTTAGGATTAGGCTTAGGGTTAGGTTATGGGCTAAGGTTAGGGTGAGGTTTAGGGTCATGGTTAGGGTGAAGGTTAGTGTGAGGGATAGGTTAAGTGTTAATGTTAGGGTTAGGGTTGGGGTTAGGGATAGGCTTAGTGTTAGTTGGAGGGTTAGAGTGAGAGTGATTTTTAGGGTTAGGATGAGGATGAGGTTTAGGGTTAGAGTTATCATTAGGGTGAGGTTTAGTGTTAGGGTTAGGGTTAGTGTTACAGTTAGGGTTAGGGTGAGGGTGAGTGTGAGGGTTAGGGTTAAGATTAGACTTAGGGTGAGGGTGAGGGTTAGGGTGAGGGTTAGGCTTAGGCTTAGGCTTAGAGTATGGGCTAGGGTGAGGGTGAGGTTAGTTTCAGGGTTACGGTGAGGATTAGGTTGAGTGTGATGGTTAAGGTTAGGCTTAGGCTTAGTCTTAGGCTTAGGCTTCGAATGAGTGTGAGGGAGAGGGTTAGGGTTAGGATGAGGTTTAGGGTTTTAGGGTTAGGGTGAGGCTTAGGATCAAGTTTAGGGTTAGAGTTAGGTTTAGGGTTAGTGTGAGGGCTAGAGTGAGGGTGAGGGTTAAGGTTAGCTTTAGGGGGATGTTTAGGGTTATGGTTAGGGTTACGTTGAGGGTGAGGGTTAGGGTTAGTGTGAGGGGGACAGTAAGGGTAAAGGTGAGGGTTAGGCTGAGGGTGAGTGTTATGGTAATGGTGAAGGTTAGGGTTAGGGTGAGGGTTAGGTTTAGGGTTAGGGTGAGTGTGAGGGTTAGATTGAGCATTAATGTTACGGTTAGTGTGAGGTTTAGGGTGAGGATGAGAGTTAGGGTTAGGGTGAGGGCTAGGGTGAGGGTGAGGTTTAGGGTTAGGGTTAGGGTGAGGTTTAGGGTTGGGGTTATGGTTAGGGTGAGGGTGAGGTTTAGGGTTAGAATTAGGGTTAGGGTGAGGCTGAAGGTGAGGGTTAGGGTCATTGTTAGGATTAGGGTTAGGTTTACGTTTTCGGTGAGTGTGGGGGTGAGGGTTAGGGTTAGGGTTAGATTGAGGTTTAGATTTTGGGTTAGGGTTAGAGTTGGAGTTAGGGTGAGGGTGAAGTTTAGGGTTAGAGTTAGGGTTAGTGTTAGGTTTATGGTTATGCTGAGGGTTAGGGTTAGGGTTATGGTTAGGCTTAGGCTGAGGCTTAGGCCGAACATGAGTGTGAGCGTTAGTGTTAGGGTTAGGTTGAGGGTTAGGGTTAGGGTTAAGGTGAAGGGTAGGATGAGATTTAGGGTTAGGGTTACGGTTAGGATTATGTTTAGGGTTAGGGTTAGGGTTAGGGTTAGGTTTAGGGTTACTGTTAGGGATAGGGTGAGGTTTAGGTTTTCGGGTTTGGGTTAGGGTGAGGGTGAGGATAAGGATTAGGGTTATGGTTAGGGTTAGGGTTAGGTTTAGGATTAGGGTTATGGTTAGGGTTAGTGTTAGGGTTAGGTTTAGGGTTATGGTGAGGATTAAGGTTAGGGTTAGGGTAATACTTAGTGTTATGTTTAGGGTTAAGTTTACGGTGAAGGTGAGGCTGAGCGTGAGTTTTATGGTTAGAGTTAGTTTTAGTTTTAGGGTGAGGGTTAGTGTGAGGGTTAGGTTTAGGGATAGGATTAGTTTTGGGTTAGGATGAGGTTAGTCTTAGACTTATGCTTAGGCTTTGGCCCAGCTTGAGGGTGAGTGTGAGGATTAGGGTTAGGATGAGTGTTAGGGTTAGGATAAAGGTTAGGGTTAGGGCTATGTTGAGGGTTAGGGTTAGGGTTAGGGTGAGTTTTAAGTTTAGGGTGATGGTTAGGGTTAGTGTGAGGGTTAGTGTTCGGGTTAAGTTTAGTTTTAGGGTGAAGGTAAGTGTTAGGGTGAGGTTTAGGGTTAGGGTGAGGTTTAGGGTTAGAGTTAGGGTTAGGGTGAGGGTTAGGGTTAGGGTTAGTGTTAGGGTTAGGTTTAGGGTGAGGTTTAGGGTTGGGTTGAGTGTTAGGGTTAGGATTAGGATTAGGGTTAAGGTGAGGGTGAGTGTGAGGATTAGGGTTATGGTTAGGTTTAGGATTAGAGTTATGTTGAGGGTTAGGGTGACGGTTAGGGTTAGGGTGAGGGTTGCGGTTAGGGTTAGAGTGAGGGTTAGGGTGAAGTTTAGGATTAGGTTTAGGGTTAGGGTATGGGCTAGGGTGAGGGTGAGGTTTAGGGTCAAGGTTCGAATGAGGTTTAGGGTTAGGTTTAGGATTGGGGTTAGTGTTAGGGTTAGGGTTTGGGTTATGGATAGGCTTAGTGTTAGGCGGAGGGTGAGGGTGAGGGTTAGGGTTAGGGTTTGGGTGAGGTTTAGGATTAGTCTTAGTGTTAGGGTGAGTGTTAGTGTGAAGTTTAGTGTTAGGGTGTGTGTTACTGTTAGGGTTAGGGTGAGTGTGAGGGTAAGGGTTACTCTTAGTCTTAGGCTAAGGCTTATTCTGAGCCTAAGGGTGAGTGTGAGGGTTAGGATTAGGGTGAGGGTTATGGACAGGGTGAGAGTTAGGGTTATTTTTAGGGTTAGGGTTAGGGTGAGGGTTAGGGTTAGGGTTAGGTTTAGGCTTAAGCTTAGGCATATGCTTTGGGCGAGCATGAAGGTGAGGGTTAGGGTTAGGTTTAGTGTGAGGGTTAGGGTTAGGGTGAGGGTTCCGATGAGGTTTAGGGTAAGGGTTAGGTGTAGGGTTAGGGTAAGGTTTAGGTTTTGGGTTAGGGTTAGGGTTAGGTTTAGGGTTTGGTTTAGGGTTATGGTGAGGGTTAGAGTTAGGGTTTGTTTTAGGGTGAGGTTGAGTGTGAGAATTAGGGTTAGAGTTAGGGTTAGGGTTAGGGTAAGGTTTAGGGTTACGGTTAGGATTAGGGTTAAGGGTAGGGTTACAGTGATGCTTAGGGTTATGGTTAGGGTAAGCGTTAGGGTTATTGTTAGTGTTATGGTTAGAGTTAAGTTTGCAGTGAGGGTGAGGCTGAGAGTGAAGTTTATGGTTAGGTTTAGGGTTAGGGTTAGTGTTGGGGTTAGCGTTAAGGTGAGGTTTAAGGTGAGGGTTAGGGTTGGTGATAGGATTAGAGTTATGCAGAGGGTGAGGGTGAGGGTTAGGGTTAGGTTGAGGGTTGGGGTTAGGGTTAGAGTGAGGTTTAAGGTGAGGGTTAGGATTAGGCTTAGGGTTAGGTTATGGGCTTGGGTGAGGGTGAGGGTTAGGGTGAGGTTTAGTGTGAGGGTTAGGTTTAGGGTTAGTATTAGGGTTAGGGTTGGGGTTAGTGATAGTCTTAGTGTTAGGCGGAGGGTGAGGGTGAGGGTGAGGGTTAGGGTTAGGGTGAGTGTTACTGTTAGCGTTAGGGTGAGGTTGAGTGTGAGGGTAAGGGTTAGTCTTAGGCTTAGGCTTAGGTTTAGGCCGAGACTAAGGGTGAGAGTGAGGGTTCGGGTTAGTGTTCGGGTTAGGGTTAGGGTGAGGGTTATGGATCGGGTGAGTGTTAGGTTTAGGGTTAAGGTTATTGGTAGGATTAGGATTAGGTTTAAAGTTACTGTGAGGGTGAGAGTTAGGGTTAGGGTTAGGGTTAGGGTTAGGGTGAGGTTTAGGGTTAGAGTTAGGGTTATTGTTAGGGTTAGGGTTAGGGTGAGCATTAGGGTGAGGGTTAGGGTTAGGGTTAGGGTTAGGCTTAGGCCGATCATGAGGGTGAGGGTTAGTGTGAGGGTTAGGGTTAGGGGTAGGGTGAGGGTTAGGATGAGGTTCAGGGTTAGGGTTAGGTTTAGGTTTATGGTTAGGGTTAGGGTAGGTTTAGGGTTAGGGTTAGGGTTAGGGTGAGGGTTAGGGTTAGGGTTTGGGTTAGGGTGAGGTTGAGGGTGATGATTAGGGTTAGGATTAGGGTTAGGGTTAGGGTAAGGTTTAGGGTTATGGTTAGGGTTAGGGTTAGGTTTACAGTGAGTGTTAGGGTTAGGGTTAGTTTTAGGGTTATTGTTATTTTTATGGTTAGGGTTAAGTTTGTGGTGAGGGTGAGGCTGAGGGTGAGGTTTATGGTTAGGTTTATGGTTAGGGTTAGGGTTAGAGGTAGTGTTAGTGTGAGGTTTAGGGTGAGGGTTAGGACTAGGGTTAGGATTAGGAATAGGGTTAAGGTGAGGGTGAGTTTGAGGATTAGGTTTAGGGTTAGGGTTAGGATTAGAGTTAGGGTGAATGTCAGGGTGAGGGTTAGGTTTAGGTTGTGGGTTTGGGTTAGGGTTAGAATGATGTTTAGGTTGAGGGTTAGGCTTAGGCTTAGAGTTAGGGTATGGACTAGCGTGAGGGTGAGGTTTAGGGTTAAGATGAGGGTTAGGGTGAGATTTATGGTTAGGGTTAGTGTTAGGGTTCGGCTTAGTGTTAGGCGGAGGGCTAGGGTGAAGTTGAGGGTTAGGGTTAGGGTGAGGTAGAAGTTACAGTTAGCGTTAGGGTGAGAGTTAGTGTGAGGTTTAGGGTAAGGGTTAGTGTTATGGTTAGTGGTAGGGTGAAGGTGAATGTGAGGCTTAGGGTGTCTTAGGCTAAGGCTTAGCCTTAGGCAGAGTATAAGTGTGAGGGTGAGGGTTAGGGTGTTAAGATTAAGGTGAGACTGAGCGTGAGGTTTAGGGTAAAGATTAGGGTTAGGTTGAGGGCTAGAGTGAGGGTGAGGGTTAGTGTTAGCATTAGGGTGAGGTTAGGGTTAGGGTTAGGGTTAGGATTAGGATGAAGGATAGGTTGAGGGTTAGGGTTACTATTAGGATTAGGGTGATGTTAAGTGTTATTGTGAGTATTAGGGTTAGGTTGAGGTTTAGGGTGAGGGTGAGGGTTAGGGTTAGGGTTAGGCTGAAAGTGAGGGTGAGGTTTAGGGTTAGTGTTTGGTTTAGAGTGAGGATGAGGGTTAGGGTGAGGAGTACGGTTAGGGTAAGAGTGAGGGTGAGGTTTAGGTTTAGCTTTAGGGTTAGGGTTAGGGTAAGGCTGAGGATGAGGGTGAGGGTTAGGGTTAGGATTAGGATGATGGTTAGGGTTAGTGTTAGGGTGAGAGTGAGGGTGAGGTTTAGGGTTAGGATATTTGTTAGGCTGAGGTTGAGGGTGAGAGTGAGTGGTAGGGTTGTGGTTAGGATGAGGATTAGGGTTAGTGTGATTTTTAGGGTGAGGGTGACTGTAACGGTTAGGGTGATGATTAGGGTGAAGTAAGGGTTATGGTTAGTGTTAGTGTTAGGGTTAGGGTTAGGGTTAGGGAGAGGTTTAGGGTTATGGTTAGGTTGTGGGTAAGTGTTAGAGTGAGGGTTAGGATGAAGGTTAGGGTTAGTTTGAGGGTTAGAGTCAGGGTTATGGTTATGTTGAGGGTAAGGATTAGGGTGCAGTTTAGGGTGAGGGTGATGGTTAGGGTTAGGATGAGGGTTAGGGTTAGTGTGAGGGTTAGAGTTAGGGTTAGGGTTAGGTTGAGGGTAAGGCTTAGGGTTAGGTTTAGGGTGACGGTGAGGGTTAGTGTGAGGGTTATTGTTTGGTTTAGCGTAAGGTTTATGGTGAGGTCTAATGTGAGGTTGAGGGTTTTGTTGAGGGTGACAGTGAGGGTGAGCGTTTCGTTTAGGTAAGGGTTAAGGTTAGGGTTAGGGGGAGGATTAGGGGGAGGATCAGGGATAGGATGAAGTTTAGGGTTAGAGTGATGGTTAGAGTTAGTGTGAGGTTTAGGGTGAGTGTTAGGATTATGGTGAGGTTTAGGTTTCGGTTTGCATTAGGGTTAGGGTGAGGGATAGGGTGTTTTTGACGATTAGGTGTAGGTTTAGAGTTAGTGTTAGGGTGATGGTTAGGGTTAGGGTTAGGGTTAGGATGAGGGTTAGGGTAAGGGGTAGGGTTAGGGTTAGGGTGAATAGTAGGATTAGGGTGACGGTTAGAGTAAGGGTAAGGGTTAGGGTTAGGGTGAAGTTAAGGATTAGGGTGAGGGTGAGGGTTAGTGTTAGGTTTAGGATGATGGTGAGGGTGAGGGTTAGGGTTAGGGAAATGGTTAGCTTTTGGGTTAGTTTGAGGATTAGGGTGAGGTTTTGGGTTAGGGTGACCGTTTGGTTTAGGCTGAGTGTTAGGTTTAGGGTTAGGGTGAGGCTTAGGGTTAGTGTGATGTTTAAGGTGAGGGTGAGGCTGAGGGTGAGGGTTCGGGTTCTCGTGAGGGTTAGGGTTTGGGTGAGGGTTAGTGTTAGGGTGAGGGTGATGTTGAGGTTGAAGTTTAGGGTGAGCATGAGGGGTAGGGGTAGGGTTAGGTTGAGGTTTAGGTTTAGGGTTAGTGTTAGGTGAGTGTTACAGGGATGGATAGGGTTAGGGTGAGAGTTTGGATTACTGTGTGTGTTAGGGTTATGGTTAGGGTGAGGGTAAGGATTAGGGTTAGGTTTAGTGTGAGGGTGAGGATTAGGGTTAGGGTTAGGGTTATGGGGAGGGTGAGGGTGAGGGTTAGGGTTAGGTTTAGGGTTAAGTTTAGGGTGAGGGTTTCGGTGAGCGTTAGGTTTAGGGCAAGGGTGAGGGTAAGGTTTAAAGTGAAGGTTAGAGTAAGGGTGAGGGATAGGGTTAGGATTATTGTGAGTAATAGGGTGAGGGTTAGTGTTAGGGTGAGGGTGAGTGTTAGGATGAGGGTTTTGGTTAGTGTTAGGGTTAGTGTGAGGTTTAGGGTGAGGGTGATGGTTAGGGTTAGGGTTAGTGGTGAGGGTGAGGGTTAGGGTTAGGTTTAGGATTAGGGATAGGGAGAGGATTAGTGTTATGATTTGGGTGAGGGTTAGGGTGAGGGATAGGGTTAAGGTTAGATTTAGTGTGAGGATTTGGGTTAGGGTTAGGGTTAGGGTTAAGGTGAGGGTAAGGGTTAGGGTGAGGGTGAAGTTTAGGGTTAGCATTAGCGATAGGGTGAGGGTTAGGGTGTGGGTAAGGGTTTGGGTAAGGGTTAGGGTGAGGGTGAGGGTGAGGTTTAGGGTTATGGTTTTTGTTAGGCTGAGGTTGAGGGTGAGGGTGAGAGTTAGGGTTGGGGTGAGGGTGAGGGTTAGGGTTAGTGTGATTGTTAGGGTGAGGGTGACTGTAACGGTTAGGGTGATGATTAGGGTGAAGTGAGGGTTAGGGTTAGGGATAGGGTTAGGGTGAGGGTTTGGGTTAGGGTGAGGGTTAGGTTTCACGTGAGGGTTAGTGTTAGGTTTAGGTTTAGGATGAGGGTTAGGGTTGGTGAGAGGGTTAGGGTGAGGGTGAGGGTTAGGATTAGCGTTAGGGTTAGGATGAGGGTGAGGGTTAGGATTAGGTTAGGCTGAGGGTGAGGGTGAGGGTGAGGGTTAGAGTTGGTGTTCGTGTTAGTGCTAGTGTTAGGGTTAGGGTGAGGGTTACGCTGAGGGTTAGATTGTGGGTAAGTGTTAGAGTGAGGGTTAGAATGAGGGTGAGGTTAGGGTTAGGGTGTGGGTAAGGGTTAGTGTGAGGGTTAGGGTGAGGTTGAGGGTTAGTGTAAGCATAAGGGTTAGGGTGAGCGATAGGGATAGGGTTAGGTTTAGGCTTAGGGTGAGGGTGAGGGTTAGGGTGAGGCTGAGGGTTAGTTGAGGGTTAGGATTAGGGTTAGGGTGAGGGTGTGGGTGAGGGTTAGGGTTAGGATTAGTGTTAGCGTTAGGGTTAGGCTGAGGGTGAGTTTGAGGGTGAAGGTGAGGGTTAGGTTTAGGTTTAAGGTGAGAGGGTTAGTGTGAGGGTTAGGGTGAGCGGGAAGGTTAGGGTTACGGTTAGGGTGAGTGTTAGTGTGAGGGTTAGTGTTAGGGTTAGTGTTAGGTTAAGGTTAGGATTAGGGTTAGGGTTAGGGTTAGGTTGAGGGGAAGTGTTAGAGTGAGGGTTAGGATGAGGGTTAGGGTTATTTTGAGGGTTAGATTTAGGGTTAGGTTAGGGTGAGGGTAAGGTTTAGGGTGAGGTTTAGTGTGAGGGTGAAGGCTAGGGTTAGGATGAGGGTTAGGGTTAGTATTAGGGTTAGAGTTAGGGTTAGGGTTAGGGTAATTTTAAGGCTTAGGGTTAGGTTTAGGGTGACGGTGAGGGTTAGTGTGAGGGTTATTGTTAGGTTTAGGGTAAGGTTTATCGTGAGGTCTAATGTGAGGTTGAGGGTTAGGGTGAGGGTGAGGTTGAGGGTGAGGGTTTAGGTTAGGTAAGGGTTAAGATTAGGGTTAGGGTGAGAATTAGGGGGAGGGTCAGGGATAAGATGAAGTTTAGGTTTAGAGTGATGGTTAGGGTTAGTGTGAGGTTTAGGGTTAGGGTTAGGGTTAGGGTGAGGTTTAGGGTTCTGGTTTGCATTAGGGTTAGTGTGAAGCTTAGGGTGTTTTTGAGGGTTGGGGTAGGGTTAGGGTTAGTGTTAGGGTGAGGGTTAGCGTTAGGGTTAGGGTTAGGATGAGGGTTAGGGTAAGGGGTAGCATTAGGATTAGGGTGAATGTTAGGATTAGGGTGATGGTTAGAGTAAGGGTAAGGGTTAGCGTTAGGGTGAGGTTAAGGATTAGGGTGAGGGTGAGGGTTAGTGTTAAGTTTAGGGTGATGGTGAGGGTGAGGGTTAGGGTTATGGTAATGTTTAGCATTAGGGTTAGTTTGAGGATTAGGGTGAGGTTTTGGGTTAGGGTGACCGTTCGATTTAGGCTGAGTGTTAGGTTTAGGGTTAGGGTGAGGCTAAGGGTTCGTGTGATATTTAGGGTGAGGGTGAGGCTGAGGGTGATGGTTCGGGTTCTCGTGAGGGTTAGGGTTTTGGTGAGGGTTTGGGTTAGGGTGAGGGTGATGGTGAGGTTGAAGTTTTGGGTGAGCATGAGGGTTAAGGTTAGGGTTAGGGTGAGGTTTAGGTTTAGGGTTATTGTTAGGTGAGGGTTACAGGGAGGGATAGGGTTAGGGTTAGGGTGAGAGTTAGGATTACTGTGTGGGTTAGGGTTATGGTTAGGGTGAGGGTAAGGATTAGGGTTAGGTTTAGTATGAGGGTGAGGATTAGGGTTTGGGTTAGGGTTATGGGGAAGGTTAGGGTGAGTGTTAGGGTTAGGTTTAGGGTTAAGTTTAGGGTGAGGGGTACGGTGAGGTTTACGTTTAGGGCTAGGGTGAGGGTAAGGTTTAGAGTGAGGGTTAGAGTGAGGGTGAGGGTTAGGGTTAGGGTTAGGGTGAGTGATAGGGTGAGGTTAGGGCTAGGTTTAGGGTGAGGGTTAGGGTGAGGGTAAGTGTTTGGGGGAGGTTTAGGGTTAGGGTTAGGGTTAGGGTTAGGGTTAGGGTTAGGGTTAGGGTTAGGGTTAGGGTTAGCGTTAGGGTTAGGGTGAGGGTGAGGTTTAGGGGTAGAGTTAGGGTTAGGGTTAGGGTTAGGTTTAGGGTCAGGGTGGGGGTGACGGTAAGGGTAAAGTTGAGGTTTAGGCTTAGGGTGAGGTTTATGGTAAGGGTGAGGGTCAGGGTTAGCTTGAGGGTTAGGGTTAGGGTTACAGTGAGAGTGAGGTTTAGATTCAGGATAAGTGTTATGGTTAGTGTGAGGTTTAGGGTGAGGATGAGGGTTAGGGTTAGGGTGAGGTCTAAGGTGAGGGTGAGGTTTAGGGTTAGTGTTAGGGTGAGGTTTAGTGTTAGGGTGATGGTTAGGGTTAGTGTGAGGGTTAGTGTTAGGTTTAGGCTTAGTGTTAGGGTGAAGGTGTTACGGTGAGCTTAGGGTTATGGTGAGGGTTATGGTTAGGGTGAGGGTTAGGGTTAGGGTTAGGTTTATTGTTAGCGTTAGGGTTAGAGTTACTCTTACGGTGAGGTTGAGGGTGAGGGTTAGGGTTAGGCTTAGGATTAGGATAGGGTTAGTGTTAGGGTGAGTGTATGTGTTAGGATGAGGGTTAGGTTTAGGTTCAGGGTTAGGATCAAGTTTAGGGTGAGGGTTAGGTTTACGGTTAGGTTCAGGGTAAGGATGAGGTTTAGGATTATGAGTAGGGTTAGGTTGAGGGCTAGGTTGAGGGTGAAGATTAGGGTTAGTGTTAGGGTAACGTTTAAGGTTAGGGTTAGGTTTAGGGTGAGGGTTACCGTGAAGGTGAGGGTTAGGGTTAGGTTGAGGGTTAGGATTAGGGTTAGGGTGAGGGGGAGTGTTAGCATTAGGGTTAGGGTTAGGGTTAGGTTTAGGGTTAGGATTAGTGTTATTGTTAGGGTTCGGGTCAGAGTTATGGTTAGGGTGAGAGTGAGGGTTAGGTTTAGCGTTAGGGTGAGGTTTAGTTTTTGGGTTAGGATTAGCGTTAGGGTGAGGGTGAGGTTTAGGGTTAGTTGGACGGTTAGGTCGAGGGTTAGGTTTAGTGTCAGTTTTAGGGTGAAGGTTGGGGTGAGGGTTAGGTTGAGTTTTAGGGTTAGTGTTAGAGTTAGGGTTAGGATTAGGGTTAGGGTGAGGGTGAATGTGAGGTTTAGGGTTAGGCTTAGGCTTAGCTTAGGGTTAGGCTGAGGTTGAAGATGGGGGTGAGGATTAGAGTTACGGTGATGGTTAGTGTTAGGGTTAGTGTGAGTGTTAGGATGAGGGTTAGGGTTTGGATTAGGGTTAGGATAAGGGCCAGGGTGAGGGTGTGGTTTAGGGTAAGTGTTAGGCTTAGGCTTGGTTTAGGCTGAGCCTTTGGTTGAGGATAAGGGTTTAGGGTTAGGGTTAAGGTGAGGTTTAGTTTTAGGGTTAGGGTTAGAGTTAGGGTTAGGGTGAGGGTGAGGTTTAGGGGTAGAGTTAGGGTTAGGGTGAGGGTTAGGTTTAGGGTGAGTGTTAGGGTGGGGGTGACGGTAAGGGTAAAGTTGAGGGTTAGGCTGAGGGTGAGGGTTATGGTAAGGGTGAGGGTTAGGGTTAGGGTGAGGGTTAGGGTTAAGGTTAGGGAGATGGTTAGGGTTATGGTTAGGATGAGGGTTAGGGTTAGGTTTAGGTTTAGGGTGAGGGTTAGGGTGAAGGTGACAGTAAGGGTAAAGTTGAGGGTTAGGGTTAGGGTGAGGGTTAGTGTGAGGATTAGGGTTAGGGTTAGGGTGAGTGTGAGGTTTAGATTGAGGATTCATGTTAGGGTTAGTGTGAGGTTTAGGGTGAGGATGAGTGTTAGGTTTAGGTTGAGGGCTAAGGTCAGGATGAGGTTTAGGTTTAGTGTTAGGGTGAGGTTTAGGATTAGGGTGATGGTGAGGCTTAGTGTGAGGGTTAGTGTTGGGGTTACGCTTAGTGTTAGGGTGAGGGTGTTCCAGTGAGCTTAGGGTTATGGTGAGGGTTATGGTTAGGGTGAGGGTTAGGTTTGGGTTTAGGGTTATTGTTAGCGTTAGGGTTAGGGTTACAGTTACGGTGAGGTTCAGGGTGAGGGTTAGGGTTAGGGTTAGGATTAGGATTAGGGTTAGTGTTAGGGTGAGTGTAAGTGTTAGTATGAGGATTATGGTTAGCGTGAAGTTTATGGTTAGGGTTAGGGTTAGGTTGTGCGTGAGGTTTAGGTTTAGGTTGAGGGTTAGGGTTAGGGTTAGGGTTAGGGTGAGGTTAGGGTTAGGGTTAGTGAGAGGGTTAGGGTTGGGGTTAGGGTTAGTGTTAGGGTGAGGATAAGTGTTAGGTCAGGGTTTGGGTTAGGGTGAGGTTTATGGTTAGGTTGAGGGTTAAGATTAGGGTTAGGGTTATTGATAGTGTTAGGTTTAGGGTTAAGGTTATGGTGAGGGTGAGTGTGAGGGTTACGGTTAGGGTTAGCGTGAGGTTTAGGGTTTGCATTAGAGTTAAAGTTAGGTTTTGGGTGGTGGTGAGGTTTAGGGTTAGAGTTAGGTTTAGGGTGAGGGTTAGGTTGAGGGTTAGGGTTATGGTTTGTGTTAGGGTTAGGTTTAGGGTGAGAGTTATTGGGCGGGTTAGGGTTAGGGTTAGGGTTAGTATTAGGGTTAGGGTGAGGGTGAGTGTTAGCATTAGGGTTAGGGTTAGGGTTGGTTTTAGGGTTAGGATTAGTGTTATTGTTAGGGTTAGGGTTAGAGTTATGGTGAGGATGAGGGTGAGGGTGAGGATTAGGTTTAGGGTTAGGGTGATGGTGAGGTTTAGGGTTAGGTTTAGGTTTAGTTGGAGGGTTAGGTCGAGGGTTTTAGTGTTAAGATTAGGGTGAGGGTTAGGTTGAGGTTTAGGGTTAGTGTTTAGTTAGGGTTAGGATTTGGGATAGGGTGAGGGTGAGTGTGAGGATTAGGGTTAGGCTTAGGCTTAGGTTTAGGGTTAGGCTGAGGGTGAGTGTGGGGGTGAGGATTAGAGTTAGGGTGATGGTTAGGGTTAGGGTTAGGGTGAGGGTTAGGATGAGGGTTAGTTTTAGTATTAGGGTTAGGGTGAGGGCTAGGGTGAGGGTGTGGTTTAGGGTAAGTGTTAGACTTAGGCTTAGGGTTAGGCTGAGCGTTTGGTTGAGGATAAGGTTTAGGGTTAGGTTTAGGGTGAGGTTTAGTGTTAGGGTTAAGTTTAGAGTTAGGTTTCGAGGGTGAGGTTTAAGGGTAGAGTTAGGTTTACGGTGAGGGTTAGGGTGGGGGTTACGCTAAGGGTAAAGTTGAAGGTTAGACTGAGGGTGAGGTTTATGGTAAGGGTGAGGGTTAGGGTTAGGGTGAGGGTTAGGGTTAGGTTTAGAGTGAGAGTGAGGGTTATATTGAGGATAAGTGTTAGGGTTAGTGTGAGGTTTAGGGTGAGGATGAGGGTTAGGGTTAGGGTGAGGGCTAAGGTGAGGGTGAGGTTTAGGGTTAGATTTAGGGTGAGGTTTAGTGTTAGGGTGATGGTTAGGGTTAGTGTGAGGGTTAGTGGTAGGGATAGGGTTAGTTTTAGGGTGAGGGTGTTAGGATGAGCTTAGGGTAATGGTGAGGGTTATGGTTAGGGTGAAGGTTAGGGTTAGGCTTAGAGTTATTGTTAGCATTAATGTTAGGGTTATAGTTATGGTGAGCGTGAGGGTGAGGGTTAGGATTAGGGATAGGATTAGGATTAGGGTTAGTGTTAGGGTGAGGGTAAGTGTTAGTATGAGGGTTAGGTTTAGGGTAAGGATTATGGTTAGGGTTAGGGTTAAGTTGAGCATGAGGATTAGGCTTAGGTTGATGTTTCAGGTTAGGGTTGTGGTTAGGGTGAGTTTAGGGTTAGGGTTTTTGTGAGGGTTAGTGTTCCGATTAGGGTTAGTGCTAGGGTGAGGGCAAGTTTTAGGGTGAGTTTTAGGGTTAGGGTGATGATTATGGTTAGGGTGAGGATTATGGTTAGGGTGAGGGTTATGGTTATTGTTAGGGTTATGGTAGGTTTAGATTTAGGGTTAGGGTGAGTGTGAGGGTGAGATTTATGGTTAGAGTTAGGGTTAGTGTTAGGGTTAGGGTTAGGGTGAGGGTTAGGGTTAGGCTTAGGCTGAGGTTAAGGCTTAGGCCGAGCATGAGGGTTCGGGTTAGGGTTCGGGTTAGGGTGAGGTTTAGGGTTATGATTACTGTCAGGTTTAGGATGAGGTTTTGGTTAGGGTTAAGGTTAGGGTGAGTGTTAGGGTGAGTGCTAGGTTGAGGGTTAGGGTTAGGGATAGGGTTAGGTTCAGGATTAGGGTTAGGGTGAGGTTGAGTGTGAGGCTTAGAGTTAGGTTTAGGTTTAGCCTGAGAGTTAGGGTGAGGGTTAGGGTTAGGGTTTGGTTTAGGGTGCAGTTGAGGTTGAGGATTAGGGTTAGGTTAAGGGTTAAATTTAGCCTTAGGTTTAGGGATAGGGTTAGTGTTAAGGTTAGAGATAGGGAGATGGTTAGGCTGAGGGTGACTGTGGGGGTGAGGATTAGAGTTAAGGTTAGGGTTAGGCTTAGGGTTAGGGTTAATGTTAGTGTTATGGTTATGGTTAAGTTTGGGGTGAGGGTGAGGCTGAGGTTGAGGTTTAGGTTTAAGGTTAGGGTGAGGGTGAGGCTTAGGTTTAGAGTTAGGATTAGGGTTAGGATTATTGTGAGGGTTAGGGATTGATTTGCAGTGAGGTTGAGGGTGAGGTTGAAGGTTAGGGTTATGGTGAGTTTTAGGGTTATGTTTAGGGTTAGGGTGAGGGTGAGGTTTAGGGTTAGAGTTAGGGTTAGGGTGAGGAATCGGGTTAGTTTTAGGGTTGGGGTTATGGTGAGGTTGAGGTTTAGGGTTAGAGTTAGGCTTAAGATGAGGCTGAGGGTGAGGGTGAGAGTTAGGGTTAGGATTAGGATTAGGGTAAGGGTTAAGGTGAGTGTGAGGGTTAAGGTTAGAGTTAGGATTAGGCTTAGGGTTACACTGAGGGCGAGGGTGAGTGTGAGGGTAAGGGTTAGGATTAGGATTATCATGAGGGCTAGGGTTAGGTTGAGGTTTAATGTTAGGGTTAGGGTGAGAGTAAGGGTTAGGGTTAGGGTGAGAGTAGCGTTCAGGTTAAGTTTAGGGTTAGGTTGAGGGTTAGGGTCATGGTTACAGTGAGGTTGAGGGTTAGGGTTAGTTTGAGGTTTAATGTTAAGATTAGGGTTAGGGTGAGGGTCAGGGTTAGGGTTAGGGTAAGGGTTAGGGTGAGGGTGAGGTTTAGGGTTAGGTTGAGTGTTAGGGTAAGGATTTCTGTTAGGGTGAGGACTAGGGTGAGGGTGAGGGTTAGGGTAAGGTTTTGGCTTAGGCTTAGTGTTAAACTGAGCATGAGGGTGAGGGTTAGAATTAGGGTGAGATTTAGGGTTAGGTTTATGGGGAAGGTCAGGATGAGGGTTAGGGTTAGGATTAGGTTTAGGGTGAGGGCTAGGTTGAGGGTGATGTTTAGGGTGAGATTTAAGGTTAGGGTTAGGTTTAGGGTTCGGGTGAGGGTGAGGTTTATGGTTAGAGTTAGGGTTAAGTTGAGGCTGAGGGTGAGCGTTAGGGTTAGGGTTAGGATTAGGATTAGGGTAAGGGTTAGGGTGATTGTGAGGGTTAGGGTTTGGGTGTGTTTTTGGCTTATTGTTACACTGAGGGTGTGGGTGAGGGTGAGGGTTAGGGTTAGGATTAAGGTTAGAGTGAGGGTGAGTGTGTGTGTTAGGGTTAGGTTTAGGGTTAGGCTTAGGGTTAGGCTGATGGTCAGGTTTAGAGTGAGGTTTAGGGTTAGTGTGAGTGTTAGGTTAAGGGTTAGGGTGATGGTTAGGATGAGGGTTAGGGTTAGGATTAGGATTAGGGTGAGGGCTAGGGTGAGGGTGAGTTTTAATGTTAGGGTTAAGGTCAGAGTTAGGGTTAGGGTTAGGGTGAGAGTAAGATTCTGGTTAAGTTTACGGTTAGGGTGAGGGTTAGGGTAAGGGTTACGGTGAGGTTGAGGGTTAGGATTAGGTTCAGGTTTAGGGTTAAGATTAGGGTTAGGGTGAGGGTGAGTGGTCTGGTTAGGGTAAGGTTTTCGGTGAGGGTGAGGGTGAGGGTTAGGGTTAGGCTTAGTGTTAGGTTTAGTGTTAGGGTTAGGGTTAGAGTTAGGATTAGGGTGAGGGTGAGGTTTATGGGTAGAGTTAGTGTTAGGGTGAGGGTTAGGCTTAGGGTGAGGGTTAGGTTGGGGGTGACAGTAAGGGTAAGGTGAGGATTAGGCTGAAGGTGAGGGTTACGGTAAGGGTAAGGGTTAGGGTTAGGGCAAGGGTTAGGGTTAGGGTTAGGGTGAGGGTGAGGGTTAGATTGAGGATTAGTGTTCGGCTTAGTGTGAGGTTTACTGTGAGGATGAGTATTAGGGTTAGGGCTAGGGTTGGGTTGAGGTTTAGGATTAGTGTTAGGGTGAGGTATAGGGTTAGGGTGATAGTTAGGGTTAGTGTGAGGCTTAGTGTTCGGGTTACGGTTAGTGTTAATGTGAGGGTAATTGTTAGGGTGAGGGTTAGGGTTAGGGTGAGCATTATGGATAGGGTGAGGTTTAGGGTTATTTTTAGGGTTAGGGTTAGGGTTAGTCTTAGGGTTAGGGTGAGGGTGAGGTTTAGGGTTATTTTTAGGGTTAGGGTTATGGTTAGTCTTAGGGTTAGGGTGAGGTTGAGATTTAGGTTTAGAGTTAGGTTTAGGGTTATGGTTAGGGTTAGCGAGGGTTAGGGTTAGGGTTAGGCTTACGCTTACGCTTAGGCTTAGGCGGAGCCTGAGGGTGAGGATTAGGTTTAGGGTTAGGCTTAGGGTTTGGGTTAGGATTAGGGTCAGGGTTAGGATGAGGTTTAGGGTTAGGATTAGGGTTAGGGTGATGGCTAGGGTGAGGGTTAGGGTGAGCGTTAGGGTTAGGGATAGGGTTAGGTTTAGGATTAGGGTTAGGGTGTGAGTGAGAGTGAGGATTAGGTTTAGGTTTAGGGTAAGACTGAGAGTTAGCGTGACTGTTAGCATTAGGGTTTGGGTTACGGTGAGTGTGAGCCTGAGGATTAGGTTTGGGTTTAGGGTTACATTTAGGGCTAGGTTTAGGGTTAGGGTTTGTTTTACGGTTAGGGTTGGGGTTACGGTGAGGGTTAGGGTTAGGGTTAGGGTTAGGCTTAGGGTTAGACTGAAGGTGAGGGTGGGGGTTAGGTTTGGGGTTAGGGATAGGGTTAGGCTTAGGGTTAGTGTTATTGTTAGTGTTATGGTTATGGTTTAGTTTGCCGTGAGGGTGAGGCTGAGGGTGACGGTTAGGGCTAGTGTTATTTTTAGGGTTAGGGTTAGAGTTACGGTGAGGTTGAGGGTGAGGGTGAAGTTTATGGTTAGGTTGAGGTTTAGGGTTAGGGTTATTGTTAGGCAGAGGTTGAGGTTTAGTGTTAGGGTTAGGGTTAGGGGGAGGTTTAGGGTGAGGTTTAGGGTTAAGCTTAGGTTTAGGCTGAGGGTGAGGGTGTGGGTGAGGATTAGGGTTAGGGTGATGGTTTGGGTTAGGGTTATAGTGAGGGTTACATTGAGCGTGAGTGTTAGGTTTAGGTTGAGGGTTAGGTTTAATGTTAGGCTGAGGTTATGGTTAGTGTTAGTATGAGGGTTAGTGTTAGGGTTAGGGTTAGTGGTAGCGTGAGGGTAAGTTTTAGGGTGAGGTTTAGGTTTAGGGTGAGGATTATGGTTAGGGTGAGGGTTAGGGTTATTGTTAGTGTTAGGGTTAGAGTTAGGGTTAGGTTGAGGGTGAGATTTAGGTTTAGGGTTAGGGTTAGTATTAGGGTTAGGATGAGGGTTAGGGTTAGGCTTAGGCTTAGGCTTAGGCTGAGCATGAGGGTGAGAGTTAGGGTTTGGGTTAAGATGAGGGTTACGGATATAGTTAGTGTCAGGTTTAGGATGAGGTTTAGGGTTAGGGTTAGTGTGAGGGCTAGGGTGAAGGATAGGGTGAATGTTATGGTTAGGGATAGGGTTAGGTTTAGGATTAGGGTTAGGGTGAGGGTGAGTGTGAGGCTTAGGGTTAGGGTTAGGATTACGCTTAGAGTTAGGGTGAGGGTTAGGGTTAGAGTTTGGGTTAGGGTGCAGGTGAGGCTGAGGATTAGGGTTAGGTTTAGGGTTAGATTTAGGGTTAGGTTTAGGTTTAGGGTTAGTGTTAGGGTTAGGGTTAGGGTTAGGGTTAGGGTTAGGCTGAGGGTGACTGTGGGGGTGAGGATTAGAATTAGGTTTAGGGTTAGGCTTAGGATTAGGTTTATTGTTAGTGTTAGGGTAGGGATAACTTTGTTGTGAGGTTGAGGCTGAGGGTGAGGGTTAGGGTTAGGGTTAGGTTTAGGATTAGTATTATTTTTAGGTTTAGGGCTAGATTTACGGTGAGGTTGAGGGTGAGGGTGAAGGTTAGGTTTAGGGTGAGTTTTAGGGTTAGAGTTAGGGTTAGGGTGAGGGTGAGCATTAAGGTTAGAGTTAGGGTTAGGGTGAGGGTTAGTGTGAGGATTTGGGTTAGGGTTAGGGTGAGGGTGAGGCTTAGGTTGAGGTTAAGAATAGTGCTAAGTTTAGGATTAGAGTTAGGGTGAGGGTGAGTGTGAGGGTTAGGGTGAGGGTTAGGCTTAGGCTTAGTGTTAGTCTGAGGTTGAGGGTTAGGGTGAGGGTGAGGTTTAGGGTGAGGGTTAGGGTTAGGGTGAGGTTTAGGGTTAGGGTTAGGGTTAGGGTGAGTTAGTTTTAGGTTTAGGGTTATGATGAGGGTAAGGTTTAGAGTGAGGGTGAGGGCTAGGTTTTGGGTTAGGGTGAGGTGTAGGTTTAGTGTGAGGGTTATGGTTAGGGTTAGATTTAGGGTGAAGTTTAGGGTAATGTTTAGGGTGAGGGTTATGGTGAGAATGAGGGTTAGTGTTAGGGGTTGGGTTAGGCTTACGGTTAGGGTGAGGCTGAGGGTTAGGTTTAGGGTTAGGGTGAGGGTGAGTGTGAGCGTTATTAGGGTTAGGATTAGGGTGAGGGGTAGGTTTAGGGTGAGGGTTAGGTGTAGGGTGAGGGTGAAGGTGTGGGTGAGTTTGAGGGTTAGGGTAAGTTACAGAGTTAGGGTTAGGGTTAGGCTGAAGGTGAGGGTGAGAGTGAGGGTGAGGGTTACGGTTAGGTTGAGGGTTAGGGTTAGTCTGAGGATTTGGTTGGGTGTGAAATTTAGGCTTACGGTTAGGATAAGATTGAGGGCTTGGGTGATGTGGAGGGTTAGGGTTAGCATTAGGTTTAGGGTGAGTGTTAGGGTTAGGGTTAGGGTGAGGGTTAGTGTGAGTAGTATCGCTAGGGTTAGGGCGAGAGCTAGGTTTAGTGTGAGGGTTAGGGTTAGGGTTAGAGTTAGGGTGAGGGTAATTGTTAGGGTGAGGTTTAGGGTGAGAGTGAGGGTTAGGGTTATCGTGAGTGTTAAGGTGAGGGTGAGGGTAAAGGTGAGGTTGAGGGTGTGGTTAATGTGAGCGTGAGGGTTAGGGTTTGGGTTAGGGTTATAGTTAGGATGAGGGTGAGGGTGTGGTTTAGGGTTAGGATTAGGATTAGGGTTGGGGTTAGACAGGTTGAGCTTGAACCTGAGGGTTAGGGTTAGGGTGAGGGTTAGGGTTAGCGTTAGGGTTAGGGTGAGGATTAGGGTTAGAGTTAGGGTTAGCTTTAGTGTTAGGGGTAGGTTTAGGGTAAGGGTGAGGGTTAGGGTTAGTGTGCGGGTTAGCGTTAGGTTTAGGGTGAGGGTTAGAGTTAGTGTGAGGATTAGGTTGAAGGTGAGGGTTAGGGTGAGGGTGAGGATTAGTATGAGGGTTAAGATTAGGTGTAGGGTGAGGGTTAAGGTTAGGGTGATGTTTAGGGTGAGGGTGAGGGTTGCGTGAGGGTTCGGGTTCGGGTTCGGGTGAGGGTTCGGGTTAAGTTGTGGGTGAGGATTAGGTTAAGGTGAGGGTTGGGTGCCAGTGAGGATTAGTGTGAGGTTGAGGGTTAGGGTTTGGTTTAAGGTGAGGGTTAGGGTGAGGGTTAGGGTTATTGTGAGGGTTAGGGTTAGATTTAGGGTTAGGGTTAGTGTGAGGATAATGGTTAGGGTGAGTGTGACGGTTAAGGTTAGCATTAGATTTAGGGTGAGGTTACGGTTAGGGTGAGTGTGAGGGTTAGGATTAGGGATATGGTGAGGGTTAGGTTTAGGCTAAGGTTTAGAGTTTGGGTTACGGTTAAGGTGAGGGTGAGGCTGAGGGTTAGGATTTTGTTTAGGCTTAGGGTGAGGGTGATGATGAGGCTTAGGTTTAGGATTAGAGTTAGGTTTAGGGTTATGCTTAGGTTGAGTTTGAGTGTAAGGGTGAGTTTTAGAGTGAGGGTGAGGGTGAGGGTTAGGGTGAGGTTTAGTGTTAGTGTGAAGTTTAGGGTGAGGTTGAGGTTTAGGGTGAGGGTGAGGGTTCGCGTGAGGGTGAAGGTAAGGGTGTGTGTGAGGGTTAGGGTTAGGGTGATGGTTAGGGTGACGGTGAGGGTTAGTGTACGTGTTAGGTTTAGGGTTAGGTTTAGCGTTCCAGTGAGGGTTATGGTTAGGTTTATCATTAGGGTGAGGGTGAGGGTTAGGGTTAGGATGAGGGTTACGTTTAGGGTTAGGGTGAGTGTTAGAGTGAGGGTTAGGGGTAGAGTTATGGTGAGAGAAAGGATTAGGGTGAGAGTGAGGGTTAGGGTTAGCGTTCGCCTGAGGGCTAGGGTTGGGTGAGGGTGAGGGTTAGGGTGAGGGTTAGGTTTAGGGTTAGGGTTAGGTTAAGTGTGAGGGTTAGGGTTAGGTTTAGCGTTAGATTTAGGGTGAGGGTAAGGGTTAGGGTGAGGTTTAGGTTGAGGGTGAGGTGTAGGGTTAGCGTTAGTGTTAGGGAGAGGGTTAAGGTGAAGGTTAGGGTTTGGGTTAGGGTGAGGTTGACAGTGAGGGTTAGTGTTAGGGTTAGGGTGAGGTTTAGGGATAGGGTGAGGGTTAGGGTTAAGGTTATGGTGAGGTTTAGGTTTAGGATTAGTGTGAGGGTGAGGGTTAGGGTTAGGGTGAGGGTGAGGGTTAGGTTGAGGGTTAGGGTGAGGGTGAGTGTTAGGTTTAGCATAAGGTATATGGTGAGTGTGAGTGTAAGTGTTGAGGGTGAGGGTAAGAGTTAGCTTTAAGGTTATTCCGAGGGTGAGGGTGAGGCTGAGGATTAGGGTTAGGGTGAGGTTTAGTGTGAGGTGTATGTTGAGTGTCAGGGTGAGGGTTAGAGTTAGGTTGAGGTTGATGGTTAGGGTTAGTGTGAGCATAAGGATTAGTGTGAGGGTTAGGGTTAGGATTAGGTTTAGGGTGAGTTCTAGGGTGAGGGTTAGGGTTAGGGTTAGGGTTAGTGTGAGAGTTAGAGTGAGGGGTAGGTGTAGGATTAGGGTAAGTGTAAGGGTTAGGTTGTGGGTTAGGGTGAGCGTGAGGATTATGTTGAGTGTGAGTCTTGTGGTGAGTGTTAGTGTGAGGGTTAGGGTCAGGGTTAGGGTAATGTATAAGGTGAGGCTGACGGTTAGGTTTAGGGTTAGGGTAAGCGTTAGTGTGAGGGTGAGGGTTAGTGTTAGGATTAATGTTAGGGTTAGGGTAAGGCTGAGGGTGAGTGTTTGGGTGAGCGTGAGGGTTATGGGTAGGATTAGGGTTAGGGTGAGGGCTTGCGTGTGGGCGAGGGTTAGGGTGAGGGTGAGGGTGAGGGTTTCGGTAGGTAAGTGTTAGGGTTAGGGATAGGGTGAGGATTAGGGTCATGTTGAGGGTTAGGGTGAGGGTGAGGGTTAGGGTGAGGGTTAGGAATAGGGTTAGGGTGAGGGTTAAGTTTGGGGTGATGTTTAGGTTGAGGGTGAGGTTTGGGTGAGGGTGATGGTGAAAGTTAGGTGGTGGGTGAGGGTTAGGTTTAGGGTGAGGGTTAGGGTGATAGTGAGTGTTAGGGCGAGGGTGGGGGTTAGGTTTAGGGTTAGGGTGAGGGTTAGTGTTAGGGTGAGTGTTAGGTTGAGCGGTAGGTTTAGGGTTATGGTGTGTGTTAGGGTTAGTGTGATGGTTAGGGTTAGAGTTAGGGTTAGGTTTAGTGTGAGGATAAGGGTTAGGGTGATGGTTAGGGTGAGGGTGAGAGTTAGGGTTAGCGTTAGGTTTAGGGTGAGGGTGAGGGTTAGGGTTAGGGTTAGGGTTAGGGTGAACTTGAGTGTTACGATTAGGG
Source organism: Dipodomys merriami (assembly GCF_024711535.1). Taxonomy (NCBI): domain Eukaryota; kingdom Metazoa; phylum Chordata; class Mammalia; order Rodentia; family Heteromyidae; genus Dipodomys; species Dipodomys merriami. Next base: position 1,968,937 of record NW_027202471.1, on the reverse strand, counting down.
TTAGGGTGAGGCTTAGGGTTAGGCTAAGGTTTAGGGTTAGGTTTAGGGTTTATGTGAGGATGAGGCTGAGTTTTAGGATTAGGGTTAGGGTTAGGGTGAGGGTGATGGTGAGGCTTAGGTTTAGGATTAGGGCTAGTTTTAGGGTTAGGCTTAGAGTGAGGGTGAAGGTAAGGGTAAGTTATAGGGTGAGGTTCAGGGCGAGGGTTAGGGTTAGGGTGAGGTTTAGGTTTAGTGTGAAGTTTAGGGTGCGTTTGAAGTTTAGGGTGAGGGTTCAGGTTCGGGTGAAGGTGAAGGAGAGGGTGTGGGTGAGGGTTAGGGTTAGTGTGAGGGTAATGGTTAGGGTGAGGGTTAGGATGAGGGTGAGCGTTAGGGTTAGTGTTAGATTTAGGGTGAGGGTGAGGGTTAAGGTTAGGGTTAGGGTTAGGGTGAGTATGATGGTTAGGATTAGGGATAGGGTGAGGGTTAGGTTTAGGCTAAGGTTTAATGTTCGGGTTAGGGTTAAGGTGAGGGTGAGGCCGAGGGTTAAGATTAGGTTTAGGGTTAGGGTGAGGGTAATGGTGAGGCTTAGTTTTAGGATTAGGGTTAGGTTTAGGGTTAAGCTTGGGGTGAGTTTGAGGGTAAGGGTGAGTTTTAGGGTGAAGGTGAGGGTGAGGTTTAAGGTGAGGTTTAGTGTTAGTGTGAAGTTTAGGGTGAGGTTGAGGTTTAGGGTGTGGGTGAGGTTTCGGGTGAGGGTGAAGTTAAGGGTGTGTGTGAGGGTTAGGGTTAGGGTGACGGATAGGATGAGGTGGGGGTTAGTTTAAGTGTTAGGTTTAGGGTTAGGTTTAGCGTTCCAGTGAGGGTTAGGTTTAGGGTTAGCGCTAGGGTGAGGGTTAGGGTTAGGTTTAGGGTGAGGATTAGGTTGAGGGTTAGGGTGAGGGTGAGTGTTAGGTTTAGCATTAGGGATATAGTGAGTGTGAGTGTAAGAGGTGAGGGTGAGGGTAAGACAGCGTTAAGGTTAGTCTGAGGGTGAGGATGAGGCTGAGGTTTAGGGTTAGGGTGAGGGTTAGGGTGAGGGATAGTGTGAGGTGTATGTTTAGGGTCACGGTGAGCACTAGGGTTAGGGTCAGGTTTAGGGTTAGGGTAAGGTTAGGGTATGTGTTTGGTTTAGGGTTAGGGTTAGGATGAGGTTGAGTGTTAGGGTTAGGTTTAGTGTGAGGGTTATGGTTAGGGTTAGCTTTAGGGTGAGGGTGAGGGTAAGTTTTAGGGTGAGTGTTAGGGTGAGAGTGAGGGTTAGGGTTTGGGTTAGGGTTAGGCTTACCGTTAGGGTGAGGCTGAGGGTTAGGTTTAGGCTGAAGGATAGGGTGACAGTGAGTGTTAGCGTGAGGGTGGGGGTTAGGTTTAGGGTTAGTGTGAGAGTTAGGGTTAGGGTGAATGCTAGGGTGAGGGGAAGGGTTAGGGTTATTTTGAGGGTTAGGGTTAGTGTGAGGGTTAGGGTTAGAATTAGGCTTAGGTTGAGGTTGAGGTTAAGGGTCAGGTTAGGGTGAGGGTGAGGGTTAGGGTTAGGGTTAGGTTTAGAGTGAGGGGTGAGGGTGAGAATGAGGTTTACAGTTAGTATTACGGTTAGGAGGAGGGATTGTGTGAGGGCGAGGGTTAGGGTGTGGGTGAGGGTGAGGATGAGGTTTTAGGTAGGTAAGGGTTAGGTAGTTTGTTTAGGGTTAGGGATAGGGTGAGGATTAGGATGAAGGGGAGGGTTAGGGTATGGGTGAGGGTTAGGGTGAGGGTTAGGATTAGGGTTAGTGTGAGGGTTAAAGTTATGGTGATGTTTAGGGTGAGGGTGAGGGTTGGGTGAGGGTGAAGGTGAGGGTGAGGGTATGGGTTAGGGTGTTGGTGAGGGTTAGGTTTAGGGTGAGGGTTAGGGTGACAGTGAGGATTAAAGTGAGGTTGAGGGTTAGGGTTAGTGTTAGAGTGAGGGTTAGGGATAGGGTGAGGGTTAGGGTGAGGTGTAGGGTTAGGGTTATGGTGAGGGTTAGGGTTATTGTGAGGGTTAGTGTTAGAGTTAGGGTTACGGTTAGTGTGAGAGTAATGGTTAGGGTGAGGGTTAGGATGAGGGTGATGGTTAGGGTTAGTGTTAGGTTTAGGGTGAGGGTGAGGGTTACATTTAGGTTTAGGGTTAGGGTGAGTGTGAGAGTTAGGATTAGGGTTAGGGTTAGTGTTAGGGTTAGGTTAAGGGTTAGGGTTAGGGTTAAGGTGAGGGTGAGCCTGAGGATTAGGATTAGGTTTAAGGTTAGGGTGAGGGTGATGGTGAGGCTTAGGTTTAGGATTAGGGTTAGGTTTAGGGTTAAGCTTAGGGTGAGGGTGAGGGTAAGGGTGAGTTTTAGGGTGAGGGTGAGTGTTAGGGTGAGGTTTAGTGTTAGTGTGAAGTTTAGGGTGTGGTTGAGGTTTAGGGTGAGGGTGAGTGTTCAGTTGAGTGTGAAGGTAAGGGTGTGTGTGAGGGTTAGAGTTTGGGGACGGTTAGGGTGACGGTGAAGGTTAGTGTAAGTGTTAGGTTTAGCATTACTTTTAGCATTCCCGTGAGGGTTAGGGTTAGGGTTAGCGTTAGGGTGAGGTTTAGGTTTAGGGTTAGGGTGAGGGTTACTTTTAGGTTTAGGGTGAGAATTAGAGAGAGGTTTAGGGTTAGGGTTAGGGTGAGAGTAAGGGTTAGGGTGAGGGTGAGGGTGAGATTGAGGGTGAGGGTTAGCGTTCGGGTGAGGGCTAGGGTTGGGTGAGGGTTAGGGTTAGGGTGAGGGTTAGGGTTAGGGTGAGGGTTAGGGTTAGTGTGAGGATTAGGTTGAAGGTGAGAGTTAGGGTGAGGGTTAGGGTTAGGATGAGGGTTAGGCTTAGTGTTAGGGTGAGGGTTAAGGTGACGGTGATGTTTAGGGTGAGGGTTCGATTTGGGTGAGGGTTCGGGTTCGGGTGAGGGTTCTAGTTAAGGTGTGGTTGAGGGTTAGGTTTAGGGTGAGGGTTGGGTGCCAGTGAGGATTAGTGTGAGGTTGAGGGTTAGGGTGAGGGTTAGGGTTAGGGTGAGGGGTAGGGTTAGGGCTATGGTGAGGGGTAGGGTTATTTTGAGGATTAGGGTTAGAGTTAGGGCTAGGGTTAGTGTCAGGATAATGGTTACGGTGAGGGTTAGGGTTAAGGTTAGCATTAGGTTTAGGGTGAGGGTAAGGGTTACAGTGAAGGTTAGGGTTAGTTGAGTGTGAGGGTTAGGATTAGGGATGGGATGAGAGTTAGGTTTAGGCTAAGGTTTAGAGTTTGGTTTAGGGTTAAGGTGATGGTTGTCTAATGGTTAGAATTAGGTTTAGGGTTAGAGTGAGGATGATGGGGAGGCTTAGGTTTAGGATTAGGGTTAGGTTTAGGGTTATGCTTAGGGTGAGTGTGAGGGTAAGGGTGAGTTTTAAGGTGAGGGTGAGGTTTAGTGTTAGTGTGAAGTTTAGGGTGAGGTTGAGGTTTAGGGTGAGGGTGAGGGTTCAGGTGAGAGTGAAGGTAAGTATGTGTGTGAGGGTTAGGGTTAGGGTGACGGTTAGGATGACGGTGAGGGTTAGTGTAAGTGTTAGGTTTAGGGTTAGGTTTAGCGTTCCAGTGAGGGTTAGGGTTAGGGTTAGCGCTAGTGTGAGGGTTGGGGTGAGGGTTAAATTTAGGGTTAGGGTGAGAGTTAGAGTGAGGGTTAGGGTCAGGGTTAGGGTGAGAGTAAGGATTAGGGTGAGGGTGTGGGTGAGAGTGAGGGTTAGGGTTAGCTTTCGGGTGAGGGCTAGGGTTGGGTGAGGGTGAGGGTTAGGGTGAGGGTTAGGGTTAGGGTTAGGGTTAGGGTAAGTGTGAGGATTAGGGTTAGGTTTAGCGTTAGATTTAGGGTGAGGGTAAGTGTTAGGGTGAGGTTTAGGTTGAGGGTGAGGTTTAGGGTTAGCGTTAGTGTTAGGGTGAGGGTTAAGGTGAAGGTTAGTGTTTGGGTTAGGGTTAGGTTGACGGTGAGGGTTAGTGTTAGGGTTAGGGTGATTTTTAGGGATAGGGTGAGGGTTAGGGTTAGGGTTAGTTTGTGGGTTAGGTTTAGGGGTAGCGTGAGGGTGAAGGTTAGGGTTAAGGTGAGGGTGAGGGTTAGGTTGAGGGTTAGGGTGAGGGTGAGTGTTCGGTTTAGCATTAGGGATATGGTGAGTGTGAATATAAGAGGTGAGGGTGAGGGTAAGAGTTAGCGTTAAGGTTAGTCTGAGGGTGAGGGTGAGGCTGTGGGTTAGGGTTAGGATGTGTGTTAGGTTTAGGTTTAGTGTTAGGATGAAGTTGAGGTTTAGGGTTAGGTGAGGGTTAGGTTTACTGTGAGGCTTATGTTTAGGGTTTGCTTTAGGGTGAGGGTGAGGGTAAGGTTTAGGGTGAGGGTTAGGGTAAGCGTGAGGGTTAGGCTTAGGGTTAGGGTTAGGCTTACGGTTAGGGTGAGGCTGAGGGTTAGGTTTAGGGTGAAGGATAGGGTGACAGTGAGTGTTAGGTTGAGGGTGGGGGTTAGGTTTAGGATTAGGGTGAGAGGGTTAGGGTGAGTGTTAGGGAGAGGGGTAGGGTTAGGGTTATGTTGAGGGTTAGGGTTAGTGTGAGGGTTAGGGTTAGAATTAGGGTTAGGTTGAGGTTGAGGTTAAGGGTCAGGTTAGGGTGAGGGTGAAGGTTAGGGTTAGGTTTAGAGTGATGGGTGAGGGTGAGGGTGAGGATTATGGTTTGTATTACGGTTAGGAGGAGGGCTTGCGTGAGGGCGAGGGTTAGGGTGTGGGTGAGGGTGAGGGTGAGGGTTTATGTAGGTAAGGGTTAGGTAGTTTGTTTAGGGTTAGGGATAGAGTGAGGGTAAGGGTGAGGGTGTCGGTTTGGTAAGGGTTAGGGTTAGGATGAGGGTTAGAATTGGGGTGATGTTTAGGGTGAGGGTTAAGTTGTGGGTGAGGGTTAGGGTTAGGGAGACTGTTAGGGTGACAGTGAGGGTTACGCTGAGGGTGAGGGTTACGGTTAGAGTTATGTTGAGGGTTAGGTTTAGGGTTAGGGTTAGGGTGAGGGTTAGAGTGAGAGGTAGGGTTAGGTTTAGTGTGAGGGTTAGGGTTTGGTTTACTGTGAGGGTTAGGGTCAGGGTTAGTGTTAGGGTTCGGGGTAAGTTTAAGGTTAGGGTTTGAGTTCGAGATAGGGTTAGTGTGAGAGTTAGGGTCAGGGTTAGGTGTAGGGTTAGGTTAAGGATAATAGTGTGAGGGTTATGGTGAGGGTGAGGGTTAGATTTAGAGTGAGGGAGAGTGTTAGGATTAGCGGTAGTGTGAGGGCCAGTGTCAGGGTGAGGGTTAGGGTTAGTGTTAGGGTGAGGGGTAGGGTTAGGGTTAGGGTGAGGTTTAGGTTTAGGGTTAGGGTGAGGGTTAGGGTTAGGTTTAGGATGAGGGTTAAAATGAGGGGTAGGGATAGTGTTAGGGTGAGGATTAGGGTTAGTGTGAGGGTTAGGGTAAGATTTAGGGTTATGGTGATGATTAGGGTGAGTGTTAAGGTTAGGGTTACGGTTAGGGTGAGCATTAGGTTGAGGATTATGGTTAGGCTTAGGGTTTGGATGAGGGTTAGGGTGAGGCTAAGGCTTAGGGTGAGTGTTAGGGTGAGGCTAAGGGTTAGAGTGAGATTTATGGTGAGGGTATGTTTAGGGTGAGGGTGAGGGCTAGGTTTAGTGTGATGGTTAGGGTTAGGGTTAGTGTTAGTGTTATGGTGAGGGTAAGGGTTAGGGTGAGGGATAGGGTGAGAGTGAGGATTAGGGTTAGCCTTAGGGTGAGTGTGAGGATAAGGGTGAGTGTTAGGGTTAGGGTTAGTTTTAGGATGAGGGTGAGTGTTAGGTTGAGGGTTAGGGTTAGGGTTAGGGTGAGAGTGATTGTTAGCGTTATCGTGAGTGTTAGGGTGAGGGTTAGCATGAGGGTTAGTGTTAGGGTTAGTTTTCGGGTTATGTTTAGGGTGCAGGTAAGCTGGAGGGTAAGGGTTAGGGTGAGGTTTAGGGTTAGGATGAGGTTTAGGGTGAGGGTGAGGGTTAGGATTAGGGTTAGGGTGAGGGTTAGTGTTTGGGTAAGAGTTAGGGTTAGGGTGACGATGAGGGTGTGGTTGAGGGTTAGTGTTAGGATTAGGGTTAGGATTAAGGTTAGCTTGGGGGATAGTGTTAGGTTTAAGGTTAGGGTGAGTGTGAGGGTGAGGCTTAGGGTGAGCATGAGGCTGAGGGTAAGGTTTAAGTTTAGGGTTAGGGATAGGGTTAGGGTGAGGTTGTGGTTTAGGGTTAGGGTGAGGTTTAGGGTTAGGGTGAGCAAGAATGTTAGGATTTGGGGTAGGGTGAGGGCTAGGTTTAGGGTTACTGTTAGGGTTAGGGTGAGGTTTAGGGTGAGGGGTAGGATTAGGGTTAAGGTGAGTGTTAGTTTTAGCATGATGGTTAGGGTTAGTGTTAGGGCTAGGTTGAGGGTAAGGTTTAGTGTGAGGTTTAGGCTCAGAGTGACGGATATTTTTTGGGTTAGGTATAGGGTGAGGGTGAGGGATAGGGTTAGGGTGAGGGTGAGGGTGAGGGTGAGGTTTAGTGTTAGGTTTAGGTTGAGGGTTAGGTTGAGGGTGAGGGTTAGGATTAGGTTTAGGGTTAGGCTGAGGGTGAGTGTGAGGTTGAGGGTGAGGGTTATAGTGAGGGTAAGTGTTAAGGTGAGGGTTAGTTTAAGGGTTAGGGTTAGGCTGAGGGTGAGGGTGAGGGTTCGGATTAGTGTTATGGTTAGGGTTAGGCTGAGGATAAAGGTGAGGGTGACAATTAGCATTAGGTTTAGGGTTAGGGTGCGGGTGAGGGTGAGGGTGAGGGTTAGGGTGAGCGTAAGGGTGAGGGTGAGGGTTTCAGTTAGGTAAGGTTAGGGTTAGGCTGAGGGTTAGGGTAAGGGTTAGGGTTAGGGTGATGAGGGCTAGGGTTAGTGTGAGGGTTAAGGTGTGGGTGAGAGTTACGGGTAGTGTGAGTGTTAGGGTAACGGTGAATGTTATGGTGAGGGTGAAGGTTAGGGTTAGGTTTAGGGAGAAGGTTAGGATTAGGGTTAGGGTTAGGGTGAGGGGTAGGGTTAGGGTTAGGTTTAGATTGAAGTTTAGGGCTAGGGTTAGGGTGAGGGTAAGGATTAGTGTGAGGGTTAGGGTGAGGGTGAGTGTTATGATTAGTGTTAGGGTGAGGGTGAGGTTTACGGTTAGTGTTAGTGTTAGGGTTTTGGTTAGGCTGAGGGTGAAGGTGAGGGTGAGGATTAGCATTAGGGTGAGGGTTAGGGTTATGGTTATGGTGAGGGTGAGGGTGAGGGTTATGGTTAGTGTTAGGATTAGGGTTAGGTTTAGGTTTAGGTTGAGGGTGATGGTGAGGGTGAGGGTTAGGGTTACGTTTAGGGTTAGGGTGAAGGTTAGGTTGAGGGTACGTTTGAGGGTGAAGTTTAGGGTGAGGGTGAGGACTAGGGTTAGGGTTATTGTTAGCTTGAGGGTTAGCTTGAGGTTTAGGGTTAGGTTTAGGGTAAGGGTTATGGTGAGGGTTATTGTTAGGTTGAGGATTAGGGTATGGTTGTGGTTTAGGGTTAGGGTGAGGTTTAGGGTTAGGTTGAGGGTGAGTGTTAGGATTAGGGTTAGGGTGAAGACTAGGGTGATGTTTAGGGTTAGGGTTAGGGTAAGTGTGAGGGGTAGTTTTAGGGTTAGGTTGAGGGTTAGGTTTAGTGTGAGCGTTAGGGTTAGGGTTAGGGTGAGGGTGAGGGTTAGGGTTAGGGTTAGGGTTAGGTTTAGGATGAGGGTGAGGGTTAGTGTTAGGGTTAGGGTGAGGGTTAAGGTGAGGGTAAGGGTGAGGTTTAGGGTTAAGGTTAGGGTTACGGTGAGGGTTAGGGTAAGGCTAAAGTTTAGGGTGATGGTAAGGGTTATAATGAGGTTTAGGGTGAGAATGAGTTTTAGGATTATCATGAGTGTTAGTGTGAGGGTTACGTTGAGGGCTTGGGTTAGGGCTAGGGTGAGGTTGAGGTTAGGGTAGGGTGAGGGTGAGGGTGAGGTTGAGTGTGAGGGTTAGGGTTAGGGATAGCCTGAGGGTGAGGTTGAGGGTTAGGATTAGGGTTAGGTTGATATTTAGGGTGAGGGTGAGTGTTAGGTTGAATGTGAGTGTTAAGGTGACATTGAGGGCTACGGTGTGGGTGAGCGTTAGGGTTAGGCTGAGGGTGATAGTTAGGGTTAGGGTTAGGGTTTGGGTTAGGGTGAGGGTAGGGTTAGAATTAGGGTGAGGGTTAGGGTTTGTGTGAGGGTTAGCGGTAGGCATAATGATAGGGTGAGGCTTAAGTTGAGTGTTAGTTTTAGGGTGAGGGTTAGGGTTAGGGTTACTGTGAGGGTTAGGGTCAGCGTTAGTGTTAGGGTTAGGGGTAGGTTTAAGTTTACATTGAGGGTTCCGGTTAGCGTTAGGGGTAGTGTGAGAGTTACGGTCAGGGTTAGGGTTAGGGTTAGGGTGAGGATATGAGTTAGGGTGAGGGATAGGGTGAGGGTGAGTGTTAGGGTTAGGGTGAGGGTAAGTGTTAGGATTAGGGGTTGGGTGAGGGCTAACGTGAGGGTGAGGGTAAGGGTTAGGGTTAAGGTGAGGGTTAGGGTGAGGGGTAGGTTTAGGGTTATGGTGAGGGTTAGGTTTAGTGTGAGGTTTAGGGTAAGGGTTAGGGGTAGGGTTAGGGTGAGGGTAAGGGTAGAGTGAGGGTGAATGTTAGGTTTAGGGGTAGTGTGAGGGCCAGGGTGAGGGTGAGGGTTAGGGTTAGGGTGAGGCATAGGGTTAGGTTTAGGGTGAGGGTTAGGGTTAGGGTTAGGGTGAGGGTTAGGGTTAGGTTTAGGATGAGGGTTAGAATGAGGTGTAGCGATAGGGTTAGGGTGAGGTTTAGGGTTAGTGTGAGTGTTAGGGTTAGATTTAGGGTTAGAGTGATGGTTAGTGTGAGGGTTAAAGTTAGGGTTACGGTTAGGGTGAGCATTAGGTTGAGGATTAGGTTTTGGTTTAGTGTTAGGATGAGGGTTAGGGTGTGGGTTAGGGTGAGGCTAAGGGTTAGGGTGAGGTTTACAGTGAGGGGAGGTTTAGCGTGAGGGTGAGGTTTAGGTTTAGTGTGATGGTTAGGGTTAGGGTTAATGTTAGTGTTATGGTGAGGGTGAGGGTTAGGGTGAGAGTGAGGATTAGGGTTAGCCTTAGGGTGAGTGTGAGGGTAAGGGTGAGTGTTAGGGTTAGGGTTAGGTTTAGGATTAGGATGAGTGTTAGGGTGAGGGTTAGGGTTAGGGTGAGGGTTAGGGTTAGGGTTAAGGTTAGGGTGAGTGTTAGGGTGAGAGTGAGTGTTAGTGTTATCGTGAGTGTTATGGTGAGGGTTAGCGTGAGGGTTAGGGTTAGGGTTAGGTTTTGGGTTAGGGTTAGGGTGAGGTTTAGGGTTAGGATGAGGTTTAGGGAGAGGCTTAGGGTTAGTGTTAGGGTGAGGATTAGGGTGAGGGGTAGGGTTAGGGTTAGGGTGAAGGTTAGGTATAGTGTGAGGGTTAGGGTTAGGGTTAGGGTGAGGGTAACGTTTAGGGTGAGGGTTAGGATGAGAGTGAGGGTTAGGGGTAGCCTCAGGGTTAGTGTGAGGGTTAGCATGAGGGTTAGGTTTACGGTTAAGGTTAGGTTTAGGATGAGGTTGAGGGTTAGGGTTAGGGTTAGGTTGAGGGTTAGGGTTAGGGTTAGGGTGAGGGTGAGGTTTAGGATTAGGTTTAGGGTTAGGGTGAGGGCTAGCGTGAGGGTAATTATTAGGGTCACGGTTAGGGTGAGGGTTAGGGTGAGGGTTAGGGTTAGGATTAGCGTTAGGGTGAGATTTAGGGTTAGGGTTAGGGTTAGGGTTAGAGTGAGGTTTAGGGTTACGATTACTTTAGGGTGAGGGCTAGGTTCAGGGTGAGGGTTAATGTTAGGGTTAGGGTGAGGTTTAGGGTTAGGGTGAGGGTGAGGGGTAGTGTTAGGTTTCGGGTTACGGTTAGGATGAGGGTTAGGGTTAGGGTGAGGGTTTGGGTTAGGTTTAGGGTGAGGGTGAGGTTTAGGATTAGGGTTAGGTATAGGGTAATTTTTAGGGTTAGAGTTATGGTTACGGTTACTGCTATGATGATGGTGAGAGTGAGGGTGAGGTTTAGGGTTAGGGTTAGGGTGAGTTTTAGGGTTAGGGTTATTGTTAAGGTTAGGGTTAGGGTTAGGATTAGGAAGAGGGGTAGGGTGAGGGGTAGGGTTAGAGTTAGCGTGAGGTTTACGGTTAGTGTGAGGGTTAAGAGTAGGTTTAGATTTACGTTAGTATTAGTGTTAGGGTGAGGGTTAAGGTTAGGCATAGGGTTAGGTTGAGTGTGAAGGTGATGGTTAGCATTAGGATTAGGGTTAGGGTTAGGTGGAGGGTGAGGGAGAGTGTGAGGGTTAGATTTAGGGTGAGTGTGAGGTTTAGGGATAGGGTGAGTGTTAGGGTGAGGGTGAGGGTTTGGGTTAGGGATAGGGTTACGATGAGGGAGAGGGTTAGGGTTAGGGTTAGGGTTAGGGTTATTGTTAGGGTTATGGTTTTGGTTACGGTGATTGTGAGGGTGAGGGTGATTGTTAGGCTAAGGCATAGGGAGAGGTTTAGGGTTAGGGTTAGGGTTAGGGTGAGGGTGAGGTTTAAGGTTAGAGATAGTGTTAGGGTGAGGGTTAGGGTTAGGGTTAGTGTTAGTGTTAGAGTTAGGGTGAGGGTTACGGTGAGGTATAGGGTTAGGGTAAAGTTTAAGGTTAGGATTAGGACTAGGGTGACAGTGAGTTTGAGGGTTAGGGTTAGGGTTAGGCTTAGTGTTAGGCTGAGGTTGAGGGTGAGTGTGAGGGTGAGGTTTAGGGTGAGGGTGAGGTTTAGGTTTAGGTTTACAGTGAGAGTGAGGGTTAGGGTTAGGGTTAGGGTTGCGGTGAGGGTGAGGGTTAGGGTTTGGGTTAGGTTTCGGGTTAGGGTTAGGGTTATTGTTAGGGTTAGGTTTAGAGTTACGGTTACGGGGAGGTTGAGAGTGAGGTTTAGGGTTAGGGTTAGGGTGAGATTTAGGGTTAGGGTTACGGTGAGATTTAGGGTTAGGGTTAGGGTGAGGATTAGGTTTAGGGTTACAGTGAGGGTGAGGTTTAGGTTTAGGGTTAGGGTGAGGTTTAGGGTTAAGGTTATGGTTAAGGTTAGGATGAGGCTTAGGGTGAGGGGTAGGGTTAGGGTTCTGTTGACGGTTAGGGTTATGGTTAGGGTTAGGGTTATAGTTAGTGTGAAGTTGAATGTTAGGATTAGGGTTAGGGTGAGGGCTAGGGTGAGGGTGATGGTTAGGGTTAGGATTAGGGTTAGGGTGAGTGGTATGGTGAGGGGTATTGTTAGGGTTAGGGTGAGGGTAAATTTTATTGTGAGGGTTAGGATTAGGTTGATTGTAAGGGTTAAGGTGTGGTTTAGGGTGACAGTGAGGGTGAGGCTTAGGTTTAGGGTTAGGTTTAGGGTTAGGGTGAGGATGAGGGTTAGGGTTATGATTAGGGTTAGGGTTAGGCTGAGGCTGAGGGTGAAGGTAAGAGTTAGGGTGAGGGTTAGTGTGAGGGTAAGGGTTAGGGTGAAGCTGAGGTTTAGCATTAGGTATAGGGTGAGGGTTAGGATTAGGGTTAGGGTGAGGGTGAGGGTGACGGTTAGGATTAAGGTTAGGGATACTGTTAGGCTGAGTGTGATTGTGAGGGTTATGGTTATGGTGAGGGTTAGGGTTAGGGTTAGCGTGAGGGTGAGGGCGAGGGTTAAGGTTAGGATTAGGGTTACGGTCAGTGTTTAGCTGAGGGTGACGGTGAGGATGAGGGCTAGGGTTAGGGTGAGGATTAGGCTTAAGGTTACGGTGAGGGTTAGTGTTAGGGTGATGTTTATTGTGAGGGTGACTTTAGGGTGAGGGTTAGGGTGAGCGTGAGGTTTAGGGTTAAGGTTAGGTTGAGGGTTAGGTTTAGGGTTAGGATGAGGGTTAGGAAGAGGGCTAGGTTTGGGGCTAGGGTGAGGGTTAGGCTTTGTGTGAGTGTTAGGGTTAGGTTTAGGGTTAGGGTGATGGTTAAGTGGATGGTTAAGGTGAGGGTTAGGGTGAGGGTTAGCATGAGGGTTAGTGATAGGCTTAAGATTAGGTTGAGGGTGAGGGCAAGGCTAAGGCTTAGGGTGAGGGTTAGGGTGAGGCTAAGGGTTAGGGTGAGGGTTAGGCTGAGGGGTAGGGTTAGGGTTACGGTGAGGGTTAGGTTTAGTGTGACTGTTAGGGTTAGGGTTAAGGTGAGGGTTAGAAAAAGGGTGAGGGTTAAGGTGATAGTGAGGGTTAAGGTTAGCCTTAGTCTTAGTGTGAGGTTTATGGTGAGAGTTAGGGTTAGGGTTAGGGTTACGGTTAGGGTTAGGCTGAGGGTGAGGGTGAGGATGATGGTGAGTGTGAGGGTTAGGGTTTGGGTTAGGCTTAGGATTAGGATTAGGCCTAGGGTGAGGGTGAGGGTGAGGCTGAGATTTAGGGTGAGTGTTAGGTTTAGGGTTAGGGTGATTGTTAGGGTAAGGGTTAGGGTTAGGATTAGGGTTAGGGTGAAGGCTAGGGTGAGGGTGAGTGTTAGGGTTAGGGTTAGGGTGAGGGTTTGGGTTAGCGTTAGGATTACGGTTATTGTTTTGGTTAGGTTTAGGGTTAGTGTTAGGGTTAGGGTTATGGTGAGGGTTAAGGTGAGGGTTAGGGTTAGGATTAGTTTTAGGCTGAGGTTGAGGTTGAGGGTGAGGGTTAGGGTTAAGGTTAGGTTAAGGTTTAGGGTTAGGTTTCCAGTGATGGTGAGGGTTAGGGTTTGGGTTAGGGTTAGGGTGAGGGTGTGGGTTAGGATTAGGGTTATTGTTAGGGTTAGGGTTAGGGTTACCTTTACGGTGAGGGTGAGGCTCAGGGTGAGGTTTAGGGTTAGGGTTACAGTGAGGTTGAGTGTTAGAGTTAGGGTTAGTGTTTTGTTGCGAGTGAGGGTTAGGGTTTGTGTTAGAGTTAGGGTTAGAGTTAATGTTATTCTTAGGGTTAGGGTTAGAGTTAAGGTTACGGTTAGGTTGACGGTGAGGGTTAGGGTTAGGGTTAGGGTTAGGGTGAAGGCTAGGGTGAGGGTGAGGGTTAGGGTTAAGGTTAGTGTTAGGTTTAGGGTTATTGTTAGGGTTAGGGTTAAAGTTATGGTTACGGTGAAGGTGAGGGTGAGGGTTAGGGTTAGGTTTAGGGTGAGGTTTAGGGTTAGGGTTACAGTTAGGATTAGTTTTAGGGTGAGTGTGAGTGTGCGGGTTAGGGTTAGGGTTATGCTTAGGCATAGGGTTAGGCTGAGGGTTTGGTGAAGGTGAGGGTTAGGGTTAGGGTGAGGGTTAGGGTTACGATTAGGGTTAGGGTGAGGGCTAGGGTGAGGGTGAGGGTTAGGTTGAGGTTTAGGGTTAAGTATAGTGTTAAGGTTATGGTGAGGATTACGGTTAGTATGAGTGTTAGGGTTAGAGTTAGAGTTAGGGTGAGGGTGAGGGTTAGGATTAGGTTAAGGGTTATGGTTATTGTTTGGGTTATTGATATGGTTACGGTCACGTTGACGTTGTGGATGAGTGTGAGGGTTAGTGTTAGCTTTAGGGTGAAGTTTAGGGTTAGGGTTATTGTTAGGGTTTTGGGTAGGGTTAGGATGAGGCTTAGGGTGAGGGGTAGGTTTAGGTTAGGGTGAGGTTTAGGGTTATTGTGAGGGTTATGGTTACATTTAGGGTTAGGGTGAGGATTAGGTCCAGGGTTATGGTTAGGGTGAGGGTGAGGTATAAGGTGAGGTTTAGGGTTAGGGTTAGGGATAGGGTGATGTTTAGGGTGAGGTAAGAGTTAGGGCGAGGATTAGGGTTAGGATGAGTTTTAGAGTGAGGTTGAGGGTTAGGGTTAAGGTTAACATTAGGGTAAGGTTAAGCGTTAGGATGAGGGTGAGTGTGAGGGGTATTTTTAGGGTTAGGGTAAGTGTAAGTTTTATTGTGAGGCTTAGGGTTAGGGTAAGGTTTTGGGTAAGGGTTAAGGTGAGGTTTAGGGTGACAGTGAGGGTGAGGCTTAGGGTTAGGATTAGGTTTAGTGTGAGGGTGAGGATGAGGGTTAGGTTTAGGATTAGGTTTAGGGTTAAGCTGAGGGTGAGGGTGAGGTTTTGGGTGAGGGTAAGGGTTAGGGTGAGGAGTAGTGTGAGGGTGATGGTTAGGCTGAGGGTGAGGGGTGAGGGTGAGGGTTAGGATCAGGGTTAGGGTTAGTGTTAGGGTTAAACTGAGGGTGAGGATGAGGGTGAGTATGAGGTTTAGGGTTAGTGTTGGGGTTAGGGTTAAGGTTAGGATGAGGGTTAGGATGACAGATAGGGTTAGGGTTAGGGTGAGGGATAGGGTGAGGATAAGCATTAGGGTGAGGTTTAGGGTGAGAGTGAAGGTTAGGGTTATCATGAGCGTTAGGGTGAGTTTTAGAGTGAGGGTTAGGTTTTGGGTTAGGTTGATTGTGAGTGTTAGGGTGATTGTGAGTGTTAGGGTGAGGGTTAGGATGAGGGTGAGGGTGAGGGTGAGCGTGAGTGTGAGGGTGAGGCTTAGGTTTAGGGTTTGGTTTAGGGTGATGGTGTGGTTAAGGGTTAGGGTTAGGATTAGGGTTAGGGTTATGGTGAGGGTGAGGGTGAGGGTTAGGGTGAAGGTAAGGGTTAGGGTGAGGGTTAGTGTGAGTGTGAGTATTAGGCTGAGGGTGAGGTGTGAGGGTGATTGTGAGGGTTAGGATTAGGTTTAGGGATACTGTTAGACTGAAGGTGAGGGTGAGAGTTAGGGTGATAGTGAGGGTTAGGTTTAGCCTTAATCTTAGTGTGAGGTATATCGGGAGAGTTAGGGTTAGGGTTAGGGTTACGATTAGGCTGAGGGTGAGGGTTAGGATTAGGTTTAGGGATACTCTTAGGCTGAAGGTGAGGGTGAGGGTTAGGGTTAGTGTGAGGGTTCGCGTTAGGGTTAGGGTGAGGGTGAGAACGAGGATTACGGTGAGGGTTAAGGTTAGGGTTAGTGTTAAGCTGAGGGTGAGTGTGAGGATGAGGGCTAGGGTTAGGTTTAGGGTTTGGCTTAAGGTGAGGATGAGGGTTAGTGTCAGGGTGATGTTTTGGGTGAGGGTAAGGGTTAGGGTAAGGGTTATTGTGCGGGTGAGGTCAATGTTTAGGGTTAGGGTTAGGTTGAGGGTTAGGTTTCGGCTTTGGGTGAGGGTTAGGATGAGGGCTAGGGTTAGGGTTAGGGTTAGGGTGAGGGTTAGCCTTAGTGTGAGGGTTAGGGTTAGGTTTATGGTTAGGATGATGGTTAGGGTGAGGGTGAGGGTGAGGGTTAGGGTGAGGGTTAGTGATAGTGTTAGATTTAGGGTGAGGGTGAGGGCAAGGCTAAGGCTTAGGGTGAGGGTTAGTGTGAGGCTAAGGGTTAGGGGGAGGGTTAGGGTGAGTGTTAGGGTTAGAGATAGGGTTATTGTTAGGGTTAGGGTTAGGGTTACAGTGAGGGTAAGGGTGAGGTTGAGTTTTAGGCTAAGAGTTAGGAAGATATTTAAGGTTAGTGTTAGGGTTAGAATGAGGGTGAAGTTTAGTTTTAGAGATAGGTTTAGGGTGAGGGTTAAGGTGAGGGTTACGGTTAAGGCTAGTGTTAGGGTTAGGGTTAAGGTGACGGTTAGGGTGAGGGTTAGGGTGAGGGTTAGGGTTAGGGTTAGGGTTAGGATTAGGGCTAGCGTGAGGGTGAGTTTGAGGGTTAGGGTTAGGGTTAAGTTTAGGCTTAGTGGTAGGCTGAGGTTGATGTTGAAAGTGAGGGTTAAGGGTAGTGTGAGGGTGAGGTTTAGGCTTAGGGTTACAATGACAGTGAGGGTTAGGTTTAGGGTGAGGGTGAGGGTTAGGATTAGGGTTATGTTTAAGGTTATTTTAGGGTTAGGGTTAGGGTTACCTTTAAGGTGAGGGCGAGGCTGAGGATGAGGTTGAGGGTTAGGGTGAGGGTTAGGGTTAAGGTTATGGTTAGGGTTAAGATGAGGTTTAGGTTTAGGGTTACAGTGAGGGTTTCTGTTAGGGTTAGGGATAGGGTTATTGTTAGTGTTAGGGTTAGATTTACGGTTACAGTGAGGTTGAAGTTGTGGATTAGGGTTAGGGATAGGGTGAGGTTTAGGGTTAGGGTTAGGGTTAGGGTGAGGTTTAGGGTTAGTGTTAGGGTTAGGGTGAGGTTTTGTGTTAGGGTTACAGTGAGGGTTAGGTTTAGGGTTAGGGTTATGGTTATTGTTAGGGGTAGGTTAAGAGTTACGGTAATGGTGAGGGTGAGGGTGAGGTTTAGGGTTAGGTTTAGGGTGAGGTTTAGGGTGAGGTAAGAGTTAGGGTGAGGGTTAGGGTTAGGGTGAGGTTTAGGGTGAGGTTGAGGGTTGTGGTTAGAGTTAACATAAAGGGTGAGGGTAAGTGTTGGGGTTGAGGGTTAAGGTAAGGGAGAGGTTTAAGTTTAGGGTTAGTGTTAGGGTGAGGGTTAGGTTTAGGTTTAGGTTGAGGATTGGGGGAAGGTTAGGGTTAAGTTTAGGGTTAGGGTTAGGGCTAGGATTAGTGTTAAGGTTAGTGTGAGGGTGAGTGTTAGGATTAGGGTTAGGGTGAGGTGTAGGTTGAGCGTGAGGTTGAGAGTTAGGGTTAGGGTTAGGGTTATTGTTAGGATTAGTGTTAGAGTTAGAGTTACAGTGAGGTTGAGGGTGAGGGTTAGGGTTAGGGTTAGGATTATGATTAGGTTGAGGGGTAGTGTTAGTGTTAGTGTGAGGGTAAGTTTTTGTGTGAGGGTTAGGGTTAGGGTTAGGGTTAAGTTGAGGGTAAGGATTAGGGTGAGGGTTCGGGTCAGAGTGAGGGTGAGGCTTAGGGTTAAGGTTAGGTTTAGGGTGAGGGTGAGGTTGAGGGTTAGGGTTAGGATTAGGGTTAGGGTTACACTGAGGGTGAGGGTGAGGGTTAGGGTGAGGGTAAGGGTTAAGGTGAGGTTAGGGTTAGGGTTCGGGTTAGGGTTATTTTTAGAGTTAGACTTAGAGTTACAGTTACAGTTACAGGGAGGTTGAGGGTGAGGTTTAGGGTTAGTTTAAGAGTGAGGTTTAGGGTTAGGGTTAGGGTTAGGGTGAGGTTTAGGATTAGGGTTACAGTGAGGGTTAGGATTAGGGTTATGGTTAGGCTGATGGTGAGGGTGAGGGTTAGGATTAGGGTTAGGTTTAGGGTTATTATTAGGGTTAGGATTAGGGTTACCTTTATGGTAACGGTGATGCTGAGGGTGAGTTTAGGATTAATGTTATGTTGAGGTTTAGTTTTTGGTTCAGGGCTAGGGTTAGAGTGAGGGTTTGGGTTAGGGTTAGGGTTAATGTGAGGCTGAGGGTTAGCGTTAGGGTTAGGGTTATTTTTAAGGTTAGGGTTAGAGTTACGGTTACTGTGATGGTGAGGGTGAGGGTTAGGTTTAGGATTACGGTGAGGTTTAGAGTGAGGTAAGAGTTAGGGTGAGTGTTAGGCTTAGGGTGAGGTTTAGTTTGAGGTTGAGGTTTAGGGTTAGGGTTAAAGTTAGGGTGAAGTTAAAGGTTAGGGTGAGGGTTAGGGTAAGGGTGAGGGTTAAGTTTAGGGTTAGTGTTAGGGTGAGGGTTTGGGTTAAGGTTAGTGTGAGCGTGAGTGTTAGGATTAGGGTTAGGCTGAGGGTGAGGGTGAGGTTGAGGTTTAGGGTAACGGTGAGGGTTAGGCTTAGGGTGATGTTTAGGGTGAGGGTGAGGGTTAAGGTAAGGTTTAGGGTTAGGGTTAGTGTTAGGGTGAGGTTTATGGTGAGGTAAGAGTTAGGGTGAGGGTTAGGTTTAAGGTTAGGATGAGGTTTAGGGTGAGGTTGAGGGTTAGGGTTAACGTTAGGGTGAGGTTAAGGGTTAGGGTGAGGGTTAGGGTGAGGGTGAGGGTTTAGATTACTGTTAAAGTTAGGGTAAGGGTTAGCGTTAGGGTTATGTTGAGGTTTAGGGGGAAGTTTAGATTTAGGTTTAGGTTTGGAGTTAGGGTTAAGATTAGTGTGAGGGTGAGTGTTAGGATTAGGGTTAGGGTGAGGGGTAGGTTGAGGGTGAGGGTTAGGTTTTGGGTTAGGGTTAGGGTGAGGGGTATGGTGAGGGGTAGGGTTAAGGTTAGGGTGAGAGTTAGGTTTAGAGTGAGGGTTAGGGTAAGGGTTAGGATGAGGGTTAGGTTTAGGGTGGAGGATAAGGATGTTGTGAGAGTAAGGATTAGAGGCAGGGTTAGGTTGAGGTTGAGGGTTAGGGTTAAATTAGGGTTAGGTTTAGACTGAGGGCGATGGTGAGGATGAGGGTGTGGGTTCGGGTTCGGTTAAGGGTTTGGGTTAGGGTTAGGGGGAGGGGGAGGTTGAGGTTTAGGGTTAGGGTTACGGTGAGTGTGAGGTGAGGATGAGGGTTAGGGTTAGGTTGAGGTTTAGGGTTAGACTCAGGGTTAGGGTTAGTGTGTGGGTGATGGTTAGCGTTAGAGTTAAGGTTAGGTTGAGGGTTAGGGTTAGGGTTATGGTGAGGTTTAGGATGAGGGTTAAGGTTGGGATCAGATATAGGGTGAGGGCTAGGTGAGGATGAGGGTTAGGGTTAGGTTTAGTGTGAGGTTTAGGGATAGGCTTAGGGTTAGGTTGAGGGTGAGAGTTAGGTTTAGGGTGGATGTTAGCGTTGGGGAAAAGATAAGGGTTAAGGGCAGGTTTAGTATGAGGGTGAGCATGAGGGTTAGGGTTAAATTATGGTTAGGGTTAGGCTGAGGGTGAGGGTAAGGATGAGCGTGATTGTAGGGTAAGGTTGAGGGTTTGAGTGAGGTTGAGAGTGAGGGTTAGGTTTAGGGTGACGGTTAGGTTGAGGGTTAGGGTTTGCGTTAGGGTTAGTTTGAGGTTGAGGTTTAAGGTTAGGTTTAGGTTTAGGGTTAGGGTTAGGTTGAGAGTTAGGCTGGAGGTTAGTTTTAGGGTGAGGGTGAGGGTTAGGGTTACGGTTAAGGTTAGGGTTAGGGTGAGGGTTTGGGTTAGGGTTAGGGTTAGGGTTACGGTAAGGAAGAGGGTTTGGTTTAGGGTTAAGGTTAGGGTTAGGGTTATTGTTAGGGTTAGAGTTAGGGTTACGGTGAGGGTGAGTGTGAGGTTGATTGTTAGGCTAAGTTTAGGGAGATGTTTAGGGTTAGGGTTAGAGTGAGGGTGAGGTTTAGGGTGAGATATAGGGTTAGGGTGAGGGTTAGGATGAGGGTTGGGGTTAGGGTTAGTGTTAGGATTATGGTTCGGGTGAGGATTAGGGTGAGGATTAGGGTTAGGATTAGGGTTAGGATTAGGGCTTGGTTGAGTGTGAGTTTGAGGGTTAGGGTTAGGCTTAGTATTAGGCTGAAGTTGAGGCTGAGGGTGAGGGTTATGGTTAGGATGAAGGTGAGGTTTAGGGTTAGGGTTACAGTGACGTTGAGGGTTAGGGTTAGGGTTAGGGTGAGGGTGAGGGTTAGGGTTTGGGTTACGGTTAGGGTGAGGGTGAGGGTTAAGGTGAGGTTTAGGGTTAGGGTGAGGGTTAGAGTTACGGTTACCGTGAGTTTGAGGGTGAGGTTTAGGGTTAGAGTTAGGGTGAAGTTTAGGGTTAGGGTTAGGGTTAGGGTGAGGTTTACGGTTAGGGTTACAGTGAGGGTTAGGGTTAGGGTTAGGGTTATGTTGAGGGTGAGCATGAGGGTTAGGATTAGGGTTAGCTTTAGGTTTATTGTTAGGGTTTGGGTTACCTTTACGGTGAGGGTGAGGCTGAAGGTGAGGTTAGGCTTAGGGTTTGGGTGAGCTTTAGGGTTATGGTTAGGGGTAGGGTTAGGTTGAGGGTTTGGGTTAGGGTTAATGTTACTGTGAGGGTGACAGTTAGGGCTAGTGTTAGTGTTAGGGTTAGGGTTAGGTTTATTGTTAAGGTTACGGTTAGACTTACGGTTACGGTGAGGGTGAGGGTTAGGTTTAGGGTTAGAGTGAGGTTTAGAGTGAGGTAAGAGTTAGGGTGAGGGTTAGGGTTAGGGTGAGGTTAAGAGTTAGGGTGAGGGTTAGCATGAGGGTGAGGGTTAAGGTTAGGGTTAGTGTTAGGGTGAGGGTTAGGGTAAGGGTTAGGTTGAGGTTTAGGGTTAGGATTAGGGTTAGGTTTATGCTGAGGGTGAGGATGAGTGTTAGGGTGTGGGTAAGGGTTAGGGTGAGGGTTAGTGTGAGGGTGAGGGTTAGGCTGAGGGTGAGGGTCAGGTTCAGAATTAGAGTTAGGGTTAGTGTGAGGGTTAGGGTTAAAATTAGGATGAGGGTTAGGGTTAGGGTGAAGCTTAGTGTGAGGGTGAGTTTTAGAATTAGTGTTAGGGTGAGGGCTAGGGTGAGGGTGAGGGTTAGGTTTAGGGTCATTTTTATTGTTAGGGTTAGGCTTACCTTTATGGTGAGGGTGAGGCTGATGGTGAGGTTAAGGGTTAGGTTTAGAGTGAGGGTTCGCGTTAGGGTTTGGGTTAGGGTTATGGTGAGGGTGAGAGTTAGGGTGAGGGTGAGAGTGAGGGTTAGGATTAGGTTTAGGTTTAGCGTTATTGTTACGGTTAGGGTTAGGGTTAACTTTACGGTGAGGGTGAGGCTGAGGGTGAGGTTAGGTTTAGGGTTTGGGTGAGGTTTAGGTTTAGGTTTAGGGTTAGTGTTAGGGTGAGGGTTTGGGTTAGGGTTAGGGTTACAGTCAGGGTGAGGGTTAGGGTTAAGGTTAGGATTAGGGTTAGGGTGAGTGTGAGTGTGAGGGTTAGGGTTAGGGTTAGGGTTATGGTTAGGCTTAGGATTAGGCTGAGGGTGAAGGTGAGTGTTAGCGTTAGGGTGAGGGTTAGGTTTAGGATGAGGGTTAGGCTTAGGGTTAGGATTAGCGTTAGGGTGAGGGCTAGGGTGAGGTTGAGGGTTAGTGGTAGCATTAGGGTTATGGTGAGGTTTAGGGTTAAGTATAGGGTTAGGGTTAGGGTGAGGGTTAGGGTTGGGTAAGGTTTACGGTTATGGTGAGGGTTAGGGTTAGGGTTAGGATGAGGGTGAGGATAAGGATTAGGTTAAGGGTTATGGTTATTTTGAGTGTTAGGTTTAGGGTTACGGTTATAGTGAGGGTGCGGATGAGTGTGAGGGTTAGTGTTAGGGTTAGGGAAAAGTTTAGGGATATGGTTTAGGTTTACCTTTACGGTGAGGGTGAGGCTGAAGGTGAGGTTAGGCTTAGGGTTTGGGTGAGCTTTAGGGTTAGGGTTAGGTGAAGGGTTAGGTTGAGGGTTTGGGTTAGGGTTAATGTTACTGTGAGGGTGACAGTTAGGGTTAGGGTTAGTGTTAGTGTTAGGTTTAGGCTTATTGTTAAGGTTAGGGTTAGACATACGGTTACGGTGAGGGTGAGGGTGAGGGTTAGGGTTAGAGTGAGGTTTAGAGTGAGGTAAGAGTTAGGGTGAGGTTTAGGGTTAGGGTGAAGTTTAGGGTGAGGTTGAGGGGTAGGGTTAGGTTCACATTAGAGTGATGTTAAGAGTTAGGGTGAGGGTTAGGTTGAGGGTGAGGGTTAAGGTTAGGGTTAGTGTTAGGGTCAGGGTTAGGGTTAGGTTTAGGTTGCGGGTTAGGGTTAGGATTAGGGTTAGGTTTATGCTGAGGGTGAGTGTGAGGGTTAGGTTGAGGGTAAGGTTTAGGGTGAGGGTTCGTGTAAGGGTGAGGGTTAGGCTGAGGGTGAGGGTTAGGATTTGGGTTAGGGTTAGGGTTAAGCTGATGGTGAGTGTGAGGGTGAGGGTCAGGTTTAGAATTAGAGTTAGGGTTAGGTTGAGGGTTAGGATTAAAATTAGGATGAGGGTTAGGGTTAGGGTTAAGATTAGTGTGAGGGTGAGTTTTAGGATTAGTGTTAGGGTGAGGGCTAGGGTAAGGGTGAGGTTTAGGTTCATGGTTAGGGTTAGGGTGAGGGGTAGGATGAGGGGTAGGGTTAGGTGTTAGGGTGAGGGTAAGTTTTAGTGTGAGGGTTAGAGTTAGGGTTAGGTTAAGGGTAAGGGTTAGGGTGAGGGTTAGGGTGAGAGTGATGGTGAGTCTTAGGGTTAGGGTTAGGTTTAGTGTGAGGTTGAGAATGTGGGTTAGGTTTAGGATTAGGGTTAGGGTTATGCTGAGGGTGAGGGTGAGGGTTAGGGTGAGGGTAAGGGTTAGGTTAAGGGTTAGTGTGAGGGTGAGGTTTAGGCTGAGGGTGAGGGGTGAGGGTGAGTGTTAGGAATAGGGTTAGGGTTTGGGTTAAGCTGAGGGTGAGGGTGAGGGTGAGGTTTAGAGTTAGAATTAGGTTTAGGGTGATGGTTAGGTTTAAAATTAGGATGAGGGATAGGATGAGGGTTAGGGTTAAGTTTAAGGTGAGGGTTAGGGTGAGGATAAGCATTAGGTTGAAGTTTAGGGTGAGAGTGAGGTTTAGGGTTATCATGAGTGTTAGGGTGAGTTTTAGGTTGAGGGTTAGGGTTTTAAGGTTATTGTGAGTGTGAGTGTTAGGGTTAGGGTTAGGGTGAGGGTTAGGTTTAGGGATAGGGTTAGGCTGAGGGTTAGGGTGAGGGTAAAGGTGAGGGTGAGGGTTAGGTTTAGGGATAGGGTTAGGCTGAGGGTTAGAGTGAGGGTGAAGTTGAGGTTTAGGGTTAGGGTGAGGGTGAGGGTGAGGGTGAGGGTTAGCATTAGGGATAGGGTGAAGGTTAGGGTTAGGTTAGGGTGACGGTGAGTGTGAGGGTTAGGATTAGGGTTAGGAATATTGTTAGGCTGAGGGAGAAGGTGAAGATTATGGTTAGGGTGAGGGTTAGGGTGAGGGTTAGGTTTACTGTGAGGGTGAGGGTTAGGGTTATGATTAGGGTTAGGTTTAGTGCTACGCTGAGGGTGAGGGTGAGGATGAGGTCTAAGGTTAGTGTGACGTTTAGGTTTAGGGTGATGTTTAGGGTGAGGGTGAGGGTTAGGGTGAGGGTGAGGGTTAGTATTAGGGTTAGCGTGAGTGTTAGGGTTAGGGTTAGGGTGAGGTTTAGTGTGAGGTTTAGGATTAGGGGTAGGGATACTCTTAGGCTGAGGGTGAGGATGAGGGTTAGGGTTAGGGTGAGGGTGAGGGTTACAGTTTAGAATAGGGTTAGGTTTAGTGTTAAGCTGAGGGTGAGGGTGAGGGTGAGGGCTAGGGTTAGGGTGAGGGTTAGGCTTAAGGTTAGCGTGAGGGTTAGGGTTAGGGTGATATTTAGGGTGAGGGTTAGGGTTAGGGTGAGGGATAGGATGCAGGTGAGGCTTAGGGTTCGGGTTAGGATGAGGGTTAGGTTTAGGTTTAGGAAGACTGTTAGTATGAGGGCTAGGCTTAGGGTTAGGGTGAGGGTTAGGCTTAATGTGAGGGTTAGGGTTAGGTTTAGGATTAGGGTGATGGTTAGGGTGAGGGTTAGTGTGAGATTTAGGGTGAGGGTTAATGATAGTGTTAGGGTTAGGGTGAAGGTTGGAGCAAGGCTAAGGCTTAGGGTGAGGGTTAGGGTGAGGCTAAGGGTTAGGGTGAGGGTTAGGGTGAGGGGTAGCGTTAGGGATAGGGTTACTGTGAGGGGTAGGGTTAGCTTTAGGGTTAGGGTGAGGGTTAGGTTGAGGGTTATGTTTTGGGTTAGGGTTAGGTTGAGGGTGAGGGTTCAGGTGAGGTTTAGGTTTAGGGTTAGGGTTAGAGTTACGGTTACGTTGTGGTTGAGGGTGAGGGTAAGGATTACGATAAGGGTGAGGTTTTGGTTAGGGTTAGGGTTAGGATGAGGTTTAGGGTTAGGTTTAGGGTTAGGCTGAGGTTTAGGGTTAGGGTTACATTGAGGATTAGCGTTAAGGTTAGGTTTAGGTTTAGGTTTATGTTGAGGGTGAGCTTCAGGGTTAGGATTAGGGATAGCTTTAGGGTTATTTTTACGATTAGGGTTAGGGTTACCTTTACGGTGAGGGTGAGGCTGAAGTTGAGGTTAGGCTTAGGGTTTGGGTGAGGTTTAGGGTTAGGGTTAGGGGTAGGGTTAGGGTGAGAGTTTGGGTTAGGGTGAGGCCTAGGGTTAGAGTTAGGTTTAGGTTGAGGGTGAGGTTGAGGGCTAGGGTTAGGATTAGGGTTATGGTTAAGCTCAGGGTTCGGGTGAGGGTTACAGTGAGGTTAAGGTTTAGATTGAGGGTGAGTATGAGGGTGAGTGTTAGGCTGAGGATAAGGGATGAGTGTGAGGGTTAGGATTAGGGTTAAGGTTAAGGTTAGACTGAGGGATAGGGTAAGGGTGAGTGTGAGGATTAGGGTGAGTTTTGGGGTTACGGTGAGGATGAGTGTTAGGGTGAGGGTGAGGGTGAGAGTTAGGGTTTTGGTGAGAGGTAGTATTAGGGTTAGGGTGAGGGTGAGGATGAGAGTTAGGGTTAGGGTTAGGGTGAGGATTAGGTTAGGTTAGGGTGAGGGTGAGTGTGAGGGTTAGGATTAGGGTTACGGATACTGGTAAGCTGAGGGAGAAGTTGAGGTTTAGTGTTAAGGTGAGGGTTAGTGTTAGGGTTAGGGTGAGTCTGAGGGTTAGGATTTGGATTAGGGTTAGGGTTAAGGTTAGGGTGAGGGTGAGGGTTTGGGTTAGGAATAGGGTTAGGTTTAGGGTTAGGCTGAGGGTGAGGGTGAGGGTGAGAGTTAGGGTAAGGGTGAGGGTTAGGCTTAGGGTGATGTTTAGAGTGAGGGTGAGGGTTAGGGTGAGGGTATGGGTGAGGGTGAGACTGAGGTTTAGGGTGCGGGTGTGGGTAAGGTTTTAGGTGAGGGTTAGGGTAATGGTGAGCGTTAGGGTTAGGGTTAGGTTGAAGGTGAGCGTTATGGTTAGGGTTAGGGTGAGGGATAGGTTGAGAATGAGGGTTAGGTTTTTCGTGAGGATTAGGGTGTGTGATAGGGTGAGGGTTAGGTTAAGGGTTACGCTTAGGGTGACGGTGAGGGTGAGGGTGAGGGTGAGGGTGAGGGTGAGGGTGAGGGTGAGGGTTAGGTTTAGGATTAGGGTTACGGTTAGGTTTAGGCTGAGGGTGTGGTTTAGGGTTAGGGTTAGGGTGATGTTAAGTTTTAGGGAGAGGGTTAGGGTGAGGGTGAAGTTTAGTTTTAGTGTTAGGGTGAGGGTTAGGGTTCGGGTGAAGTTTAGGATGAGGGTGAGTGTTAGGGTGAGGGTTCGGTTCGGGTGAGGGTTAAGATGTGGGTGAGGGTTAGGCTTAGGGTGAGTGTTAGGGTGACGGTGAGGGTTAAGTTGAGGGTGAGGCTTAAGGTTAGGGCTAAGGTGAGGGTTAGGTTTAGGGTTAGGGTTAGGGTGAGTGTTAGGTTGAGGGGTAGGTTTATGGCTAGAATGAGGGTTAGGGTTATTGTGATTGTTAGGGTTAGGTTTAGGGTTAGCTTTAGGATTAGGATAAGGGTTAGGGTGAGGGTTAGGGTTAGGTTGCGGTTGAGGGTTATGTTTAGGGTGAGGGTTAGGATTAGGGTTAGAGGTAGGGTTAGGGTGAGGGTGAGGGTTAGTGTTAGGGTTAGGGATAGGTTTAGGGTGAGGGTGATGATGAGGGTTAGGTTAAGGTTCAGGGGTAGGTTTAGGGTTAGGCTTAGGGTGAGTGTGAGGGTGATGGTGAGGTTTAGGGTGAGTGTTAGGGTTAGGGTTAGGGTGAAGGTTAGGGTTAGTTTGATGTTTAGGGTGAGGTGAGTGTTAGGCTGATGTTGAGGGTTAGGCTGAGGGTGAGGTTTAGGTTGAGGTTTAGCATTAGGGTGAGTGTTAGGGTTAGGGTTAGGCATAGGGTTATTGTGAGGATTAGGGTTAGGTTTAGGGTTAGGTTGAGGGTAAGCATTAGGGTGAGGTTTAGGGTGAGGGTGACTGTTAGGGTTAGGGTGAGGGTCAGGGTTTGGGTTAGGGTTAGGGTGAGGGTTAGGGATAGAGTGAGGTTTAGCGATAGGTTTTGGGTTAGGGTGACAGGATTAGAGACAGGGTGAGGGTGAGGGTTAGGGTTAGGATTAGGGTTAGGGTAAGGGTTAGGTTGATGGTGAGGGTTAGGGTGAGAGTGAGGTTTAGGTTAGCCTTAGAGTTTCTTTGAGGTTTAGCGTCAGGGTTAGGGTTAGGTTTAGGGTTAGAATTAGTGTGAGTGTGAGGGTTAGTTTCAGGGTTAGGGTGAGGGTGAGGGTTAGGGTGAGGTTTGGGGTTAGTGGGAGGTTTATTCTTAGGGCTAGGGTTATGGTTAGGGTGAGGGTAAATGTTAGGGTTAGGGTTAGTTTGAGGGTTAGAGTTACAGTTAGGGTTAGGGTTATTGTTAGCGTTAATTTGAGGGTGAGGGTAAGGGTTACGGGTAGAGTTAGGTTTTGAGTGACGGTGAGGGTGAGGGTGAGGGTTCGATTTAGGTTTAGGTTTTGGATGAGGGTGAGGTTGCGGTTTATGATTAGGGTTAGGGTGAGGGTTAGGGTGAGGGTGAGGGTTTGAGTGAGGGTGAGGCTTAGAGTTAGCATTAGGATTAGGCTTAGGCTTAGTGTGAGGGTTAGGGTTAAGGTGAGGATGAGGGTGAGCGTGAGGGGTAGGGTTAGGGTTAGGGTGAGAGTTAGGGTTAGTGTTAGTGTGAGGGTGAGAGTGAGAGTTATGGTTAGGTTGAGGGTAAGGGTGAGGTTTATGGTTAGGATTATGGTTGGTTTGAGGGCTAGGTTGATGGTAAGGATTAGGTTTAGGTTGAGGTTTAGGTTTAGGCTTAGGGTTAGGGTGATGTTTAGGGTTAGGGTTAGGGTGAGGGTTAGGTTTAGTGTGAGTGTTAGGCTTAGGGTAAGGGTTAGGGTGAGGGTAAGTGTTAGGGAGAGGGTTAGGGTGAGAGTGAGTTTTAGGGTTAGCGTGAGTGTTAAGGTGAGGGTTAGGGTTAGGATTAGGGTTAGGGTTAGCCTGAGGGTGAGGTTGAGGGTGAGGGTGATGTTGAGGTGTAGGGTTTTGTTTGGGTTAGGGTTAGTGTGAGGGCTATGGTGAGGGTGAGGGTTAGGGTGAGTGTGAGGGTGAGCGTGAGGTTTAGGGTTGGGGTTAGTGGGATGGATAGGCTTAGGGTTAGTGTGATGGTTAGGGTGAGGGTAAAGGTTAGAGTGGGGGTTAAGGTGAATGTGAGGGTTATGATCATCATGTTAGGGTGAGAGTTACAGTTAGGGTTAGGGTTAGGGTTAGGTTGAGGTTTAGAGTTACAGTTAGGTTTAGGGTTATTGTTAGGGTTAATGTGAGGGTGAGGGTAAGGGTTACGGTTAGAGTTAGGTTTTGAGTGAGGGTGAGGGTAAGGGTGAGGGTTCGGTTTAGGTTTAAGTTTTGGGTTAGGGTGAGGTTGCGGGTTATGATTAGGGTTAGGGTGAGGGTTAGGGTGAGAGTGAGGGTTTGGGTGAGGGTGAGGCTTAGAGTTAGCATTAGGATTAGGCTTAGGGTTAGGGTGAGGGTTAGGGTTAAGTTTAGGGCTAAGGTGAGGATGAGGTTGAGGGTGAGGGTTAGGGTTAGGGTTAGGGTGAGCATTAGGGTTAGCTTGTGGGTTAGGGTTAGTGTTAGGGTGAGGGTGATAGTGAGATTTACGGTTAGGGTGAGGGTAAGGGTGAGGGTTAGGGTTAGGATTAGGGTTGGTTTGAGGGCTAGGGTGATGGTGATGATTAGGTTTAGGGTGAGGTTTAGGGTTAGGCTTAGGTTTTGGGTGATGGTTAGCGCTAGGCTTAGGGTAAGGGTTAGGGTGAGGGTAAGTGTTAGGGTGAGGTTTAGGGTGAGAGTGAGGGTTAGGGTTAGTGTGAGTGTTAGGGTTAGGGTTAGGATTAATGTTAGGGTTAGGGTTAGCCTGAGGGAGAGGGGGAGGGGGAGGGTGATGTTGATGTTTAGGGTTTGGGTTAGGGTTAGGGTTAGAGTGAGGGCTATGGTGAGGATGACGTTTATGGTGAGTGTGAGTGTGAGGGTTATGGTTAGGATTAGGTTTAGGGTTAGGTATAGTCTGAGTGTGAGGGTGAGGGTGAGGTTTAGGGTTAGTTTTAGGTTTAGGCTGAGGGCTAGTTTGAGGGTGAGGGTTATGTTGAGTGGGAGGGTGAGTGTGATGGTTAGGGTTAGGGTAATGGCTAGGTTTAGGGTTATGGTTAGGGTGAGGTTGGGGTGAGGGTGAGGGTTAGGGGGAGAGTTAGGGTTAGGCTGAGGGTTAAGGTTAGGGTTAGGGTGAGGGTTAGTTTAAGATGATGTGGAGAGTGAGGGTGAGGTTTAGGGGTAGGATTAGGGTTAGGTGAGGCTGAGGGTTAGGTTGAGGGTGAGGGTTAAGGTTAGGGTGAGGTTTAGGTTTAGGGTTATGGTGAGGGTGAAGGTTAGGCTTAGGTGATGTTTAGGGTGAGGGTGAGTTTTAGGATGAGGGTGAGATTTCGGGTGAGACTGAAGATTAGGGTTTGGGTGAGGATGAGAGTGAGGTTGAGGGTTAGGGTTAGGGTGAGTTTTAGGGTGAGGGTGAGGGTTTGGTTGAGTCTGAGGGTTAGGGTGTGGGTGAGGGTTAGGTGTAGGTTTAGGGTTAGACTGACGGTGAGGTTTAGGGTGCGGCTGAGGGTTAGGATTAGGTTTAGGGTTAGGATTAGGGTTAGAGTGAGGGTTAGGGTGAGGGTGAGGTTTAGGTTTAGGGTTAGGGTTCGGTTGAGGTTAGGCTGAGAGTGCGGGTGAGGGATAGGATTCGGTTTAGGGTAAGGCTGAGGGTGAGTGTGAAGGTTAGAGTTAGGGTGAGGGTTCGGCTTAGGGTGAGGGTTATTGTGAGGGCGAGGGTTAGAGTGAGGGTTAGGGTTAGGGTTAGCGTGAGGGTTAGGGTGAGAATGAGGGTTAGGGTTAGCCTTAGAGTTAGTGTGAGGGTTAGGGTGACGGTTAGGGTTAATTTTAGGGTGAGGGTGAGTGTGAGGATGAGGGTAAGTGTTAGGGTTAGGGTGAGGGTTAGGTTTAGTGTGCGGGTTAGGGTTAGGGTTAGAGTTAGTGTTAGGGTAAGGTTTAGGGTGAGGGTTAGGGTGAAATTGAGGGTTAGGGTTACCGTGAGTGTTAAAGTCAGTGTTAGGGTGAGGGGTAGGGTTAGGGTTAGATTTAGGGTTAGGGTGAGGGTGAGGGTTGTGGTTAGGGTTTCGGGTGAGGTTTAAGGTTATGGTTTTGGTTAGGCTGAGTGTTAGAATTAGGGTTAGGGTTAGGTTTAGGGTTAGGATTAGGGTCATTGTTAAGGTTAGGGTGAGTTTGAGGGTGAGTTTAAGGATTAGGATTAGGGTTAGGTTTAGGTTTAGGGTTAGTGTTAGGGTTAGGGTTAGGGTTACGGTTATGGTGAGCGTGAGGTTGAGGGTGAGGGTGAGGGTTAGGGTTGGGGTGAGGTTTAGGGTTAGGGTTAAGATTAGGGTTAGGTTTAGGGTTAGAGTGGGGCGTAGGGTGAGGGGTAGGATTACGTTTATGGTGAGGGTTAGGGTTAGTGTGAGGGTTAGGGTTAGCGTTACGTTAGGGTTAGGGTGAGGGTTAAGTTTAGGGTGGAGGTTTGGGTTGGGGTGAGAGTAAGGGTTAGGGCTAGGGTTAGGTTGAGGGTGAAGGTTAGGGTTAAATTAGGGTTAGGGTTAGGCTGAGGGTGATGGTGAGGATGAGGGTTAGGTTGAGGGTTCGGTTGAGGGTTTGGGTTTGGGTTAGGGTGAGGTTGAGGGTGAAGTTTAGGGTTAGGGTTTCGGTTAGGGTTGCGGTGAGGGTGAGGTAAGGGTGAGGGTTAGGGTTAGGGTGAGGGTGGGGTTTAGGGTTAGAGTTAGAGTTTGGGTGAGGGTTTTGGTGAGGGTTAGGTTTAGGGTTAGTGTTAGTGTTAGGGTTAGGGTGAAGGTTTGGATGAATGTTTGGGTTAGGGTTAGGAAAAGGTTCAGGTTTAGGGTTAGGGTGAGGGTGAGTGTAAGCATTAGGGTTAGGGTTAGTCTTAGCCTTAGGGTTAGGATGAGGTTGAGGGTGAGGGTGAGGGTTAGGGTTACGATGAGGATGAGTTTTAGAGTTAGAGTTAGTGTTAGGGTGAGGTTTAGGCTGAGGGTTAGGGTTTGGGTTAGGGTTAGGATTAGGGTTAGGGTGAGGGTTAGGGTTAGGTTTAGGGTGAGGCTGAAGTTTAGGGTTAGGATTGGGGTTAGGTTTAAGGTTAGGTTGAGGTTGAGGTTGAGGGTGAGGGTTAGGGTTAGGATTACGGTTAGGATTAGGGTTAGGCTGAGGGTGATGGTGAGGGTGAGAGTTAGGGTAAGGGTGAGGGTTAGGCTTAGGCTGATGTTTAGGGTGAGGGTGAGGATTAGCGTGAGGGTATGGGATAGGGTGAGACTGAGGTTTAGGGTGTGGGTGTGGGTTAGGTTTTAAGTGAGGGTTAGGGTGATGGTGAGCGTTAGGGTTAGGTTTAGGGTGAAGCTGAGCGTTATGGTTAGGGTTAGGGTGAGGGTAAGGGTTAGGGTGAGGGTTAGGCTGAGAGTGAGGGTTAGGGTTTTGGTGATGGTTAGGGTGAGGGATAGGGTGAGAGTGAGGGTTAGGGTTTTCGTGAGGGTTAGGATGAGGGATAGGGTGAGGGTTAGCTTAAGGGTTACGGTTAGGGTGAAGGTGAGTGTGAGGGTTATGGTTAGGTTTAAGTTTAGGGTGAGGGTGAGGGTGAGGGTGAGGGTTAGGTTTAGGATTAGGGTTAGGGTTAGGTTTAGGCTGAGGGTGAGGGTGAGGGTTAGGGTTATTGTTACGGTGAGGGTGAGGTATAGGGTTAGATTTAGCGTTAGGGTGAGTGTTACTGTGAGTGTTAGTGTTAGTGTTACAGTTAGGGTTTGGGTGAGGGTGAGTGTGAGGGTTAGCCTTAATCTTAGGCTTAGGCTTAGGCTTAGGCCGAGCGTGACGTTGAGGGTTAGGGTGAGGGTTACGGTTAGGGTTATGGTGAGGGTGAGGATGAAGTTTAGGGTTAGGATTAGGGTTAGGGTGAGCGCTAGGGTGAGGGTTAGTGTGAGTTTTAGAGTTATGGTGAGTTTTAGGGTTAGTGTGAGGGTTAGTGTTAGGGTTAGGGTTAGTGTAAGAGTGAGGGTAAGTTTTAGGGTGAGGGTTAGGGATAGGATTAGTGTTAGGGTGAGTGTTAAGGTTAGGGTTAGGGTGAGGGTTAGAGTGAGGGTTAGGTTTAGGACTAGGGTTAGGTTGAGGGCTTCGGTGAGGGTGAGGGTTAGGTTTAGGGTTATGGTGAGGTTCAGGGTTAGGGTCAGGGTGAGGGTTAGGGTTAGGTTTAGGTTTAGGGTTAGGGTTAGGGTGAGTGTGAGGTTTAGGTTTAGAGTTAGTGTTAGGGTGAGGGTTAGGGTTAGGGTTATTTTTAGTGTTATTGTTAGGGTTAGGGTGAGGGTTAGGGTGAGTGTTAGGGTTAGGGTTAGGGTTTGGATTAGGATTAGGGTATGGGTTAGGGTGAGGGTGAGTGTGAGGGTTAGGGTTAGGCTTAGGCTTAGGCTTAGGTTTAGGCTGAGGGTGAGGTTTAGAGTGAGGGTTAGGGTTAGGGTCAGCATGAGGTTTAGGGTTAGAGTTAGCATTAGGGTGAGGTTTAGTGTAAGGGTTAGTGTTAGGGTGAGGATGAGGTTTGGTGTTAGAGTTAGGCTTAGGTTTAGGGTGAGGGTTAGCTTTAAGGTGAGGGTTAGGTTTAGTGTGGAGGTTGGGTTAGGGTGAGGGTTAGGGTTAGGGTTAAGGTTAGGATGAGGCTGAGGGTGAGGGTTATGGTTAGGATAAGTTTTAGGCTTAGGCTGAGGCTGAGGGTGAGCGTGAGGGTTAGGTTAGGGTGAGGGTTAGGTTTAGGATTAGGGTGAGAGTTTGGGTGAGGGTTAGGGTTAGGATTAGGGTTAGGGTGAGGGCTAGGGTGAGGGTGAGGATTAGGGTTATGTTTAGGGTGAGGGTTAGGTTCAGGTTGAGGGTTTGCGTTAAGGTGAGGGTTAGGCTTAGGGTGGAGGTTAGGATTAGGATGAGGTTTAGGGTTAGGGGTAGGGTTAGGATGAGGGTGAGAGTGAGGGTTATGCTTAGGATTATGTTTATGTTTAGTTTGAGGGTGAATGTGAGTGTGAGGGTTAAGGTTAGTGTCAGGTTTAGGGTTAGGATTAGTGTGAGAGTTTGGGTGATTGTTTGGGTTAGTATTAGCGTTAGGGTGAGAGCTAGGGTGAGGGTGGTATTAGGGTTATGTTTAGGGTGAGGGTTAAGGTGAAGGTTAGGGATAGGATTAGTGTTAGGGATAGGGTTATTGTTAGGGATAGGCTTCGGGTTAAGGTTATGGTGACATTGAGGCTGAGTTTGAGGTTTAGGGTTAGGGTTAGGGTGAGGGTGAGCTTTAGGGTTAGAGTTAGGGTTAGGGTGAGGGTTAGGGTGAGGGTTAGGGTTAGGGTTAGTGTTAGGGTTAGGGTTTGGGTGAGGGATAGGGTGAGAGTGAGGGTTAGGGTTAGTGTTAGACTTAGGCTTAGTTTTAGGGTGAGGTTGAGTGTAAGGTTTAGGGTTAGGGTTAGGGTTAGGGTTAGGCTTAGTGTTAGGCTGAGGGTGAGGGTGAGGGTGAGGGTTAGGATGAGGGTGAGGTTTAGGGTTAGAGTTAGCATTAGCGTGAGAGATAGTATGAGGGTTAGGGTTAGGGTTAGTGTTACAGTTAGGGTTAGCGTGAGGGTGAGTGTGAGGGTTAGGGTTAGGCTTAGGCTTAGGCTTAGTCCAAGCTTGGGGGTGAGGGTAAGGGTTAGAGTTAGGGTGAGGGTTATTTTAGGGTTAGGGTTACGGTTACGGTTACGGTGAGGGTGAGGCTGAGGGTTAGGATTAGGGTTAGGATGAGGTTTAGGTTTAGTGTTAGGGTTAGAGTTAGGGTTAGGGTGAGAGTGAGCTTTAGAGTTAGAGTTAGGGTTAGTGTTAGGGTTAGGGTTAGGGTTAGGTTTAAGCTTAGGCTTAGGCTTAGGCTTAGGCTTAGCGTGGGGTTTAGGGTTAGGGTTAGGTTTAGGGTGAGTGTTTGGGTTGGGTTAGGGTGAGGTTTATATGAGGTTTAGGGTTAGGATTAGGGTTAGGGTGAGGGCAAGGGTGAGGGTGAGGGTTAGGGTTAGGGTTAGGGTTAGGTTTAGTGTTATGGTGAGGGTTAGGGTTAGGGTTCCAGTGAGGGTGAGGGTTAGGGTTAGGATTAGGGTGACTGTGAGGTTCAGTATTAGAGGTAGGTTTAGGCGTAGTGTGAGGGTGAGTGTTAGCGTGAGTTTGTGGGTGAGGGTTAGGGTGAGGGTTAGAGTTAGGAATAGGGTTAGGGTGATGGCAAGGTTGAGGGTGAGAGTTAGGGTTAGGTTTAAGATGAGGTTTAGGGTGAGTGTGAGGATTAGGGTGCGGTTTAGGTTTAGTGTGAGGGTTAGGGTGAGGGTTAGTTTTAGGGTTAATGTTAGGGTGAGGGTTAGGTTTAGTGTCAGGGTACAGGTTGAGATTACGGTTAGGGTGAGGTTTAGGGTGAGGTTTAGGGTTAGGGTTAGGGTGAGAGTTAGGGTGAGGGTGACGGTGAGGGTTAGGGTTATGGTTAGGGTTAGGTTGAGGGTTAGACTGAGGGTTAGGCTGAGGGTAAGGGTGAGGGTGAGCGTTAGGGTTAGGTTTAGGTTTAGGGTGAAAGTTAGGCTGAGTGTTAGGTTTAGGGTGAGGATTAGGGTTAGGATTAGGATAATGGTTAGGGTTAGGGTGAGGATTAGGGTTTGGATTAGGGTTAAGGTTAGGGTTAGGCTGAGGTTGAGGGTGAAGGTGAGGGTTAGGTTTAGGGTTAGGTTTAGTTTAGGGTTACGATGAGGGTTAGGGTGAGGGGTAGGGTTATGGTTAGGGTGAGGGTTAGGGTTAGTTTGAGGGTAAGGCTTAGCATTAGCGTGAGGGTAAGGGTTAGTGTGACGGTTAGTTTGAGGTTGAGGGATAGGGTTAGGGTTAGGTTTAGGGTGAGGTTTAGAATTTGGGTTAGGGTGAGGGTGACTGTTAGCGTGAGGGTTAGGGTTAGGGTGAGGGTAAGGGTTAGGATGGTGGTTAGGGAGAGGGTGAGGTCAGCGTTACAGTTAGTTTTATGGTTCGGGTGAGGTTTAAGATGAGACTCAGTGATAGGTATAGGTTGAGGGTTAAGGTTACGTGAGGGTTAGGGTTAGGTTTGAGGTAGGGTGTGGGTGAGGGTGAGGATTAGGATTAGAGTGAGGTTTAGGGTGAGGGTTAGGCTGAGGTTAATGGTTAGGGTGAAGGTAAGGATGAGGGCGAGGGTTAGGGTTAGGGTTAGGGTGAGGGTGAGGGGTAGCGTGAGTGTCAGGGTTAGGGTTGGGGTTAGGTTTCGGTTGAGGATTTCGTTTACGCCAAGGTTTGTGTTAGGTTGAGGATTAGGGTGAGGGTGAGGCTGAGGGTGAGGGTGAGTGTTTGGGTGAGGGTGAGGGTTAGGGTGTGGCTGAGGATTAGGGTTAGGGTGAGGTTTAGGTGACAGCATTAGGGTGAGGGTGAGGTTAGGTTTAGGTTTAGGGTGACAGTGAGGGTTAGGGTTAGGGTGAGGTTTAGGGTGGGGGATAGGGTTTGGGTGAGTGTCAGGTTTAGTATGAGGGTTAGGGTGAGGGTGAGCATTAGGGTTAAGGTTAGGGTGAGGGTTAGGGTTAGGGTTAGGGTTAGGGTGAGGGTTAGGGTTAGGGATAGGGTTAGGTTTTGAATGAGGGTTAGGTTTATTGTGAGGGTTAGGTTTACGGTTAGGGTTAGAGTTAGGGTGAGGATAAGGGTTAGGGTGAGGGTTAGTTTGAGGCTTAGGTTCAGGGTTCGCGTTAAAGTTAGGGTGAGGGTTAGGGTTGGGTTCGGGTTAGGGTGAGGTTTAGGGTGAGGGTGAGGGTTAGGTTGAGGGTGAGGGTTTGGGTGAGTGTGAAGGTTAGGGTGTGGTTGCGGTTTTGGGTTAGGGTGACGGTTAGGGTTAGGGTGAGGGTGAGTGTTAGGGTTAGGGTTAGGGTGAGGTTGAGTGTTAGGGTTAGGGTTAGGGTATGTGTTAGGATGAGGGATAGCGTAAGGTTAGGTTGAGGCTTATGTTTAGTGTGAGTTTTAGGGTTACAGTTAGGGTTAGGGTGAGGTTAAGATTTAGGGTGAGGGTTAGTTGGAGAGTGAGGGTCAGAGTTAGCTTTAGGGTTAGGGTGAGGGTTAGGGTTAGGGTTAGGTTTAAGGTGAGGGTGAGAGTTAGGGTTAGTGTTATGGTGAGGGTTAGGGTGAGGGTTAAGGTTGGGGTTAGGGTTAGGTTGAGGGTGAGGGAAAGGGTTAGGTTTAAGACTAGGGGTAGGGTTAGGGTTTGGCTGAGGGTGAGGGATACGGTAAGGTTAGGGTGAGGGTTAGGTTTCGTGTATAGGTTAGGGTTAGGTTAAGGGTTAGGGTGAGGGGTAGGGTTAGGGTCATGTTTAGGGTGAGGGTGAGGGTTACGGTGATGTTGAGGGTGAGGGTGAGTGTGAGCGTTAGGTTGTGGGTGAGGGTTCTGCTTATGGTTAGCATTAGGGTGACAGTGAAGGTTAGCCATAGGGTTAGGGTTAGAGTTATGGTGAGGGTAAGGGTTAGGGTGATGTTTAGGGTGAGGGTGAGGGTTAGGATGAGTGTGAAGGTTTGGGTTATAGTGAGGGTTAGGGTGTGGGTGAGTGTTAGGTTTAGGTTTAGGGTGAGGTTGAGGGAAAGTGTTAGGTTTAGGACTAGGGTTAGGGTTAGGGTTTGGCTTAGGGTGAGGGAAGGAGTGAGGGTGAGGGTTAGAGTGAGGGTTAGGGTTAGGATGATGGTTAGGTTTAGTGTGAAGGTTAGATTTAGGGTTATGGTTAGATTTAGGGTGAGGATAAGGGTTAGGGTAAGGGTTAGTTTCAGAGTGAGTGTTAGTTTTAGGATTAGGGTGAGTGTGAGGGTTAATATTAGGGTTAGGATTAGGGTTAAGGTGCATGTGAGGGTTAGGGATAGTCTAAATGTTAGGGTTAGGGTGAAGGTGAGGGAGAGGTTTAGGTTTTGGATTAGTTTTAGGGTTAGGGTTAGGCTTAGGATGAGGGTGAGGGTGAGGTTGAGGGTTAGGTTGAGGGTTAGGTTTAGGGTTAATGTGAGGGTTAGTGTTAAGGTTATGTTTAGGGTGAGGATGAGGGTTAAGGGTTAAGTTTAGCATGAGGGTTCAGGTGAGGGTGAGGGTTAAGGTGTGGGTGAGCTTTAGGGTTTGGGTGAGGGTTAGGGTGACAGTGAGGAATATTGTTATGGTGAGGCTTCGGTTGAGGTTGAGTGTTAGGGTGTGGGTGAGGGTTAGTGTTAGGGTGAGGGTTAGTGTTACGGTGAGGGTTAAGGTGAGGGCAAGGGTTAGGGTGAGGGTTAGGTTGAGGGTGAAGGCTAGGGTTAGCATTAAGGATAAGGTGAGGGTGAGGGTTATGGTTAGGTTTGAGGTGAGGACTTGGGTGGGGGTGAGGGTTAGGGTTAGGGTTAGGGATAGGGTGAGGATTAGATTTAGGGTAAAGGTTATGGTGAGCATTAGGCTGAGGGTAGGATTAGGGTTAGAGTGAAGGTTTGGTTTAGTGTGAGGGATAGGCTTAGGCTTGGGGTTAGTGTTAGGGTGACGGTAAGGGTTAGGGTGAGGGTTAGTGTGAGGGTGAGGGTTAGAGTTAGTACTAGGGTTAGGGTTGGGGTGAGGGTTAGGGTTAGGGTTAGGGTTAGGGTGAGGTTGAGCGTGAGAGTTAGGGTTAGGTTTGGGGTGAGGGTTAGGTTTATGGTTAGGCTGAGGGTGAGGGTGAGGGTTAGGGTTAGGGTTAGGGCTAGGAAGAGGGTGATGGTCCGGATTAGGGTTAGGATCATTGTTAGGGTTAGGCTGAGGTTGAGGCTGTGTGTGAGGGTTAGGTTTAGGTTTAGGGTTAGGTTAGGCTTAGGATGAGGGATAGTGTGAGGGGTAGGGTTAGGGATAGTGTGAGGGTTAGGGTTAGTGTGAGGGTTAGTGTTAGGGTTAGAGTTAGGGTTAGTGTGAGGGTGACGGTTAGGTTTAGGTTTAGGGTTAGGAAGAGGGGTACTGTGAGGGATAGGGTTAGGCTTAGGGTTAGAGTGAGGATCAGGGTTAGGTTTAGGGTGAGGGTGAGGGTAAGGCTTAGAGTGAGCTTTAGGGTTAGGGTGAGCGTTAGAGTGATGGTTATGCTTACTGTGAGGTTTTGGGTTAGGGGTAGGGTTAGGGTGAGTGTGAGAGTGAGGGTTAGTGTTAGGATTATGGTTAGGGTTAGGGTGAGGGTTAGGGTTAGGGTGAGGGTTAGGGTGAGGATGAGGGTTAGGGTAGGTTGAGGGTTAAGGTTATGATTAGGGTTAAGGTAAGGGCTAGGTTGAGGGTGAGGGTTAGGGTTAGGTTTAGGATTAGGGTGAGGTTTAGGTTTAGGGTGAGGTGTAAGGTTAGGGTTAGGGTGAGTGTTAGCTTGAGGGTTAAGATTAGGGTTAGGGTGAGGGTTAGGTTTACTGTGAGGGTTAGTGTTAGGGTTAGGTTTAGAATGAGGGTGAGGTTTAGGTTTAGGGTGAGGTGTAAGGTTAGGGTTAGGGTGAGTGTTAGCTTGAGGGTTAGGATTAGGGTTAGGATGAGGGTTAGGTTTAGTGTGAGGGATAGGGTTAGGGTTAGGTTTAGGATGAGAGTAAGCGTTAAGGTGAGGTTTAGGGTGAGAGTGAGGGTTAGGTTTAGCGTGACTGTTAGTGTGAGGGTTAGGGGAGGGTTAGTGTTAGGGTTAGGTTGAAGGTGAGGGTGAGGCTGAGGGTTAGGATTAGGGTTAGGGTTATGATGAGGGTTAGTGTGAGGGTTAGGGTTACGGTGAAAGTGAGGGTGAGGGTTAGGGTTAGTTTGAGGGTTAGGGTTAGGATTGGGGTTATGGTGACGGCTAGGTTGAGGTTGAGTGTTAGGGTTAGGTTTAGGATTAGCGTGAGGGATAGGTTTAGTTTGAGGGTTAGGGTAGGGTTAGGGTTAGGGTGAGGGTGAGTGTTTGGGTTACAGTTAGTTTTAGGGGGACGTGTAGGGTGAGGGTTAGGGTTACGTTTAGGTTTAGAGTTCGATTGAGGTTTTCGGTTAGCTAAGGATTTGGGTTAGGGTGAGCATTAGGTTGATGGTGAAGGTTAGGGTTATGGTGAGTAGTAGGGTTGGGGTTAGGGTTAATTTGAGGGTGAGAGTTAGTTTTGGGTTTAGGGTTAGGGTTATTGTAGTGGTTAGGATTTGGGTTAGGGTGAGGGTTAGTGTGAGGTTTAGGGTTAGGTTTAGGGCTAGAGTTTGAGTGAGGTTGAGTATTAGTTTTAGGATTCGGGTTAGGGTTAGGTTTAGGCTGAGGGTGAGGGTGTGGGTGAGGGTTAGGTTTAGGTTTAGGGTTAGGTTAGTGTTAGGATGAGGGTTAGAGTGAGGGGTAGGGTTAGGGTTAGGTTGAGGGTTTTGGTTAGTATGAGGGTTAGGGTTAGGGTTAATGTAAGCCTGAGGGTGAGGGTAAGGGTTAGGTTTAGGTTTTAGTGTGAGAGTTAATGTGAGACTGCGGTTTAGCGTTTGTGTTAGGGTGAGGGTTAGGGTTAGGGTTAGGGTTAGGGTTAGGGTTAGGGTGAGGGTGAGGGGTAGGGTGATGGTTATTTTTAGGGTTCGGGTTAGGGTTTGGTTGAGGGTTTCAGTTAGATAAGTGTTAGTGTTAGGGAGAGGATTAAGGTGAGGGTGAGGGTTAGGGTGAGGGATAGGATTAGTGTGAGGGTTAGGCTTAGGATTATGGTGAGGGTTTGGATTAGGGTGAGGTTTAGGGTGAGGTTTAGGGTGAGGGTAAGTGTTAGGGTTAGGATGAGGGTTGTGGTTAGGTTTAGGGTGGGTGTTAGTGTGAGGGGCAGGGTTAGAGTTAGCGTGAGGGTTAGATTTAGTGTGAGAGTTAGGGTTACAGTGAGGATAAAGGTTAGGGTGAGGGTTAGGGTTAGCTTTAGTGTGAGGGTAAGGGTTAGGGTGAGGGTGAGGGTTAGGGTGAGGAAGAG
This sequence comes from Dipodomys merriami, assembly GCF_024711535.1. Lineage (NCBI taxonomy): Eukaryota > Metazoa > Chordata > Mammalia > Rodentia > Heteromyidae > Dipodomys > Dipodomys merriami. The sequence continues at coordinate 1,930,062 of NW_027202471.1, read as the reverse complement.
GGTTAGGGTTAGTGTGAGGGTTAGGGTTAGTGATAGGGTTATGGTTAGGGTGAGGGTAAGTGTTAGGGTTAGAGTGAGGGTGAGGTTTAGGGTGAGGCTGAGGGTTAGGCATAGGGTTAGGGTTAGGGTGAGGGTTAGGGTTAGGGTTAGGGTTAGGTTGAGGGTTAAGGTGAGGGCTAGGGTTAGGGTTAGGGTGAGGGCTAGGTTTAGTGTGAAGGTTAGGGTTGGGGTTAGGTTGAGGCATAGGTTTAGGGTTAGGGTGAGGGTAAGCGTTAGTGTGAGGGAGAGGTTTAGGATGAGGGTGAGCTTTAGGGTTAGTGTGAGTGTTAGGTTCAGGGATAGTGTTTGGTTAGGTTGAGGGTAAGGTTTAGGGTTAGGGTGAGGGTGACATTTAGGGTTAGGTTAGATTTAGGCTGAGGGTGAGGGTGAGGGTGAGGGTGACATTTATGTTTAGGGTTAGGGTGAGGGGTAGGTTTAGTTTGAGGGTTAGGGTGAGGCTGAGTTTAAGGGTTAGGGTGAGCGTTAGGGTGAGGGTGAGGGTTATGTTTAGGATTAAGGTTAGGGTGAGGGTTAGGGTGAGGGTTAGTGTTATTGTTAGGGTGAGGGTTAGGGCGAAGTTTAGGGTGAGGGTGAGCGTTAGGGTTAGGATTAGGGTTAGTGTGAGGGCTAGGGTGAGGTTGAGGGATAGTCTTAGAATTAAGGTTAGTTTAGGTTGAGAGTAAGGGTTAGAGTTTGGGTGAGGGTTAGGGTAAGATTTAGGGTTAGGGTGATGGTTAGGGTGAGGGTTAGTTTTAGATTTAGGGTTAGCATGCGTGTTAGGGTGAGGGGTAGGTTTAGGGTTAGGGTGAGGGTGAGCTTTAGGGTAAGGGTGACGGTTAGGGATAGGGTTAGGTTTAGGTTGAGTGTTAGGGTTAGGGTTAGGGTGAGGGTTAGGGTGAGGGTTAGAGTTAGGGTGAGGGTGAGGTTTAGGGTTACTGTGAGTATTAGGGTGAGGGTTAGGGTGAGGGTTAGTTTAGGGTTAGGGTCATGGTGAGGGTTAGGGTTAGGGTTAGTGTGAGGGTTAGGTTTGTGGTTAGGGTGAGGGTTAGAGTTAGGCTGAGGGTGAGGGTTAGGGTGAGGTTTACGTTCAGGGTTAGTGTTAGTGTGAGGTGTAGGGTGAGAGTTAGGGTTAGATTTAGGGTTAGCATGAGGGTTAGGGTGAGGGGTAGTGTTAGGATTAGGTTTAGGGTTAGGTTTAGGGTGAGAGTTAGGGTTAGGGTTAGGTTGAGGTTTAGGGTTAGGATGAGAGTTAGGTTAGGATTAGGGTTAGTGTGAGGGTGAGGGCGAGGCTGAGGGTTAGGGTGAGGATGAGGGTTAGGGTTACGGTTAGGTTGAGGCTGAGGGTGAGGGTTTGGATTAGCCTTTAGGTTCGAGTTAGTCTGAGGGTGAGCTTGAGGTTGAGGGTGACGTTTATGCTTTGGATTAGGGTGAGGGTTAGGGTTAGTGTGAGGGTTAGGGTAAGGCTGAGGTTAAGGGTAAGGGTGAGGATGAGGGTTAGGTTTAGGATTAGGGTTAGGGTGAGGGTTAGGTTGATGGTTAGTGTTAGGCTTAAAGTTAGGGTTAGGTTGAGTTTTAGGGTGAGGGAAAGGGTGATGGTGAGGTTTAGGGTTGGGGTGATGATTGGAGTTAGGTTTTGGGTTAGGGTTAGGGTGAGGGTTATTGTAAGGGTGAGGGTAACGGTTAGGGTGAGGGATATGGTTAGGGTGAGGGTTAGGGATAGGATTAGGGTTAGGGTGAGGGCTAGGTTGAGGGTGAGAGTTAGGTTTAGGGTTATGGTGAGGGTTATGGTTATGGTTAGGATGAGGGTAACGTTGAGGGTTAGAGTTAGGGTTAGGGTGAGTGTTAGGTTTAGTGTGAGGGTTATGGTTAGGGTGAGGGTTAGTGTGAGAATGAGCGTTAGGGTTAACGTGAGTGTTAGGGGGAGTGTGAGGGTTAGGTTTCGGGTTAGTGTGAAGGTTAGGTTTAGGGTTAGGGTGAGGGTTAAAGTTAGGCTGAGAGTGAAGTTTAGGGTGAGGGTGACATTTAGGGTTATGGTTAGGGTGAGGGTTAGGGTTAGTATGAGGGTTAGGGTGAGGGTGAGGGTGAGGTTAAGGGTTAGGTTGAGGGTGAGGATTAAGGTTAGATTGTGGGTTAGGGTTAGGATTGAGCGTTAAATTGAGGGTTAGGTTGAGGGTGAGGATTAGGGTTAGATTGTGGGTTAGGGTTAGGATTGAGCGTTAAATTGAGGGTTAGGTTGAGGGTGAGGATTAGGGTTAGATTGTGGGTTAGGGTTAGGATTGAGCGTTAAATTGAGGGTTAGGTTGAGGGTTAGGATTAGTGTCAGGGATAGGGATAGGGTGAGGGTTAGGGTGAGGGGTTGGGTTAGGGTTAGGGTGAGGTTTATGGTGAGGATGAGGGTTAGGGTTAGTGTGAGGGTTAGGGTGAGTGTGAGGGTGAGGGTTAGGTTTAGTGTGAGGGTTAGGGTTAGGGTTAGGATTAGGATGAGGGTGTGGGTTAGGTTGAGGGTTAGGGTGAGGGTGAGGGTTAGGTTTAGGATTAGGATGAGGGTGAGGGTTAGCCTGAGCTTGAGTGTGAGTGTTAGGGTGGGAGTTAGGATTAAGGTTAGGGTTAAGTAGAGGGCTCTGTTGAGGGTGAGGGTTAGGGTGAGGGTGAGGGTTAGTATTAGGGTTAGGGTTAAATTGAGGACTAAGGTTAGGGTGAGGCTTAGGGTGAAGGTGAAGGTGAGGGTGAGGGTTTCATCTAAGTAAGGGTTAGGGTTAGGGTGATGATTAGGTTGAGGTTGAAGGTTAGGGTGAGGGTTACGGTTAAGGTGAGGGTTAGAGTTAGGGTTAGGGTGAGGGGTAAGGTGACGGTGAGGGTGACAGTTAGGGTGAGGGTTACGGTTAAGGTGAAGTTTAGAGTTAGGGTTAGAGTGAGGGTTAGGTTTAGTTTTAGGGTTAGTGTTAGTGTTAGGCTTAGGGTGAGTATAAGGGTTAGGGTGAGTGTGAGGGTGAGGGTGAAGGTTAGGGTTAGGGTGAGGTTTAACTTTAGCGTGAGGGTTAGGTTTAGGGTTAGTGTGGGGGTTAGGTTGAGGGGTAGGCTTAGGGAAATGGTGAGGGTTAGGTTTAGTATGAGGGTTAGGGTTAGGGTTACGGTTAGGGTGAGGGTAAGGTTTAGGGTGAGGGTCAGGGTAACGTTGAGGTTTAGGTTGAGGATTAGGTTTAGGGTTAAAGTTAGGCTCAGGGTGAGGGTGAGGGTAAGGGTGAGGGTTAGGGTTAGGGTTAGTGTGAGGCTTAGGGTTAGGGCTTTATTTAGGGTGATGATGAGGGTTAGGGTGAAGTTGAGGTTTCAGATGAGGGTGAGCATTCGGGTGGGGTTGAGGGTTAGTGTTAGGGTGAGGGTTAGGTTTAGGGTTAGGTAAGGGTTAGCTTGAGTGATAGGGTTAGGGTTAGGGTGAGAGTTAGGGTTAGGGTGATGTTTAGGGTTAGTGTGAGGGTTAGGGTGAGTGTGCGGGTTAGGGTTAGGGTGAGGGTTAGGTTTAGGATGAGGGTTAGTGTTAGGGTTAGTGTGAGTGTGAGGGAGAGTGTGAGGGTTAGGTTTAGGGTTTGGGTTAGAGTTAAGATGAGGGTGAGGGTTATTGTTAGGATTAGGGTTAGATTTAGGCTGAGGGTGAGGGTGAGTGTGAGGGTTAGAGTGACGGTGAGGGTTAGGTTCAGGTTTAGGGTTACGTTTAGAGTGAGGGTTAGGGTTAGGCTTACAGTTAGGATGAGGGTTAGGGTGATGGATCGTGTTAATGTGAGGGTGAGGTTTAGTGTTCGTGTGAGGGTTAGGTTTAGGGATAGGGTTAGGGTTAGGGTGAGCGTACGGGTTCGGGTTCAGGTGAGGTTAAGTGTGAGGCTGAGGGTTAGAGTTAGTGTGAGGGTTAGGTTTTGGGATAGGGTTAGGGTTATGGAGAAGGTAAGGGTTACAGTTAGGTTGAGGGTGAGATTCAGGGTTAGGGTTTGGGTTAGGCATAGGTTTAGGGTAAGGTTGAGGGTTAGGTTGAGGGTTCGGGTTAAGGTTAGGGTTAGGTTTACTGTGAGGGTAAGGGTTAGGGTGAAGTTTAGGGTGAATGTGAGGATTAGGGCTAGCATTAGAGTTAGGGTGAGGGTTACGTTTAGGGGTTTAGGGTTAGGGTTAGAGTAAGGCTTAGGGTTAGGGTTAGGGTGAGGGTTAGGTTTAGAGTGAGGGTTAGGGTGAGTGTTAGAGTTAGGGTACTGGTTAGGGTTATTGTGAGGGTTATTGTGAGGCTGAGGGTTATGGTTAGGGTGAGGGTAAGGTTTAGAGTGAGGGTTACGGTGAGGATTAGGGTTAGGGTTAGGGTGAGGGTTATGGTTAGTGTGAGGTTAAGGGTTATGTTGAGGGTGAGGGTTAGGATTAGGGTTAGGGTGAGGGCTAGATTGAGGATGAGGGTAAGGTTCAGGGTTAGGGTGAGGGATAGGGTTAGGGTTAAGGTTAGGGTGAGGGTGAGGGATAGGGTTCGGGTTAGGGTGAGGGTTAGAGTTAGGCTGAGGGTATGGGTTAGGGTGAGGGTGAGGGTTAGGTTTAGTATTAGGGTGCGGGTTTGGATTAGGTGACGGTTAGGGTGAGGGTGAGGTTAAGGGTTAGGTTGAGGGTTATGGTGAGGTTTAGTGTTAGGGTTGGGGTTAGGGTGAGGGTTAGGGTGAGGTTTAGGTTGAGGGTTTGGGTTAATGTGAGGGTGAGGGCAAAGTTGAAGGTTACGGTGAGGGTGAGGGTTAGGGTTAGGGTTAGGGTGAGGCTGACAGTGAGGCTTCGGATTAGCGTTAGGGTTAGAGTTAGTCTGAGGTTGAGGGTGAGTTTGAGGGTGATGTTTATGCTTAGGGTTAGGTTGAGGGTTAGGGTTAGTGTGAGGGTTTGGGTGATGCTGAGGTTAAGGGTTAGGGTGAGAGTGAGGGTTAGGTTTAGTATTAGGGTTAGGGTGAGGTTAGGGTTAGGCTTAAAGTTAGGGTTAGGTTGAGTTTTAGGGTGAGGGAAAGGGTGTTGGTGAGGTTTAGGGTTCGGGTGAGGATTAGAGTTAGGGTTAGGTTAGGGTCAGGGTTATATGAGTGTGAGGGTAACATTTAAGGTGAGGGTTAGTGTTAGGGTGAGGGTTAGGGAGAGAATTAGGGTTGGGGTGAGGGCTAGCTTGAGGGTGAGAGTTAGGTTTAGAGTTATGGTGAGTGTTAGGGTAAGGGTTAGGATGAGGGTAATGGTGAGGTGTAGGCTTAGGGTTAGGGTAAGGGTTAGGTTTAGTGTGAGGGTTAGGGTTAAGGTGAGGGTTAGTGTGAGAATGAGCCTTAGGGTTAACGTGAGTGTTAGGGTGAGGGTGAGGTTTAGGGTTAGGGTTAGTGTGATGGTTAGGTTTAGGGTTAGTGTGAGGGTTAGGGTTAGGTATAGTGTTAGGGTTAGGGTGAGGGTAAGGGTTAGGTTTAGGGTGAGGGTGAGGTTTAGGGTGAAGGAGCGGGTTAGGGATAGTGTTAGGGTTAGGGTGAGGGTTAGGGTTAGGGTGAGGGTTAGGGTGAGGGTTAGCGTTAGGGTTAGGGTGACGGATAGGTTGAGTGTGAGGTTTAGGGTTGGGGTTAGGTTTACGGTGATGGTAAGGGTTAGGGTGAGGTTTAGGGTGAGTGTGAGGGTTAGGGTTAGCATTACGTTTAGGGTGAGGGTTAGGGTGAGGGTTCGTTTTAGGTTTAGCTTTAGGGTGAGTTTGAGGGTGAGGGTTACTGTTAGGGTTAGGGTTAGGGTGAGTGTGACATCGAGGCTGAGGGTTAGGGTGAGGGTGATGATGAGGGTTTAGGATTAGCGTTAGGCTTAGAGTTAGGCTGAGCGTGAGGGTGAGGGTGAGTTTGACGTTTATGTTTAGGTTTAGGTTGAGGGTTAGGGTGAGGGTGAGTGTTGTGTTTAGGATTAGGGTTAGGGTGAGGGTTAGGGATAGACTTAGGGTTAGGTTTAGGGTTATGGTTAGGGTGAGGGTTAGGGTTATGGTGAGGGTGAGTGTTAGGGTGAGGATTAGAGTGAGGGTTATTGTGACGGTGAGGGTTATGGTTAGGGTGAGTGTTAGGGTGAAGGTGAGGTTTAGGGTTAGGGTGAGGGCTAGTTTGAGGGTGAGAGTTAGGTTTAGGGTTATGGTGAGGGTTAGGGTAAGGGTTAGGATGAGGGTAATGGTGATGGGTAGGGTTAGGGTTAGAGTAAGTGTTAGGTTTAGTGTGAGGGTTAGGGTTAAGGTGAGGGTTAGAGTGAGAATGAACGTTAGGGTTACCGTGAGTGTTAGGGTGAGGGTGAGGGTTAGGTTTAGGGTTAGTTTGATGGTTAGTTTTCGGGTTAGTGTGAGGGTTAGGGTTAGGGATAGTGTTAGGTTTAGGGTGAGGGTAAGGGTTAGGGTTAGGGTGAGGGTGAGGTTTAGGGTGAAGGAGAGGGTTAGGGATATTGTTAGGGTTAGATTGAAGGTAACCTTTAGTGTTAGGGTGAGGGTTAGGGTTAGGGTTAGGGTGAAAGTTAAGGTGAGGGTAGGGTTATGGTTAGGGTGAGGGCTAGGTTTAGTGTGAGGTTTAGGGCTAGGGTTAGGTTTAGGGACACGATTAGGGTTAGGGTTAGAGTAAGGGTTAGGGTGAGTGTGAGGGTTAGGGTGAGGGTGAGGGATAGGGTTAGTGTGAGGGTAAGGGTTAGGGATAGGGTTAGGGTTAAGGTTTTGGTAATGATTAGATTTAGGGTGAGGGTGAGGTTTAGGGTTAGGGTGAGGGTAAGGGATAGGGTTAGGGTTAGGTTGAGGGTTAGGTTGAGGGTTACTGTTAGGGTTAGGGTGAGGGTAAGGGATAGGGTTAGGGTTAGGTTGAGGGTTACGTTTAGGGTTATGGTGAGGGTTAGCGTTAGGGTTAGGGTGATGGATAGGATGAGGGTGAGGTTTAGGTTTGGGGTTAGGTTTATGGTGAGGGTAAGTGTTAGTGTGAGGTTTAGGGTGAGTGTGAGGGTTAGGTTTAGCATTACAGTTAGGGTGAGGGTACGGTTTTGGGTTAGCTTTAGGGTGAGGTTGAGGGTGAGGGTTAGGGTTAGGGTTAGGGTTAGGGTGAGTGTGACTGCGAGGCTGAGGGTTAGGGTGAGGTTGAGGGTGAGGGTTCGGATTAGCGTTAAGCTTAGAGTTAGGCTAAGGGTGAGGGTGAGGGTGAGTGTGACGTTTATGTTTAGGTTTAGGGTGAGGGTTAGGGTGAGGGTGAGCATTGTGTTTAGTATTAGGTTTAGGGTGAGGGTTAGGGTTAGGCTTAGGATTAGGTTTAGGATTATGGTTAGAGTGAGGGTTAGGGTTATGTTGAGGGTGAGAGTTAAGTTGAGGGTGAGAGTTAGGTTTAGGATTATGATAAGGGTTAGAGTTACGGTTAGGATGAGGGTAATGTTGAGGGGTAGGGTTAGGGTTAGATTGAGGGTTAGGTTTAGTGTGAGGGCTATGTTTAGGGTGAGGGTTAGGGTGAGAATGAGTGTTAGGGTTACCGTGAGTGTTAGGTTGAGGTTTAGGAAGTGGGTTAGGGTTAGGGTTAGGATAAGGGTGAGGTTTAGGGATAGGGTTAGTTTGAGGGTTAGGGTTAGGGATAGGGTGAGGGTTAGATTTAGGCTGAGGGTGAGGTTTAGGGTGAGGGTGACGTTTAGTGTTAGGGTTAGGGTTAGGGTTCGGGTTAGTGTGAGGGTTAGGGTGAGGGTGAGGTTAAGGGTTAGGTTAAGGGTTAGGTTGAGGGTTAGTGTTAGGTTTAGGCTTAGGGTGAGGGTTAGGGTGAGGGTTAGGTTGAGGATTAGGGTTAGGGATAGTGTTTCTGTGACGGTTAGGGTGAGGTTTAGGGATATGGTTAGGGTGAGGTTTAGGGTGAGGGTGAGGGTTAGGGTGAGTGTTAGTGTTAGTGTTAGGTGAGGGTTAACGTTAGGATTAGGTTTAGGGTGAGGGCTCTGGTGAGGGTGAGGGATAGGATTAGGGTTAGGTTTAGATTTAGGGTTAAGGTGAGGGTTAGGGTTAGGGTTAGGGTGAGGGTTAGGGTTAGGGTTAGGGTTAGGGTGAGGGCTAGGTTGAGGGTGATGGTTAAGTTTAGGATTAGAGTGAGGGTTAGGATGAGTGTGAGGGTTAGGGTGAGGGTGAGTTTAAGGGTTAGGGTGAGGGTTAGGGTGAGGTTTAGTGTTAGGGTTAGGGTTAGGGTGAGCGTTAGGATGAGGGTTAGGTTGAGAGTTAGGGTTAGTGTCAGGGATAGGGATAGGGTGAATGTTAGGTTGAGGTTTAGGGTTAGAGTGAGGGTGAGCGTTAGGATGAGGGTTAGGATGAGAGTTAGGGTTAGTGTCAGGGATAGGGATAGGGTGAGTGTTAGGGTGAGGTTTAGGGTTAGAGTGAGGGTGAGGCTTAGGGTGAAGTTTAGATTTAGGGTTCGAGTTAGGGTTATTTTGAGGGTGATTGTGAGGTTTAGGGTGAGGGTTAGGGTTAGGGTTAGGGTGAGGATGAGAGTTAGGGTTAGGGTTATGGTGAGGATTATGGATAGGGTTATGGTTAGGGTGAAGGTTAGAGTTAAGCCGAGGGTGTGGGTTAGGGTTAGGATGAAGTTTATATTTAGGGTTAAGGTGAGGGTTAGGATAAGTGTGAGGGTTAGGGTGAGGGTGAGGTTATGCGTTAGGGTGAGGGTTGGGGTGAGGTTTAGTGTTAGGGTTAGGGTGAGGGTTAACGTGAGGGGTAGGTTGAGGGTTAGGGTTGGTGTCAGTGATAGGGATAGGGTGAGGGTTAGGGTGAGGGTTAGAGGTAGGGTTAGGGTGAGGTTTAGTTTGACGGTGAGGGTTAGGGTTGGGGTGAGGGTTAGGGTTAGTGTGAGGGTTAGGGTTAGGGTGAGAGCTAGGGTGAGGATAAGGGTTAGGCTTAGGGTTAGGGTTAGGGTTAGTGTGAGGGTTAGGTTGAGGTTGAGGGTTAGGGTTAGAGTTAGGTTTACGGTGAGGGTAAGTGTTAGGGTGAGTTTTCGGGTGAGTGTGAGGGTTAGGGCTAGCATTAGGGTTAAGCTGAGGGTTAAGTTTAGGGTTAGGTTTAGGGTGAGGTTGAGGGTGAGGGTTAGGGTTAGGGTTAGGGTGAGTTTTAGGGTTAGAGTGAGGCCTAGGGATAGGTTTAGGGTGAGGCTGAGGGCGAAGGTTGGGATTAGAGTTAGGTTTAGAGTTAGGATGAGGATGAGGTTTAGGGTGAGGGTTAGGGTTAGTGTAAGGGTTAGGTTGGGGCTGAGCTTAAGTTTTAGTGTGAGTGTTAGGGTGAGGTTGAGGGTTAGGTTTAGGGTTAGGGTGAGCGTGAAGTTTAGGGTGAGGGTTAGAGTTAGGCTTAGGGTTAGGTTTAGGGAGAGGGTTAGGGTGAGGTTTACGGTTAGATTGAGTGTGAGGTTTATGGTGAGGGTTAGAGTTAGGGTTTGGGTTAGGGTTATTGTGAGGTGAGGGTTATGGTTTGGGTGAGGGTAAGGGTTAGGGTGAGGGTTAGGGTTAGGATTAGGGTTAGCATGAGGGCTAGGTTGAGGTTGAGGGTTATGTTTAGGGTTAGGGTGAGGGTTAGGGTGAGGTTTAGTGTTAGGTTTAGCATTAGGGTGAGGGTTAGGGTGATGATTAGGTTGAGTGTTAGGGCTTGTGTCAGGGATAGGGATAGGGTGAGGTTTAGGGTGAGGATTAGGTTGAGGTTTAGGGTTAGGGTGAGGGTTAGGGTTAGGATTAGTGTTAGGGTGAGGTTTAGGGTGAAGGTCTGGGTTAGGTTTTTGGTTACGGTGAGCATTAGGGTTAGGGTTAGGGTGAGGGTTAAGTTGAGGGATAGGGTTAGGTTTAATGTGAGGGTTAGGATTACTGTGAGGTTTACGGTTAGGGTTAGTTTTAGGGTTAGAATGAGGGTAAGGGTTAGGGTGAGGGTGAGTGTTAGGGTGAGGATGAGGGTTAGGTTTAGTGTGAGTGTTAGGGTTAGGGATAGTGTTAGGGTTAGGGTGAGGGTAAGGGTTAGTGTTAGGGTGATGTTGAGGCTTAGGGTGAGGTAGAGGGTTAGGGATAGGGTTAGGGTTACGGTGAGGCTAAGGGTTAGGGTTAGGGTGAGGGTTAGGATTAAGGTGAGGGTTAAGGTGAGTGTAGGTTTATGGTTTGGGTGAGGGCTAGTTTTAGTGTGAGCTTTAGATTTAGAGTTAGGTCTAGGGATAGGATTAGGTTTAGGGTGATGATAAGGGTTAGGGTGAAGAAGAGGATTAGGGTGAGGGTGAGTGTTAGGGTTAGTGTGAGTATTAGTGTTAGGGAAAGGGTTAGGGTTAGTGGGAGGGTAAGGATTAGGGTTAGGGTGAGGGTGAGGGTTTGGGTTAGTGTGAGCGTTAGTGTTAGGGACAGGTTTATGGTTAGGGTGGGTAAGATTTAGGGTCAGGGTGAGGGTGAGGTTTAGGGTGAGGTTGAGGGTTAGTGATAGGATTAGGGTTAGGTTGAGAGATAGGTTGAGGGTTATGGTTAGTTTAGGGTGAGGGTTAGGGTGAGGGTTAGCGTTAGGTTTAGGGTGACCGATAGGGTTAGGGTGAGGGTTAGGGTTGGGGTTAGGTTTACGGTGAGGGTAAGGGTTAAGGTGAGGTTTAGGGTGAGTGTGAAGTTTAAGGTTAGTTTTACAGTTACGGTGAGGGTTAGGGTGAGGGTTAGGTTTAGGGTTACTTTTAGGGTGAGGGTGAGGTTTAGGGTTAGGGTTAGAGTTAGGGTTAGGGAGAGGGTGAGGATGAGGCTGAGGGTTAGGTTGAGGGTGAGGGTGAGGGTTCAGATTAGCTTAGGGTTAGAGTTAGGCTGAGGGTGAGGGTGAGGGTGAGGGTGACGATTATGTTTAGGTTTAGGGAGAGGGTTAGGGTGAGGCTGAGGTTAAGGGTTAGGATGAGGCTTAGGGTGAGGGTGAGGGTTGTGTTTAGGATTAGGGTTAGGCGGAGTTTTAGGGTTTGCCTTAGGGTTAGGTTTACGGTGAGAGTTAGGGTGAGGGTTAGGGTTATGGTGAGGGTGAGTGTTAGGGTGAGGATTAGAGTTAGGGTTAGGGTTAGTGTTAGGGTGAGCGTTATTGTGATGGTGAGGGTTATGTTTAGGGTGAGGGTTAGGGTGATGGTGAGGGTTAGGGTTAGGATTAGGGTTATAGTGAGGGCTAGGTTGAGGGTGAGAGTTAGGTTTAGGGTTATGGTGAGGGTTAGGGTTTCGGTTAGGATGAGGGTAATGGTGAGGGGTAGGGTTAGCGTTAGATTGAGGGTTAGGTTTAGTGTGACAATTAGGGTGAGAATGAGTTTTAGGTTTACCGTTAGTTTTAGGGTGAGGGTTAGGGTATGGGTTAGGGTTAGGTTTAGGGTAAGGGTGAGGGTTAGGGTTAGGGTTAGTGTGAGGATTAGGGTTAGAGATAGGGTGAGGGTTAGAGTTATGCTGAGGGTGCGGGTTAGGGTGAGGGTGACATTTAGGGTTAGGGTTAGTGTGAGGGTTAGGTTTAGTGTGAGGGTTAGGGTGAGGGTGAGGTTAAGGGTTAGGGTTAGGTTCAGTGTTAGTGCTAGGCTGAGTGTGAAGGTGAGGGTGAGGGTGAGGGTTAGTTTGAGGGTTAGGTTGACATCTAGGTTAATGTGGAGGGTTAGGGTGAGTGTTAGGGTGAGGTTGAGGGTTTCGGTTAGGTAAAGGTTAAGGATAGGGTGAGGATTAGTATGATCTTGAGGTTTAGGTTTAGGGTTAGTGTTAGGGTGAGGGATAGGGTTAGGTTTAGGGTGATTGTTAGGGTGAGAGTGCGGGTTAGGTTTAGGGTTAGGGTGAGGGCTAGGGTAAGGGTGAGGGTTAGGGTGAGGGTGAGGGTGAGGTTGTGGGTTTTAGTTAGGTAAGAGTTAAGGTTAGGTTTAGGGTTATTGTGAGGGTTCGGGTTTGGGTGAGGGTGAGGTTTAGGGTTAGGATTAGGGTGAGGCTTAGGATGAATTTTAGGGTTAGGATGAGGGTTAAGTTGAGGGGTAGGGGTAAGGTTATGTTGAGGGTTAGGGTTAGTGTGAGGGTTAGTGTTAGGGATAGGTTTAGGTTAGTGTGAGGGTAAGGATTAAGGTGAGGGTGAGGGTTACGGTAAGGGTGAGGGTTAGGGATAGGGTTAGGGTTAGGGTGAGGGATAGGTTGAGGTTTAGGGTTAGGGTTAGCGTTAAGGTGAGGGTTAGGTTGAGGGTTAGGGTTAGGGTTATGGTTAGGGGTACGGTTACTTTTAGGGTGAGGGTGAGGGTTAGGATTAGGTTAACGGTGAGGTTAAGTGTTAGGGTGAGTTTTAGGGTGAGTGTGAGGGTTAGGGTTAGCATTAGGGTGTGGGTGAGGTTTAGGGTGAGGGTTAGGTTTAGGGTTAATGTGAGGGTGAGGGTGAGAATTAGGGTTAGGTTTCGGGTGAGGTTTAGGTTCATGGTGAGGGTTAGGATTAGGGATAGGTTGAGGTTGAGGGCAAGCGTTAGGGTTAGGGTGAGGGTGAAGGTGAGGGTTAGGGTTAGGGTTAGGGTTAGGGTCAGGGTTAGGATTAACATTAGGTTTAGGGTTAGGCTGAGTGTGAGGCTGAGGGTGAGAGTGATGGTAATGCTTAGGGTTAGGGTGAGGGTTACGGTTAGTGTCAGGGTTAGAGTGAGGCTCAGTTTAAGGGTTAGGGTGATGCTGAGGGTTTGGTTTAAGATTAGGGTTAGGGTGAGGGTTAGGGTGAGGGTTAGGCTTAGGCTTAAAATTATGGTTAGGGTGAGGTTTAGGGTGAGTGTAATGGTGATGGTGAGGTTTAGGGTTGGGGTGAGGATTAGAGTTAGGGTTAGGGTTAGGGTTAGGGTGAGGGTTATTTTGAGGTTGAGGGTAACGTTTAGGGTTAAGGTAGAGTAATGATTATTGGTAGGGTGAGGGCTAGGTTGAGGGTGAGAGTTATTTTTAGTGTTTTGGTGAGGGTTAAGGTTAGGGTTAGGATGAGGTTTAGGTTTAGTGTGAGGGTTAGTGTTAGGGTGAGGGTTGGTGTGAGAATGAGCGTTAGGGTTACAATGAGTGCTAGGGTGAGGGTGAGGGTGAGGGTTAGGGTTAGTGTGAGGGTTAGGTTTAGGGTTAGGGTGAGGGTTAGGGTTAGGCTGAGGGTGAGGGTTAGGGTGAGGGTGACATTTAGGGTTAGGGTTAGGATGAGGGTGAGGTTAAGTGTTAAGGTGAGGTTGAGGGTTAGTGTTAGATTGAGGGTTAAGGTTAGTGTCAGGGTTAGGTATAGGGTTAGTTTTAGGGTAAGGGTAAGGGTTAGGGTTAGGGTGAGGGATAGGGTTAGGGTTAGGGTGAGGGTTAAGGTGAGGGTAGAGTTATAGTTCGGGTGAGGGCAAGGTTTAGTGTGAGGTTTAGGGCTAGGGATATGTTTAGGGATAGGATTAGGGTTAGGGAGAGGGTAAGGGTTAGGGTGAGGGTGAGGGTTAGGGTGAGGGTGAGGGTTAGGGTTAGTGTGAGGGTTTGGGTTAGGGATAGGGTTAAGGTGAGGTTAAGGATCAGGGTTAGGGTGAGGGTGAGGTTTAGGGTGAGGGTGAGGGTTAGGGATAAGGTTAGGGTTAGGTTGAGGGTTACCATTAGGGTTAGGGTGAGGGTTAGCTTTAGGGTTAGGCTGCTGGATAGGGTGAGTGTGAGGGTTAGGGTTGGGGTTAGGTTTACGGTTAGCTTTAGGCTGAGGGAGAGGGTTAGGGTTAGATTTAGGGTTAGGGATAGGGTGAGGGTTAGAGTTAGGCTGAGGGTGAGGGTTAGGGTGAAGGTGACGTTTAGGGTTAGGGTGAGGGTGAGGGTTAGGTTTAGTGTGAGGGTTAGGGTGAGGGTTAGGTTGAGGGTTAGGGTTACGGATAGTGTTTGGGTGAGGGTTAGGGTGAGGGTTAGGGTTATGGTTAGGGTAAGGTTTAGGGTGAGGGTGAGGGTGAGGATTAGGGTGAGTTTTAATGTTAGGTTGAGGGTTCAAGTTAGGATTAGGGTTAGGGTGAGGGCTCTGGTGAGGGTGAGGGTTAGGCTTAGGATTAGGTTTAGATTTAGGGTGAAGGTGAGGGGTAGGGTTAGGGTTAGGGTCAGGGCTAGGTTTAGTGTGAGGGTTAGGGTTAGGTTTAGGGTGAGGGTTAGGGTTAGGGTTACAGTTAAGGTTAGGGTTAGGTTTAGAGTTAGGGTTAGGGTTAGGGTTAGGGTTATTGTTAGAGTTAGGGTGAGGGTGAGGGTGAGGGTGACGTTGAGGGTGAGGGAAAGGGTGAGGGCTAGGATTAGGGTTAGGGTTAGAGTTAGGCTGAGGATGAGGTTGAGGGTGAGTTTGATGTTTAAGGTTAGGGTGAGGGCCAGGATTAGGGTTAGGTTTAGATTTAGACTGTGGTTGAGGGTGAGGGTGACAGTGAGGTTTAGGTTTAGAATGAGGGTGAGGTTTAGGGTGAGGGTTAGGGTAAGTGTGAGGTTTAGGGTGAGGGTGAGGTTAAGAGTTAGGGTGAGGGTTAGGGTGAGGGTGAGGGTTAGGTGTAGGGTTAGAGTGAGGGTAAGGGTTAGGGTTAGGGTTAGGTTGAGGTTTAGGTTGAGGGCTAGGCTTAGGGTTAGGGATACGGTTAGTGTGAGGGTTAGGGTGAGGGTTAGTGTTTGGGTGAGCTTTAGGGTGAGGGCGAGGGTTAGGGTTATTGTGAGGGTTATGTTTATGTGATGGTTATGGTTAGGATTAGGGTTAGGGTGAGGGCTAGGGTGTGGTTGATGGTTAAGGGTAGGGTTAGGGTTAGGGTGAGGTTTAGGTTTAGGGTTAGGGTGAGGGTTAGGGATAGGGTTAGGGTTAAGGTGAGGGTGAGAGTTAGGATGAGGGTGTGGGTTAGTGTGAGGGTGAGTGTTAGGGTTAGTGTGAGGGTTAGGGTGAGGCTGAGGTTAAGGGTTAGGGTGAGGGTTAGGGTGAGGGTGAGGGTTTTGTTTAGGATTAGGGTTACGGTGAGGGTTAGGGTTAGGCTTAGGGTTAGGTTTAGGGTGAGGGTTAAGATGAGGGTTAGGGTTATCGTGAGGGTGAGTGTTAGGGTGAGGATTAGGTTTAGGTTTAGGGTTAGGGTTAGGGTGAGGGTTATTGTGACGGTGAGGGTTACGGTTAGGGTGAGGGTGAGGGTTAGGATTAGGGTTAGGTTGAGGGCTAGGTTGAGGATGAGAGTTAGGTTTAGGGTCATTGTGAGGGTTAGGGCTACGGTTAGGATGAGGGTAATGGTGAGGTGTAGGGTTAGGGTTAGGTTTAGTGTGAGGGTTAGGTTTAGGTCGAGGGTTAGGGTGAGAATGAGTGTTAGGGTTACCGTGAGTGTTAGGGTGAGGTTTAGGGTGTGGGTTAGTGTTAGGGTTAGGGTTCGGGTAAAGGTGAGGGATAGGGTTAGGCTTAGTGTGAGGGTTTGGGTTAGGTTTAGGGTTAGGATTAGGGATAGGGTAAGTGTTAGGGTGAGGGTTAGGGTTAGGATTAGGGTTAGGCTTAAATTAAGGGCTAGGGTGAGGGTGACGTTTAGGGTTAGGGTGAGGGTTATGATTAGGTTTAGTGTTAATTTCAGGGCTAGGGTGAGGATGAGGCTTAGGGTGAGGGTTAAGGTGAGGGTGAGGGGTTCAGTTAATTTATTGTTAGGGTTAGGGTGAGGATTTGTTTGAGGTTGAGGGTTGGGGTGAGGGTTAGGGTTAAGGTGAGGGTTAGAGTTAGGGTTAGGGTGAGGGGTAGGGTGACGGTGAGTGTGACGGTTAGGGTGAGGGTTAAGGTTAAGATGAGGGTAAGGGTTAGGGTTAGGGGGAGGGTTAGGTTTCGTGTGAGGGTTAGTGTTAATTTTACTGTTAGGGTTAGGGTGAGAATAAGGGTTAGGGTGAGGGTTAGTGTGAGGGTGAGCGTTAGGGTTAGGGTGAGGGTTAGGTTTAGGATTAGTGTGGGGGTTAGGGTGAGGGTGAGGCTTAGGGTAATGGTGAGGGTTAGGTTTAGTGTGAGGGTTAGGGTTAGGGTTAGGGTTAGGTTGAGGGTAATGTTTAGGGTGACGGTCAGGTTGAGGTTGAGGTTTAGGGTTAGGATTAGGGTTAGAGTTAAGGTTAGGCTGAGGGTGAGGGTGAGGGTAAGGGTTAGGGTTAGGGTTAGGTTTAAGGTGAGGGTTAGTGTTAGGGTTTTATTTAGGGTGAGCATGAGGGTTAGGATGTGGTTGAGGTTTCAGGTGAGGGTGAGGGTTAGGGTGGGGGTGAGGGTTAGAGTTAGGGTGAGGGTTATGTTTAGGGTTAGGGTAAGGGTTAGCTTGAGGGGTAGGGATAGGGTTAGGGTGAGAGTTAGGATTAGGGTGAGGGTTAGGTATAGGGTGAGGGTGAGGGTTAGGGTTAGGGTAACTGTGAGGGTGAGGGAGAGTATGAGGGTTAGGATTAGGGTTAGGGTTAGAGTTAGGATGAGGGTGAGGGTTAGGGTTAGGCTGAGGGTGAGGGTGAGTGTGAGGGTTAGGGTTAGGTTTAGGTTTAGGGTTATTGTTAGAGTGAGTGTTAGGGTTAGGCTTAAGGTTAGGATGAGGATTAGGTTGAGTGGTCGGGTTAATGTGAGGGTGAGGTTAAGTGGTAGTGTGAGGGTTAGATTTAGGGATACGGTTAGGGTTAGTGTGAGGGTACGGGTTCGGGTTCTGGTCAGGGTTAGGCTGAGGGTTAGCGTTCTTGTAAGGGTTAGGGTTTGGGATAGGGTTAGGGTTTTAGAGAGGGTAACGGTTAAGGTTAGGGTGAATGTGAGGTTTAGGATGAGGGTGAGGGTTAGGCATATTGTTAGGGTTAGGTTGAGGGTTAGGTTGAAGGTTAGGGTTAGGGTTAGGGTTAGGGTTAGGTTTACGGTGAGGGTAAGGGTTAGGGTGAGGTTTAGGGTGAGTATGAGGGTTAGGGCTAGCGTTAGGGTTAGGGTGAGGGTTACGTTTAAGGTTAGGGTTAGGGTGAGTTTGAGGGTGAGGTTTAGGGTAAGGGTTAGGGTGAGGTTTAGGGTTATGGTTAGGGTTACGGTGAGGTTGAGTGCGAGGGTGAAGATTAGGGTGAGGGTCAGTATGAGGGTGAGGTTTAGGGTTAGGGTTAGCGTGAGGCTGAAGGTGAGGGTTCGGATTAGAGTTAGAGTTAGGCTGAGGGTGAGGGTTAGGGTGAGGGTTAGGATTAGTGTAAGGGTTAGGTTGAGTCTGAGATTAAGTTTTAGGATGAGGGTGAGGGTTAGGGTGAGCGTGAGGATTAGGGTGAGGGTTAGAGTTAGGCTTAGGTTTAGGTTTAGGGTGAGGGTTAGTGTTAGAGTGAGGGTGAGGGTTAGTGTGAGCGTTAGGGTTAGGGTTCGGGTGAGGGTTATTGTGAGGGTTATTGTGAGGATGAGGGTTACGGTAAGGGTGAGGGTAAGGGTTAGTGTGAAGGTTAGAGTTAGGATTAGATTTAGGTTGAGGGCTAGGTTGATTGAGAGGGTTAGGTTTAGGGTTAGGGTTAGGGTTAGGGTGAGGGTTAAGTTGAGGTTTAGGGTTAGGTTTAGGGTGAGGGCTAGGATTACTCTGAGGATTAGAGTTAGGGTAAAGTTTAGGGTGAGGGTGAGGGTTAAGTTGAGGGAGAGGGTTAGGGATAGGTTTAGGGTTAGTGTGAGGGTAAGGGTTAGGGTTAGGATGCGGGATACTGTTAGGGTTAGGGTGAGGGTTAATTTGAGGGTAGGGTTATGGTTAGGTTGAGGGCTATGTTTAGTGTGAAGTTTAGGGCTAGGGTTAGGTTTACGGAAAAGAATAGGGTTAGGGTGAGGGTAAAGGTTAGGGTGATGGTGAGGGTTAGAGTGAGGGTGAGGGTTAGGGTTAGTGTGAGGGTCAGGGTTAAGGATAGGATTAGGGTTAGGGTGAGGGTAAGGATTACGGTTAGGGTTAAGGTGAGGGTTATGGTGAGGATTAGCCTTAAGGTTAGGGTGACAGATAGGGTGAGGGTGAGGGTTAGGGTTGGGGTTAGGTTTACGGTGAGGGTAAGGGTTAGGGTGAGGTTTAGGGTGAGTGTGAGGGTTAGGGTTAGCATTACGGTTAGGGTAAGGGTTAGGTTTAGGCTTAGCTTTACGGTGAGGGTGAGAGTTAGGGTTAGTGTCAGGGTTATGGTAAGGATGAGGGTTAGGGTTCAGGTTAGTGTGAGGATTAGTGTTAGGGATAGGATGAAGTTTAGATTTAGGCTGAGGGTGAGTGTTTGGGGGAGGCTGAAGTTTAGTATTAGGGTTAGGGTGAGGATTATGTTTAGTGTGAGGATTATGTTTAGTCTTTGGGTTAGGCTGAGGGTGAAGGTGAGGGTGAGGTTAGGGTTAGGTGAGGGTTAGGGTGTGGGTTAGGGTTAAGGATAGGGTTAGGGTTAGGTTTAATGTGAGGTTGAGGCTGAGGATAAGGGTTAGGTTTAGGTTTAGGTTTAGGGTTTGGTTTAGGGTTAGTGTTAGTGTTAGTGTTAAGGTAAGGGTTAGGGCTAGGATTAAGATTAGTGTTAGGGTTAGGCTGAGGGTGCTTGTGGGGGTGAGGATTATGGTTAGGGTTAGGGTTAGGGTTAGGATTATTGTTACTGTTATGGTTAGTGTTAAGTTTGTGATGAGGGTGAGGCTGACAGTGAGGGTTCTGGTTATGGTTAGGGTTAAGATTATTCTTATTGTTAGGGTTAGGGTTACAGTTATGGTGAGGTTGAGGTTGAGGTTGAGGGTGAGGGTTAGGGTTAGGGAGAGGTTTAGGGTTAGGGTTAGGGTTAGGGTTAGGTTTAGGGTTAGGTGAGGGTGAGGTTTGGGGTTAGAGTTAGGGTTAAGGGGAAGGTTAGGGTGAGGTTTAGGGTTAGGGTTAGTGTTAGGGTTAGGGTTAGGGTGAGGGTGAGGGTTAGGCTGAGGGTTAGGATTAGGATTAGTGTAAGGTTTAGGTTGAGTGTGAGGGTTAGGGTTAGGGTTAGGCTTAGTCTTAGGGTTAGGCTGAGGGTAAAGGTGAGGGTGATTTTAGGGTTAGGGTGAGTGGTAGGGTTAGGATTAGGGTTAGGGTGAGGGCTAGGGTGAGGGTGAAGGTTAGGGTTAGTGTTAAGGTAAGGTTTAGAATTAGGTTTAGGTTTAGGTTGAGGTTTAGGGTGAGGGTTAGGATGAGGGTTAGGGTTACAGTGACGTTGAGGGTTAGGGTTAGGTTGAGGTTTAGGGTTAGGATTACGATTAGAATGAGGGTGAGTTATAGGATTAGGGTTAGGGTTACGTTTAGGATTAGTATTAGTATTATGGTTAGGGTTAGGGTTAGAGTTATGGGGAGGGTGAGGGTGAGGGTGAGGGTGAGGGATACATTTAGGTTTAGGGTAATGGCTAGGATTAGGGTTAGGACGACGGTGAGGTTTAGGGTTAGAATTAGGGTTAGTTGGAGGGTTAATGTTACGGTTAGAGTTAGGTTTAAGGTTAAGATGAGTGTTAGGTTGAGGTTTAGGGTTAGGGTTAGGGTTAGGGTTAGGATTAGATTTAAGTTGAGGGTGAGTGTGAGGGTTAGGGTTAGGGTTAGGCTTAGGCTTAGAGTTAGGCTGAGGTTGAGGGTGGGTGTGATGATTAGGGTTAGGGTTATGGTTAGGGTTAGGGTTATGGTGAGAGTTAGGATGAGGGTTAGGGTTATGATTATGGTTAGGGTGAGAGTGATGGTTAGGGTTAGTGTTAGGGTAAGGTTTAGAATTAGGGTTAGGGTTAGGGTGAGGGTCAGAATGATGGTTAGGGTTTCAGTGAGGTTGAGGGTTAGGGTAAGTTTGAGGGTTACATTTAGGATTAGGATTAGAATGACGGTGAGTGGTAGGATTAGGGTTAGTGTTAGGGTTAGGTTTAGGTTTAGAATTAGTATTGTGGTTAGGGTTAGGTTTAGAGATAGGCTGAGGGTGAGGGTGAGGGTTAGGGTTAGTGTTAGGGTGAGTGTTAGGATGCTGGTTAGGGTTAGGATTAAGATTAGGGTGAGGGCCAGGGTGAGGGTGAGGTTTAGGGTTAGGGTTAGGGTGAGGTTTAGCGTTAGGGTTAGGGTTAGTGTTACGGTTCGGGATAAGTTAAGGCTTAGGGTGAGGGGAAGGATTAGGGTTACGGTCAGCCTGAGGGTTAAGGTTAGGGTTAGGGTGAGGGTTAGGATGAGGATTAGGGTTAGGATTAGGATTAGGGTGTGGGCTATGGTGAGGGTGAGAGTTAGGGTTAGTGTTTGGGTGAGGTTTAGGCTTAGGGTTAGGGTTAGTATTTGGGTTAAGTTGTGGGCTAGTTTTAGGGTTAGATTTAGGTTTAGGGGGAGGGTTAGGTTGAGGTTTAGGGTTAGGGTTAGTGTTACGGTTAAGGTTAGGGTGAGGGTGAGTGTGAGGGTTAGGGTTAGGGTTAGGCTTAGGCTTAGGGTTAGACTGAGGGTGAGTGTAGGGCTGAGGATTAGGGTTAGGGCTATGGTTATGGTTAGGGTTAGGGTGAGGGTTACATTTCGGATTAGGGTTAGGGTGAGGGCTAGGGTGAGGGTGAGGGTTAGGATAAGGTTTAAGCTTAAGCTTAGGGTTAGTTTGAGCATGAGGTTGAGGGTGAGTGTTAGGTTTAGGGTGATGGTTAGGTTTATTGTTAGGGTAAGTGTTAGGATGATGTTTAGGTTTAGGGTGAGGGTTAGGATGAGGATGATGGTAAGGGTAAAGGTGAGGTTTAGGCTGAGGGTGAGGGTTAAGATAAGGGTGAGGGTTAGGATTAGGTTTAGGGTGAGGGCTAGGGTGAGGGTTAGGGTGAGGTTTAGGGTTAAGGATAGGGTAAGGTTTAGGATTTGGGTTAGGGTGAGTGAGAGTGAGTGTTAGGGTTAGGGTTAGGGTTAGTCTTAGGGTTAGGTGAGGGTTAGGGTTAGGGATTGGGTTAGAGTGAGTGTGAGGGTGAGGATTAGGGTTAGGTTTAGTGTTAGGTTTAGGGTTTGGTTTAGGGTTAGGGTTAGGGTTAGTTTTAGGGTTAGGGTTACAGTGAGGGTAAGGGTTAGGTTTCGGGTTAGTGATAGGGTAAGGCTGAGGGTGATGGTGGGGGTGAGGATTAGGGTTAGGGTTAGGGTTAGGGTTATTGTTAGTGTTATATTTAGTGTTAAGTTTGTGGTAAGGGTGAGGTTAACGGTGAGGGTTATGGTTATGGTTATGATCATGGTAGAGTGTTAGTCTTATTGTTAGGGTTAGGGTTATAGTTACTGTGAGGTTGAGGATGAGCGTGAGGGTTAGGGTTAGTGTTAGGGTTAGATTTAGGGTGAGATTTAGGGATAGGCTTAGGTTTGGGATTAGGTTTAGGATTAGGGTGAGTGTGAAGGTTAGGGTGAGGGTTAGGCTTAGACTTAGGGTTAGGCTGAGGAGGAGGGTGGGGGTGAGGATTAGGGATAAGGTTAGTGTTATTGTTAATTTTAGGGTTAGAATTCCCTTGAGGTTGAGGGTGAGGGTTAGGGTTACGTTTAGGGTGGGGATAAGGGTTAGGGTTAGGGTAAGGGTGAGTGTGAGGGTGAGGTTTAGGGTTAGATATAGGTTTAAGGGGAGGGTTAGTGTGAGGGTTATGGTTAGTGTTAGGATTAGGGTTAGGTTTAGGGTTAGCATTAGGGTTAAATTTAGAGTTATGGTGAGGGTGAGTGTGCAGGTGAGTGTGAGGGTGAGGGTTAGGATTAGGATTAGGGTTGGGGTGAGGGCTAGGGTGAGGATGAGTGTTAGGGTTAGTGTTAGGGTTAGGTTTATAATTAGGGTTAGGCTTAGGGTGAGGGTTAGGATGAGGCTTAGGGATTCAGTGAGTTCGAGGGTTAGGGTTAGGTTGAGGGTTAGGGTTAGGATTAGGAATAGAGTGAGGGTGAATTGTAGGATTAGGGTTAGGGTTACGTTTAAATTTAGGATTAGTATTATAGTTAGGGTTAGGATTAGAGTTATGGTGAAGGTGAGGGTGAGGGTGAGGGTAAGGGATACGGTTAGGTTTAGGGTGTGGTTTAAGGTTAGGGTAGGATTAGGTTTAGTATGACGGTGAGGTTTAGGGTTAGATTTAGGGTTACTTGCAGAGTTAATGTTAGGGTTGGTGTTAGGCTTAAGGTTAGGGTGAGGGTTAGGTTGAGGTTTAGGGTTAGGTTTAGGGTTAGGGTTATTATTAGTTTTAAGGTGAGGGTGAGTTTTAGGGTTAGGGTTAGGGTTAGGCTTAGGCTTAGGGTTAGGCTGAGGGTGAGGGTGTGGGTGAGGATTAGGGTTAGGGTTATGGTTAGGTTTAGGGTTAGAGTGAGAGTTAGGATGAGGGTTAGGGTTAGGATTAGGGTTAGGGTGAGGGCTAGGGTGAGGGTGAGAGTTAAGTTAAGGGATAGGCTTAGGCTTAGGGTTAGGCTGAGCATGAGGTTGAGGCGGAGGTTTAGGGTTAGGGTTAGGGTGAGGTTTAGTGTTAGGGTTAGTGTTAGAGTTAGGGTTAGGTTGAGGGTGAAGTTTAGGGGTAGAGTTAGGGTTAGGGTCAGGGTTAGGGTTAGGGTGAGTGTTAGGGTGGGCATGATGGTAAGGGTAAAGGTGATGGTTAGGCTGAGGGTGAGGTTTACGGTAAGGGTGAGGGTTAGGGTTAGGGTGATTGATAGGGTTAGGGTTAGGGTGAGGGTGAGGGTTAGATTGAGGATTAGTGTTAGGGTTAGTGTGAGGTCTTGGGTAAGGTTGAGGGTTAGGGTTAGGGTGAGGGCTAGGGTGAGGTTGAGGTTTGGATTAGTATTAGGGTGAGGTTTAGGCTTAGGGGGATTGTTCATTTTAGTGTTATGGTGAGGTTTAGTGTTAGGGTCAGGGTTAGGATTAATTTTACGGTTAGGCTTAAGGTGAGTGTTAGGGTGAGGGTGAGGGTTAGGGTTAGGGTTAGGATTAGGATTAGGGTTAGTGTTAGGGTGAGTGTGAGGGTTAGGGTTAGGGTTAGGCTTAGGGTTAGGGTGAGGGCTAAGGTGAGGGTGAGGGTTAGGGTTAGTGTTTGGGTGAGGTTTAGGGTTAGGGTTAGGGATTGGGTGAGGGTTTGGATTAGGGTTAGTGTTAGGGTGAGTGTGAGGATTAGGGTTAGGCTTAGGCTTAGGGTTAGGCTGAGGGTGAGGATGAGGGCGAGGGTTAGGGTTAGGGTGAGGGTTAGGGTTAGGGTTAGGGTGAGAATTAGGTTTCGGTTTAAGTTTAGGGTTAGGGTGAGTTTTATGGTAAGGGGTACTGTGAGGGTGAGGGTTAGGGTTAGGTTGAGGGTTAGGGTTAGGTTTAGAGTTAGGGTGAGGGTGAGGGTTAGGGTTAGTGTTACGGAGAGGGTTAGGATGAGTGTTAGGGTTAGGATTAGGATTAGGGTGAGGGCTAGTGTGAGGGTGAGGGTTAGGGTTAGGGTTAGGGTGAGGTATAGGGTTAGTGTTAGGGTTAGTGTTACTGTTCGGTTTACGTTTCGGGTTAGGGTGAGGGTTAGGGTTAGTGTTACGGTCAGCCAGATGGTTAAGGTTAGGGTTAGGGTGAGGGTTAGGATGAGGATTAGGGTTAGGATTATGATTAGGGTGAGGGCGAGGGTGAGGGTGAGGGTTAGGGTTAGTATTTGGGTGAGGTTTAGGTTTAGGTTTAAGGTTTGAGTGAGGGTTAGGATGAGGGATAGAGTTACGGTGAGGGTGAGGCATAGGGTTAGGTTGAGGTTTAGGGTTAGTATTTGGGTTAGGGTGAGGGTAAGTTTTAGGGTTAGATTTAGGGTTAGGGGGAGGGTGAGGTTGAGGTTTAGGGTTAGGGTTAGGGTTAGTGTTAGGGTTAAGGTTATGGTGAGGGTGAGTGTGAGGGTTAGGTTTAGTGTTAGGCTTAGGCTTAAGGTTAGGCTCAGGGTGACGGTGGGGGTGAGGATTAGGGTTAGGGTATGGTTAGGGTTAGGGTTAGGGTGAGGGTTAGGGTTAGGATTAGGGTTAGGGTGAGGGCTAGGGTGAGGGTGAGGGTTAGGATAAGGTTTAAGCTTAGGCTTAGGGTTAGGCTGAGCGTGAGGTTGAGGGTGAGTGTTAGGGTTAGGGTGATGGTTAAGTTTACGGTTAGGGTGAGTGTTAGGATGAGGTTTAGGTTTAGGGTGAGGGTTAGGGTGAGAATGATGGTAAGTGTAAAGGTGAGGTTTAGGCTGAGGTTGAGGGTTAAGATAAGGCTGCAGGTTAGGGTTAGGCTTAGGTTTAGGTGAGGGTTAGGTTTAGGGTTTGGGTTAGAGTGAGGGTGAGGGTGAGGATTAGTGTTACGTTTAGGGTTAGGTTTAGGGTTAGGGTTAGTGTTAGTGTTAGGGTTAGGGTTAGGTTTACAGTGAGGGTTAGGGTTAGGGTTAGGGTTTGTGTTAGGGTTAGGCTGAGGGTGATGGTGGGGTTGAAGATTAGGGTTAGGGTTAGGGTTAGGGTTATTGTTAGTGTTATGGTTAGTGTTAAGTTTGTGGTGAGCGTGAAGCTAATGGTGAGGGTTATGGTTATGGTTATGGTTATGGTTAGTGTTAGTCTTATTGTAAGGGTTAGGGTTAGAGTTACTGTGAGGTTGAGGGTGAAGGTGAGGGTTAGGGTTAGTGTTAAGGATAGATTTAGGGTGAAGTTTAGGGATAGGTTTACGTTTAGTATTAGGGTTAGGAATAGGGTCAGTGTGAGGGTTAGTGTGAGGGTTAGGCTTAGGCTTAGGGTTAGGCTGAGGATGAGGGTGGGGATGAGGATAAGGGTTAGGGATAGTGTTATTGTTAGGGTTAGGGTTAGAGTTACCTTGAGGTTGAGGGTGAGGGTTTGGGTTAGGGTTAGGGTGGGGATTAGGTTTAGGGTTAGGGTTAGGGAAAGGTTGAGGGTGAGGTTTAGGGTTAGATATAGGTTTATGGGGAGGGTTAGGTTGAGGGTTAGGGTTAGGGTTAGTGTTAGGGTTTGGGTGAGGTTTAGGGTTAGGTTTAGGGTTAAGTTTAGAGTTATGGTGAGGGTGAGTGTGCAGGTGAGTGTGAGGATTAGGGTTAGGTTTAGGGTTAGGCTTAGGGTTGGGCTTAGTGTTAGGCTGAGGGTGAGGTTTAGGGTTAGGGTGAGGCTTAGTGTGAGGGTTATGGTGAGGGTTAGATTGAGGGTAGGGTTAGGTTTAAGGTTAGGGTGAGGGCTAGGTTGAGGGTGAGGTTTAGGTTTAGGGTAAGGGTGAGGTTTAGGGTTAGGGTTAGGGTTAGGGTTAGGGTGTGGATGAGGTTTAGGGTAAGAGTTAGGGTTAAGGTGAGGCTGAAAGTGAGGGTTATGGTTAGGGTTAGGAATAGGATTATGATAAGTTTTAGGTGAGTGTGAGGTTTAGGGTTAAGCTTAGTGTTAGGCTTAGGGTTACACTGAGGGTTAGGGTGAGGGTGAGCGTTAGGGTTAGGGTGAGGTTTAGGGTTAGGGTTAGGTTGAGTGTTAGTGTTCAGGTTATGTTTAGCGTTAGGGTGAGGGTTAGGGTTATGGTTAAGTTTTGCGTGAGGCTTAGGGTTAGGTTGAGGGTTAGGGTTAGGGTTAGGGTGAGGGTGAGGTTTAGGGTTAGGGTTAGGGTGAGGTTTAGGATGAGGATTAGGATTAGGATTAGGGTTAGGGTGAGGGCTATGTTGAGGGTGAGGGTTAGAGTTAGTGTTAGGGTGAATTTTAGGGTTAGGATGAGGGTTAGGATGAGGGTTAGTGTTACGATAAGGGTGAGGGTTAGGGTTAGGGTGAGGGTTACGGTTAGGATTAGGTTTAGGGTGAGGGTGAGTGTTAGAATTAGGGTTAGGGTTAGGGTTATTGTTACAGTTAGGGTTAGGGTTATGGTTAATGAGAGGCTGAGGGTGAGGGTTAGGGTTAGGGTTAGGCTAAGGTTTTTAGTGTTAGGGTTAGGGTTATTGTTAGGATTAGGGTTAGGATGAGGTTTAGATTTAGGGTTAGGATTAAAATTAGGCTTAGGGTAAGGGTGAGGTTTAGGGTTAGAGTTAGGTTTAGTATTAGGGTAAGGGTTATGGTGAGGTTTTGGGGTAGGGTTAGGCTTAGGCTTTGGTTTAGGCTTAGGCCCAGTATATGGGTGAGTGTTCGGGTTAGTGTTAGGGTGAGGGTTAAGGTTAGGGTTAGGGTGAGGGTTAGGATGAAGTTTAGGTTTAGGATTAGAGTTAGGGTGAGGGCAAGGTTGAGGGTTAGGGTGAAGGTTCGGGTTAGGGAAAGGGTTAGGTTTAGGATTAGGGTTAGGGTGAGGATGAATGTGAGGGTTAGGATTAGCGTTAGGGTTACGCTTAGGGTTAGGGTGAAGGTTAGGGTTAGGGTTTGGTTAGAGTGAGGGTGAGGCTGAGGAGTAGGGTTAGGTTAAGGTTTAGGTTTAGGGTTAGTTTTACTGTTATGTTTCGGATTAAGTTTAAGTTTAGGGTTAGGATTAGTGTTATTGTTAGGGTTAGGATTAGTGTTACTGTTAGGGTTAGGGTTAGAGTTACGGTGAGGGTGAGGGTGACGGTGAGGGTTAGGGATAGTGTTAGGGTGAGATTTAGCTTTAGCGTTGGGATTATGGTTAGTGTTAGGGTGAGGGTTAGGGTTAGGGTTAGTCTGAGGGTGAGGTTTAGGGTTAGGGTTAGGGATAAGGGGAGGGTTACGTCGAGGGTTAGGGTTATGGTTCGTGTTAGGGTTAGGGTTAGGTTGAGGGTGAGGTTTAGAGTTAGGTTTAGGATTAGGGGGAGGTTTACGTCGAGGATTAGCGTTAGGGTTAGTGTTAGGTTTAGGGTTAGGATTAGGGGTAGGTCGAGGGTTAGTGTTATTGTTAGGTTTAGTGTTAGAGTTGCGGTGAGGTTGAGGGTGAGGGTGAGGTTTAGGGTTAGCGTGAGGTTTAGGGTGAGGTTTAGGGTTAGGGTTAGGGTGTTGTTGAGGTTTAAGGTTAGAGTTAGGGTTAGGGTGACAGTTAGGGTGAGGGTTAGGGTGAGGGTTAGTGTTAGAGTTAGGGATAAGGTGAGTGTTAGGGTGAGGGTGAGGGTAGGCTTAGGGTTAGGATTAGGAATAGGGTAAGGGTTCGAGTTAGTGTGAGGGTTAGGGTTAGGGTTCGGTTTAGGCTTAGGTTTTCGCTGAGGGAGAGGGTGAGCATGAGGGTTAGGGTTAGGGTCAGGTTTAGTGTTAGAGTTAGGGTTAGGCTTAGGGTTTCGCTGAGGGAGAGGGTGAACATGAGGGTTAGAGTTAGGGTGAGGTTTAATAGTAGAGTTAGGGTAGGGTGAGGGTTAGGGTTAGGGTGAGGGTGAGGTATAGGGGTAGAGTTAGGGTTAGGGTGAGGTTGAGAGTGAGGGTTAGGTTTATAGTGAGGGTTACGGTTAGGTTTAGGGTGAGTGTGATGGTTAGGTTGAGGATTAGTGTTCAGTTAGTGTGATGTTTAGGGTGAGGATGAGGGTTAGGGTTAGGGTGAGGGTTAGGGTTAGGATTAGGTTGAGGTTTAGGGTTAGGGTGATGGTTAGGTTTAGTGTGAGTGTTTGTGTTAGGTTTAGGTTTAGTGTTAGGGTGAGGATTAGTGTTAGGGCGGGGGTTAGTGTTATGGTGAGGCTTATGGAAATGGTGAGAGTTAGGGTTAGGGTTATTGTTAGGGTTAGGTTTAGGGTTACAGTTACGGTGAGGGTGAAGTAGAGGGCTAGGGTAGGGTTAGGATGAGATTTTGGTATAGGGTTAGGGTTAGAATTAGGGTTAGGGTGAGAGTGAGGTTTACTGTTAGTGTTAGGGTTAGTGTTAGGGTTAGGTTTAGGGTGAGGGTTAGGGTTCGGGTTAGGCTTAGCTTAGGCTTAGGCTTAGGACGAGCATGAAGGTTAGGGTTAGGGTTAGGGTTAGGGTGACGGTTAGGGTTACGGTTAGGGTGAGGGTTACCATGAGGTTTAGGGTTAGGATTAAGGTTAGGGTGAAGGCTAGGGTGAGGCTTAGGGTGAGGGTTAGGGTTAGGGATAGTGTTAGGTTTAGGATTAGTGTTAGGGTGAGGGTGAGTGTGAGGGTTAGTGTTAGGGTTAGGTTAGGCTTAGGGTTAGGGGGACCGTTAAAGTTAGGGTTAGGGTTAGGGTGAAGGTAAGGCTGAGGATTAGGGTTAGGTTTAGGGTTTGGGTTAGGGTTATTGTTATTGTTAGGGTTAGGGTTAGAATTAAGCTGAGGGTGAGGGTGAGGGTGAGGGTTAAAATTAGGGTTAGATTGGGGTTTAGGGTTAGGGTTAGGGTTAGGGTTAGTCTGAGGGTGAGTTTTAGGGTTAGATATAGGTTTAGAGGGAGGGTTGGTGGAGGGTTAGGGTGAGGGTCAGTGTTAGGGTTAGAGTGAGGGTGAGGGTTAGGTTGAGGTTTAGAGTTATGGTTAGGGTTAGGATTAGTGTGATGGTTAGTGTTAGGGTTAGGGTTAGTGTTAGGGTGAGGGTAAGTGTTAGGGTGAGGGTTTGTGTTAGGGTGAGGTTTATGGTTAGGGTGAGGGTTAGGATTAGGGTTAGGTTTACTGTTAGGGTTAGGTTTAGTGTTTGGGTTGCTGTGAGGGTGAGGGTGAGGGTTAGGTTTAGGTTTAGTGTGAGGTTTAGGGTTTGGGTTAGGGTTAGAGTTAGGTTTAGGTTGAGTGTGATGTTTGGGGTTAGACTTAGGGTAAGGGTGAGGTTTAGGTTGAGGTTTAGGGTTAGGGATACTTTTAGGGTTAGGTTTAGGTTGAGTGTTAGGTAGAGGGTTAGGGTTAGCGATAGGGTTAGGAATAGGGTTAGGCTGAGGGTGAGTGTAAGGGTTAGGATGAGGTTTAGGATTAGGCTTAGGGTTAGGCTGAGGGTGAGGTTGAGGGAGAGGGTTAGGGTTAGGTTGAGCATGAGGGTTAGAGTTAGTGGGAGGGTTAGGATGAGGGTTATGGTTAGGATAAGGGTTAGGGTGAGGGCTAGGTTGTGAGTGAGGTTTAGAGTTAGATTTAGAGTTAGGATTAGGGTCAGGTTTAGGGTGAGGGTGAGGGCGAGGTTTAGGTTTAGTGTTAGGGTTAGGGTGAGGCTAAGGGTGAGGGTTAGGGTTAGGGTTAGTGTTAGGGTTAGGGTTAATGTGAGGGATAGGGTTATGGTGAGGGTTAGGATGAGGATTAGGGTTAGCATTAGGGTTAGGTTGAGAGTGAGTGTTAAGATTAGGGTTAGGCTTAAGGTTAGGGTTAGGTTTAGGGTTAGGATTAGTGTTATTGTTAGGGTTAGGGTTAGATTTATGGTGAGGGTGAGGGTGATGGTGAGGGTTAGGGTGGGTTTATGGTTAGGGTTAGGATTAGGGTTTGGGTGAGGGTGAGGTTTTGGTTTAGATTTAGAGTTAGGTGTAGGTTTCGGTCGAGGTTTAGGGTTAGGGTTAGTGTTAGGGTTAATGTTCGGGTGAGGATTAAGTTACGGTTTAGGGTTAGGATTAGTGTTAGATTTCGGATTAGGGTTCTGCTCATGGCTAGGGTGAGGGTGAGGATTAGGGTTAGGGTCCTCGGTAGTTTTACGGTTTGGGTGAGGGTTAGGATGAGATTTAGTGTTAGGTTGAGGGTTAGTTTGATTATGATGGTACGGGTAAAGGTGAGGTTTAGGCTGAGGGTGAGGGTTAAGATAAGGGTGAGGGTTAGTGTTAAGTTTAGAGTTAGGGTAAGGTTTAGAGTTAGGGTTAGGGTGAGGGTTAGATTGAGGATTCGGTTTAGGGTTATCGTGAGGTTTAGGGTGAGGATGAGGGTTAGTGTTAGGGTGAGGGTGAGGGTTAGAATTAGGGTTATGGTGAGGGCTAGGGTGAGGTTGAGGGTTAGGGTTAGGTTTAAGGTGAGTGTAGGGTGAGGGTTAGGGTTAGGTTTAAGATTAGTGATAGGGATAGGTTTAGGATTAGGTTTAGGGTGAGGGTGAGTGTGAGGGTTAGGGTTAGCGTTAGGATTAGGCTTACAGTTAGGGTGAGGATTAGGGTTAGGGTTTGGGTTAGGGTGAGGGTGAGGCTGAGGATTAGGGTGATTTTTAGGGTTAGAGTTAGGGTTAGGTTTAGGGTTAAGTTTAGGGTTAGGTTTAGGGTTAGGGTTAGGCTTAGGGTTAGGCTGAGGGTGATTGTGGGGGTGAGGATTAGGGTTAGGGTTAGTTTTAGGGTTATCGTTAGTGCTATGGTTAGGGTTAAGTTTGCTGAGAGGGTGAGGCTGAGGGTGAGGGTTATGGTTAGGGTTAGGTTTAGGGTTAGTGTTATTGTTAGGGTTAGGGTTAGAGTTACGGTTAGGTTGAGCGTGAGAGTGAGGGTTAGGGTTAGGCTTAGGTTTAGAGTTAGGGATAGGGTTAGGGTTAGGGTATGGGGGAGGTTTAGGGTTAGAGTTAGGGTTACTTTTAGTTTGATTGTTAGTGTTAGGGTTAGGGTTAGTGTTAGGGTGAGGGGAAGTGTTAGGGTGAGGTTTTGGGTTACGGTGAGGGTTATCGTTAGGGTGAGGGTTAGGGTTATGGTTATTGTTAGCGTTAGGGATATGGTTACGGTGAGGGTGAGGGTGAGGTTTAGGGTTAGGGTTAGTGTTAAGGTCAGGGTGAGGGTGAGGGTTAGGTTGAGGTTTAGGGATAGTGTTAGGTCTAGGGTTAGGTTTTGAGTGAGGCTGAGTGTGAAGGTTAGGGTGAGGGTTAGGCTTAGATTTCGAGTTAGGCTGAGGGTGAAGGTTGTGGTGAGGATTGGGGTTAGGTTGATGATTAGGGTTAGGATTAGTGTTATTGTTAGGTTTAGGGTGAGGTTGAGCATTAGGTTGAGGTTTAGTTTTAGGGTTAGGGTTATGATTAGTGTGAGGGTTAGTGTTAGGGTTAGGGTTAGTGTTGGGGTGAGGGTAAGTGTTAGAGTGAGATTTTGGTTTACGGTGAGCGTTATGGTTAGGGTGAGGGTTAGGGTTATGGTTATTGTTAGGGATAGGGATACGGTTACGGTGAGGGTGAGGGTGAAGTTAGGGTTAAGTTTGGGACGAGGTTTAGGTTTAGGGTTAGGTTAGATTTAGGGTTAGGGTTTGGGTTACGGTTATGGTGATGTTTAGGGTAAGGGTTCGGGTAATGGTTAGGGTGAGCGTTAGATTGAGGATTAGGGTTAGGGTTAGTGTGAGGTTTACGGTGTGGATGAGGATTAGGGTTATGCTGAGGGTGAGGGTTAAGATAAGGGTGAGGGTTAGGGTTACGGTGAGGGTTAGGGTAAGGGTTCGGTTTATGGTTAGTGTGAGGGTTAGATTGAGGATTAGGGTTAGTGTTAGTGTGAGGTTTAGGGTGTGGATGAGGATTAGGGATAGGGTGATGGTGAGGGTTAGAATTAGGGTTAGTGTGAGGGCTAGGTTGAGGGTTAGGGTTAGGGTGAGGTTTAGAATTAGGGTGAGGGTTAGGGTTAGTGTGAGGGTTAGTGTTAGGTTTAGGATTAGTGTTAGGGTGAGGGTAAGTAGTAGGTTGAGAGTCATAGTTAGGGTGAGGGTTATTTTTAGGGTTAGGGTTAGGGTTACGGTTACTGTGAGGGTGAGTGTGAGGGTTAGGGTTAGGGTGAGCTTTAGTGTTAGGATTATGGTTAGAATTATGGTTAGTGTGAGGGTGAGGTTTAGGGGTAGAGTTATGTTTAGGGTCGGGGTTAGGGTGAGGATGAGGGTTACTGTGAAGTTTAGGATGGGGTTGACGGTAAGGGTAAAGGTGAGGGTTAGGCCAAGTGTAAGGGTTATAGTAAGGGAGAGGGTTAGGTTTAGAGTGAGGATTAGGGTAAGGGTTACGGTGAGGGTGTGGGTTAGATTGAGGATTAATGTTAGGGTTAGTGTGAGGTTTAGGGTGAGGATTAGGCTGAGGGTTAGGGTGAGGGCTAGGGTGAGGGTGACGGTTAGGGTTAGTGTTAGGTTGAGGTTTAAGTTTAGGGTGATGGTTAGGGTTAATGTGAGGGTTAGGGTGAATGTTAGGGTTAGGGTGAGTGTTAGGGTTAAGGTTAGGGTTATGGTTACAGTGAAGGTAAGGGTGAGGTTTAGGGTTGGGCCTAGGATGAGGTTTAGGTTTAGGGTTTGGTTTAGAGTTAGGGTTAGGGTTAGGATGAGGTTTAGGGTTAGGATTAGGGTACGGGTGAGGGCTATGGTGAGGGTTAGGGTCAGGGCTAGGAATAGAGATAGGGTTAGGTTTAGGATGAGGGTTAGGGTGAGTGTGAGTGTGAGAGTTAGGGTTAGGGTTAGGCTTAGGCTTAGGCTTAGGGTGAGGGTGAGGGTTAGGGCTAGGGTTTGGGTAAGGGTGAGGATGTGGCTGTTTATTAGGATTAGTTTTAGGATTAGGGTTAGGGTTAGGGTTAGGGTTACGGTGAGGGTTAGGGTTAGGCCTAGGTTAGGCTTGGGGTTAGGCTGAGGGTGAGGATGGGCGTGAGGATTAGGGTTAGGCCTAGGGTTAAAATTCTGGTTATTGTTAGTGTTTTGGTTTGGGTTATGTTTGATTTAAGGGTGAGGCTGAGGGTGAGGGTTACTGTTAAGGTTAGGATTAGGCTTAGGGTTAGGCTGAGGGTGAGGTTGGGAGTGAGGAATAGGTTTTGGGTGATTTTTAGTTTTAGGGTTAGGGTGAGGGTTAGAATGAGGGTTAGGGTTAAGATTAGGTTTAGGGTGAGGGCTACGGTGAGGGTGAGGGTTAGGGTTAGCCTTAGGCTTAGGCTTTGGGTTAGGCTGAGGGTGAGGGTGAGGGTGAGGTTTAGGGTTAGGGTGATGGACTGGGTTAGGGATAGGGTGAGTGTTAGGATGAGGGTTACGGGTAGGATGAGGATTAGGGTGAGCGTGACGGTAAGAGTAAACGTGAGGGTTAGGCTGAGGGTGAGTGTTCCCCAAACGGTGAGGGTTAGGATTAGGGTGAGGGTTAGGGTTAGGGTTAGGGTGAGAGTTAGGATGAGGGTGAGGTTTAAGGTTAGGTTTAGGGTGAGGGATAGGGTTAGGGTGATGTTTAGGTTTAGTGTTAGGGTGAGGTTTAGGGTTAGGGTTAGGTTTAGGATCAGTGTGAGTTTGAGGTTTAGGGTTAGAGATAGGGTTAGGGTGAGGTTTACGGTGAGGGTTAGGGTTAGGGTTAGGTTTAGGGTTAGGTTTTGGGTGAAGGTTAGTGTGAGGGTGTGTGTTAGGGTTAGGGTTGGGGTGAGGGTTTGGTTTAGGATTAGGGTTAGGGTGAGGGCTGGGGTGAGGGTGAGGTTTAGGGAGAGGGTGAGTGTGAGGGTTATTTTTAGGGTTAGGGTGAGGTTGAGGATGAGGATGAGGGTTAGGGTTAGGGTGAGTGTTAGGGTTAGGGTTAGGGTGAGAGTTAGGTTTTGGGTTAAGTTTAGGGTTAGGCTGTGTGTTAGGTTGAAGGTGTCGGTAAGGTTAACGGTGAGGGTAAGTCTGAGGGTGAGGGTTATGGTAAGAATGAGGGTTAGGGTTAGGGTGAGGGTTATGGTTAGGGTTAGAGTTAGGTTTCACCTGAGGGTGAGGGTGAGGATTAGGCTTAGGTTTAGTGTGAGGTTTAAGGTTAGAGTTATGGTTAGGGTGAGCGTTAGTGTGCGGGTTAGAGTTAAGATTAGTTTTAGGGTTGGGTTAGGGTTAAGGTTAGGGTGAAGGTTAGGTTTAGGGTTAGGCTGAGGGTTAGCTTTGGGGTGAGGAATAGGTTTTGGGTGATGGTTAGAGTTTGGGTTAGGGTGAGGGTTAGGATGAGAGTTAGGGTTAGGATTAGGTTTAGGGTGAGGGCTAGGGTGAGGGTGAGGATTAGGGTTAGGGTGAGGTTTAGGCTTAGGGTTATGCTGAGGGTGAGGGTGAGGTTGAGGGTTAGTGTTAGGTTGATGGATAGGGTTAGGGTTAAGGCGAGTGTTAGGATTAGGTTTATGGTTAGGGTGAGGGTTAGTGTGAGCGTGATGGTAAGAGTAAAGTTGAGGATTAGGCTGAGGGTGAGTGTTCCTCTTATGTTGAGGGTTAGGATTAGGATGAGGGTTAGGATAAGGGTTAGGGTGAGGTTTAGGGTGAGTGTGAGGGTTAGATTGAGGATTAGGTTTAGGGTAAGTGTGAGGTTTAGGGTGAGGATGAGGGTTAGTATTAGGGTGAGGGTTAGGGTTAGAATTAGGGTTAGGGTGAGGGCTACGGTGAGGGTGAGGTTTAGCGTTAGGGTGAGGTTTAGGGTTAGGGTGAGAGTTAGGGTTACTGTTAGGGTTAGGGTTAGAGTTAGGGTTAGGGTAAGGGTGAGGGTAATTGTTAGGGTGAGGGTTAGGTTTAGGGTGAGGTTTATGTTTAGGGTTTTTTTAGGTTTAGGGTTAGGGTTACAGTGAGGGTGAGGGTGAGGGTTAGGGTTAGTGTGAGGTTTAGGTTTAGGGTTAGGGTTTAAATTATGTTTAGTTTGAAGGTGAGGTTTAGGGTTAGAGTTAGGGTTAGGGTGAGGGTTAGGATGAGGGTTAGGGTTAGGGTTAATTTTAGTTTTGTGGTTAGGGTGAGGGTTAGGGTGAAGGGTAGGGTTAGGTTTATGATTAGGATTAGGGTTAGGGTGAGGGTGAGTGTGTGGGTTAGGGTTAGGTTTAGGGTTAGGCTTAGGGTTAGGCTGAGGGTTAGGTTGAGGGTGAGGGTTATTGTTAGAATGAGGATTAGCGTTAGGTTTAGTTTGAGGGTTAGAATGAGGGTTAGGTTTAGGATTAGGGTTAGGGTGAGGGCTAGGGTGAGGTTGAGATTTAGGGTTCGGGTTAAGGTGAGGCTTAGGGTTAGGGTTAGGGATAGGGTCAGGGTGAGTTTGAGGTTTAGGTTTAGAGATAGGGTTAGGGTGAGGGTTAGGGTGAGGGTTCGGATTAGTGTTATTGTTAGGGTTAGGTTTAGGGTGAGGGTTAGTGTTAGGGTGTGTGTTAGGGTTAGAGTTAGGTTTAGGATTAGGGTTAGGGAGAAGGTGAGTTTGAGGGTTAGGGTTAGGGTTAGGTTTAGGGTTAGGCTTAGGGTTAGGCTGAGGTTTAGTATGAGGGTGAGTGTTAGGGTTAGGGTGAGTGTTAGGGTTAGGGTGAGGGTTAGGGTTAGGGTGAGGGTTAGGATAAGGTTTAGGGTTAGATTTAGGGTGAATGTGAGGGTTAGGGTTAGGGTTAGGGTTAGGGTTAGTGTGAGGTGTAGGGTGAGGATGAGGTGTAGGGTGAGGATGAGGATTAGGGTTAGGGTGAGGGTTAGGATTAGAATGAGGGTTATGGTGAGCGTTAGGTTTTGGGCTAGGTTTCGGGTGAGGTTTACGTTTATGGTGAGGGTTAGAGTTAGTGGGAGGTTTAGTGTTAGTGTGAGGGTAAGTAGGGTGAGGGTTAGGGTTAGGGTGAGGGTTATGTTTAGGGTGAGGTTTAGGGTTATGGTAAGGGTGAGGGTGAGGGTTAGGGTTAAGGTGAGGTTTAGGGTTATGTTTAGGGTTAGAGTTAGGGTTACGGTGAGGGTGAGGTTTAGTGTTAGAGTTAGGGTTCAGGTGAGTTTAGGATGAGGGTTAGGGTTAGGGTTAGTTTTAGGTTTAGGGATAGGTTGAGTTTTAGGTTTAGGTTTATGATTAGGATTAGGGTTAGGGTGATGGTGAGTGTGTGGGTTAGGGTTAGGTTTAGGGTTAGGCTTAGGGTTAGGCTGAGGGTTATGTTGAGGGTGAGGATCAGTGTTAGGGTTAGGGTTAGGGATAGGGTGAGGGTTAGGATGATGGTTAGGTTTAGGATTAGGGTTAGGGTGAGGGCCAGGGTGAGGGTGAGGTTTATAGTTAGTGTTAGGGTGAGGTTTAGGGTTAGGGTTACGATTAGGATCAGTGTGAGTTTGAGGTTTAGGGTTAGAGATAGGGTTAGGGTGAGGTTTACAGTGAGGGTTAGGGTTAGGGTTAGGGTTAGGGTGAAGGTTAGGATGAGGGTGTGTGTTAGGTTTAGGGTTAGGGTGAGGGTTAGGTTTTGGATTAGGGTTAGGGTAAGGGCTGGGGTGAGGGTGAGGTTTAGGAATAGGTTTAGGGAGAGGGTGTGTGTTAGGTTTAGGGTTAGGGTGAGGGTTAGGTTTTGGATTAGGTTTAGGGTGAGGGCTGGGGTGAGTGTGAGGTTTAGGAATAGGGTTAGGGAGAGGGTGAGTGTGAGGGTTAGGGTTAGGGTGAATGTTAGGGTTAGGGTTAGTTTGAGAGTTAGGTTTCAGGTTAAGTTTAGGGTTAGGGTGAGTGTTAGGTTGAGGGTGTCGGTAAGGTTAAAGGTTAGAGTTAGTCTGAGGGTCAGGGTTACCGTAAGGGTGAGGGTTATGGTTAGGGTGAGTGTTATGGTTAGGGTTAGAGTTAGGGTTCAGCTGAGGGTGAGGGTGAGGTTTAGGGTTAGGGTGTGGGTGAGGTTTAGGTTTAGAGTTAGGGTTGGTGTGAGGTTTACGGTGAGGGTTAGGGTTATGGGTAGGGTTACATTTTGGATTATGGTTAGGGTGTGGGTGAGGGTGAG
This sequence comes from Dipodomys merriami, assembly GCF_024711535.1. Taxonomy (NCBI): domain Eukaryota; kingdom Metazoa; phylum Chordata; class Mammalia; order Rodentia; family Heteromyidae; genus Dipodomys; species Dipodomys merriami. Next base: position 1,893,812 of record NW_027202471.1, on the reverse strand, counting down.
GGTTAGGGTTAGGCTTAGGCTTATTCTTAGGGTTAGGCTGAGGGTAAGGGTGAGGGTTAGGGTTAGGGTGAGGGTTAGATTTAGGGTTAGGGTGAGGGTTAGGATGAGGTATAGGGTTAGGATTCGGGTTAGGTTGAGGGCTAGGTTGAGGGTTAAAGTTAGGATTAGGTTTAGTGTGAGGTTTAGGGTTTGGGTTAGATTTAGGGTTAGGGTGAGGTTTAGGGTTAGGGTTACTGTATGGGTGAGGGTTAGGGTTAGGTTGAGGGTTAGGGTTAGGGTTAGGCTGAGGGTTAGGTTGGGGGTGAGGAATAGGTTTTGGGTGATGTTTAGCGTTTGGGTTAGGGTGAGGGTTAGGATGAGGGTTAGGGTTAGGATTAGGTTTAGGTTGATAGCTAGGGTGAGGGTGAGGATTAGGGTTAGGGTGAGGCTTAGGCTTAGGGTTAGGCTGAGGGTGAGGGTGAGTGTGAGGGTTAGTGTTAGGTGGATGGATAGGGTTAGGGTTAGGGTGAGTGTTAGGATGACAGTTAGGATTAGGGTGAGGGTTAGAGTGAGAGTGATGGTAAGAGTAAAGTTGAAGGTTAGGCTGAGGGTGAGTGTTCCCCTAAGGTTGAGGGTTAGGATTAGGGTGAGGGTTAGGTTAAGGGTTAAGGTGAGGGTTAGGGTGAGGGTGAGGGTGAGGGTTAGGGTAAGGGTGAGGGCTACGGTGAAGGTTAGGGTTAGTGTGAGGGTTAGGGTGAGGGTGAGGATGATGGTAATTGTAAAGTTGAGGGTGAGGATAGGCTGAGGCTGAGGGTTAAGATAAGGGTGAGTGTTAGGCTTAGAGTGAGGGTTAGGGCAAGGGTTTGGGTTAGGGTTAGGGTGAGGGTTAGATTGAAGATTAGGGTTAGGGTTAATGTGAGGTTTAGGGTGAGGATGAGTGTTAGGGTTAGGTTAAGGGTTAGGGTTAGAATTATGGTTAAGGTGAGGGCTAGGGTGAGGTTTAGGGTTAGGGTTAGGGTTAGGGTGAGGTTTAGGGTTAGCGTGAGGTTGAGGTGAAGGTTCAGGTTGAGGGTTAGTCTGAGGGTAAGGGTTAGGGTTAGAGTTAGGTTTAGGGTGAGGGTAAGGGTGAGGGTTAGGGTGACGGTGAGGGTGACGGTAAGGGTGAGGTTTAGGTTTGGGGTCAGGGTTAGGGTAAGGGTTAGGGTGAGGAGTAGTGTTAGGGTTAGGGTGAGGATTAGGGATAGTGTGAGGGTTAGGGTTAGAGTGACACTAAAGCTTAGGGTGAGGTTTAGGGTTAGGGTGAGGGTTAGCATTAGGGTTAGGTTGAGGGTTAATGTTAGGTTGGAGGTTAGGTTTAGGGTGAGGGTTAGGGTGAGTGTTAGGGTTAGGGTGAGTGATAGGATTAGGGTTAGGGTGAGGGTTAGGCTTAGGGTGATGTGTAGAATGAGGGTAAGGGCTAGGGTGAGGGTGAGAGTAAGGGTTAGGGTATGGGTGAGGGTTAAACTTAGGGTTAGGGTTAAGGTAATGCTGAGGGTTAGGGTGAGGGTGAAGTTAAGGGTTAGGATTAGGGTGAGGGTTAGGGGTAGTTTTAGGGTTCTAGTTACGGTGAGAGGTAGGATGAGGGGTAGCTTTAGAGTTAAGGTTAGAGTTAGTGTGAGGGTTAGGGTTAAGGTGAGGATAAGGTAAGGGTGAGGGTTGGGGTGAGGGTGAGGGTTAGGGTTACTCAATGTGAGGGTTAGGGTTACTGTTATGGTGAGGGTTAGTGTTAGGGTTATGTTTTGGGTGAGGGTGAGTATTTGAGGATGAGGGTTCTGGAGAGTGTGAGGGTTAGGGTTTCAGTGAGGGTTAGGGTTAAGGTGAGTGTTATGGTGACGGTGAGTGCGAGGTTTAGGGTTGGGGTTAGGGTTAAAGTGAGGGGTAAGGTGAGGGGTAGGATTATGCTTAGAGTGAGGTTTAGGTTTACTGTGAGGGTTAGGGTTAGGGTGAGGTTTAGGGTTACTGTGAGGGTTCAAGTTAGGGTTAGGCTTAGTGTTAGGGTGAAGGTAAGGGTTTGGTTGAGGGTTAGGGTTAGGGTGAGGGTTAGGGTTAATGTGAGGGTCAGGGTTAGGGTGAGAGTTAGGGTTAGGTTGAGGGTTAGGGTGAGGTTGAGGGTGACGGTAAGGCTTAGGGTTAGGGTGAGGGTGAGGGTGAGTTTGAGGGTTAGGGATAGGGTTAAAGTTAGGCTTAGGGTTAGGCTGAGGGTGAGGGTGAGGGTGAGACTGAGGGATAGGGTGTGGGTGAAGGTTCGGTTTAATGTAAGTTTAAGGGTGAAAGTGAGTGTTAGGGTGCAGGTGAGGGTTAGATTTAGGGTTAGGGTTAGTATCAGGGTTAGGTTTAGGGTTAGGTTGAGAGTTAGGATGAGGGGTAGGGTTAGGGTTAGGGTTAGGGTTAGGGTTAAGGTTAGGCTGAGGGTGAGGTTGAGGGTGAGGGTTAGGGTTAGTTTCAGCGTTAGGGTTGGGAATAGGGTGAGGGTTAGTATGCAGCTTAGGGTGAGGGTAAGGTTTAGCTTGAGGGTTAGGGTGAGTGTGAGGGTTAGGGTTAGGGTTAGTGTTAGGGTGAGGGTAAGTGTTAGTGTTAGGTTTAAGTTTACGGTGAGGGTGAGGGTTAGGTTTAGGTTGAGGGTTAGGGTTAGGGTGAGGGTGAGGGTGAGAGTGAGGTTTAGGATAAAGGTTAGGGTTAGTGTTATTTTTAGGGTTATGGTTAGGTTTATGGTTACGTTGAGGGTGAGGGTTAGGGTTAGGGTGAGGTTTAGGTTTAGGTTTAGGTTTAGGGTTAGGATGAGGTTTAAGGTGAGTGTTAGGGTTAAAGTTTGAGTGAGGGTTAGGGTTATTGTGAAGGTTAGGGTTAGTGTTAGGGCTAAGGTGAGTGTTAGGGTGAGGGTAATGTAAAGGTAAGGGTGAGGTTTTTGATGAGGGTGAGGGTTACGGTAAGGGTGACGGTTAGTGTTAGGGTGAGGGTTAGGGTTAGCAATAGGGTTAGTGTGAGGGCTAAGGTGAGGGTGAGGGTTAGGGTTAGGGTTAGGTTTAGGGTGAGGGTTAGGCTTAGGCTGAGGGTGAGGGTTAGTGGGAGGGTTGGTGTTAGGGTTAGGCTTAGTGTTAGGGTGAGCGTAAGGGTTAAGGTGAAGTTTAGGGTTAGGGTGAGGGTTAGGGTTAGGGTGAGGGTCAGGGTTAGGGTTAGGGTTAGGCTGAGGGTTAGGTGAGGGTTAGGGTTAGTGTTAGGGTAAGGGTTAGTGTTAGGGTGGGGGTTAGTGTTAGTGTTAGAGTTAGGGCTAGTGTTAGGGTTAGGGTTAGGGTTAGGTTGAGGATTACGTTGAGGGTGAGGGTTAGGGTTAGGTTTAGGTTTATCGTGTGGGTAAGTGATAGCGTTAGGGTTAGGGTGAGTGTTAGAATTAGCATTAGGGTTGGAGTGAAGGTTAGGGTGAGGGTTAGGTTTAGGGTTAAGGTGAGCTTGAGGGTGAGGTTTAGGATTAGGGTGAGTTTTAGGGTTAGGGTGAAGGTTAGGGTTAGTGTAATGACGGTAATGGTGAGGGTGATGGTTAGGGTTAGAGTTAGGGTGAGGGTTAGGTTTAGTGTGAGGTTTAGGGTGAGGATGAGGTTAAGGCTTAGGTTAAGGGTGAGGGTTAGGGTTAGGGTTAGGGTTAGTGTGAGAGTTAGGGTTGGGGTTAGGTTTAGGATTAATGTGAGGGTAAGAATTAGGGTGATGGTTAGGGTGAGGGTGAATTTTAGGGTTAGGAATAGTGATAGGGTTAGTGTTACGCTGAGCATGAGGGTGAGGGTGAGGGTTAGGGTTAGGGTTTGGGTGAGGGTGATGGTAAGGGTAAAGGTGAGGGTTAGGCTGAGGGTGAGGGTTAAGATAAGTGTGAGTGTTAGGGTTAGAGTGAGGGTTAGGGTAAGGATTCGGGTTAGGGTTAGGGTGAGGGTTAGATTGAGGATTAGGGTTAGGGTTAATGTGAGGTTTAGGGTGAGGATGAGGGTTAGGATTAGGTTAAGGGTTAGGGTTAGAATTATGGTTAAGGTAAGGGTGAGGGTTGGGGTGAGGGTGAGGTTTAGGGTTACTCTTAGTGTGAAGGTTAGGTTTATGGTTATGGTGAGGGTTAGGGTTAGGCTTATGTTTAGGGTAAGGGTGGGTGTTAGAGTGAGGATGAGGGTTCTGGAGAGTGTGACGGTTAGGGTTTCGTTGAGAGTTAGGGTTAGGGTGAGGTTTAGGGTTAGGGTTAGGGTTAGGTTTAGGGTAAGGCTGAGGTTTGGGGTTAGAGGTAGGGTTAGGGGGACTGTTAGGGTGACGTTTAGGGTTAGGGTTAGTGTTAGGGTTATGGTTAGGGTGAGGCTGAGGTTGAGGTTTAGGGTTAGGGTTAGTGTCAGAGTTAGGGTTAGGGTGAGGGTTAGGGTGAGTGTGAGGGTTAGGCTGAGGTTTAGGTTTATGATTAGGGTAAGGGTTAGGGTGAGTGTGAGGGTTAGGGTTAGGGTTAGGCTTAGTCTTAGGGTTAGGCTGAGGGTGAAGCTGAGGGTGAGGGTTAGGGTCAGGGTTAGGGTTAGGATTAGGGTTAGGATTAGGGTTAGGGTGAGGGCTTGGGTGAGGGTGAGGGTTAGGGTTAGTGTTAGGGTAAGGTTTAGGATTAGGGTAAGGGTTAGGGTGAGGGTTACGATGAGGGTTAGGTTTACAGTGAGGGTGAGGGTTAGGGTTAGGTTGAGGGTTAGGGTTAGGATTAGAATTGGAGTGAGGGTGAGTGTTAGGATTAGGGTTAGGGTTAAGGTTAGGTTTAGGTTTAGGATTAGTGTTATTGTTACGGTTAGCATTAGAGTTATGGTGTGGGTGAGTGTGAGGGTGAGGTATAGGGTTAGGTTTAGGGTGAGGATTAGGGTTAGGGCTAGGATTAGGGTTAGGACGACGATGAGGTTTCGGGTTAGATTTAGGTTTAGGTGGAGGGTTAATGTTAGGGTTAGTGTTCATTTTAAGGTTAGGGTGAAGGTTAGGTTGAGGTTTAGGGTCAGGGTTAGGGTTAGGATTAAGTTTAAGGTGAGGGTGAGGGTGAGGGTTAGGGTTAGGCTTAGGCTTAAGGATAGGCTGAGGTTTAGGGTGGCGGTGAGGATTAGGGTTAGTGTTATGCTTATGGTTAGGTTTAGGGGGAGAGTTAGGATGAGGGTTAGGTTTAGGATTAGGGTTAGGTTAAGGGCTAGGGTGAGGTTTAGGGTTAGGGTTAGGGTTAGGATTAATTTTAGGTTTGGGCTTAAGGTGAGTGTTAGGGTGAGGATGAGGTTTAGGTTAGGGTTCGGATTAGGGTTAGTGTTAGGGTGAGTGTGAGGTTTAGGGTTAGGGTTAGGCTTAGGGTTAGGTTGAGGGCTAGGGTGAGGGGGAGGTTTAGGGTTAGTGTTTGCGTGAGTTTTATGGTTAGGGTTAGGGTTTGGGTGAGGGTTAGGATTGTGGTTATTGTTAGGGTTAGTGTGAGGGTTAGGGTTAGGCTTAGGCTTAGGGTTAGGCTGAACGTGAGGGTGAGGGTGAGGGTTAGGTTTAGGGTGAGGGTTAGGGTTAGGGTTAGTGTGAGAGCTAGGGTTCGGGTTAAGTTTAGGGTTAGCGTGAGGGCTAGGGTAAGGGTTACAGTGAGGGTGTGGTTTAGGGTTAGGTTGAGGGTTAGGGTAAGGTTTAGAGTTAGGGTGAGGGTGATGGTGAGTGTTTGGGTTAGTGTTAGGGTGAGGGTTAGGATGAGGGTCAGGGTTAGGATTAGGATTAGTGTGAGGGCTAGCGTGAGGTTGAGGTTTAGGGTTAGGGTTGGGGTTAGGTTTAGGGTTAGGGTTAGGGTTAGTGTTAGGGTTTGTGTTACGTTTCGGGTTAGGGTGAGGTTTAGGGTTAGGGTTACAGTCAGCCTGAGGGTTAAGGTTAGGGTTAGAGTGAGGTTTTGGATGATGATTTGGGTTAGGATTAGGGTTAGGTTGAGGGCTAGGGTGAGGGTGAGGGTTAGGGTTAGTGTTTGGATGAGGTTTAGGTTTAGGGTTAGGGTTTGGGTGAGGTTTAGGATGTGGGTTAGAGTTACGGTGAGGGTGAGGGTTTGGCTTAGGTTGAGGGTTAGGGTTAGGATTTGGGTTAGGGTGAGGCGTTAGTTTTAGGGTTAGATTTACGGTTATGGGGAGGGTTAGGTTGAGGTTTAGGGTTAGGTTTATGGTTAGTGTTAGGGTTAAGGTTAGGGTGAGGGTGGGGGTGAGGATTAGGGTTAGGGTATGGTTAGGGTTAGGGTTAGGGTGAGGGTTAGGGTTAGGTTTAGGGTTAGGTTGAGGGTGAGGTTTAGGGGTAGAGTTAGGGTTAGAATCAGGGTTTGGCTCATGCTGAGGGTTAGGGTGGGGGTGATGGTAATGGTAAAGTTGAGGTTAAGGCTGAAGGTGAGGATTAAGGTAAGGGTTAGTGTTAGTGTTTGGGTGATGATTAGGGTTAGGGTTAGGGTGAGGGTGAGGTTTAGATTGAGGATTAGTGTTAGGGTTATTGTGAGGTTTAGGGTGAGTATGAGGTTTAGGGTTAGGGATAGGGATAGGGTGAGGTTGAGGTTTAGGGTTAGTGTTAGGGTGAGGTTTAGGGTTAGGGTGATGGTTAGGGTTAGTGTTAGGGTGAGGTTTAGGGTTAGGGTTAAGGTTAGGGTGAGGGCTAGGGTGAGGGTGAGAGTTAGGATTAGGGTGATGGTTAGGTTTATGGTTAGGGTGAGTGTTAAGATGAGTTTTAGGTTTACGGTGAGGGTTAGCTTGAGGATGATGTTAAGAGTAAAGGTGAGGTTTAGGCTGAGGGTGAGGGTTAAGATAAGGGTGAGAGTTAGGATTAGGTTTAGTGTGAGGGCTAGGTTGAGGGTTAGGCTGAGTTTTAAGCTTAGGGATAGGGTTAGGTTTAGGATTTGGGTTAGGGTGAGTGAGTGTGAGCATTAGGGTTAGTGTTAGGGTTAGGCTTAGGGATAGGGGAGGGTTAGGGTTAGGGTTTGGGTTAGAGTGAGGGTGAGGGTGAGGATTAGGGTTAGGTTTAGGGTTTGGTTTAGGGTTAGGGTTAGTGTTAGGGTTTGTGTTAGGGTTAGGGTTACGGTGAGGGTTAGGGTTAGTGTTAGGGTTAGGCTGAGGGTGATGGTGGGGGTGAGGATTAGGTTTAAGATTAGTGTTATTGTTTGGGTTAGGGTTAGAGTTACCTTGAGGTTGAGGGTGAGGGTTAGGTTTAGGGTTAGGGTGGGGTTTGGGTTAGGGTTAGGGTTAGGGTTAGGGTGAGGGTGAGGTTTAGGGGTAGATATAGGTTTAGGGGGAGGTTTAAGGTGAGGGTTAGGGTTAGGGTGAGCGTTATGGTTAGGGTGAGGTTTAGGGTTAGGGTTATGTTTAAGTTTAGACTTATGGTGAGGGTGAGTGTGCGAGTGAGTGTGAGGGTTAGGGATAGGTTAGCGTTAGGCTTAGGGTTAGGCTTAGGTTTAGGCTGAGGGTGAGGTTTAGGGTTAGGGTGAGGGTTAGTGTTAGGATTATGGTGAGGGTTAGATTGAGGGTAGGGTTAGGATTAGGGTTAGGGTGAGGACTAGGGTGAGGGTGATGTTTAGGATTAGGGTTAGGGTGATGGCTATGGTGAGGTTGTGGTTTAGGGTTAGGGTTTGGCTGAGGTTTAGGGTTAGGGTTAGGGTTAGGTTTGGGGTGTGGGTGAGGTTTCGATTAAGGTTAGGGTTAAGTTGAGGCTGAGAGTGAGGGTTAATGTTAGGGTTAGGCATATTATTAGTTTAAGGTTTAGGGTGATTGTGAGGGTTAGGGTTAGTTTTAGTGTTAGTCTTAGGGTTACACTGAGGGTGAGGGTGAGGGTTAGGGTGAGAGTTAGTGTTCAGGTTAAGTTTAGGGTGAGGGTGAGGGTGAGGGTTAGGGTAACGTTGAGCGTGAGGTTTAGGGTTAGATTGAGGGTTAGGTTTTGGTTTAGGGTTAGTGTTAGGATGAGGTTTAGCATGAGGATTAGCGTTAGGATTAGGGTTAGGGTGAGGGCTAGGGTGAGGCTGAGGGTTAGGGTTAGTGTTAGGGTGTTGTTTAGGTTTAGGGTGAGGATTAGGATGAGGGTTAGGGTTACGGTAAGGGTGAGGGTTAGGGTTAGGGTGAGGGTTAGGGTTAGGATTTGCGTTAGAGTGAGGGTTAGTTTTAGGGTTAAATTTAGGGTTAGGGGGAGGGTTAAGGTGAGGTTAAGGGTTAGGGTTAGGGTTAGTGTTAGGGTTAAGGTTAGGGTGAGAGTTAGTGTTCAGGTTAAATTTAGGGTGAGGGTGAGGGTTAGGTTGAGGGTTAGGGTTAGGGTGAGGGTTAGGGTGAGGTTTAGGATGAGGATTAGGGTGAGGATTAGGGTTAGGGTGAGGGCTAGGGTGAGGGATAGTGTGGGGGTGTGTTTTAGGGCTAGTGTTAGGGTGAGTTTTAGGTTTAGGGTGAGGGTTAGGATGAGGGTTAGGGTTACGGTAAGGGTGAAGGTTAGGGTTAGGGTGAGGGTTAGGGTTAAGATTAGGTTAAGGGTCAGGGTGAGGGTTAGGATTAGGGTTAGGGTTAGGGTTATTGTTAGGGTTAGGGTTAGGGTTACGGTTACTGAGAGGGTGAGGGTAAGGGTTAGGGTTAGGGGTAAGGTGAGGTTTTTAGTTTTAGGGTTAGGGTTAGACTTAGGGTTAGGGTGAGGTTAGGGTTAGAGTTAGTGTGAGGTTTAGTGTTAGGGTTAGGGTTTGGGTGAGGCTGAGGAGGAGCGTTAGGGTTAGTGTTAGTGTTAGAGTTAGGGTTACAGTGAGGGTTAGAGTGAGGTTGAGGGTTAGGCTTAGTGTTAGTATTAGGATTAGGGTAAGGATTAGGGTGAGCTTGAGGGTTAGGGTTAGGTTTAGACTTAGGGTTAGGCTGATGGTGAGGATGAGGGTGAGGGTGATGGTTAGGGTTAGGGTTTGGGTGATAGTTAGTGTTCGGGTTAAATTAATGGTTAGGGTGAATGTTAGGGTTAGGGTTATGGTGAGCGTGAGGGTTAGGGTTAGGTTGAGGATTAGGGTTAGGCTTAGGATTAGGGTGAGGGTTATGGTTAGGGTTTGGGTGAGGGTTAGGATGAGGATTAGGGTTAGGATTAGGTTTAGGGTGAGGACTAGGGTGAGGGTGAGGTTTAGGGTTAGAGTTTGGGTGAGGTTTAGGGTTAGGGTTAGAGTTTGGGTGAGGGTTATGATGAGGGTTAGAGTTACGGTGAGGTTGAGGGTTAGGGTTAGGTTGAGGTTAGGGTTAGGATTTGGGTTAGAGTGAGGGTTAGTTTCAGGGTTATATTTAGGGTTAGTGGGAGGGTTAGGTCAAGGGTTAGGGTTAGGGTTAGGGTTAGTGTTAGGGTATAGTTTAGGGTGAGGGTTAGGTTGAGGTTTAGGGTTAGGGTTAAGGTTAGAGTTAGGATTAGGGTTAGGGTGAGGATTAGTTTGAGGGTTAGGGTTAGCGTTAGGTTTAGGGTGAGGGTTAGGGTTAGGGTTAGGGTTATTGATAGTGTTATGGTTATGGTTCAATTTGCAGTGAGGGTGAGGCGGAGCGTGAGGGTTATGGTTCGGGTTTGGGTTATTGTTAGTGTTAGGGTTAGTGTTATTGTTAGGGTTAGGGTTAGCGTTACGGTGAGGTTGAGGTGAGGGTGAGGATTAGGGTTAAGGTGAGGCTTAATTTTAGGGTTAGGGTTAGGGTTAGGGTGAGGGTGAGGTTTAGGGATAGATTTAGGTTTAGGGGGGAGGATTAGGGTGAGGTTGAGGGCTAGGGTTAGTGTTAGGTTTAGGGTGAGGGTGAGGGTTAGGTTGAGGTTTAGGAATAGGGTTAGGTTTAGGATTAGGGTTAGGGTGAATGTGAGTGTGAGGGTTAAGATGAGGGTTAGGCGTAGGCTTAGGTTTAGGCTGAGCTTGAGTGTGGGTGTAAGGATTAAGGTTAGGGAGATGATTACGGTTAGGGTTAGTGTTATTGTTAGGGTTAGGGTTATAGTTACAGTGAAGGTAAGGGTGGGGGTGAGGGTTAGCGTTAGGGTTAGGGTGGGGTTTAGGGTTAGGGTTAGGGTTAGGGTGAGGGTGAGGTTTAGGGTTAGATATAGGGTTAGGGGGAGGGTAAGGGTGATGGTTAGGTTTAGGGTTAGTTTTAGAGTTAGGGTGAGGGTGAAGGTTAGGTTTAGGTTTAGTGTTAGGCTAAGGGTTAGGCTGAGGGTGATGGTGAGGGAGAGGGTTAGGGTTAGGTTGAGGGTTAGGGTTAGGTTTATTGGGAGGGTTATGATGAGGGTTAGGGTCAGGATTATGGTTAGGGTGAGGGTTAGGGTTACGGAAGGGTGAGGGTTAGGGTGAGGGTGAGGGTTAGGGTTAGGATTAAGGTGAGGGTGATTGTGAGGGTTAGGATTAGGGTTAGGGTTAGGGTTATTGTTAGGGTTAGGGTTAGGGTTATGGTGAGGGTGAGGGTGAGGTTTAGGGTTAAGTTTAGGGAGAGGTTTTTAGTGTTAAGGTTAAGGTTAGAGTTAGGGTTAGGGTTAGGTTGAGGTTGAGGGGTAGAGTTAGGGTTAGGGTGAGGGTTGGGTGAGGGTTAGGTTTAGGGTGAGGGTTAAGTTGGGGGTGACCGCAAGTTTAAAGATGGGTGTTAGGCCTAGGGTGAGGGTTATGGTAAGGATAAGGGTTAGGGTTAAGGTGAGGGTGAGGGTTAGATTGAGTATTAGTGTTAGGGTTAGGGTGAGGTTTAGGGTGAGGATGAGGGTTAGGGTTAGGGTTAGGGCTAGGTTGAGGTTGAGGATTAGGGTTAGTGTTAGGGTAATGTTAGGGTTAGGGTGAGGGTTATGGTTAGGGTTAGGGTTAGGTTTAGTGTTAGTGTTAGGGGTAGGGTTGGGGTATGTTTAAGGTTAGGGTTAGGGTTATTATTAGGGTTAGCGTTAGGATGAGGTTTAGGTTTAGGGTTAGAGTTAGGCTTAGTGTTTCGCTGAGGGAGAGGATGAGCATGAGGGTTAGGGTTAAGGTTATTTTTAGGGTTAGGGTTTGGTCGAGGATTAGTGTTATTGTTAGGTTTAGTGTTAGAGTTGCGGTGAGGTTGTGGGTGAGGGTGAGGGTTAGGGTTCGGGTGAGGTTTAGCGTTAGGGTTAGGGTGAGGGTGAGGTTTAGGGTTAGAGTTAGGGTTAGGGCGACGGTTAGGGTGAGGTTTAGGGTGAGGGTTAGTGTTAGAGTTAAGGATAGGGTGAGTGTTATGGTGAGGGTGAGGGTTAGGCTTAGGGTTTGGATTAGGAGTAGGGTAAGGTTTAGAGTTAGTGTGAGGGTTAGGGTTAGGGTTCGGGTTAGGCTTAGGGTTTCGCTGAGGGAGAGGGTGAGAATGAGGGTTAGGGTTAGGGTCAGGTTTAGGTTTAGGGTTAGGGTTAGGCTTAAGGTTTGGCTGAGGGAGAGGGTGAGCATGAGGGTTAGGGTTAGGGTGAGGTTTAGGAGTAGAGTTAAGGTAGTGTGAGGATTAGGGTGAGGGTTAGGGTTAAGGTGAGTGTGAGTCTTTGGGTTAGAGTTAGGGTTAGGGTGAGTTTTAGGGTGAGGGTTAGGTTTAGAGTGAGGGTTAGGGTTAGGGTTAGGATGAGAGTGATGGTTTGATTGAGGATTAGTGTTCGGTTAGTGTGAGGTTTATGGTGAGGATGAGGGTTAGGGTTAGGATGAGGGTTAGGGTTAGGATTAGGGTGAGGTTAATGGTTAGCGTGTTGGTTAGGTTAGTGTGAGTGTTTGTGTTATGTGTAGGTTTAGTGTTAGGGTGAGGGTAAGTGTTAGGGTGAGGGTTAGTGTTATGGTGAGGGTTATGTTAAGGGTGAGGTTAGGGTTAGGCTTATTCTTAGGGTTAGGTTTAGGGTTACGGTTACGGTGAGCGTGAGTGTTAGGGTTAGGAAGAGGTTTCGGTTTAGGGTTAGGGTTAGTGTTAGGGTTAGGGTGAGAGTGAGGTTTACGGATAATGTTAGGGTTATTGTTAGGGTTAGGGTTAGGGTGAGGGTTAGGGTTCGGGTTAGGCTTAGGCTTAGGCTTAGGCTTAGGTTGAGCATGAGGGTGAGGGTTAGGGTTAGGGTTAGGGTGACGGTTAGGTTTAGGGTTAGGGTGAGGGTTACCATGAGGTTTAGGGTTAGGATTAAGGTTAGGCTAAAGGCTAGGGTGAGGCTTAGGGTTAGGGTTAGGGTTAGGGATAGTGTTAGGTTTAGGATTAGGGTTAGGGTGAGGGTGAGTGTGAGGGTTAGGGTTAGGGTTAGGTTAGGCTTAAGGTTAGGGTGAGCGTTAGAGTTAGGGTTAGTTTTAGGGTGAGGATTAGTGTTAGGTTTAGGGTTAGGGTTATTGTTATTGTTATTGTTATTGTTATTGTTAGGGTTAGAGTTAAGGTGAGGGTGAGGGTGAGGTTGAGGGTTAGGATTAGGGTTAGATTGGGGGTTAGGGTTAGGGTTAAGGTTAATGTTAGTGTGAGGGTGAGTTTTAGGATTAGATATAGGTTTAGGGGGAGGGCTATGGGGAGGGTTAGGGTGAGGGTCAGTGTTAGGGTTAGAGTGAGGGTGAGGGTTAGGTTCAGGTTTAGGGTTAGGTTAGGGTTGGGATTAGTGTGATGGTTAGTGTTAGGGTTAGGGTTAGTTTTAGGGTGAGGGTAAGTGTTAGGATGATGGTTTGGGTTAGGGTGAGGTTTATGGTTAGGGTGAGGGTTAGGATTAGTGTTAGGGTTACTGTTAGGTTTAGGTTTAGGGTTTGGGTTGCGGTGAGGGTGAGGGTGAAGGTCAGGGTTATGGTTAGTGTGAGGTTTAGGGTTTGGCTGAGGGTCAGAGTTAGGTTTTGGGTGAGGGTGAGGTTTAGGGTTATACAGGGTTAGCGGGAGGTTTAGGTTGAGGATTAAGGTTAGGGTTAGTTTTAGGGTTAGGTTTAGGTTGAGAGTTAGGGAGAGTGGTTAGGGTTATGGATAGGGTTAGGAATAGGGTTAGGGTGAGGGTGAGGTTTAGGTTTAGATTTAGGTTTAGGGGTAGGGTTATTTCGAGGGTTAGGATTAGGGTTAGTGTTAGGGTTAAGGTTAGCTTGAGGGTTAGGTTGAGGCTTAGGTTTAGGGTTAGTGTTAGGGTTCAGATAAGGCTTAGGGTGAGGGTGAGTGTGAGGGTTAGGGTTAGGGTTAGGCTTAGGCTTAGGGTTAGGCTGAGGGTGATTTTGGGTGATGATTAGGGTTAGGGTGATGGTTAGGGTTTGGGTTACGGTGAGGAATAGAATATGGTTTATGGTTCGGATTAGGGTTAGGGTGAGGGCTAGGGTGAGGGTGAGGGTTAGGCTATGGCTTAGGCTTAGGTTTAGGCTGAGCATGAGGTTGAGGGTGAGGGTTAGGGTTATGGTCTTGGGTAGGTTTACGGTTAGGGTGAGGGTTAGCATGAGATTTAGTGTTAGGGTGATGGTTATGGTGATTATGATGGTAAAGGTAAAGGTGAGATTTAGGCTGAGGATTAGGGTTAAGATAAGTGTGAGGGTTTGGTTAAGTTTAGGGTTAGGTTAAGGTTTAGGGTTTGGTTTAGGTTTAGGGTTAGATTGAGGATTCAGTTTAGGGTTAGTGTGAGGTTTAGGGTGAGGATGAGGGTTAGTGTTAGGGTGAGGGTGAGGGTTAGAATTAGGTTTAGGGTGAGGGCTAGGGTGAGGGTGAGGGTTAGGGTTAGGGTTAGGATGAGGGCTAGGGTGAGGGTTAGGTTGAGGTTTAGGGTTAGTGATAGGGATAGGTTTAGGATTAGGGTTAGGGTGAGGGTGAGGATGAGGGTTAGGGTTAGGTTTAGGTTTAGGCTTACGGTTAGGGTGAGGATTAAGTTTCTAGTTTGGGTTAGGGTGAGGGTGAGGCTGAGGATTAGGGTTAGGTTTAGGGTTAGGGTTAGGGTTAGGGTTAGGGTTAGGCTTTGGGTTAGGCTGAGGGTGAGGGTGGGGGTGAGGATTAGGGTTAGGTTTAGTTTTAGGTTTATCGTTAGTGCTATGGTTAGGGTTAAGTTTGCCGAGAAGGTGAGGCTGAGGATGAGGGTTATGGTTAATTTTAGGATTATGGTTAGTGTTATTGTTAGCGTTAATGTTAGAGTTACGGTTAGGTTGACTGTGAGGGTGAGGGTTAGGGTAGGGTGAGGTTGAGGGTTAGGTTTAGGGTTAGGGTTAGGTTTAGGGTTAGGGTATGGGTGAGGTTTACGGTTAGAATTAGGGTTAGGGGGAGGGTTAAAGTGAGGTTTAGGGTTAGGGTTAGTGTTAATGTCAGGGTGAGGGTGAGGGTTAGTTTGAGGTTTAGGGATAGTGTTAGGTTTAGGTTTAGGGTTTGGGTGAGGGTGAGTGTGAGGGATAGGGTCAGGGTTAGGTTTAGACTTAGGGTTACGCTGAGACTTAGGGTTAGGCTGAGGGTGAGGGTTAGGTTTAGGATTGGGGTTAGGTTGATGGTTAGGGTTAGGGTTAGTGTTATTTTTAGGGTAAGGATGAGGGTGAAGGTTAGGTTGAGGTTTAGGGTTAGGGTCAGTGTGAGGGTTAGTGTTAGGTTTAGGGTTAGTGTTAGGGTGAGGGTAAGTGTTATGGTGAGGCTTTGGGTTATGGTGAGGGTTATTGTTAGGCTGAGGGTTAGGGATATGTTTATTGTTAGGGTTAGGTTTACGGTTACAGTTTCGGTGAGGGTGAGGGTTAGGGTTAGGTTTAGGATGAAGTTTAGGGTTATGGTTAGGGTTAGAGTTAGGGTTAGTGTTAGGGTTAGGGTTAGGGTGAGGTTTAGGGTAAAGGTTCGGTTTATGGTTAGGGTGAGGCTTATATTGAGAATTAATGTTAGGTTTAGTGTGAGGTTTAGGGTGAGGATGAGTATTAGGGTTAGGCTGAGGGTGAGTGTTAAGATAAGGGTGAGGGTTCGGGTTAGGGTTCGGGTTAGGGTAAGGTTTTGGGTTATGGTTAGGGTGAGGGTTAGATATGGTTAGTGTGAGGTTTAGGGTGAGGATGAGGATTAGGGTTAAGGTGAGGGTGAGGGTTAGAATTAGCGTTAGGGTGATGGTCAGGGTTTGGGTTAGGGTTAGGGTTAGAGTGAGGTTCAAGATTAGGGTGAGGGCTAGGGTAAGTGTGAGGGTTAGTGTTAGGGTTAGGGTTAGTGTTAGGGTGAGGTTAAGTTTTAGGTTGAGGTTTAGGTTTAGGGTGAGGGTTATTGTTAGGGTTAGGGTTAGGGTTTCGGTTACTGTGAGGGTGAGCTTGATGGTTAGGGTTAGGGTGAGCTTAAGTGTTAGGGTTATGGTTAGAATTAGGGTTAGTGTGAGGGTGAGGTTTAGGGGTAGAGTTATGTTTAGGGTGAGGTTTAGGGTGAGGTTTAGGGTCAGGGTGACGTTTAGGGTGGGGGTGACGGTAAGGGTAAAGGTGAGTGTTAGGCCAAGGGTGAGGGTTACGGTAAGGGTGAGGGTTAGTGTTAGGGTGAGGTTAGGGTAAGTGTTAGGGTGAGGGTCAGGGTTAGATTGAGGATTAGTGTTAGGGTTAGTGTGAGGTTTAGGGTGAGGATGAGGGTTAGGCTTAGGGTGAGGGCTAGGAAGAGGTTGAGGGTTAGGGTTAGTGTTAGGGTGAGTTTTAGGGTTAGGGTGATATTAGGGTTAGTTTGAGGGTTAGTGTTAGGGTTAGGGTGAGTGTTAGGGTTAGGTTTATTGTTAGGGTTAGGGTTAGGGTCACAGTTACGGTGAAGGTAAGGGTGAGGTTTAGGTTTGGGTTTAGGATGAGGTTTAGGTTTAGGTTTTGGGTTAGAGTTAGGGTTAGGGCTAGGGTGAGGGTGAGGTTTAGGGTTGGGGTTAGGATGAGGTTTAGGTTTAGGGTTTGGTTTAGAGTTACGGTTAGGGTTAGGGTGAGGGTGAGCTTTAGGGTTAGAGTTATGATTAGTGTTAGGGTTAGGTTTAGGGTGAGGGTTAGGTTTAGGCTTAGGGTGAGGGTTAGGATGAGGTTTAGGGTTAGGATTAGTGTTAGGGTGAGGGCTATGGTGAGTGTTAGGGTGAGGGTTAGGGTTAAGGATAGGGTTATGTTTAGGATTAGGGTAAGGGTGAGTGTGAGTGTGAGCATTAGGTTTAGGGTTAGGTTTAGACTTTTGGTTAGGGTGACGGTTAGGGCTAGGGTTTGGGTTAGGGTGAGGGTGTGGCTGATTATTAGGGTTAGGTTTAGGATTAGGGTTAGGGTTAGGTTTAGGTTTACGGTGAGGGTTAGGGTTAGGCCTAGGTTAGGCTTAGGGTTAGGCTGAGGGTGAGGGTGGGGGTGAGGATTACTTTTAGGGATAGTGTTCAAATTCGGGTTATTGTTAGTGTTTGGGTTTGGGTTAAGTTTGTGGTGAGGGTGAGGCTGAGGTTGAGGGTTAAGTTTAGGGTTAGGTTTAGTGTGAGGTTTAGAGTTTGGGTTAGTTTTAGGGTTAGGGTGAGGGTTAGGGTTAGGGTTACTGTATGGCTGAGGGTTAGGGTTAGGTTGAGGGTTAGGGGTAGGGTTAGGCTGAGGGTTAGTTTGGGGGTGAGGAATAGGTTTTGGGTTATGGTTAGTGTTTGGGTTAGGATGAGGGTTAGGATGAGGATTAGGGTTAGAATTAGGTTTAGGGTGAGGGCTAGGGTGAGGGTGAGGATTAGGGTTAGGCTCAGGCTTAGGCTTAGGGTTAGGCTGAGGGTGGGGGTGAGGGTGAGGGTTAGTGTTAGGTTGATGGATAGGATTAGGGTTAGGGTGAGTGTTAGGTTAGGGTTAAGGTGAGGGTTAGGGTGAGCGTGATGGTAAGAGTTAAGCTGAGGGTTAGGCTGAGTGTGAGTGTTCCCCTCAGGGTGAGGGTTACTATTAGTGTGAGAGTTAGGATAAGGGTTATGGTGAGGGTTAGGGTGAGGATGAGGGTTATATTGAGGATTATGGTTATATTTAGTGTGAGGTTTAGGGTGAGGATGAGGGTTAGTGTTAGGGTGAAGGTTAGCGTTTGAATTAGGTTTAGGGTGAGGGCTAGGGTGAGGGTGAGGGTTAGGGGTAGGGTGAGGTTTAGGGTTAGGGTGAGAGTTAGGGTTACTCTTAGGGTTAGTGTTAGAGTTAGGGTTAGGGTAAGCTTGAGGGTAAGTGTTAGGGTGAGTGTTAGGTTTAGGGTGAGGGTCATGGTTAGGGTGAGGGTTAGGTTTAGTTTTAGGGTTATTGTTAGGCTTCAGGTTAGGGTTACAGTGAGGGTGAGGGTGAGGGTTATGGTTAGGGTGAGGTTTAGGGTTAGGGTTAGGGTTTGAATTAGGGTTAGGTTGAGTGTGAGGTTTAGGTTTAGAGTTAGGGTTAGGGTGAGGCTGAGGGTGAGGGTGTGGGTTAGGGTAAGGATTAGGTTTATGGTTAGGCTTAGTTTTATTGTAAGGGTTAGGGTTATGGTTACGGTTAAGGTAAGGGTTAGGGTTAAGGTGAAGGTTAGGGTGAGGGTTAGGTTTAGGTTTAGGGTGAGGGTTAGGTGAGGGTGAGGGTTAGGGTTAGGTTGAGGGTTAGGTTTAGGGTGAGGGTTAGGGTTAGGATTAGGGTTAGGCTGAGGGCTAGGGTGAGGTTTAGGTTTAGTGTGAGGTTTAGTGTTAGGGTTAGGCTTAGTGTTAGGTTGAGGGTAAAGATTAGGTTGAGGGTTAGGGATAGGTTTAGGTTTAGGTTGATGATAAGGGTTAGAGTGAGGGTTAGGGTCAGGGTGACTGTTAGGGTTAGCATTATCGTTAGGGTGAGGGTTACTGTGAGGGTTAGGGTAAGCTTCGGGTGAGAATTAGGGTTAGGGTGAGGGTTAGGTAGAGTGTGAGGGTAAGGGTAAGTGTGAGGGTTAGGGTGAGTGTAAGGATTATGGTAAGGGTGTGGGTTAGGGTGAGTGTTAGGTTTAGGTTTACAGTAAGGGTGAGGGTTAGGGTGAGTGTTAGGTTTGGGGTTAGGGTTAGGCTGACGGTGAGATTGAGGTTTGGAATCAGGGTGAGCGTTAGGTTTAGGGTGAGGGTTAGGATTAGGATTAGGGTTAGGGTGCGGGCTAGGTTGAGGGTGAGGGTTAGGGTTAGGGATAGGGTTAGGGTGAGGGTTAGGGTTAGGCTGAGGATTAGGGTTAGTGTAACGCTTAGTTTTAGTGTTAGGTTTAGTGTTAGGGTGAGCATAAATTTTAGGGTTAGGATTAGGTTTAAGTTGAGGGTGAGGGTTAGGTTAAGGGTGAGGGCTAGGGTTAGGGTGTGGGTGAAGGTGAGGGTTAGGATAAGGGTTAGGGTTAGGGTTATTTTTTTGGTGTAGGGTTAGGTTTATGGTTACGTTGAGGGTGAGGATGAGGGTGAGGGTTAGGGTTAGGGTGATGTTTAGGGTTTGGGTTAGGTTTAGGTTTAGGGTTAGGATGAGATTTATGGTGAGGGGTAGGGTTAAGTTTAGGTTTAGGGAGAGGATTTGTTTGAAAGTTAGGGTTAGGGTGAGGGTTAGGTTGAGGATTAAGGTTTGGATTAGGGTTAGGGTGAGAGTGAGTGTTCGGGTGAGTTTAAGGGTTAGCTTAGGGTTAGGGTTATGGTGAGGGTTAGTGTGAGGTTAAGGGTTAGGTTTAGGGTTAGGCTTAGTGTGAGGTTTAGGGTGAGGTTGAGAGTTAGGGTTAGGGTTAGGGTGAGGTTAAGGTTTAGGGTGAGGTTTAGGGTGAGGGTGAGTGTTAGGGTTAGCATTAGGGTTTGGGTGAGTTTTAGTGTGAGTGTTTTGGTTTGGTTAGGGTGAGGTTTTGGGTTAGTGTGAGGGTTAGGGTCAGGGTAAGGTCAGGGTAAGGGTGAGGTTTTTGGTGAGGGTGAGGGTTACGGAAAGGGAGATGTTTAGGGTTAGGTTGAAGATTAGGGTTAGGGTTAGGAAAAGGGTTAGTGTGAGGGGTAAGGTGAGGGTGAGGATTAGGATTAGGGTTAGGTTTAGGTTGAGGGTGACATTTAGACTGAGGGTTAGGGTTAGTGTGAGGGTTGGTATTAGGGTTAGGCTTAGTGTTAGGGTGAGGTTAAGGATTACGGTGAGGGTTAGGTTTAGGGTGTGCGTTAGGTTTAGGGTGAGGGTTAGGGTTAGGGTTAGGGTAAGGGTAAGGGTCAGGTTTAGGGCTAGTTTTAGGGTTATTCAGGGTTTTCGTGAGGTTTAGGGTTAGGGATCGTGTAAGGGTTAGGGTTAGGGTTAGTTTGAGGATTAGGTGTGGGTTAGCGTGAGGGTTAGGGTTAGTGTGAGGGTTAGGGTTAGACTGAGGGTGAGGGTGAGGGTGAGAGATAGGGTTAGGGTTAGTGTTAGGGTTAGAGTTATGATGAGGGTAAGGGTTTGGTTTAGGATTAGGGTTAGGGAGAGGTTTTGGGTTAGGTTTGCGGTTAGGATGAGTTTTAGGGTGAGGGGTAAGTTTAGGTTTAGGGTTAAGTTTAGGTTAGGGTGAGGGTGAGGATAAGGTTTAGGCTGAGGGTTAGGGTGAGGGTTAGGGTTAGGAATAGGGTTAGGGATAGGGTGTCTGTTAGCTTGAGGGTTAGGTTTAGGGTTAAGGTTAAGGTTTCGGGTGAGGGTTAGGGTTCAGTTTAGGGGTAGGTTAAGGGTTTCGTGTTTGGGTTAGGGTTAGGGTTAGGGTGAGGTTTAAGGTGAGGGTGAGGGTTAGGGTTAGGTTTAGGTTTATGGTGTGTTTAAGTGATATCATGAGGTTTACGTGGGTGTTAGAGTTATTAGTAGGTTTTGGGTGAGGGTGAGGGCGAGGGTTAGGGTTAGGGTTAGGATGAGTTTTAGGGTTAGGGTGAGGGTTAGGGTTAGGGTTAGCGTGAGGGTGAGGGTGACGGTGAGGGTTAGGGTTAGTGTTAGGTTGAGGGTTAGGTTTAGTGTGAGGTTTATGGTGAGGATGAGGTTAAGTGTTAGGGTGAGGGTTAAGGTAAAGGTGAGGGTTAGGTTTAGGGTTAGTATTAGGATGAGGGTTAGGGTGAGGGTTAGTGTTAGGTTTAGGGTTAGGGTTAGGGTGAGGGTGAGGGTTAGGGTTAGGTTTAGGGTGAGGGGGAGGGTTAGGGTAAGGGTTAGGGTGAGGGCTAGGGTGCGTATTAGGGTTAGGGTGAGGTTTAGGGTTAGGGTGAGGCTTAGGGTTAGGGTTACTTTGAGGTTGGTGTGAAGGTGAAGTTTAGGATGAGGGATAGGATTAGGTTGAGGGTTAGGTTTAGCCTTAGGGTGAGGGTTAGGGTTAGGTTTAGGTTGAGGTTTGGGGTGAGGGGTAGGTTTAGGTTTAGGGTTAGGGTTAGGTTTAGTGAGAGGGTTACGGTTAGGGTTAGGGTGAGTGTGAGGTTAAGGGTTATGGTGAGGGTTATGATGAGGTTGATCGTTAGGGTTAGGATTAGGGGTGGGGTTAGGGTAAGTCTGAGCATGAGGGTGTGGGTGCGGTCAGGTTTACGGTTAGGGTTACGTTTAGGGTGAGGGCTAGGATGAGGGTGAGGGTTAATGTGAAGGTGAGGGTGAGGGTGAGGGTCTTTGTTAGATAATCATTAGGGTTAGGGTGAGGATTAGGTGAGAGTGAGGGTGAGGGTGAGGGTGAGCTTTCCAGTTAGGGTGTGGGTTAGTGAGGGTTAGGGTGAGGGTTCAGGTGATGGTGAGAGTTAGGGTAAGGTTGAGATTTAGGGTTAGGTTTAGGGTTAGAGTTAGGTTTAGGGTTAGAGTTAAGGTGAGGGTTCGGGTGAGGGGTACTGTTAAGGTTAGGGTGATCATTAGGGTTAATGTGATGGTTAGGGTTAGGGTGAGGATAATGTAAGGGTGACGGTTAGGGTGAGGGTGAGGGTTAGGGTTACTGTTAGGGTGAGGGTTAGGCTTAGCTTTAGTGTTAATGTGAGGGTGAGGGTGAGGGTTAGTGTTAGGCTTAGGGTTAAGGTGAGGGTGAGGGTGAGGATGAGGTTTAGCTTGAGGGTTAGGGTTAGGGTGAGGGTTAGGTTTAGGGTTAGGGTTATTGTTAGGGCTAGGTTTATGGTTAGGGTGAGGATAAGGGTGAGGGTGAGGGTGTGGGTTAGTGTTAGGGTTAGATTTAGGGTGAGGGTGAGGGTTAGAGTTAGGGTGAGGGGTAGGGATAAAGTTACGGTGAGGGTTAGGGTTAGTGTGAAGGTTAGGGTTAGGGTTCGGGTTAGGGTGAGGGTTAGGTTGAGGGTTATGGTTTGGATTAGCGTTAGGGTGAGAGTGTGGATTAGGGTGAGGTTAATGGTTAGCTTAGGGTTTGGGTTAGGGTGAGGGTTAGGGTGTGGGTAAGTGTTAGGGGGAGAGTTAGGCTTAGGGTGGGGTTTAGGGTGAGATTGAGGGTTAGGGTTAGGGTTAGGGTGAGGTTAAGGTTTAGGGTGAGGTTTAGGGTGAGGGTGAATGTTAGGGTTAGCATTAGGGTTAGGGTGAGGTTTAGTGTGAGTGTTTTGGTTAGGTTAGGGTGAGGTTTTGGGTTAGTGTGAGGGTAAGGGTGAGGGAAAGGTATGGGTAAGCGTGAGGTTTTTGGTGAAGGTGAGGGTTACAGAAAGGGAGAGGGTTAGGGTTAGGGTGAGGGTTAGGTTTAGGGTTAGGAAAAGAGTTAGTGTGAGGGATAAGTGAGGGTGAGGATTAGGGTTAGGTGAGGTTTAGGTTGAGGGTTAGGTTTAGGCTGAGCGTTAGGGTTAGTGTGAAGGTTGGTGTTAGGGTTAGGCTTAGTGATAGGTTCAGGGTAAGGTTTAGGGTGAGGGTTAGATTTAGGGTGAGGGTTAGGGTTAGGGTGAGGGTTTGGGTTAGCGTTAGGGTAAGGGTAAGGGTTAGGGTTAGGTCTAGGTTTAGGGTTATTGAGGTTTAGCGTTAGTTTTAGTTTAAGGGTTAGGGTTATGGTTAGTGTGAGGATTAGGTTGAGGGTTATCGTGAGGGTTAGGGTTAGTGTGAGGGTTAGGGTTAGGCTGAGGGTGAGGGTGAGGGTTAGGATTAGGGTTAGTGAGAGGTTTTTGGTTAGGTTAAGGGTTAGGATGAGGGTTAGGGTGAGGGCTAAGGTTAGGTTTAGGTTGAGGTTAGATTTATTGTGAGGTTTAGCATTAGTGTTAGGGTTAGGGTGACAGTGAGGATAAGGTTTAGGGTGAGGGTTAGGGTGAGGAATAGGGTTAGGGATAGGGTTAGGGTTAGGGTGACTGTTAGCTTGAGGGTTAGGTTTAGGGTTAGGGTTAAGGTTTCTGGTGAGGGTTAGGGTTCAGTTTAGGTTTAGGTTAAGGGTTTCGTGTTTGGGTTAGGGTTAGGGTTAAGGTGAGGTTTAGGGTGAGGGTGAGGGTTAGGTTTAGGTTTATGGTGTGGGTAAGTGATAGTGTGAAGGTTAGGGTGAGTGTTAGAGTTAGCATTTGGGTTGGGGTGAGGATGAGGGTTAGGGTTAGGGTTAGCGTGTTTTAGGGTTAGGGTGAGGGTTAGGGTTAGGGTGAGCGTTAAGGTTAATGTGAGGGTTAGGTTTAGGGTGAGGATAAATTAAGGGTGAGGGTTAGGGTGAGGGTGAGGGTTAGGGTTACTCTTAGGGTGAGGTTTAGTTTTAGGTTTAGTGTTAAGGTGAGGGTAAGTGTGAGGGTTAGGGTTAGGCTTAGGGTTAAGTTGAGGTTGAGGGTGAGGGGCAGGGCTAGCCGTGAGGGTGAGGGTTAGGGTGAGGGTTAGGTTTACGGTTAGGGTTAGGGTTATTGTTAGGGTAAGTGTTGGGAGAAGATGAGGATAATGGTGAGTGTGAAGTTTAGGGTTAGGATTAGGGTTAGGGTGAGCCTGTGGGTGAGGGTGAAGGTGAGGGTTAGGGTGAGGGTTAGGCTAATGGTTGGGGTAAGGCTTAGGTTTAGGGTGATGTTTAGGGTGAGGGTGAGGGTAAGGGTGAGGCTGAGGGTTTGGTTGAGCGTTTGGATTAGGGTTAGGGTGAGGTTGAGTGTTAGGTTGAGTGTTAGGGTTAGGTTTAGGGTGAGGGTGAGTGTGAGGGTTAGGGTTAGGGTTAATGTTAGGCTTAGGTTAACCTGTGGGTGAGGGAGAGTGTGAGGGTTAGGGTTAGGGTGATTGTGAGGGTTAGGTTTAGGGTTAGTGTGAGGTGTAAGGTGAGGGTTAGGGTTAGAATTAGGGTTAGGGTTAGAATTAGAGTTCGATTTAGGCTGAGTGTGAGTGTGAGGGTTAGGGTTAGGGTTAGGCTTATGCTTAGGTTTAGGCTGAAGGTGAGGGTGAGGGTAAGACTGAGAGTTAAGGTGTGTGTTAGGGTTAGGTTTAATGTAAGGGTTAGGGTGAAAGTGAGTGTTAGGGTGCGGTTGAGGGTTAATGTTACGGTTAGAGTTAGGGTCAGGGTTAGGTTAAGGGTTAGGTTGAGACTTAGGATGATGGGTAGGGTTAGGGTTAGGGAGAGGTTTAGGGTTAGTTTGAGGGTTAGGGTTAGGGATAGGGTGAGGGTTAGGATGAGGGTTAGGGTGAGGGTAAGGTTTAGGGTGAGAGTTAGTGTGAGTGTCAGGGTTAGGGTTAGGGTTAGTGTTAGGGTGAGGGTGAGGTTTAGGTTTACTTTTAGGGTTTGGGATAGGGTTAGGTTCAGGGTTCGGGAGACGGTTAGGATGAGGGTTAGGATGAGGTTTAGGTTTAGGGTGAGGGTTAGGTTTAGGGTGAGGATAAGTGTGAGGTTGAGGTTTAGGGTTAGGTTTAGGGCTAGAGGTAGGATGAGGGTTATTGTTAGTGTTAGGATTAGGTTTAGAGAGAGGGTTAGGATGAGGGTTAGGGTAAAGGTTAGGGTTAGGGTTAAAGGTTAGGGTGAGGGTTAGGGTCAGGGTGAGTGTTAGGGTGAGTGTGAGGTTTAGAGTTAGCATTAGGTTTAGGGTGAGGTTTAGGGTGAGGTATAGGGTTAGGTTTAGGTTTAGGGTGAATGCTAGGGTGTCGGTGAGGGTTAGGGTTAGGGTGAAGGTGAGGGTTAGGTTTAGGGTTAAGCTGATGGTTTGGGTGAGGTATAGGGTTAGGAGTAGTGTTAGGTTTAGAGTTAGGTGACTGATAGGGTTAGGTTTAGGGTGAGGGTTAGGGTGAGGATGAGGGTGAGTGTTAGGGTGAAGGTGAGGATTTGAGAAAGTATGAGGTTTAGGGTTAGGATGAGGGTTAGGGTTGGGTGAGTGTTAGGGTGACAGTGAGGGTTAGGGTTAGGGTTGGGTTTAGGGTTAGGGTTGGGTTTAGGGTTAGGGTGAGGGGTAGTGTGAGGGGTAGGGTTAGGATTAGGGTGAGGGATAGGGTTAGTGTGAGGGTTAGGGTTAGGGTGAGGTTTAGGGTTACATTGAGGGTTCATGTTAGGTTTAGGCTTAGTGTTAGGGTGAGGGTAAGTTTTAGGTTGAGGGTTAGGTTTAGGGTGAGGTTTAGGGTTAGTATGAGGGTTAGGGCTAGATTGAGGTTAAGGGTGGGGGTTAGGGTTAGGGTGATGTTTAGGGTGAGGGTGAGTGTTAGGGTGAGGGTGAGGGTTCACTTGAGGGTTTGGGTTAGGGTTAGGGTGAGGTTGAGGGTGAGGGTGAGACTTAGGGTTAGGTTTAGTGTGACAGTGAGTGTGAGGATTAGGGATAGTGTTAGGCTTAGGTTTAGGGTTAGGCTGAGGGTGATTGTGAGCATGATGGTTACGGTTAGGGTGAGGCTTAGGATTAGTGTGAGGGTTAGCGTTAGGGTTAGGGTTAGGTTTAGGTTGGAGGTTAGGTTTAGGGTGAGGGTTAGCGTTAGGGGTAGGGTTAGGTTGAGGGGGAGGGGGAGATTTAGGTTTAGGATTAGGTTTAGGATGAGCCTGTGGGTGAGGGTGAGGTTTAGGGTTAGGGTGAGGGTTAGGCTAAGGTTTAGGGTGAGGGTTAGTTTTAGGTTGATGTTTAGGTTGAGGGTTTGGGTTAGGGTTAGGGTGAGTGAGAGGGTTAGGATTAGTGTTTGGGTTAATTTTAAGGTGAGGGTGAGTGTGAGCGTTAGGTTTAGGGTTATTGGTAGGCTTAGGTTTAAGCTGAGGGTGAGGGTGAGTGTGAGGGTTAGGGATAGTGTTAGGCTTAGGTTTAGGGTTAGGCTGAGGGTGACTGTGAGCATGATGGTTAGGGTTAGGGTGAGGCTTAGGGTTAGGGTGAGGGTTAGCGTTAGGGTTAGGGTTAGGTTTAGGTTGGAGGTTGGGTTTAGGGTGAGGGTTAGCGTTAGGGGTAGGGTTAGGTTGAGGGGGAGGGTGAGGTTTAGGTTTAGGATTAGGTTTAGGATGAGCCTGTGGGTGAGGGTGAGGTTTAGGGTTAGGGTGAGGGTTAGGCTAAGGTTTAGGGTGAGGGTTAGTTTTAGGTTGATGTTTAGGTTGAGGGTTTGGGTTAGGGTTAGGGTGAGTGAGAGGGTTAGGATTAGTGTTTGGGTTAGGTTTAAGGTGAGGGTGAGTGTGAGCGTTAGGTTTAGGGTTATTGATAGGCTTAGGTTTAAGCTGACGGTGAGGGTGAGTGTGAGGGTTAGGGTTATTTTGAGTGTGAACATTAGGGTTAGGTTTTGGGTGAGGTTGAGAATGAGAGTTAGGTTGAGGGTTAGGGTTTGGGTTAGGGTGAGGGTTAGATGAGGTTGAGGGTTAGGGTTAGGGTGTGGGTTAGGTTTAGGGTGTGGGTGAGGGTTAGCGTTAGGGTGAGCGTTAGGATTTGAGTGCGGATTAGGGTGAGGGTTAGGCTTAGGGTTTTGTTTAGGGTGAGGTTGAGGGTTGGTTTTAGGATTTGCGTTAGGTTTAGGGTGAGGTTGAGGGTGAGGGTGAGGCTTAGGGTTAGAGTTAGGGTGAGAGTGACTGTGAGGGTTAGGGTTAGGGTTAGGCTTTAGGCTAAGTGTTAGCCTGAGGTTGAGGGTGAGGGTGATGGTTAGGGTTATGGTGAGAGTTAGGGTTAGGGTTAGGGTGAGGGATAGGGATAGTGTGGGGGTTAGGGTTAGGGTGAGCCTTAGAGTTACTGTGAGGGTTCATGTTAGGTTTAGGCTTAGTGTTAGGGTGAGGGTAAGTGTTAGGTTGAGTGTTAGGTTTAGGGTGAGGTTTAGGGTTAGTATGAGGGTTAGGGCTAGTGTGAGGGTAAGGTTCAGGGTTAGGGTTAGGGTGATGTTTAGGGTGAGGGTGAGGGTTAGGGTGAGGGTGAGGGTGAGGATTCAGTTGAGGGTTTAGGTTAGGGTTAGGGATTGGTTGAGACTTAGGGTTAGGTTTAGGGTCAGTGTGAGTTTGAGGTTTAGGGTTAGGGTTAGGCTTAGGTTTAGGGTTAGGCTGAGTCTGACTGTGAGCTTCATGGTTAGGGTTACGGTGAGCATTAGTGTTAGGCTTAGGGTGAGGGTAAGGGTTGGGGTGAGTGTTAGGGTTTGGGTGAGGGTTAGCGTTAGGTTTAGGGTTTGGGTTAGGTTGGAGGTTAGTGTTAGAGTGAGGGTTAGCATCAGGGGTAGGGTAAGGTTGAGGGTAAGGGTGAGGGTTTGGGTTAGGATTAGGTTTAAAGTGAGCCTGAGTGTGAGGGTCAGGGTGAGGGTTAGGGTTAGGGTGAGGGTTAGGCTAAGGGTTAGGGTGAGTGTTAGGTTTAGGGTGATGTTTAGGTTGAGGGTGAGGGTTAGAGTTAAGGTGAGGGTGAGGCTTCCTTGAGGGTTTGAGTTAGGGTTAGGTTGAGGGTGCGGGTGAGTGAGAGGGTTAAGTTTAGGGTTAGGATTAGGTTTAGGGTGAGGGTGAGTGTGGGAGTTAGGGTTAGGTTTATTGTTAGGCTTAGGTTTAAGCTGAGGGTGAGGGTTATTGTCAGGGTTAGGGTTATGTTGAGTGAGAACATTAGGGTTAGTTTTAGGGTGAGGTTGTGGTTGAGGGTTAGGGCGAGGGTTAGGGTTTGGGTTAGGGTGAGGGTTAGATGAGGGTGAGGGTTAGGGTTAGGGTGAGGGTTAGGGTTAGGGTGAGGGTGAGGGTTAGCTTTAGGGTGAGGGTAGAGTTATCGTGCGGATTAGGGTTAGTGTTAGGGTTATGGTGATGTTTATGGTGAGGGCAAGGGTTGATTTGAGGATTTGCGTTAGGTTTAGAGTGAGGTTGAGGGTGAGGGTAAGGCTTAAGGTTAGGGTTAGGTTGAGGGTGACACTGAGGGTTTGGGTTAGGGTTAGGCTTTAGGCTGAGGGTGACGGTGAGGGTTAGGGTTAGGGTGAGGGTTAGGGTTAGGGTTAATGATAGGGTGATATTTAGGGTGAGGGTTAGTGTGAGAGTTAGTGTTAGGTTTAGGCTTAGTGTTAGAGTGAGTGTAAGGGTTAGGTTGAGGGTTAGGGTTAGCGATAGGTTGAGGGTTGGGATGAGGGTTAGGGTGAGGGTAAGGTTTACTGTGAGGGTTATGGTGAGTGTGAGGGTTAGGGTTAGGGATAGGGTTAGAGTGAGGGTGAGGTTTAGGGTTACGGTAAGGGTTATGGTTAGGGTTAGGTTAAGGGTTAGGGAGAGGGTGAGGATGAGTGTTAGGTTGAGAGTTCGGGTTAGGGTTCTTGTTAGGGTTATGGTGAGGGTGGGGGTGAGGGTGAGAGTGAAGGTTAGGGTTAGAT
This sequence comes from Dipodomys merriami, assembly GCF_024711535.1. Taxonomy (NCBI): domain Eukaryota; kingdom Metazoa; phylum Chordata; class Mammalia; order Rodentia; family Heteromyidae; genus Dipodomys; species Dipodomys merriami. The sequence goes on along the minus strand of NW_027202471.1, from coordinate 1,866,421 downwards.
TTAGGATAAGGGTGAGGATTAGGGTTAGGACTAGGGTTAGGTTTATGTTTAGGCTGAGGATGAGTCTGAGGGTGTGGGTGACGATTACGGTTAGGTTGAGTGTTAGAGTTAGGGTTAGGGTGAGGGTTTGGGTTAGTGTTCAGTTTAGGATGAGAATTAGTTTGAGGGGTACAGTTACGTTTAGAATGAGTGTTAGGTTTAGCGTTAGGGTTAGGGATAGGGTTGGGTTACGGTGAGGTTTAGGATGAAGGTTAGGGTTAGGTTTAGGTTTTTAGTGAGGGTTAGGGTGCAGGTTATGGTTAGAGTTAGGGTTAGGGTGAGGGTTAGGGTCAGGGTGAGGGTTATTGTTAGGGTTAGATTTCCGGTGAGAGTAAGGGTTAGCATGAGGTTAAGGGTGAGTGTGAGGGTTAGAGTTAGCATTAGCGTTAGTGTGAGGTTTAGGGTGAGGGTTAGGGTTAGGTTTAGGGTTAGGGTGAGGTGAGGGTGAGGGTGATTGTGAGGTTTATGGTTAGGGTGAGAGATAGGTTTAGCGTGAGGATTAGGGTTAGGGTTAGGGTGAGGGTTAGCATGAGGGTGACAGTGAGGCTTAGGTTTTGGGTGAGGGTGAGTGTGAGGGTTAGGCTAAGGGTTAGGGTTAGGTTTAGTGTGAGGGCGAAGTTGAGGGTTAGTGTTAGCAATCGCATTAGGTTTAAAGTTTGGCTGAGGGTGAGCGTGACGGTGAGAGTGACAGTTAGGGTTAGGGTTAGGGTGAGGGTTAGGGTTAGGGTGAGGGTTAGGGTGCGCATAAGGCTAAAGGTTAGGGAGAGGGTGAGGGTTAGGTTTAGGGTTCGGGTGAGGGTTAGGGTGAGGTTTAGGGTTAGGGTTATGGTTAGGGTTAAGGTGAGGGTGAGGGTGAGGGTTAGTGTGAGGGTTAGTGTTAGGGTGAGGGTTATTGTGAGTGTTACGGTTAAGGTGAGGTTGCGGGTTAGGTGAGGTTTAGCATTAGGGTCAGGGTTAGGATATGAGTTAGGGTGATGGTAAGTGTTGGGGGGAGGATTAGGGTTAGGGTGAGGTTTAGGGTGAGGTTTAGGGGTAGTGTTAGGGTTAGGGTTAGGGAGAGTTTAAGGGTTAGGTTGAGGGTTAGTGTGAGGGTGAGTGTTAGTGTTAGCATTAGGGTTAGTGTGAGGGTTAGGGTGAGTGTTAGGGTTAGGTTAGGGTCAGGGTTAGGGTTAGGGTGAGGGTTAGGGTTGGGTTAGGGTGAGGGTTAGATGCGGGTTAGGGTTACGGTTAGGTTGAAGGTTAGGTTTAGGGTGAGGGTTATGGTTAGGATTAGGGTTAGGGTGAGGGCTAGGGTGAGGGTGAGGGTTAGGGTTAGGGTGAGGCTTAGGGTTAGGTTGAGGGTTAGGTTTAGTGTGAGGGTTAGGGTGAGGGTAAGGTTAAAGTTTAGGGTGAGGGTGAGTGTTAGAGTTAGGGTTAGGGTGAGGGTTAGGGTGAGGTTTAGGTTTATGTTTATGGTTAGGGTTAGCATGAGGGTGAGCGTGAGGGTGACAGTGAGGCTTAGGGTGAGTGTGAGTTTGAGTGTGAACGTTAGGCTTAGGGTTAGTGTGAGGGTGAAGGTGAAGGTTAGTGTTAGGAGTAGGGTTAGGTTTACATTTAGGCTGAGGGTGATCGTCAGGGTGAGGGTGACTGTTAGGTTTAGGGTTAGGTTGAGGTTTAGGGTTACTGTGAGGGTTAGGGTGAGGGTAAGGTTAAAGGTTAGGGTGAGGGTTAGGCTTAGGGTTAGGGTGAGGGTTAGGTTGAGGATGAGGGTGAGTGTTAGAGTGAGTGGTAGGGTGAGGTGTAGGGTTAGGGTTAGGGTTAGGGTGAGGGTTACGGTTAGTGTGAGGCTTAGGTTTAGGGTGAGGTTTAGGGTTACTGTGAGGGTTCATATTAGGTTTATGCTTAGTGTTAGGTTGAGGGTAAGGGGTAGGTTGAGGGTTAGGTTTAGGGTGAGGTTTAGGGTTAGAATGAGGGTTAGGGCTAGGGTGAGGTTTAGGGTAAGCGTTTGGGTTGGGTGATGTTTAGGGTGTGGGTGAGGGTTAGGGTGAGTGTGAGAGTGAGGGTGAGTGTTCAGTTGAGGGTTTGAGTTAATGTTAGGGCGAAGTTGATGATGAGGGTGAGACAGGGTTAGGTTTAGTGTGAGGGTGAGTGTGAGGGTTAGCGATAGGGTTAGGCTTAGGTTTAGAGTTATGCTGAGGGTGACTGTGAGCGTGAGGGTTATGGTTAGGGTGAGGGTTAGTGTTAGGGTGAAGGTAAGGGTTGGGGTGAGTGTTAGGGGTAGGGTGAGGGTTATCGTTAGGTTTAGGGTGAGGGTTAGGGTTAGGTTGGAGGTTAGGGTTAGGGTGAGGGTTAGCGTTAGGGTTAGGGTTAGGGTTAGGTTGGAGGTTAGGGGTAGGATGTGGGTTAGCATTAGGGGTAGGGGTAGGGTAGGTTGAGGGTGAGGTTGAGGGTTAGGGTTAGGATTAGGTTTAGGGTGAGGCTGAGGGTGAGGGTGAGGGTGAGGGTTAGAGTTAGGGTGAGGGTTAGGCTAACTGTTAGGGTGAGGGTTAGGTTTAGGGTGATGTTTAGGTGGAGGCTGAGAGTTAGGTTGAGGTTGAGGGAGAGGGTTCGGTTGAGGATTTGGGTTAGGGTTAGGTTGAGGGTGAGGGTGAGTGAGAGCGTTAGATTTATGGTTAGGATTAGGTTTAGGGTGATGCGGACTGTGAGGGTTAGGGTTGGGGTTATTATTAGGCTTAGGTTTAAGCTGAGGGTGAGTGTGAGTGTGACCGTTAGTGTTATGTTGAGTGTGAGCATTAGGGTTAGGGTTAAGGTGAGGGTGAGGTTGAGGGTTAGGGTGAGGGTTAGGGTGTGGGTTAGGTTGAGGGTTAGATGAGTATGAGGGTTAGGGTTAGGGTGAGGGTTAGGGTGAGGGTTCGGGTGAGGTTTAGCATTAGGGTGAGGGTTAGGGTTATGCTGCGGATTAGGGTGAGGATTAGTGTTAGGGTGATGTTTAGGGTGAGGTTAAGGGTTAGGTTGAGGGTGAGGGTGAGGGTTGGTTTGAGAGTTTGCGTTAGGTTTAGAGTGAGGTTGAGGGTGAGGGTGAGGCTTATGGTTAGGGTTAGGGTGAGGGTGACTGTGAGGGTTAGGTTTAGGGTTAGGCTTAGTCTGAGGGTTAGGCTGAGGGTGAGGGTGAGGGTTAGGGTTAGGGTTAATGATAGGGTGATTTTTAGGGTGAGGGTTAGTGTGAGAGTTAGTGTTAAGTTTAGGATTAGTGTTACAGTGAGTGTAAGGGTTTGTTTGAGGGTTAGGGTTAGGGATCGGGTGAGGGTTAGGGTGAGGGTTAGGGTGAGGTGAGGTTAGGGTGATTGTGAGGTTTTTGGTTAGGGTGAGAGATAGGTTTAGGGTGAGGGTTAGGGTTAGTGTTAGGGTGAGGGTGAGCGTGAGGGTGACAGTGAGGCTTAGGGTGACGGTGAGGGTAAGGGTTAGGGTTAGGATTAGGGTTAGGGTGAGGGATAGGGTGAAGTTTAAGGTTAGGGTTACGGTTAGGGTTAGGGTGAGGGTGAGGTTTAGGATTAGGGTGAGTGTTATTGTTAGGGTTAGGGTTAAGGTTACAGTTAATGTGTGGTTGCGGGTGAGGTGAGGTTTAGCGTTAGGGTTAGCATTAGAGTGAGGGTTAGGTTGAGGGTAAGTGTTGGGGTGAGGGTTAGGGTTAGGGTGAGGGTTAGGGTTTGGGTTAGGGTGAGGGTTAGATGAGGGTCTCGGTTAGGGTTACGTTGAGGTTTAGGCTTAGGGTGAGTGTTATGGTTAGGATTAGGGTTAGGTTGAGGGCTAGGATGAGGGTGAGGGTTTGGGTGAGTGTTAGGGTTAGGGTTAGGGTGAGGGTTAGGGTTAGGGTGAGGGTTAGGGTTAGTGTGAGGGTTAGGGTGAGGGTAAAGTTAAAGTTTAGTGTGACGGTGAGGGTTAGGGTTAGGTTTAGGGTGAGGGTTAGGGTGAGGGTGAGTGTGTGGGTTAGGGTTAGGATTAGGGTTAGGGTGAATTTTATGGTGTCGGTGAGGGTTAGGGTTAGGTTGAAGGTGAGGGTTAGGTTTAGGGTTAAGCTCAGGATTTCGGTGAGGTTTAGGGTTAGGAGTACTGTTAGGTTTAGTGTTAGTCTGAGGGTGAGGGTGAGGGTGACTGATAGGGGTAGGTTTAGGGTGAGGGTTAGGGTGAGGATGAGGGTGAGTGTTAGAGTGACGGTGAGGGATCGGGAGAATGTGAGGGTTAGGGTTTGGGTGAGGGTTAGGGTTGGGTGACTGTGAGAGTGAAGGTGAGGGTGAGGGTTATGGTTGGGTTTAGTGTTAGAGTGAGGGTTAAGGTGAGTGGTATGGTTAGGGTTACGGTTAGGGTGAGGGTTAGGGTTAGTGTGAGGGTTAGGGTTAGGGTGAAGTATAGGGTTACTGTGAGGGTTCATGTTAGGTTTAGGATTAGTGTTAGGGTGAGAGTAAGGGTTAGGTTGAGGGTTAGGTTTATTGTGAGGTTTAGGGTTAGTATGAGTGTTAGGGCTAGAGTGAGGGTTAGGGTGAGGTTTAGGATTAGGATTAGGGTTAAATTGAGGGTGAGTGTGAGTGTGTGCGTTAGGGATAGGGTTAGGCTGAGGGTGACTGTGAGCGTGATGGTTAGGGTTAGGGTGAGGGTTAGGTTTAGGGTGAGGGTTAGCGTTAGGGTTAGGGTGGAGGTTAGATTTAGGTTGGAGGATAGGGTTAGGGTGAGGGTTAGCGTTAGGGGTAGGGTTAGTTTGAGGGTGAGGGTGACTGTTAGGGTTGGGATTAGATTTAGGGTGAACCTGAGGGTGAGGGTGAAGGTGAGCGTTAGGTTTAGGGTCAGGGTTAGGTCAAGGTTCAGGGTGAGGGTTAGGTTTACCGAGATGTTTAGGTTGAGGTTTAGGGTGAGGGTGAGGGTGAGGGTTCGGTTGAGGGTTTGGGATAGGATTAGCGTGAGGGTGAGGGTGAGGGTGAGTGAGAGGGTTAAGTTTAGGTTTAGGATTAGGTTTAGGGTGAGGGTGAGTGTGAGGGTTAGGGTTAGGGTTATTGTTAGTCTTAGGTTTATGCTGAGGGTGAGAGAGATTGTGAGGGTTATGGTTAAGTTGAGTGTGTGCATTAGGGTTAGGTTTAGGGTGAGGGGTAGGGTCAGGGTTAGGGTTAGGGTTAGGGTGGTGGTTAGAGTTAGGGATAGGGTTAGAGTTAGAATTATGGTTAAAGTGAGGGTTAGTGTGAGGGTGACCAATAGGGTTAGTGTTATGGTAAGGGATAGTGTGAGGGTGAGGGTGAGGGTTATGATGAGGGTTAGTGACAGGGTTGGGCTAGGGGTTAGGGTTTGGGATAGGTTATGGTGAGGGTTGGGGTGAAGGTTAGGATGAGAGCGAGGTTTAGGGTAATCGTGAGTGTTAGAGTGATGGTTAGAATGAGGATTAGGGTTAGGGTTAGGCTTAGGGTGAAGTTGAGGGTTAGAGTTTGGGTGAAGGTGAGCGTTAGTGTTATGTTTAGGGTTAACCTTAGGTTGAGGGTGAGGGTTAGGATTAGGGTTAGGGTTAGGATTAGGGTTAGGGTTATTGTTAGGGTTAGGGTGACGGTTAGGGTAAGGGTAAGGGCTAGGGTTAGGGTGAGGTTAAGGATTAGGGTGAGGGTGATGGTTAGTGTTAGGTTTAGGGTGAGGGTGAGGGTCAGGGTTAGGGTTAGGTTTAGGATGAGTGCTAGGTTGAGGGTTAGGGTTAGGTTTAGGGTGAGATTAAGGGTTAGTGTGATTGTTACGGTTAGGCTTAGGGTGAGGGTAAGGGTTAGGGTGAGGGTGAGGATTAGGGTAAGGTTTAGTGTTATGGTGAGGGTTAGGTTGAGGGTTAGGTTTTGGTTGATGGTTAGGGTGAGGCTGAGATTTATGGGGTGGGTTAGGGTTAGGGTTAGGGTTAGTGTTAGGGTGAGTGTTAGTGTGACGGTAAGGGTTAGTGTGAGTGTTAGGGTTAGGGTTAGGGTGAGGGTTAGGGTTAGGATTAGGGTGAGGTTAAGGGTTATTGTGAGTATTAGGGTTAGGTTGAGGGTTAGAGTGAGGGTGAGCATTAGGGTTAATGTTAGCCTGAGGGTGAGGGTGAGGGTTAGGGTTAGGGTTTGGGTTAGAGTTAGGATGAGGGTTAGGGTGAGGAGTATGGTTAGGGTTAGGGTGAGGGTGAGGGTTAGGTTTATCTTTAGGGTTAGGTTTAGGGTTAGGTTGAGGGTGAGGGTGAGGTGAGGGTTAGTATTTGTTTGAGGGTTAGGGTTAGAGTTAGGGTTAGGGTGAGGGTTAGGTTTAGAGTTAGGGATAGGATGAGGTTTATGGTGAGGGGTAGGGTTAGGTTTACGGTGAGGGTTAGGGTTAGTGTGAGGGTTAGGTTAAGGGTTAGGTTTAGAGTTAGGGTGAGGTTAAGGTTTAGGATGAGAGTTTGGGTGAGAGTAAAGGTTAGGTTTAGGGTTAGTGTTAGGGTGACGGTTAGGGTGAGGGCTAGGGTGAGGGTTAGGGTTAGGGATTGGGTGAGGTTTAGGTTGAGGGTAAGAGTTCAGGTGAAGATTAGGGTGAGGGTGAGGTTTAGGTTTAAGGTGAGGGTGAGGGGTAGGGTGAGTTGTAGGATTAGTGTTAGGGTTAGGTTAAGGTTTAGGATGAGGGTTTTGGTTAGTGTTATGGTTAGGTTTAGGGTGAGGTTTAGGTTGAGGGTGAGGGTTTGGATTAGGGTAAGTCATAGAGTTAGTTTGAGGGTTGGAGGTAGGTTGAGGGTTATGGTGAGGGCTAGGGTGAGCGTGAGGTTTAGGGTTAGGTTTAGTGATAAGGATATCATTAGGGTTAGGGTTAGGTTTAGGGTTAGGGTAAGGGTTAAGGGGAGGGTTAAGGTGAGGTTTAAGGTTAGGGGTAGGGAGAAATTTCGGTTTATTTTTAGGGTGTGATGTAGGTTTAATGTGAGTGGTAGGGTTAGGTTTAGGGTTAGAGTTAAGGTGAGGGTAAGTGTTCGGGTGAGGGTTAGGGTGATGGTAAGGTTTAGGGTGAACATTAGGTTCAGGGTCAGGGTTAGGTTTAGCTTTAGGTTTAGGGTGAGTGTTAGGGTTAGTGTGAGGGTTAGGGTGAGGTTGAGGGTTAGGGTTAGGCTTAGGCTGAAGGTCAGCGTGAGGTTTAGGGTTGGGGTTATGGTTAGGATTACGTTTGAGTGATAGGGTGAGGGTTAGGGTTAACATTAGTGTTAGGGTGAGGGTGAGGGTTAGGGTTAGGATTAGGGTGAGGTTCAGGGTTATTGTGAGTGTTAGGATTCGTTTGAGAGATAGGGTGAGGGTGAGGGTTAAGATTAGGCTTAGGCTGAAGGTGAAGGTGAGGTTTAGGGTTAGGGTTTGGGTTAGGGTTAGGATGAGGGTTAGCGTGAGGAGTATGGTTAGGGTTAGAGTGAGGGTGAGGGTTAGGTTTAGCTTTAGGGTTATGGTTAGTGTTAGGCTGAGGGTGAGGGTGAGGGTTAGCGTTAGGGTTAGGATGAGGGTTAGGGTTAGGGTTAGGGTGAGGGTGAGGGTGAGGTTTAGGGTTATGGTTTTTTTTTTAGGCTGAGGGTGATGGTGAGGATAAGGGTTAAGGTGAGGGTTAGGTTGAGGTTGAGGGTTAGGGTAAGGGTGAGCTTTAGGGTGAGTGTTAGGATTAGGGTTAGGGTTACGATTAGGTTGAGGGATAGGGTGAGGGTTAGGGTTAATATTAGGGTTAGGGTTAGCGTTAGTGTTAGGGTTAGGTTTAGGGTTAGGGTTAGGGTTAGGGTTAGGTTGTGGGTAAGTGTTAGAGTGAGGGTTAGGATGAGGGTTAAGGTTAGTTTGAGGGTTAGAGTTAGGGTTAGGTTAGGGTGAGGGTAAGGATTAGGGTGAGCTTTAGGGTGAGGGTGAAGGTTACCGTTAGGATGAGGGTTAGGGATAGTGTGAGGGTTAGAGTTAGGGTTAGGGTTAGGGTGAGGCTAAAGCTTAGGGTTAGGTTTAGGTTGACGGTGAGGGTTAGTGTGAGGTTATTGTTAGGTTTAAGGTTTAAGGTGTAAGGTTTATGGTGAGGTCTAATGTGAGTTTGAGGGTTAGGGTGAGGGTGAGGGTGAGGGTGAGCGTTTCGGTTAGGTAAGGGTTAAGATTAGGGTTAGGGTGAAGATTAGGATGAGAGTCAGGGATAGGATGAAGTTTAGGGTTAGAGTGATGGTTAGGGTTAGTGTGAGGTTTAGGGTTAGGGTTAGGGTTAGGGTGAGGTTTAGGGTTCAGGTTTCCATTAGGGTTAGGGTCAGGGTTAGGGTGTTTTTGAGGGTTAGCGGTAGGGTTAGGGTTAGTGTTAGCGTGAGTGTTAGGGTTAGGGTTAGGATGAGGGTTAGGGGAAGCGGTAGAGTTAGGGTTAATGTTAGGATTAGGGTGACGGTTAGGGTGAGGTTAAGGATTAGGGTGAGGGTGATGGTTAGTGTTATGTTTAGGGTGATGGTGAGGGTGAGGGTTAGGGTTAGGGGGAGGGTGAGACTGAGGGTGAGTGTTAGTGTTAGGGTAATGGTTAGTGTTAGGGTTAGTTTGAGGATTAGGGTGAGGTTTTGGGATAAGGTGACCGTTAGGTTTTGACTGAGTGTTAAGTTTAGGGTTAGGGTGAAGGTTAGGGTTAGTGGGATGTTTAGGGTGATGGTGAGGCTGAGGGTGAGATTTCGGGTTCTCCTGAGGGTTAGGGTTTGGGTGAGGGTTAGGGTTAGGCTGAGGGTTAGTGTGAGGTTGTAGGTTAGGGTGAGCATGAGGGGTAGGGTTAGGATTAGGGTGAGGTTTAGGTTTAGGGATAGTGTTAGGTGAGGGTTACAGGGAGGGATAGGGTTAGGGTTAGGGTGAGAGTTAGGATTACTGTGTGGGTTAGGGTTATGGTTAGAGTGAGGGTAAGGTTTAAGGTTAGGTTTAGTGTGAGGGTGAGGATTAGGGTTAGGTTTAGGGTTATGGGGAGAGTTAGGGTGAGTGTTAGGGTTAGGTTTAGGGTTAAGTTTAAGGTGAGGGTTTCCGTGAGGGTTAGGGTTAGGGCTAGGGTGAGGGTAAGGTTTAGAGTGAGGGTGAGGGTTAGGGTTAAGGTTAGGGTGTGGGATAGGGTGAGGGTTACGGTTAGGTTTAGGGTGAGGGTAAGTGTTAAGATGAGGGTTAGGGTGACGTTGAGTGTTAGGGTTAGGGTTAGGGGTAGGGTGAGGATTAGAGTTATGGTGAGGGTTAGTGTGAGGGTTTTGGTTAGTGTTAGAGTTAGGTCTAGGGTAAGTTTTAGGGTGAGGTTGAGGGTTAGTGTTAGGGTAAGTGTTACGGTAAGGGTAAGGATTAGGGTTAGGGTAAGGTTTAGGGTGAGGGTTAGGGTGAGTGATAGGGTGAGGGTTAGTTTGAGGGTAAGAGTTGTGGTGAGGTTTAGGGTGAGGGTGAAGGTTAGTGTTAGGGTTAAGATGTGGTTTAGTGTGAGGGTGAGGATTAGGGTCAGGGTTAGGGTTAGGGTGAGGTTAGGGTGAGGGTTTTGGTTAGTGTTAGGGTTAGGGTGTGGGTTAGGGTGAGGGTGAGGGTTAGTATTAGGGTAGGGGTTAGGGTTACGGTGAGGGTTAGGGTTTGATTGAGGGTTAGAGTGAGCGCTAGGGTGAAGGTGAGGGTTAGCGTTAGGGTTAGGGTAAGAATTGGGGTTAGGGATAGGTTTAGGTTTAGGGTAAATTTTACAGTGAGGGTTAGGGTGAGGGTTAGGCTTCGGGTTAGGGTGAATGTTAGGGTTAGGGGGAAGGTGAGGGATAGGTTTAGTGTGAGGTTTAGTGTGAGGTTTAGTTTTAGGGTTAACGTGAGGGTAAGGGTCAGGGTGAGGGTTAGGGTGAGGGTGAGGTTTAGGGTAAGTGTGAGGTTTAGGGTGAGGGTTAGGGGTAGGTTTAGGGTTAGGGTTCGGTTGAGGTTTAGTGTGAGGGTTAGGATTTATGTTAGGGTTAGGGTTAGGGTGAGGTTTAGGGTTAGGATTAGGGTGAGGATTAGAGTGAGGGTGAGTGTTAGCATGAGGGTTATGCTTAGTGTGAGGGTGACGGTTATAGTTAGGGTTAGGGATAGGATGAGGTTTAGGGTTAGGGAAAAGTTTACGGTGAGGGTTAGGGTGAGGGTTATGGTTAGGGTTAGGGTGAATGTTAGGGTTAGGGGTAGGCTGAGTGATAAGTTTTTTGTGAGGTTTAGGGTCAGGATTAGGGTTAGGGTTAAGGTGAGTATAAGGGTTAGGGTGAGGCTTAGGGTGAGGGTGATGGTTAGGGTTAGCATTAGTGTTAGGGTGAGGGTTAGGGTTAGGTTTAGTGTTAGGGATTGGGTTAGGGTGATGGTGAGGGTTAGGGTTAATATTAGGGTTAGTTTGAGGCTTAGCATGAAGTTTAGGTTTAATATTAGGGTTAGGGAAAGGGTGAGGGTTAAGGTTAGGGTTAGGGTGAGGGTTAGAGTTAGAGTTAGGGTTAGATTTAGGGTGAGGGTAAGTGTTAAGGTGAGGGTTAGGGTGAGGGTGATAGATAGGGTTAGAATAAGGGTTAGGGTGAGGTTGAGGTTTATGATTAGCATTAGGGTTAGGGTGAGGGTTCGGGTGACTATTAGGGTTAGGGTTGGGGTGAGTGTGAGTGTAAGGGTTAGGGTGAGAGTGAGGGATAGGGTTGGGTTAGGGATAGAGTGAGGGTTAGGGTGAGGGCTAGGCTTAGGGTGAGGGTTAGGTTGTGGGTGAGGTTGAGGGTGAGGTTTTCTCTTACATAATTTTTGGGTTATGTTTAGGGTTAGGGTTAGGTTTAGGGTTAGGTTGAGGGTTAATATTAGGGTTAGGGATAGGATGAGTATTAGCTTGAGGGTTGGGTTAGGGGTTGGGTGAGGGTTAGGATATGTGTGAGGGTTAGGTTAAGGGTTAGGCTTAGGGTTGGGGTGAGGGTAAGTGTTAGGGTGATGTTTAGGGTGAGGGTGAGGATTAGGGTTAGGGTTAGGGTTAAAGTGTGAGTTAGGGTGAGGGTTAGGGTTAGGGTTCGGGTGAATGTTAGGGTTAGGGTTAGTGTTAGGGTGTGGGTGAGTGTGAGGTTGAGGGTTAGGGTTAGGGTTAGAGTTAGGGTGAGGGTTAGGGTTATGATTATGGTTAGGGTTAGGGTTAGGTTGAGGATGACGGTGAGGGTGAGGGTTAGTATTTGGGTGAGGGTTAGGTTTAGATTTAGGGATAGGATGAGGTTTAGGGTAAGGGGTGGGGTTAGGTTTACGGTGAGGGTTAGGTTTAGTGTGAGGTTTAGGTTAAGGGTTAGGTTTAGAGTTAGAATGGGGTTAAGGGTTAGGGTGAGAGTTAGGGTGAGTGTAAGGGTTAGGTTTAGGGTTAGAGTTGGGGTGAGGGTTAAGGTGAGGCTTATAGGGTTTGGGTTTGGGTTAGGGTGAGGGTGAGTGTTAGGGTCAGGGATAGGGTGAGGGTTAGGTTGAGGCTAAGAGTTAAGGTGAGGGTTAGGGTGAGTTTGAGGGTTAGGGTTAGGGTTAGGGTGAGGGGTAGGGTGAGGGGTAGGTTTAGGGTTAGGGTTAGGGTGAGGTTTAGGCTGAGGGTTTTGGTTAGTTGTATGGTTAGGTTTAGGGTTAGGGTTAGGTTGAGCGTGAGGGTTTGGGTTAGGTTAAGTGTTAGGGTTAGGTTGAGTGTTGGGGTTAGGTTGAGGGTTACGGTGAGGGTTTGGGTGAGGGTGAGGGTTAGGTTTAGTGTTAGTGATATGGTGATGATTAGGGTTAGGGTTAGGTTTAGGGTTAGGGTAAGGGTTAAGGTGAGGATTAGGGTGAGGGTTAGGGTTAGAGTAGGGAGAATGTTAGGTTTAGTGTTAGGGTGACCTGTAGGTTTAGTGTGAGGGGTAGGTTTAGGTTTAGGGTTTGAATTAAGGTGAGCGTAAGTGTTAGAGTGAGGGTTAGGGTGAGGGTGAGGGTTAGGGTGAGCATTAGGGTTAGGGTCAGGTTTAGGTTTAGCTTTAGGTTTAGGGTGAGTGTTAGGGTTAGTGTGAGAGTTAGGGTGAGGTTGAGGGTAAGGGTTAATGTGAGGGTTAGGTTGAGGTTGAGGGTTAGGGTAAGGGTGAGCTTTATGGTGAAGGTTAAGGTTAGAGTTAGGGTTAGGATTAGGTTCAGGGATAGGGTGAGGGTTAGGGTTAATATTAGGGTTAAGGTTAGGGTTAGGGTTAGGGCTAGGTTGTTGGTAAGTTTTAGAGTGAGGTTTAGGATGAGGGTTAGGGTTAGTTTGAGGGTTAGAGTTAGTGTTAGGGTTAGGGTGAGGGTAAGGATTAGGGTGAGGTTTAGGGTGAGGGTGAGGTTTAGGGCTAGGATGAGGGTTAGCGTTAGTATGAGGGTTAGAGTTAGGGTTAGGGTTAGGGTGAGGGTAAGGCTTAGGGTTACGTTTAGGGTGACAGTGAGGGTTAGTGTGAGGGTTATTGTTAGGTTTAGGGTAAGGTTTATGGTGAGGTCTAATGTGAGGTTGAGGGTTTGGGTGAGGGTGAGAGTGAGGGTGAACGTTTCGGTTAGGTAACGGTCAAGATTAGGGTTAGGGTGAGGATTAGGGTGAGGGTCAGGGATAGGAGGAAGTTTAGGTTTAGTGTGATGGTTAGGGTTAGTGTGAGGTTTAGGGTTAGGGTTAGGGTTAGGGTGAGGTTTAGGGTTTGGGTTTGCATTAGGGTTAGGGTGAGGGTTAGGGTGTTTTTGAGGGTTAGGGGTAGGGTTAGGTTTAGTGTTAGGGTGAGGGTTAGGGTTAGGGTTAGGGTTAGGATGAGGGTTAGTGTAAGGGGTAGGGTTAGGGATAGGGTGAATGTTAGGATTAGGGTGACGGTTAGGGCAAGGGTAAGGGTTAGGGTTATGGTGAGGGTTAGGTTTAGGGTTAGGGTTAGTGTGAGAGTGAGGGTTAGGTTAGGGTTAGGGTTAGGGTGAGGTTTAGGGTTAGGGTTAGGGTTAGTGTAAGGGATAGATTTAGGGTGAAGGTTAGGGTTAGGATTAGGATTACGGTTAGGGTGAGGCTTAGGGTTAGGTTTAGGATGAGGGTTAGGGTTACGTTTAGGGTGAGGTTTAGGTTTAGGGTGAGGTCTACGATGAGGATGAGGGTTAGGATGAGTGTGAGAGTGAGGTTGAGGGTTTTGGTTAGGTAAGGGTTAGGGTTAGGGTTAGGGTGAGGATTAGGGTGAGCTTGAGGTTTAGGTTGAGGGTTATGGTTATGGTGAGGGTTAGCATGAGGTTGAGGTTTAGGTTGAGGTTTAGGGTGAGGGTGAGCGTGAGGGGTCAGGTGAGGTTCAGGGTTCGGGTGTCGGCTAGGGTTAAGTTTAGGGTGAGGATTAGGGTGACGGTGAGGGTTAGGATTAAGGTTAGGGTGAGGGTTAGGTTTAGGGTGAGGCTTAGGATGAGATGTAGGTTTAGGGTTAGGGAGAGGGTTAGGGTTAGGGTGAAGGTTAGTGTTAGTTTGAGGGTTAGGGTGAAGGTGAGTTTGAGGTTGATGGTTAGGGTGAGGGTGATGGTGATGGTGAGGGTTAAGGTTAGGATTCGGGTTAGGTTTAGGGTGAGAGTTAGGGTTAGGGTTTGGGTTAGGGTGAGGGTGAGGGTGAGGGTGAGGGTGAGGGTGAGGGTTAGTGTTAGGGTTAGGGTGAGGGTTAGTGTGAGTGTTAGTTTTAGGGTTAGGGTAAGGGTTAGGTTTAGGTTGAGCGTTAGTTTTAGGTTTAGGGTTAGGGTGAAGGTGATGCTGAGGATTAAGGTTAGGGTTAGTGTGAGGATAAGGGTTAGGGTGAGGATTAGCTTGAGGGTTTAGGTTAGAATAAGGTTTAGGGTGAGGGTTAGGATTAGGGTTAGGGTTATGGTAAGGGTTAGGGTTAGGGTAAGGGTTAGGGTGAGGCTTAGGGTTAGTGTTAGGGTTAGGGTGAGGGTTAGGCTTAGGATTAGGGTTAGGGTAAGGGTTAGGGTTAAGTTTAAGGTTAGGTTACGTTTAGGGTTAGTGTGAGGGTTAGGGTTAGGGTGGTGTTTAGGGAGACGGTGAGGGTTAGGGTGAGGGTGAGGTTGAGCGTGAGGATTAGTGTGAGGGTGAGGGTGAGTGGCAGGGTGACAGTGAGGGTTAGGTTTAGGGTTAGGGTGAAGGTTAGGGTGAGAGTTAGGTTTAGGGTTAGGATGAGGGTTAGGCTTACTGTGAGGGTTACGATTAGGGTTTGGGTTAGTGTGAGGATAAGGTTTAGGGTAAGTGTTAGGTTGAGTCTGAGGGTTAGTGTTAGCGTTAGGGTCAGGGTGAGGGTTAGGGTGTGGGTTAGGGTTCTTGTTAGGGCTGTGTGAGGGTTAGGTTGAGCGTAAGGATTAGGGTGAGGGTTAGTTTGATGGTGAGGGATAGGGTAATGGTGAGGGTAAGGGTTAGGGTTAGGGTGAGAGTGAGGGTTAGGTTAAGTGTAAGGGTTAGGGTCAGGGTTAGGTTAAGGGTGAGCGTTAGGGTTAGCATTGGGGTTAGGGTTAGGATGATTGTTAGGGTTGGGGTTAGGGTGCAGGTTAGTGTTAGGGTTAGAGTGAGGGTAAGGGTCAGGTTTAGGGTTAGGATTAGGTTTAGTGTTAGGTTGAGGCTGAGGGTGAGGGTGAGTGTGAGTGTGAAATTTAAGGTTAGGGTTAGGTTTAGGGTGAGGGTGATGTTTTTGTTTAGGAAACGTTAAGGATAGGTGTAGGGTGAGGATTAGGGTGGGGGTGAGGTTTAAGTTGAGGGTTATGGTTAGGGTGAGGGTTAGGGTTAGGGTTAGGGTGAGGGTTAGGGTTAGAGTGATGTTTAGTGTGACGGTGAAGGTGAGAGTGAGGGTTCGGGTGAGGGTTAGGGTTACGGTGAGGGTTAGGGTTAGGGTTACGGTTAGGATTAGGGTGAGGGTAAGGGTTTTATTGACATTTAGTTTGAGGGTGAGTGTTAGGGTTAGGTTTAGGCTTAGGGTGAGGGTTAGGTTGAGGGTTAGGGTTAGGGTTAGGGTGAGGGTTAGGGTGAGGATTAGGGTGAATTTTAGGGTTAGGGTTAGGGTTTGGCTTAGGGTGAGAAGGGGTAGGGTGAGGGTTAGGGAGAGGGTGAGGGATAGGGTTATTGTGAGGGTAAGGTTTAGGCTGAGGCTTAGGTTGAGAATGAGCATTTGTGTTAGCACAGGGTTGGGTTAAGCATGAGGGTTAGGGTTAGGCTGAGGGGTAGTTTTAGGGTTAGGGTTAGGGTTAGGGTGAGGTTAAAGTTTAGGGTGTGGGTGAGGATGAGGGTTAGGGTTAGCCTTAGGGCAAGGGTGAGGGTTTGGGTTAGGGTTAGGGTGAATGTGAGTGTGAGGGTTAGGTTTAGGATTAGGGTTAGGGTTACAGTTAGCTGAGGTTGAGGGTATGAGTGAGAGTGAGGGCTAAGTTTAGGGTTAGAGAAAGGGTTAGGGTTAGGTTTATGGTTAGTATTAGAGTTAGGGTTAGGATTAGGCTGAGGTTGAGGGTGAGGGTGAGGGTGAAGGTGAAGTTTTAGTTTTAGGGTTAGAGTTACGGTTAAGTTGAGCACTAGGATGAGGGTGAGGGTTAGGATTAGCATTAGGGTTAGGGGGAGGCTTAGGGTGAGGGTTGAGTGTTAGGTTTAGTGTTAGGGTGAGGGTGAGGGTTAGGGTTAGTTTGAGGATGAGGGTCTGGGTTAGGATTAGGGTTAGGGTTACATTTTGGGTTAGGGTGATGGTGAGGGTTAGAATTAGGATTAGGGTTAGGGTTAGAGTTAGGTGAGAGTGAGGGTGAGGGTTAGGGTTTGGGTTAGAATTATAGTGAGGGTGAGCAGGAGGGTTAGAGTTAGGACTAGGATTATAATTATGGTTAAGGATAGGGTGAGGGTGAGGGTGAGGCTTAGGGTTAGGATTAGGTTTAGTTTTAGTGTGAGGAACAGGGTGAGGGTGAGGGTTAGGGTGAGGGTGAGAAGGAGGGTGGGGGTTAGGGTGAGCTTTAGGGTTAGGCTTAGGGTGAGGGTTACGGTAGGTTTAGGTTATGGCTGACGTTTAGGTATAGGGCAAGTGTTAGGGTTACGGTGAGGGTGAGGGTTAGGGTGATGGTGAGGGTTAGACTTAGGGTTAGGTTGAGGTTTAGGGTTAGGGTTAGGGTTAGTGTAAGGTTAAGAGTTAAGGTGAAGGGAAGGATTAGGGTTAGGATTAGGGTTAGGATGAGGGTGAGGGTGAGGGTTATGGTTAGGGTTAGGATTAGGGTGAGGGTTAGGGTTAGGGTAAGGCTTAGGGTTGGGGTTAGCATAAGGGTGAGTGTGAGGGTGATGGTTAGGGTTAGGTTTAGGGTGAAGGTGAGGGTAAGGGTTAGGGTTAGGGTTAGGGTGAGGGTGAGGGTTAGGGTTAGGATTAGGTTTAGGGTTAGGTTTAGGATGAGGGATAGGATGAGGGTTAGAGTTAGGGTTAGTGTGAGGGTTAGGGTTACGGTTAGGGTGAGGATAAGGTTTAGGGTGAGGGTTAGATTGAGTTTGAGGGTTAGGGTTAAGGTGAGGTTTAGGGTGAGTTTTAGGATTAATGTAAGGGTTAGGGTTAGGGTGAGAGTAAGGGTTATAGTGAGAGTTATTGTGAGGGTGAGCGTTAGGGTTAGGGTTAGGGTAAGGGTTAGGGTGAGCGTTAGGGTGAGGGTTTGGGTTCGGGTTAACATTAGGGTTAGATTGAGGGTGAGGGTTAGGGTGTAGGTTAGGGTTAGGGTTAGGGATAGGGTGAGGATTAGGGTTAGTGTGAGGGTGAGGTTCTGGGTTAGGGTTAGGTTTATGGTTAGATTTAGGATGAGGGTGATGTTGAGGGTTAGATTTAGGATTAGCGTTAGGGTTATGGTTAGGGTTAGGGTGAGGGTGAGGGTAAGGCTTAGAGTTATGGTTAGGGTGAGGTTTAGGTTTAGGGTGAAGGCTATGGTGAGTGTGAGGGTTAGAGTGAGTGTGACGGTGAGGGTGAGGGTTTTGGTTAGGTAAGGGTTAGGGTTAGGGTTAGGGTGAGGATTAGGGTGAGATTGAGGTTTAGGTTGAGTGTTAGGGTTAGGGTGAGGGTTAGGGTGAGGCTAAGGGTAAAGGTGATTATTCGGGTTCGGGTGAGGGTGAGGGTTTGGGTGAGGTTGAGGGTTCTTGTGTGGGTTAAGGTTAGGTTTAGGGTGAGGGATAGGGTGACATTGAGGGTTAGGGAGAGGGTGAGGTTTAGGATTAGGGTTAGGGTGAGGGTTAGGTTTAGGGTTCGGGTTAGGGTGAGGGGTAGGGTTATGTTTAGGGAGAAGTTTAAGGTTACGGTGAGGGTTTGGGTTCGTTTGAGGGTTAGGGTGAAGGTGAGTTTGAGGTTGAGGGTTAGGTTGAAGGTGATGGTGACAGTGAGGGTTAGATTTAGGATTCGGGTTAAGGTTAGGGTGAGGGTTAGGTTTATGGTTAGGGATAGTGTGAGGGTGAGGGTGAGGCTTAGTGTTTGGGTTAAGGTTAGGTTTATGTTTAATGTGAGGGCTACGGTGAGGGTGAGGGTTAGGGTGAGTGTGAAGGTGAGGTTGAGGTTTAGGGTTAGGGTGAGTCTTAGGGTTAGGTTTAGGGTGAGGCTTATGGTTAGGGTGATGTTTAGGGTGAGGGTGAATGTGAGAGTGAGGCGGGTGAGGGTCAGGGTTAGGGTGAAGGTTAAGGTTAGGGTTAGCATTAGGGTTAGGGTGAGACTTAGGGTGAGGGTTTAGTGTTAGGGTTAGGGTGAGGGTGAGGGTGAGGGTTAGGGTGAGGGTGAGGGTGAGGTTTTCGGTTAGTGTGGGGGTTAGAGTTACAGTGAGGATGAGGGTGAGTTTGAAGGTTAGGATTAGGGTTAGCGTTAGCGATAGGATGAGGGCGAGGTTGAGGGTTAGTGTGTTTTTGAGGGTTAGGGATACCGTTAAGGTTAGTGTTAGGGTGAGGGTTAGGGTTAGGGTTAGGGTTAGGATGAGGGTTAGGGTAAGGGTTAGGGTTAGGGTTAGGCTGAATGTTAGGATTAGGGTGAGGGTTATGGTAAGGGTAAGGGTTAGGGTTAGGGTGAGGTTAAGGATTAGAGTGAGTGTGAGGGTTAGGGTTAGTGTTAGGGTTAGGGTGGGGTTTAGGGTTATGGTTGTTTAGGGTGAGGGTTAGGGTGACAGTGAGCGTTAGGGTGAGGGTGATGGTTAGGATAAGGGTTTGGGTGAGGTTTAGGGTTAGGGTGAGAATTAGGGTGAGGGGTAGGGTTAAGGTTAGGGAGAGGGTTAGGGTTTGTGTGAGGGTTAGGGGTAGGGTTAGAGTTAGGTTTAGTATGAGGATAAAGGTTAGGGTTAGCGTTAGGGTAAGGGTTAGGTTTAGGGTGAGGGTCAGGGTTAGGGTTTGGGTGAGGGTGAGTTTTAGGGTGAGCGGTAGGTTTAGAGTTAGGGTAAGGGTTAGGGTTAGGGTGAGGGTTACGTTTAGGGTTAGGGTGAGGGTTTGGCTGAGGGTTAGGTTTAGTGTGAGGATAAGGGTTAGGGTGAGGATTAGGGTTAGGGTGAGAGTTAGGGTAAGGGTTAGGGTTAGGGTGAGGGTTACGTTTAAGGTTAGGGTGAGGGTTTGGCTTAGGGATATGGTTAGGGTGAGGGTTAGGGTTAGGGTTAGGGTAAGGGTTTTGTTTAGGGTGAGGGTTAGGGTTAGGTTGATTTTTAGGGTGTCAGTGAAGGTTAGGGTGAGAGTGAAGTTCAGCGTGAGGGTTAGGGTTAGGGTGAGGGTGAGTGTGAGGGTGACGGTTAGGGTTAGGTTGACGGTTAAGGTTAGGTTTACGGTGAGGGTAAGGTTTAGGGTTAGGATTAGGGTTAGTGTAAGGGTTAGGCTGAGCGAGAGGGTGAGGTTGAGGGTGAGGGTGAGGGTTAGGGTCAGTGTTAGGGTTAGACTGAGGGTTAGGGTGAGGGTGAGTTTGAGGGTCAGGGTGAGGTTGAGGGTGAGGTTGAGGGTGAGAGTTAGGATTAGGCTTCCGGTTTGGGTGAGGGTGAGGGTGAGGTTGAGGTTTAGGGTTAGGGTTAGTGTTAGTGTTATTGTCAGGGTTATGGTTAGGGTTAGGATTAGGGTGAGAATTAGGGTGAGGGTTAGCATGAGGATTAGAGTTAGGGTTATGGTTAGGGTGAGGGTGAGGGTGAGGGTTAGGTTTAGGGTTAGTGTTAGGGTTAGGATGAGGGTTAGGCTGAGGGTTAGAGTTAGTGTTAGTGTGAGGCTTAGGTTTAGGGTTACAGTTAGGGTGAGGGCAAGGGTTAGGGTGAGGGTTAGGGTGAGTTTGAGGGTTGATGTTAGGGTGAGGTTTAGGGTGAGTTTTAGTGTTAATGTTAGGCTTAGGGTTAGGGTGAGGGTAAGGGTTATAGTGAGAGTTATTTTGAGGGTGAGGGTTAGGGTTAGGGTGAGGGTTAGGGTAAGGGTTTGGGTTCGGGTTAGCATTAGGGTTAGGTTGAGGGTGAGGGTTAGGGTGAGGCTTAGGGTTAGGGTGAAGGATAGGGTTAGTTTAAGGGTTAGGGTGAGTGTTTGGGTGAGGGTTTGGTTTAGGTTTAGGGTTAGGGTGAGGATTAGGATGAGGGTAAGATTTAGGGTGAGGTTTCGGGTGAGGTTGAGTATTTAGGTTAGCATTAGTCTTAGTGTGATGGTTAGGGTTAGGTGTAGCATTAGGGTTAGTGTTAGGATTAGGTTAAGGTTTAGGATTAGGGTTAAGGTGAGGGTGATGTTTAGGGTTAGAATTAAGTTTATGGTTAGGGTTAGAGTGAGGGTGAGGGTGATGGTTAAGTTTAGGATTAGGTTTAGTGTTAAGGTGAGGCTGAGGTTGAGGATGAGGTTGATGCTGAGGGTTGGGTTAGGGTTAGGCTTAGGGCGAGGGCTAGGCTGAGGGAGAGGGTTAGGGTGAGGGTTAGGGTGAGGGTGGGGTTTTAAGTTAGGAAAGGGTTACAGTTAGGTTTTGGGTGAGGATTAGGCTGAGGGTGAGGTTGAAGGTGAGGGTTAGGGTTAATGTGAGGGTTAGGGTGAGGGTTAGGCTGATGGTTAGGGTTAGGATTAGGGTTAGGGTTAGGCTGAGGGTGAGAGTGAGGGTGAGGGTGAGGGTTAGGTTGTAGGTGAGGGTTAGGGTTAGGGTGAGGGTTAGGGTGACGGTGTGGGTTAGGTTGAGGGTTAGGATTAGTGTGAGGGTTAGGATTAGTGTTAGTGTGAGGAAAAGGGTTAGGGTGAGGATTAGGATGAGTGTAAGAGTTAGCATAAGGTTTAGCCTTAGGGTTAGGGTGAGGTATAGGGTTAGAGTTCCGGTTAGGTTTAGGATGAGGTTTATGGTTGGGGTGAGTGTTAGGGTTACAGTTAGGGTGAGTGTGAGGGTGAGGGTGAGGGTGAGGGTTAGGGTTAGGGTGTGGATCAGGGTTAATTTTATGGTGAGGGTAAGGGTTAGGGTGAGGTTTAGGGTGAGGGTTAGGATTACGGTGAGGGTTAGGGTGACTTTGAGGGTTAGGGTGACAGTGAGGGTTAGAGAGGGTGAGGTTTAGGTTTAGTGTTAGCGTTAGGGCGAGGGTTAGGGTCAAGGTTAGGATTTGGGTGACGGTTAAAGTGAGGATTAGTGTTAGGTTTAGGTTGAGGGTTAGTGTCAGGATTAGGGTTAGTGTTAGGTTTATACTGAGATTAAGGGTTAAGGTGAGTGTTAGGCTGATGGGTAGGTTTAAGGTAAGGGTGAGGGAGAGGGTGAGGGTAAGGATTAGGGTGAGGGTTATGGTGAGGGTGAGGCTCAGGGTTAGCATTAGGGTTAGGGTTTGTGTTAGAATGATGGGTAGGGTTAGGGTTCAGGTGAGGATGAGGGTTAGGGTTAGCATTAGGTTTAGGGTTAGGGTGAGGATGAGGGATAGGGCTAGTTTTAGGGTGAGTGTGAGTGTGAGGGTTAGGGATAGGGGTAGGGTGAGGGTTAAGGTTAAGGTGTTGGTTCCGGTTAGGGTGAGGGTGAGGCTAAGGATTAGGGTGAGGTTTAGGGTGTGAGTGAGGGTTAGGGTTTGAATTAGAGTTAGTGTTAGGGTTAGGGTGAGGGTGAGGGTGAGGGTTAGGTTTAGGGTTAGGGTTACGGTTTGGATGAGGGTCAGGATGAGGGTGAGGGTGAGGGTTAGTTTTAAGGATAGGGTTAGGGTTAGGGATAGGATTAGTGTAAGGGTGAGTGCTAGGGTGAGGGTGAGGGTTAGGGTTTGGTTAGGGTGACGGTAATTGTTAGGGTGAGGGGTAGTGTGAGGGTTAGGGTTAGGGTGAGGGTGAGGGTTAGGTTTAGTGTGAGGGAGTGGGTTAGGATTACGGTTAGTGTTAGGGTAAGGTTAAGGGTTACAGTGAGGGTTAGAGTGAGAGAGAGGTTTAGGTTTAGCGTGAGTGTGAGGCTGAGGGTCAGAGTGAGGGTTTGTATTAGAGTTAGGATTACATTTGGGGTGAGGGTGAGGGTTATGTTTAGCGTTAGGGTGAGGGTTAGGTTTAGGGTGATGTTTAGGGTGAGGGTGAGTGTAAGGGTGAGGGTGATGGTTCGGGTGAGGTTGAGGATTAGGGTGTGGATGAGGGTTAGGGTGAGGGTGAGGGTTAGGGTTAGGTTTAGGCTGTGGGTTAGGGTTAGGATTAGGGTGAGGGATAGGGTCAGGGTTAGGGTGAGGTTAAGGGTTAGTGTGAGGTTTAGGGTTAGGTTTAGGGTAAGTGTTAGGATATGTGTTATGGTGCGGGATAGGGTTATTGTTAGGGTTAGGGTTAGGGTGATGGTTATTGTTAGGGTTAGGGTTAGGGTTAGGATGAGGGTTAGGGTTAGGGTAAGTGTTAGGGTTGGTGTTAGGGTAATTGTGAGTGTGAGGGTGATGGTTAGGGTTAGGTTTAGGTGAAGTTGAGGGTTCGGATTAGGATTAGGTTTAGGGTTAGGCTTAAGGTGAGGGTGAGGGTGAGGGTGAGGGTGAGGGAGAGGTTTAGCGTTAGGTTTAGGGTTAGGGTGAGAGTGAAGATTAGGTTGAAGTGAGGGTTCGGGTTTGGGTGAGGGTTAGGGTGATGGTGAGGGTAAGGGTGAGGGTGAGGTTTAGGTTTAGTGTTAGCTTTAGAGTGAGGGTTAGGATAAGGGATATTATTAGAGTGAGTGTTAAGGTGAGGGTTAGGGTTAGGGTTAGGGTGAGCGTGAGGAGTAGGTTTAGGTTTAGTGTGAGGGTGATGGTGAGGGTCAGGGTTAGGGTTTATGGTTCGGGTTAGGGTAAGGGTTAGGATTATGGTAAGTGTGAGGGTTATGGTGAGGATGAGGGTTAGGTTTAGGTTTAGGGTGATGGTTAGGGTTACGGTGAGGGATAGGGTTAGGGTTAGTGTGAGGGTGAGGGTTAGTTTTAGTGTGAGAGTTAGGGTTTGTGTTAGGTTTAGGGTAAGATTAAGTTTTAGGATGAGGTTTAGGGTAAGAGTGAGGGTTAGGGTTAGCGTGAGTTTAAGGGTGAGGGTTAGGGTTATTGTTAGGGTTAGGGTGAAGGTGAGGGTTATGTTTAGGGTTAGGGTGAGGGTTAGGGTTAGGGTGATGTTCAGGGTGAGGATGAGGGTTAGGGTGAGATTGAGGTTTCATGTGAGGGTGAAGGTTAGGGTGAGGGTGAGGTTTAGGGTTAGGGTTAGATTTAGGGTGTTGTTTAGGGTTAGGGTTAGGGTTAGGATGATGGTTAAGTTTATGTTTAGGGTAAGGGTGAGGGTGACGGTGAGGATTAGGGTTAGGTTTAGGGTGAGTGTGAGGGTTAGGTTTAGGATTAGTGTTAGTATGATGGTGAGGGTGAAGTTTACAGTTAGTGTTAGCTTTCGGGCGAGGGTGAGGTTTAGGTTTAGGATTAGGGTTAGGGTTAGGTTTCGGCTTAGGGTGAGAGTAAGGGTGAGGGTGAGATTTAGGGTGTGGTTGAGGGTTAGGTTTAGGGTGAGGTTTAGGGTGACGGTGAGCATTAGGTGAGGGTGAGATTTAGGTTTAGTGTTAGAGATAGGCTGAGGGTTAAGTTCAGGGTCAGGATTAAGGTGAGGGTTAGGGTTAGGGTTAGGTTTAGGTTTAGAGTTAGTGTGAGGATTAGGTTTAGGGTGAGAGTAAGCGTTAGGGTGAGGGTTAGACTGAGGGTGAGGGATAGTTTTAGTGTTAGTGTTAGGGTGAGAATGTGGGTGAGGGTTAGGTTTCGGGTTAAGGTTAGGGTGAGGATTAGGGTGAGGGCAAGTGTTAGGGTTAGGTTTAGGTTGAGGGTGAGGGATAGGGTTGTGGTGAGGTGAGGGTGAGGGTGCGTGTGAGGGTTAGGGTTAGCTTTAGGGTGAGGGTGAGGTTTAGTTTTATGGTGAGGGTGAGGGTTTAGTTTAGGTAAGGGTTAGGGTAAGATTACGGTGAGAATTTGGATGAGGTTGAGGGTTAAGGTGATCGTTAGGGTTGGGGTGAGCGTTAGGGTTAGGATTAGGGTGAGGGTTATTGTTAGGGTGATGTTTAGGGTGAGGGTGAGGGTGAAGGTTCGGGTGAGGGGGAGGGTTAGGTTTAGGGTGAGTGTGAGTGTTATAGTTAGGGTTAGGGTTAGGGTGATGGTGAGGGTTAGGGTTAGGGTGAGTGTGAGGTTGAGGGAGAGGGTGAGGCTTAGGGTTAGGGTGAGGGTTAGTATTAGGGTTAGGGTTAGGGTGAGGGTGAGCGTTAGGGTGAGAGTGAGGTTTCGGGTGAGGTGGAGGAGGAGTGGGAGCGTTATGGTTAGGGTTCTGGTTGGAGTTATGGTGAGAGTGTGGATGAGGGTTAGGTTTAGGATTAGGGTTAGGGTTAGACTGAGTGTGAGTGTGAGTGTGAGGGTGAGGGTGAGGGTTAGCGTTAGGGTGAGGGTTAGGTTTAATGTTAGGGTAGGGTTAGCATGAGGCATAGGGTTAGTGTTAGGTTTAGGATGAGGGTTAGGCTGTGGGGTAGGGTTAGCGTTAGGGTGAGGGTTAGGGTTAGTGTGACTTTTAGGGTTAAGTTTAGGGTCAGGGTTAGGATTAGGTTTAGGGTGAATGCTAGGGTTTGGGTTAGGGTGAGGGTGAGGTTTAGGGTTAGGGATAGGGTTAGGGTGAGGTTAGGGTGAGGGCTAGGGTGAGTGTGAGGGTTAGGATTAGGGTTAGGGATAGGGTGAGAATTAGGTTTAGAATTAGGGTTAGGGTTTGGGGTAGGGTTAGGGTGAGGGCAAGGGTGAGTGTGAGGGTTAAGGATAGGTTTACGATAGGGTGAGGATTAGGGTTAGGGTTTGGGTTAGGGTGAGGTTTAGGCTGATGTGTAGGGTTATAGTTAGGGTGAGGGTTAGGTTTAGTGGGAGTGTTAGGGTTAGGATTAGGGTTAGGGTTAGTGTGAGGGTTCGGGTGAGGGTTCAGGATAAGGTGTGGGTTACAGTTAGGGTTAGTGTGAGGACTAGGTTTAGGGGTACTGTTAGGGTTAGGGTTAGGGTGAGGGTCAGGGTTAGATTTAGGGTGATTGTGAGGGTAAGGGTTAGGGTTAGTGTTAAAGTTAGGGTGAGGGTTCGGGTTAGTGTGAGGGTTAGGGTTAAGGTTAGAGGGAGGGTGAGGGTTAGGATTAGAGTTAGGGTTAGGATTAGGTTTAGGGTGAGGTTGAGGTTTAGTGTTAGGGTGAGGGTTAGATTTATTGTTAGGGTTAGGGTTCGGTTGAGGATGAGGGTGAGGTTGAGGGGTAGGGTTACGTTAGGGTTAGGCTTAGGCTGAGGGTGAGGGTGAGGATGAGGTTGATGTTTAGTGTTAAGGTTAGGGTGAGTGTGAGGGCTAGGGTGAGGGTGAGGGCTAGGGTGAGGGTGAGGTTGAGGGTGTCGTTTACTTCAGGCTTAGGGTTAAGCTGAGATTATCGTTAGGGTGAGGGTTATGGTTAGGGTTAGGGTGTGGGTTAAGGTTAAGGTGATGTTTAGGGTGAGGGTTAGGGTGAGAGTTAGGGTGAGGTTTACGGTTTGTGTTAGGATTAGGGTTAATGTGAGGGTGAGGTTTAGGGTTAGAGTTAGGGTTATGGGGAGGGTGAAATTGAAGGTCAGGTTTAGAGTTAGTGTTAGTGTTAGGGTTAGCATGAGGGTTAGGTTGAGGTTTAGGGTTAGGGTTAGGATTAGGGTTAGGATGAGCGTTAGGCTGAGGGTTAGGGTTAGGGTTAGTGTGAGGCTTAGGGTTAGGTTATGGTTAGGGTTAGGGTTCGGTTAGCGTGAAGGTTAGTTTTAGGTTTAGGGTTAGGATAAGGTTTAGGGTGAGGGTTAGGGTTAGGGTTAGTGTGAGGGTTAGGTTTAGTGTTAGGGTTAGGGTGTGGACTATGGTGAGGGTGAGGGTTAGGGTGTGGTTTAGGGTTAGGGTCAGGGGTAGGTTGAGTGTTAGGATTAGGGTTAGGCTGAGGGCGAGAGTGAGGTTGAGGGTGAGGGTTAGGGTTAGAGTGAGAATTAGAGTGAGGGAGAGGGGGAGGGGGAGAGTTTGGTTTAGGGTTAGATTTAGTTTTAGTGTGAGGGTTAGGATTAGGGTAGCACTAGCTTTAGGCTGAGTGTGAGGGTGAGCTTGAGGTTGAGGTTGAGGTTTAGTGTTAGAGTGAGGGTTAGGTTTAGGGGTAGGTTTAGGGTGACAGTTAGGGTTAGGGTTAGGGTTAGGATGAGCGTTAGGCTTAGGGTAAGGTTTAGGGGTAGTGTGAGGTTTAGTGTGAGGGTTAGGTTTAGGGTTAGGGTTAGGGTGAGGTTTAGGGTGAGAGTGAGGTTGAGGGTTTAGTTTAGGTAAGGCTTAAGGTAAGTTTAGGTTGAGGATTAGGGTGAGGTTGAGGGTTAAGGTGAGGTTTAGGGTTAGGGTGGATGTTAGGGTTACTTTGAGGTTTAGGGTTACGCTTAGGGTGAGGTTGAGGGTAAGTTTTTCGGTGAGGGTTATGGTGAGCTTGAGGGTTAGTATTAGAATTAAGTTTAGGATTAGGGTGAGGGTGAGGGTGAGAGTTAATGATAGGGTGAGGGTTAGGGATGGGGTGAGGGTTAAGGTTAGGTTTAGGGTTGGGGTGAGGGTGAGGGTGAGGGTGAGGGTTAGGGTTATGGTTAGGGGTAGGGTGAGGTTTAGGCTGAGGTTGAGGGTGAGGGTGAGGGTGAGGTTGAGGGTTAGAGTTAGGGTTATGGTGAGGTTGAGGGTGAGGGTTAGGGTGAGGTGGAGAGTGAGGTCAGTTTAGGATTACTGTTAGAGTTAGGGTGAGGCTGACGGTGAGAGGGAAAGTGAGGGTGAAAGTTAGGGTTAGGGCTAGGGTGAGGGTTAGGCTTAGTGTGAGGGTTAGTGTGATGGTGAGGGTCAGCGTGAGGGTGAGGGTTAGAATGAGGGTGAGGGTGTGCTTGAGGGTTAGGGTGAGGATTAGGCTTAGGGTGAGTTTAAGGGTTAGGGTTAGTGTTAGAGTTATTGTTAGGGTTAGTGTTAGGGTTAGGATGAGGGTGAGGGTTATTGTTAGGGTTAGGGTTAGGTGTAGGGTGAGGGTGGGGTTAAGGGTTAGGGTTAGGATTAGGGTTAATTTTAGGGTAAGGCTGAGGGGGAAGAGGAGGTTGAGGTTGAGGGTTATGGTTAAGGTTAGGGTTAGGGTGAGGGCTTGGGTGAGGGTGAGGGTTAGGCTGAGGTTGACGGTGAGTGTTTTGATTAGGTAAAGTTTAGGGTTAGGGTGAGGATTAGGGTGAGGGTGAGGATTAAGCTGAGGTTAGGTTCAGGGTGAGGGTTATTGTTAGGGTTAGGGTGAGGGTTAAGGTTTGGGTGAGGTTTAGGGTTAGGGTGATGTTTAGGGTGAGGTTTAGGTTTAGGTTGAGGGTGAGGTTTAGGTTTAGGAATAGGATTAGGGTTATGGTTAAACTGAGGGTGAGGGTCAGGGTGACAGTGAAGGCATGGGTCAGGTTAAGGTTTAGGGTTAGAGTGAGGGTTATGGTTAGTGTGAGGGTTATGATTATGGTTAGGGTGAGGTTAAGGTTTAGGGTGAGGGTGAGGTTAAGGTGAGGGTTATGGTCAGTGTGAGGGTTTGGATTAGGTTTGTGTTAGGGTTAGGGTGAGGGTTAGGTTTTGGGTGATGTTTAGAGTGAGGGTGAGGGTTAGGGTGAGGATTAGGGTTAGGGTGAGGGTTAGTGTTAGGGGTAGGGTTAGGGATAGGTTGAGGGTTAGAGTTAGCATTAGGGTTAGGGTGAGGAGTAGGGAGAGGGATAGGGTTAGGTTTAGGGTGAGTTTTAGGGTGAGTGTGAAGGTTAGGTTGAGGGTGAGGATTAGGGTTAGGGTGTGGGTTAGATTTAGGGTGAGTTTGAGGGTGAGGGTTAGGTTTAGGATTAGAGTGAGGGTTAGGGTTAAGTTGAGGATTAGGGATAGTGTTAGGGGTTGGGTAAGGCTGAGGGTGAGTGTTAGGGTTAGGTTTAGGGTTAGAGTTAGGGTGAGGGTGAGCAGTAGGATTAGGTTAGGATTAGGGTTAGGCTGAGGGTGATGGGGAGGGTGAGGGTGAGGGTTAGGGTTAGGGTGAGGTTTAGGTTAGTGTTAGGGTTAGGGTTAGGGTGAGGGTTAAGATTAGGGTAAGGGTTAGGATGAGGGTTATGCTGAGGGTTAGGGTTAGGGTTAGGGTGAGATTTAGGGCTAGGTTAAGGGTTAGGATAAGGGTTAGCCTGAGGGTTAGTGTTAGGGTTAGTGTGAGGGTTAGGAGTAGGGTTAGGGTGAGGGTAAAGTTTAGGGTGACGGTTAGGGTGAGTGTGAGGGTTAGGGTTAGGGTGACGGTTAGGGTGAAGGCTAGGTTTAGGGTTAGGCTTAAGGTGAAGGTTAGGGTGTGGGTAGGATTTAGGGTGATGTTTAGGGTGAGGGTGAGGGTTAGGGTTATCATTAAGGTTATGGTGAGGGTGAGGTTTAGGGTGAGGATTTGGGTTAAGGTTTAAGACAGGGTGCGGACTAGGTTTAGGGTTAGGTTTACTGTGAGTGTTAGGCGGAAGGGTAGCATTAGGGTTAGGGTGAGGGTTAGGTTTAGTGTGAGGGTTAGGGTTAGGGTTAGGGTGACGATAAGGGTTAGGGTGAGGGTTAGGGTGAGTGTGAGGTTTAGGGTTAGCATTACGTGTAGCCTTAGGGTTAGGATGAGTGTTAGGGTTAGGTTTAGGGTTAGGGTGAAGGTGAGGGTGAAGGTTAGTGTTAGGGTGAGGCTTAGGGTTAGGGTTAGGGTGAGGGTGAGGGTTAGGGTGAGGGTAAGTGTCAGGGTGAGGGTTAGGTTGAGTCTGAGGTTTAGGGTTAGCATTAGGGTGAGGGTGAGGGTGAGGTTTAGGGTGAGTGTGAAGTTTAGGGTTAGCATTAGGTGTAGCCTTAGGGTTAGGATGAGTGTTAGGGTTAGGTTTAGGATTAGGGTGAAGGTGAGGGTGAAGGTTAGTGTTAGGGTGAGGTTTAGGGTTAGGGTTAGGGTGAGGGTGAGGGTTAGGGTGAGGGTTAGTGTCAGGGTGAGGGTTAGGTTGAGTCTGAGGTTTAGGGTTAGCATTAGGGTGAGGGTGATGATGAGGGTTAGGGTGAAGTTTTGGGTTAAGGTTAAGTATAGGGTGAGGATAAGTGTTAGGGTAAGGTTGAGGGTTAGGGTTAGGGTGAGGGGTAACATTAGAATTTGGGTGAGGGTTAGGTTTAGTGGGAGGGTTAGGGTTAGGGTTAGGGTGATGGTAAGAGTTAGTGTTACGGTTAGGGTGAGTGTGAGGTAGGGTGAGGGTTATGGTTAGGGTGAGGGTTAGGGATAGGTTTAGGGTTAGGATGAGGGTTAGGGTTATGTTTAGGATTAGAGTTAGGGTGTGGGTAAGGCTTAGGGTGAGGCTTTGGGTGAGGTTGAGGGTTAGGGTTAGGTTCAGTATTAGGGTTAGGGTTATTGTGAGGGTTAGTGATAGGGTTAGGGTTATTGTGAGGTTTAGAGTTAGGGTTAAGGTGAGGGTCAGTCTGAGAGGTAGGGTTACGGTTAGGGTGAGGGTTAGGCTTAGTGTGAGGATTAGGGTTAGGGTGAGCGTTAGGGTTAGGTATAGGGTTAGGGTGAGTGTGAGTGTGAGGGGGAGGGTTAGGTTGAGGGTTAGGGTTAGGGTGAGGGTGAGGGTGAGGGTTAGTGTTAGGATGAGGGTTAAGTTTAGGGTTAGGGTGAGGATGAGGGTGAGGGTTAGGCTTAGGGTTAGTGTGAGGGTTAGGGTTACGGTGACGGTTATGGTTAGGGTGAGGGATAGGGTTAGGTTTAGGGTGATGTTTAGTGTGAGGGTGAGGGTTAGGGTGAGGGTGAGTGTTCGGGTGAGAGTTAGGGTTAGGGTAAGCTTTAGGAATTGGGTTAGGGTGAGGGTAAGGTTTAGGGTGAGTGTGAGGGTGAGGGTGATTTTTAGGGTTAGCGAGAGGTTTAGGGTTAGGGTTAGGTTTAGGTTTAGTGTGAGGGTTCAGGTTAGGATGAGGGTTAGGTTTAGGTTTAGGGTTAGTATAAAGTATAGGGTGAGGGTTAGGGTTACAGTTAGTGTGATTGTTAGGTTTTGGGTTAGGGTTTGGGTTAGGTTGAGTGTAAAGTTTAGGGTGAGGGTTAGGGTGAGTCTGAGGGCTAGGGTTAGGGTGAGGGTTAGGTTGAGGGTTAGGATTAGGGTTATGGTTAGGGTAAGGCTGAGGGGGAAGGTTGAGGGTGAGGGTTAGGGTTAAAGTTAGGGATAGGGTGAGGATTTGGGTTACAGTTAGATTTAGGGTTAGGGTTAGGCTGAGTGGTAGGGTTAGTGTTAGTGTTGAGTGTTAGGTTTAGTGTGAGGTTTAGGTTTAGGGTTAGTGTGAGGGTTAGGTTTAGTGTGTTGGTTAGGGTTAGGGTTAGGCTGAGGGTAAGGGTTACGGTGAGGGTGAGGTTTAGGGTTAGCATTAGGTTTAAGATTAGGGTTAGGATGAGGGTTAGGGTTAGCGAGAGGGTGAGGGTGAGAGTTAGGGTTAGGATGAGGGTTAGGGTTAGGGTTAGGTTTAGGGTGAGGGTTAGGGTTAGGGTAAGGGTTAGGGTGAGGGTTAGAGTGAGGTTTAGGGTTAGGGTTAGGGTATTATTTATTGTGAGAGTGAGTGTTAGGGTGAGGGTGGGTGTTCGGGTGAGGGTGAGGGTTCTGGTGAGGGTGAGGATTAGAGTGTGGTTGAGGGATAGGGTTAGGTGAGAGTCAGGGTGAGGTGTAGGGATAGAGTTAGGGTGAGGGTTAGGGTTAGTGTGAAGGTTAGGGTTAGGATTAGGGTTAGTGTGAGGATAAGAGTTAGGTTGTGGGTTAGTGTGAGGGTGAGCGTTAGGGTTAGCGTTAGGGTTAGGTTGAGGCTTAGGATGATGTTTAGGGTTAGGGTGAGGGTTGGGATTAGGTTTAGTGTGAGGGTTAGGGATAGGGTGATGTTTAGGGTGAGATTGAGGATTAATGTGAGGCAGAGAGTGAGGGTGAGGTTTAGGGTGCGGGTTCAGGTGAGGGTGAGGGTCAGGGTGAGGGTTAGGTTTAAGTTTAGGGTGAGGGTGAGGGTTAGGGTTAGGATTAGGGTTATGGTTGCTGAGGGTGATAATGAAATTGAGGGTGAGGGTTAGGTTTAGGGTTAGGGTGAGGTTTCAGGTTAGTGTGAGGGTTAGTTTGATGGTGAGCGTCAGGGTGAGGGTGAGTGTTAGAATGAGGGTGAGTGTGAGGGTGAGGGTTAGGGTTAGGATTAGGTTAGGGCGAGTTTTAGGGTTAGGGTTAGGGTTATTGTTAGGTTTAGGGTTAGGGTTAGGTGAGCGTGAGTGTGAGTGTTAGCATTTGGGTTAGGGTTAGGGTTAGGGTGAAGGTGTGGTTGAGGGTTAGGATTAGGATTACGGTTAGGGTTAGGTTAAGGCTGAAGTAGAAGGGGCGGTTGAGGGTGAGGTTTAGGGTTAGGGTTAGGATGAGGGTTACGGTTAGGTTTAGTGTTCGTATAAGGGTTAGCCTGAGGGTAAGAGTTAGGGTTAGTGTGAGTGTTAGGTTTAGGGTTAGGGTTTGGGTTAGGTTGAGAGTAAAGGTTAAGGTGAAGGTTAGGGAGAGGGTGAGGTTTATTGTTATGGTGAGCGTTCAGGTGAGGGTTAGGGTTAAGGTTATGGTTAGGTTTAGCGTGAGGGTTTGAGTGAAGGTTAGGTTTAGGTTTAGGGTAAGGGTGAGGTTTAGGGAGAGGGTGAGGTTTAGGGTGAGGGTGAGGCTTAGGTTTAGGATGAGGGATAGGGTTTGGGTGAGGGTTCGGGTTAGGTTTAGGGTGAGGGTTAGGGTCAGGGTAATTGTTAGGGTGAGGGTTAGGGTTATGGTTAGGTTTAGTGTGAGGGTCAGGGTGAGGGTTAAAGGGAGGTTGAAGGTTAGTGTTAGCATTAGGTTTAGGATGAGTGTGAGGGTTAGGGTGAGGGCTAGGGTTAAGGTTAGGGATAGGGTGAGGATTAGGGTTAGGTATACAGAGAGGGTTAGGCTGAGGATTAGGGTTAGGTTTAGGGTGAGGGTTAGATTTAGTGTGAGGATTAGGGTTAGATTTAGGTGAGGGTAAGTGTTTGGGTGAGGGTTAGGGAGAGGGTTAGGGTCAGTTTTAGGGTTAGGGTTTGGGTTAGGTTAATTGTTAGGTTTAGGGTTAGGGTTAGGGTGAGGGTGGGATTGAAGGTTAGGGTTAGGATTAGGGTTAGGGTTAGCATAATGTTGAGGGGGAAGGGGAGGTTGAGGGTGAGGGTAAGGGTCTGGTTTAGGGTTAGGGTGAGAGCTAGGTTGAGGGTCAGGTTTAGGGTGAGGGTGAGGGTGAGGGTTTCGTTTACGTAAGTGTTAGGGTAGGGGTGAGGATTAGGGGGAGGGTGAAGGTCAAGCTGAGGTTAGGTTTAGTGTGAGGGTTTGGGTTAGGGTTAGGGTGAGGGTTATGGTTAGGGTGGTGGTTTGTGTCAGGGTGAAGTTTAGGGTACAGGTGAGAGCTAGGGAGAGGGTGAGGGTGAGGGTGAGCTTTAGGGTTAGTGTTAGGTTTAGGGTGAGTGTGAGGGTGAGAGTTCGGATTAGGAATAGGGTTAGATTTAGGGTTAGGCTGAGGGGGAGCGTCAGGGTGAGGGTGAAGGTTAAGTTTAGTGTTAGGGTTAGGGTTAGGGTGAGGGTAAGTTTTAGGGTGAGTTTAAGGGTGAGAGTTAGGGTTAGTGTCAGGGTTAGGGTGAGGGTTAGGGTTTGGGTGATGTTTAGGGTGAGGGTGAGGTTTAGGGTGAGGATGAGGGTTCGGTTGAGAGTGAGGGTTCGCGTGAGGTGTCGGGTTAGGTTGTGGGTGAGGATTAGCGTTAGGCTGAAGGTTAGCATTAGGTTTAGGGTTAGTGTGACGGTGAGGGTGAGGGGTAGGGTAAGGGTTAGGTAGAGGGTTAGGGTTAGGGTTAGGGTGATGGTTAGGAGGAGGGGTAATTTTAGGTTTAGGTTGAAGTTTAGGGTGAGTGTGAGGGTTAGTGTTAGGGGTAGGTTTAGGTTGAGGGTTAGGGTTAGGGTTAGCATTAGGGTGAAGTTGAGGGTTAGGGTGAGAGTTTTGGTTAGGGTGAGTTTGAGGGTGAGGGTTAGGTTTAGGATTAGGATTAAGGTTAGGGTTAGGGTGAGTGTTAGGTTGAGGGTGAGGGTTAGTGTGTGGGTGAGGGTTAGGTTTAGGGTGAGGATTAGCTTTAGGCTTAGGGTTAAGGTTATGGTGAGGGTAAGGGTTAGGATGATGTTTAGTGTGAGGATGAGGGTTAGGGTTATTGTTAGGGTTAGGGTGAGGTTTAGGGATAGGGTTAGTGTTAGGGTAAGGGTGAGGTTTAGGGTCAGGTTTAGGGTTAGGGTGAGGGTTAGGGACAGTTTTAGGTTAGGGTGAGGCTGAGGCTGAGTGTTAGGTTTAGGTTTAGGTTTACAGTTAGTGTGAGGGTTAGTTTGAGGGTTAGGATTAGGGTTAGGGTTAGGGTTAGATTGAGGGTTAGGCTGAGGGTTAGGGTTAGGGTAAAGGTTAGGTTTAGGTTTAGGGTTAGGGTGAGGGTTAGGGTGTGGGTAAGTGTTAGAGTGAGGGTTAGGGTGAGGGAGAGGAATAGGGAGAGGGGGACGGTTAGTATTAGCATTAGGGTTAGGGTGAGGGTAAGTGTTAGGGTTAATGATAGGGATAGAGTGAGGATTAGGGTTAGGGTTAGGCAGAGGGTGAAGGTTAGGTTGAGGACCAGGGTTAGGTTTAGGGTGAGGGTTAGGTTTAGTGTGAGGATTAGGGTAAGGGTTAGGGTGAGGTTTAGGTTTAGTGTGAGGGTTAGGGTTAGGGTTAGGTTGAGGGTAAGGGTTAGGGTGAGGTTTAGGGTGAGGGTGAGGTTTAGGGTTAGCATTAGTTTTAGATTTAAGGTTAGGATGAGGGTTACGGTTAGGGTGAGGGTGAGGCTTAGGTTTAGGGTCAGGTTTAGGGTTAGGGTGAGGGTTAGGGTCAGGTTAAGTGTTAGGGTGATGGTTAGGGTTATGGGAAGGTTTAGTGTGAGGGTCAGTGTGAGGGTAGCGTGAGGTTTAGGGTTAGGTTTAGGGTTAGGTTTACGGTGAGGGTGATGGTGAGGGTTAAGTTTAGGGTTAGGGTTAGGGTGAGGGTTAGGGTTAGTGTGAGTGTTAGTGTGATGGTGAGGGTCAGGGTGAAAGTGAGGGTTAGAATGAAGCTGAAGATGAGGGTGAATGTTATGGTTAGTATTAGGGTTAGGGTGAGTTTTAGGGTAAGGGTTAGGGTTAGGGTTATTTTTAGGTTCAGGGTTAGGGTTAGGGTGATAGTGAGGGTGAGGTTTTGCATTAGGATTAGGTTTAGGGTTAGAGTGAGCGTGGGGTTGAGGGTTAGGGTTAGGATTAGGGTTAGGGTTTGGGTAAGGCTGAGGGGGAAGATGAAGTTGAGGGTGAGGGTTAGGATTAGGTTTAGGGTTAGGGTGAGGTCTAGGGTCAGTGTGAGGGTTTGGGTGAGGGTAAGGATTTGGTTTAGGTTTAGGGTTAGGGTTAGGTTTAGGGTGAGGGTGATGGTGAGGGATAGGTTTAGGGTTAGGGTTAGGGTGAGGGTTAGGGTTCGTGTGAGGGTTAGTGTGATGGTGAGGGTCAGGGTGAGGGTGAGGATTTGAATGAGGCCTAAGGTGAGGGTGAGGGTTAGGGTTAGGATTAGGGTTAGGGTGAGTTTTAGGTTTAGGGTTAGGGTTAGGGTTATTGTTAGTGTTAGGGTTAGGGTTAGTGTGAGATTGAGGGTTAGGTTTAGCATTAGGGTTAGGTTTAGTGTTAGGGTGATGGTGAGGTTGAGGGTTAGGGTTAGGAATAGGGTTAGGGTAAAGCTGAGGGGGAAGGGTAGCTTGAGGGTGAATGTTAGGGTTAGGGTGAGGACTAGGGTGAGTGTGAGGGTTTGGGTGAGAGTGAGGGTGAGGGTTTCGGTTATGTAAGTGTTAGGGTGAGGGTGACGATTAAGCTGAGGTTAGGTTTAGCATGATGGTTAGGGTTAGGGTGAGGGTGAGGGTTAGTTTTAGGGTGATGGTTAGGGTGAGGGTGAGGGTGAGACTTAGGATTAGGAATAGGGTTAGTGTTAGGGTTAGGCTGAGGTGAGGGTCAGGGTGAGGGTGAAGGATAGCGTTAGGATTATGGTTAGGGTGAGGGTTAAGGTTAGTGTGAGGATTATGGTTATGGTTATGGTTAGGGTTATGGTGAGGGTAAGGGTTATGGTGAGGGTGAGGGTTAGGGTGAAATTTAGGGTTAGGGTTAGGGTTAGGGGAGGGTTCGGGTTAGGGTGATGTTTAGGGTGAGGGTGAGGTTTAGTGTGAGGATGAGAATTTGGGTGTGGCTGTGGGTTCAGGTGAGGTTTCGGGTTAGGGTGTGGGTGAGGATTAGGGTTAGGGTGAGGGTTATCATTAGGTTTAGGCTTAGTGTGAGGGTGAGGGTGAGGGGTAGTTTTAGGGTTCAGTTGAGGGTTAATGTTAGGGTAACGGTTAGGGTGAGGGTCAGGGAGAGAGGTAGGTTTAGGGTTAGTGTGAGGTTTAGGGTGAGTGTGAGGGTTAGGGGTAGGCTTAAGATGAGGGTTAGGCTGCGGATTAGGGTTAGGGTTAGTGTGAGTGTTAGGTTTAGGTTGAGGTTTAGGGTTAGCATTAAGGTGAGGGTGAGGGTGAGGGTTAGGGTGACGGTTTGGGTTAAGTTTAAGGATAGGGTGAGGATTAGGTTTAGGGTCAGGTTTAGGGTGAGTGTTAGGCGGAAGGTTAGGCTTAGGTTTAGGGTGAGGGTTAGGTTTAGTGTGAGGGATAGGGTTGAGTTTAGGGTGATGGCAAGGGTTAGGGTGAGGGATAGGGTGAGGGTGAGTTTTAGGGTTAGCATTTGGTTTAGCTTTAGGGTTAGGATGAGAGTTAGGGTTAGGCTTAGTGTTAGGGTGAGGGTGAGGGTGAAGGTTAATGTTAGGATGAGGGTTATGGTTAGTGTTAGGGTGAGGGTGAGGGTGAGGTTTACGGTTAGGGTTAGTGTGAGGGTGAGAATTAGGATTAGGAATAGTGTTAGGGTTTGGGTTAGGCTGAGGCTGAGGGTCAGGGTGAGGGAAAATAGGGTTAGGTGAGGGTGAGGGTAAGGGTGAGGGTTAGGGTTAGAGTCAGGTTTAAGGTGAGGGTTAGGGTTTAGGAGATGTTTATGGTGAGGGTGAGGGTGAGGATGAGGTTTCGGGTGAGGGTTTGGGATCGGGTTCAGGTTCGGGTTAGGGTGTGGCTGAGGATTAGGGTTAGGGTGAGGGTTAGCATTAGGTTTAGGGTTAGTGTGACAGTGAGGGTGAGGGGTAGGGTTAGGGTTTGGTTGAGGGTTAGGGTTAGGGTTAGGTTTTGGATAATTTTTAGGGAGAGGGATAATGTTAGGATTAGTGTGAGGTTTAGGGTGTGTGTGAGGGTTAGGGTTTGGTTGAGGGTTAGGGTCAGGGTGAGGGTGAGGGTTAGGGTTAGAGTTAGGTTTAGGGTGAGTTTGAGGGTGAGGGTTAGGTTTAGGATTAGGATTAGGGTTAGTTTCAGCGTGAGTTTTAGGGTGAGAGTGAGGTTTCGGTTGAGACTGAGGGTTAGTGTATGGGTGATGGTTATGGTTAGGGTCAGGATTAGGTTTAGTCTTAGGATCAAGGTTATGGTGAGGCTAAGGGTTAGGGTGAGGTTTAGTGTGAGGATGAGGGTTAGGGTTACGGTGACGTTTAGGGTGAGGATTATAGTTAGGGTTAGGGTTAGGGTGAGCGTGAGGGTGAGGTATAGGGTGAGGTTTAGGGTTAGGGTGAGGGTTAGGGAAAGTGTTAGTTTAGGGTGAGGGTGAGCGGGAGTGTTAGATTTAGGTTTATAGTTACGGTGATGGTGAGGTTGAGGGTTAGGCTTAGGGTTAGGCTGAGGGTTAGGCTGAGGGTTAGGTTTATGGTTAGGGTTAGGGTGAGGGTGAGGTGTGGGTAAGTGTTAGGGTGAGGGTTAGGGTGAGGGTTAGGGTGAGGGTGAGGGTTAGGGTTAGAGTGAGCGTTAGGGTGAATTTTAAGTTTAGGGTTAGGGTTAGGGTGAGTGTGAGGGTGTGGGTCAGTGTTAGGGTGAGAGTTAGGATGAGGGTGAGGTTTAGGTTGAGGGTGAGGGTTAGGGTTAGGGTGAGGGTGGGTGTTAGGTGGAGGGTTAAGGTGAAGGTGAGGGTTAGAGTTAGCATTAGAGTAATGGTGAGGGTGAGGGTTAGGGTTCGGGTTCTGGTTAGGGTGAGGTTTAGGGTTAGGTTTAGGGTTAGTATAATGGTTAGGGTGCACGTTAGGGTTAGGGTTAGTGTGAGTGTTAGGTTTAGGGTTAGGGTTTGGGTTAGGTGGAGTGTAAAGGTTAGGGTGAGGGTTAGGGTGAGGGTGAGTGTTAGGGTTAGGGTGAGGGTGAGCGTGAGGGTTGGGGTTAGGGTTAGCCTGAGGGTGAGGGTAAGGTTTAGGTTTAAGTTTAGGTTTAGGGTTAAGGTGAGGGTTAGGGTGTGGGTAAGTGTTAGGGTGAGGGTTAGGGTGATGGTAAGGGTTAGGGTGAGTGTTAGGATGAGGGTGAGGGTTAGGGTGAGTGTGATGGTAAGGGTTAGGCTGAGTGTTAGGGTGAGGGTGAGGGTTAGGGTGAGGGTTAGGGTGAGTGTTAGGGTTAGGGTTAGGGTTAGTGTGTGGGTGAGGTATAGGGTGAGGGTTAGGTTTAGGGTGAGGGTTAGGGATAGGGTTAGGGTTAGGGTGAGGATGAGGGTGAGGGTTATTAGGGTTAGGATTAGGGTTAGGCTGAGGGTGATGGGGAAGGTGAGGGTTAGAGTTAGGTTTAGGGTTAGGATGAGGGTTAGGTTAAAGGTTAGGGTCAGCGTAAGGGTTAGGGTGAGGGTTAGTGTGAGGGAGAGGGTTAGGGTTAGGGTGACGGTGAGGGTTAAGGAGAGTGTTAGGGTGAGGGTGAGGGAGAATTTTAGTGTTAGGATTACGGTGAGGGTTAGGGTTAGGGCGAAGTTTAGGGTTAGGTTTAGGTTTAGGGTGATGTTTAGTGTCAGGGTGAGGGTTAGGATGAGGTTGAGTGTTCTGTTGAGAGTTAGGGTTAGGGATAGGTTTAGTGTGAGGCTAATGGTTAGGGTGAGTGAAAGGGTGAGGGTTAGGCTCAGGGTAAGGGTGAACATTAAGGTTAGGGTTAGGTTTATGGTTAGGATGAGGGTTAGGGTGAGCGGTAGGTTTAGGGTTAGGGTTAGTTTGCAGGTTAGGGTGAGGTTAGGAGTTAGGGTGATGTTAGGGTGAAGGTGAGGGTTAGGGTTAGCATTAGCGTTAGGGTGAGGTTGAGGGTTAGGGTTAGGGTTAGGGATAGCATAAGGATTAGCGTTATTGTGAGGGTTAGGTTTAGGGTTAGTTTAGGGTTAGTTGAGGATAAAGTAAGGGTGAGGGTTAGGGTGAGGGTGAGGTGTTACATTAGCATTAGGGATAGGTTTAGCTTTAGGGTGAGGGTTAGATTTAGGGTGAGGGTTAGGTTTAGGTTGAGGTTGAGGGTTAGGGTTGGGGTGATGTTTAGTGTGAGGGTGAGGGTTAGGGTGAGGTTGAGTGTTTAGGTGAGAGAGTTAGGTTTAGAGTTAGGGATAGGGTTAGGGTGAGGGTATTGGTTAGGGTGAGTGTTAGGGTAAGGGTGAGTGTTAGGCATAGGGTGAGGGTTAGGGTTAGGGTTAATTTTAGGGTTAGGTTGAGGGTGAGCGTTAGGATTAGGGTTAGGATGAGGGTGAGGCTCAGGTTAGGGTTAGGGTTAGTGTTAGGGTTAGGGTTAGGATTAGGTTTAGGGTAAGTGTTAGGGTTATATTTATGTTTACTATAAGGGTTAGGGTGAGGCTTAGGCTTAGAGTTAGTGTGATTGTTAGGGTTAGGGTTAGAGTTTGGGTTAGGTTGAGTTTAAAGGTTAGGGTGAGGTTTAGGGTGAGGGTGAGGGTAAGGGTTAGGGTGAGGGTTAGCGTGAGGGATAGGGTTAGTTTATGGTTAGTGTTAGGGTGAGGGTTAGGGTGAGGGTTAGGTTTAGGTTTAGGTTTAGGGTGAGAGTTAGGGTGTGGATAATTGTTAGGGTGAGGGTTAGGGTGAGGTGAGCGTTAGGGTTAGGTTGACAGTAAGGGTTATGTTGAGGGTTATGGTGAGGGTGAGGGTTAGGGTTAGCCTTAGCGTTAGGGTGAGGGTGAGGGTTAGGGTGAGTGTGAGGGTTAGTTTTAGGGTCAAGGTTAGGGTTAGGATGAGGGTTAGGGTAGGGTGAGGTTGAGGGTTAGGGTTAGGTTGATTATTAGGTTTATGGTTAGGGTTAGGGTGAGAGTTAGGGTTAGGGTGATGTTTATTGTGAAGGTGAGGGTTAGGGTGAGGGTGAGTGTTAGTGTGAGGATGAGGGTTCGGGTAAGGCTGAGGCTTAGGGTGTGGTTGAGGTTTAGGGTTACAGTGAGAGTCAGAGTGAGGTGTCGGGATAGGGTTAGGGGTAGGGTTTGTGTGAGGGTAAGGGTTAGGGTGAGGGTTAGGGTGAGGCTGAGGTTTAGTGTTAGCCTTAGGGTTAGGGTGAGTGTTAGGGTTAGGGTGATGTTTAGGGTGAGGTTGAGGGTTAGTGTGAGGGTGAGGGTGAGGCTTAGGGTTAGTGTTAGGATTAGGGTTAGGGTTAGGGTTAGGCTGAGGATGAGGGTGAAATTGAGGGTGACGGTTAGGTTTAGGATTAGGATGAGGCTTCTGGTTAGTGTGAGGGTTAGTGTGATGCTGAGGGTCAGGGTGAGGGTGAGTGTTAGAATGAGGGTGATGGTGAGGGTTAGGCTTGGGATTTGGGTTAGGGTGAATTTTAGGGTTAGGATTATGTTAGGGTTAGGGTTATTGCTAGGGTTAGGGTGAGGGTGAGGGTTAGGGTGAGGGTTAGCGTTAGGGTTAGGGTTAAGGTGAGGGTGGGGTTGAGGGTTAGGGTTAGGATTAGGGTGAGGGTTAGGGTAAGGCTGAGGAGGAAGGGGAGATTGAGGATGAGGGTTAGGTTTAGGGTTAGGGTTAGTGTGAGTGTTAGGTTTAGGGTTAGGGTTTGGGTTAGGTTGAGGGTAAAGTTTAGGGTGAGGTTTAGGCTTAGGGTGAGTTTTAGGATTAGGGTGAGGGTTAGGGTGAAGTTTATGTTTAGTTTTAGGGTTAGGGTGAGGGTTAGGTTTATTGTGAGGTTTAGGCTTAAGGTTAGGGTGACGGTAAGGGTTAAGTTGAGGGTTAGGGTGAGGGTGAGTTTTAGTGTTAGCATTAGGTTTAGCTTTAGGGTTAGCTTGAGAGTTAGGGTTAGAGTTAGGGTTAGGGTGAGTTTGAGGGTGATGGTTAGGTTTAGGATTAGGATTAGGTTTAGGGTCAGGGTGAGTGTTAGGGTGAGAGTGAGGGTTTGGGTGAGAGTGAGGGTTAGTGTGTGGGTTAAGGTTAGGGTTAGGGTCAGGATTAAGTTTAGGCTTAGGGTCAAGGTTATGGTGAGGGTCAGGTTTAGGGTGAGGTTTAGTTTGAGGATGAGGGTTAGGGTTAGTGTTAGGGTTAGGGTGACGTTTA
Organism: Dipodomys merriami; assembly: GCF_024711535.1. Classification (NCBI taxonomy): domain Eukaryota; kingdom Metazoa; phylum Chordata; class Mammalia; order Rodentia; family Heteromyidae; genus Dipodomys; species Dipodomys merriami. The sequence goes on along the minus strand of NW_027202471.1, from coordinate 1,826,560 downwards.
GGGTGAGGGTTATCGTTAGGGTTAGGGTGAGGGTGAGGGTGAGGTATAGGGTGAGGTTTAGGGTTAGGGTGAGGGTTAGGGATAGTGTTCGGTTTGGATGAGGGTGGGGGTGATTGTTAGGTTTAGGTTTCGAGTTAAGGTGAGGGTGAGGGTGAGGGTTAGGATTAGGGTTAGGATGAGGGTTAGGCTGAGGGTTAGGTTTAGAGTTCGTGTGAGGGTTAGGGTTAGGTTTAGAGTTAGGATGAGGGTTAAGTTTAGATTTAGGGTTAGCATAAGGTTTAGGCTGAGGGTTAGGGTTAGGGTTAGAGTGAGGGTTAGGGTTAGGGTTAGGGTAAGGTTTAGGGTGAGGGTAATGGTGAGGGTGAGGGTTAGGCTGAGGGTGAGGGTTAGGATTAGAGTGAGTGTTAGGGTGAAGGTTAGCTTTAGGGTTAGGGTTAGGGTGAGGGTGAGGGTGTGGGTAAGTGTTAGGGTGAGGGTTAGGGTGAGGGTGAGGTTTAGGTTTAGGGTGAGGGTTAGTGTTAGGGTGAGTGTTAGGGTGAGGGCGAGGGTTACGGTTAGCATTAGGGTTAGGGTTAGGGTGAGGGTTAGAGTGAGGTTTTGCGTTAAGATTAAGGATAGTGTGAGTATTAGAGTTAGGTTTACTGTGTGGGTTAGGCTGAGGGGAAGGGTTAGGGTTAGGGTGAGGGTTGGGTTTAGTGTGAGGGTTAGGGTTAGGTTTAGGGTAAGGTAAGGGTGAGGGTGAAGTTTAGGGTGAGTGTGAGGTTTAGGGTTAGCATTAGGTTTAGAGTTAGGGTTAGGATGAGTGTTAGGGTTTGGTTTAGGGTGAGGGTTAGGATGAGGGTGAGTGTTAAGTTTATGCTTAGGGTGAGGGTTAGTTTTAGGGTGAGGGCTAGGGTGAGGGTGAGGATTAGTTTGAGGGTGAGAGTGAGGGTGAGGTTTTCATTTAGGTAAGGGTTATGGTTATGGTTAGGGTGAGGTTTAGTAATGAGGGTGTGTGTTGGGGTAAAGTTTAGAATTAGGGTGAGGGTGAGGGTGAAGTTTAGTGTTAGGATGAGGGTTAGGGTTAGGGTTAGGGTGAGAGTGAGGGTGAAGGTGAGGGTTCGGGATAGGGTTAGGGTGTGGTTTACGTTTACGGGGAGGGTTAGAGTTAGGGTGAGGTTTAGGGTTAGGCTTACAGTGAGGGTTAGGGTTAGGCTGATGTTTAGTGTGAGGGTGAGGTTAGGGTGAGGGTGAGTGTTCTGTTGAGAATTAGGGTTAGGGAATGGGTTATTGTGAGGGAAAGGGTTAGGGTGAGGGTTTGGGTGAGGGTGAGGTTTAGGGTGAGGTTGAGGGTTAGGTTTAGGGTTAGGGTTATGATGAGGGTGAGGGTTAGGGTGAGCTCTAGTTATAGGGTTAGGTTTAGATTGCGGGTAAGGGTGAGGGTAAAGGTTAGAGTGAGGTTTAGGGTGAGGGTGAGTTTTAGGTTTAGGGTGAGGATAAGGGTTAGGTTGAGGCTTAGGGTTAGGGTTAGGGATCGGCTGAGGATTAGTGTTAGGGTGAGGGTTAGGGTGAGGGTTAAGATTAGGGTTAGTGTGAGGATAAGTGTTAGGGTGAGGGTTAGGGTGAAGGTGAGGTTTAGGGTTAGGGTTAGGGTGAAGGTTAGGGTGTGGGTAAGTGTTAGGGTTAGGGTTAGGGTGACGGTAGAGGTTAAGTTTAAGTATAGGGTGAGGATTAGTTTAGGGTTAGGTTTAGGGTGAGTGTTAGGCGGAAGGGTAGGCTTAGGGTAAGGGTGAGTGTTAGGTTTATTGTGAGGGTTAGGGTTAAGGTTAGGGTGATGGTAAGGGTTAGGGTGAGGGATAGGGTGAGAGTGAGTTTTAGGGTTAGCATTAGGTTTAGCTTTAGGGTTAGGATGAGAGTTAGGGTTAGGCTTAGTGTTAGGGTGAGGGTGAGGGTGAAGGTTAGTGTTAGGATGAGTGTTAGGGTGAGGGTGAGGGTGAGGTTTAGGGTTAGGGTTAGTGTGAGGTTGAGAGTTAGGATTAGGAATAATGTTAGGGTTAGGGTTAGGCTGAGGGTGAGTGTCAGGGTGAGGGAAAAGGTTAGGGTTAGGGTTAGGGTGAGGGTAAGTGTTGGGGTGAGGGTAAGGGTGAGGGTTAGGGTTAGAGTCAGGGTTAAGGTGAGGGTTAAGGTTTGGGTGATGTTTAGGGTGAGGGTGAGGGTTAGGTTTTGGATTAGGGTTAGAGTTTGGGTTAGGTTGAGGGTTAGGGATAGGGTTAGGATTAGGGTGAGGGTTTTGTTAGGGTTAGGTTTTGACTTAGGGTGAGTTTTGGGGTTCGTGTTTGGATTAGGGTTAGGGTTAGGGTTAGGCTGAGGATGAGGTTGAGGGTGAGGGTGAGGGTTAGGGTTAATATGAGTGTTAGGGTTAGCGTTAGTGTTAAGATGAGGGTTAGGCTGAGGGTTAGGGTTAGGGTTCGGGTAAGAGTAAGGGTTAGGCAGAAATGAACCTACAGACCTATAGCCATCTAATCTTCGATAAGGAAGCTAAAACAATAGAATGGAAGAAAGACAGCCTCTTCAGTAAATGGTGCTGGCAAAATTGGTTAACTACATGTAGAAAACTAAAGCTAGATCCTTATATATCACCCTGCACCAGAATCAACTCCAAATGGATCAAAGACCTTGAACTCAAAGCAGACACTCTGAATATATTACAGGATGGAATAGGAGAAACCCTAGGTCTCCTTGGCTCAGGCCGAAATTTTCTGAATAGAGACCCGGATGCACAACAAATCAAAGAAAGGTTGGACAAATGGGATTGCATAAGGTTGCAGAGCTTCTGCAGGGCAAATGACATAGCTAGCAAGATCAATAGAAAGCCCACCGATTGGGAGAAGATCTTTACTAGCCATACAACGGACAAGGGTCTCATATCTAAAATATACTTGGAACTCAAAAAATTAAACCACCCAACAACAAATCCTCAAAGAAACAACTGCCCAATAAATAAGGGGGTGAAAGACTTAAAGAGAAGCTTCTCTGAAGAAGAAAGAAGGATGGCCAATAGACACATGAAGAAATGTTCAACATCCCTAGACATAAAAGAAATGCAAATCAAAACAACATTGAGATATCACCTCACTCCAGTTAGAACAGCAAAAATCAAGAACTCTAACAACAACAGATGCTGGAGGGGATGTGGACAGAAAGGAACCTTACTTCATTGTTGGTGGGAATGTAAACTTGTTCAACCACTTTGGAAAGCAGTATGGAGGTTCTTCAAAAGACTTCACATAGATCTCCCCTATGATCCAGCAATCCCACTTTTGGGCATTTACCCAAATGTTTACAAACAAGACCACACTAAAGCTACCGGCACAACTATGTTTATTGCAGCATTATTTACCATAGCTAAGATATGGAACCAACCCAGATGCCCCTCAGTAGATGAATGGATCAAGAAAATGTGGTATATATACACAATGTAATTCTATGCCTCCATCAGAAAGAATGACATTTCCCCATTTGTTAGGAAATGGAAAGGTTTGGAAAAAATTATATTAAGTGAAGTAAGCCAGGCCCAAAGAAGCATAGGTCCCATGGTTTCCCTTATTTGCAATATCTAGTATAGGTATGAGTCAAGCGGAAAAGGCCAGATAATGTGATGTTAGGAAAATGAACCCTTAAATATGTATTTTAATGTTTTCGTTTCTTTCATGCATGTGTTTCTAACGCATTTATAAGATTATTTCTTTGTTGCTTTGTATGTCCCTCCCCCACAGTGTAAACCCCGCTTTCACTATATTTGATGTCAGTATAATATGTGGAGGAGATGGGGACAAACAAGTCGTTTAAGGATTCAGGTGGACCTGTTGCAACAATGAGAAGTACAAAATGTCATGTCAAAACCAACTTTACAATGTCGGTGTGGGGGGGGAGGGGGGGTATAATTGGGTGGGGGGAGGGGGGAGGATGGGAAGGGAGGTGAAGGGTAAACAAAGGAGGAGGCTGCAATGCTTGGTAAGAAATGTATGCATTATCCTGCCCATGTAATTGTAGCCCCTCTGTACAGTATGTTCTCAAATAAAATAAAATAAAAAAAGAAAACAAAAAAAAAGAGTATGGGTTAGGGTGAGGTTTAGGGTGAGGGTGAGGGTTAAGTTTATGCTTAGGGTTAGGGTGAGGTTTATGGTTAGGGTGAGAGTGAGGGTTAGGGTTAGGGTTTGGGTGAGGGTTAGGGTTAGGTGAGGTTAGGGATAGGGTTGGGGTTACGGTGAGTGTGTGGGTTAGGGTTAGGTTTAGGTTTAGGGTTAGGCTGAGGGTGAGGGTTAGGTTTAGGGTTAGGGTTAGGGTTAGGGTTGAAGTTTTCTTTTAGGGTTAGGAAGAGGTTTTGGCTGAGGATTAGGGTTGTGGTTAGGGTGAGGTTTAGGATTAGTGTGAGTGTTGGGATGAAGGTTAGTTTGAGGGTTAGGTTTAGGGTTAGGTTGAGGGTAAAGGTTAGGGTGAGGGTGAGGGTTAGGTTTAGGATTAGGGTTAGGGTTTGGGTTAGTATTAAGGATAGGGTTAGGGTTAGGGTGAGGGTTAGGGTGAGGGTTAGGATTAGGGTTAGGGTGAAGAATAGGGTGAGAGTGACGTTTAAGGTGAGGGTTAGGGTTAGGGTGAGGATTAGGGTTAGGGTTAGGGTGAGATTTAGGATTAGGATGATGTTTAGGGTGAGCGTGATGTTTTGGGTTAGGATGAGGGTGAGGGTGAGGGTGTAGGTGAGGGTTAGGTTTAGGGTGAGTGTTAGGGTGATGCTGACGGTGATTGTTAGGGTGAAGTTGAGGGTTAGGGATAGGGTTAGGGTGAGGGTTAGGGTTAGGGTTAGGGTGAGGGGTAGGGTGAGGGTAGGGTTAGGGTTAGGGTGAGGGTTAGGGTTAATGTGAGGATTAGGGTTAGGTTTAGGGTTAGTGTGAGGATAAGGGTAAGGGTGAGGGTTAGGGTGAGAGTGAGGGTTAGGGTTAGCGTTAGGGTTAGGGTGAGGTTTAGGGCGAAGGTTAAGTTGAGGGTTAGGGTTATTATGAGGGTGAGGGTTATAGTTAGGTTTAGGTTGAGGGTTTGGGTTAGTGTGAGGTTTAGGGTAAGGTTAGGGTGTGGGTGAGGGTTCAGGTGAGGGTGACTTTTAGGGTGAGGGTGACAGTTAGGTTTAGGGTTAGGTTTAGGGTAAGGGTCATATTTAGGGTGAGGGTTAGGGTGAGGGTGAGGGTTAGGTTGAGGTTCAGGGTTAGGCTGAGCGTTAGGGTGAGGGTTAGGTTTAGGTTTTGGTTTGGGTGAGGGTTAAAGTGAGGTTTAGTGTTAGTGTTAGCGTTAGAGTTAAGGTGAGAGTTAGGGTGAGGGTTAGGGTTAGAGTGAGGTTTAGGGTGAGGGTGAGGGTTAGGGATAGCATTAGGTTTAAAGATAGGTTTAGGGTGAATGTAAGGGTTAGGATGAGGGTGAGGGTTAGGTTTAGGATTAGGGTTAGTGTTAGGGTGAGGGTTAGTTATAGGGTTAGGATTAGGGTAAGGGTTTTGGTTAGAGTTAGGTTTAGATTTAGAGTGAGGGTTAGGGTTAGTGTTGGATTAGGGTTAGGGTTAGGGTTAAGGTGAGGGTTAGGTTTAGGTGAGGGTTAGGGATAGAATTGGGGTTAGGGTGAAGATTAGGGTTAGGTTTAGTGTTAGAGTTAGACCGAGGGTGAGTGTGAGGTTTAGGGTTAGGTTTAGGGTTAGGGATAGGGTTAGGCTGAGGGTGAGGGTGAGGGTGAGGGTGAGGGTTAGGGTTACGGTGAGGGTTAGGGTTAGGGTTAGGGTTAGGGTTGGGTTGAGTGTTAGGGTTAGGATTAGGAAGAGGGTTTGGCTGAGGGTTAGGGTTATGGTTAGGGTAAGGTTTAAGGTTAGTGTGAGGGTTAGGATGAGGTTTAACCTGAGGGTTAGGGTTAGGGTTAGGGTGAGGGTAAGGGTGAGCGTTAGGGTGAAGGTTAGGTTTAGGTTTAGGGTTAGGTGAGGGTTAGGATGAGGTTTAGTTTTAGTGTAAGGGATAGGGTTAGCGTGAGGGTTATGGTGAGGGTAAGGGTTAGAGTGAGGTTCAGGGAGAGGGTGAGTGTTAGGGATAGCATTAGGTTTAATTTTAGGTTTAGGGTGAGGCTTAAGGTTAAGGTTACCCTGAGCGTGAGGGTTAGGTTTAGCATTAGGGTTAGGGTTAGGGTTAGGGTGAGGGTTAGGGTTAGGGTTTGGGTGAGGTTGAGGTTTAGGGTTAGGGTTAGGGTGAGGGTATGGGATAGGGTGAGGGTGAGGGTTAGGGTGACGGTGAGGGTAAGGGTTAGGGTGAGGGCTAGGGTTACGGTTAGGGTTAGGGTAAGGTTTAGGTTTAGGGTGAGGGTGAGGGTGAGGGTTAGGTTTAGGATTAGGCTTAGGTGTAGGGTTAGGTTTAGGGTGAGTGTGAGGCTGAGTGTCAGAGTTAGGTTTAGGGTGAGGTTTAGGGTAATGTTTAGGGTTAGGATGAGGGTGAGGGTGAGGTTTTGGGTGAGGGTGAGTGTTAGGGTTTTGGTTAGGTTTAGGTTTAAGGTTAGGGTGAGAGTTATTTTTAAGGTTAGTGTTAGGATGAGGGTTAGGCTGAGGGTTAGGGTTAGGGTTAGTATGAGGGTGAGAGTTAGGATTAGGAATAGTGTTAGGGTTAGGGTTAGGCTGAGGGTGAGGGTCAGGGTGAGGGTAAAGTTTAGGATTAGGGTTAGGGTGAGGGTAGGTGTTAGGGTGAGGGTAAGGGTTAGGGTGAGGATGAGGTTTCAGGTGAGGGTTAGGGTTAGTGTTTGGATTAGGGTTAGGGTTAGGGTTAAGGTGAGGGTTAGGGTTAGCTGAGGGTTAGCGATAGAATTGGGGTTAGGGTGAAGGTCAGGGTTAGGTTTAGTGTTAGAGTTAGAGCGAGGGTTAGTGTGAGGTTTAGGGTTAGCGTTAGGGTTAGGGTGAGGGTTAGGGTTATTATGAGGGTGAGGGTTAGAGTTAGTTTTAGGGTGAGGGTTGGGGTTAGGGTGAGGTTTAGGTTAGAGTTAGGTTTAGGGTGAGGTTGAGCGTTAGGGTGAGGTTTAGGGTTAGGGGTATTGTTAGGGTTAGTGTGAGGGTTAGTGTTAGGGTGACTGTTACTGTTAGGGTGAGTGTAAGTGTTAGGGTTCGGGTTAGGGTTCCGGTTATTGTTAGGGTTAGGGTTAGGGTTACGGTTATGGTGAGGGTGAGAGTGAGGATTATGGTTAGGTTTAGGATGAGGTTTAGGTTAAAGGTTAGGGTTAGAGTTAGGGAAGGGGTGAGAGTGAGGTTTAGGGTTAGATTTAGGGTAAGTGTTAGGGTTAGGTTTAGGGTGAGGGTTAGGATTAGTGTTAGGCTTAGGATTAGGCTTAGGCTGTGCATGAGGTTGTGGGTTAGGGTTAGGGTTAGGGTGAGGGTTATGGTTTGGTTTATGTTGAGGTTTAGGATGGGGTTTAGGGTTAGCATTAGGGTTAGGGTTAGGGTTAGGTTGAGGGTTAGAGTGAGGGTTAGGGTTAGGGATAGGATTAGGGTTAGCGATAGGATTAGGGTTAGCATTATGGTTAGGGAGAGGGTGAGTGTGAGGGTTAGTGTTAGGGTTAGTATTAGCCTTAGGGTTAGGGTGAGGGTTACGTTTACGGTTTGGGTTAAGGTGAGGGTGAGAATGAAGGTTAGGGTTAGGTTTAGGGTTAGGGTTAGGGTTAGGTTTAGGTTTAAGGTTAGGATTAAGGTTAGGTTCAGGTTTTCGGTGAGAGTTAGGGTTAGGGTTAGGGTTAGGCTTAGGCTTAAACTGAGGGTGAGGGTGGGGGTGAGGATTAGGGTTAGGGTTAGTGTTAGGGTTAGGTTAAGGTTTATTTTTAGTGTTATGGTTAGAGTTACGGTGAGGGTGAGGGTGCGGTTGAGGGTTTGGGTTAGGGTTAGGGTGAGGTTTAGGGTTAGGGTTAGGGTGAGGGTGAGGTTTAGGGTTAGATATAGCGTTAGGGGGAGCGTTAGGGTGAGGGTTAGGGTGAGGGTTAGGGATAGGTTTAGGATGAGGGTAAGGTTTAGGGTTAGAGTTAGGGTGAGGGTGAGGCTGAGTTTGAGGGTGATTGTGAGTGTTAAGATTACAGTGAGTTTTAGGTTTAGGGTTAGAGTGAGAGTTAGGGTTTGGTTTAAGTTTAGAGTTAGGGTGAGTGTTAGGGTTAGGTTGAGGTTTAGGGTTAGGGTTAGAGTTACATTGAGTGTGAACATGAGGGTTAGGGTTAGAGTTAGGCTTAGGTTGAGGGTGAGGTTTACGGTTAGATTTAGTGTTAGGGGGACGGTTAGGTCGAGGGTTAGGTTTAGGGTTAGTGTTAGGGTTAAGGTTAGGGTGAGGGTTAGGTTGAGGTTTAGGGTTATGGTTAGGTTTAGGGTTAGGATTAGGGTTAGGGTGAGGGTGAGTTTGAGGGTTAGAGTTAGGCTTAGGCTTAGGCTTAGAGTTAGGCTGAGGGTGATGGTGGGCGTCAAGATTAGGGTTAGGGTGATGGTTAGTATTAGGGTTAGATTGAGGGCTAGAATGAGGGTGAGGTTTAGGGTAAGGCTTAGGCTTAGGCTTAGGGTTATACTGAGATTGAGGTTGAGGGTGAGGGTTAGGGTTATGGTCATGGTTAGGTTTACGGTTAGGGTGAGGGTTAGCATGAGGTTTAGGGTTAGGTTGAGGGTTAGGGTGTGGATGATGGTAAGGGTAAAGGTGAGGTTTACGCTGAGGGTGAGGGTTAAGATAAGGCTGAGGGTTAGGGTTAGGTTTAGGGTTAGGGTAAGGGTTAGGGTTAGGGTTAGGTGTGGGTTAGATTGAGGATTAGTGTCAGGGTTAGTGTGAGGTTTAGGGTGAGGATGAAGGTCAGGGTTAGGGTGAGGGTGAGGGTTAGGGTTACGTTTAGGGTTTGGGTGAGGTTTAGGATTAGGGTGAGGGTTAGGGTTAGTGTGAGTGTTAGTGTTAGGTTTAGGGTTAGTGTTAGGGTGAGTGTAAGTGGTAGGGTGAGGTTTAGGTTTAGGTTTAGGGTTAGGGTTAGGGTTAGGTTTAGGTTATTGTTAGGGTTAAGGTTAGCGTTACAGTCACGGTGAGTTTGAGGGTGAGGGTTAGGTTTAGGGTTAGGGTGAGGTTTAGTGTTAGGGTTAGGGTTAGCATTAGGGTTAGGTGAGGGTTACATTTACGGGTACAGTTAGGGTTAGGCTGAGGTTTAGGGTTAGGGTTAGGCGTAGTGTTAGGTTGATGGTAAGTGTTAGTGTGAGGGTTTGGGTGAGGGTTAGGGTTAGGGTTAGGGTTAGTTTTAGGATTAGTATTAGGGTGAGGGTGAGTGTGAGGGTTAGGGTTAGGGTTAGGCTGAGGTTTAGGGTGAGGGTTAGGGCTAGGGTTTGGGTTAGGGTTAGCGTTTGGGTTAGGGTGAGGGTGAGGCTGAGGATTAGTGTTAGGTTTAGGATTAGGTTTAAGGTTAAGGTTAGGTTTAGGTTTAGGTTTAAGGTTAGGATTACAGTGAGGGTTAGGGTTAGGCTTAGGCTTAGGCTTAGGTTTAGGCTGAGGGTGAGGGTAAGGGTGGGGGTGCAGATTAGGTTTAGGGTTAGGGTTAGGGTTACGTTTATTGTTAGTGTTATGGTTAGGGTTAAGTTTGCGGTGAGGGTTAGGCTGAGGTTGAGGGTTATGTTTAAGGTTAGGGTCAGGGTTAGGGTAAGGGTTATAGTTATTGTTAGGGTTAGTGTTAGAGTTACTGTGAGGTTGAGGGTGAGGGTGTGGGTCTTGGTTAGGGTGAGGTTTAGGGTGAGGTTTAGGGATATGGGGAGGGTTAGGATGAGGGTTAGGGTTAGGGTGAGGTTTAGGGTGAGGGTGAGGGTGTGTGTTAGGGTTAGTTTTATGCTTAGGCTTAGGGTTAGGCTGAGGGTGAGGTTGAGGGTGAGGGTTAGTGTTAGGGTGAGGGTTAGGGTAAGGGTTAGGGGGAGAGTTAGGAAGAGGGTAAGGATTAGGGTTAGGGTTGGGTATGCTAGGGTGAGGATGAGGTTTAGTGTTAGGGTTAGGTTGAGGATAACGTTTAGGGAAAGGGTAAGAGTTAGGGTTCTGGTTTTGTTTAGGGGTAGGTTGTGGATTAGTGTAAGGGTTAGTGTGAGGGTGAGGGTTATGTTTAGGTTGAGTGTGAGGGTTCAGATTAGCGTTAGGGTGAGGTTGTGGGTTATGGTTAGTGTTAGGGTGAGGTTTAGGGTTAGAGTTAGGGTTAGGGTTAAGATTAGGTTTAGGGTAAGGGTTATGGTGAGTGTGAGAGTTAGGGTTAGGATTAGGGTTAGGATTAGGGTTAGGCTGAGGGTGAGGGTGATGTTTAGGGTTAGGGTTAGGGTGAGGGTTAGGGTTAGGGTTAGGGTGACAGATAGGGTTCGGTTATGTTTAGGGTTAGGGTGAGGGTTAGTGTTAGGGTTATGGTGAGCATGAGGTTTAGGGTTAGGGTGAGGGTTAGGGTTAGGTTTAGGGTTAGGGTGAGGGTTATGTTTAGGGTTAGGGTGAGGGTAAGAATGAGGATTAGGGTTAGTGTTAGGGTTAGGGTGAGGGTTAGTGTGAGGGTGAGGGTTAGTGTTAGTGTCAGATTAAGGTTTAGGGTTAGGGTTAGGGTTAGGGTGAGGGTAAGGTTGCGGGTTAGGGTTACAGTGAGGGTGAGGATTAGGGTTAGGGCTAAGGATAGACTTAGGATTAGGGTAAGCTTGAGGGTGAGTGTCAGGATTAGGGTTAGGGTTCAGGTTAGGTTTATTGTTAGAATTAATGTTATTGTTAGGGTTAGGGTTAGAGTTATGGTAAGGGTGATGGTGAGGGTTAGGGTTAGGGTTAGTGTGAGGTTTTGGGTTAGGATTAGGATTAGTGTTAGTGTGAGGGTGAAGATTAGGGTAAGATTTATGTTTTGTTGGAGGGTTAGGTCGAGAATTAGGTTAGGGTAAGTTTTAAGGTTAAGGTTATGGTGAGGTTTAGGTTGAGTTTTAGGGTTAGGGTTAGGGTTAGGGTTAGGATTATGGTGAGGGTTAGGGTTAGTGGTGGGGTGAGGGTTATGATGAGAGTTAGGTTTATGGTTGTGGTGAGGGTTAGGGTTAGGGTGAGGGTTAGGGATAGTGTTAGATTAAGGTTTAGGTTTAGGGTTAGGTTTGGGTGAGGGTAAGGTTGAGGGTTAGGGTTACAGTGAGGGTGAGGATTAGGGTTAGGGTGAAGTTTAGGGTTAGGATTAGGGTTAGCGTGTGGGTGAATGTTAGGATTAGGGTTAGGGTTAGGGTTAGGTTTATTGTTAGAATTAATTTTATTGTTAGAGTTAGGGTTAGAGTTATGGTGAGGGTGAGGGTGAGGGTGAGGGTTAGGGTTAGGGTTAGGGTGAGGTTTAGGGTTAGGGTTAGGATTACGGTTAGTGTGAGGGTGAGGATTAGGGTAAGATTTAGGGTTATTTGGAGGGTTAGGTCGAGAGTTAGGGTTAGGGTAAGTTTTAGGGTTAAGGTTAGGGTGAGGGTTAGGTTGTGGTTTAGGGTTATGGTTAGGGTTAGGGTTAGGATTATGGTGAGGGTGAGGGTTAGGGTGAGGGTTAGGATGAGGGTTAGGGTTAGGATTAGGGTTAGGGTGAGGTTTAGAGTTAGCAGTAGGTTTAGGGTTTGGGTTAGGTTTAGGTTTAGGGTTTGGATTACTGTTATTGTTAGGGTGAGGGTTAGATTTATGGTGAGGGTGAGGGTGAGTGTTAGGGTTAGGGTGAGGTTTAGGGTTAGATTTAGGTTTGGTTGGAGGATTAGGTCGAGGGTTAGGGTTAGGGTAAGTGTTAGGGTTAAGGTTCTGTTGAGGGTTAGGTTGAGGTTTAGGGTTATGTTTATGGTTAGGATTAGGGTTAAGTTGAGGGTGAGTGTGAGCATTAGGTTTAGGGTTAGGCTTAGGCTTAGGGTTCAGCTGAGGGTGAGGCTGGGGGTGAGGATTAGGGTTAAGGTGATGGTTAGGGTTAGGGTTAGTGTGAGGGTTAGTGTTAGGGTTAGGGTTAGAATTAGGGTTAGGGTTAGAATTAGGGTTAGGTTGAGGGTTAGGGTGGGGGTGACGGTAATGGTAAAGGTGAGAGTTAGGCTGAGGGTGAGGGTTACGTTAAGCGTGAGGGTTAGGGTTAGGGTTAGGGTGAGGGTGAGGGTTAGATTGAGGATTAGTGTTAGTGTTAGTGTGAAGTTTAGCCTGAGAATGAGGGTTAGGGTTAGGGCGAGGTCTAGGGTGAGGGTGAGGTTTAGGGTTATTTTTAGGGTGATGTTTAGGTTTAGGGTGATGGTTAGGGTTAGTATGAGGTTTAGTGTTAGGGTTAGGGTTATTGTTAGGGTGAGGATAAGTGTTAGGGTGAGTGTTAAGGTTAGGGTGAGGATTATGGTTAGGGTGAGGGTTAGGTTTAGGTTTAGGATTATTGTTAGCATTATGGTTAGGGTTACAGTTATGGTGAGGGTGAGGGTGAGGATTAGAGTTAGGGCTAGGATGAGGTTTAGGGATAGGGTTAGGGTTAGGGTTCGGGTCAGGGTGAGGTTTAGTGTTAGATTTAGGGTTAGGGTGGTGCTGAGGGTGAAGGTTAGGTTTAGGATTAAAATTAGGTTTAGGCTTAAGGTGAGTGTTAGTTTGAGGGTGAGGGTTAGAATTAGGGTTAGGAGTAGGATAGGGTTTTTGTTAGGGTGAGTGTGAGGGTTAGGGTTAGGGTTAGGTATAGGCTTAGTGTTAGGCTGAGGTTGAGAGTGAGGGTTAAGGTTAGGGTGAGGTTTAGGTTTCGGGTTAGGGTTAGTGTTAGGCTTATGATTAGGCTGATGGTGAAGGTTGTGGGTTATGGTTAGTGTGAGGGTTAGGGTTATGGAGAGGGTTAGGATGAGGGCTAGGGTTAGGATTAGGGTTAGGTTGAGGGTGAGTGTATGTGTTAGGTTTAGGTTTAGGGTTAGGCTTAGGGTTAGGCTGAGAGTGAGGTTGAGGGTGAGGGCTAGGGTGAGGGTGAGGTTTATTATTAGGGTTAGGGGGAGGTTTATCGTTAGAGTAAGGGTGAGAGTTAGGGTTCGGTTTAAGTTTAGGGTTAGGTTGAGTGTTAGTGTAAGGGTATGGTGAGGGTGAGTGTTAGGTTTAGGTTGATGGTTAGGGTTCGGATTAGGGTTAGGGTGAGGGTGAGTGTGAAGGTTAGGTTTAGTGTTAGGGTGAGGGTTAGGTGGAGGGTTAGGGTTAGGGTTAGGGTTAGTGTGAGGTTTAGGGTTAGGATTAGGGTTATGATGAGGGTGAGGGTGAAGTTTCGGGTTAGAGTTAGGGTTAGGGTGAGGCTGAGGTTGTTGGTTAGGGTTAGGGTTAGTGTTAGATTTAGGGTTAGGTTGAGGGTGAGGTGTAAGCTTAGGGTTAGGATTAGTTTTAGGGTAAGGTTTAGGGTGATTGTGAGCATTAGGGTTAGTGTTAGGCTTAGGGTTAGGCTGACAATGAGGGTGAGGGTGAAGGTTAGGGTTAGGGTGAGAGTAATGATGTGGATTAGGGTTATGATTAGGGTTAGGGTGAGGTCTAGGGTGAGGGTGAGGGTTAGGGTTAGTGTTACATTAAGGTTTAAGTTTTGGGTTAGGGTTTGGGTGAGGGTTAGGTTGAGGCTTAGGGTTACAGTGAGGGTGAGGATTAGGTTTGGGTGAGGGTTAGTGTTAGGATTAGGGTTAGCATGAGGGTGAGTGTTAGGATTAAGGTTAGGGTTAGGGTTATGGTTAGGTTTAGGGTTAGGATTAATGTTATTGTTAGGGTTGGGGTTAGAGTTATGATGAGGGTGAGGGTGAGGTGAGGGTTCGGGTTAGAGTTAGAGTTAGGGTGAGGTTTAGGGTTAGGGTTAGGGTGAGGGTGAGGTTTAGGGTTATATTTAGGGTTAGTTGGAGGGTTAGGTCGAGGGTTAGGGTTCGGGTTACTTTTAGAGTTAAGGATATGGTGAGGTTAAGGTTGAGGTTTAGGGTTATGGTTATGGTTAGGTTTAGGATTAGAGTGAGGGTGAGTGTGAGCGTTAGGGTTAGGCTTAGTCTTAGGCTTAGGGTTAGGCTGAGGCTGGGGGTGGGGGTGAGGATTAGGTTTAGGGTGATGGTTAAGGATTGGGTTAGGGTTAGGGTTAGGATGAGGGTTAGGATTAGGATTAGTTTTAGGGTGAGGGTTAGGGTGAGGTTGAGTGTTAGGGTTAGGGTGATGGTTAGTTTTACGGATAGGGTGAGGGTTAGGATGAGGTTTAGGGTTACGGAGAGGGTTAGGGTGGGGATTGTGGTAAGGGTAAAGTTGAGGTTTAAGCTGAGGGTGAGGGTTAAGATAAGGGTGAGTGTTAGGGTTAGGTTTAGGTTTAGGGTAAGGGTTAGGGTTTGGTTTAGAATGAGGGTTAGTTTGAGGATTAGTGTTAGGGTTAGTGTGAGGATTAGGGTGAGGATGAGGGTTAGGGTTAGTGTTAAGTTGAGAGTAAGTGTAAGGGTGAGGGATAGGGTTCGAGTGAGGTTTTTGGTTAAGGTGAGGCTGAGGGTTAATGTTATTGTTATTGTTAGGGTTAAGGTTAGGTTTACCGTTACGGGGAGTGTTAGGGTTGGGGTTAGGGTGAGGTTTAGGCTTAGAGTTAGGGTGAGGGTTAGGATGAGGATTAGGGTTAGGGTTAGGGTGAGGTTTAGGGTTAGGGTTAGGATTAGGGTTAGGGTGAGTTTGAGGTTTATGGTTAGATTTAGGTTTAGTTGGAGGGTTAGGTTGAGGTTTAGGGTTAGTTTTAGTGTTAGGGTGAGTTTTAGGTTTTGGGTTAGGGTTAGAGTTAGGGTTAGGGTGAGGGTGAGGTTTAGGGTTAGAGTTAGTGTTAGGGTGAGGTTTAGGTTGAGGTTTATGGTAAGGGTTAGGTTTAGGGTTATGATTAGGGTGAAAGTTAGGGGGAGGGTTAGGGTTAGGGTTAGGGATAGCATTAAGGTGAGAGTGAGGGTGAGTGTGTGTGTAGGTTTATTTTTCTGGTTAGGCTTAGGGTTATGCTGAGGGTGAGGTTGAGGGTGAGAGTTAGGGTTAGGGGGAGGGTTAGGATGAGGGTTAGGGTTAGGATTAGGGTTAGGGTAAGGGCTAGGGTGAGTGTGAGGGTGAGGTTTAAGGTTATGGTTATTGTTAGGGTTAGGGAGAGGTTGAGGTTTAGGGTTCGATTTAGGGTTAGGGTGAGGCTGAAGGTGAGGGTTAAGGTTATGGTTAGGATTAGGATTAGGGTAAGGGTTAGGGTGAGTGTGAGGGTTATTGTTAGGCTTAGGTTAGGCTGAGGCTGAGGGTGAGGGTGAGGGTTAGGGTTAGGTGGAGGTTTAGGGATAGGGTTAGGGTGAGAGTTAATGTTCGGTTATGTTTAGGGTTAGGGGGAGGTTTAGCTTTATGGCGAGCGTGAGGTTTAGGGTTACGTTGAGGTTTAGGGTTAACGTTAGCGTTAGGGTGAGGGTTAAGGTTAGGGTTACGGTGAGGGATAGGTTGAGGGTGATTGTTAGGGTTAGTGTTAGATTAAGGTTTAGGGTTAGGGTTAGGGTTAAGGTGAAGGTTAGATTGAAGGTTAGGGTTACAGTGAGGGTGAGGATTAGGGTTAGGATGAGGGTTAGGATTGGGATTAGGGTTAGGGTGAGGGTGAGTGTTAGGATTACGGTTAGGGTTAAGGTTAGGTTTAGAGTTAGGATTAGTGTTATTGTTAGGGTTAGGGTTAGAGTTATGGTGAGGGTGAGGTTGAGGGTGAGGGTTAGGGTTTGGGTTAGGGTGAGGTTGAGGGTTAGGGTTAGGAATAGGGTTAGGGTGAGGTTGAGGTTGAGGATTAGGGTTAGATTTAGGGTTAGTTGGAGGATTAGTTCGAGGGGTAGAGTTAGGGTTATTTTTAGGGTTAAGGTTAGGGTGAGGGTTATGTTGAGGTTTAGGGTTATGGTTATGGTTAGGGTTAGGATTAGGGTGAAGTTGAGGGTGAGTGTGAGGGTTCAGCTTAGGCTTATGCTTAGGGTTAGGCTGAGGGCGAGAGTGGGGGTGAAGATAAGGTTTAGGGTGATGGTTAGGGATAGGGATAGGGTGAGTGTTAGGATGAGGGTTAGCATTAGGATTAGGGTTAGGGTGAGGGCTAGGGTGAGGGTGAGGGTTAGATTAAGGTTTAGGCTTCGGCTTAGGTTTAGGCTGAGTGTGAGGCTGAGGGTGAGGGTTAGAGTTAGTGTGATGGTTAGGTTTACAGTTACGGTGAGGGTTAGGATGAGGTTTAGGATTACGGTGAGGGTTAGGGTGAGGATGATGTAAAGGGCAAAGGTGAGGTTTAGGCTGAGGGTGAGGGTTAAGGTAAGGGTGAGTGTTAGGGCTAGGTTTAGGTTTAGGGTAAGGGTTAGTGTTAGGTTTAGGGTTAGGGTGAGGGTTAGATTTAGGATTAGGGTTAGGGTTAGTGTGAGGTTTAGGGTGAGGATGAGGTTAGGGTTAGGGTGAAGGTGAGGGTTAGAATTAGGGTTAGGTTGAGGGCTAGGGTGAGGGTTAGGATTAGGGATAGGGTTAGGGTTAGGGAGAGGTTTTGGATTAGGGTGAGGGTTAGGGTTAGTGTGAGGGTTAGTGTTAGGTTTAGGGTTAGTTTTAGGGTGAGGGTAAGTGTTATCGTGAGGGTTAGGGTTAGGCTGAGGTTTATGGTTAGGATGAGGGTGAGGTTTAGGGTTAGGGTTAGGGTGAGGTTTAGTGTTAGGGTTAGGGTTAGAGTTAGGGTTAGGGAGAGGGTGAGGTTTAGGGTTACATTAAGGGTTAGTGTGAGGCTTAGGGTTAGGGTCCGGGTTAGCATGGGGGTGAAGGTGAGGGTAAAGGTGAGGGTTAGGCTGAGGGTGAGGTTTACGGTAAGGGTGAGGGTTAGGGTTAGGGTGAGGGTTAGTGTTAGTGTTAGGGTGAGGTGGAGTGTTAGATTGAGTATTATTGTTAGGGTTAGTGTGAGGTTTATGGTGAGGATGAGTTTTAGGGTTAGGATGAAGTCTAGGGTGAGGGTGAGGGTTAGGGTTAGTGTTAGGGTGAGGTTTGGGGTTAGGGTGTTGTTTAGGGTTAGTGTGAGGGTTACTGTTATGGTTAGGGTTAGTGTTAGGGTGAGGGTAAATGTTAGGGTGAGGGTTAGGGTTATGATGAGGGTTATGGTTAGTGTGAGGGTTAGAGTTAGGATAAGTGTAAGGGTGAGGGCTAGGCTGAGGGTTAGGGTGAGGGTTAGGGTTAGGGATAGGGTTAGGTTTAGGATTAGGTTTAGGGTGAGGGTGAATGTGAGGGATAGGATTAGGTTAGGTTTAAGCTTGGCGTTAGGATGAGGGTTAGGGTTAGGGTTTGGGTTAGGGTGAGGGTGAGGCTGAGGGTTAGGGTTAGGTTTATGTTTAGGTTTAGTGTTAAGTTTAGGGTTAGTGTTAGGGTTAGTGTTAGGGTTACAGTGAGGGTTGGGGTTAGGTTTAGGGTTAGGTTTAGGCTTAGAGTTAGGGTGAGGGTTAGAATAAGGATTAGGTTTACGATTAGGGTTCGGGTGAGGGCTAGGGTGAAGGTGAGGATGACGGTTAGTGAGATGGTAATGTTTAGGGTTAGGGTTAGGGTTAGGGTGAGCATTAGGATGAGGGTTAATGTTATGATGAGGGTGCGGATTAGGCTTAGGGTGAGGCTTAGGGTTAGGATTAGGGTTAGGGTGAGGTTGAGAGTTAGCATTAGGGTTAGGGTTAGTGTTAGGGTTAGGTTTAGGGTTTGGATTACTGTTATTGTTACTGTTAGGATTAGAATTATGGTGAAGGTGAGGGTGAGAGTGAGTGTTAGGGTTAGGGTGAGGTTTAGGGTTAGAGTTAGGATAAGGGTTAGGGTGAGGGTGAGGTTTATGGTTAGATTTAGGTTTAGTTGGAGGGTTAGGTCGAGGGCTAGGGTTAGCTTAAGTGTTAGGGTTAAGGTTAGGTTGAGGGTTAGGTTGACGTTTAGGGTTAGGGTAAGGTTTAGGGTTAGGATTATGGTTAGGGTGAGGGTGAGTGTGAGGTTTAGGGTTAGGGTTAGGCTTAGGCTTAGGTTTAGGCTGAGGGTAAGTGTGGGGGTGAGAATTAGGGTTAGGGTGTTGGTCAGGTTTAGATTTGGTGTGAGGTTTAGTGTTAGTGTTAGTGTTAGGGTGAGGGTCAGTGTTAGGCTGAGGGTTAGGGTTAGGGTGAGGGTTATGTTTAGGGTGAGGTTTAGGGTTAGGGTTAGGGTTATTGTTAGGGTTAGGGTTAAGGTTATGGTGAGGGTGAGGGTGAGGTTTAGGGTTAGGGTTAGGATGAGTTTTAGGGATAGGGTTAGGGTTAGTAACCCTAGTGTTAGATTTAGGGTTCGGGTGAGGCAGAGGGTGAGGGTTAGGCTTAGGATTAATGTTAGGGTTAGGCTGAATGTGAGGGTTAAGGTGAGGATGAGGGTTACGGTTAGGGTTAGGAGTAGAATTAGGGTTAGTGTTAGGGTGAGAGTGAGGGTTAGGGTTAGGATTAGGGATAGGCTTAGGCTTAGGCTGAGGTTGAGGGTGAGGGTTAGGGTTAGGGTGAGGTTTAGGGTTAGGGTTAGGTTGAGTGTGAGTGTTGGGGTTTGGGATAGGCTTAGGATTAGTCTGAGGGTGAGGATGTGGGTTAGAGTTAGGGTTAGTGTTAGGGTGAGATTTAGGGTTTGGGTTAGGGTTAGAGTTAGGTTTAGGGTGAGGGTGAGGTTTAGTGTTAGTTGGGGTTAGGGTGAGGTTTTGGTTTAGGGTTACGGTAAGGGTTAGTGTTAGGGTTAGGGTTAGGTTGAGAGTTAGGGGGAGGTTTAAGTTTAGGGTTAGGGTTAGGGATAGGATTAGGGTTAGAGTGAGGGTGAGTGTGTGTCTTAGGTTTAGGTTTAGGGTTTTGCTTAGGGTTAGGCTGAGGGAGAGATTGACAGTGAGGGTTAAGGTTAGGGGGAGGGTTAGGATGAGGGTTAGGGTTAGGATATGGGTTAGGGTAAGGGCTAAGGTGAGTGTGAGGGTGAGGTTTAAGGTTAGGGTTAGAGTTAGGGTTAGGGTTAGGGTGAGGGAGAGGTTTAGGTTTAGAGTTAGGTTTAGGGTGAGGCTGAGTGTGAGTGTTAGTGTTCGCATTAGTGTTAGGTTTAGGGTTAGGTTTAGGGGGAGGGTTAGTGTGAGGGTGAGGGTTAAGATTAGGATTAGGGTTAGGGTTAGGGTAAGTGTGACGGTTAGGGTTAGGTTTAGGGTTAGGCTTAGGGTTAAGCTGAGGCTGAGGGCAAGGGTGAGGTTTAGGGTTAGGGTGAGGGTTAGGGTTAGGGTTATGGGGAGGGTTAGGATGAGGGTTAGGGTTAGGTTTAGGGTTAGGGTGAGGGCTGGGGTGAGGTTGAGTTTTAGGGTTAGGGTTATGGTGAGGTTTAGGGTTAGGGATAGGGTTAGGGTCAGGGTGAGTGTGAAGTATAGTGTTAGAGTTAAGGTTAAGGTGCTGTTGAGGATGAGGCTTAGGATTAGGGTTAGGATTAGGATTATGTGGAGGGTGAGTGTGAGGTTTAGGTTTAGGGTTAGGCTTAGGCTTAGGATTAGGCTGAGGGTGAGGGTGGGGTGAGGATTAGGGTTAAGGTGAGGGTAAGGGTTAGGTTTAGAGTGAGGGTTAGTGTTAGGGTTAGAGTTAGGGTTAGGGTGAGGGTGAGGTTTAGGGGTAGAGTTAGGGTTAGTGTGAGAGTTAGTGTTAGAGTGAGGGTTACGGTGCGGGTCACGGTAAGGGAAAGGTGAGGGTTAGGCTGAGGTTGAGGTTTACGGTAAGGGTGAGGGTTATGGTTAGGGTGAGGTTAGGGTTAGGGTTAGGAGTAGGATTAGGATTAGTGTTATGGTGAATGTAAGGGTTAAGGTTAGGGTGAGGTTTAGGGTTAGGCTTAGAATTAGGCTGAGGGTGAAGGTGTGGGTTAGGGTTACGATTAGTGTTAGGGTGAAGTTTAGGGTTTGGTTTAGGGTTAGAGTTTGGGTTAGGGTGAGGGTGAGGTTTAGGGTTAGTGTTAGGGTTAGGGTGAGGCTGAGAATGAGGGTTAGGGTTAGGGTTAGTGTTATGTTTAGGGTTAAGTTTAGGGGGAGATTTAGGGTGAGGGTGAGGGTTAAGATTAGGATTAGGGTTAAGGTTAGAGTGAGTGTGAGGGTTAGGGTTAGGTTTAGGGTTAGGCTTAGGTTTAGGCTGAGGGTGAGGGTGAGGGTGAGGTTTAGGGTTAGGGTGAGGGTTAGGGTTAGGGTTATCGGGAGGGTTGGGTGAGTTTTAGGGTTAGGATTTGGGTTACGGTGAGGGTGAGGCTAGGGTGAGGTTGAGGTTTAGGGTTAGTGTTAGGGTGAGGTTTCGGGTTAGGGTTAGGATTAGGGTGAGTGTGAGGTACAAGGTTAGAGTGAAAGTTTAGCTGAGGCTGAGGGTGAGGCTTAGGTTTAGGGTTAATATTAGGATTAGGTTAAGGGTTAAGGTGAGTGTGTGTTTGGGTTAAGTTTAGGCTTAGGGTTACACTGAGGGTGAGGGTTAGGATGAGGGTTAGGGTTAGGATGAAGATTAGAGTGAGGGTTAGGATTAGTGTGAGGGTTTGTTTTAGGGTTAGGGTTAGTGTTTGGATTAGTGTTAGGGTGAGGGTGAGGTTTATGGTTAGATTTAGGTTTAGCTGGAGGGTTACGTCGAGGGTTAGGGTAAGGGGTAATGTTAGGTTTAAGGTTAGGGTCAGGGTTATTTTGAGGTTTCGGGTTTAGGTTAGGTTTAGGGTTAGGGTTAGGATTAGGCTGAGGGTGAGTGTGAGGTTTAGGGTTTGGTTTAGGCTTAGGCTTGTGATTAGGCTGAGGGTGAGGGTGGGTGTGAGGATTAGGGTTAAGGTGATGGTTATGGTTAGGGTTATGGTGAGGGTAGTGTTAGGGTTAGGGTTAGAGTTAGGGTTAGGGTGAGGGTGAGGTTTAGGGGTACAGTTATGGTTAGGGTGAGGGTTAGCGTTAGAGTGAGGGTTAGGGTGAGGTTGACGGTAAGGGTAAAGTTGAGGGTAGGCTGAGGGTGAGGGTTACAGTAAGGGTAAGGGTTAGGGTGAGGGTGAGGTTTAGGGTGAGGGTGAGAGTTAGATTGAGTATTAGTGTTAGGGTTAGTGTGAAGTTAGGGTGAGGATGAGGGTTAGGGTTAGGGTGAGTTCTAGGGAGAGGTTGAGGTTTAGGGTTAGGGTTAGTGTGAGGTTTAGGTATAGTTTGATATTTAGGGTTAGTGTTAGGGTTAGGGTTAGTGTTAAGGTGAGGGTCAGTGTTAGGGTGAGGGTTAGGGTTAGGGTTAGGGTAAATGTTAGGGTGAGGGTTAGGGTTAGGGTGAGGGTTATGGTTAGGGTGAGGGTTAGGTTTAGGTTTAGGATTATTGTTAGCATTAGGGTTAGGGTTCCGGTTATTGTGAGGGTGAGGGTGAGGGTTAGGTTTAGGGTTAGGATGAGGTTTAGGGATAAGCTTAGGTTGAGTGTGAGGGTCAGGGTTAGGGTTAGGCTTACGATTAGGCTGAGGGTGAGGGTTAGGGTTAGCTTGAGGGTTAGGGTTATTGGGAGGGTTAGGATGAGAGTTAGGGTTAGGATTAGGTTTAGGGTGAGGGTGAGTGTGTGTGTTAGCGTTAGGTTTAGGTTTAGGTTTAGGGTTAGGCTGAGGGTGAGGTTGAGAGTGAGGGCTAGGGTGAGGGTGAACTTTAGGGTTAGGTTTAGGGTGAGGGTTATGGTGAGGGTGATGGTTAGGGTGAGATTGAGGGTTAGGGTTCGGATTAGGGTTAGGGTGAGGGTGAGGTTGAGGGTTAGGTTTAGTGTTTGGGTAAGGGATAGGTTGAGGGTTAGGGTAAGGATTAGGGTGAGGGTGAGGGCTAGGGTGAGGGTGAGGTTTAGGGTTAGGTTTAGCGTTAGGCTTAGGCTTAGGGTTAGGCTGAGGGTGAGGGTGGGGGTGAGGATTATGATTAGGTTTGATCGTTATGGTTAGGGTTAAGGTGAGGGTTAGGATGAGGATTAGGGTTAGGTTGAGGGCTAGGGTGAGGGTGAGGGTTAGGTTTAGGATGATGGTTAGGTTTATGCTTAGGGCGAGGGTTAGGATGAGGTATAGGGTTAGGGTGAGGATGAAGGTAAGGGTAAAGGTGAGGTTTAGGCTGTCGGTGAGGGTTAAGATAAGGGTGATGGTTAGGGTTACTTTTAGGGTGAGTGTTAAGGTTAGGGTACGTGTTATGTTTAGGGTGAGGGTTAGGGTTAGGGTTAGGGTTATTGTTAGGTTTAGGGTTAGGGTTACGTTTAAAGTGAGGGTAAGGGTTCGGTTTAGGGTTAAAATGAGGTTTAGTGTTAGGGTTAGGGTTAGAGTTAGGGTGAGGGTGAGGGTGAGGTTTAGGGGTACATTTAGGGTTAGGGTGAGGGTTAGGGTTAGGGAAAGGTTGAGTGTTAGCATTAGGGTTAGGGTTCGGGTTAGGTTTAGGGTTAGGATTAGTGTTATTGTTAGGGGTAGAGTTAGGGTTAGTGTGCGGGTTAGGTTTAGAGTGAGGTTTATGGTGAGGATGAGGGTTAGGTTTAGGGTGAAGGATAGGGTGAGGGTGAGGGTTAGGGTTAGACTTAGGATGAGTGTTAGTGTTAGGGTGATGTTTAGGGTTAGTGTGAGGGTTAGTGTTAGGGTTAGGGTTAGTGTTAGGGTGAGGGTAAGTCTTAGGGGGAGGGTTAGGGTTAGGGTGAGGGTTATGGTTAGGGTGAGGATTAGGGTTAGGATAAGTGTAAGGATGAGGGCTAGGCTGAGGGTTAGGGTCAGGGTTAGGGTTAGGGATAGGGTTAGGTTTAGGATTAGGGTTAGGGTGAGGGTGAGTGTGAGGGTTAGGATTAGGGTTAGGATGACGGTTAGGGTTAGGGTTTGGGTTAGGGTGTGGGTGAGGCTGAGGATTAGGGTTAGGTTTAGGGTTAGGTTTACGGTTAGGTTTAGGGTTAGTGTTAGTGGTAGGGTTAGTGTTAGGGTTACAGTGAATTTTGGGGTTAGGGTTAGGGTTAGAGTTAGGCTTAGAATTAGGGTGAGGGTTAGGATGAGGATTAGGTTTACGAGTAGGGTTAGGGTGAGGGCTAGGGTGAAGGTGAGGATTAGGGTTAGTTTTATGATAATGTTTAGGGTTAGGGTTAGGGTGAGGGTTAGGATGAGGGTTAGGGTTACAGTGACGGTGAGGGTAAGGTTTAGGGTGAGGGTTAGGGTTAGGATTGGGGTGAGGTGAGGGTGAGTGTTAGGGTTAGGGTGAGGTTTAGGTTTAGGCCTAGGATTAGTGTTATGGTGAGGGTTAGGTTTATGGTTAGACTTAGGTTTAGTTGGAGGGTTAGGTGGAGGGTTAGGTTTAGGGTAAGTGTTAGGGTTAAGGTTAGGTTGAGGGTAAGGTTGAGGTTTAGGATTAGGGTTAGGGTTAGGGTTAGGGTGAGGGTGAGTGTGAGGTTTAGGGTTAGGGTTAGGCTTTGGCTTAGGTTTAGGCTGAGGGTGAGGGTGGTGGTGAGGTTAGGGTTAGGGTGATGGTTAGTGTTAGGGTTAGGGTGAGGGTTAGTGTTAGGGTTAGTGTTAGAATTAGGGTTAGGGTGAGTGTGAGGTTTCGGGGTAGAGTTAGGGTTAAGGTGAGTGTTAGAGTTAGAGTGAGGGTTAGGGTGGGATTGACGATAAGTGTAAAGTTCAGGGTTAGGCTGAGGTTGAGGGTAATGGTAAAGGGGAGGGGTTAGGGTGAGGGTGAGGTTTAGGGTTAGTGTTAGATTTAGGGTTAGGTTGAAGGTGAGGGTTAGGCTTAGGTTTAGGGTAAGGGTTAGGGTTAGTGTGAGCGTTAGGGTTAGGGTTAGGATTAGGGTAAGGCTGCGGGTGAAGGTGAGGTTAAGGGTTAGGGTTAGGGTTAGATTTGGGTTAGGTTGAAGGTGAGGGTTAGGCTTAGGTTTAGGGTAAGGGTTAGGGTTAGTGTGAGCGTTAGGGTTAGGGTTAGGCTTAGGGTAAGGCTGAGGGTGAGGGTGAGGTTGAGGGTTAGGGTTAGGGTGAGGGTTAGGGTTAGGGTGAGGGTGAGAGTTAGGGATAGGTTGAGGGTGAGAGTTAGATTGAGGATTAGTGTTTGGGTTAGTGTGCACTTTAGGGTGAGAATTAGGGTTAGGGTTAGGGCGAGGTCTAGGGAGAGGGTGAGGTTTAGGGTTAGTGTTAGGGTGAGGTTTAGTGTTAGGGTGATGGTTAGGGTTAGTGCGAGGTTTAGTGTTAAGGTTAGGGTTAGTGTTAGGTTAGGTTAAGCCTTATGGTGAGGGTTAGGTTTAGGGTGAGGGTTATGCTTAGGGTGAGGTTTAGGGTTAGGGTTAGAGTTATTTTAGCTTTAGGGTTAGGGTTAAGGTTATGGTGAGGGTGAGGGTTAGGGTTAGGGCTAGGATGAGGTTTAGGGATAGGGTTAGGTTTAGGGTTAGGGTCAGGGTGAGGTTTAGTGTTAGAGTTAGATTTAGGGTGAGGCTGAGGGTGAGGGTTAGGGTTAGGATTAATGTTAGGGTTAGGCTTAAGGTGAGGGTTAGGTTGAGGGTGAGGCTTGGGGTTAGGGTTAAGAGTAGAATTAGTGTTAGGCTGAGGTTGAGGGTGAGGGTGAGTGTTAGGTTGAGGTTTAGGGTTAGGTTTGGGGTGAGTGTGAGGGTTAGGGTTAGGGTTAGGCTTGAATTAGAATGAGGATGAGGGTGTGTGCTAGTGTTAGGGTTAGTGTTAGTGTGAGGTTTAGGGTTTGGGTTAGGGTTAGAGTTAGGGTTAGAATGAGGGTGAGGTTTAGGGTTAGAGTTAGGGTTAGGGTGAGGTTTAGGTTGAGGGTTAGGGTAAGGGTTAGTTTTAGTGTTAGGTTTAGGGTGATAGGGGGAGGGTTAGGGTTAGGGTTAGGGTTAGGGACAGGATCAGGGTTAGAGTGAGGGTGAGTGTGTGTGTTAGGTTTAGGTTTAGGGTTAGGCTTAGGGTTAGGCTAAGGGTGACGTTGAGGGTGAGGGTAAGATTTAGGAGGAGGGTTAGGATGAGGTTTAGGGTTAGGATTAGTGTTAGGGTAAGGGCAAGGGTGAGTGTGAGTGTGAGGTTTAAGGTTAGGGTTAGGGTTAGGGTTACTGTGAGTTTGAGGTTTGGGTTAGAATTAGGTTTAGGGTGAGACTGAGGGTGAGGTTTAGGGTTAGGTTTATTGTTAGGTTTAGGGTTAGGTTTAGGGTTAGGGTTAGGGTGAGTGTGAGGGATACGGTTAGAATTAGGGTTATGGTTAGGGTTAGTGTGAGGGTTAGTTTTAGGTATAGTGTTAGGCTTAGGTTTAGGCTGAGGTTCAGGGTGAGTTTGAGGGTTACGGTTAGGGTGAGGGTTAGGGTTAAGGTTATGGGGAGGGTTAGGATGAGGATTAGGGTTAGGATTAGGGTTAGGGTGAGGGCTAGGCTGAGGTTGAGATTTAGGGTTAGTGTTAGGGTGAGGTTTAGGGTTAGGGTTAGGGTTATGGTTATGGTGAGTGTGAGGTATAGAGTTAGAGTTAGTGTAAAGTTGAGGCTGAGGGTGAGGCTTAGGGTTAGGGATAGGATTAGGATTAAGGTAATGGTTAGGTTGAGTGTGATGGTTAGGGTTAGTGTTAGACTTTGGTTTATACTGAGGGTGAGGGTGAGGGTGAATTTTAGGGTTAGGATTAGGGTTAGGTTGAGGGTGAGTGAGTGTGTTAGGTTTATTTTTAGGTTTAGACTTAGGTTTAGGCTGAGGTTGAGTGTGAGTTTGAGGGTTTGGGTTAGGTTGAGGGTTAGGGTTAGGGTTATGGGGAGGGTTAGGATGAGGTTTAGGGTTAGAGTTAGGGTTAGGGTTAAGGTGAGTGTGAAATATAGGGTTAGAGTTAGGGTAAAGTTCAGGCTGAGGGTGAGGCTTAGGGTTAGGGTTAGGATTAGGATTTGGGTAAGGGTTAGGTTTGTGTTATGTTTAGGGTTAGGGTTAGGCTTAGGTTTACACTGACGGTGAGGGTGAGGGGGAAGGTTAGGGTTAGGATTAGGGTTAGGGTGAGGTTGAGTGTGTGTGTTAGGTTTAGTTTTAGGTTTAGGCTAATGTTTAGGCTAAGGGTGAGGTTGACTTTGAGGGTTAGGGTTAGGGTGAGGTTTAGTGTAAGGGTTAGGGGGAGGGTTAGGATGAGGGTTAGGGATAGGATTAGGGTTAGGGTGAGAGTGAGTCTGAGGGTTAGGGTTAGTGTTAGTGTTAGGGTTAGGGTGAGAGTTACGGGGAGTGTAAGGGTTAGGGTTAGGGTTAGGATTAGGGTCAGGGTGAGGGTGCGTTTGTGTGTTAGGGTTAGATTTAGGGTTAGGCTTAGGGTTAGGCTGAGGGTGAGGTTGAGGTTGAGGGTTATGGTTATGGTGAGGGTTACTTTTACTGTTAGGGTGAGGGTTAGGATGAGGTTTAGGGTTAGGGTGAGGGTTAAGGTGAGGATGATGGTAAGGGTAAAGGTGAGGTTTAGGCTGAGGTTGAGGGTTAAGATAAGGGTGAGGGTTAGGGTTAGTTTTAGGTTTAGGGTGAGGGTAGATTGAGGATTAGGGTTAGCGTTAGTGTGAGGTTTAGGGTGAGGGTGAGGGTTAGAGTTAGGGTTAGGTTGAGGTTTAGGGTTTGGCTTAGGGTTAGAGTTAGGTTTAGGATTAGGGTGAGGTTGAGGGTTAGGGTTAGGGTTAGTGTTAGGGTTAGGGTTACGGTGAGAGTTACCGGGATGGTTAGGGTTAGGGTTAGGGTTAGTATTAGTGTCAAGGTGATTGTGCGTGTATGTGTTAGGGTTAGGTTTATGGTTAGGCTTAGGTTTAGGCTGAGGGTGTGGTTGAGGGTGAGGGTTAGGGTTACGGTGAGGGTTAGAGTAAGGGTTAGGGGGAGGGTTAGGATGAGGGCTAGGGTTAGGATTAGGGTTAGGGTGAGAGCTAGGGTGAGGGTAAGTTTTAGGTTTAGGGTTAGGGTGAGGGTTATGCTTAGGGTGAGGGTTAAGTTTAGGGTTAGGGTTATTGTTAGGGTTCGGTTTAAGGTTACGGTTATGGTGCGGGTGAGGGTGAGGGTTAGGATTAGGGTTAGGGTGAGGTTTAGGGTGAGGGTGAGGTTTAGAGTTAGAGTTAGGGTTAGGGTGAGGGTTAGGTGGAGGGTTAGGGTTAAGGTTAGTGTTAGTGTTAGTGTTAGGGTGAGAGTTAGGGGGAGGTTTAGGGTTAGGGTTAGGGTGAGGATTAGGATTAGTGTTAGGGTGAGGGTGAAGTTTAGGGTAAGGGATAAACTTAGGCTTAGGTTTAGGTTTAGGTTTGGGATAAGTGTCTGTGTTAGGGTTAGGTTTAGGGTTAGGCTTTGGGTTAGGCTGAGGGTGAGGTTGAGGGTGTTAGGGTTAGAGTGAGGGTTAGGTTTAGGGTTAGGAGGATGGTTAGGATGAGGGTTAGGTTTAGGATTATGGTTAGGGTGAGTGCTAGGGTGAGGATGAAGTTTAGGGTTAGGGTTAGGGTGAGGGTTAGTGTTAGGTTTAGGGTGAGAATTAGGTTTCAGGTTAAGTTTAGGGTTACGGTGAGTGTCAGGAAAAGAGTTACTGTGAGGGTGAGGGTTAGGATTAGGTTGAGGCTTAGGGTTAGGATGAGGGCTATGGTGAGGGTGATGATGAGGGTTAGGATTAGGTTTAGGGTGAGGGTTAGGATGAGGGTTAGGGTTTGGATTAGGGTTAGAGTGAGGGCTAGGGTGAGGGTGACGATTATGGTAAGGTTTAGACTTAGGCTTAGGGTTAGGCTGAGGGTGAGGTTGAGGTTGAGGATTAGCGTTAGGGTGATGGTTAGTTTTATGGTTAGGGTGAGGGTTACGATGAGGTTTAGGGTTAGGGGGAGGTTTAGGGTGAGGATGATAGTAAGGGTAAAGGTGAGGTTTAGGCTGAGGGTGAGGATTAAGATAATGGTGAGTGTTAGGGTTAGGTTTAGGGTTAGGGTTAGTGTGAGGTTTAGGGTTAGGATGAGGGTTAGGGTTAGGGTTAGGGTTAGGGTTATAGTTAGGGTGAGCATGAGGTTTTGGGGTGGAATTAGGGTTATGTTGAGGATTAGGGTTAGGGTTAGGTTTAGGGTAAGGGTTAGCATGGGGGTGATGGTAAGGGCAAACTTGAGGTTTAGGCTGAGGGTGAGGGTTACAGTGGGGTGAGGGTTAGGCTTAGGGGAAGGGTGTGGGTGAGGGATAGCTTGAGGATTAGTGTTAGAGTTAGGGTGAGGTTTAGGGTGAGGATGAGGATTAGGGTTATTGTGAGGGCTAGGATGAAGGTGAGGGTTAGGTTTAGGTTTAGGGTGAGTTTTAGAGTCTGGGTGATGGTTAGGGTTAGTGTGAGGGTTAGTGTTAGAGTTAGTGTTAGTGTTAGGCTGAGGGTAAGTGTTAGGGTGAGGGTTAGGGTTAGTATTAGGGTTATTGGTAGGGTTAGGGTTTGGGTTACGGTTACGGTGAGGGTGAGGGTGAGGTTTAGGATTAGTGTTAGGATGAGGTTTAGGTTTAGGGTAAGGGTTAGAGTTAGGGTTAGTGTGAGAGTGAGGTTTAGGCTTAGAGTTAGGGTTAGCGTTATGTTGAATGTTTGGGTTAGATTTAGGCTTAGGCTTAGGCTTAGGCCAAGCATGAAGTTGAGGGTTAGGTTTAGGGTTAGGGTGAGGGTTAGGGTTAGGGTTAGTGTGAGGGTTAGGATGACGTTTAGGGTTAGGATTAGTGTTAGGGTGAGGGTTAGGGTGAGGGTTAAGTTTAGGGATATGGTTAGGTTTAGGGTTAGGGTTAGGTTGAGGGTGAGTGTGAGGGTCAGGGTTATGGTTAGGCTTAGGGTTAGGGTGAGGGTTAGGGTTAGGGTTTTGGATAGGGTGAGGGTGAGGCTGAGGATTAAGGTTAGGTTTAGGGTTAGGTTTAGGGTTACAGTTAGGGTTAGGGTTAGGTTTAGACTTAGGTTTAGGCTTAGGATTCGGCTGAGGGTGAGGGTGGGGTTGAGGATTAGTGTTAGGTTTAGGATTAAGGTTATTGTTAGTGTTATGTTTAGGGTTAAGTTGGAGCTGAGGGTGATTCTGAAGTTGATGGTTATGGTTATGTTTATGGTTAGGGTTAGGGTTAGTGTTAGATTTAGGGTTAGGTTTAGAGTTATGGTGAGATTGAGGGTGAGGGTGAGGGTTAGGGTTAGGGTGAGATTTAGGTTGAGGTTTAGTGTTAGGGTTACGGGGAGGGTGAGGGTTAGGTTGAGGTTTAGGGATAGGGTTAGATTTAGTATTAGGGGTAGGGTGAGGGTGAGTGTGACAGTTAGGGTGAGGGTGAGGCTTAGGCTTAGGGTTAGGCTGAGGGTGAGGGTGGAGGTGAGGATTAGGGTTAGGGTGATGGTTTGGGTTAGAGTTAGTGTTACTGTTAAGGTTAGGGTTAGAGTTACGGTGAGGTTGAGGTTGAGGGTTTGGGTTAGGGTTAGGGTGAGTTTTAGAGTAAGGGTTAGGGTTAGGTTTATGGTGAGGTTGAGCTTTAGGGTTAGAGTTAGGGTTAGCGGGAGGGTTAGGGTGAGGTTTAGGTTTAGGGTTACTGTTAGTTTTAGGGTGAGGGTGAGGGTTAGGTTGAGGTTTAGGGATAGGGATAGGTTTAGGATTAGGGTTAGGGTGAGCATGATTGTGAGGGTTAGGGTAAAGGTTAGGCTTAGGCTTAGGGAAAGGCTGAGGGTGAGGGTGGGGTGAGGATTAGGGTTAGGGTGATGGTTAGGGTTAGGGGGAGTGTTATTTTTAGGGTTAGCATTAGAGTTACGGTGAGGGTGAGGGTGCGGGTGAGGTTTAGGGTTATGGTTAGGGTGGGGTTTAGGGTTAGGGTTAGGGTTAGGATGAGGGTGAGGGTGAGGTTTAGGGTTAGATATAAGGTTAGGGTGACGGTTAGGGTGAGGGTTAGGGTTAGGTTTAGTGTTAGGGTTAGGGTGTGGATGAGGGTTAGGGTTAGGGTTAGGTATGGGGTAAGGGTGTGGTTTAGGTTTAGGGTTAGGGTTCGGGTTAGAGAAACGGTGAAGGTTAGGGTGCAGAATGAGTGTGAGGGTTGTGGTTAGGTTTAGGGTTATGCTTAGGGTTAGGCTTAGGTTTGGGCTAAGGGTGAGCTTGAGCTTTAGTGTTATTGTTTGGGTTAGGGTTAGGGTTATGGAGTGGGTTAGGATGAGGGTTAATGTTAGGATTAGGGTTAGGGTAATGGCTAGGGAGCGGGTGATGTTTAGGGTTAGGTTAAGGTGAGGTTTATGGTTAGGGTTAGGGTTAGGCTTAGGGTTACATTGAGTGTGAGCGTGAGGGTGAGGGTTAGGGTGGGAGTTAGGGTTCAGGATAAGTTTCGAGTTAGGGTGAGGGTTAGGGTTAGGTTTACGTTGAGTGTGAGGGTTAGGGTTAGGTTGAGGGTTAGGGGTAGGTTTAGGGTTAGGGTGAGATTTAGGGTTAGGGTTAGGGTGAGTGTTAGGATGTGGGTTAGGGTGACGGTAAGGGTGAGGGTTAGGATTAGGGTGAGTGTTAGGTTTAGGTTTAGGTTTAGGGTGAGGGTGAGGGTTAGGGTTAGGGTTAGGGTTATGGTTAGGTTTAGGGTTAGGGTTACGGTTATGTTGAGGGTGAGGTTGAGGGTTAGGGTTAGGGTTAGGTTGAGGTTTTTAGTGTTAGGGTTAGGGTTAGAATTAGGGATAGGATGAGGTTAGGGTTAGGGTTACTGTGAGGGTTAGTGTTTGGGTTAGGGTATGGGTTACGGTGAGGTTTTTGGTTAGGGTGAGTGTTAGGATTAGGGTTAGGGTTATTATTAGGGTTAGGTTTTGGGTTAAGGTAACGTTGAGAGTAAGGTGAGCATTAGGGTTTAGGGTTAGGGTCAGGTTTAGGTTTTGGGTTAGGGTTAGAGTTAGGGTTAGGGTGAGCATGAGGTTTAGATTTAGGGTTAGGGTGAGGGTTATGTGGAGGGTTAGGGTTAGGGTTAGGGTTAGTGTTAGGGTTAGGGTGAAGTTTAGGGTGAGGGTTAGGATGAGGGTGAGGTTTATATTAGGGTTATGCGGAGGGTTAGGATGAGGCTTAGTGTTAGGATTAGGGTTAGGGTGAGTGCTAGGTTGAGGGTGAGGTTTAGTGTTAGGGTTAGGGTCAAGTTTAGGGTTAGGGTTAGAGTTAGGGTGAGGGTGAGGTTTAGGTTTAGAGTTAGGGTAAGGGTGGGGCTGAGTTTGAGGGTTAGGGTTAGGGTTAGATTTTGAGTTAAAGTTAGGGTGAGGGTTAGGATTAGGGTGAGTTTGAGCATGAAGGTTAGGCTTAGGCTTAGTGTTAGGATTCAGATTAGGGTAAGGGTTAGGGTGAGTGTGATGTTTATGGTTAGGGTTAGGCTTAGGCTTAGGTTTAGACTGAGAGTGAGGGTGAGGGTGAGGGTTAGGGTTACGGTGAAGGTTAGGGTTAGTGTTAGGGTGAGAGTTAAGGTTTTATTATGTTTAGGGTTAAGGTGAGGGTTAGGGTTTGGATTAGTGTTAGAGTGAGGGCTAGGGTGAGGGTGAGGGTTAGGGTTAATGGTACGGTAAGGTTTATCATTAGGGTTAGGGTTTGGGTTAGGGTTAGGATGAGGGTTAGGATTATGGTGAGAGTGAGGATTAGGGTTAGGTTGAGGGTTAGGGTTAAGATTATGGTTAGGTTGAGGGTGAGTGTTAGGATTAGGGTTAGGGTAAGGGTCAGGTTTAGGGTTAGGATTTGTTTTATTGTTAGGGTTAGGGTTAGAGTTATGGTGAGGGTTAGGGTGAGGGTGAGCTTTAGGATTAGGGTGAGGTTTAGTGTTTAGTTTAGGATTAGGGTTAGTGTGAGGGTGAGGTTTAAGGTTACATTTAGGGTTAGTTGTAGGGTTAGGTCGAGCATTAATGTTAGGGTTAGTGTTAGGGTTAATGTTAGGTTGAGGGTTCGGTTGAGGATTAGTGTGAGGGTTAGTGTGATTTTTAGGGTTTAGGCTGAAGTTTAGGGTTAGGGTTAGGGTTAGGATTAATGTTAGGATTAGGCTTAAGTTGACGGTTAGGTGAGGGTGAGGTTTAGGGTTAGGGTTAGCATTAGGATTAGGGTTACGGTTAGGGTGAATGATACCATGAGTGTTAGGGTTAGGGATTGAGTTAGGCTTAGTGTTAGGCTGAGGTTGAGGGTGATGGTTAGGGTGAGGATTAGGTTCAGGGTTAGGGTGAGAGTTAGGTTTCGGGTTAAGTTTTGGGTTGGGGTTAGCATTAGGGTGAGGTTTAGGATTAGGGTGAGGGTTAGGGTTAGTGGGAGATTTAGTGTTAGGGTTAGGGTTAGTGTTAGGTTGAGGGTAAGTGTTAGGGTGAGGGTTAATGTTAGGGTGAGGGCTATGGTTAGGGTGAGGGTTAGTATTAGGTTAGGGTTACTGTCATGGTTAGGGTTAGGGTTACCGTTACTGTGAGGGTGAGGGTTAGGGTTAGGGTTAGGGTGAGGTTTAGTGTTAGGGTTAGGGTTAGAGTTAGGGTTAGGGTGAGGGTGAGGTTTAGGGTTAGAGTTAGGTTAAGGGTGAGGCTGAGGTTGAGGGTTAAGTTTAGGGTTAGTGTTAGATTTAGGGTTTGGGTGAGGGTTGGAGTGAGGGTGAGAGTGAGGGTGAGGGTTAGGCTTAGGGTTAGGATTAGGATTAGTGTAATGGTTCGGGTGAGTGTGAGGGTTAGGGTTAGGGTTACCCTTAGGCTTAGGGTTAGTCTGAGAGTGAGGGTGAGTGTGAGGGTTAGGGTTAAGGTGAGGGTTAGGTTTAGGGTTAGGTTGAGATTTAGGGTTCGGCTAGGTTTATGGTTAGGGTGAGGTTTAGGGTTAGGATTAGGGTTAGGGTGAGGGCTAGGGTGATGGTGAGGATTAGAGTTAGTGTTAGGGTAAGGTTTAGGGTTAGGGTTAGGGTTTCGGTTAAGGTTAGGTTGCCGGTTAGTGTAAGAGTGAGGCTGAGGGTTAGGGTTAGGTTTAGGATTTGGGTTAGGGTGAGGGTGAGTTTTAGGTTTAGGTTTAGGGTTAGGTCGAGGGTTAGTGTTAGGTTCAGTGTTAGGTTTAAGGTTAGGGTGAGGGTTAGGTTGAGGTTTAGAGTTAGGCTTAGGCTTAGGGTTAGGCTGAGGGTGAGGTTGGGGGTGAGGATTAGGGTTAGGGTGATGGTTAGGGTTAGGGTTAGGGTAAGGGTTAGGATGAGGAAAAGGTTTAGGATTAGGTTTACTGTGAGGGCTATGGTGAGGGTGAGGGTTAGAGTAAGGGTTAGGCTTAGGCTTAGGTTTAGGTTGAGCCTGAGTTTGAGGGTTCGGTTTAGGATTAGGGTGAGGTTTAGTGTTAGGGACACGGTTAGAGTTAGGGATAGGGTGAAAGTGAGGTTTAGGGTTAGAGTTAGGGTAAGGTTGAGGCTGAGGTTGAGGGTTAGGTTTAGGGTTAGTCTTAGAGTTAGGGTTAGGGTGAGTGTTAGAGTGAGGGTGAGGGTGTGGGTGAGGTTTAGGCTTAGGTTTGGGATTAGGATTAGTGTAAGGGTTTGGGTGAGTGTGAGGGTTGCGTTAGGGTTAGGCATAGGCTTAGGGTTAGGCTGAGAGTGAGGGTGAGGGTGAGGGTTAGGGTTAGTGTGAGGGTTAGGGTTAGGGTTAGGGTGAGAGTTAGGGTTCGGGTTAAGTTTAGGGTTACTGTGAGGGTTAGGGTAACAGTTACAGTGAGGGTGAGGGTTAGGGTTAGGTGGAGTGTTAGGGTTAGGTTTAGGGTTAGGTTGAAGGTGAGGATGAGTGCTATGGTTAGTGTTAGGGTGAGGGTTAGGATGAGGGTTAGGTTTAGCATTAGGTTTAGGGTGAGGGCTAGGGTGAGGGTGAGGTTTAGGGTTTGGGTTAGGCTGAGGTTTAGGGTTAGGTTTAGGGTTGGGGTTAGGATGAGGGTGAGGTTTAGGGTTAGAGTTAGGGTTAGGTTGAGGCTGAGGTTGAGGGTTAGGGTTAGGGTTAGTGTTAGAGTTAGGGTTACGGTGAGGGTTAGTGTGAGGGTGAGGGTTACGCTTAGTGTTAGGATTAGGATTCGAGTAAGGGTTAGGGTGAGTGTGAGGGTTAGGGTTAGGGCCAGGCTTAGGCTTAGGTTTAGGCTGAGCAAGAGTTGAGGGTGAGTTTTAGGGTTAGGGTGATGGTTAGGATTACGTGTAGGGTGAGGGTTAGGATGAGGTTTAGGGTTAGGGTGACGGTTAGGGGGAGGATGTTGGTAAGGGTAAAGTTGAGGTTTAGGCTGAGGGTGAGGGTTAAGATAAGGGTGAGTGTGAGGGTTAGGTTTAGGGTTAGGTTTAGGGTTAGGCTTAGGGTTAGATTGAGGATTAGGGTTAGGGTTAGGGTTAGTGTGAGGTTTAGGGTGAGGATGAGGGTTAGGGTTAGGGTGAGGGTGAGAGTTAGTGTTAGGTCAGTGTTACCGTAAGGTTTAAGGTGTGGGTAAGGGTTAGCCTTAGTGTTAGGATTAGGTTTAGGGTAAGGGTTAGGGTGAGTGTGAGGTTAGGTTTAGGTTTAGGCTTAGGATTAAGGATAGGCTGAGGCTGAGGGTGAGTGTGAGTGTTAGTGTTAGGGTAAGAGTTTGGGGTAGGGTTAGGGTGAGAGTTAGGGTTCAGGTTATGTTTAAGGTTATGATGAGGGTTAGGGTTAGGGTTACGGTGAGCGTGAGGTTAGGGTTAGGTTGAGGGTTAGGGTTAGGCTTAAGATTAGGGTGAAGGTTAGGGTTAGGGTTAGGGTGAGGTTTAGGATGAGGATTAGGGTCAGAATTAGGGTTAGGGTGAGGGCTAGGGTGAGGGTGAGGGTTAGGGTTAGTGTTTGGGTGAGATTTCGGTTTAGGGTTAGGGTTACGGTGAGGGTTAGGATAAGGGTTAGGTTTAGAGTGAGGGTGAGGTTTAGGGTGAGCGTTAGGGTTAGGATTAGTGTTAAGGTGATGGTGAGTTTAGGATTAGATTTAGGGTTGGGGGAGGGTTAGGTCGAGGGTTAGGGTTAGGATTAGTGTTAGTGTTAAGGTTAGGGTGAGGGTTAGGTTGATGTTTAGCGTTAGGGTTTAGGTTAGGATTAGGATTAGGGTTATGGTGATGGTATGTGAGAATTAGGGTTTCGGGTTAGGCTTAGGGTTAGGGTTATGCTGAGGGTGAGGTTGGGGGTGAGGATTAGGGTTAGGTGATTGTTAGGGTTAGGGTTAGGGGAGGGTTAGTATGAGGGATCGGGTTAGGATTAGGGTTAGGGTGAGGGCTAGGGTGAGGATGAGGCTTAGAATGAGCGTTAGGCTTAGGCTTAGGGTTAGGCTGAGCATGAGGTTGACGGTGAGGGTTAGGGTTAGGGTGATGGTTAGGTTTAAGTTTAAGTTGAGGTTTAGGATGAGGTTTAGGGTTAGGGTGACGGTTAAGGTGAGGATGATGGTACGGGTAAAGGTGAGTTTTAGGCTGAGGTTGAGGGTTAAGATAAGGGTGAGAGTGAGGGTTAGAATTAGGGTTAGGGTGAGGGCTAGGGTGAGGGTGAGGGTTAGAGTTAAGGTTAGGGTTATTTTTAGGGTTACGTTATGGTTACTGTGATGGTGAGGGATAGGGTTAGGGTTAGGGTGAGTTTTAGTGTTAGGGTTAGTGTTAGAGTTAGGGTAAGGTTGAGGGTTACATTTAGGGTTAGTGCTAGAGTTAGGGTTACGGTGAGGGTTAGGGTGAGGGTGAGGTTTAGGTTTAGAGTTAGGGTAAGGGTGAGGCTGAGGTTGAGGGTTGGGTTTAGGTTTAGTGTTAGAATTAGGGTTAGGGTGAGGATTAGGGTGAGGGTGAGGGTGAGGGTGAGGTTTAGGCTTAGGGTTAGGATTAGGATTAGGGTAAGGGTTAGGGTGAGTCTTAGGGTTAGGGTTAGGCTTAGGCTTAGGGTTAGGCTGAGAATGAGGGTGAGTTTGAGGTTAAGGGTTAAGTTGAGGGTTAGGGTTAGGGTTAGGGTGAGAATTAGGGTTCGGTTAAGTTTTGGGTTACGGTGAAGGTTTGTGTTAGAATTAGAGTTAGGGTGAGGGCTATGGTGAGGGTGAGGGTTAGGGTTAGTTTTACGTAAGGTTTAGGGTTAGGGTTAGGGCTTGGGTTATGGTTAGGATGAGGGTTATGTTTAAGATTATGGTTAGGGTGAGTGTGAGTGTTAGAATTAGGGTTAGGGTTAGGGTTGCGTTTAGGGTTAGGATTAGTGTTATTAGGGTTAGGGTTAGAGGTATCGTGAGGGTGAGGGTGAGTGTGAGGGTGTGGGTTAAGGTTAGGGTTAGGATTAGGTTTAGGGTTAGGATTAGAGTTAGGGTGAGCATGAGGTTTAGGGTTAGATTTAGGGTTAGTTGGAGGGTTAGGTCGAGCGTTAATGTTAGGTTTAGTGTTAGGTTTAAGTTTAAGGTGAGGTTTAGGTTGATGTTCAGGATTAGGGTTAGGATTAGGGTTAGGATTAGGGTGAGGGTGAGGGTGAGTGTGAGGGTTAGGTTTAGGGTTAGGCTTAGGCTTAGGGTTAGGCTGAGGGTGAGGGTGGAGGTGAGGATTAGGTTTAGGTTGATGGTTAGGGTTAGGGTTAAGGTGAGGTTTAGGATGGGGGTTAGGGTTAGGATTAGGGTTAGGGTGAGGGCTAGGGTGAATGTGAGGGTTAGAGTAAGGGTTAGGCTAGGCTTAGGGTTAGGCTGAGCATGAGGTTGAGGGTGAGGCTTAGGGTTAGGGATAGGGTGAGTTT